>NC_084663.1:161866300-164266300 GCF_028389875.1 Rhea pennata
CCGGGAGCTGCAGGCAGGATGGGGTTTCCTTTATTTTATATATATATATATATATATATATATATATATATATATATACATACATATATATAAAGAAGAAGAAGAAGAGAGAGAGAGAGAGAGAGAGAGGAGGTGGTGGGAGAGGGTCAGGGAAGCTCCGCTGGCGCTGCCCGGCCGTGACACCGGGGACCCGCTGAGGGTCCCAGCACACCTATGCCCCGGGCACGACAGTGGAGCCGGCCGCGGTGCCCCTGGCTAAGAGCCCTCTGAGACCCCAAATCAGGCAACGCCGACGGCAACCCGTGTGCTGCATATGCATACTTGCATATCATACCATGAGATACTTATGGGATAAAATATGAACATAATCAGCGCAGAACTCCAATAGAAACCTAAGGTCTTGTTGAAGAAGTTGAAGCTCGGCTTCAAAGAGATGCCTAACTACAGCTGAGGGACAGCTACAGGAGATGGACTTTAGACATAGCCTTTCCTTCTGTGCTTCCTTTGTGAACCCCGTTAGGCATCCAGCATGCTCTGGTACGGTGTTTGGAGAATGCAAACACCAAAGTCATCCGTGAGGACTCCATCTCCATATTTGCCCCCCCGCCCCGACTTTCATGTATTGTTGAGTCCTTTCTTGAATGCATGTGCTTGAAAGTTGGGCAATGGCATTTCACTAAAACCTGCTGTAATTGCCCGAGTCCAACTGGTGGCTGGGCTCTGGTCATTTCTTGACCAGCCTTTCTTGACCTTGTTACTGCAATCAGTGAAGAAAAAATGTATGCCTGAAATTTGTTTTTATGTCCTGAATATTCTGCACACAGTATAGATAATATTTGCTCTCACTTCTTGCCAGCTATTAATTTTAAAATTGGTCCAGGAACCATTACTGCTGGCCAATATTACTGAAATATTTTGTAGAAACAACACCGATTCATGTATATCTGCACAAGTTAAAGGATATTCTTGCATTCCTATTCTTCTACTAAAAATGTAATATTAACATTAGTATTTTCCTATATTCTGAAAATAATCTCAGCAATTTAAATAAAAGTCCCAAACTTAGAAGTAGTGAGAAAGCAAATGCATTAGAATTATGCTAGTCACAGATAAAAGATACCGAGGGGAATCCAGATCACTCTAAATGGAGTGACACCATGGATTTCAGTGAGATCAGGCTTTTACTCAATATTTTCTTTTCGTTGATGCTTTGCAATAAATTAATTAGTTTCTGGGCGCCAAATACTCTTCAGTGGGTCATAAATCCTTATGAAAACGTGCTCACTCTTGAAATTGCACCTGGATCACTTATATGAACATGTCTTAAATTCGTGCAAAAGTTCCTTTCTGTTTAACAAAGTGAAAAGTTGAAGAGGATAACGGATTACAGCAAAATTCAGTATTTAATTTATATCTCATAAATATGCTTGAGAATGGTCTTTTTCTGACAGGAGCTGATGACAGACTTAGCTTCTGGATGACCGACTAGGACACATTACTTAAAGACTACTCATCAAGACAATTGCTGAAGACACATTTACAGTTTCTTCTATTTACTTGCTCTGAAATTTTCAACAGTAATTTTTAATGAAGAAAAAAATACCTCAGGGCTTTCTCTCTCCAAATGAGCAGAATATTTCATCTCTATCTTGTGGCCACGAAAATATCTCTTACTTTTGAAGGATTCAGGAGCAAGGTTGCAAGCTTTTAGGGAAAGGGTACTCATTATGAGGCATCGGTTTTATAGGTGTTGGTTTCATAGGAGAGATTAAGTTTTCGTCAGCATCCAGACTCATGCTTATAAGAAAACGTTAGTTCTCTCCTGCACTATCTTTCTATAAAATGAAAGAAGGGGAGTTAATCGTCTATTAAATATTTATTTATGATCAGCTGAGGAGTAGTAATGATAGCCTCAGAGCAAGGTATTACTGTATTTCTGACAAATATGCCTGTCACTTGGGAAGACACCACAAAACTCTGATACAGCTGAACATCTAGTAGAAAACTAATTCTGGCTGCAGTTGCAAGATGAGTTAATATCCCACCTCATTAAACACATCCTCTTGGTCCCAGAAGATATTCCATCCAAACTCCTTCCTTGACCATGTCACAGATAGTTGCTCTCTAAAGCTTTTTTTCCTTCCAGTTCTTTAACTTTCTGGCCAACCATTACGCTCCATAGATTGTTTTTCCTCAAATTCTCAGCTTCCTTTGACACTTCCAGCTCTTCAGTGATTGACATACTCTTCAGTGTCAGTGTTCCTTTTTTTTTTTTTTTTTTTTTTTGATATCATCTTCATGGCTCATTGATTCAGTTTTCCCTTCAAGCATCTCAAGCTTTTCTCAGGATACCAGTTCTGCATGGGAGGAGCTTCCTATGAGGTCAGTTGCATAGTATCTTCCTCCTAATCTCTCCTTAAATTTCACCTCTCCAGTTGTGCCTGCAGAATACTCAACAAAAGCAAGGCAGCTGGTGGGCTGGATGGCTAATTGTGCAGATAGGCATGATGATGTTACCCTTTCCTCATCCTGTCTGCATGTTGGATTATGTGTTCTCTTGCATCACACACTAGGATTGTTCACTCTCCAGTCCCAGGAATGTTTCTCAGTTTGCATACACAGTAGAGTTAGCTGAAGAGCACAGTTTTAATTTCTCAGGACTTAAGATACTTACACACACATATACATGCATACATAATTTATTTTATATATATATATAGACACACATTTTTTAGAAAATTAAATTGCTTTTAAAATACCAATGTGTAATGCTTCCAAATAAAATATGCACCTTGAGTCTTGAAGTTGATGAGGTAACCATCTTTCTTTCATTGGTCTTCTGCAACGGCAGTGTCACCAGGCATCTCTGGAAGCTCCCAAAATGGGTTTATAAGAGATTTCCACCACCCAAACTAGGACTATTGACCCTGAGACATCACCCTGGAGTCTCTGGCTCTGAAGCCCAGCCTGTATAAGAGCTGGGATTCGGACAGGCTACCTGGGCTGCCTGCAGCACAAACAGGTGATGCTTGAGTCAGAGCTGTTGTAACCTCAGTTAAAGGTGGGACACCAAAGTCTTGGGGATCCTAACTCCATGACTGAGAGAATGGAAGCTCTTATGTGACTGGAATCATATTGGTGCCATCATTTTTTCCTCCCTCATATTTCCTCATATCCTTCCCTCACATTGCCTGGAACCAGTAAGCCTGAAATCTAATAGCTTGGCCTTGGATGATTCACCTTGACTTTTGCTCAGAGGTGACAGGCCTCCAGCTCTGCAGCTGGAGTAAGGTTAAGTAATGTTGGTGCTCTTACTCTAACGTATCTATCATCCATAGGATATCTCAGTCAACGGACTTTCAGATTTTAGGTACTCCACTGCAGAGTACATCTACTGAGTGATCTGCCCCAATCCCAAGAGTTCAGTGCTTTCAGGATTTAATTCCAGGGAACACCCATGAAAGATATCTTCTGGGATTTCATGCTTGGGATAGGTTTCCTTTAGAAATTCACATTAACTCGGTGGGGAAAATTTTCCTCTTCTATTCAGCACAAGTGGACCATAAGGAGGTTTTGAAATGTAGTATTGCATCTCATGGTCCACAGACATGAGGTAACCAAGGGTATTACCAAGGGTAACACGTAACAGCTCCTTCACAGTTTAAGTCTGGTTTAGTTCATATGGGTTCAGGGTATTCTGACCATGGACTTAAGTGCACTCTCAAGTCCAAAGTTGTTTGCTGTCAATTTATTTGACTATAAACCCTGGGATCAAGCATGAGATTTAGGCAAAATCTTGAAAACAATGAGACAGAAAGCTAAGGATAAGGATGTGTGAGATTCTTTAGAGGGACAAATGCACAGGTGGAACAGCTTCAGCTCTGATGTGAATGGGGGGCTATGTAGTCATGCAGGTATGATTGTATCGCATAGTTTGGAAATATGTACAGCATGGCTGGATGCTAGAGGGGAAGGGGAGATAAAGATCTCTTCAACCCTTTAAGGAATTCACAATCCGTATAAGCAAATATTCCATCATTTTGAATTTTAATTTTACTTGCTCTGTATGGTTTATCACAACATACATTTTGGTGGTTCTGCAGGATCTATCCACTTTGTATCTCTGCATTTTTAACAAATACAAACTAAGACTGTCTCAATGATGGTAGCAGGTTCTTATTCTCGCACTGTTACTCAGAGAAGCAACATTTCCATGGAAGACATGAACCTCCAAAGAAACACACATGCATCATGTATGAAATTAGACTTTTTCTATGTGTGTAGGTACATGTGCAAATGATTTTCATTATTTTGTTGGTGTAAAATCCAGCTCTAAACTCTTTATCAAGACAGTATTTCTAGGATACATTTGAGTATAACAGCAATGCAAAATAAAATACAATGTGCGTAACCTAAATATCATATGTGAAGATTAAACTGATTATGCTGTTCTTATTCTTTTACTTTTTTTTCCTTCCTCCTATCCATTTATTTGCCATTGCTTCTATCCCATTTAGTTGCATGGTTATTGTTGCTAGCAATCACAATCATCAATGTTATGAACCTGAGTGGGAAGGGTATAGGCAGGTAAGGTGTGACCCATAGGCACAATGCTCTTCTTTGCACCCTCTGCTTGACAGATGACAATGTCCACATGCTGTAGCTCTCCAGAAGGCTTCATGGTAAGCAAGGCACCCTTGTATGGAGCTGTAGCTTATGGTTAGGAACAAGGCTTATCTTGGAGAATAAAGTTCAAGATCTGCCTAAAACTTTTCTTTGGTTTGGGACACTTACAGGATCACTCTTGTTCTGAAGTCACTGTGAGCAGAAGCAGCAGACTGGGTCTTTCTCTTACGCCTAGCCATTTTCACAACAAAAGGCTGCATTTTCCCTCAGCCAGATTTACTGATCTTGGCCAAATAGATAAGCAGTTTTCGGAAGGGGACTGCTGGAGAGTCCTATATAAGCACACTGTGTGGTAGCAGAGCCCTTACTCTACTAGGAAACCAGCCGAAAAATCACTCACTGTGCATGCCCATGGGATGAAAAATCTGCCAGGGATGCAAAAAGAAACTGTCTGGATATCAATCCCTAAGAAAAGACATGATGATCCAGTAGTGCTTCAACATTTTTGTAATAGATTTTGAAGCTAAATCATGTTGACAGAACCAGGCTGGGGAGAACTAGGAAATCTGTGTGGCATTTCTCTGGTGGGGTGGTGGGCATGGGCAGCATGAGGGCTGGGCCTTACAGCCCACACCACTGGAGCACATCTGATTGCATCCTGAACCCTCCTTTTATTCACAGATAGCTGCAGGGTTTTGTGAAAAAAAAAAAAAAAAAAAAAAAAAAAAAAAAAAAGCTGCTGGGGAGGTATTGGTTTGTCGGGAAGCAGGTTGCACATGGCAGAGCATGGGCAAGGTCATCCCCGCAGGTCAGGGACACAGTCCCACTGCTTGGGGGCTCAGCCCCACGGCTTGGGGGCTCAGGTCAGCCCTCCCCAGTGACCCAGACTGCCCCCGCAGGAGCTTGGGGGGGGGGCTCTTTAGCTTTGGCATTGGCTCTTCCGCAGAAGGTCGGGGACGAGCGTGGGATGAGCCAAGCTGGAGGCATGCGTTGTGGGGCCTGTGCCTGGCTCAGCGCTGGCTCTGACCTCGGCCTGGCACATCTGTGGCTTGGAAGCCAACCCAGCAGGAAGGGGAATTAAGAGTTTATCAGCCAGCGGGTGATAGGCAACCCGGGCTTATGCTTAAACATGACGCCAGCCCCATTTTTAGGGAGAATACCCCAAGGTATATATTTCAATGTGACAGGAAGATCACCCTCAGCTTATGAGACTGTGTCCGGATGCAATCTTCACCTGGATTGTTCACTTTCTTCCCTGTGCAGGACTGAGAGATTTAAAAAATTTCTCCTTAATACTATCCCCCCCCCCCGCCCACGTTACAGCGCAGCTGGAGATGGGAAGGGCGATAAGGCCAGGCCGTGTGTGGCTGCCGCTGCCTTCATGTGTGGCTGCTGTTTTGACACGTCTGCGCCGAAGCAAGGGCTGCTGCAGCCAGACCTACGAGGGAGGCACTTCCACGGGCAGAGGTTTGCAGTGTAATGAACAGCCTTATCGTCGCTGGTATCTTTACAACTGCTTAGATGACTTTTTAATTGTGGCTTAATGCATTTAATTATGACAACTCTTCCCCATTTTCAAGTATGATGTATTAATATTACAGATCATTAACACTGCTAAATTACTGTAATGACACAGAGTCCTCAGTGTCCCAGTTAGACGAAAAAAAGACCTGCTTTTCTCATTTGGCTCTTTTGTTATTTGCCTTATAGGAAATTCATGCACGATCCTTGAGTCTTTAAAGCATGTAAGAGAGGCTGCTGCTGCTGCAGCACCCTCCTTATTAAATTATTGATAGAGAAAATCCCCCATGTAAAACTTCCCCAGCCTGAGACGGCACAGGAGCTAATATTGTCTTTCTAATATCCACTCCATCAATATAAAAGTTAGAAAGCCTCGGCTCTCGAGCGGGTCCCCCCTCCCCTCGTTAATAATTAGAGCAGACCGTATTTAACATCTGCAAAATAGTCATGCTTATAAGGAATGAGAAATGCGAGATGTTCCATTCTGTTTGCAATGGTTAGACCGTTTTAATCTCTTAACTTCAATATATGTCCTCTAGCAGGCTATACTTCTTGGATTTCATTTTTAGATCCTTAAGGCTGCATATATCTGTCAAACAGACATAATGAATTTAAAGTGCTAATGCCTAGAAGACTAGAAAAAACATTGAAATATATCCTCGGTTGATTAAATTACCACCTCTAGCTACTTTACCTTCTTATGTCCAAACAGATTTCCCTTTTTACTTACCAAGTACCGGATCTGGAAGATGTGGAAGATGTAATTTCATGGTAAAAAAATATATAAAAAAAATAAAAGCATGCACAGGTCTTTAGACAAGTACATTTTTCTTTAAACTTCTTTTCAGATATGTGCCTATATGATGGGGCTTGCTACTGACTGGAGGTATTTTCAGTTACACCCAGCCTCCAGGGTAGCCCTAGGGTGGGAGCAAGCGACTTTGGTGTAGTGTTCTCGAAATCTAATTAGCGGGGAAATCTGGGGCATTAGCTCAAGCCGCCTTTCCCGGGCAGCGCCGCGTCCGACGGCGGAGCGGGCGCGGGCGCGGGCGGCCGCCCCGTCCGACCGCCGCGGCTTGGGGGAGGGAGTGTGGGGCGCGTGGGGGGGACACACGCGCGCGCTGGCCGCAGCCCCGCGGAGCGGCCGCGCGGGGGGAGCCGAGCGCGGCCCGGAGCCGCGAGCGCCCGACGGAGCCGGCACCCGGGGCAGGAGAGCAGATTTGTAGCGCTTTGAAACGAAACGTTATAATCCCTCCAACAATCCTGTTGACTGTGAGCTGTAGCACTAGGAGTACAACACCGCGGAAAAGAAAAAAAAAAGGGGGAAAAAAAAGAAGAAAAAAAGATACATTGTTGGATAAACAGCTTCTTATAGGTAAAAACTGAATGGCCCAAATAGATGAATAAGGCGGCACAATGGGGGGGGGGGGGGGGTGGCAAAAGGAAATGAGTCAGTGGCGGTGGAAGAAAAAGGTAAAAGTGAACAGAGGAGAGAAAAGGAGAGAAAAGAAAAAATGTAAATGAGTGAGACAAAAAAGCAAAGAGAAAAAGAAAAGAGAACAAGAGAGGGAAAGAAGTAATATTTTCCTTGATAAAAATGCACAAAAGGGAAGATGAACTTTGTTCTTTTTCTCTTTCTACTCTCCTCTCTCTTTCTGCTTTTCGCCTCGCAGCACGCCAGCCTAAGCTGAGAGCTGTAATGTCATTAAATTGCAAATGCTTTTTCATTTCCGACACACACTGTTTACTTATCTGGCAAAAACATATGTTGGAAGGAATCCGTTAAATTCTGCCCATTGCCTTGGGTAAAAGTGCAATGGAAACGGACCCACTGAGCTTCTTCTTTCTTCTTCTTTTAGCACTTCCCTTATCTACAAGACTGCTTCGCAGAAAACTGGCTAGTTCAATGAAAAATGAAGATACAGCAGGAGATTAGAGAAGAACACTGAGCAAAAAATTCCTGGAGAGAGGGTCACTCCATTGCAAATGATTTCACTCTTCTAGATCTGCATAAATTACTATTTTTAAGGCATCTCCAAAGTCTGTATATTTTTCTCACTCTGTCAAACATTTAATTTCACGCCCCGTGTTCTGAATATGCTAAAATGCATATCTCTGATGCACCTTTAAGCCAGAAAAACGAATGCAAAATTGAAGATAAAATGATGTGATTTGCACTACAAGCCTATTACTTGAGGTATTTACATATAGTTTACCTCTGCAGTTCTGAGAATGATTTATTAAAAAAAATCTGGATTAAGCTCATATAAATATGTATAAATCTTTGTTTAGAAAATAGATTTTGCAGCTGTTGTGTCAAAAAGTTCTTTAAGGTTCTGTGAAGAATTTTCCTTTTAGCGTGCTTTAAAAAAGAGGGGAAAAGGACAGTATTTGACATCCTGCTTTGGCAGGAAAACACGCACACACGCACACACACGTTCAGACATTCGGGATTTCTTTTTCTAAAGACTCATTTTATTTCGTACTTTTCTTCCTAAAGTTCTCCAGCTCTGTCCTTCTCATTTCGTTCACTGCGATTCGATCCAAACTGTGCTCGGGATTTTCCCGAGCATGTAAAAGAACGGGGCAGGTGTATGGAAGCAAGTGTAAAGTGGGGAAAAACAAAACAACGGTGGGAAAAAAAAAAAAAAAAAAAAAAAAAAAAAAAAAAAAAAAAAAAAGGCAGGAAGGATGTTCACCGGGAACGGGCGCAGCCAGCGGCCAGCCGAGGCTCAGCGGCGCGGGTGGGGGGAGCCGTCCCACCCTTCCTCCGCGTCCCGCCGGCGGCTCAGCTAAGCGGAGCCGTAGAAGTTACGTCTCTGATTTTGGAAACCGAGCTCCTCTCTCAGCCCCGCTCTCGAAGCAGCAGTAGCAGCGGCGGCGGCGGCGGCAGCACGTCCCAGCCTTGGCCTCTCCTTACCTCTCCTTCCCCCTCCCCCCCCCCGACATTAACCGGCGCGGAGCACAACGCCCCGCTCCCCTCTCCCCCTGCCCCGGGGGGCTCCGGGCGATCTCGGAGTTAGCCGGAGGCGAGGGAGGGCGGGCGCCGCCGGGAGGCGGCCGCTGCTCTCCGCCTGCCGCCGCGGGACGCCGGGCCCGGGGAAGGGCCGGGGCCCCCGAGGCTGCTTTAACAGCGCTGCGCTTAAAGCGAGAAAGGGCCGCGCAAGGCCGACGGACGGCTGCGGGGCGGGGGCGAGGGCGTGCGGGAGCTGCAACCCGCGCACGCCTTCTCCGGCGGGGACCGGCGGCGCCGGGCGGCCTAACGAGCCCCCCTAGCGGCGCTTCGCCCGCTCGTCAGCGGCGGCCGCTGCGGCCGGGCCCCCGCGGCCCCTCCGCGGCGCCCCGCGCAGCGGCCAGCCCGCCTTGGCCCCGCTCGCACAGCCCCTCTCCGCCCTGCGCCGACGCTTCGGAGCCAGCACGGCCTCAGTCAGGCATCGTTCGAAGAGAGGAAGCGAAGCAGGCAGCCCTGGAGCCGCCTTCGGGAGGTGTCCTCCTTCTTTGCGACTCGTCTTCCCCGTCGACGCTTCCAGCCCCTGGAAAGCAAGTCCCGCACCCCGGGAAATCGGGAGACTCCGCACAGCGATGGGACGCCTCTCCGGAGCAGCACACACAAC
The DNA here is from genome assembly GCF_028389875.1 of Rhea pennata. NCBI lineage: Eukaryota > Metazoa > Chordata > Aves > Rheiformes > Rheidae > Rhea > Rhea pennata. The sequence continues at coordinate 161,876,062 of NC_084663.1, forward strand.
CCAACTCTGTTCGCGGGTGCATGAAGCGAAGCTGAGGTTATCACCCCAGGCACTGAGGACATGTGTAGATCTGCCTCCTCAGGAGCCCCGTACAGATAGAGCCATGTATAATGAATCAAGGAAAGAGAAATTAACCTAAATAAACTTCCAGAATACTTTAAAACACTGCTAGAATTTCCTTTCCGCAATGTGCAGCACATGTCACAGCAATGATCAAGGGGTGAGATGCATAAGCTGTAAGGGAGAAGCTTGGGATGTGCGTACTCAACTGAGAAGAAAATACGGTTTCATATAACTTCAAGGTCGATATAAGATATAGCTGGAAAACCTTAAATAAGATAAATAGCTTAAATAAGGTAAATAGTTCAAATAACTGCAAAGACTTTAATTAATACATAAATTGCAACACTTCCATGGGGATTTGGTGCCCTGGAAGTAATTCTCCTCTCTTTCCTCCAATATTCTATTTTCGTCTCTAGAACAGAAGAGATTTTCTGCTTTCCACTATCCTCAGCAAAGAAATGTATCACTGTATGACATAACAAAGTTACCTACAATGGTGTGACCCATATATATGTACTGCTTGCTGCACATTTTGGTCTTCTAACAGACCTCAGAGATAAAAAATTGAAATTAATTGTCTATACATAATATAAACTCAGTGGTAGAAAACTCCCCCCTTTTTTTTTTCTCTGCAGGTGGTCACCTTATCTAGTCAGTGCACTGAAATTCTGCACTTGTGTAAATATATTAGGCTGATCAGAGTTGTAACTCCTCTTCTGTTGCTTTGTATTTTGTCTGCTCCCAAGACCCAGAATGACTTGGGCCACTGGTAGAGGACTGACACAGATTACTGCATTGGTCGGTTAGAGATTCGAGTCTGAGCTCATCCCTTGTTCCCGCACAAGCAGGAAAGGAAGAAAAAATCAAACATATTCACTTCCTGAGGAGAAGCAGTGTGACCCTCATGCACCAATGATTTCAGACACGAAGTCATGGTAATAAGAGATTCATACAGGCTATCACTTCATGTTTAAGCAGGAGAAAAGTGAAGAAATGAGGGAAGTACATTCCTGAGAAAGGCTTTATTTTGAAGCAATGAGGTACATCTCACACTTCTCAGGAACAGGTCTGCCGATGATCGGGGATGTAGCAGCTGAAAGCAGTTACCTTGTGCAGGATGGAACCAAACTGTGCAGAGGACAACTCACAGCCCCCCGCAACACGTTAGCTCTTAAAATAGTCCGAGGGGGACAGGAGTTCCCTGCTGCGTGAGCAGAATGCTTGCCCCACTGCAATGAGAATTTTCCTCTAACCAGGCAGTGGGTACTCTTCACACAGTGCCAATTTGCTGGAACTCCATAGGCTCAGCTTCTACAGTGAAGAACAGTAATCGAGTGAAGCTCTACAATCAACCACCTCCATTCCACTCCACTAACGCAGTTTGTTTTTAACAACTACCCAGCATGTTCTACTTTTTACGTATCAGGACTTTGGGCCTATACCATTATTACCACACCAAAGTTAGTATTCTGAGAGTCTTAATCCTGACTGCAATCAACTGCAGAAGCTACAGTTCATCAGGACAGGAATGGATCTAAGTAAGGTTATTTGTAATTTTAAGTTGCTGTTATTTCATTCTAATTAACAATCAAAGAAGTTGGCTTTGCACTAAAGGAACAGACACACATCGTGACCCCTTGCACTGAAAGGACAGCCGCACATATGCCTATGGAAGAACTCCTAAGAACCAAAACTGCTCTAGAGAAAAGGACAGGCCAGTGACCAGATAATGGTACTGAACACATACCTGTAAAAGTGCTGCATCTGTCTGAGACCTGAAAGCAGCAAATAGAGTCCCAGACACTCCAAGGGTATGAATCAGTGACTGACAGACTAAAAGTCTTTTTCCTATCTTTACAACTTCACTAATGAAAATGTGGGACAAGATGACGCTAAAGGTATTACCCCAACCACCACCACTTTGAGAATTAGCGTTAACTTTTTCTAGAAGCTCCATCACCACCTGCTTGGTCTTCTAGCAGTCAGTGGAGGCTTCCCTCCTTGGGCATGAAGGCGAGAAACGAGCATCTACCAGGGAAACCCTGGAGATTTAACTGCATGGGAATCAAGAAATAAGAACAAAGGCACAGAGCAAGACAAATATCCATAGCCCTAGATTATGAAACATTTAAAGGTATCTCTTGGTATTACTCATCTTTATCTCCAGCACAATATAGATGCTATAGAAATTTTATCTTTCCCAAATTCAGTCTAGCTTCTTGGTCCAGAATTAGTTCCAAGCAATTTTTATCTCCTGTCTATGAAAAAAGAGCAATGTATCCTTGTCACTGTAAACTTTTTGTGTTTTATAAACCCATCCCAGTCCTCTGCATTACTTTAATGTAATACTATCTGAATGAATGCATCAACCCTACTGGATCCTACATAGCTAGTGTAGTCTATCACAGGAGTACATATCTGAGCTCTGAGTAGCACTGCCATATGCACTGTAGAAAACCTCCCATATGGTTTCTGAAAAGCGGTTACAGAACACGTGCACCAGGCACTTTTCAAAGTAAAACAGATCTGTTCATTTTTATTTTCAAAATACCAGAGCAGTAAAATCATGTAATTGAGTAATCACTTGCCAAATTTCCCTTTTTTAATCTAATCTATTCTGAGTTACATCAGAGCCAAAATGCAAATTAAACTGGTAAGGTTCCAATATTTTTTCCCCTTTTAGGTACTCATAAGTAAGGAAATTTTAAAAACCATTTATTTTGTAGGCTGTAAATTTTGGAAAAAAAAAAAAAAAAAACAAAACAGCCTGAAGTAAATTTTTATAGATAATAGGTTAAATAGCAGCCTGATGTAAATTTTGATCTCTTCTTAACGACTCTAATGTTCATTTTATAAGATTTGATTTGAAAATAATTCTCCTGTTTTTAAAAAGGCTCACATTGTTAGAAACTAGGCAAAAAAGCATATCCTCTTACAACATATACATACATTCGTTTAGCTCTAACTACTACCTCAGGAAAAGGACAGATTCCTGAGATTGCTTATTCGTAGGCTTCATCAGCCAACTTGTTTTGTAGCAGCACTAAAAAGCCTAAACTTACTAGCCAGCTCAGAAAATCTCTTCAGTATTTCATCACAAGGTGAGAAAGGTCCTTACTACTGTGTCACATCCTCATGAAGACATACATTCCAGCAGATAAACAAAACAGTAGCTAAAAGTAGCCTTCAAGGATACCCACTGCTGCAAACTGCTGCTCTCTGGGTTGCGGTTGTTCAGATTAAGTCTCTCCCTACAGAGAGGAAGACCTTGTGAAAAGCTTTGTGATCTTTTTAGTTGTCTTCTACCACAATGCTGCCATCTATTGAAGACTACTGAAGCCATGGCTGATTTCATGTTGCTTGTCTTTTGTCCCCTCAAGATTACTTCTTCAAACTGGAATCTGCCCATGATGCCTCCTGGTCCTTTTTGGAATATTGCAAAGACAAAATTGACCACGTTCATGTTAAAACACTTTAAGCAGCAGCACAAGTTTCTTTGTTAAAAAAAGAAAAAAAAATCTGATGGTACTCATGAAAATTTGCTTTTAAGGTATGGAACAGTCTGATTCTTAGCATGCAAAATCTAGTAGAGAACATACAGAAGACAGAAATATGGCAGTTACAAGACAGCTGTTTGCAGAAGACTGAACTTACAGTTACCTTTCTAAAGGGGGTCTTGTCCCTCTTCACCATGCCTTTTCTACCCCATCCCCAGCAGCACCAGTAATATTCATCAAATTCTGATGAACTGGTTCAGGGAGCTAAAACAACTGTCAACTAAAGTGATTTTTCCCTTTTTTTTTTTTTTTTTCTTTTTTTTTTTTTTTTAAGGCTGAGCTTTCTACCAGTTTAATTCCTTGACTCCATCTCACCGTAACTGCTAGGTGAGAACCAATGTCAGTACATGGGAAGCAACAGCAACACGCAGCCAAGGGACACAGGGACACTCTCTCTTTGGCAGCTAACAGTTAGACCAAACTAGCTACAATGTCAAACCAGACCCTCAGGTCTCTGATGGCTAGAGAGACTAAAGGCATGGTAGAGAGGGCAAAGGAGACAGGAAAAGCGTGAAATCAAAACAGACCAAGGATAAAGAGAAAACACATACTAGATGCAAAGTAGGGGCTGGACTGTGAGTGTTGATCGTGGGAACAGATGGAGAGATACAGAAAGAAATGACACCCACAACACTCAAGATCATATGTGTGAGAAAGGAGGGAAAAAGGGGGAGAAGAGAGAGTGGTGGGAGAGATGGAATTCTGTAAGACAAAATAACGATTTAGGGAAAAAATAGTTTAAGAATAATTAGAATTGGGACGGTGTTCACTAGAAAAATCACTGTCTAGTTACACTAGTGTGGTTAGAAAAGAATGATTCTTTAAAAAAAAGAACAGCTTAATACTTTCTCTTTTAATATTTTACATTTGCAAGGATCACATGTTCTTTGCACACTGCACAGTTGCAAAGTAAGAGTTAAAAGGTATGGTATATTGTCAGTTTTAGCCAGCCCAATCAGTATTATAATAATCTCTAAAAACTATCAACTAGCTGCATAACATTATCCAGAATAAACTAGAACTAAAGGAAATGGAATATTCTTCAAGTTCCGTAGAGGATCGACATGCAATCAAAAACATTTTAATACTTCCATGACTTTCCATTGGCAAAGAATCCAGAAGGGAACATTCATTAGATCTGACTGTAAGTGTGGGAGGTCTTAGTATAATAATATGTATTAGAAACTTGATATTCCTCCAATCAGCCTTTCCACTTTCATTTAATTGTAAATACTCATTTTTCTACCTGGAGCACTGTTAAATAAAAGTATAATAAACATACAAATGGGAGCAAATAGTTTAGGGGACCTGTGATGAGTTCTACAACTGTTCCAACCTCAACATCACCAGGTCCGATCAAGTCCACACCGGTAGCAATGTAAAATTATTACTCCTTACAGCTTGTGGGAGAGTCTTGCAGACCAAAATGGTGATCTCACTCTCATTCCTCCTGAACAGGGATTCCTCCCCGTCCCCACCAATAAATCACAACTGATGCTAACGGGCATCTGTGCTAGTAGAAAAGGTGATGACTGGCAAGGAAATATGCTCTCTCTCACACACAGAGAAGTGGACTCCTTCAGAGCACAAACCACCTCTGCTTGCAGTCCCATCAATATGCAGTTATTGTCTCCCGACTCTGAAACTCACAGACAACAGAATTAGTATACTTTTTAACTGCAACTTTATTTAAAACATAACCAGGTAATGCACAACAACTAACATAAAACATTGCCATTCAACCTCAACTAATTAGTTCTGTTCAGCATGGTTAGCAGCTGGTCCTGTTGCACTTACAAGGAACATATTTCACTCTTTGCAGTGGCTAGGTATCAGGGAGCCTGGACTCTCAGGGAGAGTCCAGGCTCCCTGCTGAGAATTCCTTGGGTACATTGCAGCTTTCAGCTGGCACAAAGCCATTCATATGGACTTTTCTGTCCTATTTAGGCACTGGGACCATGGGCATACTAAAGGAGTGTTTGTGTCTACTGCTGTCACCTGGTGTGTGTCAAGGCTCATCATCAGTTGCTCTGATTTTTTACAAGAGCGGAAGTTTGTAACAGAAGTAGTAGATTCAACTCTGATATCTTCTTCCTCCCCCCCAACAAAGCAAATCTTAGAACAAGAGAGAGAAAAAGTTTTCCCATCAGAATGTACTGATCAAAGACAACTGAAAGAAGGCTAGAAGCTGTCCTTCCTAGATGAGGTTACGAAACCAAACTGAAAAAATCGGTAACTGGATGAGTAAGCATTAAAAAAACCTGAAGTACTATCAGTTGGTCTCAGGGAAAATGCAAGTGAGGAGAGGCTTTCACATATTCAAACCATTCTTCAGGCATGATTCAGAGACAGCAGGCTTCAAGATAGAGCACAGGTAAGTATGAAGTTTTGTAAGTAAGTTGGATTTGAAGATTGTCTCCTAACCTCTCCCTAAATGATACCATGTATTGCATTAACTGACATCCTGAATATTATTATAGTCATATGGACCTATTAAATCATTAATACATACTGTAGTTAACAACATAAAATGGTGATTGCTGGTTATGAAAGAATGCTAATAGACTGGAGCAGAGGTGCACATCCTTGTTACAGCTTACATGAGAAAAATGATACTTAATTGCTAAGGGTTACACAAATAGGAAAATTAAGTTTTCAAAGCATCAGATTTGATGCCAAACTAGGAGGCTAGCATTACCTCTTGACTTATGTAGCAATTTGGAAAAGATTAAGACAACATCTTATGCTTTATATTCAGATGCACTGACTTCTGAATTCACGTTATGAGCTGTTGTAGGATACATTTACAACAGGAAATTAAAATATCATTTACCTTAAAACTGACAGACTAGAGTCAGAAGAGCTACAGGAAGTAAATAGTTCCAGAAAAATAAGTAAGAGTGCTTATTCTGAATGGTAAAACACAGTTTTTCTGCATAGAATCAAAACTTTTATTATAACAGATCATAAACTATAAAATAGTTACTGTCTCTATCGGAAGATTGTTCTCTATTTGATGTGTGAATTTCACATCTCACACATGAGGACAGACAGAACTCTCCTACTGCATTATTGGAGACTTATCAAAAACAAGATGCTCTTTTCTTCAGAAGATGGAAAGTACAGAGATAAGCAGAGAATAAAGACTGAAGTTTTAACCAATAATATTTTTGTGTGGTTATCAGAGGAATGTAATAATTAATCTTTTAATGATTCTGAAGATTGTGTGAAATCATAGTATCTCATCTCTTCCAGCCTCAACCTGCCATTCTTGATCTGAATTACAAACAATAAGAAAGGAGATGATTTAACAAGCAACTTTGTCATGTTGCCATTTTGCCTTAGTCAAATGTCTAGCTTTGCCTCTAAACGAAAATGGAAGAGACTTGCATTTCAACTATGTTCACAACTCGGACAAACATGAATAGAAACGCTAGGACTATTTGTGTCTCCACATTTTCAAAGAAACACAATTAAATATAGACTATTATGAAGAAACATACATTCATTTACTAGCAAATAAAAACAACGTTGTAAAGAAACACATACATGGCAACAGGTCTAAAATTTAACAAATTACTAAATCCAGACAAAGATTTTGATCACAGAGGTAATAAGAATGTTCTTATTATAAAGGAAAAAACCGTCAGCATGATTTAATCATACTTAATAAATAGGCACTTCAATAAAGTATATATTTACACTGGCTTTCTGAATACTAGGGCATCACAAAGTACTATGGCTTTATTACAATGGATGGAAGATGGCAACTACTTAGAACCCAGTGCCAACATGGATTATAACAAATCCAGTGAGTATTTTGTTTTTCAATTATTCATAGAAAATTTAATCCTGATTAAGTATCCTTGGGCAGGAATTCATGGGTAGTTGATGACTGAAACCAACATTTATTTGAAATGCTTCTGTTAATTTAATCTGTGTATATGGCTTAATTATGATTGAATCCTCAATGTAAGAGAAATGAATTATATCAGGATTAAAATTCTAGCACCACATCACCCATTCCATTTTCTTTGCTCCCCCACCTTCCTTTTTTTTTTTTTTTTGAAAACGCAAGTCTGCTGTTTTAATTACCTTTATGTTGCTACGTCTTCTGAGCCACAGATAATGTTTAGACCTTCATTACTAGTATTTCAGTCACCTTTATTTCAAAAAAGGCAGATATAAGCCTTATTGCCATTCTCCTTAAAACTTTAACTAATATTAATATTAGTGGCAAAAAAAAAAGCTCTTGCTTTATACCAATAGCACAGGAAAGTTTCCTGCAGTTTGTTGTAAACATTTCATACAGGTTTCCTAGAAGACTCTCTCTCTTTTGTTTCCCCTTCTTTTATACTTACACGTAAAATGCATTTTCTCTAAAGCATGAAAATAAAAAGAATCTGTATTCATTGTTATGCATAACACCAATTTCATAACTGGCCTCTTTCCGACTTGTTTGAGCTTGTAGTCATTTTATGGACTGCGTTTTTTAAGACTTTCAAACCTAGTATTGATATAAAGTAAGGATTTTTTCATGTCTGCTAATGGGAGAGAAAGGAGTCATTCTGTCACGTAGCACAGCACCACATGCCACACAAACAATCTTCATAGAAGTATTCAGATTTTGGATTTTTCCACTCCACAACACAGATTAATCTAGGAACCTTGTCAGAGTGAAGGTCAGTGAAGAGCTCTCATATTATCATTCAGTTTTCCACTGAAACCAACGTCTCAAACCTGTGACAAAGGCATCTGTATATTTAAGTCATTATTGCACATTTATTACATAACATATTCTTCCTAAACATCTCAGAAGTGATGTCTATTTTTATGTCCAGAGGATACTGTTAGTGGCAATGTCACTGATGACAGTGAAGATACTTCCCAATATAGACTATGAGACAGAAAAAGTCTGTAGAGGATAACCATGGAGATGCACTGACAGAGGATAACACCTATAGTAATAATCTAAACACAAAAAAGGGAGAAAGGGAGAAAGTAAGCAAAAAATCTCCAAACATTAAAAAAACAAAAAAAAAAAAAACAAAAAAAAAAAAAACAACCCAGCACACAGTGCAAGTTCTGATGCTTAACTTTAAAACTTATAATACTGCTACAGTTACGAAAGATTTGAACATGAATCTCAACTCCAGGATTCAGACTCTCACATCTTTTTTTTTTTTTTTTTTAAATCATTAGATAGCCCTGGGCAATCACATAAGCCCTCTGTCTGCCTCCGATCTGGGGAATTTCGGACTTGCAATTCACCACCCATGCAGTTCCACAAGCAGAGGTGATATTTAGATACTCTATTCTTAAAATAAACAGAAAAAATGCCTGAACCCACTTTGCACTAGCACAGTCATGGAGTTTAAATGATAGTTATATATCAGCCTCACTTAGCTCTTTTCAGTGCAAGTTTCTTCATCTGGAAAAGATGGGTAAGGCAATACTTATCAAAGCCATAAAGGTTACTGTTGTCTCTGAGGAAGTGAAAGTCCAAGTTTATGCAGTCTTTTAAAATACATGTTTTTCTTAAACAAATACAGTATTTATTGATTACACACTTCTTAATATATATTGTAGTGCAGTTAAAGAAGGAAACAGTTAAATTTTCCCAATTTAGGAACTGCAGTTGCACACAATAGTTAGACCTACTCCAAATGCAAATACAATCTTCCTACATTGAGCTCAAATTGTTGCAAAAAAGAAACAATTTTATTTATTGATTCTAGCTCAAGAGATTGAGGGAACACCTCCTCTGCGTCCTGCAAATGATGAGGTTTTCATCCAGCAACAATAAAAAGTACCTTGATGTGTAGGTTTAGAGGATTTTCTTTTTCTTTTCTCTCTCTTTTTTTTTTTTTTTTTTTTTTTTTTTTTTTAAGATTCCTTCTCTTAAAATCAAATACGGTATTTCATTTTTAGGTATTTCAGTACAATGCTTTTTCTCCCTGTATATCCTCCATAAAAATAAATGCTCCATTTCAGAAAATTTTTGCACATAAATGCACAGATGGTATTAACTACAAAGAAAAGTTGCAAGCTCTACCCTGGAATGAGGTAGTCAACCACCTGAGAATAGCAGTGCACTTTATCTGAACATAGCAGGCTCCACATACTAGTTCCCTAGCTCCCAGTATGTTAAGCAACTGAGAAACACAGTAAGACCACTTTTGTTTTTAACTGTTTATAGAGTTTACAAACAAATTGCCTATAGATCTCTTCTTCTAAATACATTTCAGCTACAGGTTCCCTGACCTATTTAGCCACACAAAGCTTTTAAACGATGAAGACTAAAAATGAAGTAAAAAAGAACTCACCGATTTATCTTTCTATTAGCTTCTTTTAAAAAGAATCTGCAATATGTTTTTAATTGAAAAACAAACAAACCAGCAAGCAATAAAACAGCAGCTCCTTCACATTTTCCTTTAACTTAACAATCTCTCCCTCCTTTAAGCTACAAAGGATTATGCTTATATGATTCAAACCCTGTATGCCTTTATAAAATCTGACTCACATTAGCATCAATGAGTTGGGTGACTAAGTTTTCAAGTTGATTTGGGGTCATAAGATTAACAGCCTAAGAGCATGAGTTTGCTAACGAACACTGAACATGAGGAAAACTACCATTCAAATTTCATCTCTTTTATCTTGCCTGTACATACCTTTTCTCTTTGATATTCTCTGAATATTACAGAAATGGTTGCAAGACATGGGTGGCACAAAAACCAGAGAATGCAGGCCTGAAAGAGAAAAGCGTTAGTTATAAAATGACTATATGCCAGCTTAGAAGAGATGACAGTCAGGGGAACTGTATTTACATTTCTGTCTATTTTATGAATCTACTGTTTACTTTTCAATCAACAGAACAAAAATTACACAATGAAAGGTGGGATTTTTGTTAAAGAACTCTCTATACTCCTTGTCATATTAAAATGACTACTCAGAATATGATGATGGGTGCAATTTAATCAAATTAAGACATTTAAACATTCTTAACTTTCTTATGGAGTAAAATAGTTTAGTGTTTCAGTCAACTACATGTCACAATTATATTTACAACAAAAGGGTTCAGTCTCTGATGTAACCCATACTTTGGTAAAGGTGATATAGAACTCCCTTTTCAGCGTGCTTCTCTCTACTGTGATGATCTGGTAAAGACCAGCAGCCAGTGACAAAGCTAGGCAAACTCTGAGGCCAATAAGCAGTCCACTTGCTAAGCCATGGTGTGAATGGTAGCTGTGGTAGTTAGTATCTTCAAACTGCTCCCAAATTAACAAAAAGCTCTGGAAAAGAAAACAGCAAAGCACATTTAGAGTAAATAAGATTACACTAAACCTAATTTAATCTGTGATGCAAAGATTAATTGATCAGTACAATTGGCCAGGCTCTGTTCTGCTTATGGGAGACCATTATACTAAACAAAAAAATAGCCTGAACTGCTTTTTAGCGTTGCTTACTACTCCAAGTACAACTGGCAGAAACAGAATCCATCTCCCCTATTCCTTAACTATTACAAAGTTTGACAATTTAAAGTTCCTCTAATTTAGATAGAAGGAATGTAGCATTGTAGCACAAGATCCAAAATAATTATGATTAAACAGTCAGCCTGCTCAACAGGAAGCCCACTAAAATGATCCTACAGAGCTATGGGGAGGCATCTCTCTCCACTTGGGATCCACAACCTGTAAAGCCTCTTTCAAAGACAGGTGACTACGCCTTTTCTTTCAAAATTCTAACAGGATTCACTTTTCTTTTTTAAATATCAGGAAGTAAGAGGCTGGTGCTGCTGCCCCTTTTATACAATAGCCTGAAGGCTCAAGCATTCACCTAGGTTGAACTTGCATCTCCCATAATTCCCCCCTTTGCCTAAAGGATATCCAACCCACATCTCCCACCCTCCTTGGAGGGTGCCCTAACTGCTAAGGCTATAGGCTGTTCCTGGGTGGGCCACTCTCCACCCCTTCTACTGAAGCTGTGCCATTTGTAGAGAAAAGAATTCAAAATCAGCTAGGTCAAAAAGTGTGAGCGAGTCTGACTCTGCAGGCAACCGGCTCAGAAACCTCCTAGGGACTGCGAAGGGAGCATCACAGGTTCCAAATGCTATTTCAACATCTGGATAAATACTCTAGCAAACAGATTACTGCATGAAAGGCGGTAACCCCCCTTAGCTCTCATAAAACCCAGCACTGTGTCCATTTGCTACGGAATCCAATTTTGTAGGAATACTGTGAGAAAGGGTATCAATAGAGTCTCTAAGGAAAAACAAAGGAATACCTACTTTCTGAATCTCATTTGGGCAGAAGGCAGGTGCCTACTTGTACAGTTGCATGAAAGTTGGGTCTTGCTGAAGAATACCTTTGGGGGACTTACAGAGTGGTAAAGTTACAAACTCGAATGCTCACAGAAGTTTAGATTCTTCCAGCATCATGTAGCAGCTAAGTGGCATTTTAAGACTTGAGAATATAGGGAAATCTAGTCCACCTACTGTACATATTTAATTTGCACTTAGCTTTCAGGTGTCTAATGAAGCAGGCTTTCTGAAGGAAGGTAGTCAAGTGTGATTTATAACTGAGGTAGCTATGAAGACCTTAGGAAGGAGACGTTGCTTGCCTCAGTTTACAGATCGAAATTAGTCAGATTTATTTTTTAACACATTCAAAGGCTCTCCAACTATATTAACTACATAAAGGCAAAAAAGTTTACTGATACTAACTTTTTCTTTTAAATGTGTAATCCACCTGTGCATTCCAATGATAGGTCTCCTTGAGTCTCATCAGTTCAGACTGGTTAGTTTTCCCTTAGAATATCCTTAAAGGGCACTCTCTTGCTCTTCCCTTCCCCTACATGGGCCATAACACAGCAAGCGCAACTGCTACTATTTCAGCTGCTTCTCAACTACCGGGTGGAAAAAGGAAAGATAGGAGGGGGACATATGTTAAGCATATACTGAACAATACTGATAGCTAGTAAAAGATCTGACTGATATGATCCCACCATAACATTCTGTTTGTGGGCAACTCCAAACACCTTCAAATGATCAAGCTACTTGACAGAGAACCCTATCAAGGAGTAAGACTGAAATAAAACTAAATAGTTCCCGAAACCTTAAGAGACGGTACAGTATTTGGTGAAGGCATGGATAAAAGCATTAGTTTTGGTATGAAACTGATGAATTCCTATGGCTGAAGTTATTTAGATATATATAATAGAAGTTATAACAGAAGTAATTAACTTGCTCAAACAAATGAGGGTTTCACCAGTTGCAGAATCACTGTAGTTTGACAGAGCATCATCCCTTTTGGCATTTATGTGCGAGGATAGCCAAATTCTTTAAACTACTCTGGACTGGATATACACTGTCTGAGAAAATTTCAAAACAAACAGGAAAAACATACTAATTCTGAACATATCTTTGGGGGGTATCTAAGCACCTCTTTAATTTACAAGTTCTAATGCAGTAAGAGACACTGTATATTTTCATCAGCATCAAAGTTACCGACTTTTCTTCTGGAATCACTGCAACCTCTCCAATCAGCCCAGAAAGGTGATATTACACAGGTCTGTGTGATGGGAGAAGTCTAGGCCATCAATAAATAGTTTTGAACAAATCCTGTGTCTCAGCAAAAAGAGAGGATACTTTAATGAACAGACAGTGGCCTGAGAATTTTTTGCTTTGAGGCTGAAGAAAAGAACAGGTTAAGGCAAGGAGAAATGCTGAATGGAAGACTTGTCACTGTGGCTGTAAGAGCTTGCATCTCAAAAGGGGGACAAGAGATTTGCTGACTCGCAGGCTACATCCATCTTACACTGACGGCAGTCTGTAAACATATCCCAGGAAATTGCTTATGTTTCTGAAAGAATGAAAAAAATAGAATCCATAGCATCAGGATGAAGAGGGAAGAAAAAAAGCTGAGTCTGCAGTGTAATTTAAACTAGCAGCAGGCAAACAGGGTTGGCATAGTTTGCCAGTTAAAATTGCAATTCACTTTAAGAATAACAAGTTTTCCCTGGCTATCCTGTTGCTTGACTTCACTCTTGTCTAAATGGGTAGACCTCTTTGATTCAGCTGTAATGAGTGAACAGGAGAGCTCTAAGCTGTATAAGCTTCCCTACAGCCAATCTATGTCCTTGGACACTTGGAATTTGCTATCAGTTCTCCTGACTATGAAACTTCCAAACTGCTTCAACCATCTCCGAAACAGGTTTTATTATTACTAACAGCCCCAAGAAGAGGGCAGATAGTATAGAACATCAGTAAAACTAACACAACTTAATCTCCCTTTTCTGCTTTAGGGGAATGCATGTGTGTTCCTTTACCATCTATAGCAACTCTTGACAAAATTGCTGATTATCCATGAAAGACTGTCCAACCTCAATATGGAAGCTAGATCTCCCTTGAAAATCCCTACAGAAAAAGGTAGGACAGATAGAATATTCTTCTAGATTTTTATGAATAAAAGTGCTCACTGATTGCCCTGTTACAGCAGGTCTAACACCCATGCCAATCTAGATAGATCAATGAACAATGGAGTAATTTGGAGAATGAAGCCTTAAGGTCAGCACCTTTTATAGAGGTGATGTGGTCTGGGTTCAGCTCCTCTGAGCTCAGGAACTGGATTCTATAATGAAGACAAATCTGGAAAAATGTGTATATTGTAGGTACTGGGCCATGAGACAGAAGACACCCTCTCTAGAAGGGTAAGATATTCTTGGTGCCAGGGAACCCTTGCTGGAGGCAGAAGGCACTGTGAAGGGGTGCAGAACCACCCAGGCAGAGATATATTCTGGTACCTATATTTGTTTCTATAAGACTCTTGCCAGACCTGACATTCTTGATTGTACTAGGAAGAGAAATGTAGTAGAGATGTGCCTGTCTGATGGCTGACTTCATGTCAGCAGTGCTGAAATAGCCAATGCAGATGTATAATGGACCAGTGATGGGAAAAGTAGCATATATATGTGGTGTTTGTCCTAGTTCCTACTATATAGGTAACAACAAAAAAGATCTACCTGACACTGAGTGTTCTTTGTATGTATATTGAAAAGGAAACAACTATAACAAAACCTTTCCAGTCTCAAGTGACAGAGCACTAACACACCCATACCCATGTACAGGTAGAAAGACACAAAATTAAGTACGTGCTTTAGAAGTCTTCTTTACTACCAGCATGTAAAATTGCTGCCACTAGACAGGTTCATTACACCTTAATCTGACACCCATCTTGAAATTTCAACAGTCCTGTTGATATTAATAGCCTTTGGTTTATGTTCTTAATTAGCAAGACTGCTCTCAGCTTTCAGCTACTTTTAATGTTCTATGCATCCACTTATTTAGTTTGGAAGCTACACTAGTTACACATACTACTCAAACATCACAAAATGTAATCTCTTCCTTATTATTGTCTCCATTTTCTCCCTGTTCTCCTCATCGTCAACGGCTTTCAGATTCTTTTGTCTTTATGCTGTGATTTTAAAAAAATAGTTTATAAAAGGCACCACCAGGACTGGATGATCTCAATTACAAGTTACTAGTTTACTTGGCTTTCTAATTTATATTAATGGCAAATATTTGAATGAAACTGTGTGTCAGACCATTTGTATATTTGCAAGACCAATCTCGTACATCAACCTTTCAAGAATTCCCTTATATTGACTGAAAAGGCTGCTAGCTATCCTATTTGAGTGGTTCTAAGAAAAGAACACTGAGGGTGTAGTTCAATCCCCTCTAGTGACAGAAAAGCTGCTGTCTGAAATTCTTGGCTTCCTCCCAAGCTTGCCGTTTGCTCCTCACAACAAAACCCCTCGATTGTTATAACATTATAAAATGAAGTTATAAAGCCAGACCAGTAAAACAATTGTACTATATATATATATATATATAGATAGATAGATAGATAGATTTTTTTTTTTGGGGAATCTACATAATTTCACTGAGAGTCTTGGCACAACCAAGATTTTGGAAAACTATGGGAACTTCTTAAGTAGTTTTGCTGCTGAACAAAAACATACTGCGGACCTATACCTTAAATTGTTAAGAAGAGGTGTTGTTGCCTACCAAACGTACTAAGTGCACGTCATGGTGTGGGTTTTTGTTTAATTTTTTTTCCAGTCTTGATACTCCCTCCCTCATTCAACATTGGTATTAGCTGGTTCACAGTTCTGTCATACTTAATAGCAACTGTATATTTCACCATGAACATGAATATAAAATACAAACCTGTGTAACAACAACTGCTACAGCAATGCCAGTAGATGTTGGAGTGGAATCCCACTGAAGAGGTCTGCTATAAGATTTCTTCATTCTGCCTATTGTCCAACCCATACATAGACTCAACAATAAATACAGCATTTGTATCTGAGAGACTATGTCACACACTATTGGGAAAAAAGGAAAATTATATAGAGTAGCAACAAAAAAAGTAATAAAGATCTTCTACAGCAAAAAGAAATACTCTAAATACACCCAGAATTGAAAGATGGACATTGCTTTGACAATACATTTTGACTAGCTGAGTTTGCTTTGTCATAAAATGTGATTATTTCAATCTGTTTTCAATAATCAGATAGATCATCATTAGCTTTCCTCTACTTATGCTTCAATTCTGCAATAACATGGCCAGAGCACTGCATCCATCCAAATATTACTATTTTTGTGCCAGAGAAGCCTGGGCTCAGGAGTCCAGACTACAAAAAACAGATTTACAAAGCTAATGGACTAAAATCATAATATGTATATTCACCACACTGTATACCTCATTCTGCTAGTACAAGACATGACGAAATTAACTCCTTTGTTCCAGCAAACTTTCTTCCTCAAAAAAGAGACAGTTTCACGGTACTTTAAATTGTCCGTATTTTGTCTTAAGGATAAAGCAGCTTGCAACAGAAAGTACATTAAGGATAAATTCCACACTCAGATATATAAAGGGACAAAGCTAATGACCCTAATACAACTTCATCTGGAGCAACAATCTTTGTGTACTTTATTTAATTAAATGTAAACATCATCTTACTCATTTTGCTGTGTCCATTTTTGCTCAGTTTGAAAACAAATAATATGTACACTATAAATTTATACTTTTAATCGGTGTTTCAAACCTGTGTTTGAAGTTGTATCTGATTAAAAAAAAATCAAGTTAGAACATATTCAAGGTTTTAATCATTAGCCTTGCTGAAGTACTACTGCCATTAGAAAGAACTCCAGGTTACTTTCAAGTCCAAACATCAGCTTTAGGAATTATTCAGTAAGTTTCAGCCATAAACTTACTTTCTCTAATGCAAACTCTCACTCAGAGAGAAAACTGACCCATTTTATTGGTGTAGCAGAGATGTACCAGCATTTTAAAAGATCTGTTCTTACAGCATGTAAATCACAAACTTAGTTCAGAAATTAGATGAACATTACCCCACTTTTTTTATTCACTTATTCAATATTTTAGCTCAAATGTTTTTTAACATATTTATTATTTCACTTATATACCAGATTAAAAAAAAATATTTCTACATCACAAATAAGCTTTTTTATTCTAAAAAAAAACACATTAAAAACAAACCCTGTACAGCATTTCAAAAAATAAAGGTATTTCCACATTTATGAAAAGTTTTATGGAGAATGTTGCCACTGTTCAGAGATTAGCAAGCATAGATGTGATATATATCAAATGAAGATCACTTACAATATTCCATTGAAGCTTAGTAATATTAGCAACATACGGATGTAAAGAGATTTCAAACCATTATTCCTGGGATATATTTGGCCCTCTCCTGGTTTATATGTTTATATACTCCTAATAAATACTCAGGCACTTTTGCTACTTAAAAACTCTCAGGAACTTTTGATAAAGACAAACTTGCTCATTCTTTAATAATATGAATCAGCACTGGTCTTGGACAAAACAATCTTAGAACTATTTTACAATGCCACCTTTGGAAGTAAAATACTCCCTAGAAAAAATGATTACCTGAGCTTATAGCATGCCAAATCAGTATCACAAATTCAAGTTATGGAAAAGATTAATAAAATCTGGATGTTCTACAGAACATTCACCCATTTTATAGTTTGCCACTCCTGAAGCTAACCTCTTCCCTATGTAAGAACTATAGCAAGATATTGTCTCTCAATCACATATTGGATGCAGATAGTGCTGTGCTTCAGTGTAGCAACAGTTCAAGTGGATTCTCAGATAGAACGCTAAAAGAACAAGGATTCAACACAACTTTGATGCATCATAAACTTTATGTGAAACTAAGAAGGGTCTTCACCATTGAGAGGAATTTCTAAAATGACCATCTCACTGTATCCAGGGTCAGTATAAAGCCACACACAACTGAACTGTAAGAAACTTGTCTGATCTAATCACAATCCATCTTTTTCTGTATGTCCATCAGCCATAATAATATTCTTTGACTTTTCTGGGTTTGATTTTGTCGAAAGTTAAAGGACGGTCAACAACTTGTGTTACTTTTGAGTGCCAGAATTATTCATGTATTATGCAATCTTAAGTGATTCTGCAAATTTAGATAATTAAATAGCTTTAGAGTCAGGTCCTTAAATATGATAAAAGCTAATATCGGGGAAAAAGTAACTGCAAATAATCTAGAAATAGAAGCTGGCCCCACTGAAGTTAATGGGAATTTTTACCACAGACTTAACTAGGATTTCACTTCTAATATGGGAAAACTGGTTACACTTTCAATCTCCAAACTATACTTCCTACTATCCATTCCTCAGGACTGTAACTATTCTATTCCTTCTGCTCTCTTATTCTTTTCGGAATTATGAATTTTAAAAACAATATAAAAGAAAAACTTCCTTAGTTGAATCTCTCAGATGTAGCTGTTAATTTCAGAAATATTATTTTATTTCTATTAACTTTTGCTTTACGAAAATAAAACTGTGGTCTTTACTATAATACAAACACATAAAATCTAAGATGCAGATGCCTCAGGGTGCGTTACAGTTGACACTGGGTTTCTCACTGAGGAGGAGTTAAGTGCATTCATATCCTCCATTTAATATCATTGCAAAAGATCAGAAGGAAAGTTTAGTAACACAGTTGCTGGACAGACTGCAAAGATTTGCTAATTCAAATCTTCAAAATGAGAAAGAGTATCAATTACTGTGGTGTCAAGTGCCATCAAGAGGCTGTTAATTCCAACTGCAAGTTTTTAAACAGACTCTATGAAGGAAAATACTTTTCTATATAGGTTGTTCCTCTCCAATCCATCTCTCTATCACAGTATTACTTTCTTGGGGTACTTCAGACCAATCAAAGGGCACTATATTGAGTTGAAAAGAACCCCTCTATGCTTCAAATATGAACTTCAGTGAAACCAATGCAATGTTAGACTCTAAAGAATCTAACTAGAGTAGACTAGTGGATTTTAGGATGGGATGTTGTAGAAATTCAGTTGTAATAGAAGTTCAGAATATCTATACAAAGTTAAGAATTGATGTTAACAAACCATTTTTCTTGACATAAGCATTTTTGCATGTTCTAGTCATAGTACTTGTGCTGTAAGCCATTTCCTTTGTCATTATAATAAAATTTAAGTTTGCCATTGAGATGGCATAAAATATGATAAAGTTTCCTAAAAAAGCTTCAGTATGCTAGATCATGCAAATTCGGCAGATCTCTTTAACTTGCTGAAACACTTACTTATGTGACAGGTATTTAAGTGTTTGTAGGATGGAGTTTTAAAGGATTTTATTGTCTTAAGAAGCGTGAAACTAAACCATAATCACGTAACTCTCTCTATATAGTATCTATTGTATACAGCCTGAATAAAATCTGTTTTTCAGAAGAGCAACTTTTAGTTAATTCATATTAAAAGTCTAGTGATATGGTCCAGGATCATAATTTGGTCCAAAAACAGCATTAGATAATGCATTATACAGATTAATACATAGGAACGCATAAAAGAATGATGGACAAGCATACTCACATTCTGCTAGACTTCCCATAAAAGGTGCTCCTATTCCATCTTTAGAATACCTGACAAAAGAATAGGAGATGATACACAAGTGAGTTATATTCTCTCTCAAAGGTACACTTAGGAAGTGATGTAGTTCTAAAATGTCAGTCTTATGTTTTGTTACAATCACTGCAGGAAAGATCATGTACTGATCTTTACAACATCTTCAAATACTAAAACTGAAAGCAAATGTAAGTAAAGATACCTTGAGAAATGGAGGTAGTTGGCAAAAGCTGAACCAGCCTGCAACAGTAATGCAATTGACAGCACCTTTAATACAGTATGCATAGGTCCATGTTTCTTAATTGTTTGCCATAGGGATTGTGCATATATGCAAGCAGTTAAGAAGTATGCAAGGACAAGCAGGAAGAAGAATTCATGTAGTCCTGTAGAGGAAAAAAGAAAGAAATATAACTTTTTTTTAATAAAACTAAGCTACCAGCAGTGCACAACATTATAAGCAATATTAAGTGATAGTACATATAAAACGCTTAAATCCTAGCTCATTTTATCACAAGACAAAAAAAAAGTTAATTTTTCAGGCAGCTGATTATAATTTGATCCGATAAAGTATTTTTTACTCAACATTTTTCTGCGTGTAACAGATATTCTGTTCAGAATATAAATAGCTTTGTAGCAATTATTGAAATAGCATAAAGTAGCATAGTTTCTTAACAAGCAGAAAATAATTGTAGCCCATTTGATCAGTCAAGAACACCTTTAAAAAATGATTCATTCTTAGTTTGTTTTTTGTTTCAATTTTTAAAGGCACAATCTGAAATGATAGTAACAGTGACCAGACTGCCACAGAATCTATTTAACCACTGGGTGTCACTCTTCCTCCACGTACATTTTTTTTAGATTAAAGAGAAATCAAAAGAAAAGTAGCAAAGAGAACAGTTATAATTTCAGAGTGGGATTTTTCTTTTGCTTCAATCTGAGAAGAGACCCAAAGATTTTGATATTATCTGCAAAACAAGAGTACTGCGGTTTTCAGTATAGTAGTTGACTGGTAAGATGCTTCCCTAAAGATCTGGATCCTGGAAATCTTTTCTAGCACCTGCAAGCTTTGGAACCCATCATATATGCACCCAGGTCAAAAAGCTTAGGTGTTAAAAGCTAAAACAGGTAAACAGAAGTTTCTTACAAAAAACTTCTGTTTTTCTTCTCTAGCTTTCTTTGAAACCAAATGGTTTTCCACAAAATCAGATTCTGACCAATGTTTTTTTTTTACTCTAGGAAAACAATCTGTTAAAAAGTTTCCAATCAGCTCTAATCAAAGTCCAGAAACAGAGCAATTATACACATTTCAATATCTCAGCTAAAGAAAAACATTGGAGTTGGATGAATTCTGAATATTCCCTAGTACAATAACTTCTACAGCTAAAGTTAGTCAACTCAAACATACATATAATGAATTGGGAGGACAAGAACATAAAGCTTTTAAAGACTCATTAAAACCAAAAATGTCAGAGCCACTCTGTTTCTCCTGAACACCTACAAGAAAGCATAAGTTATGACTGATAAAAGAAAAACATTCATTTCAGATCAAATCTCTTATTTTTCCTTTCACTCTGTATCTTTGTGCTCCAAAAGAAGTTGGCAAGAATTTTGTAGAGCAGGATGTTTCTCATCATGAAGAGTGGGAACACCTGGAAAATCACTTAGCTTTTAATGAACAGTAGAATATTCAGGATAGAAAGTGCCCTACAATCAAAGACAGACTGTAGCTGATGGCTTCAAGACCAAAAGGATTTAAGAGAAACCTGCACCGAAATATATTTAAAAAAATAAAAAAGCAGTGATCTTCAATCTGTCTTTTATAAGTTTTCTGTCTTTGTAAGTTTTCTGTCTTTTAAGTTAACCAGACTTGGCAGAGAAAAATATAAGTACCTTACAGTACCTAACTTCAAAAATTTTTAAGGATCCCAATGCTGCCTACCTGGTCAGTTGCCCCTAGAAATCCTAGATTCTACTGGTCTTACATAAAAGAGTTATCTTATCAAATGATAAAAAATTTCTTGTTAGGGATGGGAACCCAGGCCTCCTCTTTTAAGGGGAACATTTTAATCACAATGTTACAGACTCAAGTTCTTTACTCTATTTTCCTTTTAGTTCATTTAATAGAAATCTCCCATGTCAGTGGAACAACTTTAACAACTAAAGTTAAAGGAGATCTAACTAGAACTATCTGTAACTACGTGGTTTTCTTTCTCTTTTTTTTCTTTCACTGAAAAGAAGAAGCTGGATGTTTTCCTTGGTGTTCCAATGTTCTAAACTGCACACTTTATGAAAAAAGAACAAAAACCATCTCCCAAAGACACCATTAAAAAAAAAAAAAAAAAAAAAAAAGAGAGAGAGAGAGAGAAAAGAAATCCTCCTCAGTTCTTTGAAAGCAGGCATAGGCATTTAACTTCAGGATTCAGAGCAGAGTTCTGCAACCACAGAAGAGATGACATGTAAGGCTCATCCCATTTCCTACTTTTTAGCTCTAAATAGCTGCATCCAATACATTTACACTTCTCACCACATGACAGATTTTCCAAATTCTACTTCAAAGTGCTCAAGTCTTACTACAAAATTTATATAGAACTGAGGTGTATCACTAGAAAGTCCGTATTCTACTTCAAGGGCCACATAATGTCCTTACAGTGCAGTTGCCTCTTGATTTGGCAGAGGAATGATACTGCTGATTTTGGGGACTAACTGAATTAATCTAGAATTCATTTCTGGATGTAAAATTCACCAAGTAAAAACTAGAAACTATGTTTTCAGATTAACAAGCACAATTAATAAGTTAGAGAGACAGGTCACATAAACCTAAAAAAATGGATGATATATAGTGCGCCTTCTTATAGATTCCACTAAACATTTCAGTCTGAAGATTTTCTTCCCTTCAAAGAGAAAGCTGTCTGCTCCCTCTATATCCTCTTGAGACCAAGAATGACAGCAAAGCTGATTCTTTGCATAGCAGTCAGGCTAGATCTGTATATGTAGGCAGACTAAGCCTCCTGAGCTCTTTCCTTAGAACAGTCCAAAGTTAGTGACATGTTGACGAGTGAAGCTAAGAACTGCAATGATGCATATGCTGGTAGGTCCAAATCATTTAGTTTTTTGCAGGCACTTCTTCAGCTGTGATCTTGAGTCACCTCTAGAAGTTTTCCTTCACAGGTTTACATATTCAAATCTGCACTTCTTAAATAATAACCACAATTGACAAATGCCTCACTCTAACCTGCAGTCACTAAGTTATTTGGAAAGATCTAAACCCTGAACTGGAACTGTACTAGCAAAAAGTTTATGTAGGGTATGAACACATACTGCACTGAATTAAAGTTTAAACAGTTAAGCAGTTTCAAGAATTAAATAAACAAATTTATTAAATTCAAGAATTAAATTCATAATGAACTGAAAGCATACAACTTCAAAGGGAAAATACTTATCAACAAAAGTATAAATATTCTGCCTCCTTGTAGAATAGATGCGTATTTTGCTAATTAGAAAAGTTTTGGACAGTCAGTATAAAGAAAGGGAAGGATTTATCTGCAACATTAGAAAATTTATTAAAATTCACTCTTCTTTGAAAAAGTAGAAACTGAAATGTAAGAAACTGTCCATTCCCCAGTTCCACAGTTTTTCAAACACAGTAAATATTGATTTGTTTGGATGATCAGATCCTTAACTTACAAATCTAATTTTAAGAAAAAATATCTTACCAGATTCCCCTGCGCTAAAGTGATCTAATGGATTCCCTTCTGCATCTGGGTTTAGTAAGACCATTTCAAACTGAATATCCTCGGATTCAGAAAAATTCTCCTCGCAGGTAAACTTGTCTACATAAAACACATACCATGTTTCCGGATAAGGAATCTGGGACACTGTCAGATTTTGCTCTGTGTGGTTCACAGTCACTTTGGAAGAAAACAGACAGACAGACAAAAACGTAGAGTAAGTACTTGATTATTATTATTTTCTTAAAGAGAATACGAACAAAGATAAAATTTAAATCCACATCATCACTTAGACGTTATAAACAACACACAGTGGAAAAAAAGTCTTTACTTTGAAAGACAGCCACAACACCAAAGACTCAGCTCTCCATCTTCATCCTTGGTTTCAACTAGGTACAGTCAAGGGCTGGTGAGGACATGTACAGTATTCTATCTTTCAGCTTTTGGGTTTGCTTGGGATTGCTCCATTTTGCCAGAAGCCAGTAAGTTCATAGAGCATATACTGTCTTTAGCACACTTCCACCCTCTTGTTCAGTATCCAGTGGTGTAACTGTTCTACATTAACCAACAGATACTTACAGAAACTTATGCAATATAAAAATAAATACAAAAATACTTTTGTGAAATTTATTTTACTCAATTTTCAAAGATACTTTGAGCACAAAGCAGAAAGAGTGACAGGAGAAAACAGTAAAAAAAAATAGCATGCATGCTTTAAATACACAACTTAACATATTTTACAGTATTTTCCCCAAAGAGTAGATCGATTTTCAATTGACAGCTAGGGGTTGTTACCATTGTCTAATAAAACTGTATATTTCAAACCAGATTACATTTAAGACCAACTACATAAGAGACTGCAAAACTTCATCCAGTCACTGATCTTACCATGATTCTTAATAAAGTTCATCACTACATACTCTGAAATAACTATTTGATGCCAATGAAATCTGTGGCTTTGTGTGTGCTTCACTGCAAGAGTCACGAGAGTGGTTGCACTAATTACTGAACTATAGTGTTAATCAGCTTAATTACCACCAAAAGCCCTCCTCTGTGGGAGAAATGATAAAATAAGTGTAGATGAAATCACTAAAATAGGTTAAGATGACAATGGCTAAGGATAAGGAAAAATTTCATAGAATTTCTACAAAACAAGCTATTTGTCCTTCGTGCCAGAAGCTTCCGTACGAAAAAGCTGCAAACACGCACACAAAACAACCCTTTGCAAATTCATTATCCCTAAATATTTTGTAGACAAAATTTAGAACTATTTTCTAACTTCAGACCTACCTGTGAATAAAGCTTATGTAATTTAAATAAACTTGTTTAAACTTTAAGGAGTTACTCTCCCTCCTTTGAAGGCATGCACTGATCAACAGCTGGATCTAGGAAGAAGTTGGGTCCATATCATATGTCTCTGCAGCATTTGTCATAGAAGTACAAATGGGGGCCACACGTGAACCAGAAGAAAAGCATACTATTAAAGGCAATTTGTCTTGTGTAGCTACTGATGTATACGTATTATGCTTTGAAGCTACGTATCTTATCAATCAAAAATACAAAGTGATACAACTTGGTCCAAAAAGGAAGCTTTTTAAAACACAGATTTAAGGATTTCATATGATGTTTAATCCAAAACAAAGGGAAACTGCAGCTGGAAGGAGTGGCTCTACTCCCCACCTGCCCTCTCAACTGAGCTCTGATAATGCCTTATTTCCATCAGGATCAAGGAACACAGATCCTGAAAAACACAGGAGTTTAAGTTTTCCATCAAACTGTAAGCTAACTCATAGGGAATGAAGATAAAATAAAAATTTTATTGATTCTTCAACATATCAGCAAGCACAGCTCCCCCTGTGGTCATAGGATTCCTAAATATAGCAGAAAACAGTGAGCACATTGCTGTGACAGAGAGGTGAGGGGCAACTGCTAGCGATTTCAGCAGCACTTCGTGTTTAGCTCAGATCAAGTGTAACAGGGAACTACATCCTTAGAAGTGACATCTTTTTAAGATTTCACTATGACAACATTCCAGGAGATCAGTAAGTTATTCTAGGCATTCTGGCAGCACAATGGAAACATATTTAAAAAAGGAAGCTGTATGCACTTAAGATAGTGTTGAATGATGTTTCTAACACTAATTTAAATTTCTTACAGGTAAATGTATGCTTTAAGTAGATTTTGCAATATTATGATGAATAAATGGTGCAAAAGGGTTATTTTAGTAGGTTTATTTTGTAGTTATATAACTGAAAGCTTCACTGTTTTATCTTCTACAGCTAGATAGATACTCATTAAGCATTTTCCTGACTAGCACATCTTCCATATTGAATTTTTAAAGGCTCTAACATGTTTTGTACATCAAAGAATGACAGGTTTGTGCTACTATGACAGTGAAAAATATACTTTTCTTGTCTTTGAAAAATGACATTTTACACAGAATTGGAGAACAAAAGAGAGGTTTCTCTATAAAAAGAAGACAACGAGACAACCTACATATTTTATACTGTTGCAGTTAAAAGCATTTGAAAGTGAGATTCAAAGATGAATAACAAATTACAAAATTAAAGGATAAAAGAACAGTAAACGATAATAAAAGCAAACTGTAAAATAAGGCAGCATAACTCGGACAAATTAATTTTCACAAATACCTACAGACATAAATGGAAAAAGGAGCAAATGATTATGAGGTTGTGGGGAAAAAAAAGAGAGAAAAATGTGTTCAGTAGAAAGTTTGCTTTTTATTGCACATTTGGACAAAATGTGTAGGATCCATCGATTTGCCTTTATTATTTTTTTCCCCAACTGAAATATGAGTCACAATTCAAAGTGTACCTCTGCCCACACTGAACACCTATAAATTGTAATTACTTTAATTTCACCTTATGATGGTATTCTTTGTAAATTCTTTTGCATACTCAACATATTCATTTTTTCCCCCTAAAGTTTTGTTTATAAAAAGATTTTTATCCCAAGTGGAGATAAGAGATCCCTGTACTGAATGAGTAAATGCAAAAGTCAGCCAAACATATATCTTTGAGTTCTGTACAAATGAGAACATGAGGCTAGAACCTGCCACAAAGTTTGGCTGTTTGTACATTTGTCACAGATTGTTTGTTTTCCAGCAGTATACTAAATTATAACTTGCAGACAAAGTCCTCTGAAGTGATGCAAGCAAAGCAATTAATTTCCTTGTAATCTTTTTTTTTTTAATTCTAGAAGACTGAAGTCCTGCTTTCACTTAAGTTGATGCAAAGTCCAAATTCACTGAAACACCATGGTTCTAAATATATCAATAACAATTCATAAAGGGAAAGAAACAGTAACTTACTTATCAGCTGAGCTTTAGAGAATTTCTCTGTACAGCTGTGTTGTTGGATACCATTCTGCAGCTTCTGCCATTCCTGTGCTTTAAACAGGTGAAGTCTAGCTTCTTTAGTCACAGCTACTGCTATGTTGTTGATTCTGACACACAGAACAGCATGATTGCCTTGATATTTAAAAAACAAAATCAACTAGTTTTGTCTTGATGCCAGTTATACAAACAACAAAAAGCAACAGATTTTTTAAACAAGTAACAGAACTAAAGATTCACTTTATTTCTACAGCTTTTACCACTGCTTTCCATAAAAGTCTGTAATGTCTTTCAAAAACAATTTCTACATGCCTCAGTAACACAATACAGTGTATACACAGTTCTTCATGATGGTACTTAAGTCTTCACCATGATGCCACCAACCTCCTCTACTTCCAACAGCCTTTCTCTACCCTACTTTTTCCCCCTCTACAGACTTTCAAATCATCATTTTTTTCTCATTCCAAATTTTATTTGTTCAAGTAAAGATAATGCCACAATCAGCCCTGATTGTGATACCAACAGATCTGCAAAGAAAGCTAATCTTCAAAATGTTCTTTAACCTGTCAGACTATCTACATACTTCACCTTGATATGGTGAAATATTTTATCTTTTTAGAAGAAGCTCATTTAACACAATTTATCATCTGGGTAGTTCAGCAGTTCCTAAACACATTGTAATATACTATTGTGTATTGCATGTTGCCATGCACTTCTTTTATATAACACTACTCTAAATCAAAAGATAGACAGAACTAGAAGTACATACTGGAGAAAAATCAATCAATATTACAAGAATTCAGATTTATTCAAACTTAAACCAACTTTTATGTTTTTTAAACTGTGAGAATAAGCTCCTTTCCCACCTAACCTAGGCATGAGGTGGATGTTAGTAAATAGACTACTACCAGTTTCAAGTAAATCTTTGCCAGGAAAGGTTTGTCTATTCAGAAACAGTTGCAAGATAGCAGTCCTACAACAAAACCTCACAAAAAGTGATCTCTGTAAAGCATTATATGGAGTACAGCTCGCCTAAGTCTTTAATGAAAACAATATTCTGAAAAATTATCAATAGGTTCTATAAAAAGTTCATATGGCTTTTACTGAGACCCAGAATATGTACAGTCATGTGCATGCATGCAGAAGAGGAAATATTTCTCAAGAACTAGGTATGCAACATTAACATATTTGTATAATATATCTGAATACCTACAACACCCATCTTGAATCTTGATAGTCTTTTCTCAGTTTTAGGTAATGCAAGTGATTTTGTTCTCCTCAGATCTCTTTAGAGTATATCTGCAGTTATTCTCTAGGACACCAATAATTAACTTTGCTTTCAAGTCACTCCACAAGCTATCCCCACCCTATACATCATCTCTTACTCAGCACTGAGAAGTCATATTCCACTACTTCTTGGTTTATATTACGTTTTTCTTCACCCAATTAGATATTTTTCTGCAATGCCTGTTCTAACAGGGCTCCATCCCATTGCTAGGCTTCTTAACGATTAGAGATTATTATTAACAAACAGTTAATAACACGAGAAAGAAATGCTATGAATCAAATGAGAATTTACATCCTAATGCACGACAGCATGGACGAAAAGAAAATCAAAACACATTTAGTGTTAAACACCATTGTCATTTCTGTTATTTCATTTGGTTAATTACCGAATAGTGCCATTAGTAAATAGAAGACGCATTAAAAAGTTACAAGCTACTCTCCCAATTTTCCCAGGTTAGTTTGTGAGACAGCAAGGAAAACATAGCGCTGAGTAGCCACAACAGTACTTCCCCCTCCTCCCCCGTCTTTAATAATGAAAAGCCGCGCTTTTGTTCCACGGGGGCCTATAAACTTTTGCTTGCGCTGACCGGGTGCAGCCCCGCCTGCGAAGAGGACAGCGGGCGAGTGGAGGGCCAGCTTGCGGCGGAGCTGCCCATCGCCCGTCCCGGCGCTGCCGAAAGCTCCTTCTCCCGCCGGGCAGCGGATGGAGCCCGTCGCGCGTCCCGGCCGCGGGCGGGCTGCGAGGCGGCTCCCGCTGCCTACGAGTGCCCCTCGCCGGCGCCTCCTGCCGGAACGACCCCCCACCTCCACCTCGCACCGCCCTAACGGCTGTAACGCCGCGTAACGGTTCGCCTCCCCCCCGCCCCCCCCGCCTCCAGGCACCTACCGTGGAACTGGAAGCGCGCCACGGGCCGCCAGGGCTCCAGGCGGGCGGCGGCGCTGGCGAAGCCGCCCCGCAGCGTCTTGCCCCCGGCGCCCGCCCAGGCGGCGGCGGCGCACAGGAGCCACAGGAGCCGCCACCTCATCGTCGGGCCCCGGCGGCGGCGCTCCCCGACGCGGCGCCACGTGACCCCTCCACACACGGCCGTTACAACCCGGCGCGGGACGGGCGCGGGGGGGAGAGGACGGACGAAGAACCAATGGGAGCCACGCGGGAGCCGTTACCGCCAAAGGGGGCGGGGCCAAAGCAACCAGCACCTCCCCCCGCCCCCTCGCCTCTGCCACACGGGTCCGTTTCGTCGCCGCCGCGACGTGTCCGTCGCTGGGTTCGGCCGTAAGTTGACCCAGCGTCGTAAAAAGGCCACTGTCGGCCGGACCGGGGCAGGGCCGTCTAGTTCCGCCCGGTACGCCCTCACCCGAGGCACGTTGGAGTTTGCCGGGGGGCATCGGTCTCGGTTGTTGATGCGCGCCTGGGGAGGGCAAGGAGGTTTTCCTCCCTCACTTGGGCTCTCGCAATGGCTGCGACCTCCCCCGTGAAACGTGAGGGCGAAGCCACAGTGGCGGCGCGCGTGCGCGGTGCGGGAGCCGGCCCGCCGAGGCCGCGGGGGCTGCCGTAAAGCGCGGACCATGTCGGAGGCGCCGCCGGCCGCGGCGCCGCCGCCGGTGTTTGAGAAGCGGCTGCTGGTGACGGGCGGCGCGGGGTTCATGTGAGCCGGGGGCCGGCGGGGACCCTGGGCCGTGGGTCTTCCTGCCTAGGGGAGTTGGGGGCGGTAAATGCTGGGAGGGAGGGAGAGGGCCGCTCCGGTGCCCTCAGGCCGGCCGCCGTTTCGGGCGGGCGTCGGCGCTCAGGCTGAACGCGGCGTGGCCGGGCTTGAGGCACTTGCTGCTTCTCCGGGCGCTGTGGGGCGGAGGGGAGTAACGCTGCCAAAACCGAGGTCTCATATACCATCTGGGAAAAAGAAAAAAAAAAAAAAAAAAAAACACCTCCCCCAACCCAAAACGACAACAAAATCGAGGAAGCTGCTTTTATTCTCGTTTACTCTGCGGATAAACTGGTAAATGAAGGGAAGTCAGGCCCGGAAGGGTTTTTAATCTGCTTGCACTACAGCGATGTAGGAAGCTGGATATCTGGGAGAAACATGGTATGCGAGGGAGCCTTTTGTACGCAGGGCTGCATACCGAAGACATGCAATTCTATTCTTTCTTCTCACACCTAGGAATAGTGATAGAGAGCATATTGTAGAGAGCTGGTATTGCAGATAAGAAGAATTGACTGTTTTGGTATTTGTATAAGCTTAAGAGCCTAAGAGCGTTTTAGGAAGAGATTTGATGTAACATACATGTTTGTTTTTGAGATGGCTGTGAAGGCTGCTTTCTTCTGTTGTAGCATTATCTCTTTCTCAGATTTTTACTTCCATAGTAGTATATGGTTATGAGCATGATCAGTGTTAACATATCTTAAAATAAATCATATTCTTTTTCTGTGAATTCATGTTTCTCCCTTTTTGAGTGCAAACTTCTGTTCCCAACAAAGCCAGCCCACTTGATATTGCTGAAGTTATTTCTCAGTATTTTTTTTTACTTTAAAACAAAGTATATTGTTGTAAAATGCGTGCTCTTCTGTCCTACAGTGCTTCACATGTAGTTTTGTCTCTTGTGAAGAACTATCCAAATTATCTGATTGTAAATCTAGATAAGGTAAGTGAATTTTTGACTTCCTTATTAAGGAAAACTTTATTTTTAGTGTTTTCAACTAAAACTATGGCATGTTGATTTTTTTTCTGAATATGTGTGTGTATGTGTATGTAATTTTAGTTTCACTGTTTGTTTTCTCTTATGCAAAAACAGTAGCTCAGGTGCTGATCATGCTTATAATGCTCATCATGTAGTAGTACCTAATTACGTACTACTGTTATTAGGAAAATAAAGGAGGAGGCTTTTGAAATTCTAAGCTTCTGTTTAGCTATTAAGAATCTTTGAAGTTGGTATCTTTCAGACTTGCTTTTTTTTTTTTTTTTTTTTTTTTTTAAGTTTCATCATGTTTGCTTGCAAAGTAGCTTTTCTTTTGAAAAAAGCTTTTACATTATTTTCAAACTTACTTGAAATACGAACTTAATTAAGCTGGATCTGAGCTTGCTTATTCACTTTAATGAAGACTATTTGGTGATATTTTGTGGGTATTTCTCTTTAGCTTGACTACTGTGCAAGCTTGAAGAATCTTGAAACCGTCTCCAAGAAGGAAAACTATAAATTTATTCAGGTGATACTGCTTTCTCTTCTAGCAAATTTAAGTTTGGGCAGACTTTCATATCTTAGTATAAAGATAATGTGGTTTCCATAGCTCCCAAAATGGAAGTGACTACTTTCTTTTATGGTACAGTTGAAACTACTTTTAGTAATTCATTGAGTGTCACTCAAATGGACCTACCAGCATTTCTTCATCTGTAAACTCTGTAATTAATATCTGTACATCTGTAATTAATACAGATATTAATACAGATGTAACAAAACATCTGTAATCTGTAATTAATAAAATATTTCTGCATATTTCACCCACTGCGTATGTGGAGGTTGTCTTTCGTATGGTCCGAGCCAAAGTCTACATCTAAGCGTATTTTTAGAAGAAAATTATTAATTTATGTAATTTATTGAAAACTATTCCTTTAAAGAAAGAGGAATATATCTAAAAAAGTAAGATCAAATTTGAATTTCAATTAAATAAATAAATGGAAAACTGAGATTCAGCCTGTAAGAGTTTACCAGAAACCTAGTAGCATTAATAATGATAATAACTATTAATAATTCTGTAAGTTTAAAAGCAATTTATGGGCACAAAGTATTTGCTGGAGTGTTTCAGTACTGTTCAGGGATGAGAAATAGGTAAATCACTTTAACTTCCTCACATTTGTGACATACAGTACTTTTTAGAAGCTATCGTTTAAAGTTGTTAGTTGAGAACTTCTCAAAATGTTGGTGCATTGGAACTATTACCTTTTCTTGAAAATCTTTCCCCTGCCTGTAATAGCCCTTCTTCTCAGGTCCCACCTAGCTTTTCTTTAAGCTGAGCTATAAATGATAACTATCCATTGATAAATTATCAATATAATTTATCAAAATTTATCATTTTAATATTGATACTGTTGATTGATAAATTGATAAATATCAAAAATTTCTTAGCTTGTACTTAGTTTTGAAAACTGCTGCTGCTTCTGTATGAAGCTGAAGAATGACTT
The DNA here is from genome assembly GCF_028389875.1 of Rhea pennata. Classification (NCBI taxonomy): domain Eukaryota; kingdom Metazoa; phylum Chordata; class Aves; order Rheiformes; family Rheidae; genus Rhea; species Rhea pennata. Next base: position 161,908,211 of record NC_084663.1, read on the forward strand.
GGGTGTCGAACACTTGACTTTTTTTCCAAATATATCAATTGTTCTAGTAAGAATAAAAAAAAAAAATTAAGACACTTGTCTGCTCTGGATGGAGAGAACCACTTCGCCTTCTGTAATGCCACTAGGTGTCACTATCTACCAGCCAGACTCCAGTAACTTCTTTATTTCTTGTAGGAAATTGTCCTTGCTACTTTGGCATTCCGGGTACATGCTACAGTTCTGTTGTGTATGTTCTAGGGGATGATCTTGTTTCTAATGTTAAATAACAATGCGTATCCCAAAGTGAAGTAAATATGATTAAGGCTGTTGCTCAAAAAGCATGAAACGTGCATCTGGTCTTATTTTAGACATGGCACTGGAGTATTGTTAAAAGTTCAATTGGGAGCCTTACTTGTGTTTATAAATAAGTAAAAGAAGGCATACTTTTTTTATTTAAAAATCTGAATGTGAATATCTTACTTGCTCTTCCAGGACATAGTTTTGTGCTTTGGTTGGACAATTTTTTTTTCCTCTTACTGCTACTGAAGAAAAAGCTGAATAATACTGTGGTTCAGATACAAAATACATGCTTTGGCTTTGGAAGCCTGCTTTTACTGCACAGCTCTTTCCTATACTTCCTTTGTAATGGTTTATATTATGTGTCACTTGTTACAAATCAAAGTTTACTATTTTGTTATCAACATTTTTTTTTTAATGATTTTTTTCCCTGTTTAGGGGGACATTTGTGAGCCTCACTTTATTAAACAGCTTTTTGAAACTGAGAAAATTGATATAGTCCTTCATTTTGCAGCCCAAACACATGTAGGTGAGCATTGTTGTATGTTTTGTTATTGTACTCAAGAGATGCATTTGCTTGAAATACTAAATTGATATTTTTCATTCTTTTCCCCCTTATAAGGATATAGAATCAACTGTATCCTTGTACCAGCTGTATATCCTTGTACAAATTGTTGCACGGTTCAAGGACTCTTGGCATCTTTAACTTTTAAGAGGTTCACAGCTGTAAGAGTAAAGTGCTTCATCTGACTGTTATCCATTTTGACTCCATGTAAATGATGATGTTTTTCACATTACGCTTCAGATTTCATCTAGACACACACATGCAACTGACACTGTAACAGAGGAGATGAGAAGACTACTGAAAAAAGAGTTAATATGTAAACCTCTTGTTTTTACTTGATTGAGTCCAACCATAAAGCAAAAACTACTGTGTAGAAGCTAAGAGGGAAGTGTCAAGATTCTAGGAAGAGATAAAATGAATTATACCTGAAAATGCCTATTATAGATTAGCGCTATTCAGTAAAACTCGTAAAGAGAAGTCTCTCTGATATTCCTTTCATCATGAAAAGAAGTCCTTGAAGTATTTTCCAGAAAAATCCTTCTCAGAATTGGCAAAATTGATGTGCACGGAGTCAGTGCATCAGTGGCATAATACTAAGAATTACAACAGTTACTAATTTATTAACAGTAACAATTATATATTACTGCCTATTGCAAGTGTGTTTGAATGATACTTCTCTTACTGAAATTGACCCTTCCTGGAGGAAGGTTATCCTGCCACTTAAAGGTGATAATGCTATTTCAAATGCAAATGTCTGTAGACAGCAAACTTGCTCTTGGTTGTGGCCCCTTTTCAGGAAGCCACATGTTTTATCTTGAAGTATGTGTAGAAAACTGGAAGAGTTCTTCATTTAATGATAACCTTGCAATCTGCCAATCAAATAATTAGTGATAAAGCACCAACAGCAGTTTCAAGTCTTATTGCTGCCTCTTATGATTTAATAGGAAGCCATATTTTATTTTAATGGTTGGTTGTGTCTTGCCTGAACTTTTTTTTAATTTTATTCTGTTGCCTAATTTAATCAGACCTGTTTGGATTTTTTTGTAGATCTTTCATTTTGGCATGCCCTAGAGTTCACCTATGTGAATGTTTATGGCACTAATGTGTTGGTTGCTGCTGCATATGAAGCTAATGTGGAGAAGTTTGTCTATGTCAGTACAGATGAAGTATATGGAGGTAGCATTGATGAGGTGAGTTTGAAAGTGCATCAGGATTTTTCTAACTTTACTGGAGTTAATACTGACAATCATACACAAAACAAGTAATTTTCTTCTGTAAATGTATGACCTCTGAACTAATTTGGGCAGTGCTTGAACTTGTAGTATAGGTTGTTTGTAGAAAGATAAGTATCAAAACTGTCCTTAAGATTTTTCATAGCATGTTTTTAAATTGAAATCATTCATGTTACTGTGAGATTGAAATTGTTAATGACGTGACTATATCTAGGAGATAGTATCAGAGAAGTGTATTGCACAAATTTTTCTTGTGCAACACAACACTTGTGTGACTTCAGTAATGTACAGAGCTTGTTCTGTTTTTACTCTGTCTTGACTGCGAGCTTGACATGCTGGGAACTGGTTTTATACACTAGCTGAAATATTAACAGAATTATAGTTAATGACATATGCAGGAAGGGATTTGTGCATCAGTGGAAGTGGAATGCAGATGTTTTATTGTTCTGTGAAAATATTTTTGATTCTTGTCCATTTATGATTGAACTTAATTCAGGAAATGAAAGCTTAGCTCAGGAAAAAGATTACACATGGTTGTCCTTCTAAAGGCATAAATAACAACAAAAGTGTCATAATCTGTGAAAATGTTAATATGTTTCAGAAAAGTTATGCACTTTCTTATTGTTTAAATGCCTTCATCAACTCCTTCAGCACAACTTAAATCTATAGGCTTTGTGATACTTAGGATATTGTTCTTCTGTTTGTACATCAGTGGTTTGGGTGAGTAACTTTAAACTTTTTCTGCCTCTGGACCTTGAAAAGAACACTCTCGTTTGTCTGGATTTATTCTCTTTGCAAATCAGCTGGTCTTAAAGAGATTTTTCAATAAGTCAAAAAAAAATTATGCGTCAATAAACTTCAGGAATAAAGGTCAGACAAGAACTGAGTGTTTTGTTCCCATGTTTAGCTTATTGTTGAGTTGCATCTCAGCTGGTGTGAAGTCTGGTGTAAAGTGCCTCCTTCCCTTGGTTCAACATTGTGTCCGTTTACAAGTGAAAAGTGACTGAAATGGTTGAGGTGTGTCAGGATAGCCGCAAGATTGCTTTGGGACAGAACTGTTGAAGTTTTACGTTAGAGGGCAGTGGATTTAAATTCTGCTTTTCTCTAGAGAAGTTAAGTTTTTAGAAAAGGGAGAAAGGATCCATTTTATTTAGAACTGAAAGCTCAATTTTCTAGCTGTGGTGTGCAGTGACAATATGCTTCTGAAGAGAATTACTCCTGTTTGTGGTGATGGTGATTGCTGCAACTATGAGGTATTCTGACAGAAGTATAATACTACTACCATTGATATTCTGGCCAGTTCCAGTGCTTGATAACTAGATCATCTTGTGTCAATCTGCTTTAAGTGGAAGGGTGACTTTTTCAGACTGTTCTTAGATGTTTATGGATGTTCATTTCAGTTGCAGCTGTAGTTTTAATGGGAAGTTTTATAACTTTCTGAGACTTATCTGGGCAAAAGAAATTATGTAATGCAAATTGTCCTTTGACTGTAGGAATTTGATGAATCTTCACCAAAACGTCCAACAAATCCCTATGCCTCCTCAAAAGCAGCTGCAGAATGTTTTGTTCAATCTTACTGGGAAAGGTACCAAGTAAGTTAATACAATCTTTAAAAACACTAAAGCCCATACTTAACAGCATCTGTACTATATGCACTAAGAATATAAAAAAAAATGGATAACACAGTGCCACCTCTTTCCTGATTGCTAGTTTTGTGGTTCGATTGGATCAGAGGATGTCCGTCATTCTTATTTCTGGAGATAGTACAAAGGGATTAGAAAAGGTCAAGTATTTTCAAACATTTTTAAAAATTTGAACTGTAATGTCTAAAGTGTTCTCTTTGATAAAATGGTTGGAAAAACATTAGCAATTGAAAAAACAGTGTTAAACTAGGAAGAAATTTGTTTATACAGAAATAAAATATGCAGAATTCAAGTCACATTAAGGATTAGATTATAGTGAAACTAAAAAAAAAAGAGAAAAGGAAAGAAAGAAAAATTAAGCAAACTCAAATAACAGTCAGTTTAAGCAGAAGTATTTACTTTTGAATGCCTTAGGTTTTTTGTTTCTTAAATGTCTTTCTGCAAAATTGCTTTTGACAAAAAATTGACTTGATATGGTGTTAGTAACTCTGAAGTCTTTACCTGGCATAAGAAATAGTAAGTCTCTAGCCAGACATATACTTACGCATATTTGTGTATCTGTGTGGTATGTGTAACATTCTGTGGCTGATTCCTAACAAGACTAGGAAATTAGGAACATTTGTCACTCATGTTACATGACAAGCTGAGAAGACTGGATACTCATGTGTTTTTGACAGAAGCATATATAGCTTGATTTATTAATACACATATCAGATTTCAGATTCTTGACTGGGCATTACGTATGTGTTATTAATCTGCAGGAAGCTTACGGATTTTTGTTCAAAAGTACTTGATTTCTTATATAATCACATGCATGTTTAATATTCTTAAGTTTCCAGTTGTTATTACCCGGAGCAGTAATGTTTATGGACCACACCAATATCCAGAAAAAGTAAGTTAAATGTATGCTTTACTCTGAGCTTCAGTGCAGTGTGAATCAGAGTTTGAGAGTGATATGTTATTTTTTTCTTCATAAGAATGAACTAATTTTCCCACAAAGTATTGTCTTGCAAGTGCATTAGTCTGTGCTTAGCCATGGCTGTGTGTTTTGGTCTCATACTAACACATCAACATGACTGATGCTTTATTGACATCCAGAATTAACGTATAAGTTTAGAGCTTGTCAAATATCTACATTACTGTTGCCACAGTAACTGTTCTGGAATTTTCCTAGTTTTCAGAAGATATTTAACTGTCGTACGTCTAGCAGTGTCGCTGCCCTTCCCGCTCCTCCCCTCAAGTTATGTTAATTCACATTTTATGTGCTGTCATTGGGGATGTTAAATAACAGATAAACATCATTTTAAAAGGTGAACTGGGAGAGCGTGATATATTGGGTATGAAAGCATATGTTTTAACTTGCAAGGCCAATAAATAAAATGAACCTATAGCAGTCAGAAATATGGGGAGAAGTGCAACAAAATGACTTGTGGTTTTTTTTGCATTTATCCATGCTTATCTTGCAGGGGCTTACGCTTTTAAATAAACTAGCTGTTTTGATGCATATCTAATATTGAGCTTGTGTGCATTCTGTAGTGTTGTCATAATGACTTTATTTCCTGTCTTGATAAATAAAAATAATAATAAAAAAAAACACAAAAGGAACGGTGGTGTACGAAATACTCTGCTTACACCAGGAAAAAAGAATACTTGCAATTTCTAGGCTTAATGCATTCTTTAGTATTGTAAGTTTTTTTAAAGTCTATTCAAAGATTATTAAAATGCTTGGTGATACTTACTGGTGAAGGATCATATTCTTTATAGAATAACAGCTTCTAAAATAAATTGGAGTAACAGTTTTCTTGTTTAACTGTTCAGGTTATTCCAAAGTTTATCTCTTTGTTGCAACAGAACAGAAAATGGTATGTAAGTTGATTTTTTTTTCTTTGTGTGGTATTTATGCTACAGAAACTATGATTATAGTCATAATTAGGTAGTATGGCTTGGAAAACAACAATTTCTTAACTGTGTTACGACTTTCTTAGTAATGGGATTATTTTTCAAAAGTATTTAAGGATTGTATGCAAAGAAGCTATTTAATTTAAGATACCTTCATGTAACTTTAAATAGAAGCATTCAATTTAATAGTCTGCATTTAAAGCAGTTTTGCTGGTTAGAGTAACAAGAATCTTTTGCCTTTTGTTTTTTTTTAAGCTGTATTCATGGTTCTGGACTTCAAAGAAGGAATTTCCTTTATGCCACTGATGTAGTAGAAGCATTCCTTACTGTCCTGAAGGAGGGGAAGCCAGGTGAAATTTATAACATTGGAACTAATTTTGAGATGTCCATTGCCCAACTTGCTAAGGAGTTAATCCATTTAGTGAGTAAACAATTATAATACTTTTTCTTAGCAGTCACTGTGTGTAGGCTGTATGAAGAGTTGTACTGTAAACCTTTTGTAGCACTGTGAGATAGTTAAGTGTTTGAGGTGGGAGAAGTCAATTTGCAAGCCTTAGAATAATGTGCTACCCTTTCTGTGGCAGCTATAGCATGAAAATGCAGTACAGACTATCATGCAGTGCATTGCATTACTGCATTAACTATCCTGAACAGGATGTAGGGGACATGATGAATGAATACTGTTCAACTTTTCATGCTATTTGCTTCAATTTCTGTTTGAGAGCGTGGCACTATTGAACTTTTAAGTTACGAATGTTTAAGAGCTTGGAAGAGGCGGAAAAATTATTAGAATTGTTCTAAATAGTTCTGATAATTTCAGCAGTTTGACAACTCAGTATGTAAAAAGACAGTGTAAGATATTTGGATTCTCCCTCCCCCTAACAGATAAAGAAGACCAGTTCAGAATCTGAAATGGAGCACTGGATGGATTATGTCAAAGACAGGTAAGAAAATAGCAAAGTATATGCAAGATAGTTTTATTCTGAAGGTTTCTGGGTCTCTTGCTTGATAAACTCTTCTGTAGAAGAGTTCCTGTCCTTCATAAAGGACTCTGCTCTTGAGAGAGTAGGAGCTGTTCTGCTTTCTTAACTTTTTATGGATTTTTACATCTATGAACTGTAAAGAACACTTCATAGAAAAAATATGAGCTCTATTTTTTATTTGGATCTTTAGGTCAGAGTTTTGTATTTAAGGGGAGTATGTACTGCTGATGTCCAAAGGTTAACTGTCTTCAAACTTTCTTCAGACTTCTCAGCAATGAAGTCTGCCCTACAAAAGGGATAGTGTAGTAGCTAAACTTTTTCTTAATGACAGTCTTTTTTCAGTACTTTGTTGCATTCTGCATAACTTTGATGAGATGAATCCCATTGTTTATCATCTACCCTTAGTTCTTTGCAGTTAATGGGGCTAGTCTGTTCATGTCATAGGAATCTTCAAAATTGAAGCACATGTAATATGATGTCTTGAGGACAACAATGTACTGAGTTTCTAATTAATAAAGCAATCTAATCAAATCATTTTCCTTGTGTGTTTCATACTTTGTCAGACCCACCAATGACCTGAGATACCCAATGAATTCAGAAAAAATGCATAACTTAGGATGGAGACCTAAAGTGCCTTGGAAAGAAGGAATAAAGAAAACAAGTATGACTACCTTTTATACTAACTGATTTGGATGTGATGGGAGAATGAAAAGGGAGAGGGGAAAATGAGTATGTAGCTTAATGAGAAGCTAAGGAGAATGAACTTAAGATTTTAATTTTGCATAAAATGGACTCCTCTTTAGTGAATTTACTTGTTTAAAAAAAATAATCACTGTACAGTAGCATCAGGTACTAGAGTTAAATCATCTTTTTAATGCTAGAATAAGTCTTGGATTAGGACTCTGTAAAGAAGAAGGTAGATAATTGGGATCTTGTAGAGTAACACTTTGTATAAAGAATTCTGTTACTCTTGCAATACCTATGGAATCTTTGAATTTCCCTGCTGTTATCTCTGTCCAATTTGATTCACCAGCGTTCTCTTCATACTAGTTGAATGGTACAAAGAAAACTTTCACAACTGGAAGAACGTAGAGAAAGCTTTGGAGCCCTTTCCTGTGACAGAGCCATTTACACAGCTTGATGTTCCATAAGGTGGAAGAAAACCTGAAGGAATTTATTCTACCTCACACAATTTTTTTCTTTGAAATCTGCAATCAAGTGACCGCACTGAACTTCTTATGTATTCCAGATATGAGAACCGTTATGAAGAGAGAACTACAATACCGCATGACTTTGGAAGGGCTTTCAGCACTTTATATAGATTTAACCTATTAATCTCAGCTCTTGGTGCAATATTATATCCTCATTAGGTATTGATTTTCTTTTTTTAAAAAGAATTCTACAAGACAAAGAATTTTTATAATGCTGTAAATTTATATAGCTGATGTCAAACCTGACTTATTCATTTAGAATAAGAATATTGTGATTGCTACTACTAGGACTTCCAATGAAAACTTTTATTTGTTCTGAAATCTTTTATCTGTGCTAGTCTGTTTTTGCAATGTAATATATTTGTTCTGTCACAGTGAAGAATTCTGTTTAATTAAGAGGAAAAGAAGCTGAAGAGTATAATTCAATTGATAAAAGCTATATATGAATCCCAGATGCTTCACAATCCTTTTCTCTGTTGGTGCAGTATTACTTTCTGCAGATGACTGTTAAAGACCGTTACCTGCTCTAACTTCAAATGTCTCTTCCTTCCCCCGCCTTTTCCTTCCGTGGCTCCCCGATTCCTGCCCCCTCCCTGCCCCCACCCCCCCCCCCCAAAAAAATGAAAGAGGTAGCAGATATTCTCATTAAAATAATAATAATGCTTCCAGAAAATTTAACTTCAATGTCTGATTTAGATGTCATCTTTAGTGTACTATGGACTCTTTAATTTCCTTCTTATCTCTTAAACTGTAACAAGCTTGAAATACTGTAATACAGTTAACATTCAAATGATGAATCTTCCTTTGATATGAGGACCATTTACAGATAAAAACTTAAACGGTGTTTTTTGTTTTTATTTTTTTCTGCTCTAGAGAATTGTGGGTTGGCACACCTTATTCAATGCAGTGTTTCACAAGTTTTCTATCAAATATTTTTAAAGAAGAAACAATACTTGAGTTTTCATTTTGAGGAAACTTCAATTCTGTGAATGTGTCAATGAGATTCTTTCCAAAGTTGATTATTAATAAAAGTTACTGTGTTTGTTTGCCTGGCTTTTCTCAATGAAAAACCTCTAGTCGCAAAAGGCAGAAATTACAAGACACTTGTATGTTATACTCTATTAGAATATTTTGCATACTGGATACTAAGATTAAGCTTGTACAATTGAATCACTGTTAAATAGACTAAAAAATGGTAATATTGAAGTATGTTCTTAATATCTGCATTTTCTTCAGACTGAGAAATATTCATCTTTCTGATCAGTTTGCATTTTACAAGTCTATACCAGAAATAGCTGCAAAGATCTGTTTTAAACTATACTTTTGCTTATTATGGCAGCTGCACTGGATTAAATGGAGTAAAAAGTATAGATCTTTCATATCTGTTCATGCTAAAAGGAAGATGCTTCTTACATCCAGTCTCCTTTAGAATGCAAGAGTCTCTTTAAAATAAAATTCAAGTAGCTTGTAATAAGATGTTACCAAATCTGAGGAAAAGTGTAGTCTGGTTTATTGAACAGATCTTTAGGAAGTATTCTGAATTTTTGGGAGATGAAGATGCGGTCTTTAGTGAAATTTCTGTAACTGTGAACAAGAAATAAAGAGTGGATTTTTTTAAAAGGGTCTATTAATTTTTAATGGAAAATATTCACCTAATTCACTTAAATGTTTTTGAAGATTTACTCCTTCCACGTTTTTGAGATCTTGGCTTGGTGTTCCTACTTTTTATCCATTTATTTCTTTCATGCAAAAGGCTTTTGCTTTGAGCTACTTAGATACTGTAGATCAGGTTACCTTAGCAGGTGAATGCTCTGGGAAGAACTGCTTTTTGAGGGAAAAGTCTTTACTGTTAAATAAAACAACTTGTTTTTCTGTTAGTTGTCTGGCTTCAGTGGAAAGAGACAGACAAAGGATGAACCAGTGAACTGTTAACGTGGAGAGGTGTAACAATTTTTTAAATTTAGTTTACTATTTTTACTCAGGAAAGAAAAAACATTTGTGCAGAATATGAAGATAGCCGTATAAAATATAGTGAGCAAGGTAATCTTTGCCCCCATTTTCTCAAGGTTTGGGTCGTAGGACAAATTGAAGTTAGACCAATAAGAAAATCAATAAAGTGAATAAATATGTATGCAACTGAAACTGGTTAAGGGCTTTTAAGGGGAAAGGCTAGCACTTGATTGAAAAAAAACGGGACCTGAGAAATTTGGGTTTTTATCAGAAGTTTACACCTGGGAAGTTATTTGGGAGCAGCTTTTCTTGGGCCAAGAAAATAGCTTTTCTTGGCGCGCTCCGTTCTATACTAGGATGGAGTGGAAAGGTTGTGGGTGAAACCCTTTCTTTTCCCTTTTTTTTTTTTTTTTTTTTTAACCAGTGATTCTATTCTAAGTAGTATAAAGTACCACAGATTCAGTTCCCCATAAAATAAAACTATAAATAATGTTCCATTTTGCTAAAACTTTATTTTGATGCTCTTTAAACAGCCATGAAATGCAAATATAATTTTTCCTTTTCACTTATTGGGATTCTTGTACAAAAGGTTAAATTTTGCTGAGGAAAAATATATTTTTTATTAAACATACTGTATCCAACTATGAATCATCCTGTTCTTTTTTTTTTTTTTTTTTTTTTTGCATTACCCTCAATTTTTATTTCTGTTGCCTCCCTGGCAAAAACAAATGTTTCCAAAAGTAATAAAAATCAGAAATTGTTCATCTTTAATAGCTTTGGTTTTGTGGTAATGCATATGGAAACTCTGATGTCAACAGTGTTTTAAGTTGCATGCCTGTAATCACACTTTTGGAGTTTTTCTGTGCCAGAGATCACAAGATTATGTTAGCTGTCTCAGTACAAGGCTCGCTCATTAAGTGATTACGCTCGTCGTTTCTGAGCAGAACAGTCATTGCCAGTGGCAATGGAAACTCATGAGAAGATGAGATTTTTGTATTAGTATGTTGTTATTGCTGCACCTTTTCTATTACATTAAAAAAAAAAAAAAACCCAAACTCTCCCTACCTGAAATTTTGTTTTCAGGCAGTAGGAAGGAGCTGCTAACTCAGTCATCATTTCTGTTTCTGAAAGCATGTCTCATGTCCAGATGTGCAAAGTGTGGCTGCTGGAAAACGGTTGTCACACAAGATTTTTCCAGACGCTTGACAGCTTGAGAAAAATGGCACTTTTTGCTCAAAAGTAAAAGGCGATATGGTGACGTATGTTAGGGCTAGCTTGGGAGAAGACTGCTTCTTCCTTACTGCAAAAATGAGCAGTATGTTCAGCTCTGCTATTACTGAGGAAGAGACAGAGCTGTGTTTGGTTTTACTAGACTAACAAGATGGAGAAGCAGCGGACCACCTTGCAAAGCAGCAGTTCCATGTTCATACTGTATCTGCCTTTGTGGTAAGGCTAAATTTTAATTGAAAAGACCTGAAATCAAATTTGTTTGTGGTATTCCTTGAATTAGGTAATGGAGAATAAATAACAGCTACTTTCTTGTGCAAATTGCTCACTTCTTTCTTTTGCATGTAGTACTACCCTAAGAACAAGATGTGCTCAAAAACGTGCTGTGCTTCGCAGCGAGGACGGTCTGGCTGCGCCGCCGCGTTGCTGCGCTCCGGCAGAGGGGAACCGGCCCCGGCGCGGCCCGAGCAGCGAGTCGCGGAACTGCTCGGGCAGCGCCGGAGGCGAAAGGGCCGCGCGGGGTCCCGACGAGAGGGTTTCGGCTCAGAAATGCCTTTGTGGCGAGACCTGAGCAACGCACATGCGCCAGCCGAAATAGCTCAGTTGGGAGAGCGTTAGACTGAAGATCTAAAGGTCCCTGGTTCGATCCCGGGTTTCGGCAGACGCTGCTTTTTCGTTTCGTTTCCGCTGCCGCGCAGGGCAGACCCTTTTCGGTCGCTCCCGGGCCCCCGCCTCCGCTCGCCCCGCTGCCACCCCCCGCCGCAGACGAGGGCACGGACGCCTGGAGCCGGGAGGTGAAAGGAAGCAGAGAGGGAGCTGGGCGGCGTGAAGGGCGGGAGCACCGAGGCCGAATTCCCTGAACCTCGGCGTTGCTCGGATGTCGAGCCGCAGCTGGAGCTGCTCCTGTTTCACACGGAGATTAAAGAATAGCCTTTATGGCCAGAAAAACCTAGTAATGAATGTAACTGCATATGGTATTACCGTTTTTTCCCAACAAAATTTTAAGCCTTCAAAAGTGTATTAAGACTGCCCAGTCAAGCACTTGTAGACAGAAGGAAATATAAAAATTAAGATTACTTGTCCAACGTTATCTGTACTCTTATGAGAGTAATGCAAGAAATAAATATTTTTTTCCAAAGAACATTTTTCTAACGTTAGACTTGCTCTTGAGGACTGGCCCTGCCTGTACAGTGTGGTCACAAGCTGGCTGGCCAAGGGGCAAGGACTTGGTCCCAGGCCTGCTTCTAGGTACCAGTATAGACATATACTGTAAATGCTACATTGGAAATTTAGGTCCTGTCTGCCACAGAGTTCCCTCAAGTGCCGGCATAGGTGTAGGCTGCTCTTTCCCACTCCCGAGGTCTTATTTTTACTGTGGGATCCCAGGTGCATGGATATGAGATCATTATGTGCTAAAATTCTGTATAAAATTTACATTTTTAAAATAAGGATAGCGATACCAATTATCTTCTCAGAGTTTGTGTGAAGCAAAACACATATTTTTGTGAAACACTGAAATACTAAGGGCAATAGCCATGGGGACATTGGCAAGAAAATCTAAATTTTGTTCAGTATGGGATTTGGTGAGCAGGCGCTGATTAAGGCCTCAGGTCTTATGTGGAAAAAAGAGGATAAAATTAAGTACTGCAGAGATAATCTTAATTCTGGTATTTTTTAACTTCTGTCTGTTTGATTTTGCAGGCTTGATGCAGATTTCTAATGCGATTTGGCAGGCTCTGGGAAAATAACCCCAAGGGGTGTTGCTTTATTGTTTTTATGTCGCACCACATTCAGACATTTTTCATTCAGCTTTATCTGCTTTACACCATCTTTTTGTCCACATTGCTTCTTTCTCGGTTTCTTCTGGCCAGTGAACATCTCTACATCCGTTTATTGTTCTATAGCTTGTTTCTTCAGGATGAACCCCCTGCTAGGAAGCCCATCCAGGCTACTTTCGTGTCTACCTCGATAAGCCTTTGCTTTTTAATCATAAAGTTCCTTCTGTGCAACTGGGAAACTCCTTTGTCACTACTGATACGGTTGCAAGTATTTTTAAAATGAGTATCAAATGCTGAAGCTGATACCTCACTGGGATTCAGAGGAAAAGTCTAGATTTATAATCATGTTTCAGTCTTAATCAAACATTCAAAATCTGGTAGATTTGGCTGATACGTTTTTTTTTTTTTTTTTTTTCCGTGACCGTCTTTGGCTACCGAGTCACTGTTTTAAGTGAATGAAAGCTGCAGCAGCAGCTCTGGGAGAGGTGTATCGCACCCACCGGCTCAGCTATAGTCTTAAGTACAACTTGTGACAACAAGGTATGACATGTGATGAAGAAGCTTAAGGGTTTACTTTGAAACGCCTTCTAGTTGCTGTTTATAACAGTGGCCAAAACAACGTATCGTGCCTAGCACACTGCACGGGCTTTTTGAGGGTTTTAGCAAGTTCAGGTATTGCTCAGGCGAGACCTTCTGCCTCCTGGTGCGTGTCCCCAGACTTCCACATCTGCTTGATCTAACAAACCCCCTCCTTGTCCCTCCAGACAGTTTCTGCACCTGATGTTTGCTACAGTCTTGTCCGCCTCACAGCTGTGAAAAAAATTTTGCTCATTCTTACATGCAGCAAAAATTCCTTCTTTTGGCATTGAAAATTGGGTCTGTCTGTTAGAAAAGATTTCTGTCTCTTAATTAGCACTTTCCTGACTTTGACCTCTGCACCTTTTTCAGACATCCATTAAAATTCTGTTAGATATTTAGTATGATCAGTGCAAGGATCCCACAATCATAAAGTCAGATTCATGATAATTTTTTTTTAATTTAATAATAACTATTAGTTATCAGCCATCTGGTTTCTGATCTCATAGAAGAACTAGAATTATATTTTTCAACTTTCTGGGAAAGAAATCTATTTAAAAAGAAAATCAAAGTTTTCAGCTAATCATGCTTTTCTAGGATCTGGCCCTCTACATTCAAATCTTACTTTTTTGTGTGTGTGTGTGAGCTAGAAAGTTAGGAGAGATTTATTCCATTTGAGTTCCTCTCAGGAACTCCTTGTAAATCAGCTTTCTGATCCATGTCCTGGGACTTTGGGGGTTTCTGTTTTTGCAATATATCACAGTGTTCTTGCTTTGCGTTTTTGTAGTAATGTAGAGTTCATGGTACACGTAATCTGTGATAGTTAACAAGGCAGATTTTGTGTAGTTAAATGAGTCTTTACCTTCAGTCTTGCTATGCTTATCAGCTTTATCTTTATTCCTTGGGGATCCTTAGAGGAACAGCATATTTTTTGTTTGGCTGTATGTTTGTCTTCTTGCTTAAAGCAAGGGAGCATTCACTACTTTGACCAACAATGTTCTTGGGATTTAGCCCACATGACAGGAGGGATGAATATCTTTTGTTTCATTTTGTATTTTCTGTTAGTATAAATACTAGTTTTGGTATCTTGAATAAAAAGTGTGAGAGAATTGTATCTTCTGGAACTGAGGACTAATGTAAAATCAGGACATTAAAGATTTCTGATATCATTTGAAATATTCTGTTTCCACTGCCTTTCAAATTATTTTTTACATGGTGCAGAGCCAAATCTGGTTAAGGCTTCATATTTCTTTTGCTGTGATTCAGACCATTTCTTGCACTACTGAATCATAGAGATGAGGTCCTCTGTCTACCCCTCTCATACTGGTCTCTGGCTTACACATTTCTGACTTTATTCTGAAAGACAGGTCATGAAGGCAGCCTGTGTGTTAGTCAGACTGCAAGCTTTTTACAGTTTTTGCCCAACATCGGTAAAGCTCCACATGTGCCAAAACTAGAATATTGAAATAACTTAAGTTTCGGTTTGCATTTTATCAACCAATATGAATCTGCTGTATAGAAACTGGGTAGTCTTCTACCATGGTCATTTAGAGTAAGATTCACTTCACTTAACTTTAGGCATTTAATATTTCAGCGTCTGGCTGAGACAGGGTCCGAGATGCCTGTCCGAGAACGCTGGATTGAGAATTGGCTGAAAGGCAGAGCTCAGAGGGTTGTCTTCAGTGGCGCAGTTGGAGGCGTGTGGCTAGTAGTGTTCCCCAGGGCTCAGTACTGGGTCCCATCCTGTTCAACTTTTTCATCAATGACCTGGACAAGGGGATGGAGTGCCTCCTTAGCAAGTTTGCGGATGATACAAGCTGGCAGGAGTGGCTGACACACCTGAGGGCTGTGCTGCCATTCAGAGAAACCTGGACAGGCTGGAGAGCTGGGAGGAGAGGAACCTCCTGAGGTTCAACAAGGGCAAATGCAGAGTCCTGCACCTAGGCAGTAATAACCCTAGGCACCAGTACAAGCTGGGGGCTGACCTGCTGGAGAGCAGCTCTGCAGAGAAGGACCTGGGAGTGCTGGTGGATGACAGGTTGACCATGAACCAGCAATGTGCCCTTGTGGCCAAGAAGGCCAATGGTCTCCTGGGGTGCATTAGGAAGACTGTTGCCAGCAGGTTGAGGGAGGTGATCCTGCCCCTCTACTCAGCCCCCGTGAGGTCTCATCTCGAGTCCTGTGTCCAGTTCTAGACTCCCCAGTACAAGAGAGACATGGAGCTACTGGAGAGAGTCCAGCTTTGGGTTACAAGGATGATCAGAGGGCTGGAGCATCTGCCCTGTGAGGAACGGCTGCGAGAGCTGGGCCTCTTGAGCCTGGGGAAGAGAAGACTGAGGGGGGGGATCTTGTCAATGTGTATAAGTACCTGAAGGGAGGGTGTCAAGGGGATGGGGACGAACTCTTTTTAGTTGTCCCGTGTGACAGGACAAGAGGCAATGGGCAGAAATTGAGGCACAGGAAGTTCTGCCTGACCGTGAGGGGGAATTTCTTCCCTGTGAGAGTGACGGAGCACTGGCACAGGTTGCCCAGAGAGGTTGTAGAGTCTCCTTCTCCGGAGATCTTCAAGGCCCACCTGGATGCAACCCTGTCTACCGTGCTGTAGGTGACCCTGCTGAGCAGGGAGGTTGGACTAGATGATCTCCAGAGGTCCCTTCCAACCCTACTGATTCCATGATTCTGTGATTCTATGAATGGGATGGGCCATCCGGTGGAGGTGCTTGTTTCTCTTCACTGACTGTTTAGGAACCACAGGGTAATTGAGATTTAGTTCTCTACCTTCCAGTCACCTATAGTTAATATATATAAGGTATCTATGCTAGCTTATATTCTTTGCCTGGCTGTGTAGTCAGTCCAGGTTAGAGGATGATGAGGTAACTAGAGGTAACAAAGTTTTTGGACAGCCTTTAGGCATGTGGTCACTACAGCCCTGGTCTGCAGAGAGGTATAGTCAGGCTCTCAGGTGGTAGATCTCTTTGACAGTATTTGCACGCTGTCAGCTGAAGATGCTGAGATAAATGATGTTGCTGACTCAGGATGGTTTCCTCTGCCAGTCAGCACTGTACTTATCAAAACTGTAAGTAGCTTAAGCTTTCCTCTGTGTTTCTACAGATGGTAGACATTAGAAAAAGTGTGTCCATTTAGATGAAAAATGACATGGTACTGAATCTCATTAGCAGAATGATGATACTGCTTCATGATCTCTGAAGAGGTTTCTCAGAGGTGTCAGACAAGCTAATAAGACAGAGGAAAAATTTCACAAAGGAAATGAAAATGTTCATAAATTATCTCAGACGAAAAATGAATAGAACTACACTAAGACAATGCCTGACTTAGAAGCGTAAAAAGGTATCAGCGGTTTCTAAATGTTTATTTCAGGCTGTGAAAAGTTCTAGCAGAGTTGACACAGATATCTGCTGTACTAAAGCCCTGTAGGATTTTAGGACCTTTTTAAACAAATTGTGTATGTTGTATGCTTCAGATAGCATGTATCGTTGGAGGGAGAGAAGCAAAATGTCCTCACGCCTGGAACTTTGGAAGTGGATGTTTT
The DNA here is from genome assembly GCF_028389875.1 of Rhea pennata. NCBI lineage: Eukaryota > Metazoa > Chordata > Aves > Rheiformes > Rheidae > Rhea > Rhea pennata. Next base: position 161,925,101 of record NC_084663.1, read on the forward strand.
TAAGCAGTGGGACTTTCCTGTTACAGTCAGCTCCAGACTTGTGAGAGATAAGTTCACTTGGGCCACAAAGCCCATTTCAGTGTGGAATCCAGACTGGATTTATCTGTCTACTGTAGTCCTCTGAAGCGTATTGAGCATCACTGAACAAACACCGTATAATATCCTATGATAACTAAATGGGGAAGGTTAGGTCTTTGTTTGATGCAATTCATCCCCTACCCCTAAGGTAGGGAGACTAAAGAGGCCAAGGGAATTTCAGTCTAAAAACATCTATTTCTCTCCATGAACAGAGGAACCTATAAAGAAAGCTTAGGGTGATTAGTCAGGTGTAGATTATCTATAATCAGTAGATATCTAACATAAGACAAGATAGTATTTAACCTCTAGGGTGACTAGGAGGTCTGCTGATAAGGCCGGGGAAAGACCAATGAGGAGAATTCAAAAAACAAGGAAAGTTCGAGTGAACAGAGTCCAGATCGATGGGATACAAACACAGCAGCCTTGTAGCTGCCAAGAAAAGGAAACTCTCCCAAAGGCTGTGAAACTGTCTTTAGCTCATGTTGAATTCTTGGCTGCAATCTTGTCGTATATTATCTCTGAGGCCTGGTTAGATAACTCTTCCCTGAATAACTCTTCTGTTCTAACAATGTATGGATATATTATAGCAAGTATGTTGGTTTTCAATGAGACTTCTAAGGAAAGGAAGTTGGCAAATTAGAAAGGCCCTGGATAAATAACATAAATGTGAGATGGCAGCAGCTGATGACACTGTTCATCTCAAGAGGCACTTTGTGTAAGGGCAGAATCATGAGATCTCCAGAGCTGCTCTGCACGGCCCCAAACTTTGTACTCATTCTCCCAGTCACAGGACAGGGGGATGAAGAATATGGTTATGGAAGGGCAGTGATTTGTGTTGGAGGAAGGAAGAGAGAGGACACTGTTGAATGAGAGCCTGTGCACGTGTATGTGTATGTGTATGAGAGAGGAAAAGTAAAATAGGGTGAGAGGATAAAGATAAGTATGGAGGAAAGAGTGCAGGAGACCTATGCTTAAGAAGGGCGGGAGAGATACCCTTAAGAAGGGCAAGAGAGAATGGAAATGAGCAATTAAGTAAGTAAGAAAGTAAGAAGAAAAATCCCTCCAACATAGAGACAGAAATCAACAAGCATAAATACAGGGATGTAAAAGGCTGAAAAATTATCATAAGACTCACTAGAAATGAAAAATAATCTTGCAAGGGTAAAGAAATCTACATTGCTAGTAGGAGGGCACAGTGACAATTACTCCTTTTCCTTCCGACATCATCCCATATTTTAATTTTGAAATATTTGAAAAATTTGGAAGATTGGAGAAACTTTTTTCTGAGATGTACTATTCTAAGGTGTAAACCTAAGAGGACAAAGTTGTTACTCTAACTGCTCTTTTTTTCCCCAGATTTAATTACTTGAATGTTTTTGTGTAGATCTGGTTGCACCTAGTTACCTTACAGTAAAATCAAATAAAAACCAGTCAAATATGAACAAGATCAGCGGATGTAAGAACAGCTATCCTTTCGTGTGTGTGTGTGTGTGTGTGTGTGTGTGTGTGTGTGTGTGTGTGTGTGTATTCTCTGACGTCTAATAATGTTCATTGTCCATAGTTTCACACTACAATCTTTACCTCAGCTGGACACTCGCCAGCTCTCTCTCTTCCACTTTCCCACCTAACGTGTTCTAGTTTTACCGAAACTCCTAGGAAATCTATGTCCTATTACGAGGATATTACTCTTTAGGATCTGTTCACTATACTGACTAGATGTCTATTGGCTGTTATGGGAACTTAGATACCTAGCTGCTAGGTAGATTCATATATATGGTAAACATAATTAAACTATCCTGGTCTTGAATTGACTGTCATCCTGTATATTTTTTTTCCAGACATTTCTCAGTGAGAATTTCAGAAATAACCCAGTAATGCATAATTGGTGGCAGTATTGGAAAAGCATGCCTCAGGTTGTGTTGGTTACTCTATGAAATTCAAGTACATAAGTTCAATCAATTATCAGCTGAAATATTTATCTATCACTTCAAATACTACCAAAAAGGGGGAGTGAGTGTAAGCTTTGGATAAAGATTAGCATGCGTTCATTTCCATTCAAAACATTCTGTTTATGGCAAATTTCATGTCATGCATAAGGAAAAGATATGTGATATGATTTTTGGAGTAATGAAAAATATAATAAAGTGTTATAAATTGAGTTTCTTGCCAACTAGTAGGCCTTTTTTTGTCCAGACTGGAAATTCTTCTCCCCAGAAGTAGAAGCTCTGCTTTCTTAGATGAAATTTATGACAGTGTATATACCCCTAAACAAATGTAAAGGTGATTTAGCAGAGCAAAGGATCAGATGTGTAATCTTATCTTGCTTTACAAGAAAAGAAAATAAAAATGTTGTCAATGGCCAAGATTTCAAAAAGTGTTCATCAGTTTTAGTTGCTGAGCTTTAGATACCACGGACGGACCTGACTGAATGAGTTTGCTTCTTATCATATAATGTGCCTATGGAGCACATACATGGTTGTTGCTTTTCCTGTCTCTTTTCTTTCCGCTTTGACCTTTACTCTTTCCATCTCTGCATTTTTCCACTTGGAATTATCTTTCTTCTTCAGAATTATCACTTGTCATTATGAATCATCATGTGGCTTACTCTTTCTTTTGATATATTGATTTCCACAAAAATTTATGTGTAGAGTGTTTCATTTTGCCCAGAATTCTTTCAAAAGACTAAAAGACTAAATCTCTGACTTGGTGCTAATCTGTCCCTGAGTACAGTAAAAGGACCCTGAGAAACAATACCGTCTTTTAGGGGGAAAAAATGTAAACTTACTATCTACTTACTGCTCAGGAATTCTGTATTACTTGGGTGAACTGTGTTTGGTGATTTTTTTTCTTTTTTGCCTGTACCTTTGTGTATTCTGCTTCTTTATTTCCACTCTTGCCAAAAAAATATGTAATGTGTTTACTCAAAGATGAGCATATATCTGTGTTGATATATTTATTTGCTGCCCTTTGACAATAGGTTGAAGAGTTTGATATTAGGGGTGAATCTGAGCATGAATCCAGGCTACAAGATAGCTGAAATACTTTGTTCTTGTACATGAATATAAAGCCTAAATATTTTAACTAACAAATTAAATGTAATTTCAGCTTGACCTCAGTAGCTCAAAGCTCTTGAAAGAAACAGTAAGGTCAAAATTTGAATCAATGGGACTTTAGCCACTCCTCTTATGCTGAAATTAGTTGTTTGAAAAGTTCTTTGACAACTCTAGACAAACAGATCTTAGCAACAGTGGAAACACACAGCAGTACTCATTTTGAAAAGAGAGTAAAACTGCATATTAAATGAAAAGTCATTCAGCATGCTATTTGAAAAATCAGGATAGTACTGATATTGGGCAGCTATAAGAATGGCTCCTTTATTCACTGCAATAGCTGAGGAGAAGCTGTAACACTTGGACAGCAAGGCTAAGTAATAGACAGTGCCTGCGATTTCCCCAATGCCTAATCAAAAGAAGACAGCTGTCTCTTTGTGGCTTTATTTGGTGTCTTTCATGCTGAAAGTTAGACAGCTGTGGGTAGCTGCTGATGCCGGCAAGCCTGGAGCAGGTGCCAACATGGGGACACCAAGATGATTAATCTGTCTGCCCAGTGCTCCCTCACCAGATGGGGAGAGAACCCATCCTGCATCCATCTCCCTCCTCCCACCTGTGGACACAAACCCAACTCTTGCCATATGGTGAGAACCTTTAATCACTTTTTTTTTTTTTTTTTTTTTTTTTTTTGCCAGCAGTCCCAGTTTACCGTTAACTGGGCAGTCTCAGCCTTAGATGGCATTACTGTTATGGTCACCGAGGTGCAGCTGGCCTTGCAAGGTTGTACTCCTCTAAATGCCCCCAGTGCTTCCCTCCAGTTATCTGCAGAATTTGGCTGTTTTCACATAGTTTCTCTGCTACCACCTTGAAAGCCAGACAGTCCTCATGGTGCTATTTGTAAATGTGTCAGCTTCTTACACTGTTTTCTGCCCCATCCAGCGGTTCATAATGTCATATCCAGCAGTTTTCCATGTCCTGTTCAGTTAGCTAAATCTCAGGCCCGGTGGCTCAGATGCCTGCAGCTCTAACACTTTTCAAATTCTGAAGAGCTAGGAAAAAAAGAAAGAAAAGATAGGAGATATTATGCCTAAGATAGAAAGAAAAATGCAGAAAAAGGAAGGAAACATACAAAAGACATAAGAATAAAGATGCTGGAGTTTGAGGAGAAGTAACCAGTGACTGAAGTCTTGATGTAACCTGTTTCTTACATAATTCTTTTCTTTAAGCATGCCCAGTGGAATTACTTCTCTGCCTGAAGCGAAACATGTGAAACATATGTTTAATGATCTTGCTGAGCCCAAGTGGGAGAAGGAATGGAAAAGGAGGAAAGCATGTCTTAGAAATCCTGGGACATCTTAAAAGGCACTAGGTATCTGTGGATGACTGAACTGATTGCCACAGACAATGATACGTTACTGCAAGATGACAAAGAAGTGTTTTTCTACAAAAAGTATATGTAGATGTGGTGTTTATGGTTAAATACACTTAATGGAGGATTACATGTGAACTGTGATAGTGGTAAATACCTACATACCTAGCTATGCAGGAACAGATTGGCTGATACAAGACAGTTTGAATTGTCTCTGAACAAAGACAAAAGAAATGAGGCTATTTCAGTGCTAGACTCATGCACGTGTGAGAAAACACAGACTACACAGCACCTCCTGAACTCCTTGGGCACCTGAAATTTGGATGCAATGCTGAAGACTAGAGACTATTGCTATATCTATATCAGTACTGCATACCATAGCTTGTTCTCAATTTTGTAAAATTATGTAGTTGTAATGGAAAGGAGTAAAAATAAAAAGTATTTGTTTTACACTGTTCTATTGGTTGCTCTCTTTCCTCTGTTAATTAAGTAATCTTCGTATGTCTACCCACTATTTCTTTTCTCTACTTTCTTATCAGGCTTCTCTGAAAATTAGTCATTTCTCCTTCCTCTTGCACTTCATTAGAAACACTTTCCCTTACCTAACCTTGCCTTGTCTTTCTCAATACCTCACCTTTTTCTGCGCTCACTCTTTCTGCCCCATATGGGATTTCAAATGGCACTAGCCACCTGCATATGAGTCTCTGAATTGAGCCAGCTTTGATTAAAATGGTTGCTCAGACATGTATTTTACAGGTAGACATCTCAATTTAGGGGTTTAGTCAGCCAGCTGTACTCCAGAAAGAATCTTCTGATTCCTTTTTTGACATGCCAGTAAATATGTGTAAAGTGTTCATTTTAATTGCTCTAAGATGCTGTGTTGGTTAAAGCAATGTCTAATCTATCTACGTGTATTGATCTTTCCCACATTAAAGATGTACTTTCAGAAGAGGTGTAGTATTACAGGGGAGCTGTGTTGCTCAGATTGGTACTGAGCTAGTGTCCCCATTCATAGTTTCAGAGCTTCTTCAGCATATTTTACAAACTTCCAGGCTTACTTTCTGTCTTTTTCACATACTGTGTAAACAAAAGCAGCAGACAAAAGTCAGTTCCAGGTAAATCGTATCCTAAGGGAGATGAGTTGAAATGTGTTTTAGATTTTGTGGTTTTACTAATTGGCTTTGTGTTTCTGTAGATGGAGTAGAAACACATTTGAATGTGTCTGGCAAAGAACAGATTTTTGATATAATGATTTGAGAGCCTGAAAGTGCTGATTATAGTGACTGCAGCATGGATGAAGTCCTCAGCTGTGTGATGGTAATGTTTGTTGCATAGATAACAGACTTCCAGAATGATGTGATTGAACATCTATGGAAATATTGAATAGTATAGACACAAACACTGCTATAACCACAGCTGTTTTTTATTATACCTATTTACAAGTCTGCCTAAACACTGGAGACAGAAAGAGAGAGAATGGGAGACAGAAAAAGCTTTCAGTGAAATACTGGGAGATGCAAGCTTTTATTGATTATTTTATGCAAGTTTTACTGAGTGCAGCTAATAGAGGCAGCGAACAGATGTAGTAGTTTGTGCAGCAGTTTGCATAGAAGTGCACAGAAGGCACCTTCGTTTCCAGTCTTAGTAGTGTAGTGTGCACTTCTTCAGACATGGTCATGACATACTGCAAAGTACATTCCCCTGTAGCTGTTGGAGTCACTGTATCAGCTGTGTCAGAAGATTTGCCCAGGCAGACCCTCTGTCAGCAGATGCAGCTCTACCGGTCTCAGGCTGCAGGGAGTGCTTGGGGCCTCTCCAGATGGCCTGGACTGGCAGTCAGCTCTCCTGCAGGAGGTGTGCTGCTGCTGCTGAGTTGTGTTGTCAGGTGAAGGAGTTATGGGAGGAAGTCAGTAGGTTGTGTAGCATCGGCAAAAATGAGTAGGATCTACAGGGTATTCTCGGAGACTGTACAACTCCAGGAGTCCCAATCCCCCACAGCAGAGGAGCTGCCAGAGGACTCTGTGCCAACTGAAATGGTACGTTGGTACATCACAACACTGTAGAAGAAGGCTGGAAACTGGTCACTTCTCATGGGAGAAGAAAGGCCTTTACTTCTCCTGAAGACTTGCAGTTGAGGAACAGGTTTAGTGCCCTCCAAGCTGAGAAGAGCTGGGCATGGCTTCAAGGGAAGGAACCAGGCTGACAGACCCTGTGCCTTGCAGGAACATGCAGAAGTGGCAGAAGTGGCGGGTGATTGTCGTGTGTGTCCCCCTGCAGGGAACGAGGCACCTGCTTGCTGACCTGACCTCTTGTCTAGAGAGGTTTGCTGCCTGCCAGGGGCTTGTACACAAGATGTCATCAAAAGACTGCCAAAGCTTGTCCATGTGTCAGATTTTCTTGTCAGTCCTGCCAGTGAGGGGAAAGGTTAGGAAGAGGAGTAGATGGATTTTCCAAACTAACAAATGGCTGTGCCACTGGTGTTGGCAACAGGATTTTGGTTTCTATAACCATGTGACCCTGTTTGAAGATTGACAACTGATGGGAAGAGATAGGATTCACCTCACTAAGGGCTTTAAACTAGGAAAGATGGGGGAAGGGGAGAGTTCTAGAGACAGAGCAGTCAGGATGCTTCCAGCTTGCATGAAGGCACATGCAGCCTGGGAAGTGTGCACAGGACATCACTATGGAGGATCCTCTTACACCTCTCCTGGGAAACGTGTGTGCCTGATGACCTCTTTGAAATGCCTGTACACCAATGCATGCAGCATGCGGAACAAACAGGAAGAACTAGAGATCTGTATGTGGTCGTAGGGCCCTGATCTCATTGCAATTATAGAGACATGGTGGGATAGCTCACATGACTGGAATGCTGCCATGGATGGATATGTGCTTTTTAGGAAAGACCAGGCCAGGAAGACGAGGTGGTGGAGTTGCTCTTTATGTGAGAGAACAGCTGGAATATATCCAGCTCTGCCTAGGGGGTGGATGAAGAGCAAGTCGAGAGCTTATGGGTAAGGATTAAAGGGCAGGCTAACATGGGGGACACTGTTGTGGGTGCTTTCTACAGGCCACTTGATCAGAAGAGGAAGTTGATGAGGCCTTCTACAGATAGCTGGAAGTAACCTCACAATCACAGGCCCTGGTTCTCATGGGGAACTTCAACCACTCTGATATCTGCTGAAAAAGACAATATAGCTAGGCACAAACAGTCCAGGATGCACCTGCAGAGCATTGATGATAACTTCTTCATACAGGTGATGGAGGAGCCAATGAGGAGAGGTGTGTTGCTGGACCTTGTATTAACAAATAAGGGCTCATTGGAGACACGAAGGTTGGAGCAATCTTGGCTGCAGTGACAATGAGGTGGTAGAATTCAGGATCCTTTGAGGAGGAAGAAAGACAATAAGTAGGATCTCAACCCTGGACTTCAAGAGAGTGGACTTTGGCAAGAAGGAGGACTCAGGAAACTACAGACCAGCCAGCCTCACCTCCATCATCCTGGATGTCATCTCTAAGCATGTGGAGGAAAAGGAGGTGATCAGGAGTAGTCAGCATGGATTCACCAAGGGGAAATCATGCTTAACCAGTCTGATAGTCTTATATGATGGAATGACCGTCTGGATAGGCGAAGAAGAGAGCAGTGGATATTGTCTACCTTGCTTTCAGCAAGGCTTTTGACACTGTCTCCCATAACATCCTCCTAGCAAGCTCAGGAAGTGTGGGTCATATGAGTGTACAGTGAAGTGGATTGAGAACTGGCTGAAAGGTAGAGCTCAGAGGGTTATGATCAATGGTGCAGAGTCTAGCTGGAGGCCTGTAGCTAGCGGTGTCGTACAGGGGTCAATACTGGGTCCCATTTTGTTCAACTTCTTCATCAATGACCTGGATGAGGGGACGGAGTGCCTCCTCAGCAATTCTGCTGATGATTCCAAGCTGGGAGGAGTGGCTGATACACCTGAGGGCTGTGCTGCCATTCAGAGAGTCCTGGACAGGCTGGAGAGTTGGGCAGAGAGGAACCTCATGAGGTTCAGTAAAGGGCAAGTGCACAGTCCTGCACCTAGAGAGGAAGAAATAACCCCAGGCACCAGTACAAGCTGGGGACTGATCTGCTGGAAAGCAGGTCTGAAGAGAAGGGCCTGGGAGTCCTGGTGGACAGCAAGTTAACCATGAGCAGGTAATGTGCCCTTGTGGCCAGGAAGGCCAATGGTCTCCTGGGGTGCATGAGGAAGAGTGTTGCCAGCAGGTTGAGGGAGGTAATCCTGCCCCTCTCCTCAGCCCTGGTGAGGCCACGTCTGGAGTCCTGTGTCCAATTCTGGGCTCTCCAGTACAAGAGAGACATGGAGCTACTGGAGAGAGTCCAGTAGAAGGCTCCAAATATGATTAAGGACTGGAGCATCTCTCCTATGAGGAAAGGCTGCAAGAGCTGGATCTGTTTAGCCTGGAGAAGAGAAGACTGAGAGGGGATCTTATCAATGTCTAGAAATCTCTTACGGGAGGGTGTCAAGAGCGTGGGGCCAGACTCTTCAGTGATGCCCAGAGACAGGACAAGAGGGAACATGCACAAGGTGAAACACAGGCCATTCTATCTGAACATGAGGAAAAGCTTCTTTACTGTGAGAGTGACAGAGCACTGACACAGGTTGCCCAGAGAGGTTGCGGAGTCTCCTTCTCTGAAGATATTCAAAACTCGCCTGGGTGCGATCTTGTACAGTCAGCTGGAGCTGACCCTTCTTGAGCATGGGGGTTGGACTAGATGATCCACAGAGGTCCCTTCCGACCTCAGCCATTCTGTGATTCTGTGGTTCAGTGTGGTAGAGATGAACTAAGAGTATTGCTTCAGAGTCTTTTCATGACTTATCTCTACTTTATTTTGATTTATTCCTTTTATCCTTCTATCACGTAAGAGTTGTTTTGTGAGCAAGAATTGCTGCATGCTGGCAGCTTTTTAAAGTTATTTTGTAGGTGCCCTGAATAATGCCGCTTGTCTGTGTGTCTAGTGTATACATTGATCTTACAGACTGTTTTCTACTAGGTGGGTTATAAAAGCTCAACTGTGACAGTTCAGAATGGCTAGCAATCAGACCATGCCCATAACGATCTCTGGAGTAACAGTGGGGAAGGGATTAGAGAGCAGACAAATATTACTCACCTTTTAAAAACAATTAAATAATTCATTGTGTATACAAAAATATTATTAAAATAGGAATCCATCTCCACTTGCTTTTTAAACACTACAGCACAAGCACCAAAATTCTGCAATTATCTGATGGAGTCTCCATCCCAAGCTGTTACTGCTAGCTTTATTAATTTTTGTTAATGATGTACCTATATCCACTGCACATCTAGTTCATTCCTCCTGTTTCTTCTTTTGTGAAAAGTGCTTTATTGCAGTGAATGAACTGAAAAAAGAAGGGTTTCCCCTTCTGTTTATTATCTGTTTGCAGGGTTTGGATTAAAAGAATAAATCTGTTTCTCTAGCCACCTCAGCTAAAATGAGACCATCAGCTTCTCAAAGCACATGACAGACAGGCACGAGCTGTAGAAATAAATCCAAGGCATTCACCCTCTTGACATGCTGCCAGAACCCTCATAACTTGCTCTCACACTGGCGTCTTTTTTGCCATTGATGTCATGTGCAAAACACGAGGATTTGTGCAGTGTTAATCCCTCTAATGAGGGCTTCTCCCAACCCCTATATAAACCCTCACTCAAAGCCGTGGTTCTTAGGCAGGCACCACAGAGCCAAAGCTCCTGTGTTTTGAACCACATTCAAGGTAATTAGAGACGAGGATTAAGCAAACAACCCAATACCAGCATCCTCAGCAGCAAAAGGAATTATCCCAGTTGGCCGGGGCATGAAGTGGCTGCGAGTCCAGGCAGTCAGGTTGTCTCACTGAGGAAATCTCCACTCTCCACTCCCTGAAGTGCTATAGACAGGGAGAGCCTGCACTCAGCAGCAATGGGCTTTCAGGGGTGGCTCTTTTGGGCCTTGCTGGGCTATTTCAGCTGCTGTTGTCCTGCTGGAGTGGAGGCGCAGTTCCCCCGTGTCTGTATGACAGTGGAGGCCCTTCGGTTGAAGCGATGCTGCCCGGTGTTGGGGTTAGAGCCAGGCAATGAGTGTGGGATCCTGCAGGGCAAGGGGCAGTGTCAGGTGGTGCATGTGGATGCTCAGCCTTGGAGTGGCCCCTATACTCTTCGAAATGTGGACGACCGGGAACGATGGCCCCTCAAGTTCTTCAATCAAAGCTGTCAATGCACAGGTGAGAGGGGATGCTGGTGGCAAGGGGATGGACAGATCTGCTCCAGGCAGGCCCAAAGGCTGGAAAGGTCCCTGATGGGGGAAGGCATCAAGAAGGCTCTGAATATTATCAGTTTCCTAAGAAGTCAAACAAGTTTATGACCAAGCCATGATATTCTCTGAGCAGGAATCAACTTTCAGGGTCAACAGGGTTAAAAGAGCATGTTCTCTCATGTAACCTTTTGAGTTGTCATTCTCTTCCCCTAGAGTTCTCCTTGTAGCCCCTGCAACACCTTTTTTCCAGAGGATTTTACATATTCAGTGCTATGTTCAGATTTGATTCTTCTGTGGCTGCGAAACCTGACACTGTGAATCTGGATCAGTTTATGCTGATCATGTTTGTTCCTGCTGGAGCAGTACTTTGCAGAACAGTATATCCCGGTACAGAAAATGTGTTGATGTCCAGCTGGGGTGTCTTCCAGGGTTGTCAACTGAGGCTCCACCTCACTTTAATCCCAAACAGGTCCGCATTACCGTGAGAAGGGCAATACTGCCCTTTTCCTTCCCATCTCCAGCTGCTCAGTCCCACTCTTGCCTTTTCTGTGTATTGGTGTGGTGGGAAGCAAATTGGATCAGGGAATTGATTTGCCTGAAGGCTAACCTGGTCAGAAGGAGCAGATTTTAGTGAGACCAGTTCACTGGTGCTGGTACGAGGGAGGGAGTAGAAAGGCAGGTCAGGGCAGGGTAAGGAGGCAGGACCTTCATTTAAAGAGGGTTAAAATAACCCTGGAACCAGTGCCCTAAGTGCTTTGTAGGGCTGCTGAGGGACAATATTGGGAATACCAGGTGGAAGGTGTGACTGTAGCATGAAAGTCACCTGCTGAACAGATTTCAAATGCAGCCTGGGGTGTCTTTTTGGAAATAAAGTTGTTTGGATTTTCTAACATGGGAAAAATAGTGCACTTATTTTCAGTGTGATTGTTAGAAGTAGCTTACCTATTTCGTCTAACATCTACCTTGCCTCTCATTATCACAAAACCCAAATCAGTCTGATGAAAACACACAACAGAAAATTTCAGGCTGTGTAGTTAAGTTTTGCAACGTTGGTATCAACTGAAAGCAGAGAGGTAGTGGCAGATGGTCTAAACAGATAGATAGTATTATTGAGGCTCATCTGAAACAGTAATGGATTTTAGAGTATAAAAATGTTTCTATCTCTTTCTTTGACTAGGTTGTTTGACAGCTCTGTATATTTTCCAGACATTTATTGAAAATAATAAATAAAGTTATTATTTTATTTTAAGCATTCTTAAATACCTCCAAAACTAAATGTAAGTATCACATATGGCACAGACCCTGAGTCAGAAGAGCACTACAGCATATGGGTATACCCTAACATTTCTGCCATCTGAATTATTAGGGGACCAGAACCCAAGAGTAAATCGGGGAGCACTGTTGTCATACCCATACAGAGACATTAATTTAAATTGCTTGTCCAACCAGAATTTGCAGGACCAGATCTTAAGTTAAGTGTCTGGAATATAGTGTAGTTTTATTCTCATTTTCTTCTTTTGGGCTGTCCATTTTCCTCAGTTCTTTAAATGTGGTTTCTCCACATTTCATCTCTGTTGTTTATATTTTGCTTGTTGTATTCCTCCTCCTCCTTTGCTCAGCACCCAGACCTGGATGGATACGATTTACAAGAACTGTTTCTTTAGTGAAAGACTATCACAGATGGCCAAATTTTCAGAGGTCCTTTTATCTAGAGCTCGAATTGAGTCATTTACTGAGAGATCTTTAGAGTCCTTGTTCTCTAAGCATAGCAGTGAGTATTGTGGAGCAGTGAGTATTACAGAGCAATGTGGCTGTAGAATTTATTAAATTATAAACATTTCAAATTCAGCCCTCAGTACAGCCTAAAACTAGGTCCAAAAGCAGAGCCCAGTGACCCTTACAGCAGAAAACTATCCATTTGGCTCTCATGGCAAAAATCCTGATACCACTGTTGTGATACTGCTGTGTGCTGGTGATTCAAATCTAATGTAACTCCTGTGTTAATGCAGGGAACCAGAAGAACCCTGAAAAAAAGTCCTTTATCTACCATTTGATAAATGATGTATATTAGCTGTTCTCCAAGAAAGGAAGAGGCAAGACAGTTTTCATGTTGCTACAAAAAAAAAAAAAAAAAAAAAAACAAGACAGAAGACGGTGAGGGTTAGAGGGGTTTATTTTTACTGAAGAAAGTAGTAACACTGTCAATACTGAGTTGACAGGTTTACTGATTTGTGTTACCCCCAGTGTCAGAAGACCAACCACATGCTATAAATTTGCCCAGAGGTAGAAAAATGTGTCTACAACCTCAGACAATCACTGGGGTTGAGAAGGAATCAAAGTGCTGTGTGCCAACTACCACATACCACTGAAGTGTAGGAACACATAAGCAGCTTCATGTTATAAGAAGTGTCATTTTCTCAAGGTCATGTCCATGGACTGACTGAAGGAGAGAACTGGTATGGCCAGAGAGCCTATAGAAACAGCCTGATTCATACAAATTTACTGGGAAAGAGCACCATTAAAGGTGATGAGGAGAGATGTAGAAGAGAGATCTTGAGGGGTGTGATATCATCTCCAGACAAATGAGTTAGTGAGGAAGAAATCTCAGATGATCCCTTCCCTTCCCTTCCCTTCCCTTCCCTTTCCTTCCCTTTTTCTCTCTCTTCTTTCTCGCTCTTTTTTTTCTTTTTTTTTGCCAGCATCAGTGCAATGATCATTCCGATCATTCCTAGAAGCAATGGAACAAGCTGTGTCTACACACAGAGAGGATCTAAACCCCAGCTGTAACGTTATCTCCCATCTGTGTGACAGGGTGACCTTCTGCACTGTATTCTCTAGGAACTGCAAGAAGTGAGAAAACCTAGGTAGTCCCTAGCATAGCCTCAGAGAAGTAGTGCACTGAATTGCTATGTTAGTCATTTAGGGCAGAAAAATGCTGAGACATGAATCCTTCATTGTTTCTGTGGTCCTAACGTTCATAAGGGTTTCCTCTTGCTGTAAATGTCAGCTGAGCACTATTTCCTGATAATGTATGATTGCTTTTCCTGATCCCCTGGTGCCACTGAGCTATGCCGTCACCAGAGTAGCAGACACTGAAGTTAAGTTGTAAGAGACTGGGACATTTCACAGTGCTACTGTGTGGAAATTCAACAAGGTAATAAATGAATTTTCTGAAAACAGCCATGCATCATTGCCAGACCAATGGGCTGGTAGAACACTTTAAAAAGATGAAATAACTGCTGAAAAAGTGCCTTAGCTAAAACATAAAAACCGGGAGCCTTTTGCAAGCCTTCTGCTTTGCAGTCTGGGAAATATTATAGGCCTCTATTAGCTTATTCCCATTCAGGCTGCTCTATAGCAACAGTCTTGTAATATATGGAAAGAAAATGACAAAAAGTAACTTTCATCTCACAAAGTGTTTTTGTGTGTGTTTTTGACAATAGAACATTGTCAAGTAGACCAGAGGATATTAAAAAATGTGCAACACAATTAGCAGAAGTAATGCAGTGTGATATACCACTTTACCAAAAGATTGGGTCCTCCTGATTGCCAATCTCTTCCTTGACTCCAGTTCTCTTCCTTGCTCAGTCAAAGCTCATGTCCCACTGAAAAATATCTAGAGGAGTGGTGGAAAGAATAGACCTCTTTGGTTACTTGATAAATTAGACTACTAAGGGAGAAAACCCCACAGAATTTTAGCTGGATATGACTAGCACCTGCACAAGGAAAGCAGGCATATATTCACAGGTTCATCTCACTCCAGAGGCCATGCTAGTGGAGAAAATCTGTTTCCTAAGATTACTCCCATTTCAGGCCTTTGCAATTTTCTTTTCATAGCCTGAGGAGACAAAGTATACCTAAGTTATGGATGTTGTCTAATAAAATGATCTCAGAAGAAAAGAATTGAGAAGATCCCTCATTGAGAGGGAAATAGGTGTCATTAGAGCATCCAAAAGTGACTTGTAGAGTTGTATTGCTATGGTACTAAGACTAGACAGACAAAACCTGGTCCTGCATTAATTCTCGGTCTGTTAGTGCTATGTTTCAGTGTGATGCTTATCCAATACTACAAGTAAATGAGTTATTAGAATTACTGTAAGGGTGATCTCCAGTCTCACAAAAGGTTATTGACAGAATATTTCCATGGTTAACTCCTGCTTTGCCACTCCTCTTCTAAAAACAACTGAATTGCACCTTTGAGTGAGAAGGGAAATAAGTTTCTTTCCAGAAGTTCATGAATCATGTACTGAAAATGCTTGTACTATATATGTGGCCTAGTTAGGTGATGTTGTAAGATATTCCTGAAGATTTGTCATTTGGTCAGTACAGACTGGAGTATGTGACAGACTAATAGCCAGGCTGAATTATCAAGAACGAGTAGGAATATAGACAGTGAAGTACACGCACATTCAAATCAGTGATGCTTTTCCCCGAGGACTTGCAGGATGTAAGGATAAAATCAGCCTGCCACGCTGCTTTCCCCCATCTTAATTCCTGCCCTCACCATCACAACATATCCATGCACTCCTACTTCCTTTCATAAAACTATAAACTATTTGCTTTTTCTGGAATAAGACATCACCTCCCTAAATCAGTGCAGAACTCTAGCTTGTCTTCAATCACAGCCCAGCCCAGCCACTCCTGCCTGCATCATGTTGAAATATAAACTGTATGCCTGGCAACCATCCTCACCGCATGCCACCAGGCTTTGAAAAACCTAGGTTAAGTCTTCATCCATGTAGTTCATAAACCTATTACTGCTCCTAAGCTTCATGAGAGCATGTAAATCTATCAATCTTATAGCCTCACAAGCTCTTCAAACCTGAAGTTAAGAGTTCTCATATCCCCTTGACAGGTCTCACAGGAGTTTGTCACAAATGCTCACAGCTCAGCAGCCCTTATCCTGGAGCTAGCTGTAAGCTATATAACCCATATGGCAACACTCCTTGTAAGCTTGGAGATCTTTGAAATTGTTGATAAGCTGTAGCTCTGTAGCCCCTGACAATCTGAAATCTTACTTTAGTGTTAACACTTCTATACTCAACACTGCAGCCTAAGTGAAATCAATGAATTCTTCGTAAGCCACTTCCCCATCTGCACATTAGCCTGTCCTGGGACTGGCAGCACTGAAATGTGTGGAGAAAAGTGAGATTTTGTGGCTTTTTTGAAGGCAATTGGCATAGTCATTGTGGAATGAGTCTGTGCATGTGGGAGGGGTGTGGAATTAGAAAGTCTCAGTGCAGCTTTTGCAGAACTAAGTGGAGATCCCAGAGGAGCCCTGGCTGTCTCATTCTCCCTTCTCCCTGTCATGTCCACTCTCCTACAGACCTTGTACACCAGCAGCCTGTGTGTGTTCAGGCAGGAGGTAGATGTGCATTGCTAGAACAGTTGTTCCTCATCTCCTCCAGTAAAATTGAAGAAAGCTTACTACACTCCCGCAGGGTCTTTCTGCTGTTTTTGTCAGTCTGCCACTGTAGGCAAGAGGCCATGGTGTCTGTGCTTAAAGCAAGCTCTGTATTCCTGGACTCTTCCACCACATTAGAGTTAATACCTAGAGTAGACCTGATTACTTGCTTCAGAAAAAATGCCAACAGGGAATGATGGTACTGTACTGTTTCTCAGGCTGTTATTTCAGCACTGTTTAAGAATGTTTAAAGTGTGACCAGCAGCACCCCTGGTGCCTGTACCAGATTTTGTTGGGTCCCAGAAATACCGTTAACAGACTTTAGTTTTTCACAGGTTTTTGTCCTTAAGTGCACTGTTTCGTTTTGTTTGGGGATTTTTTTTACGGCTTTTAAAGATCCACGTGAGCAGAGCAATTTTGGGGTTTGATCCTGGAAGTCTGGGAGTACTTGAGAGCTGATCAAGCAAAGCACTTAATCACATACTTAACTTGAAGTCTTAATCCTCTGTTCTGTGAGAGTCCTCATACATCTGAAGGCTTTGCAGTGTTCTCAGTACCTCGAGGCATCAAGCCTAGTATCTAGTGCTTTACCTCCCCAACCAGCTGAGTGTGATTCTTGGCCCTGCTGAGGTTCTGGGAAGCGAGCCATCCTTTGAGTTAAGCAATTGCAAAGCTGCCAGTCTACTCAGCTGCTGTCCTTCCAGTAACTGAAATCTCTGGGAAGAAAAAGAACACTTATTCTTAATTCTTCTGCATTTCAATGTTAGTTTTCCTTGATTCATAATTTCATGGATGCTTTCTTCCTCTTAATTCAGGGAACTTTGCTGGCTATAACTGCGGTGACTGCAAGTTTGGCTGGACTGGCGCTGACTGCAATGAGAGGAAGCCACCAGTTGTCAGGAAGAACATCCATTCCTTGACTGCAGAAGAGAGAGAACAGTTCTTTGATGCATTACACCGTGCGAAGACTACCATTCATCCAGACTATGTAATTGCAACTCAACACTGGTTGAGTCTACTTGGTCCCACTGGAAATGAACCACAAATAGCAAACTGTAGTATCTATAACTACTTTGTTTGGCTTCATTACTACTCAGTCAGAGACACACTATTAGGTTAGTGCTTTTCTTATGCAAAGAGTTCTTCATGTAAAGAAAAAGGTGAACAGTATAAATGTTGAACAAATCTAAGCATGCTTAACTGGGCTATGTCACCTTAACAACCAGTGAGGCCCAATAGGAGCAGATCTGTAGAGTAAAACAGTTGGTGCTGAGGACCTTGTGGCCATATGCAGTTCAGGGAGCTGTGCTTCAGACCTGCTGTAATCTGGTCCCAAGGACTGAAAGCCTATTGGTGACATCTTCCTGGGTGCATCTTCCATCTGACAGGAAAGCAGTTCCTTGAGTCTCCATTTGTGGCTTTCAGCAAGTCACTAAGGAAGGGATTCACCTGGTCAGCCACAAGCAGCTTTTAAAACCTAATCAAGTGAGAGATTTGGGCATCTGACCCCATGCTTCCTCTTCTAGATCAGGGCACTTAGTTGTCATTGCTCTTCTGGAGTGAAGTATCTATGCCAGCCCCATCTCACAGAGCTCAGCTCTCAAAGAAGAAGGCAGTAGTGTGGCTTTTTTATCCAGCAGTCCTACATCCAAGCTGTGGGGCTTGGCATTCAAGTCTCTGCATCTGAGTGAGATGAACAGTCAGCCAGTAGAGCAGCCCATATTTAACTCAATTTTTCTGGAGAGCATCTATGATCCTAGGGTGGGTTTACTTCAGTCTCTCCTGAAACAATCCCACTTTGCTGGGATTAGTGAAACAGTTGAAGGGCTTAGCAAAAACAAAGATCCTTCAAGGGCTAAGATGGTCTTGTGGAAAGAGGCCACTTCCAGTGCCACTACAGTGATAAGTAAATCCATATGTGGCTTGAACCATCCACTCTTTCATTGCCTCAGTATTTTCTGTAGCGTGGAGTTATTCCATTACGTTGCTCTTCTCCAAATTATGTTGTAAATGCAGGAGAGGTTGTCAGCTGATCATCCATCAAAATTATGATGAGAATGTGTAAGGTTAGTTACATCATGGAAAATCAAAGCAGATTTTCTATGTGATATTTTGGTGAGACCTTTATTATAAAAATGCTAGATGTCTGAAATGGTTTTTGTTAAAATGAAAACATGAATGGTAGCTAACTTGCCTTTGCAGAGAGCAATATATTTGAGTTCTCATATCTTTGAACGCTCCACTCCCCTCCCCTCCCCTTCCCTTCCTCTTCCCCTTTCCCTTTTTCCTTTTCCTTTTTCCTTTTTCTTTACCCTTTCCCCTTTTTCCTTTTTCCTTTCCCTTTCCCTTTCCTTTTTCTTTTTTCCTTTTCCTTTTCCTTTTCCTTTTCCCTTTCCCTTTCCCTTTCCCTTTCCTTTTTCTTTTTTCCTTTTCTTTTTCTTTTTCTTTTTCCTTTTCTTTTTCTTTTTCTTTTTCTTTTTCTTTTTCTTTTTCTTTTTCTTTTTCTTTTTCTTTTTCTTTTTCTTTTCCTTTTCCTTTTCCTTTTCCTTTTTCTTTTCCTTTCCCTTTTCCTTTTTCTTTTCCTTTTTTTCCTTTTCCTTTTCCTTTTCCTTTTCCTTTCCTTTCCTTTCCTTTCCTTTTCCTTTTCCTTTTCCTTTTCCTTTTCCTTTTCCTTTTCCTTTTCCTTTTCCTTTTCCTTTTCCTTTTCCTTTTCCCTTTTCCTTTTTCCCTTTTCCTTTTTCCTTTTTCCTTTTCTAGAGAACAGCTATTGTAGCATGTTGGACTCTACAGAATCAATATCTAGTCCTGTAAGAAAAATAAGACTAGGTTTATTTGTGAACTTCAGGAGAAACCGCATACTTTGCTGGACTACTTAAAAGACAAAACCTGTATTTCTTCTGAAATCTAGCATGAGATTTAATTCTAAAAGCATGGCTAACCATTACAAATCTGCTGGGCAAAACAGTATTTATGTACGAAGTGTGCATTAAGACATTACAGATGGTTTTGTGGTTTGTTTTTTCACTTAGCGCTAAGCTATGTTACATCAGGTAGTTTGTTTTTCCTAAGATAAGAATTTATTTAAAAAAGGGGAGAAAGTGGTGTCAGTGCCCACGAGTAATTGGTCAGCTAAATGAAGGGAAAAATAACCTGTTTCAAAAGGGGTACATTTTGAAAACAGTGCACCCCTTTTTTTTCAAGGATTTCCTAAATGGGGGGAAGCTCTTCTGCTGAGCTTTTGAGGGCCAGAAAGAGAAAAAGTCATAAGAACTGCAGTGATCTGAAATGCTTAGCAGCAAAACCCACCAAATTTCCCTTTGCAGATTTGTATTTCACCTCCTTGCAAAACACTGCAGAGATCCTTATCATTTTAGCTGATTCTTTCAGGAGTTTCTGTAGTGGGGACTGGCACAAGCCTGAAGAGAAATAAAAAGCCCATTAAAAAAAAAAAAAGAGGTGGCAAAAGACGTATTGAATTACTGTTGGCAGGTTATGGAAAATGTTAAGGTTCTCTTAACAGATAGACTAGACTAGACTAGACTAGAATGTGTAAGTCTTGTTGCTGAGCAAGAAAATGAGACAATGTGGTACATACCAGAGAGGAGTTTTGATTTAGATAGTAAGACTGTTTCTTAAGCCTTAAAAAGAGAAGAAATCTTCACAATATCAAACCTTTTGGAAAGTGATTTTTGAGAAATGTTGAAATTAATATCCAAAGAAGACTTTCTTCACTAATCCTGTTTAACTATTTTGGCTTCTGATCTGTGCTTTTCCCAAAGATGCAGAGCTGGAGATTTTATTTGACTCAAATGTACGTAATAGAAGAAAGTGGTCATTTTCTCTCTAGCTTCATCTGATACTGAAGTGCTCATTATATCTTTTCTTTATAGGACCTGGCCGCCCTTTCACAGCTATTGATTTCTCACACCAAGGACCTGCCTTTGTTACTTGGCATAGGTACCATTTGCTCTTGCTGGAAAGAGATCTACAGGTTAGCAAACTATCCTTTCTATTTTTTCAGGTAGCTTCTCTCTTATGCTATACATCTTTGTCCAGCTAGCAGAGGATAAGCTATTTCCTCGGATAGATTCTTGTACAACCTACTCCCAAGTATGTTTGCTTACTGGTCCTTTTTTATTTAAAGTGAATTTAGTTCTTTCAAGGTGCTGAGCAGTTTGAAGATGACTGTGAACATTTTCAAGCGGAACTAGAACTTAAATGAAGTCAATAGTCAGATGAAGATATACTAGATTCCACATTAGGGGCTTTAGTATGAACAACTACATGAAGGTTAGCATGGAGATTTTCCTATATATTCTTGACAAAGAGCAGAAGATGTGAAGTAACCTCTTTACTAAGAAAATCAAAGCAACACTTATAAACAAATACTGATGGCAGATATTGCCTGCTAATTTTGAAGACACCATCTTAGGGAAAGCAGCTCCAAATATTACCCCCTTTAACAATAACATTTAATACATTCATTTATTTAGGTATGGATTTTAAAGCAATGTATATTAATGTGCCAGACACTCAGTTGGCTAAGCATTCACATTTGCATTACTTCCATATTAGCAGCATTGCTATAGTTTAACCTTGAAATTGATCGGTACCAAAATAGTTGCAGGATCTTGCTTGAATGAAATCCTATCTAACAAGCAAATACAAGCAAATAAACAGAATTCCTCTATTAATACAAAATCAGATTCTTCCCCAAGGTTACCTTTTCTGGAGTGAAAGCAAACCATATATATAATTTTACCCATTACTCATTCACTTCACTGATAAAACCTCTTAATTGTTTAAAGGCTTGATTCATTTCTTCTGCTCTCCTGCTTGGTTATTGAGTTGCTAGAAAGCTTAATTTGAACAACAACAACAAAAAAAGTACAATCCAAAAGTATAGTAACTAGAGATAGTATTTTTGTTAGGACTGACTTAATGCAACAATGTTTTGAAAAGAGTTGGAGCAGCATTGTGAACTGTGTTGCTCATTTTCAAATGAAAAGCAGAATCAGAGTATCTACCACAACAGTTTTGGAGAACCACTTTTTTTCTCTTTCCTTTAAAGGCAATTCCCTGCTAACATGTTTCTTTCCATCGTAGCGACTGATTGGCAATGAGTCCTTTGCATTGCCCTACTGGAATTTTGCCACAGGTAGAAACGAGTGTGATGTGTGCACAGATGAGCTCTTCGGAGCATCTCGGCCAGATGACCCAAGTCTAATCAGCATGGACTCCAGATTCTCCCTCTGGCAAACAGTTTGTAGTAGGTAAGAGAATGCCTACGACAAACTTACATACTGGCCAAATCTTGTTTTTTCCTTCACTATTGGTGGCTCACAGAATCATAGAATCACAGAGTGGCTGAGTTTGGAAAGGACCTCTGTGGATCATCTAGTCCAACCCCCATGCTCAAGAAGGGTCACCTACCGCACTTTGCACAGGATCGTGTCTGGGCAGGTTTTGAATATCTCCAGAGAAGGAGACTCCACAACCTCTCTGGGCAATCTGTGTCACTCTCACAGTAAAGAAGTTTTTCTTTGTGTTCAGGTGGAACTTTCTGTGATTCAGTTTGTGCCTGTGGCCCCACGCTCTTGACACCCTCCCGTAAGAGATTTCTAGACATTGATAAGATCCCCTCTCAGTCTTCTCTTCTCCAGGCTAAACAGATCCAGCTCTTGCAGCCTTTCCTCATAGGAGAGATGCTCCAGTCCTTAATCATATTTGGAGCCTTCTACTGGACTCTCTCCAGTAGCTCCATGTCTCTCTTGTACTGGAGAGCCCAGAATTGGACACAGGACTCCAGACGTGGCCTCACCAGGGCTGAGGAGAGGGGCAGGATTACCTCCCTCAACCTGCTGGCAACACTCTTCCTCATGCACCCCAGGAGACCATTGGCCTTCCTGGCCACAAGGGCACATTACCAGCTCATAGTTAACTTGCTGTCCACCAGGACTCCCAGGCCCTTCTCTTCAGACCTGCTTTCCAGCAGGTCAGTCCCCAGCTTGTACTGGTGCCTGGGGTTATTTCTTCCTCCCTAGGGGCAGGACTCTGCACTTGCCCTTTACTGAACCTCATGAGGTTCCTCTCTGCCCAGCTCTCCAGCCTGTCCAGGACTCTCTGAATGGCAGCACAGCCCTCAGGTGTATCAGCCACTCCTCCCAGCTTTGTATGTCTTAGATTGCTCTCGCAGTGGGAGTGAATGATAGGAAAAGAGCAAAGATTGCTTTCTAAAAACCCGGGCTCATGATGGGTTAGTAGGTAGATGGTGCTATGTAAGCTTCACCACTGAAAGAGCAGAGAAAATTGAGATATACTTTTAGGATGATTCTTTTGGTACAGAATCTTCATTGATTCAACCAATCTCAGTCTGACAAAAGTTTGAAGAGTTTGCCACATTTGTAAATATCTTTTTAAAGGAGAAATGCCAGTATGCTGATTCTCCGTAACACCCAGGTGATCTTGGAACAATTTGCAGGTAGGCTGAAAATTTTGTTTCCTTGCATTGCATGAGATCTTAAATCCAATGTATTTAATACAGTTTTGTAGTTGACTTCAAAGTGGCTGAATTCTCACACAGATTACAAAGTTAGAAAAAAAAAAGTAGCCACTATCTCACTACCAGCTCTCTGTAGGTATGTAGCAACTTGGGTTAGTGCAGGGCATTGATGGTGGATTCCCATGGAGAACTGGGCCCTTATGATGTATGATGCTGTTGGTTACAATACTCATATTCTTCTGTGAGATTGGGGCTGGTAGGAGGTCAGAAGGAGGTGCTGAAAGTTCAGGGCTCTTCTGAAAAGATTCTATTTCTCTGGGTACCTAAAGAGCTACTTGAAATACTGGCCTTAGGCACTAGTTAGCTTTGTATTTTGTCCCTACGTTTTCTCTAAGATACATAGGGTTTTGCTTTTACTTAAAAACTGAAGTGACTGGACTCTTGTCTTGCCAAGGTTAAACAGAAAGACTTTTCTTACTCCAGCAGTTTAGGAAAATGCCATTTCATTTAATATTAAACAGCACTTGCATATTTTTTTTCCCAACTGTTACATATTTTTTCTCTTTCCCTCTTATCTCCTGGATATAAAAGACTCCACCTCATTACCCAGCAGACAACTGCTGCAACTGCAGGGCTTTTTGTCCTGCAGGCCCTGAAAAAGTGGATGCAATGTAGCCGCTTTTCTGCTAATAAGTTGAGAAATGAAAAGTGAAAACCTGTTTTCTATCATTCCTTGCATTTCTTTAGCCTATTGCATAGTGGGATTTCCATGTTTTTTCTCTTTGCTAAAAGTTAAAAAGCTAGTCCTTACTCAGTACCAAAAGTTTCAATAGTTTGGGGTTGTCTGGCAAAAACTGCTCTTCCAAAATGCTCAGATGGGAGAGGGCCTGCATGGAGCTTTGCTTGCTCTTTCTGAAATGTCTTCTCTGCTGAGACGCATCTAGCGACTCTTGTTCTGAATGAGCCACTGAGTATCGGGGCATGACGGCAGCTCCGCAGTAATTTCAGCTTCCAGGCCACTGGAGGCAAACAGAGATTTCCCATGGTGAGCCTGGCTGTATATTCTGCCCTCTCAGATACATGAGGTCTCTTTTTCACGGTGGCAATGAAAAAAAGGCAAACAGGCATAAACACCCTGCTCTAGCTTGTGCCCTTTTCCATTTTCCACTCAGTTTGGATGATTACAACCGCCTGGTCACTCTGTGCAATGGGACGGAAGAAGGGCCGCTGTGGAGGGGGCCGTGGCGGAGCTCCGGCCGGCAGCTACCTACCCTGGAGGACGTCAGGAACTGCCTTTCCCTGCAAGAGTTTGACAGCCCGCCCTTTTTTCGTAATTCCAGTTTCAGTTTCAGGTTTGTCCTTTGGCTCCTCTGCAGCCAGCTAAGTCACATGTATTTATTATTCACGTGTTTCCAAACAAGATGTAGTTGCTTAACATTTTTTTATCCATCCACAGGAATGCGCTGGAAGGGTTCAATAAACCAGATGGTACCTTGAACTCGTCAATGCTGAGCCTTCACAATTTGGCTCATTCTTTTCTGAATGGGACCAGTGTTCTCCCTCATGCAGCCGCCAATGATCCCATCTTTGTGGTATGTTTTTTTTTTTCCCAGTGCAAGTGTAACTGGCTGTGATTCAAAGGCAACTATCTCACCAGGGATTTGCAGAATAGAAGTAAAGCGAATCCCCTAAAATGAATCCTCTACGTACAAAGTGAGACCTTTTTCTCTTTGCTTGAACACTGCCACATCTGCGTAATGGTCAAATAAAGAAGGAAGAAATCTCAGGATGATTTGTGCAATATAAAATCAGATTCTAGGGAGAAGAGTACTATTCCAAGTCACGTTGCCTAGAATCCTTTCATTATGTAGGATCTAAATTTCATGGCTTCTACCAGACAATTTTATAGCAACAAGAGAAACAGAAAACTACGTTAATTATTTTCAGACAGTAGACTGACTATTTTTTTTATTTTTATTTTTTAAACATTTCTCTAAAGGACAGTCTAAGAGGAAGAACATCTGGTTTCTCAGAGAACAGAAATAATAGGATTTTGCTGATGTGTTAGTATAAAATCGCATTGCAATGTACAGCATAAACAGCAACATTCAAATAAAAAGCCAGCCAGTAGCTGGCTACTCTCTGCTACTCTTTTTGGCTCCCTGATATATTAATGCCAGTTTTTTCTTCTTTGTTAGATTAAACCACAGTGATTACATAGAAATATTCTAATAGAATTTATTTATCTGTTTTAATATTTTAATTCTGTAGTTTTGTAATTTTCTGTTGAAAATAATTTGATAAACTAGCCTGACTATTTATGTAGTGGTTCTCTAGATTGTTTCCTTTATAATTCTTCAATTCCTGCATTAATTCCTTTCTTACACAATGACATCTTTATTTCACGGTCCTTTCTATTTTTACACACAGGTTTATTTGCCCTAAGGCATTTACAGGACTAATTTTTTCCAGGGTGGTCATTAAAAAGAAAAGTACAACAGAAATGTGTTTGAACAGCCCCAGACATATATAATAGTTGTCTGTAGTCAACTTAGAAACAGCTTTTCTGAACTAGAATTTTATAGACCTGTAAACTTACTGGGAAAGACTTGATCAAATCCATGGGGAACAGGAATTATGCTGCTGGTGGAAGGCTATAAAATGACCATGAAGAATCCAATTTGCTGCAATTTTCCAGACACGTTCAAAGGCAAGCAAGAGTAAAATATGCACGAGAGGCAGATTAACCCAAATGAACTCGGTGGACCCTTACGTAAGAGGAAAGACCTACCCATTAATTTCCATCTGAGAGATATTACGATATCAAGTCTTAAATATACATACAGAGAGGAAAAGCAAAGGATTTCCCTTCTGCTTGATACTGCAGACATTTCACAGCTGTTTGGACAGCAGCATTCAAACGAACCACATCCCTTCACACTGTGGACGTACTATGAGCTTCCAGCATAGGCTTTGGAGCAAAGATTTTATGCCTTTCCGCACCTGTAAAGCACTTAATGCCTTTGAACATAACCACAGTATTAGGCATACTCTGCAATACCTTCGTGAAGCTCCTTCCCCTCTTGAAATGTCCTTTCCCGACCGCGTCTCATGCATTAAAGCGCTGTCGGTTCTTGTGAGTGTCTTGAGCTCCCTCTAGTGACCAATCTCAGCGTTGCTGCCCTGAGTAAGTGCTGGGACATTAGAGCCCATTTTCACCCACACGGTCTCTAAATGAGGCCGAGATTAATCGAAGCTATTTAGCAATTCATATTGCATTCATTTGAGCCTAAATTCCTGGGTCGGGATTTTCAAGAGAAAGTGTCGAAAGTAGCTTGAATAAATGACCTGACTTTTCAGTGCACTGGCCACTCAGAGTAACAAGGGTAGAAAGCTAGCTTTTGCAAAATGATGACCTGGAGAAAGAGTTCACGATGAACAACAGTAAAAGATCAAGAAAATATGTAGTAAAATATCCCACATGGCAGTTTAATTTGTCCATTCTCATAAGTTTTGCCTGTTTCCTCTTCTGTAAATCCCATCTAAATTAGATTACCCTCTTGCTTTTCTCTCATTTCTCTCTTGCTGCCCCTCTCTTTCTTTAAAAACTGCTTCCCTCAAGGTATCAGCAAGTAGCTGTCCCCAGCTCTGTGCATGGTAGGGCAATGGTGCAGCTCCAGTAAGTCCTTCAGGACATCTGTCCTGCTCAGGGGAGGGCAGGCAAAATTTCACCATTCCTGGGGCAATAAGAGGGTTGTGGGGACCAAGCTGGGATATTCTGAGTCACAACCTGAGTCCCACACAGTCCTCTGGTGACAGAAATGTTGTGCTTATTGAGGGGAGATTACAGTGTGCCTGTATAGCTCTTAGGTGCCTGGTGTCTCCTGAAAGGACCAGTTGTGCAATTTTTTCAAGAGTGAACTTAATAAACATGCGTGACTCAATTTGCAGGTTCTTCACTCCTTTACTGATGCCATCTTTGATGAATGGATGAAACGGTTTAGCCCTCCTGACAATGTGTGGCCTGAGGAGTTGGCCCCAATTGGTCACAACAGACTGTATAATATGGTCCCTTTTTTCCCTCCTGTGACCAATGACCAACTCTTCCTCACTGCGGAGCAGCTTGGCTACACCTATGCCATCAACCTACCAGGTATGTTTTGGAGGTATGGAGGTACTTCCAGGCCAAGTGATGTGACAGCTCAAGTTTTCAGTCACATAGGAATTTGGAAAATAAGGCACCATTTATGAAAGCATGAGTGTGTTCTCCTGGTCACCAGCAATCATGTACATGTGGGACCCTGTTGTAGCCTGGGTAGTTACAATTCACCAGGTAAGCTGTGGTGACCACAAGCATGTGCAGAGTTTCCTTCTGCTCTGCAGCGAAATGCACCAACTTAAACTGCTCTGACATTGATGAGCATGCTCCTTTGGGACTGGGGAGTCTCTGATTTTGGCTCCTGTTCCTAGCACTGTTTATGCCTGTTACAGCATCCTTTAATCTCTCAGAGGTCAGGCTCTCTGCCAGAAAGCTTGTCTGGCTAATGTTGATCATTAGAAAATACTTGTTTTGCACATTATGCTGCACCATGAAACTCATTAGAGATACACTCTGTTAAGCTTTGGATGCTCTGGATGGACGTATTTGGGGTGTTTTGTGTTATAAACGCCCAGTTTTAAAGATTTCTTCATAACTATGTTTTGCTTCGGGGTTTATCTGTTCTTTTGAAAACAACTTTGACACAAACCAGATCAAGACAAAGAGCAAAAAACCCTCTAGTATTTCTGTACAAAGTTCAAATTTTGCAACACAAGTTACAAAGTTTTATAAAAATTACAAATGGAAGAAATGCATGAAAACCGTCCTTCATGTACTTAACCAATATTAAATATGAGCAGTTTCTTTCTCCATCTGAGTCCATTGAGAGGCTATAGGTGCTTATCTAATCTGCATGGCCAAAAAATTATTTTAAGAGCTTACCTTGTATCTCTGGTTCTGATCTGTGGAAACTGCTTAAACATCTACAGATTGCAAAAGATTGAAATCCCCTGTCCTTCCTTCACAGGCTGCCCTGATCTGAGGCATGCTAGACACCTGTGCAGTGCTTTTCTCAGGGATATCCTCAGAGTTTCCCCTGAACATTTTGACCTCCTATGTTAATGAATTTCAGTTTTCCACCCTCTGGACCGCTGTACCCCCTTCTTCTTTGGAAATGCTGCTGACCCCTGACACCACTTACCTGGAGAGTAGCAAAGGCAGCTTGTGATCGTGCTGGTACTTGACTGTGACCTGAATAAATTATTAGCTCACTATGAAGCAGAATTTCTTTTCCCATTTGGATGGTCAATGTTCAAAGAATGAAGCTTTTCCGTTATAACCCTTCTCTTTCATCTAAATATATAACTTGATAATTCTATTCTATGTAACCACCCAACTGGGGATTAATGTACCTAATCACATTACTGCCTCTAATCTAAGAGCTGGAATAACGGTAAATAAATCATTTTGGCTTCATACTGAATTTGGGCGTGACTGCCCTCAACTCTCTTGTTGAGAGGCACTGCTGATTGGGGCACACAACTTTTAGTCACTTCTGTAGACAATATGTGACATCTGCTCGAGTCCTCTGGATTTAAGCCTTTATGTCTAAATAGAACCAAGATATTGAGAACACCTTAAGCTTTTTTTGAGAGTTTTTCCTGAATGTTGTTTGAGTCAGACTTTGTAACTAACATCTCAGTATCTGTAGCATTTTTCAGAATAGGACAGTAGGAATTTCTTGCCCAAATCTTCCGAAAGTATTAATTACAAAAACAAAATAAAATAATTAATTCAAGTGGTACTGGGATGAACTTATTCATACAGTAAGAAAGATCAATATTATATAAGAAAACAGTAGTTCCCTGACAGTGGTTCAAGATCAGAGGATGTGATGTATAGCTAGCTGTCAGCAGAACCATAATAAACAGTATTTTCAATTAAAAATTTGGCAATAGGTTGCATTGTCTATAGGAAAAGCTGAGGATTTTCCATGGACAAAATTATCATGGAAACTAATATGCTGAAATATCATCATGAAAAGAGTGACTTAAGTCATTCATAACTTTGGCCAAATTAAATAAGAGAATAGTCTCTATTTCCTGTTACTGTTCATCCTTCTCATTCCCAGCTGTTTCATTTGTGTGAAATGTCGGAGGCAGGAAATGTTCTGGCTCTGCTACGTGTGTTGGTTACATGATGGATTGTCAACTTTCCTTGTAGCCAATGGATCTCTTAGTCATGCAAGTAGTAATAATTATCAGACTGTATGTTATCTCTTTCTCTCATGTGATTTGAGAAATAAAATTATGAGCAGTCTTTACTTCAGATTTTCTGTATTTCCAGATTCACTTGAAGAAACTCAAGGCTGGACTATCATGGTTGGAGCCACACTTGGAGGAGCACTTATAGCTCTGGTCCTGCTAGTTCTACTGCTTGTCCTTTTACAACACCGAAGACAGAGGAAAGGTTTTGAACCACTGATGAATGTGAGCTTCAGTCCAAAAAAGTACATGGAAGAGGCTTAGTGCTTTGGCTTTGTTTTCTTGGTTATTCTTACAGGAGGTGACCTTGACTAGTTTCAGCTCTTAGCTGGATTTTTAGCTATCCACTTATTACACACTCCTTTGGCAGCTAAGTATATTATTCTAATGAAAAGTTCAGTTTTTCTCATTATCTTATGAACTGTAATAAATAAAGTCTCTGAGTACCTGTGTGTAACGCCCAAGACAGACCAAAGTTTTCTCATTTCCAAAGATTATCTGGAGTGTGTGATACATATTCTCTATAGATTTAGATCAAGATAGCTAAGAATCTGAACAAGGAGAAAAACAACTTGAATGATCAATAAGCAAGATGATTTTTCAACTCAACGTGTTTTTGACTTCATTTAGCAGCTCTGAGATGCACAGAATGTCGTTAGCTCTACATGTATATTTGAATAGCAGAACATTTTACAGTTATCAGTCAATGTTCTGAATAAATGATGTAGACTTTTTTTTACAGTTACAAATGTTTCACGGAGTTTGGTGAAGAAGATAATTCAGCTTGACAGAATAAGAAACCTCTGTTTAGCTTATTTTGGAAGCAGGATGAGTTCCATATGTTATTTCTAATCAAGCTGGTGCTAGCACTAGGTAAAACTCCCAACTCAGATTTCCCTGTAGTTTGATTAAGAGCAGGAATTCCCTTACAGTTAAATATAAACTTACGTTTTATATCTGTGTTAAGGTACTGTGGCAGAAGCTGAACATGGTGCTTGTCCTCTCTTTTGGCTTTGCTGTACAGTTTTGTGGCATGTATGGAAAGGAGAGGGAGGCTCATAAATAGAAAAAGTGGCACTAAATTCAGAGGAAAGAGGAAGTTTTTCAGTGATGGGAAATGTTCCAGGTAGCAGAGAAGTAGGAGTGAGTGTGTGTATGGGGATAGAGCAGATGTCAGATGGGAAGTAGGCAGGAAAACAGAGGTAGCTCTTCAGAAAAGATTCCTCCACTGTTTAGGGCAAATGTTATAGTATAGTACAGTATAAAGCAGTCACCTTCAGTGTCTACCTGATATTCAAGCTGTGGCTCTATAACCCAAACTGTATAACAATCACAGCCATTATTGATCGTATCTGTATCTATATGCATTCATAGTATAAAAGGACAAATTATTTTGAACACTCAAAAGTTAGTTAAATTCTTGGCTAAGAAAAGTTTGTTCTGATTATTTTCTCATAGGACTCCTTTACTAACCAATCTATCTTGTGGCCCAAATTTCCTACTAAACTTGTGTAGCTGCTGCTTTAGATTTGGTGATATAGATAACTCTGCATTAGTGGTTTAGGAAAATATGAGTGTTGAAAAGACTCCTTGCAGAAAAGAATGTAGACCTAAATATTTCCAAAAGTTTGAGACGCGGGACTCAAGGTAACAAGGATGATCTATCTTGTATTACTCAGGTCTGCAGATAGGGGAGTAGGTTTGGATATGGCACTCCCTAGATCTCTATCTTAAATATTCTGTTATAAATGCTATTTAAATCTAATTTGCACCATATTTGTGTGGCTGTCTTACGCTATCTTGAAACAAGATTTTTATGTAGCAAATGAAGTTCTGAATAGATTGTGTCAGGTTCAGTGCATGTGTTATATTAGTGGAATGTTCAGATTTGGCATTTTTATAAACTGTAATGGCTTGGGTCTTAGAAAGGGTCTGCTTGCATAGCCTTGAATAAAAATTCCACTTAGTAAAGGTTTCTTTGGCGTTTCTTCTAGGTCTACTTAAAACTAGCTATTTGAACTAGGAAAAAAGATCTTATAGACCTTCACATATGCTAACATAGCCCTTGGTGTACTAGCAGAACAAATGTATGCTAAAAACATTAAGTAAAATACTTGCAGTATTCATCAGATCACCAAGATTACCTGCAGATTCTCTTTTGAGTTTCTTTTTCTTTTTTCCTCTTTTGTTTCTCTTTGCCTCTTTCTCTCTTGGGGTAGTGATGCAGTTATGCAGGGCCATTGGAGGGCCTCAAAGACAGCAGGCATCATGGTAACACCGACTGCGAGCCTGACCTGCTGCAGGTACTGTGCAGGGTCCCACCTGGCCACATGTTTTGGATAGCGGAGTGGGATGGGCTACACAGGTGTAGAGCATGTCTCTGCAGCCTGGGCAGTATAGCCTTTACATCGCACCACCTGTGCACGTTGGACTTGCACTGTCTGTAGGTCTCGTTAAATAAAGTATCTGGCTGGGGTGTGGACCTGGGGACCTTAAGATGACACTACCTTTATTTGTTGTTAGACTTCACTTTGGGACTGGGCAAGGCGTACAGCATCCACAGTGCCTGTGGCAGCAAGCTGTCTGATGAGCAGCAGAACCAATAAAGCAGGATTTGCTATGGATCTGTATCTCAAGGTTGAAGTCCTGTGTGAATTCCCTCGTCTATCCAGTAATATACGCTCACACAGCAGCTTCAGTAGAAGAATCAGATTCTGACTTTCATTTGGCCACATGCTTTCATAAAACATAAAATATTTACCTTTCTATAAAATGTGATTGAAAACGGTTGATAAATTAACATGTTATTAGGATAGGACCAACACACACACAGAGTGGTTATGTGATTTTAGTTCTTTGGGAAATCCAGGGTAAGAATACCAAGTTTTTGGTGATCTATTTATTGCTTTTCTGTTTATCACTTTACATTTGATATAACCTCTGTTCAAATCAAGTTCGGTGCTGAACTAACATTGCCCCGTATTCACCTATAAGTCCATGGATACTGCCTACTTTTAGAATTAATTTTTATGTGTCTTACCAGAATTTCCCATCACTGTTTTTCTTCACTGAGGCACTGATTAGGCATTAAGTAATAGCAAATGCATACCAAATTTTAACACATCCCACCAACATTTGTATGCCTATTCATGCATTAGGTCTTCAAAATATCTGCTATGCATCCTGGCTCTCCACCCAGCACACAGATGAGTTAGGTGTCTGGGGAAAGGCTTACATTTTGCAGTATGGTGCAGAACTGAACTCTCGTCGGGTAACATTGGTAAGCTGGCTGAGGCACTGAAATTTGCACTGCTGAGCAATAACCTCATAGCACCTTAAGTGGGCTACATGGCCTTTGGGACAGTGTCCATGCTCTTGGTGGATGTTACTCCTCACAGCTAGCTCAGATTTCTCCAGCACAGTCCTGCATTGTGCCACTTGGGTATGCCTGAAGAATAAGAGCCAGAAGAGATAGTCTGAGGAAGGGAATGATGATGGAAAATGCTGAGGACAAGTGTTTAAAGAGGGACTGAGGCTCATCGCTGCTCTAGAGAGCAAAATGCTATGTTAGAGCTGGTGGTGCAGGGATGATACATGGAACGCCAAAAGGGATTCAAGAGGATAGTGGGCTGCGTGAAGAGTTCTCTAAGCTGGGAGAAGAGTCCACAAACACCAGTGCATTCTCTGAGGTAGGTGCTTCAACCCATTCCCTCATAAAGCTATTTCCTTGGGTCTTTCTTTAAAATGTGATAAGACAAAGAAAGCTCCATGTTTCAGACTTAAGGGCAAGGTAGGACACAAGCATCTACCCGCCTCTCTGGTTCACAGCCAAGATACCAGGGGCTGGAGCACTTTTTGTACAGCCGCTGCCCTGCCTGGTACGTTAGCTCCCAGTTAGGTTACGCTGCCTTTGTGGGACTTTTTATTGTGTAGGGAGCTGCTTCATGTGGTGCTGAGAACATCACCAGAGGCCTCCAGAGAACAGACTTGGGCATGTACCAGATTAAGCTCCATTCTGAACTAGTTCTGAGGTTCACATGCTCTTCTCAGGAGAGGAGATGTCAGCCACTTGCTAGCACTGCAGGACTATCAGACTTCAAATGCACCAGTTTGTGCTGTATTCTGCTTTAATAAGACACTGCTGGCTCATGATTACTACCTTTTGTTCTATGTGTGACATGAATGTCAAGGTGTAGGAGGCAGGCTGGGCTGTTACATTCAAGGCTAAGTGAGATTTTTCCTTTGGGTCTCAGGGCACAGTGTATATCTGACTTGCTTTACTGTTTTGGAGGTGTAGCTACTATTATTCCAAGCACTTATTTGAAAGCAGCCCTAATTATGGGCAGATGACAGTGGGACTGGGGGAGAGGAAGGACAGAGAGACAGGCGAATAAAACCAAAAGATATAGTGTAGCCAGCTAGCTTGTTAGAACTGATTTTGCCTAGAGATGGATGAGTAAAATAAGGGACAGTTGTCCAGTTCTCACTGGTAAATTGAGTGTAGTTCCTGGAAAGGTGTTTTTCTTTCCTGAAGAAAAGCAATTAGTGCATTAGATTAATATTATACACATTAAAAAACCCTAGGGTAAAGAGCCATGTTTTGCTCTTTCCACTTGCTTGGCCTTGGTTTAATAGCGATAGCATTAAAGCTGTGTCTAGACTTCCAGTTACTTACAAAGTTCAGGCTTGAGCAGGCTGTATGGAGAGTGCAACCTGCCCTCTTGTGGCTTACCTGAAAAATACCTGGTGACACTAAAGCTGATTTTCTCACATTTTTGCAAGTACAGTCTTGGAATGGCAACTAAGGAAAGTTTGTGTCCTTAGTGAAAGAACAAGTGCAGGTAAACTTTATAGGAAATTCTTAAAAAAAAGAAAAAAAAGGAAAAAAGAAAGCTGAGCATGTGCAAATAAAAAAAAATTGATTTTAGAGGTTATATTTAAAGGTTTTAGTTTTTCATCCATCCCAAACTACAAAAAAGCATTTTTTTTTATTGTTTGATGCAGGTATTAAAAATATGTATGATCTACTGTCGCATGAATTGTACTGCAGCTGTTACAGCTGCTGGGGGGAGATGAAGAAGGTCTACTTTGTCACGTACCTAGTGTAGTGGTTATCACACCTGCTTTACATGCTGAAGGTCCTGGGTTCAAGCCGCAGTAGAACCAGCAACAGCAAATCTTCGGGAGGTTGGACTAGATGATCTCCAGAGATCCCTTCCAACCTTACCGATTCTGTGATTATCTGTGATTCTGTGATAAATGGAAGCAAAGACTGATAAAGCTCCTAAAGACTGCTAAGCTGAGGAAAATAATCCTGAAAGCACATGATCCTCAATCTCCATAAAATCCTGGAGGCTCTGAGATTTTAGTCATGAAAGTCGATCCAAAGCTTGACCTCAACTCCTGGAGCTGGTCTGGGTAGGGATGCAGTAGTGGTCACGTCACCTCCCCAGCCTCAACCTGGCCAGGCAGCTCTGAGCTCAGCACAGACACCAAAAGGGGGCAATAAAAGCAGTGTCCATCCATGACAGGGACACTGAAGCTCTGGGACTGCCTTTGCTCATCACTTTTCCCCTCTCATCTTCATAACTAAATAATCACCTAGCAGAATGAGGAAGGGTGAAGGACCAACACATCCAATCTCTGCGGTACCTTTCTACTCAAGACACTTTGCAAGCAGATGGGAAGTGTATCCATGAATTACCTCAAGCTGTGGTGGGTATAAGCATCACCATCCCCCCTTTTAAAATGATTTCTGTTGAATTGATGTTTCTTTCAAACAAAGGGCTCTGAATCACACAGGAACATGCAATATATGGTTCCAAATGAGATATTTAAGCTCCAAAGAGGGAAATGTGCTCAGAATCATCCCTTTCTCTGCCTTTTTATTAACTAGACATTGCAGCTTCCAGCTCTGTGTTTAGGGCTTTTTGTGTGGTTTATCCTTCTGAGGTGTTTAATTGTCTCCAGTCACTTGTTAATTGTTCTCTCAATTGACTGTACAGGAGCTGTGGGCAGCTAATGTTGGCTTTCTGAATTAGCCATTGGGCCAGGTGCCTATTTTTTTGGCTCTATAGTAAGCTGGCAGTGGCCACCTCATCTCTGTCAATCATGGCCTATGCTTCTGTGCAAATGATTGTCATGAAAATTCTCTGACAGAATTAGTGAGAACCTGTCTACTGAATTGAATTCAGCCTCATTACTGGCCTCATTACTGGCTGTTTAGCTGAATGGAGCAACACGGAGCAACCACATTTCATAACTGTTATTGTAAGATCTGGAGTTGCAATGACGTTCCTGACTTTCTGCTTCAGTTGACTAGTTACTTCATGCTACTGTGCTTTGGGGACAGAAGTCATGTGACTATGCTTGTAATGGGACCAAAAGAGAAAGGATAGGTAGATTAAAAGACTATCAGTTAAATTTGACCTGGCATTCAGGCTAATGGCAACTTGGAAGTAATCTAGTTGCCCTAAAATATGTCCTTTGGCCTTTTATATAGCGAATGAAGCCTGTTAAGAGCCCCTCCACAGAGCTGCCTGGTGAATGTCAGGTTAAGAACAAGGCTGTGTCTATGATGTTGCTCCACTTCAGAGTTCCTGAAGCTGACATAGATCTGTGGAGAGATATTCATTATCCAGAACTCTTCTCTATAATTAGGCTTTCCAGGTCTGGGTGGCCAGAAGAAATGGTAACAATGCTGTTCATCTTTTTATATAACAGTTTTGTGGCTTACACTTGCCCAGGAAGAGAGGTATCAGAATGCCATCCCTTCTCATGAGGGAGCATCCATCTGAAAGCTCATGGACATCAAAAACTACCCCTACACTGCATTTCAAGCATTTCAGGTTAAGTCTGTGCACTTTCCACTGCATAGTATCGATCCAAAATCATGCTCAGATGCTAGCTTGAGAGCCCTACAAGGAAGAAGCCTGAGAAGAAGATGTGACCGTTGACCTACCACTTAATATGGCTCTAGTTATATACCTAACTGCAGTGTTTGCAAGTCTGGTTTATTTTGCCTGGGCTGATCTCATTCACTGATCCTATCTGCACTCATGGTGATGTTACCATCACCATGTATTCCTTCTTCAAAGGGCATGGTCATGCTTGTGCATGGACAGATGGGATTTGCAGACAGCAAACTAAGCTGATAAATAGTATGATGAAAGTGAGAGATCTGAATTAAAGAGCTATCTTGAAGAACACCTAGCACTGAACATACCAGACCATCAGCAGAGAGGGAATAAGTGGCGAGATCTCTTCCACTGCATACAATCCCTCTCTTTTCCACTCTCCTCCTTTCAGTACCTTGCTGTCTCTGGCCTATTGACAAACCCTTAAATACTGGAGCAACTTCCACAGGCAGGATGGGAAGCGCTGGCTTACTCCAGTCATTGCCTTTGGCAGCACTTCTAAGAGAGGAGGGACTGCACTGAGACAGGCACTTTATCTGCAGCTCAGGTAAAGTGTTTTAAATCCTTATCTCTGCCCTCAGGATTTCTCACAGAGCAGTTTAAATAACTCCTTATTCAGCACTGTGGATTCTGCCTTTGGTGGGTCTCCTTCAGTTCCCGATTTTCTGTGTTTGTGTAATAGAGAGCTCGTCTGTCTGTTTTGGATATAACGAGTTGCCTGGGATGCCTGGGAGTCAGGTATTCAAATCTTAAGTAATGGGGTCACAAAGTCCCCTCTTGTGGCTTCCTTCACTTGGTGATTTTGTTACCATGTTTCAGGCTTGTTTTCCATGTGATCTGTCTCTGAGTGTTTGGCCCATCTGGTGCCTTAACAAATTTTCTCGTTTCAGTCTCAGAAGAAAGTTTCCTAAGATTTCACTATTTTTTGGTGCCTTTTGCTTGAAAGAATCTTTTAGCAGCCTCATTTTTATGTGGAGCTGTTATTGCTCAAATATCTGTAACACGTTTTCACAGTTGGCTCCTCTGCCTGAGTTTACCGAAAAACTATTCAACACACTAAATGCTCAGAAGCTGCTATTGTCAGGAATAAGGCCGATGACTGGCTTCCTTTGGGCTGGTTGCCACTGATTTCAGATACAGCCCGAACTGCTTGTTAAATCTAAACCTTCCTCAGTTAGTTGGCTTATTTTACATTTTAAGTAGATAATTTCAGATGCTGGTGGAGCTCTTAACAACACATTCTTCCACTTTCCTTCATGTTTCTGTGTCCTGCCACCCTGTGGTTGGTGACTGCCCAGGTCCTGGGAGACCTAGCCAAAGAGCTGTTTCCTTCTATGTTGGCTCCAACTGGCTGCACATGGCGAGATCATCGTGAGGTCTGGTGTGCCCAGCACATACACGTCAAATATAGTTACAATCCTTAGGACCTACATCGATGGCTGACTTACTGGTTAGCAAGTTTGCTCTTGCTTGGCACGCTATGCTATTGCTGGTCTGCTTGGCATAGGTATCTGGCAGAGGCATGAGCAAATGGCTTTATTTAGGACAGCTCTAAGACTGTTCAGATTTGTGTTGCATCCCAAACAGGCTGTGTCCACCCCCCTCCTCCCCAAGCTTGGAGACTGAAGCTTAGATGAGATGTAGCAAGTTTGCTGCTTTTGTGGTTGTGTATCCCCCTCTCTGTGTGCCAGACCCTGTAGATTTAGAATTCAGCTCAGAGCTTTGAAAAATAAACCTTGTGAAGGCAAAGCACAATCTCCCAGAGAAAAGAAAAGCTGGATTTTTAACAGAAGGAAAAATCCTTTTATTCAGGCCAGATACATTCTTTCCCTCTCCTTTTTCCTTTCCCTCCACCTTTCTGTGTGCAATATTAGGGCAAATGTCATGATTTTGCAAAAATAATGTAGAGTTCATCATTAAGTGCAACATCCTAGCTAAAAAAAATCTGAGCACGAACATGGTACATGGAGAGGGAGATAACAGAGCTCAGTGTTCATTTATACCATGTCTGTCTGCTGGTAAGAAAGAAGTATACCCTGGTGGCTGGGCTAGGATAGAAGAACAGAAAGAGAAAAGGTGTATTTCTATTTAAAACTGAGAAGTAGCATCCTAGGAGGATAAAAAGTGGTACCTTTTATTTTAGTCTTGCTTCTATATACTGTTTTTTGGCTTGGTCTTGGAATTGACTATTCATTTTTTAAATGTATACTTATTTATGTTATTCAGACAGACGAATGTACTTTCAGTCAATCAGTCAAAACAGCCTGTCTCATGCTCGTTTTTGCCTCATTTGCTGCCAGTCATTTGATATCAGTGTAGCTCCTATCTAGAAAGTACATCTCTAGCAGTATCACACAGATTTGCTCCCTCTCCTTTTCTCTAATATTCCGCAGCTTATTTCATATAGAAGCAAAATAAGGGCAGGTTTTACAGAGCAAAGTCAATGGGAATGGAAATTTATTAAACAACAACAAATATGAACTGCTTGGAATATTGCCCGACAAGTTACCATAAATTCACTTTGCAGCCAGCGAACGTCAGGCTTGTTTCTTCCCACATTTCAAGGAGCACGCAGCAGAGCAGCTTTCACTAGACTAGAAATCTCTTTGTGATTGTGGCATGGCTAAAGAGACGTGAAATTGTCTTAGGGAGAGACCCTGGAACATTTCAACATTTCAGGGAACTGTAGCTATACATACACCAACGATTATTGAATGGGGAAACAAAGTCTTTTGCGCACCACGGCAGTCAGGGAAAGAAAAAAGCTTATCTGAACTTCAGGCGTGTTCCCATCGCAGTGCAGGATTGTCACAGCTGTGTGATTTCCCCTGGGAGGTGCCCAACTATTTCATCCATCAGTTCCCCTGGAGACTTCTCCAGCCTCCCTCCTCTTCCACACTGCTTGCCTTTTCACTTCTAGGTCTTCCTGTCTTGCTTTACAAATGTTTCTGTTTCGCTCTCTTCCAGCTTATTTATTAATATTTTACAGTATCTTTTCTTTTAACTCCTCCATAAATACAGAGGGAAAAGGTAGGCTGAGAATTAAGACAAACTCTATTTTTAGAAAACACTAAAATGTGTAGTATAAACAAGTGTCCTGTGTGTTAACCATTTGTATGTATTCTCTGTTGTTTTTGGACAGGTCAGGGTTATAGTTAAAAGGTGGAGGTTTTTAATATCTAATGTGTGTATGAGGAGTTTCTATATTTGTATTAATTTTATTGATTTGTATTCATTAATTTTTGTGCCAAAACTGGATGAATAAATAACTGAAGAAAACCATTAACCAGGAAAAAAGTAAAGGAAGAAAAATTTCATCCCCAAAAAACATAACCAGAAGAACATACTTGGCATGCCAATCTGTTTCACTTTAAGGACATTTTTCTTGATCACTCCAAAGCTTCCTCTTAATTCTATCATTGCATGACTTCTGGACTTCCCTTTCCCTCTCCCCTCTCTCACATACCCATCGTCTCCTCAAATAATTTATTTGTGGTAATTACAAACATCAAAGCTGCATTGTTTCAGTGAGCTAGTTCCTTCTCCAAGCTCCTCATATTTGTAATCATTTCTCATAGCCCTGTCCCCAGAGTGCTCTGACTGTGTGTGCTGCTCAGCCCTGGGGGCCAGCCTCTGCTAGGTGAAGCTGAATTCAGAAGTGAGCACGACGGGTGAGATGTAGCTGTATAAAAGTGGGCTCCTCTCTATCTGTGTATAATGCAATATCATTCTTCATGCAGATCCAAATTCCAGTGGAGTTTTTTTGGCATTCACATTGTACTGCAAACACTTGACACCTGTTCATTTGTATATCAGCTTGGCAGCCTTAGCTGATAGCTCTCTGGTATGTCTGAGCTTAACGATGTGTCAGAAAATGTCTTGTTAAGCCACAATTTCTCCTGGATAAGTGAGAACAGAACTGGATTTATTAGCATTTGCCTTTTTTTCAGAAATCATTCTGTACTACCCATATATTCAAGTGAATGGATGTGTATTTTGGAGATACAAATATGATGTTACATTCAATAGTGTATTAAAACAACAGCATGCTAATAAATTTAATAGATCCCTAGGATTTAGTATAACTATATCATTTCAGTGATAAAAACTAGTTTTCAAGTATCATTTCTAAGAGGTAAAGGAACAGACTAGAACCTTTAGTCTCCATTCAATTAAAAACATCTGCTGTTTTCAAACAGTTACCTAATTCTTTTTTCAGTTTTTTGAAATAGTTTCTCACATTTCATTCTTCTTGAATTTTATTTGCATGATGATGAGTCAAAAATATCGTAATAGTCTTGCAATCTTTCATACAGTCATGAAACAAATAACAGAAATCTGACTGAAACAATTGTCTTCATAGTATTTCTAGACTAAAGAGGTTGTCATGGATGAGTGACGCACCATCACAGAGGTTCTGGAGTGTTAGAATAGGCAACTACATTTTGGACACTTCACTGAATCGAATGTATAATAATTCACATTTTCATGCAGTCCCAGCAGGACTTAAATCAAGGCATCATTAATTAATAGAACCTTGTACAATGTGCCTGAGAAAGAATAATAATTAATAGGAGTTACTAATTTTCAAATTTTCTATGATTCACAGAAGGATCTTTCCACTGTTGCATTAATGTCTTTTCAGGCAAGCAGTAGAATTTTAAACTGATGCTTCCACTAAGCTGTTCTCCAATAAGCAATTGTGTTTTCCTCTTTGTAGGACATGAATCATGCACAGGAAGGTTTGCCTTGCTTTAAGAAAACAATGAATACTGCAAAATTTTTAGAGTCTGGAATTTTCAGAGCATGGAAACTGCAAAAATACTCTTTTTGTTTGAGAACTCAGGTTTGTGCCTAGATGTGGAGCACAGGGATCAGGGCTGGTCAAGTGAGAGCATTTGCAATCCAGCTCAAATGATTCTTGCATTATTACTGTCTAAACTCAGAGACAGACCCCCAGAGGGTAGTTCACTTTATCTATCTTAGATGCACAATGTAGCTACCCATAGCTGGGCAATTTAGTGCCATTTGAGAAGGCTAGTAGAGCCAGATACTGTCTCCAGCACTTACCCAGGAAGGCGTGGGTTTCCAACTGCTCTGCAGCAGATTGACCACCTATGTACAGGTGCTGGGAGTGCAACAGAAGCCTTGATTCAGTGAGGCCCCCAAAGATGTCTAGTGCCTTTTGAGGCACTTGACTTGAGGCCTTAGAAAATCCTGGATGAACGCATGGGAGTCCATGGTATAAACATACAACATGTTTAGCAGGCAACTGAATTGAGCCCTACAGTATCCAAAATGGCCTATATTTAGACAACTATATTGCATCCCATGGTGAGGTTCAGTTCACCTAAATCTAGCTATGTTCCAGGTAAGGGTGAGATTCAGCTCACCCAAATTTAGGAAACTGATTCTTCTGCCTTGCCATAGGCATTCTAATTGCATGTAAGATTCTCAAAACCATCCCGCCTAATGTCCAGCTGCCAACCCAGAAAGGTGCAGGTCTTCTGTAGGTCCTGCGTCACATCTGATGACTCTGTGCAGTTGTGACAGATCTCAAATGGCACAAGACACCAATATGAACAAAGCTCTTAGAGCTGAATAAACAGGAGAATTTTAAGCTGGCTGTATCTATAGTTTGAAGACTTAGTATTAGATCTCAGAGCCCACTGCAGTGATTAGAAAAGATCAGACAGATTAAAATGAAGAAACAAATCCCTCTTTGGGCCAAATCCCCTGTTTCTTAAGGGAAAAGATTGATATACATTCTAAGACTTCCTGTATCATAGATACTCCTATGTAGAAAGATGGGGTCAACAGATGGAATAACATGCCAACATTACATGAGCTCTCAATCTAACTGACTCAGAATTAACAAGCAAGTGAAAAGTACAATTGTGAGTGTCATTTTAAAAACTGTTTTACATATAGTCCCAGAGAGCTCTCATCTTTTGTAAGAGAATAATGGAATAAATAAATATTGCCTGAAATTTCATCCTCAGATGTCATGACTTTTGACATTTCCACAAGGTTCTTCAACTCTCTGACAGATTGTAGAGGAACATCCTTTACACATAAATATAACTGGAAAAGAATGCTGTGGAATGAAGCCTTCATGAATTATTTTAGGTTCATCTTACCTTGTGACAGTAGCTGGCAATCATGGGATTAACATTGCTGGCCTGTAGAGAGCACATTTCATTTTACAGCTGAGAAACCACAAGACACAAAGCATGTACTTACTTCAGATATTTATTGTAGTCCATCAGAGAATACCAAATCCCTGTTTTCAAACCACCAATGTACATTGCCTTCATGGTGTGAGTGAAGGGTGATAAGGCTAAATGAGAAGAACTGATGAACAAGGACAGATTTGTTTAACCACCTTGCATAAAAATGAATTGGACAATTTTAAGTCAGAGTAGTTA
Source organism: Rhea pennata (assembly GCF_028389875.1). Taxonomy (NCBI): domain Eukaryota; kingdom Metazoa; phylum Chordata; class Aves; order Rheiformes; family Rheidae; genus Rhea; species Rhea pennata. Next base: position 161,967,444 of record NC_084663.1, read on the forward strand.
TTGTTTTATTCTTTATATGCTAAAGCAATCTAACAAAACCAATACCATAAAAATAACTAGAATGAATAAGGCATGTCAAAGTCTTCACTGAGGTGTCAAGTATATACATACAGTACTGAATATATTAGCAACAGTGTAAAAGATTGCCCCACACTTTATTACTATTGTAATTATGAACTAATGAAGTAAGTGTCATCAGTGTTGTTTGATAGGTAGACACTGAGGATACAAGCACAAAATTTAAATGGTTAGTATCAAAGTTGTTGGATATGCTTCTCCTCACACTGGAGTCAATGGCAACTCTCACTAACTTCAATGGAAGGAGGGCCAGAGAGGCTGGAGAAGGCATTTCTGATCCTCCATTGCATAGTCCTCACACAGCTGAAATTATGTTGTCCACATTACTGTCACGCTTTAAAACTTTGAATTGAAAGGAGAAGTCATACTACGGAGTCCATAAACTATGGGGATAGTTAAACCAGTATTAGCGGGCTATGTGCAGACCGTCTACTATGGCGTTGTGCATGTCTATAAAGGTTTCTAAGTTGGAGATAGTTATGAATCATTCATACTGCTTACACTGTGCAGCCAGCCCAAGGCTTCTCTCTACTGTCAATGGAGAGAAGCTGGCACAACATGTAATTTATGCTCCTACAGGAGGTGGACAGAATATGTTTCCTCATTTCTGTCTGATGAGTGTGTAGGCAGTCAAGATCTCACGCATTAGGTAGTAGATTTTTTGACTTGCTCATTGCTCTCTTGACATTATATGCCACAGTAGTAGTTGCAACAGGATACCTATATTAGATGGTCTGCATATGCCTTTGTGTGACTTTCCTGACAAGCAATCAGATCTTTTTAGGTGAGATATTGTTATGGAGATTTAGCTAATCATGGATTCTACTTTTTAATACTTTACCTGTCCAATTATGGCAAGATTAATACATAGTCAATTTTTTTTTTGTTTAACTGAGGAAAGTCTCTTTATTTCTCACAGTAAAGTCAACTGGAAACAAAGTGTTTTCTAATTTTTTTTTAACCAAGTGTCTTTATGGAGATAAACTGACAGTTACGGAGTTTGCTTTGTTTTTGAGAAAAATATCCTTAACATCTAATAAATTAAACTTTCATGTAATGGATCAGGATTTTATGTAATGCTGTCTTAACAAAAGCAAAGTTTTGGCTAGTGATCAGTGACAATCAATTAGACTTTACAACAAGCCATTGCAAATTTAAAATATGCACATGAATAAACAGTAGAATAACACTATGAGAGAAATAACTTGTCTTACACTGTCGTCAATGAAAATATATATTCATTAACATATGTATACTATGAAGCAGGGAAACTAACAAGATACAACCTGTCTGGAAAGCATTATGTGGATAACGTTTGCAGGCAAATAAAATCAATCTTTAAGAATGCTAGTTATTGTCTTAGTCTGTTACTGAATATTACAATCCTACTCTAACTCTCAAATGTGTTGTAAGCACTGAAAAGACAACAGGCAGCAAAGGAAAGTATTGATTTAGAAAACAAAATGTATGGCCTTTATCAAATGCCTTTGTCTAGTAACACAATACTGTACCAGGCAAAATTACCTTGGTAGAGCAGCAAGATCTTCTAATGCCTATATTTTAGGAAGATGCAGTTACAAAATATGAGTTTAACAGGAGGTCATTCATTATCTGGTAGTAATTTCAAGGTATGTGAAAGAAGCAGGTGCAGCACTACAAATATACATGTATATGTAAATGACTGTTAATACAACCCTTCCAACAAAATATCCCTGCAGTCAAACTTTTCTTACTAATAGACAGGAACACAGCAGTTTATGGTCTGGCTGTTCTATGACTTTCAAATATCATCTTTAAGATCATGGAAGAAGCAAGCTTGAGTACCACAGAATTCCATCTAACCCTTGCGGGAAGAAATGATATTTACATTACTGAACACTGCTCTGGAAACCACGTAAACTGTTGTGCCCTGGACTTAGTAAAGGCTCATGAGTAAATGGAAAAGCAATGGGCCAAGCAGAACCATCTGAGATTATCTTGAAAATGTCAAAAACTTCCCTTCTTTCTATCAACAGGGGATTCTTAATGCATTTCTACTAATCAAAACTCCATGGAGCAAAGTGTTGGGGAAGGATGTGATGAAAAAGATCCAGTAGTTGCAAAGGTAATCCATTGCGTACTGTTGTGTCATGTAAGCGCTTGGATGATGGACAGTGGCAGTGTGGTTATAAATCTCTTTACACTTTCTCCTGTGTATTAGGAATTTCATCTTAAAAAGGGGAAAACAGGATGAGAGTTCTGATCAATATTTTACCCTCTTCACTTCTGAAGGATATATTTTCATAAATATAGAAAAGTCATCATTTAGCAATTATGGTAGTCTGAAAGTGGGAAGAAGATAGGAGTCCTGAAAGACTTGGAGAGCTTTTAAAGGCTTTTCTCATGTTAGGATCAAGAGCAAGAAATAATCAAATACATAACAGCACAGCCCCAAAATATTAAGAATGAGATACCATCTAGGTTGCTGTTTTTATCTCTATAGTTCTCTTTTTTTTTGACTGTTTCCATATTAACTAGCAGATGTTGCCAAATAATATCTACAGACTCACTCTTTTACACAGTTATTTCAGAAATTGCAGTAACATTTATAGAGACTCAAATTATCATCATCTCTAAAGCAGAAGTCCCAGCCTGGGATTCCGCTATTCAAGTCTGCGTCAAGTATGGTGGTAAATGGAGTCCCTCCAATACAGTGATCCTTTTATAGTGTATGTACTTGAAATTTACTGGCTTGTGTATGTATGTAGACATCTGTGTGTGTGTACGTGTAAATAAATGTGTGTATAGGGAAAGATATGCATGCTCATATATACTACACACGTGTGCCACTCTCAGAAATAGGAAAGGAAAATAGCATGAGAGCAGGAGATTTAGAAAGTCAGAAGCAGAATGCTTTACAGCTCAGACTTCTGGTCTCTGCTGCATGTTAAGTCCCAATCCCTAAACAGGGGAAAGAAAAAGGATTTCCTCGTTACGGAGCCCCAAGAGTTGGCAGGAAGTACAGAGCAAGCTGCACTTAGTTATTTTCAGGTTTTTGAAGTTATTTTATGTCATAACAATCAGCTATTTTGAATGAGGGATATTAGAGATTTGTCTAGTATTATCTAGTTAATGTTAGCCTTCTTTCTCTACTGACCTCTTAGAAAATGTGTGTTTTCCTTTCGTTGAAGCAGTAAGGGCTGAGTTTGACAAATGATTAATTACATTAATGGTTAAACCTGAAGGGTATCTTTATCGTAGTTCTCACTCTTGAGACACTATATTAATCTCCTTTCTGTCCTTCAGTGTTGGTATCTTACTCTTTACTAACCCTCTGAGCTGGTCTGAGCCCTGTTCACTGCTTTCACCAGCCTGTGAAAGGCATGTAGGGTTTCAGGAGAGATCGTTTTGAACCCCATCCATTTGTGCATATGGGTTTGAAGGCAGCTGTGTTGCATGTTCATACCTAGGAAAGTCAACAGATTCAGATGTCTCATAAAGGTGAAACAGCAATACACAGAATTCATGACAACCAGCACAGATTGAGCTGTACATCTAGCTACATCAGCGTTGATCTGGCCAAGAAACGAAGGAGTCATTATACCATGACTTCCCCGCACTCCCTCTTGACTCCTCACTCCAGCAATGGCATGAAGATGAAACACCACTGTGCCGACAAGGAGCAGGACACGAAAGAGTCTGGGCTAAGCCTGCATCCCCCAGTCTCACCACTGGCATCTAACTACAGGCACTTAAGTGAGGTGCCTGAATTACAGGCTTTGTCATACCAGGCTACCTGCACAGGGAAGAAAAACAGGCCCTTTCCCAAGAGCAGTCTGGATTTGGCAGTGCCTATTTCTTCTGAGCACCTGCAGAGACTGAGAAAGACCTCCATGCTGAGCGAGATGCTCACTGACATGCCCAGTGCTAGCTGGGATGACTCTAGGCCCTAAGACACAGTTGGTTTTCATGAAGACAAATGGGGTGAAAGCATAAAGAGTGAGCAGGAGAGGATTTCAAGCCTGAGAGAACTTAGGGATGGCCTGTCAGGTAGGTCACAGTGCTTTTGTCACCATGACCTCTTCTCACTTCTGAGCTCTAAGCATAAGCTGGACTGAAAGTGCATTTACAGCTAATAAAGCAGAGCTTCCATAGTCCATCTACTGTAGTTAGGAATCGTAAGGCTGTGTATGATTGTAGTGAAAAGGAAAGTTTAGTGTTGCATCCGAAGTAATTATTATAAAAGGCTATATACAGAAACAAATTCAATTGCATTAGCCCTACAGAAAGTGATTTAAGGCATTTTACACAAAAAATACTGGGCTCTGTGAAACCTATTTCAGGAATGTATCAAAACAATTTTATATATTTTTTATTTCTCTCCATGGTACATTACTTTTGTAAAGTTATAAAGCCATAAAGAATCTTTTCCTTAAAAGTTCAAACTCTGCCTTGCTACACTGCTGTGCATATATATATATATGTATATACACATACTGTTATACACTACTAAATAGAGTCTTTAGAAGTGGGAGAATTTTTTAAAAAATTATTTTGATTGGAACTCTCCCAAAACTGACGCTGCATCATTTAGTTTCAGGTATGATCTATATACAAGATCTGTTTTCTTTGTCTCAGATTAGGCTGAAATGTTAAAACTGTTTATCTAGAACAACGGGTTTAATAAGATTTTTTCAACCCAGCCCTATTTCTGTTAATTCTATTCTAACCTTGACTTGCAACCAAGCATCTCCCCTATCAATTCACATTTAACTATGTTAAATACTAATATAGAAATACAGCATCAAAACTGGAGCTAACAATTTGCATGCTTTCAAGCAATGTTCATATATTTAAAGTCGTAAAAGTTTAACAAGCAAGTATAAACGTCAATTGATACCCAAATCAAGACATCTGACCTCCTTAAGCAACACATTTTCTTTGAATTTGCTAAATGCAACAAAGCTGCTAGTGGATATTAAGTGATATTCCTTACCAACAAAACAAAGTAATTTGGGAGAAGTCTGTATATAAATGTACATCATTTAATGCAGTTTGATATCCCTAAAAGTCAGAATACAAGTCTTTGTATATTTGTGTTCAGATTAGACAAAATTTGGAAAGAAGCTTCAGAGTGCTTTGAAGGTGAAAGTGATCCCTTCCCTCCCAGTACGTGCACATATGCACACATTATTTAGAAAATATTCTTGCAGCCTCAAACTCAACTAATACCACAAAGCTAAGATCTGAACGTTTCAAACTGCTTTTCTTAGGACAGATTTTTAAGAGCGTTCATCACAACAGGCTAAGATCAGCTGATTACTTAAAATTTGTCAGCTTTATCTAAAGACTGAAACAGTTCATCTATAGTTACACTGCGTGTATATAATGTAGTATACACATAGCTAATATGAAAGTAAATCAAATCAAGACTAGAATGTCAAAATAAAAGGAAAAAAAATCCAACCCCAGACCTCAAAACTTTTACTGATGTTGTTATCTGATGAGTTAATCTTACTATAGAAAATTCTCAAAATCCCTCACAAAATTCTTTGCCATTGGCTTTACTGACACAGCAAAGCAGAAAACAGCAAAACTCAGACTATATACTATAGCCATAAGGAAGAAACAAAGTTTTGCCACTACATTTTGAGTGAGTCAAAATGTAGTCTCTAAGCTTTAATAATGCATTCAACCAAAGAACAGTCATCATGATTTACAACAGATGGTCAAGAATACATACACAGAAGTGTATATTTAGAATAAAGAATAAAGGCTAAAGGTAGGGCCTGATAAAGCTTGACTAAACAAAAATAAGTGGACCGAATCTTTGTTATATCCTCTGAAAGAAAGAAGCATGAAGTGGGCTTCCACAGGTATAGAGCTTACAGAAGGGGAGACAGAAAGTCCAGTCAGCTTGAAGTGACTGAAAAGACAGTTCAGCCTAGAGAAGAATGTGGCTGTAGGGACATGAGTGTCTCAAAGACAGATAGGATGTGTGGCACATGGGAGAAGCAGAGGCAGATCTGAAGTTTTATTCAGAAATGTTTACCATCAGAAGACATCAATGGTCAAAAAGGATATTTTTGCTGGAATGCACTAGCTTTGATGAAACATCCATTCTGACAGATTTTTCAGACCCAGGATTGTACCTTGAGGTGTAGACTGGGAGGAGGAGAGGAAAGACACGCCACCATTCACCTAGCATGTGCTGCTTGGGGTGTTTGGTGGAACATGGGAGGTTCAACAATGGGAACTCATGTTTTCCCCTACCCATGTGAATGACCTTTTCAGGCTTAACAAGAAAACCCACTGGGTGCACAGTGCAGATGAGTCATTCTTTAAGAGATATGATGGGCTTTTGTGTTTAAATAATTTGTATTTTTAAGAATAAGGACAACTGATTACAGCATTCTGTTTCATATAGTAAGTTCTTCCTCACATGTTGAAGGATACAGAATCAAACAAAGTACCTGGAAAAGAAGAAAGAGAGACCTAGCAGACTACAGAAATATCACTGACTCGTGAGGCAGTATTTAGGTCTTTGTTGTATGCATGAGTGGAGGGGTATAAGTAGATTATACAAAAAAAATTCACAGAGAATAGATAAGAAGGAAGACCTGGAGAGCAGTGAAGAGCAGTATCTGTCCATCACGCATTTTGCAATCCCGTTCATTGTAAATCCTTTATCTTCATAAATCTGCTAGATTTCACTAGAAAATCATTGCTTCTCTTACTCATTGCTCATTGGTCTCTCTAACCACTTTGAAAGAACAAGCACTACTGTCTAGAGACAGGATTTGCACTCCCGGAAGGATCTTGGTTTCAGACGACCCAAGTGGGAGCTCAGCAAAGCCCAGAAGAGGTATAGAGGAAGCTCCAGGAGTTATAGTAGTGTAACTGTCTAAATGACTAGTCTCTGATTTTAAAGAAGGAAGATTTCTTTCCATCTTCCCTATCACTTGGAACTAAAAGCTGTACACTTCACTAGTTTTTCAAGAATGGAAATCATACTGATTACTAATTTAGAAGATATAGATTTGGCTTCTGTGGAAATTTTGCTTTCAAAAGTCTCCAGAGATACTAACAGATTATACTGTATCTGAGAGAATAGTTGCTATTAGATACCTCTTTTTTGTCAGTGATGAATAGAAACTCCCTTTCCCTCGTTCTTCCCAAGCAGAAGGACAACTTCTTCCTTTGGTAATGTAGCTGGTTTTAGTATGACAAACAAACTACGTCACTGGATGATGCCTACTGCTTAAAGCATAAAGGCTTATGGATTTCCTGCTGCCAGAATAAAAAAGGTGCACAGGAAGAAAAATCATATCCAGATTATCATGAGACAAAAGCCTTTCATGCATATTAGACTGTATCAATGCAACATGATTAGAAATATGCTGAAATGAGAACTGATTGAAATACTGATCTTGATTCTTAAAATGGTTTGATTTCAGTGGAGCTGACTTTAAGTTACAGACAAACCTATGTGACTTCCTTCAACTTCTGGGCGGCTCAGAGTCCACAGCTCTGGGGGAACCAGTCAGAAAGGCTGCAACTGCTTTGTAGTAAAGTTTGGAAACTTGTAGGTGAGGGTGATAATGTTATCTTTCTTATGGAGAATGTTATTGCTTTATTTTCACTCAGAGTCAGAAAGAAATCAGCTTTCAGAGGAAGAAGCTTATCTTTGTCTGCATGGCTATAATCAAAATCTTTGTTCCACTGAAGTTAATGACAAAACTCCCATTTACTTCTGTGCGAATGGGATTCACACAGGTGCAAAGCACAACGTTGTTATACACCCATATGCAACGTACAATCAGAACTGTAAACTATGTAGTCAGTTTAGTAGAAAAAATAGTGAACAATAATGAAAAATAGTACAATAAGTGAACAGTTTATGTTACGCTGGAGAATTATCCTCTAGTGGATGTTTAGTTGTATTGGTCAGAACATTTGAATATGACAAATTATTAAAAATGTTCTGACTGAATTACTTCAAGATCATCTCTCCTTACTACTGCTAAAAGTTTATTTTAAAATTGTTTTCAAAGTCCTTGATCAGGTTTCCTGCTGTTTAATAATGACAAAATGGTTAATAGCATATTGCTTATCTTTTATTTACCCTATTACCATGATACTACAATCTTTATCATTTTTTCTTTTTTTTCAAAAAAGAGGGCATAATTTCATATGTTATTATGATCATCATAGTCTGTGTGAATATCTGGAATGGAAACATTGCTCTATTCAGTTCGTTGCTTGCTCTAATTTCTCTGGAAATATGCACTGTCATGTCTATTGCATTTTGACAACATATTCTCAACTGTACAGCTATGCCTTAGCATTTGTCTGTCCAATTTCCCTTTGAAATTAAGGATTTTGCAATTCTATTTGATATTCTGTCTCTTGCTGTTGATGCTATTCTTTCCCATCCAGCAGGATGAAAATTTGTCGGTGAGCATAAACACCAGCTTTGTAGTTTTGAAAATATGCATTTCTTCTTAATATCTGAAGTCTGTCCAGGCATTTATTTTTATAATGAAATTTGTAGGAACCTGATTTTCCTGGTAGAATTATTCTATAATTTTCTGTATTCAATTTTAGTGGATTATCTTCAGAAGTAAATTAAAAAAAAACCCAACTCATAACAATGTTTTAATTTATTTTTCATGTTAAAACAATAAAAAAGACTCAGTGAGTAGGTATAGTTACATTTGATAATAGTTTAGGGTCAGTTATTAAACTGAAGAGATCTGCTGCTTGTTGCGACTCCGCATGTGTACACCACTTCCCAAGAACAGCTCTAACTCACAGCCATATTGCATAGAAGCAAACTAGTTCACACAGCTGTGGGAATGTACAGCTGGATCGATCTCTCCTAAAAATCACACAGAGCTATGATGGTTTTTATCACTGAGGCTCAGATTTCAGGAGACTTAGGTGGACAGAGGTTTGTGATGCCATGTGTGCATCTTAAGGGATTGGAATATACCAGCTTTTACTAGAACCCCATGCAAGTCCCTCTGCTCTTCCCCTTTAGCAGACACACTCTAACCTCTCTTTCAGCTTCTTTCTGTTTGTCTTTGAAATCACTAAGATGCTTAAGATGTAACCAGAGTTCAGGTAGTCCATACTGTGGTTACCACATGTTGTATTGAGTCATCAGTGGAAAAAAAATGCAATATATTGAACACTAAAAACTTGGGGATAAGGCAAAATAAATGGCAATAAGGCAACCTTCCCCTCCCGCCTTAGTTAAAGGTAAAATGAAAAATCTCATAGGAGCCTACAGTACTGATTGCATTATTCATTGCATCTATTTTTTTTTTTTGAGTTTCCACTTTAAAAGAGCATAAAATGGCAAGAACTTCTGTGTTGCACAACACAAAGGGGTTATGCAATCCAAGGACTTTCCTTAGAGCTTACACTCTCTTTCCTGAATAGGTAATTGTCTTCTTTACCATCTCTTATTTTACCAGCCATTAACAGAAGAGAAATATTGTAACCATGGCATACATATAAGTTACCTTAGAAGAAGAGTTATTAGATCTAAAGGAGGTGCAAATAGAAGCACTGGAAATAATGTAGCTTTTCACATTTATGAACACAAATGTTCTTTCTTTTCTTTCTTTCATTCTGAAATTGAATTTGCTCTACAGATTTAATAGTTCTCTTAATCTTTGAAAAATGCAACGTATGAAGAGAGTATTCAACCTTTAAGTACTATTAAAGAAATATATGCCTACTACCTTGTGCAAAGGGATCTCCATCTCCTGATGAAACGTTGCTGTGCGTTGTAGGAAAATAAGGAGAGAAGTCATATGGAAGACATGAATTTCTGACAGCACTCCCATGAGACAATCACTTTTCAGCAGAGGTTAGTTTGGGTCATTGTTTCACTGACCGTTTTTAAGCTCCAGTTCAGGTAAAGCAGGGCCCATCCTGCAAGCCCCTTGCTAGGACATCCCCTGAGTGGGAAGAGCCTTCAGAAGCCCTCTGTTTCTTAGGCAGCCTCTTACTCTTTGCCCATGGACATCTACAAATAGCTGAGAACACATTGGACATCTGGTTTGGTTGCACCAGCTGAAAGCAGTCATCAGACTTAATCAAAGACCTTAATCTAGGCCAAGGCTAATTCAAAGACAGTGGGAGTCATGAGCTGTTCTCTTCTGCTTAACCAGCAATATGGAGCAAGGCAGAGGATCTGCCTTGGAGGGTCTGGATTTCATTACCTGTCAGTAAGCTTGCAGCATTAGAACAAGAAGGTGGAAATAGTATTAGTTACCACTGAATAAAAGGGAAATTGGGAATTTTCCCTAATAGGAAAAAGTATTGTGACACAACCTGTCCTGCAATAAGGTTGCTGAAGTGGAGAGTGTAAATAGGGTGTGCAAATGGATAACAGGAGAAGGACTAGGAGAGAGTTTAAAGGGACCTAAATGGTACAGCAAATGGAACATGTGGCTCTGGGAAAAAAACCTCTTCAAAGAAAAGATCTTCTGCCTGGTACCTGTTGTATCAGGGCCAACCAAGAGTGCTTGTGAGAATTGGCCTACATACTACTGTTAAGACATGAAATGCTAAATCATGAAATCCGCTCTCAAGTGAACCATCAGAGCAGCAGGCTAAGGCCCACATTTGAAATGCAGGACCTGAACCTCTAGCCCGCGATTCCTGTATGCTGAACCTCTAGCCTGTGATTTCTGTACATCAGGCCACGCCAAGAAGAATAATAGGTCATTCTACTTCGAAGTAAACCAACAAACAGTGAAAAAAAAGGAATGGAGTACAGATGGCTAAAAACCTATGCTGTTTATTATTAGACATAATATATTGACAGTTTGTAAATACTTTTTGGTAAAAGTGCTTAAGTATACTTTATCCTAATGTGCTCTGTGTTTTCTGCTTTAATTTAATGCCTAAATCGATAACTAATTATAATTTGAAAGGAAAAAGGGATTGCAGTGGATATGATCTACTTGCTCTATTGTTAAATTGTAGTGTGATCGGTTGGCTTTACAATGTTTTCATGTGTTGTCTAAACCAGTTGCAGAGTACCCACAAGAATCAAGAAATAAACTTCTAGCAAGCCATTTCAATACCACATGGAATTGTCACAGAAGCCCTTCAACTGTGGCTGATGGAAGAGGGATGATTTTGCCATCTACTTAATAGCTGACACTCATTTGTCCAGGATTTAAAATAGTGTCTGTTCTCAGGTCTTACAACCAAATGCAAATCAGGGAAAGTTAGGACCATACTGATTTGGGCAATGATTATTATTAAAGCAATGTATCCTTGGACAATCTGAGAGTGCAATTGCCATCACAAATAAACTCCATGTCCTTCTCTAGGCTTATCAAGCAAACTCACATGCCCACACAAATACACAGAGATGAGAGAGGTTTTCTCCTCCACTTCGCACACCTGTTAAGAAATGGACATTTGGATATGTAAAAAATTCTCTTCTTTGATTTTTGTGCTCACCAGTCATCAAAGGGTTACTTTTTGGAGCAGCACAAAAAAAGAAGAGCTGGTTGACCAAACATTTTTTTTTCTTACAAAGAAGTGTCAACCCTGAGCTTGTAATTAAGAAGTTAAAATCTGTGATTTATATATATTTATATATATATAAAAATAGATGATCATACTAAGACTAAAAAAGTGAAAGAAATCTCCATGTCAGTTCTACACATTTGTTGGTTTTGACTTTTTGTAGAAGAAATCCTTGTGATACTGAAATTAAGTAATATGAAAGATGTAGTTAAATGTGAAACACAGTATTGATCCAGTCGCTGTTGTTAGTCCATTAGAGAATTGCCATCTTGATAGGGTAAGGAACATAGTCGCAGAAAATTCTAATTAATGTCAGAATAGTGACAAAAGGAAAGAGATTATATCACAAGAGATTATTTTCTATCTGAACCCTTGAGGGGAGATTTGTCAAGAGAGTTGTTTAGCATCACCACCATTGTTGATGGGAAACTAAGTGGAAATCTGTGCCAATTATAAAGCTTGGATAAATACTAAAAGAAGCTAGGCAAGATTGTGCTACTACTCTTTTTTTTTTTTTTTTTTTTTTTTTTTTTTTTTTTTTTTAACTGGGGATTAAGATTTAAATTCTAAACAACTGTAACATGATATTCTGAAGCTAGTGGAGTTACTATAATACTAAAAGATAAACTTCTTTTTCAGCTTCTTTACCTTCATACCAATTTGATGTGGCTGGCAGATGGAGTGCAAGACATTCACCGTTGAGACATACTCTTTGTGTTGGAAAAAAATCCAGACTTCCTTACAATAGCAACGATCATTCTCATGACCTAAATCATTGTACAGAAGTTCCTAAAGGAAACTTGGCTGCCAGTGAAGAATGGTTGCATTTTTTGTTCTTTTTTGTCTTTTTATTTTTGTTTATTTTCTGTTGAAATGCAGCAGCCTTGAGTCAGGCCTGATTCAGAAAGAAAACTTTTTCTGGTTTCTTCCTCCCTCTTTTTTTTTTTTTTTTTTTTTTTTTTTTTTTTTTTTTTTTTTTTTGTTAAGAAAAACATACACTGTAAGATCCTTTTACTTCTGCAGCATAAAAGGAAATGAAGCTCAGAAAGTCTCCTGTAATAAAGATTTGAGAAAGAATTATCTCAAGAGTGGATATTGTCTTCAGAGATATCTGAAAAAAACAGGAAGCAGTTCAGTCTGGCACCTGGTACTCTTTGGGAAAACAAAAAGGGAAGCAGGTTGCAGTACTGCTCTCTTCTCATAAAAAACTGTAAGTATTTGTGGCATGGTCCACTGTCCAAGAATATAAGAAAAGAAGAAAGTTGGCTGTTTTTGTAGCTAAAACACAGTTTCTCCAACCAGATCCAGGATTATCTCCACTGTCTCTGTAGTACAAGGATGATGAAGATGATGAGCAATGTAGGCAGGGATTGGCTAGGCTGGGTGGCCGAGGCCTCCACCTCCCTCCTGTCCGAGTCGACAGGTGGAGCTTCAGTTGTGACAAAATCAAACTCGGTGGGACAGATGTCATCTGTACAGCCACTTCCGCTTCCTGAGCCGCTGGTTTCATCACCTGGTACATGGAAGTGAGAAAAACAGCGTGAGGTCCAACATTAAAGCGTTGCTCTCTTCTCTCCGTTCCTGTCCTTAGGAAGGAACCAACACCGGGTGTCCCAGAGTGGACAAACACTTTGGGGACTGGAAAGCGTTTATGATTCCAACACTGAATAAAGCATCCAAATGAAAGCCACCGTGATTTAGTCTGAAAAAAGGGTGAACTCCTGGCACTGTATGTCTTGATGCATTTGGTTTGCTGATAAGCAAGAGAAACAAAAGAAACCAATACAATCGGAATGTTATGGGATTTTTTTAGTTGTCAACAGCATAGAGCACAAAGACCAAGGAAAAACCTTTCTAGTAGAACTAGTAGATAGATTTATATATTTTTTTTTAAAAAACCCATAAACTTGTTTAATGACAGCTAACAGTTTCTTACTTGTATCCTGGAAGTTGACATCATTTCCATTATATGCATTCTTCAGTTTGTTAGTCATGACGCGTAAGGCCATGATTTGTTGTCGAATGAAGGTATCTGGCCTTGTGATGTCCACATCTACTTCTGGATTGTTGATCTGGTTAGTCAAGCCATCATTCATAATCTCAGGCAAGTATCTAGATAGCAGAATGAATGATTAGTTGAAAATACAGTACATTCCAGAACTAAAGACTGTACAGTAAATGCCGTGCTAAGCAATTTGACAGTGATAGCAATTACATAGTTCTTGAACAGCTCCAGTTAAGACATTTTAAAATATGTTTTTAATTTTACAGGCTCTGATGGCTCTTTTTAGTAGCCTGGCTACAGAGAAACCAGAAAGAATTTAAACTGTTCAACCTTCTAACTGTCCACATCCTACCCAGCAAGTGCAATGACTCTATAACCCAAGGATGAGATTTACTAGCTAACAATAAGTTTCTGCATGTTCAGATCCTATACTTATATAACTGGTTGTACACTTAATCACACCTAATGTTTTTCTTCTATTTTTACCTCTTTGTGCTTAAAATTATGTACTCTTTTGTTACATCTTTGTTTTGAGATAGTTCAGAAGACCTTATGGCTCTCCCCTTGTTTAAAGGAGATATCTAACTTGTTTTTTCTCCAGTTCTTCTTTGCATCCCATTTTTTGACCACTGTGAACAACATCTCCAACCTGCCTGACATCCAAGCCCATAAACAGGGTTTTGAGTTCACAAATCTCTAGCATTATCTTTTATTTGTCTACAATTCCTTATTTGTCCTCATTCCTTAATACAAGCGGGCTAAGCTTGCATCTCATATATGCAGTGTGCATAACATATTTAAGATAAGACATTTCCTATCCATCCACACATCTGAAATTCTTATTCAGGCTTTTAGCTTATAATTTCTCGACTACTGCAGCACTCTCTTCTCTGACCTTGACAAATGCAGTCTTATGCTGCTCACAGCCATCCAGTGTGCTTTTGCAGATATAACTCTAGTAGGAAAATCAGCCCATGCCCCTGATCAATCTATGACGACAGTTTTTATCTGTTGTTACATACGCATGCTTTGCCCCTGATGCTGCCTGTACTCAGGGAACTCTCCTTATAAGCGTCTGCAAAGCTACCTCTTTTCCTGCTTTGAATCTCTGTTAAAAATTATCTGGGCTTTCTACAGCTGCTAGGCTGATGAAGTGCTGATATTATTTCTCTGTGCTGGCATAGTAATCCTGAGAAAATATTGTATCACTGTTTGCTTGTACTCTCTTGTCTGTCTTTATTCATCTGTGTTTTTTGTCTCATTTAGATTGCAAGGGGTTTGGGGCAGATCATGCTCATGTTCATGTTCATTATCAGGATGTGATCTATTTGATAATTAGTTTACAAAACAGGCTATCCTACTGATGTTCGTGGGACTCCTCATGTGGGTAAATACTCAGCAATTAATGATAGAACAGTCTAGCCTACTAATGGAAAACTTTCATGATACCTGGTGCCAAATGTAGTTTTAGAAGTATTTTACTTCACTCTCACTGGTGCCAATGCCAACTTCTGTCAATATACAAATTTGGCTCTAGTGCAAGTGGTTTGTTCCTATTGGGTCTGGAAGTAAATATATTCCTTAAAAATAAATGTGAAAGTGAGAGAGAAGAAAGCATTTTCTCTGCTGAAGCCATGGTTAAGGGAAAATAAGTTTCATATTGCTCCTGGAGGTTCACAAGATGATGACTGCTTTGCTGAGCCAGAGAAGGGTTTAGTCACATCATAATAGGTACTTGCTTTGCACGATGAGATTCATTTGTCATCAGCAGTCTTTGAAAGCTTACAAGAGAATAATCCGAGGGGAGTGGGAACATACAAGAATGAAACAAGACTGCCAAAAATACCCGGCCTCAAATTGCATTTCCTGAAGTTTTGCTAGCAGCATAAAAAGCGGTAACAATGCTGTAGGGATCTCATCCAGACTCCTGTGGTACAGTCTTAAGTACGGTGAGGATACAGGGCTACCTCCCATGGTACAGAGAACTGCAGACAACGGTGTTATGAATCACCACAGATAGAAATTGGAAATAATTCTGCAGAGCTACCTGGAGGCAGCAGGATGGAGACCTTGGCACACAGGGAAGCTTGGGGCTGCAAAAGAATGGCAGCTCCATCTGTCACAGGTCTCTACAAATTAAATGGCTGCTGTAGATAAATTGCTCAGCCTAGAAGTAAATCAGTGTTTTCAGGGTGCAGCTGATTAAAAAAAGTAAGAATGTAAGAATTGCCCTACTAACTCAGAGAAGATGTCTATCTTGTCCAGTATCTTGTCCATGACAATGGCCATAGCTATTAATAGCTAAAAGTGATTTGAAATCTCAGTGTTTGTGTGGATCGCTTTCCTTCTTTCTTTGGGAAACATTAGCTCCTCCTTATCACAAACCATCCGTGAGAAGCTATGGCTACCTCTGAACTGCAGTTCACAGGCTTTCTTTGACTGGCTTGTGTTTGATTTCATCTTGTCTTATCGTCAATAAGAAAAGGAGAATGTACAGACGTAGCAAGCTTTTTATATAGAAAGAATATGAGTTATTTTGGACGCTTAATGCAGTTAGAGAGTGTTCTAGTGTGTGCTTTTTATGAAGGCTCAGATTCTACAGTGTGGTCAGTGTGGATCTGATGTTCATATGGAGACCATTTAACTTTGAATGGGACAGTCCATTGAGTTGTAGAGATTCAGTCAGCTGGTCATTCTCCCCTTCAGGATGTGGTGATACGCAAAGCACTCCTAGTGTGGAAGATCTTACCATTTTAGCTTGTTTTGATATAATTGCTTTAAAATTAACAAGTATAATAAATCATACACAAAGGAGAGATTTTGCAACTCATTGGCAAATCAGAGGGAGATTTATACAAAGTGTTGAGAATACAGAATCAACAGCTTCATTACAATAAATCTGTAAGAGAAAATTTTCTTCCAAATAGAGGAAATATAAGGTGTGGTCAAATGACTGGTTTCAGCATAAACAGGATTTGACTCTTCCACATATAATTATCAAATTAGGCATCTAAAGCTAGAGTTTACTGCTTAAATCTGTTTTTTAGGTTAGAGGGATATTGACATAATTCTTTAGGGAGCATCACTAATCAGTTCATCAAGTTTTAAGCAAATTCATCAGATTTTAGGCATTTTAATATCAGATTAGCATGACTCAGAACTTTTTACATTAAGCACATGTACCAGTGTGGTCTACCATGAGTAATTTAGGCACCTAGTTTAGGCACTGATGCACATTTATTTCAGATATTTGGCTTGGTGAGTGAAGGAAGGGAACCTACCAATACTGCTAGCCCCTAAGTGTACTCTTCAGGTGTCAGAGAGAGCAGTTCACCTTTCAGAAGAACGGTCCAGTGCACCTCACCTAGGTTTGTAAGCCAATCACACAGGATCAAATAACCTGTTACCATATAAGCACCTAAATGTTGGTGAGTGCTTAATTTCCCAGGCAAATGAGCATCTCAGCATTTACAGCATCTGACCAAAGAATTGAGAGGGTTAGGGTGTGATTCAGCTTTAGGTTTCTGTTGATGCCAAAACTTGTATGTCTAAATGCAGGTGCCTGCATACGAGCCTATTCCCGCTCTTGTGAGTGAAGATATTGTCAATACTACTCAGTGGCAAATCTTGCCAGTGAAGGATAGACAGCTGTTGGGCTCACACCTGCCTTTAGCTGGATACTAAGTAGTTCCATCTGTTGGGATTTAGTTGCACACACAAGCAGCTGGTGCTGTTTGAGATCCTTTAAGTTATTCATTGAAGATGCTAGTTATCAGTCCAGAAAGGTGTGGATTCCCCATAGGTCCTGCTTCCTATCTACAATCTTGGTGCAGCGGTTTTGGATGTTTAGGACATCTGAATGATAGTAGATGCAATTATTCTTTAGACAACTGAATTGAGTCTTGGGTACAGTGGGATATGCTGCTTGGTGGCAGCCAAGCTGCCATTCTGGTAGGGTTTGAATACCGATAGGTCTGGTGAAACATCAGCCAGCTCTGTGAAGGTGTCTTGAATATTTAGAGCATCTCACATAGTGGTAGGTATATGTGACTGGGCAATTGAAATCTGCCTGGATTTCTGACTGGACACTGGGGCTCTGTTCAGGCACCTTAACACTGGTGATTTTTGAGATGTTCTAGCAAGTCTTGTCCAGCCTCTGGTCCAGAAGGGTCCTCTATCATGCCTGTCACAGATATCCCAGGCAGTCCTAAATGACACCAGTGCCTGGACAACACAACTGACTCATTGTCTACTAGCTCAGCCTCAGGCACCTATATTTAAATGCCTGAATTTACATGTCTGAATTTGAAGCTGAATTCCACGCTCATTACTGAACTGGTTCACCTCCTTCCTCCGGAGGAAAAAAAAAAAAGGCAGAAAATCTTACATTGAATACAAATATCTTTCAATTGCTTTCCTTTCTTTAAAGGTAGAGATAGGGGAGCACACAGCCCAAGGTGTTTCTTGAGCGACAGCTTCTGCGAGGCAGCTGAGCACATGTTCTGACAAGAGCATTTTGATGTGTATGGGGGTAGACTTAAGGCACACAGAACTGGAAGCCACGTCTTGGGACCGCTTTCTGACGGCAGATTTGTTACTGGCTGGGCAAAGTGGTTGAACACAGCTGCTTTTGCTGCAGTTCTGTAAGCAGAGGAACCCCTGTGAATTTTAAGCTTTGCTGCTGCTTCTGCTCTTGTTAGCAATCTCTTTGTATGCCTGGCCGTTACAAGAACTATATGCCCGCTATAACCCCCCTAAAAAACAGAATCAGAATCTCCTGAATCAGTATCTGTTATTTGCATCCCTCCAGGAAAAAAAAAAAAAAAAAAAAAAACACACAAAAAATCACAAAAAACCCGAAACCTATCATAATTCTCTGAACATAGAGATAGAGAAGCTGGACATTACCATTTGTTTCCTGCAGTTTGCTCCTTACTCAGCTATGTCTGGAGTTCAGTGTAATGTACATTGTTTTCTAAAATATTAATGTTTTCGGTTCCTCTTAGCCTTTCCACAGTTCTTGCTTGTCTCAGCAGACACAACATAAATGTCTTTTGGCACATCATGGCCAAGCCTCACAAAGCTTATTTAAAACCACTTTTTTATTTTATTTTTGTTTTATTTTTTGTTTTTTATTATCCAGCTAATGTTACAGGATATCTGCTTCCTTTTCAAGTCTAAAAATGACTGATGAATCTTTCAGGTCATTTATATAAAAGCTATAGCTGTTAAAAAAGGAGGAATGTTCTTCTTTTTGAAATGATATCTGACATAAAAGGCAGCGTTCTCCATATTTTGCTACTGCAGCAGCTGCATACAGTATGACTGGAGCATCCCACCTAGGCAGTAATGGAGTTTTTCCAGGTGTCCAGAATCAGAGGCGGTACAGGACAATATATAACTGTACTATACTCAGGCTGAGCTGGTGGAAAGCAGTCATATCTGGGCTGGAAAGATAAGTGCACTGGAAAATTGGCTTGCTTGGCTAACAAGATCAGCTCATCTGATTCAGTTTGCTCAGGAGCTAATCGCCATAGGATGTTTTCAGAATTTTTTTTTTTAATAATTTTTGCTCCATGTTGGAGCAAAGCTTGAGGAAACAGAAGGAGAGGGAGGGAATGGTTTATCTGCCAATTCATTGGAAGAAAGAAGCTGCAAAAATAGACTTTAGCCATCAATTATGAGCTGCCAGTTTTCATGCTTGCTGAAAGATAGGTTTATTTAAGCTTTCATGGGTGGTGCTAAATGTTTGCCTCTGTCTACCTCCAGGTAAAGCACATTCAACTCATTCTCATTGCAAGCGTTGCTGGTCAGCAGTGAGTCCCTTTTCCTAGGCAGTCAATGCTCTAGTGATTCTTTCTTCCCATCAAAATATCACCAATAATTAAGGGCCCTTGACTGGGTAAATAGGTTCATCTACCTGTGGCAGGAAAGGAAGAAAGTTGTGGGCTTGCTGAGATTGTCCTATGTTTGTTTTGGTGAAATGTCTTGTAGCTTTGTACTAGATGTTGAAAATTATGTCATTCCTTTTTCCTTTTATTTCTTACTTTTCTTTGTTTTCTTTTTATGATTCTAATTACCATTTGTTCCATATATAATTCTATTTATTCTTTATTATGCTCAGAGGAGTGGTGAGTTCCTCATTGAACAGAACACAGCCCTCATCTCTTCCATAGATAACTGTCTTTTAGAGCTAGGACATATTGATATATTTATACTCATGGTGGCAAAGACTTGAGCACCACCGCTCGGACGGGTTTGTTGAAACCATTTGGCTGAGTTGATTGAAATAATTCAAGATTCTTCTTGCAGGCAGTAGAATGGTTGTAGATCTGGTTACAGTCCTCACTTCAGTAACAGTCACTTTGCTCATTCAAGGGCTAATACCTGGGATTTGGCCTAGCTCATTCAAAAGCCTGAATTCCTTAATTCCTTAGAAAATTCCTTAATTTCTCTAAAATACCTATTAGTGAAGAAGTAATCAGTTGTTACCAAGAATTTATCTGTGTATAGGAAAAATTAAAATTTTAAAGATTGGTAATAATGATAGTTTTAGTTTCTAAATATCTTAAAAAAATCTGTGTGTCTTGCAAAAGATGTTCATTCTTTAAACATAAAATTATGTTCATGTAGTTTTATGAATACAGATATGATGGAAAAGTCCTGCTGGGCATCTTTCTGAAAGGCGCTTTGTCTGGAGTAGCTATTAATAATTTTTTTGATATAAATCTTTCAAAAAGGAGATTCAACCATCTAATAACTGTTTTTTAATCTCCACACCATTTAGTTTCTACCTGAGGTGACCTAATTAGAATTTTTTTTTGTATAGTATCAGCGACATGCAAAGTGGCTCCTTCTGGAATGCCAAGTGGATCACTCTGTTGCCCCATGATTATCGGATAATTGGTGACCTTCATTCAGCCCCCACTGGTCACTGGAAAGTAATCATGGTAGCAGAGTGATACCTAGAGATTGCAACAGCCACAAGTGACCTTGGTGTAATGCCTCTTTCAGGAGAAAGGCTAACCTTAATTTCTCTGATACCAGCCTCTGTAAAAGCAGTATTAAAAGACGATAGGTAAAATGAAAAACAAAACGTCGCGTGCATCTGGCAGTTTAAATATTTTAATTCTTGCTGCCACTATGGAGCCTGATCAACAAAAAACCAGCAGCAATTTCCTTTCCCCTAGATAGGCAGCCCACTGTCTTCTTATCTGCGGTAGTAAAGTCTAGGAAAAAGATGAGGTGGCTAAGCTTCTTTTTTCTATCATGAGCTTTTGTCCTATTTTCTAGAATGCAAAATGCAATTCTTCATATATCACAGGATAAACTGGATGCTTATGATGGGCGACACAGTGAATGTAAATAGGTATATGCACAGTATGTATATGCATAAATTCTGCCATCCTTGTTCTTGTTAACTAGTATTTGATACCAGATGCTAATCTGTATGGGCAAAGGAACATTTATGTTTTTCTTTATGTCTCTATTCACAGGTCAAGAGGTGATTTTCCATATATAGTTAATTACATTCTCAGTAATTCTTGGAATAAAAATTTTAGCTTTGTTTTACATCTAGCTCATAGCATGGCTATAGTTTCTTTCTGATATACTACTATTCTCTCTACCTGAAGCATTTATTGAATTATATTATTAAGACTGTGATTCTACATTTCCTTTGTGAATATAGATGAAATAGAAACTGGACAGACTGGCTGAACATGAACTGTTTTCACATGATACTGTGAAGCTGTGGTTCTACATCCAGGGAAATGTCTTAATTAATCAAGGACATTATCATTAGAGGATATATTTTCTTAACAGCTTCTGAACATTAATTTCAGAAGGCATCATCAAAATAACCAAGCTTCTCATAAGATAAATACCACAAAAGGAAGATGAAAACCTACATGCTTAAAATGCACCTACATAATTTCCAGCAAACTCAGTACCTGTACCAAGCTGCTTAAGCACAGAAGCAAAAGACAGCAGAATAGCTGAATAGATGTGGTACAAATACTAGCATTGGTCACAAAAACGAAGAGGGATTTCAGCAAGTCTGTTTGATTGTTCTTTTGTGAAAAGAGCAGCATATATCTCTTATTTGAGTGTGTATGCTGATGTGACACGTGGAAACCAGCTGTGAGGCCTCACAACTCCGTTTAACCACGATGGCACTCCTGCCCAGGGTCACAAAGCCCACCTACAAGAACAAATATTATTGAAGAAGATGAAAACACTTTTTTTATTTCTCTCTTCACTCTGTTCCTTTGCCATGAATACTGTAATAGCTTGATGTTCCCATTAGTTGCCTTCCTTCAGGTCCCCAGGGGCTTTCTCTGGAGCTGGGACTTGGGAACTGAGCAGCGACTTGTAGAAGTACCTGTGCTTTTGGACAGATTTATTCATGTGCTTCTCCAAGTAGGTTCAATGGTCTACCAGCAGCCCAAAGAGTCCTTTGCTCTGGACTATAAAAATGAATTCTTTTGAGCACTGTGTGGTAAAGCACTGAGAAAGGATTTATACTTATTGCATATCTCCCCATAAAGTGCAGAAAACTCCCTGCAAACTTTTCCTTATAAAACTGATTGGGTAGCAGGGGTGGGTGCCATCTATCTATCTGTCCATCCATCCACTCATCCATCCATTCAAAATGATATTTAAAAGGTTTGTGAGTTTTTTCCTATGTTGTCTCATCTTCATGGAGTTCATTTTATCTGTACATTATCATGTATGTTTTATCTGCTTCTCTCTCTCTGTCTCTCTTATTGCTCTAGCACTGTTTATTTTACCAGATAACAGAAAAATAAAGATTCTAGTCACTGAGTGATAGAAACTATTACTGCTGTCAAGAATCAGTACTCAGTGGACATTCAAATCCACAACTCCTCCTGTCTCCCCAAAAAGCACAGGATACTGCTGCAGAGCTGAAACTTAACTGCCCTCAACTGTCCTTGGGTCAATCCCCCCCGCCCATTCTTAACAGTGACAATCAGATCCTCTCCTCCACCAGCTGATGAATCCATGTGGGTCCTCTTGAGATACTTTCTCATCCACCTGCACCAGCTCTGTCACAACTAGAGCCAAGCAAACTTCAAATTTAAAACTCACAGAAAAATTGTCACAAGAAGGGCAGACGACCACAGTTTCTCTGATGAAGTAAGATCATGTCAGGCCTTCTACACAAGTTGACTAGAAGGATTATGTTTATTATGTACTGGCTATTTTTCATTCCCCCCCCTCCTTTTTTTAGCAAATAGCTATAAGCTTTGCTAGCCGATAGTAAATAGAGCTTAAATTCCAATTTCTGTTTCATCCCAGTATGATATCCAAAGAGGGCAATTGCCTCACAAGCTGTCAGTCCCAACACAGGGATGCTAAACTGAGCTAAAGAGCTTTTTGAAATCTCAATTATCCTTTTGGAGCTAAACCAATGAAAATTTTCTGTGTTCACATGCTGGCATGCTGGGCACATTTATGGTGACTCTCACTCCAGCTTTAAGGGCACCTTGACAATAATTAATCTCAGCTACAAGGTACATGTGGACCATTACTTGTTCTCCCCATTTCCATTTCACTTTTATAAACAGTTTCGTAAAATACCCTCCATTTCATTATTGCTTCAGGCCTAATGGGGATTTGGACTGACTGCAGTGGAGAGGGGTCCACCTCACCTTGCCTTGGTGTGGCCGTTCCAGCAGTCCTCCTCGTTTGATGAACCAGCTGTCACGCGTTCATCTTTGCAGATCGTGTAGGGTAACGTTGACCAAAACTTTTTAGAGAGCTTTAATTTTTCTTTAATGTCTGTTACCTGATTAAGAAACAATGAGAGGGAAAACAGGTTAAAGACTTCAGCCACATTAACTATAATTTTGAATAATAGATTGTTTAATTCCATAATAAATGATGGTGAAGGTTAAAGGGACTGGAGATGCCAAAACTTAAATTCCTATACTTATGAATCACGTATGCTTATGAGGCACAGTGCATTTGCGTGCAGAAATTGCAAATGATCAAAGTTACCTTCAGTGCACTGTTCCACAGGCAAGACATTAATAAAAAGAGTGTGCTACATCTTGTTCTTTCTATTCTTCATTTGTCTGAGTTTTTCTAAATATATATCTTTCAAAGAATTAATATGCCCGGTAGTCTGCTGAATGTCAATTCAGTTAAACAGCATTCATAAGACAAAATGTCTCACCCACTGACTTGGCTGTGTCTTAGATAAATATTATATTTAGACCTACATGTGCAGATTCTAAAAAATGATGCTGTACCAAAGTGATGTTGAATTAATGTAAGATACATGGGCTGGATACAGTGAAATACATTTGGAACTCAGTAACAGTGAGAAGCTTGTGTATATGCATGCATAGAGAACCTATATCTGTCTTTGCTGTTAGATGTAGTCAGATACAGACTTCACTTTCAAGAGATGGTAGGCCAGAACTGGAACAATTCCTTTAAGCTATATACTCTTTCTTGAACAATAAATTAATGTGGCATGTTTGCAAGCAGGAGCAAACTGAATTCCAGCACCAGCTTAATAAATGTTCTGGCTAAAATGCTATCAGTTTTTGTTTGCATTTGTTTTACTAGAGTGGAAAAATCTACAGGAATAGATGGAAAACATAAGAAAGGATAGACTACAAAGGATGAATGTTGCCACTGTTGTTTTTATGAAAACAGATGCATTTCACATTAAGTTGTAATAGGATTTAGGGGGAGCTTGCTGAACAGCTTTCAAAGGAAATCATTGAGCTTTTTTCTTTAAAAAACAAGAAATAAAAGCTCTCCATTGTTCCATTCAGTTTTAAGATTGGCTTTTAGGTTGTTGAGGTACAATATTGTACTTGGCTATTTATCTCTTTTATCTTCTGTTCTGAAGACACGATAGCTCTCTGAGTAAATGGCCCAAACTGCTTTGCAGTGCTTAAACTCTGGGGAATGTCACTTTATATGCCGGGAGATGGAAACATCCAAGGATGTTATTTCAAGAATCACCACACACATTTTCATCTGTGAAAAAGAAAAGCTGGGTAGCATTTGACTGCATGAGCTGTTGACAGGGTTTTTTGCCGTGAAAGAAATCTTATAAAATCTTATAAATCTCCACGCCCCTTGCCAAGCACTAGTCGCTTGGTTTTCATATCACAGATATTAGCAGCATTTGCAAGCCTTTAAAGTCTCAATAGGGATGTCCTGTCAAGCCAAAAATTAAATTCCGATTTACAGACCCTAGGCAAGCCTCCAGCAGCAGGAGGTATGGTGTCAGGATATCTGCCTTTTCTAATGTCTTTGGTCCATAGGAACAGGCTCTTTGGGCACTGAGAATACAAGAGACCCTCCTATTCCCCCCTTCAGCTTAGGCTAAGAGTTAAAAGTGGAGAGTTGCTAGTGGTACAGCTAATTAACACGAGCAACTTGGGTTAAACTGCCAGGTGTTCACAGATAGACTCCTGTTAGCCACAGTGTAGTAAAGTAGATGGAGAAGTCCTACACAAGCTACTAAAAGTGCAGGGGAAATGCAGGGTCTGTTCAAATAAGCTCGAGAAACATGAGAGCCAACAAGACAGATTTTCTCATTTATTGCCTATGCCTGGATAAGTATTTACCAGAGTAATCTGACTGATATCGCTGGCAAGTAATTAGTTTTCATAGCAGTAACTTCATTGCTATCTGGAAGTTGTTTTAAACTACTCAAAACTCAGATGTTAATGTTATATTCACATTTCTACAGTAATCAAATTAGATCTGACGCTCTAGGTCTGCAGACCTCTGTTTTGAACCACACGTGAGTCAACATGCACTGAAAGGTGATTTTTTTCCCCCTAGTCCTTGTAAAGGCTGTACTTTGGAGTACAAACTTTGTATTTTCATAGAATTCTGTGGAAGAAGCTAGAGAGGTTCTCACAGCTCACTGGCTGCACAAGCTTGTCAGAAATTCTCTCTGAAAATTAAAATGAGGCCTCCCATTCCACAGTCACTTATGAAGATATTAAATGATGTATACATACTCTATATGTGTGCTGCATATAGCCAACGAATCATTAAATTTCCTAACAATAAAGATTTCCTTGCATTATAGAAGTACATCAGCATAAGATCATGATCCTTGTCAAACAATAGCTAATTAAACCTCTCAAACATCCCCAGGAACTGTCATTCCCGTTTTGTAGACTGGAGTGGCGGGAACGCTTACCTGACTCGCACAAAGCGGCTGCAGCACTGACTACGGCTGAGAGAGTGGTTACCATGTGCAGACTTTCCAGTTGCCTTCAGTTCAAGTGTCTTTTTAGCATTTTTTATCCACCTCATATATTTTCCCTTTGTATCTGTCCCCTTCTCCCTCTACTGCTTTATTTCACCGATGACTTTTAAATGATTTGTAGACTCAGCCTGCAGAGTCATGCTCTATCCTGCTCCGTTACTGGACTCCCTAGTAGACTTTATGCACCTACCTCAATGATACCTTCAACCTCATCTTGACAGTGTTTTTCTGAAAATTTAGCATAGTTTCTGATGGCCTTGACAGAGGAGTTATGAATGAGTACCCATTGATTCAGCTTATCTTTCAGTCAATTGATTTAGCTCCTTTTTCAGAGGAATAGGCTGATGGTCATGCACACTTATGCACCATGAACATTCAGGCAGGCAATGACTTTTAAATATTTTTAATACAACTTTAAATACAGAATAGAATTAGATGACATAATGCCTGCCATGATACCATAATATGTAACACTCTAGCCTGTGGTTTTCAAGGGTTTCAATTCTAGGATGACCTCAACCATAGCCACAGAAAGTCTTTTATTCGTCCCCACTGTTATGCATGTCCCACAGTATATCATTTTGATCATTGCCAGCATTTAAAAAATATGTAACAGATGTACAATCCCTTGAAAATACAATAAAACCCACTAAGGTTTCAATTAACATTGCTTGCTTATGATTTATGAAGTCAAACTACTGTATCCCCCCTTATGAACTGTGGCCTTGTAAATAATTCCCTGTTATTTCCTATTCTTTGAAATAAAGATTAACTTTAAGGCTAGGTTCGAGTTCTGTGGAAACATTTAAACAAAAGACCTATGCAATTTTGATGTTTTACATACTTCGTTTCCACTTTCTCTAGCATAGCTTTACTCAGATTAAGACAAACATATCTCTTTGGCTGTGGTTAGCCTGACTCTCCTCAGCTATCTCCTGAAGTAGCCCAGGCTGTACTTTGAATGAGTCCCTCAGGCATTACTTTGAAGGTATTAAATTTGTTCTGCTTTGCAATATTTCCAAGAAAAGGGATATACAAAGTATCATTCAAAGAGTTACATTTTTAATTTGTGGGATAAATGGAGATTAAAGTAGTTAGTCTACCCTTTCTCTGTGTTTGCTAACAGAAGGAAGGTATTACTGATTAGGTGAGAAAAGTTTAACATTTGCATCATTTCTAAAGGGGAATTCAAAAGGGAAGTAGTTACATGGCCTATATTGAGAAATCCACTTCATTTCTTATTTCTGCCATTGATTTCTTAAAATGGCACGGAGTTGTCACTTATGTAATGTAATTCCTCAGCAGAGATTAGAATATATCTCATGAGCTCAATTCTAATCCCACTCACAGGGGCTTAGTTTTAAGATGTAAACAGAGTTGAACAACTTTTCTGACTTCTATACTCACCTTGCACTCAAGGAAGAGAAAGAAAGGGAGCTAAAAAGGAAGACCATAAGTTTAGCAGGAATCATATCCTAGAATCCCTTGTAGGGATTTGGGAGGCCTGGATAAATTGAAGACTCACTGGAATAATGAAGAAAAGCATTGAAAGAAACATGTAGATTTGAAAATGAGATGGTGAAATTTTATAAGGTAGGAAGGTCCAAAAAAGATACTTCATTCTGAAGTGGGCAGCAAATTGCCATGAAATTTTATTTAGCTTAATTTCCTAAGGAAACTTACATTTTCAGCAGAGGGACAATACGCCCCCAGAAGCAATGTGCACTCAAAGTAAATTTTAAAGTTGGTCCTGAAAGGTCTTAAAATAACTTTTTCAAAGTAAATTCCCTTATCGCCTCCTTCATCCTTTGGCCTCCAATCCATCTCAGTCCTAACTACTTTTGACATCCACACCAATATAATCCCTACTCTCACAGATATTCACAGGGATATCAAAAACAGCTAAAATAGTATTTAGAGAGGCTGGAATGTGTCCAAAACTGACCCTGGTTCAATGCAATAAATGTAATAGAATCTTGCTTGTGTTAAGAAGAAATGGCATTATTAACTGTATTCCTTCTCCTTGACATTTTTGTATCAACACTCTTTCTGTTTATTCTGCAAGTTTCAGAAGATTTTCTGTTTGAAAGTAAGCAGGATGCTCGGCTTGCCTTTCTGTTGATATCTTCTCTCTGGGGATACTCAGATCTTGAGGCAAAGTCTGCATAAGAGTTAAGTGTTTACGCCCTGGAAACATGTACAAATGATTCTTGCTACTCCTTGAGTTACTGGGGTGCCATTCTGGACGAAGTGCGGTAGGTAGGTATGTGGCAATGTGGATGCTTAGATGTTTTCGGTGGATGTTTGTGCTGAGGCAGCATCATTTCAGGGACTCCAGGGCTGTGTGTGCACTGTGTTTTGCTGGTGTATCACACAAACAGAACTGCACCATTGAGCAAGCAGAAAGAGGTACCAGGTTTTGTCATAGAGAAAAGACCAAAGGTAGCCATCACCAGCTAGATTCATACATGTGTTGAATCCTTTAGTTCCTTTAGTCAAATACTCTTCTAGCCTTTAATTCATGAGCAACGCTTAACTGATGCCACCTCCTTATGCTACGTTATTTCCAGGTGAGTAATCAGTTTTCTACTGCCCGCTGCTTGCTCTCCCTGAGATGTGCCCAACGCACACAGAGCCACACACCCTGCACTCTGGCAGTCCTTGTTTGAAACAATGCAGAAGTCGTCTAACGGTGGGCAGCTGCGTTACGGATTTGTAGATGCGGAGCCTGACCACCCGAGCTGCGTGTGGGCTGGGGAAGAGCACACCCTCCGCCGTTTACACAGTAATGCAGCACGGACCGACAGATCATTACCATCTGATTTATATTATGCCATACCAGCAGAAAACTGCTCAGGACCTTCTTCATGCATCGATCAGTATTTATGTTCATTAGGGATTTAATCTGAAAGCATTCTAAGACTAATGGCCAGCAATTTGTTTAAAGATACTAGGTCAGCAGGCTTAAAGCGCGCATATGCTGTATCTAACTATTTATCGTATTTATGTCTCTGTTACATGTGGGTGCCACAGTCGATCCAAAAATAATATATCACAAGCAGAGCAGTATAGGGCACCTGGATATTTTAGTAGACACAGTTTTCTTTGTCAACTGGGCTTAATGAAAAGCGGTTAACTTGGACCCCCAAACTTCAGGGCTTGCCTGTCCAGAAAGCCACATGCCCCTTGAATGTCCTCTGTTGTATCCACCAGCTCTGTAGAGACATCTCAGAGGCAGTAGACACTTATGCGTACGCAGCTGAACTGAGCTCCCTCTAAGTCGTGCCTGAATGTACCTGAAAAGGATCTTTCTCTCTGGAAGTTTTCTAGGCACCTACATTTCTCCACTGGCTGGATACAAGGACCATAGGCGCTTATTTGTGTTTGGAGTGGCTCAGTAGGTGCCCAAAATTTGCATGCACATTGGGTACCTCAGTTAAGAGGACCTGCTCTGGTTTGGAACAAGCGAAGCAGGCCTTTCTTTGCTCTACAAGAAGATTTTTTTCATACGTTGTATCTTCCTTTCCATTCTTTCTCACAAAATAAATTTAAATGCCAAGTAGTTGCTGCACCACGAATTAATCATGGATTATTTTTCAGCCTTTTAGAGAGTTAAGCATATACGGCGCTGATCCCACCGGGCTTCCGCATCGCAGGCCGGCGGACCCGGTGCTGTCACCGCTGTCGCAGCACGCTTGGGAGCTGCGTGGGCCTCGAGATGGCAGTGTTGATCAGCCTTTTCGCTCCTGCCGGCCCCATACGTACATACAAATTATTTCCCAGAGAATAAAACTGTAGATTGTTCCGCTGAATATAAAACTGACAACCCTGTTATTTTAAACTCGAAAGTGACAGGCTGTTATTTTAATGAGGTCTGCCAGTGCCAAGGTTAACCAAAGCTTTATTTCCCTACAAAATGTTAAGGCTGCGGTTCTAAAAAGGGGGCTGTGAAATTTTACGGTTATTGATACTTTCTCAGTACATATAAGTTCTGAGAATTTCACTCAGGCCTTCTTGCGCAACAAATGCTTTCTGTTTTTATGCTTCTCTTTTTTTTTAAAAAAAATTAACTTTGCAACTTAAAATGGTCCAGAGCTCTTCCAACAACTCCCTTATCATGATTCATGTTTCTGCATAGAAAAGCAGATGACAGCTCCTCTAATCAAGAACTAATGCCGAATCCCAGTTATAAAGCACAAATGGGCACTTGGGTAATTTGTAAAATAAAACAAATGAGCTAGGTGACATTCCAAAGCAAGATGTTTCTCACCAGAGTATTTTAAAATGAAATGAACGGATTTTTGCTCTCATTATCTCTAAGGACTATTCACATCTCTGACAAGAAAAAGTTAAGGCCTTTAATAACTGTAAGTAAAGAATTACCGTTGGCCCTACTGAATTCTCAGACTTAAAGATATATAACTTTAGACAGCTAGTGTGAATTCAGCTGTCTACCTAATACTCCTATGCTTGCATAGCTACATTTTCAGTATGATCCATGACCATCAACATGCTGACTCAGGTGCCCACTTAGGTTTCTGGTGCCATTTGAGATGTCCGAGGTGCATGCCTGGGCATGTTTCCCACAGACTGCGAGTCCCATGTGTCCATCCAGTTTGCTGTCTTGAGTGGCCTCGTGTTTCACTTCATTCAGTTTTGAAATGGGCATTTAAAGGCGATATGGGCTGCCCATTGCATGTTTTTTCTTAGGGAAACAATTGACAGGTCTGCACTAACGCTGGCATGTGCTTGCAGCAGTTTCCTTGCCACAGTGCCATGTGCCAGCCAGCTCTAGGGTACGTGCGAATGCCCGTGTATGGGGCTGGGTTGTCACCTCTTGGAGCTGATGGCCAAAATCAGTATGAGCAAAGGGAGCCTGTGGCTTACCGGAGTGCCATCTTTTTGTGCCTTAACCCTCATTTGGAGGCCCTACCTCTAGTAACCTCCACAGATCAGGAGAGAGCTTAATGCTGCCTCACATCACCAAACGAATCAATGTCTTTTTTTTTTTTTTTTTTTTTTAACGTGGACATTATTGCTTACAGGCAAGTAGAGTGAGACACCAAACCGTTCCCATGTTCAACACTCATTTTGACTGAGGAGGAAGGATAGAGCAAGAGTCTTGCAAATGATCAAGCAGTCTGAACTAAACTTCTACTTTATTACAGAAATGTGCCTATTAACCCTAACTCTGCCTCTTGGCTTCATTTGCACAACCGATCTGCCTCTTAATAGCTGTGTCAGGCCAAGCTCACCGCACTTGGCTCCATCGCACGTGGCTCCACTGCAAGTAAAACCATTGCTTTCAGAAAGTGGAAGTTATTGTAAAAGTCAGCACCCAGAAACAGAAATCTGCAGGATTTTGAAGCAGCCTTCCTCTTTCCTATAATATCTGGGAGCAGTGCTAAAAAGCTAGGCTATAAATCTTATTCAAGCAAATCCAAAGCACTCGTAGAAATCAGCTTTTTATTGCAGATAAGTATAAAAGTAGCTCCAGAAACATACTGGAATCTTAAAGATAAAATACCAGAGGCTTATCTATGACAAAACTTAGCAGTTAAGCACTGATTCTTTGAGACTAGTCCTTCATCTTCCCTAAAAGAAAGCAACAATTTTAATATCTAGTGTAAAACAATTAGTGATAGAAAATTTCAAGCTTATGTAGACTTTCCTTAGTCCTGGAAATGTTCATCCAGTGCCAGTAGTGAAATGGCATTTTTTTCCCCCTGAAAATTCAAGGGTTTACAGACAACTGTGTGTGTTAGCACAGACAGGTACTTAAAGCCTCCCAACAGCTGAGAGAAGCACATGATTCCTAGATGTGTGTGGGGGGAGTGAGCACTAGAATATGTCCTTTTGTAATAGAGCAAAAAGGATAATTGTACTTCATACTTGAAGTGGCCTTGCATTTAACTTCATTTCTTCTTGTGGCTACTTCTTGATATAGCTCCGTTGCCTGCCAGCCTGAAGAAGCTCTCAGTGGGCACTCAATGCCTTGAAATAACTCAGGATTCAGAAACGTGATGACAGCTACTTGAGCAGCAACGTCTGTACTTCTGACCTTCCCCTCCCTCAACCTCCGGTGGGACATCCAGCTGTTTACCCAAAGTAGGTAGAACTACAGGGAAAGGCTGTCTGAGGGTGACCAAAAAGACAGAAAGCAAAGAGATATGTAAACCTAGAGTATGTGAGAGTTTTTATGAATGATCCTTCTTAAGATTTTGAAATTATTGTCGACTGTCATAAAATATGACGTTTTCCAAACAATATCAGAAACAACAGTTTTCCTTATGGGCTTCAGGGATCTTTTCTCATTCTCCTTTTCTTCATAGCCTATATACCCCTTTTTTGATGGGGTAAGCACCTGCTTTTCCGTAAGAGGCATTCTCATGCTGCAAAGTGATTAATTAATTAATCAGACCTCAACATTTTACTCAGCCCATTAAACCCTAATTTTAAGGTTATTTGAAATCTGTTCTCTTTTTTCCCCATATGCATTTCCATAAGAGAAAAGTATTCAAATTTCCTTTTCACTACATTGCAACGGCAGGATTCCCCTCAACTCAACAGCTGCCCCATTGGGAGCTTTCCATAGCCTCAGAACACTTCTTGTGAAGCAAGCAACATAAACTTGTGCTTCTTCTGAATTTGGAGAACTGCCTGTGTGAGAGGAAGAGGATTCCTCCTCATTGGCACAGGTATGTTTTACGAATCTCCCAGAGAAACTCTTGTGAGGTCAGCGTATACTATTTTTACTTCTCTTTGGGTGAAGTTTGGCAGGTTTGTCAGTAGGTGTCAGTCTCCCCTCCACATAAAAAAAGGGGAAAGCAAGGGGGGAAAAAAGAGAGTGAAGTCAGGCTGATGGATCAAGGGCTGAGGAGGCAGCTGGAGGGCAGGAGGAGAGGTGGCACTCGGTAGAGCATGGAGAAGCGATGGCCTGGCAGTGGGAGCAGGCAAGGATAAGTTCACCAATGGAACCGAGGGGACTGGCTGCAAGAGAGGAGATAAAAGATGCAAAAAGAGGAAAGGACCACAGGAAAGCAAGAAAGGCAAGTAGAGCACCAGACAGGCAGGCTGGGAGAGCATCTGGGTAGCAGAAACTGCAGTCTACTGCTAGCTAGCCAGAAGGAGGAAGGCTTGGCATCATGGTCCAGCTCTGTCTGTGGCATTCAAAGAGCGATGCAGACTCCTTGATCTTAAGGGCAGTTTTGTCTTGGCCTGAATGTCAGAAAAATCAGGCCTGGCACAAGGTTAGGCGGTTGTGAAGAATAAGAAATTATATGTGGTGAAATGCACTTCTCTATATGCCTGCGTCATAACCTGTAACAATGTTTTATCAAACAAAACAGAAGTTGCTGCCATAGCATGCAGACCCATGCTTCTTCAAATATTATATTTTCATTTCACCCAGGATTAATGTTTTATGGGTTTCTCTCCCCTAGTGGTTCTGAGTGTCAGTCATTCAGCTTAACCGAAACTAGAGCTTGATTTCAATGGCCTAGATGTTTGCATTCTGTGCTCTGGATTATTTTAATCTAAATATACAGGTCTGCATTACTACGAATGATGAATATATATGGTCAGAAAGGAATTAAAAATTAACATAGAGGCTGCATGACATTGCATAAACTGACTTTGCTGACATGGAATTCTGTATTTATTTTTTGCCAGATTTTCTTTCTAGCCCCAAGGAAGCTGTACAATTTCATTTTCAGGGATGCTTCAGAGATCAGAGAGTATACAACAAATTGATGATATATCCCACACAAATGTTGTTTGCAAAAACATCTAATTCTAAAGTGAAAATCACAAAAGCTTTAGAATGAGAACAATAACAACATTTGAAGAGGCAGAAAGGTTTCTGAAAGGATTTTTTGGGGAAAGGACAGTATGAATTCCAGTAGGCTCAGCAGGAAAAGGTCTTATCAGGAAAGCAGTCTGACTCAGAGCTCTGAGACTTTTGCTGGAAATCTACTATATCAATCTACCAATGACTTTCATTGCCCTCCTACTGAGGAGAGGGAGGGTTAGACTCCTCTGATGTGGAGTTGCACTCTGTTTTCCTTTCATGATAGGGTTAAGTACTCCAGTTTCTGGATACTAATGAACAACTGCACACAGCTTCTTCAGGGCTGCCAGGCACTCAGCCAGAGGTAGCTGAAGACACAGTGGTTGGGTGTGGGTGCAGCTACAGCTAGTGGTTGAGGCTTACTCTAAATCAAGGATAAAACGCAAGTCCATTTTGAGTGCAGCAAAATAGTGAGGTGTCCTCATGAGATTTTAACTAATACCACCAAAAATCTAAAGAAACGAATTGATTTCTTGTTTTCTGCCATGGCAGGATGAAATTCATGAATTTAGATATTCTTTCAATATTGCTGTTGAATCTGATTCTGAATCAGGACATAGACCCTTGCTAGTTCTGGGTTCACTTTGAAACTAATTGCCTAGGACGTGCTTGTATCTGGAATCTGGAGTCTGAGCCTTGTGAATCTATGAGCCATACAAATTTAAGCTGCACTACTCACCTCTGTCATAAATTAAATGTAGTCTGCAAGGTAATTTGTAGAATCTAATCTGGACAGTTTAAAGAGCAAACACCAGTGGGGGAATTTTACATGGAAAAGAATGGGTGTCCTAGCAAGCACTTGAGGCATACTTTGTGAATCTTAATGAGAAGGTGTCTGTCCCAAAGAATTTTCATCCAAAATAGAAAAGGGATGAGGAGAAAAGAATAACTCTATTATATATAAACATAAACATAAATTTATATTTATAACAATTATATGCCAAGAAAATTAATTGAAATTGCCCCTGCGCCAGCACCCTCAGGACGGAAGCAGCAGCACACTACTTATTTAACTGCTTGTTTTTCAAGACACATTCCCTGCTTTAGCATGCCACCGCATGTCAGCAAGGATTCACCCAGGGCCACCCCAGGCACTCAGGAATCGCAAGCTAGGTTCCCACAATCAAGAGGCTACTGTAAAAATAATAATATTTAAAGAGCAGTAAATGTGCCACTTATTTGCCTTCTGAACATTGAAGCTTTAGATCTTGTGGTTTTGGGGTTTTTGTAATAAGCATTCACAAGGGCTGGAATTTCTTTTACCATAACAGTGAAGACAGCAGGTTTTGAGGAGAAACACTTAATTTTGAAAGGCATCAGATGAAAATCTTGAGACTTTGTAGTTTGGGGCATGAAAACAAAAATTAGACTTTTTATAGGGTGAAAAAACTAAAAAAGGAAAGAATATGGCTTCACAAAAGATAGTGTGACAAATGAAATAAAGCTAATATTAGAAACACGCAGTATTATCTATTTTAGCTATAAGAACAGTGATATGTTCTTGTCAGCAGCTCTTCTGATTTGAAGTTACCATTGATACTGAATGTATAAAATATAGGCCACAGCCAGAAGTGTATTTTTGGGAGCATCCCATAAGGACACTGAGCTTCACGAACTATTTCTTATCCTATTAATTGGAGTATTTTGGGGATAAGGTGACATGAAGTTGAGAAGGATCAGGAAGATATTGGCACATGATGAAAGGATGCCTACCTACTCCCACACAGGGGTTGATTTCGGTATGCGAAGCAAGACCAGAAATTGTGATCTATGAATTATCTGTGAGAGGAAAGACGCAGTGTCTACATAAAAGAAATGTGATTTTTGGTAAGGTTATGGGAAGTGCCCCTTCTAAAATCTCTTCCTCTGAATGCCTCAGAGCAATTTTAGAAGTTAATCCATAAAGAAAAATTATGAGGACCCACCTAAACTATAAACTGAATTAATTGTTTTACTCCTCAAATTGTTCAGCAGCAGTGACTATGCTATAATTTATAACTCATTTTTTGGTCACTGAAAATTTACTTCAGTACTTCCCTGAAAATTCCTTGACAGTAATTTATGCAGGCCAAAGACATATGCTGTCAAAAGTGTCTCGGGCTATCATACTTTATCTGTCCATCAAAGCCAATAGCAGTAGACACAGGGAATTTGGAAAAAAAGAATGTAGAACAGAAATATTTTAAAATGAGTGAGATAATGCTTAGGGATAAAAAAAAAAGAAAGGAGACAGAGATAGAATGGGTTTCAGACAAACCATTCTACTGCTCTCCACTGCTACTACATCTTTGCATACAAGAACAGCAGGTTCCTAAAGCTGACCTGGCCTGTGAGTAGGAAGGGGAGCAACATACAATTAGCATAAATAGTGAGTGATGGGTTGCTTGCAAAATTCTAGAGCTCTGTAGAAAAAAGGCCCAGTTTCACTTCTGTTATTCAATGCCTATGCACAATGGAAGAAAGAACGTGAAGCAAATACGATGTTTAAAACAAAAAAGAGGGAGGGGAAATTATTAGTATGCCTTTTATTCTTCGCTGTTAACATCTTGCTGTTGTGTAACAAGATTGCCACGAGGAAGAACAAGAAGCATGAAACGTAGGGAATCTTAATTGAGTTTTGAATACTAAGCAAAACATTGTGATGCTTGCTTATTCATTTGACTGAATGTCAACCCTGCGGGACAAGGAACAGAGGAACCGCTTCCACAAACTGTCCATCAGCCAGCGGTTGCTGCCTCCTAAAGAACACTAGTACCCATCTGTGTGAGTGGGCTTCTCCATTCCCAGGTGATGTTAAACAGTTTAAACAGACTGGCCTAATACCCTACTTGATACTGAGCAGAGGAGCAGTGCTCATGCAGTCACATAAAGATGGGAGATGGTTTAAGAGACTCATCCTTGCCACCTCCAAGCTATGCGCCTGCCAGTATACAAACATGAGTCAGGCAGGGGACATGGTGAGGGATTTGTTGGGTTGAAGCACTGAGTACCGGGCTAACCAAATATGCAGTGTAGACATAGGCTTTTGTTGGGCTATTCTTTTAGCATACCTTTTATCATCACCAGCACGTCATTCTACATATATACATACACAGTCTTATACTTAACTGCTGATGCATGCCATGATGTGTCCTGCAACCCCTCGTCATTTAAATCAGATACTTCTGGAGAGCTGTGATTCCCATGCAGTCTTTATATCCAGACTTCCTTTCCCAGAAACCAGGAATTACACATTTTTGGGGGTGGTGTGTGCTTCAGTCTTGACACAGCTTGGAGCTGGGACTCAGCCAGAGCAATTAGCCCAGCCTCAGCATTCGGAAGTAGCTGGAAGCTGTAATCTAGACATTGCCAGTGAGAACTGAGGGGGGAAACTTACTTCTTGGTATATCAAGGCAGCATGCAAGAGGTTAAAGCACATTAAAAAACATTTCAAGAAACTTTCCCTAGAAACCAATGTAGCCTGTAGTCATAGAGCAGATGTACTTCTTTAGAGCAGCTATAAATCCTATGAGTACCTTAATAAATACACTACACATTCATTGGAACAATGTGCCCCATGGATTTAAACTGCATCTTATCACTTCTTCCTGAAAATAATTATAACACCTATTAGAGGCTATATTTGGGATTTTTAGACTTACACATACATCTGCTTTCCTCTCTCCAGACAGGTATTCTGTCATGAAGGACATGTGCACTAGCAGCCTGATTTTCTCCCCAAAGAACAAAAATAACCCTGTGACTATACACCAGGGCCCTGGTTACAGTTTAAATCAAGGTGCCCTTGAATACTGCTTGAAGATACAGGCATATGAATTGCTACTTTTAAACTGTGCCTGGAGCAGCACAAATCTTTGTGCACAAAATACATTTTTTTAATGCACCTCCTCCTCTCTGTCCATTAGAAGAATACACTGTATTCATGAAAAATCAGCAGAACATGAATTTCAGAGCAATGTAATCATGGTAATATTTCTGTTAACCAGCTTTCCAAAAACACCACAGTTTTCACAGTTTGTGCTTTGGAATAGCTTTCTGAAAAACATCTTCATTTCAAACCAAAGCCAAATTAAACCTCTATACTTTCAGGTTTTTTTTAAAGACCTGACAAGTCAGGTTCCCTGAGGCTGCCTAAGCTGCAATCAGATTCTAGGGAGTGAGTGTGGCTGATTTAATTTTTCCTTCAAAATCAGATAACTGGCAGATGTCACTGGTAGGATCTCATTTTTCCCTGAAGTTCAGAAAAAAATCTATATGTAGAAAGCACCTGAAGATCCTGGAAAAACAGGTTGACTGAAACCCCTAAGCATAACACTGCTTCAAAAATCTACAAATTATTCTTACTGGAAAGAGGACCAAGACATAGAATAATTGGGAGAGGACAAACAGTGCATGGGGACATATCAAGTGGGCCCAATAAGCAATTTGGAAGTAAACGTAATGATTTTACCATAGAAAGAGAGAGTTGCCTCATAGGAATAGAGTTAAAATTTCTTTTTGACCAATACACAGAGGATACATGTATTCAAATGCAATGAATAACAAAATTCTTTGGTGCTGACTAAGCTCACAGTGTGCTAAAATGACTCCACATCACACTAAATTCTTCCAAATATCAAGAGCTATTGTCGCTCAAGCATGCTGGTGAGTGGTAGCCTTCATTGACGCTCTGACCAACTTTCACCACAAAGAGAATATTGCCTCTCAAGTACTGAGAGCAAGCAATCTTGGTTGTCATCATCCTTAGGAGCAGCAAACTAACCTACTTTCTCTTCAACAGACCGATGATTTCTGTGTGTTCTCTTTGGCAAAGAAAAAGTACTATTGAAGACAAAATTACCCATACTTTGGAGCTGGAGCATCCTAGAAAATATAGGTGATACTTTCTCTTAACACATGCAGAATGCTTACAACACGGACCTAAGTCCTTTAGACATTCATGGATGAGACACCTGACATACAAAAGTAATGATTCTGTGAAGCCCACAAATAATTGTATTTGCAGCACAATTGTCATAAAATAATCACTTGTAAAAAGAAAACTTATTTATAAACAGTAAGGCCATGTAAAAATATGGCTCTTCTACTACTGGCAATATTTGTGAAGTCTCCTTTGAGTTGATATCTAAACACATCATAAGTAAATTACTTTTCATATGATTTTCTATGTTTAAAATTTTAAAGGTATCAACAAAGGTGAGGTATTATGTTTTCCCCTATATACACAAAAGTCAAAACAAATGTGTTAGTATCTTTCTGAAGAACCATTGTTTTATTTCTCTAGAATCCAAATAACAACATACACATACACAGGCAGCAAGCCACCATAACCCACTTTGTTGCAAGAAACTTAAATCAGAACTGATATTAAATCAATGTCCTGATCATATGCTTCCCCAGAGCTCTCTCACTCCCAACACAACAGGAAAGCCACTAAAATTTAGAGTAATAGTGCACCACAGTGCTGATTTGGATAGCTTTATTGTGGTTCGGAACAAGTTTTAGCTAGCACTGAAAGCCTAATTCTCACTGACTCTAAATTTTGTGGGCATGAACGTTAGCCACAGGCCATCTGCCCTCATTGGGATATATGTTCCCTTAGTGAATATAGTGCTCTCACACTTTCAGTTAGGAATGCTTTTGAGTGTAAAGCTTTGTGTGATGTGATAAGGAAATTGACATGAGAAGTTCCAAGAAGACCAAGTCCTTGTGTCCAATCTGGACATAGTTATTCTAAAAATAATATTAAAATTTTGAGCACATTCTGTGGTTTTCTTGTAATACACCTGAAATGTTATAAATGTAAGTATGTAAAGACATACATTTTTAATTCCAGTGCAGCCATGGAATTCACAGAGTTGAAAATTATGAATGGAACAAAAAATATGTTTACTTAAGGGGAAATTGGATGAAAATTTAATTTTAATATATTTTAATTTGAAAGGGTTAATAGTGGGAAAAAATCTGTGAACTGAATATGTTTAATATTTTTGTATGTCTATTGAGGAGTTCATATTTGTACCAAGACTAGTTCTAAGCTATGAATTCATCCTCTGAACATTTGTAAAATCTGTGTTGTGACTCTGATCCAAGACCTGACAAATTGAACAGAAATTTTCCCATTGACTTCAGTGGACTTAATATTAAGTTCTAAATTATCTGCTCTATACAGAATTTGATTTGTAAGCATTATGTCCAGAATTATTGTAAGCAGGTATCTAAGACTGTTATGTCCATATCTGTCTGAGTGGACAGTGAGGTGGATTGAGAAAGGCTGAAAGGCAGAGCTCAGAGGGTTGTCATCAGTGGCATGGAGTCTAGTTGGAGGCGTGTGGCTAGTGGAGTTCACCAGGGCTCAGTACTGGGCCCCATTCTGTTCATCTTCTTCATCAATGACCTGGATGAGGGGACAGAGTGCCTCCTCAGCAAGTTTGAGG
Organism: Rhea pennata; assembly: GCF_028389875.1. Lineage (NCBI taxonomy): Eukaryota > Metazoa > Chordata > Aves > Rheiformes > Rheidae > Rhea > Rhea pennata. Next base: position 162,007,622 of record NC_084663.1, read on the forward strand.
ATGATACCGAGCTGGGAGGAGTGGGTGACACACCAGAGGGCTGTGCTGCCATTCAGAGAGACCTGCACAGGCTGGAGAGTTGGGCGGAGAAGAACCTCATGCGGTTCAACAAGGGCAAGTGCAGAGGCCTGCACCTCGGGAGGCAGGAATAACCCCACGTACCAGTACAGGGTGGGGGATGACCTGCTGAAAAGCACCTCTGCAGAGAAGGACCTGGGAGTGCTGGTGGATGGCAAGTTGCCCATGAGTCTGCAATGTGCTCTTGTAGCCAAGAAAGCCAACAGTATCCTGGGGTGCATTAAGAAGACTATTGCCAGCAGGTTGAGGGAGGTGATCCTGCCCCTCTACTCAGCCCTGATGAGGCCTCATCTCGAGTACTGTGTCCATTTCTGGGCTCCTTAGGACAAGAGAGACATGGAGCTACTGGAGAGAGTCCAGCGTAGGGCTATGAAGGTGATCAGAGGGCTGGAGCACCTGCCCTATGAGGAACGGCTGCGAGAGCTGGGCCTCTTGAGCCTGGGGAAGAGAAGACTGAGGGGGGATCTTAAATATACAATGTCTACAAATCTCATGTGGGAGGGTGTCAAGAGGATGGGGCCAGACTCTTTTTAGTGGTGCCTGGTGACAGGACAAGAGGCAATGGGCATTCAGCCATTCTGTGACAGCCATTAGACAGTTGAATTAGTGATGTGATTTGAAGAAGTGGACAGATGCTTCCCATGAAATCACCAGAAAAGGCTGAGTCCTCACACCTTCTGAAAAATAAAGCCATCTGCTGAAAAAGTTCTGTGTAGTGTTATTAGCCTAATTTAGGGCTCTAGTAAAAAAGCAGTGTGTCTTCTATTAATACTTATTCTGTATCTCCCTTATTTAACCAGCACAGAGTTTGCTAGTCGATCAGTGTGATCCCAAACTTAGCTAACATCGCTTTTTAAAAGACAGTCAAATCTACCTGAAGAGATTTAAGTATATAGACAAAAAGAGAAATGGTTGGTATATATATTTCTAATACCCATGTAGCTTCATTTTTTCCAATGAAATAACTCTTCCAAGCAATGTGAGAATCAGAGAAGTTACTGTGTGATTAGAAGCAGCCGTGGTGTCACAGCTATAAAACAGTAGGCCATCCTTATTATAAAAAGCCATTTATAGTTCAAGACTCCTTATGGAGGGTTAAATGCTATTAATCTTTATGAGTGATGCCATAACAGCAGAACCAGTAATAATCTAAATGACCTTAACTTTGCCCAAAACCGAATGCATTCCAAAATGATAGGTATCATAAAGTTTTGTCACAAATGAAAGATATCATTTTTATGTTACACTGCTGATCTTTCCTACCTATCATTAGTTTTAATAAATAGACAACACTGATGATGCACTTAACATATTTCAGCTTCCCTCCAAGTGAAACAAAAAAGAAATTTCATAGGTCATATTCAATCTAGTTTAATTTCATCACAGATGCAAATTATGTTCCACACAAAAAAGGTAAAAAATTGCTGTGTTGATGGGCAAAGCAAAGCTTGCCATGAGAGACAGAAAGGTTCTTTACTTAGGGACAGGGAAGCAAAAGACAGAAGTAAACCTTCAGTGGAGGAGGAGGAGGAGAAGGTGAGGTAGAAAAGAGAGCAGGAAAGAGAAGCCAGTTCAAAGAGAGCAACTCTCTGTTTCAGGGTTCATGTTGCCTCTGAAAGTCTTTGACAAAACTCTGCCCAGCATCAGCAGTCTGTCTTGCTCTACTGTATTTTTTTCAGATTGCATATGAAAGAAATATTAAAGTATGTGTAAAGTACATAAGTATATGGTTTTGTACTACTTAAAATGCAAAGAAAGATCTTGGAAAAGAGACTGGAACCAACTTATAGTGGTAGATTAAAACAGAGGGAAAATCAAGTGAGTGGCACACTAACTGGCACCTCTGGGTTGGTGAGATGTCTACTACTCAGAGTCACACTCACTAACACTTCCACCTCTCGCTCTGACGCATTCTGACATCTCTCCTGCATGCTGCCCAAATTCAGCAGGAGGATGTCTGAGTGTCAGTTTGGAAGACAGTGGGTGGACAGGGCCCTTTGCAAGAAGGTGGGAAGTTTGAGCTTGAGTCTCGACCAGGGGAGGGAATGAACCCCAGATGTCCCAGATGCTGGGTGAATACTCAGATTATGAGCTCTGTAACACATTACATCTATTTTGGAGGATCTCTGCTCAGCAGTCCAGGGTGATAGCTATGTGATAGCGATACATAGCTACATAGCTACGTATATCTAAGCTTTATGTGGAGATGCTTCCTGGTAACGAATAAGTTGCCAAAGATGTGGACAAAGTCAGGATCTAAAACATTAGCTTGTCCTAAGCATTGGCTGTCTACTTTTAGGCATCCAAATCTCTTTTCGCCAACAATTCACAGTTAACTTTAAACTTTCTTCTGGATTACTTTACTTTTTTAGAAATACTTTATTGAAAGCACTGTAAACAACAGTGCGTTATACATTTCCAAGACCAAGTCTGCAGACTGTTGTTTTAAGTTCTGGAATTTTTTTCTACATCTCAAAATGAAGCACAAAACTATCCCCAGATGAGATATAAGCAGCGTTAAGTGCCTGACTCACAGCTTTGGATTCAGTTCAGGGCTCACTCAGTATGGCAGTACAACTGTTCTTTTTTTGGATCTAACCCTAAAAGACCCGATCCAAAATTCACTGCTGGCGTAGGAAGATTGCTGTTGACACCGGATCATGACCTAATGAAGAGATAGATACGTATGGCTCTAAACTGTCATTCTCATTTGTATCACTGGTGTTCCTATTGAACTGTACTGAGGAGTTAAATTAAAACAAAATACAAGCATTTACTTTTCATAACAGAAGACTTCAACATCTCATTGTTTGAGAGCAAAAGAAACAATGTAAATTGGAAAAGAGAGGCCATAACCTCAGAAAAGGAGGAGCTTCAACCAAGAGCCAAATATGAGAAGTGACTTGTTTTTAAGACTTGCGATTTGCCCCCCTTTTAGTTAAGAAGAAATGCTCTACTCTGAAGTCCTGTTTCTCTTCTTTTTTCTTTTCTTTTTTTTTTTGTTTTTTTTTTTTTTTGTTTTTTTTTGTTTATATAATGAAAGACTCAGATACAACTGAGGATTGGTTTAATTTTAAACAAGCCTCAAGCTGCATTTTCATTTTTTTGTAAAACTAACTGTCAAGCTAAGTTGGACACTATCAGTCTGTGAAAAAAAATATGATTTTTGATAACAGCAAAGGAGGAGTACCTATGCATATCTAATCATTGAAAAGATGCAACACATACATTTAAATATGTGGAATTAAGCCTTTTGATGATATCAGCAAAATCTTTACAGGGCTAAAAAGCAGTGTACATGCATTAAAAAGCAGTGTAATCATCCGTATGTAGACGTATTTATTTCATATCCAGGTTATTGTCTAGAAGTCTTAAAAACAACATTTGGCTGTTCAGATATGAATGCTTCTCACCTCCAAAGTTGGAGGCATATGAAGATGTGGTGGTGACTAAGACAGTAAAGAGTTTTCTGAATATTTTGTGTCTGATGTTTGTCTCCTTTTATGAGGAAGCAAGAGACTGAGAAAATAGCTCCTCTGCCACCTTTCATGTCAATATGAAAAGCAATATCATTGAAGTGATAGCTAATGGTCAGAATCCTTTAAATAGCTCTGTCAGGCGTGCTTGAGCTATCTGACTGATTTTTATTTTGGCTCTTTGACTCATTTGTCCAAAACAGTTTGCTTTTGCATTGAGGAGGAATGTGATGCTCAATTAGAATTCAATCATGCGGTGTGCTAAGAGGAAAGTCACTTACCTGAGCAGTAACTGGAGGTCTTTGACTTGCGTTACCTCAGTACGCATTTTGCTCTGCGCGTGAGTGTGCTTACGCTTTTTTCCCTGGGGAATCTTTCCCAGCAGTGTCTGCTTGGCAGGGAGAACAACGCCTGTAGTGACGTACGAATACCATGAAGTGAAGAGAGGTTCGCATTCTTCTTATTTTAAGAAGGAAGTGGACTACTTCCCTGCTTATCCATTCACAAGCAGTGAGGGCACATTTTGGGGCCCCACAGGACCTGCTGAGTGGTCACACACATTGTGGGCAGGGGTGTTTTGAATTCACACTGGAGGAACTAGCTATTCTGTCCCATTTGATTTTCCTCAGAGCTCTCAATCACCAGGGATGCATACATTAATTGACCTGGCAGTGCGTTAGAAAGGCATTCCGGCTCTGATGTCTCTTGAGTAAAATTTGACATTTCTTGCTTGTGCCTCCTACAGACGAGTCCACAGCTAGACGACCCTACTTCTGAAAAATTAACAGACTAATCAAACTGGAGAGCTCCCATTCACAATCTGCAGAAAAAACGCTTGCAGAGATTACCAGCTGGTACTCTCCACAGCCAGCATGTGCACCACTGATAAAGTGCTCTCACAGTGCATACGTTTTTATCAAAGCATTTTCTTCTGTGTAAAGCTGAGGAAACTGCTTTTTGCTTTTGCTTGTATCCCTGTATACACTGTTGCCATGCTGTCCCCTGTTAGGGCATGGGCTGATTTTGATTGAGTAGCTGGAAATGTCATCTTGCACTGAGCACTGGGAGGCTGATGCAGGACAATGATTCCTGGGGAATTTGTGCTCTATTTCACATGTCCAGCCAAATGGGATCTCTGCCCTAGGAAAAATCCATCTGTTTATTACTGTTTTCACCAGCATAGGAAGGAGGAAGGGATTCCCAAATGAACTTCTGGCTGCTTCTCCCTGCAAGATGGTTTGGGCTTGGAGCACATGGCATATGAGCAGAAGAGAGCTTTGCTGTTTAGACAGAAGAAAAGAAGGCAAAGAGGGGATCTTATTGCTACCTTCAACTACCTGATGGGAAGTTACAAAGAAAAAGGAGCCAGACTCTTCCTGAAGGTCCACAGCAAAAGGTTCAGAGACACTGGGCACAGCTGATGATGAGGGAAATTCCAAGTACATATAAGGAAAACTTCTTGCACAGTGAAGGTGATTGAGAATCAGAACAGGTTATCAAGACAAGTTGTGGTATCTCACTCCTTGGACATATTCAGACTTGACTGAGACAAGGCCCTGAGCAACCTGATGTAACTTTAAGATAGATCAAGCTTTGAAGTTACCCCTGCTTTGAACAGGATGAGGGTGAGAAAGCAGAGGGGAACCAGATGACCTTCAGAAGTCCCCTTTAATCTAAATTATTTCTTGAATCTGTGATTCTACCTTCCATCTACTGTGAGTTACTTAGATCTTTTAAGGAACAGAGGCCAGCATCTCTGGGCTGTCTGGATGATGTAAATATTCTCAGGCACACCTGCAAAAAATAAAGGTCAATTCTCATGTTGTGTATGATGTTATATGGCCCAGAAGAAACAGAAAAGACGCTGGTGACATTTAAGTATTTGATCAAAGTCTTTTCAGAGGTTAATATATGCATAGTATCCAGGGATTAAGCTTTGCTCCAATATCTTTGAGCGTTACAGGCTTTTCATTTACCATGAAGGAAAGTTTAAAAGAGTCTGTTTATTGATTGCTCAGTCTCTTTATATGGACCCTTTTAAATACAAAACTCGTTCCTGGTCTTGTCAAATATGGGTGGGCCACAAGTGCCAGCAGACACAAATGCATATTTGTATATATATACTACCTAAAGCATGTACAGCTATCTGAAAACGTGCGCCTTCGAGGTCAAGCGCTATGACCCAAACTCCCTATTCTAGTAAAGGAATTACTTAGTGGTCAGTCTCAATCTCAGGCAGTGATTCAAGGTTCTTAGTGTCTGAAATGTAAAATCAGCTCTACTCTTCTCTCTTCTTGGGGATAGGGAGATAGTATAGGATGGGTAATGGGCGCAGGTGAGAAGAGTAAAGTTCAATGATACCCTTTTAGAGAAAAGACCTCACTTTCAGTGTGAGAAACCTAAAAAGTGAATAGGAAAATTAAAGAAAAAAGGATTACTTGATATTATACTACCCCAAGCTGCTGAAATTTGGTACAAGCATACTTACTGTGGCATAGAAATGTAAGGGATGAAAGCTGAGTCTCAGAAAATGTTTGGTTAGCAACTGTCAGGGATTCTGACAAAAGAGAGGTCCAGTACATGAGCATGCTTGCAATAACAGAAAAGCTAGATACCCATAAAGGATCACCTCTCTCTTGTACCTCCTGAAATTCTCATGCTAATGCACAAGAATGGAGGAGGAATAATCACAGAATGAGGAGAGAACTTTTTTCTGTCACCAGCATGGTCATATGCCACTTAACTTCATTTTTTTCATAGACATAAAAACTTAAAAAATGAAGCATAGTTTTTAACGTACAGTAAGAACTGTCTGGCTTCTCTCTGAAAAGATTTGCCCTTGGCAAAGGTGTATCTTCATTGTCACCTACACTTCTGAGAGTGTCTGAATGCTGTAGCCAGGGAGATATTCTCAGTGCTGTCATTCATGAATTACTGTTGAAAATATTCAAAGCTATTTGGCATGAAGTTCTCACCAACAGCTTCCTACGTGATTGTGATGATTTTGTTCACTGATCTCCTAAGGCAGTTTATCAGTGAACTTTGTTAATTTGTCATACTTAATGAATTCACATTTTGCCGTGAGCACTTGGTAATTCGAAATACAAACTCATAAATGCATTAACAAGTAATGTTTTTTCCCAAAGCAGTACAATTATTTGATTTTTTTATAAAAGGCTATCGTGTTTTAATGGTACTTTTACATTCTGTATGCGGCCACTGCAATGATGAAAAATATGGTATGGAAGGTCTGTGCAGAGGCCCTGTGCCCTCACATGTAATATTATAACGTATCTTAGCTTTCTTTGATGTGGGAATAGTAATGCTGGGATCTGTCATCTTGTCTTTTTGCCCCTAGGAATTAAATTTGAAAAGAAAAAACAATCGAACTCAGTCTCTATTTTTCCACTCAGTCCATGACTGAAATGAATTTCATGTGTTTGGGTAATGCCTTCTGGAGAACCATGCCACCTGGGTGTTTTTTAAACATGAAGAGTTGACTATTTTCTATTTCCTATGTAAGTTATTTGTTTGAAGCCTTAAAAGACTGAAGGGACTGGCTAGCAGTACTTATTGCAGGGGTACAAAGAGCTCCCTGAGAACTACTGATGGATCTATAGACTTTTGACTAAACTAGATAGAACAGACAAGGCATGATAATGCCTTAGAGGCAACTGAGTTTTTTCAGGGTAGAAATGGAGCTGCTGCCCATGTGTTTGTAAAAATATGGGCAGCCATATCAAGCCAAATGCACCTTAATAAACTGCTGTGTTCTGCATTGATGGGAAGGGTGAAAGAGCCACTGTTAAAAGGGTTTGTAGAAGAGTATTTAACTAGTTTATTTTTATTAAGGAGGAAAAAGATGACACTCAGGATGTCTCTCTTTTGTTGCAAAGCTTATATGAAAGTCCTGTTGTTAATGATCCCATTCTAACAGAACTGAAACCCTGTGGGGGAAATGCTTGGTAGAGAGCTCAGCAGGGCAGTGGTTGCAGCCAGCAGATTGTACAGCAAACACAGCTGGTGGGAGCAACTACTAAAAGATAAATCCAGCCAAAATCTGCAATATTTATTCTTCCCTTAGATATATGAGATTGTCTGAATGTGTAAGAAGAGTGTTGGGGCAAGGCAGAGGGTGGGGATGGGAGGGAAAAGAACTGGAAGAAATCTGGCTGGTGGGAAAAACTGGTGTGCCCAAGCAGATGCCTTAGTCATGGCTTCTGAGGAGCAGCCCAGATAGGGATCTCCAGCAACCTTCCACTGTGCCTGCACAGCGGCAGTCAGACCACAGCTGGGCAGGGGTCCTCCCAGCTCCTCCGAAACATGCAGCCATCCAGACTGGGAATTAATAGCTCTGCCCTAGTTTTCCATGCATGTTTCAAATATGATGGGCCTTCATTTTCTAAGATATGTTGCTTGGTGATTTTCCTAGTAGAGTCACTAACCAGTGTGTTTGTGTCTTATAGTAAATCCTCAAAAAGAAGAGCATAACATCCCTCTCCAATTTCCAAATGTAAAGATTTTCAAGCCATTCCTTTTCCCTAAACCAGTAATAATAACCTTTTTTTGGTGGCTGGTGACAAATTTATTTTAAAAGAACACTGAGTCTCATTACTATTGGGACCAACTCAAACACCTGTCAGCAGCAAACATGACATAAGTCTCTGTGCTTGCCATCACTACTCCAGACTGAATACTGAGCTTGCTAATGTTATCCTACTTCTTAGAGAAGAAATTCTTAATTACACTCCTTTAGCCCTCATTTTCTCTTCAAATCATAGAGTCATGACGACCTTCTCTTCCTGGATAGTCACTATATAAGCCCTGAGTCTTCGTTCATATTTAGCTGAAAGGATTTTCAACTAGTACTGTGCAACAAATCAAAAACCTGCAGCAACTTGCAGATATTTTATAGTCAATCTAGCAAGACTCTGCAGTTTTCATACTGAGTAGTAATATATGACCTAGACAAGACCCAGACAGGGTCTTGTGAAAAACACTGTGCAGTTTTAAAATGATTCCTCTGAATACAGGAAAGAAATATGGGCAATTGCTGGCATTCGCTGACCCAGGGTAGTCTTCCGAGAGATAAGGATACAGCAGAAGACAAAGACCATCTGGGAGCTGGCAGGTTTTCCAGCTAGGTCATACTACTTGAAACTGAGATTTAAACTGATGTATATATAAGTTTTGCACATTGCCGTGAGGGGGGAAAAAAAGGTTTTTTGTCTGTTTTGGGACAAGGAATTTTAAGTGTTGCCAGAAGAGGAGTGTTTCAAGACAGTGTCTACCTTTCAGTCTCCAAATAAGCAAAATAGCTTCAGAAGCTCTTAAAAAATCAAAAGAAGGATTTGGATGGTTCCAAGATGTTACAACATGCTGTAACTGGGAGAAATTTACCTTATCATCCAGATTATTCAAGATTCTAGATAGAGGAAATCTGACTTTGTACAGAGTATGCGTGAAAGAAGGCTACCGACAGCCAAAATAAGCTGTGAGATATGAAACAACACCACAGCAAACTTGTGTGTCCTACACCTATATCTTACTAATGAGTGAGCAAAAAAGAGGGGAATGGTCCTGGAACTGGTGTCTGAGAGAGAATAATGTTCAGCAAGATGTTAATCTATCTTCTAACAGCTGTTTAGTACAGGTATTCGGAAATAATCTGAGACCTGGTTAAACAGAGGCACAGTTACCCAAAAGGAACTCAAAAGGCACCCAGATGAGTATCAGGGTGGCTGCATTGCTGTTGCCGATGCACATCACAAAACGTAGTAGTTGCCTGGCTCCAAAAGACAAGTGAGAGAGCTGCATTGAGCTGCATTGACTGCAGAACACAAACCAGTAAAGAAAGTTAGGTGCCCCCCTGGAGCGCCACCCTAAAATCCTGCAAGCAGAAGGTGGAACTACCTAAACCCAGCCAATTAGAAAGGCAAGGATAGTAAGTATGTCTCCCACTTTGCAAAGCAGTGTGGAGCCACAGTTAGTATATAAAAGGTCTATAGTCACCATGGTAAGGTGGCACTTGCATTTAGAGTGGAAACACATTTGAAAGATGTATATTTCTCCCCTCAGAAAGCAACTTGGCTCCAAAAATAAGATAGGCTTGGTTATACTCCAATGCTTACATTTTCTGTTACCTGTCAGTGTACTTTCACCACTTAGCACCTGGGTATTTTGAATCATACTTTTTAGCTGTTTGGCTGGCTACACCAGCCCATTTAGTTCCACTGTTTGGACTAAACAGTGGATCCAGATGCTTAAAAGATAGTGTTGTGCAACATAACTTGTAAGTACCTGCATCCTTTGTTGGAACCAAGTCTTGGTGACCACACAGTAGCTCTTTCAGATAGCATCAGATTTCCCTGCAATTAAGTGGCATTCCTATTTGCCCACAATACTGCAGATAATTTGTAAAAATTAGGCCATTAATAAAAAGTATGAAAAACATCTCTTTAACAGTAAAATCATAAAGTTCTGTAGTTACTGCTTCTCAGTGGTTTCAGAATCAATTTTGCTTTCAATATAAATAAAATGTTATGAAATTTTTACCTAATTAGCAGCCCTCCTTTCAAATATGAAAGTCAAGCACTTTATTTCTAGCTCGGGGATTATTTCCAGCTCTGACTGAATACTATTATAGGTACAATAAAGGAATGACTGAAAGCACTAAAAATGGAACTGGGAGCAGTCTGTAAATGGCACAGGCATTCAATCTGTTGATGAAACTTTACATATCTGTCAAATTGGTACAGGCTGGGGCAATAGACCAGCTAACTGAGTACCCCTGTGAGCTAGAAAGCTACAGGAAGATTAGCTGTCTGCAGAAGTATTACTGTCCACCTGAGATAATTTGGGTGGACTGGGAAGAGAAGGTACGAGTAGTATCGAATATTATGTCAGCATACATATTGAAAGAGTGCAGCCGTACTCTGGAAGGTGGCAGATGCACCATTTAGTTGTGTTATAAGATCCAAAGAATGTCCTGGATGTCTAGTGTGCAATGATGGCCGCAGATAATTTTCCATCTATGCCTGAAAAGACAAACACAACCTTTTCACTCCAATAAAACTTTACCACATAACTTTTGTCATCACAGCGCTGGATTTCTGTAATGCACTCTACCTGGAGTGACCTGAATTCATTTGGAAAACAGAACAAACATAGAATATAGCCACTGCTTAACTGCCTAGTAAGCTGTATGCTATGCCAAGAACACATTACATATTGCTTTGGGATGTGCTGTGCTAATATATAAGCAGTGAACTTCTTATCAAGATCTATTTCAAGTCTTATCCCTTCTGCTGGCAAGTCTTATTCATTTCTGCTGGCAAAAAATCATGCCCATTTAACTCTTCATCTTCTGAATTAACAATCACAGACTCATTGCTGTTGGGAACAGAGGGAATCTCATCTAACCTCTTGTGAAAGGAATTAGCCCCATTACCCCCGCATTTGACTTAACATGGAAAATGACCAGAAAACAAGAGAGGGAGAACCCACCAGACCCTGCTGGAATTTGCTCCTGTGGTTAATCATCCTCACTGTTAAACCAAATGCTTTATTTCAACTGTGCATTTTTCTGGCTTCACCTTTCAGCCATAGGCACTTACTTTAATCTTTTTTAGATTAAAGAGTTCTCTAGTACTTGGACTTTTGGAGGCCATCTGGAGGCACTCACACACCAAAACCAAATTACCTGTTTATTTTCTTTTCTGATTGTCTCAGCACAGAAGTTTTTCACTGTAAGGCATTTTTTCCAGCTTTTCATACTTCCGTACATATGAAGATACTGGTTCATACTATTCTGATTTTTCAACATGTTAAAATCTGCATACTAAAACTGCATACTTCTTTCTAAGATCTCAAGAGTGTGGATTTGATGCCAAGTAACTAGATCTGGCAACATCCAGTCAACACAGCACTTGGCCCAGGGTTTTCCATGACTCATGTTACAGACCCTGGGGTGTGCCAGGTAGCTGAGTAAAGTTTTCTGAGGGTGATATTGGGATAGCAGATGCTATGATATATTGGATGATATGATGTGTTGGAGGACTGTGCTTGGCTGAAGATATAAAAAGTTGGGTGGCTTTGTGCCCAACTGCTGGCTTTTGGGAATGGTCTATGATTCACAATATCCTTCAAACCATGCCTTTGTCTTGAAAAGTATGTGTTGGCACTGGCCAAAACTGTGATATGGAATGAGATAAATGTACGCAGTGTGGACAGTCAGTGGTCCAGTCCTTGGTCTCACTCCCAGGCCCTCTTTCACTCAGAGGCATAAGTGTACCCTTCAGTTCTAAATTCAGGCAAATAAATAAATACCTAGGCCTCCTCGCCATTGCATCTGTATCAGATGGCTAACCTTTCTTGCCACAGCATCTGCAAGTCTCAACCTTGCTTTCCCCCCCTTCCCTCCTTTGTTCTTGTTAGTCTTTCTTTTGCAGGATAGTCTCACATTTTGTAGATCTGGCCTGTAGTCATTGTTCCCAGATACGTGGCCGTTTTATCTGAATGGTCTGAGATCTTAAGTGATTTAGATCACTCTCTCAGTCTATAAATTTCTATCCATAAATTGCTATTCTGTAAATTATTTAGCATTCAGCCAATCTTCATCCTACCTACAAGTCTGACATTGAATTCAACCAATAAAAACACTGGATGCTGCGAGACCTACAACTTCTAGGTACAGGGTCCCATAGAAGAATATGGTTATATAAAGGAACAGATTTGCATGGAAATATGTTTGATGAGGATTCCCTCTGTTTGCTGAGATCAGTCAGTCAGCTAGCTTTTGCAAACTGAGGGATATTACGTGCCTACATATTTTTAAAACTCTGCCTCTGTTCTTAATGCCTTTAATACAGGTTTTTTCAATGTTGTATAGAGGAATATTTTTAAGCAAGACATTGTGTGTTGTCACTTCAAATAACAGAGACGTGTTACTCAGTTATATTTGGCAACTGAATTGATTATGTCCATGAAAAATAAAAGCAAGCAGAGATGTTCTGTGTTGTCATTTGCAAACTGATGCCTTTATAGCATCATTTTTGTGTTTTTTTTTTGTGATGACCTGCACAATTTTTTTGCATTTCCTACAAAGCTGTCCTTGAACCAAAAGTTCTGCACGGTGCTTCTAACTATGAAAGTAACTTTATTGCATAAATGGCATCACATTGTTGACATACTTTTTTAATAGTGATTTCCAGTGATGCAGTTATTTATAGACAAGGCTAGTCTGTTGGTACCCACATCAGGACAAATGGAGGCACCTGGCCACAGTGCCAGAAAACAGTCCCAAGTGGGATTAATATAGTAACATAGCTATAACTATATCACTGGAAAAGGTATTATTTAAAGGATTAAGGTATTTAAAGAACAAATATTTTGTTGTTGTACACTACTACTGTCCACTATGAGGAGCATTCATCTCACCTGAGCATTTAAAATTTAGCCTAGGCTTGTTGTCTACATTTCCACTATAGTAGTTTTTTGATGTCTGTTTAATCTATCCTGAGAAAGCTGTCTAAAACACATTGGCTAATGGCCTTCTCCCTCCACTGGCTAAACACTGGCCTAAGTGAGCAACTTAGGCTCCATCCTTAAGTTTTAGGCTGCAGAAGTTCTATAAGATCACTGCTATCTTGCACACCAAACCGAATGCCTCAAACCCAAGCTGTGGACACTACACATTTGGGTGCAGAATAGCCTGCTAATAGGTAAGCTCAACAACAAGAAATATGTGTCTCTAAGACAGACCAATTACAAAAACTATAAACAAGAAAGCCCTGCGCTATTTGGGGAGGAATTAATGTAGGAAGGGGGGGGGGGGGGAAGGGGACAAGGGGCACAGCTCCACCATGGCATGCAGAAATCCTCAAGCTACCCCTAGCTGAGCTAGTTACAGACCTGGTGACTGGATAGCAGTGCCATTTCACTTGATCCAGTTAGTTATGTGGACAGGCAGGTCAGAAGGTACAGAACTATGCTAAAATATCCATATTGCCTGCAGGACCCAAGCTAGCAGCTTCCCACAGTGCAGCACAGCGCTGGGTGGCGGAGGCATGCCAACTCACTCCCAGCTGCCTTTTCACTCTCTCGCCTGTGTCACTGCAGAGCACGGAGCTGACCCATGACACATTATTAATTGTAAAGTTCAAAACTGGAGAGGAAAGAGCAGCAGTATCTCCCTGAGTGATCAGAAAGCATTAAAGACTTTGCTTAAGGGAAGGCGGGGGAAGAGACCTGACAGAGATGGCAGCTTGCCACTAGGTTACTCATGGGAAGTAATAACAAGCAGACCCACAGGGATAAAACAGCAGCCACAGGATGAAGTCTTGTCCTACAAAGATACTGCCTTCCTCAGATGAAAGCCTCAGGGGTCTGTCCATCTTCTGCACTGCGCACCTTTTAGGCATATTTTTATTCCAATAAGGTACTATGGAAATGAACTGGAAATTAGCCAGCCCCTTCCTTTTTCTTCAGTTCTCTCCTTTCACATCACAGTGAACGGTGCAAACTCTTGAGGCAAATGACTCTTCCATCTCGTTTGCTCCGCAGGGGTTATAAGCATCTTGATTAGCTGCTGGCTACAGGCACACCACCTCCCCTTGGAGGGCTCCTCCACCAACAACCGCTTGGGAACCACCCCCCCCCCAAAGGATGAAGGCTGCCCTGCCTTCAGAAATGAGGTTCATCCTCGTGTGTCGAGACAAAAGCTCCTGATGCAATTTTTATGAGTGCCTACGAATCCTGGGATTAGAGCTCGGAGCCCGCCAGTGCAGGATGGTGTAGTGGAATACTGACAACGAGATGATACACAGCTTTGGCCTTAAGTGAGATTTATGGCTAGGGCTGTTTATGATGCAGAGAGTTTATCACTGTCAAAAGAAAGGGAGAAAACAGGCTCTGATCATTTTAAACAGTTAATTGTAGAGGTTGTCCTCCGGTGAACAGCAGTACAGATATGTGACATTTTCAAAATTTTGTTTTTTCATAGAATGGTAAGGTTGGAAAGGACGTCTGGAGATCACCTAGTCCAACCCTCAGCGTAGCCCATACACGGATTGAACCCATGACCTTGGCATTAGCAGCACCACGCTCTAACCAACTGAGCTTTTTTGTGTGTTTAATACATCCCTGACAACAAGATCATTTATTTAGGCAGCAAAGTTTTGAGTCTGCAAGTCTGAAAAACTCAGCTATGTGTATATGTGATATATACAAATGATATAAGCATACAAATAAATATATATTCTATAACATGAAAACATTCAGATAAAGACATCCCAGATGCTCTGAGTGCCTTTGGCTTAACATAAGGTCTTGTATAAAAATAATAGTCCAACACAGCTAAAATGCATCACAAATGAAGAGCTTGTGTACAACCTCAGTAGTGATCTCCTAGGTGATATATTTTAATTAATATAGGTAGACGTGAACTTAGTTTTGCAAGGGAAACATTAAATATGCTCTTTTTCAAAAAAAGTCAAGAGATAGAAGATTTTTTGAGCTACTCTAGCTAGAGAAACTTCATTGAAATGCATGCTATATATTCATACTATTTCACGCTTTGTCCAGTTCAGGTAGAATTTAACAGTAAAATTCCTCAATTTTTTAATTGAATGAAAATGCATTTGAGCTACCTTGAATTTAAATGTTACGTGTGTGAGAATATGCATCTATAAAGTAAAATGAAGTTCTTGCAGCTTTTCCTCTCTGTAGTGGACTGAATGCAGATGGATTTAGTCTTAATACTAGTCCTTTCACCCTAGCACACCACTTCTGTCGTCTGTATAATAATAACCAGGAAATCTGGATGAAGTCATACTAACAAGGAAACACTAACTTTAATTTTATTTCATTTTGTGACAGATGACATAGGAAAAAATACGATTTGCATCAGTTTCATTTATCATAAATCAACTAAGCTTCATAAGTAAGAAATAACTTGTATTTTATTTTAACCAGATTCATAATCTGCAAATAAATTACTGCCTTGTAACAGCGTAAGGAATCAATCTAATTCTATCTGTCATCCAGCTGCGATCTCCCTGTGCAAATATCCCAGTGAAGTCAGAGGCTACAAACAGTGTAAAATGCAGAAGTGCTGTGGGCTGGCAGCTAAGCTTGCTCATACTTTAGAGAAACGATGATAAAAATATGTTGTTGAATCTCTCAAGGTGTGTAGTGAACAGCAACACACCAGTGCTTTTTTTCTTGGGGGAATATGGCTGGATTCAGAGTTGCTTTGCCCCAGCAGAGATGTAATTGCTGTAATTCATTAGAGAAGCTCATTTTCATTTTTCATTACTGGAGCAAAACTTTATAAACTGTGTTGAAGGGAATGAGAGCTTTTCTTTCCAGAGGCAGTATATACAAATATTTTAATTCAAACAACCAGTTGAACCAACCTATACTGGCCATTACATTTCCTATCTTCTCCCTTGCATTTTGTACTGTTTAATTTCTTCATTAGCTTGCTCCTGGTTTTGCATGTGCTTTCAATTCCTCTGTCTTGAGACATACAGCAAGTAAACTCATTGGTGGTGATGTGTTAGCACAGTTTCTGCAGGCTCCTTCTTAGCACAGCCTAGCCAGCATCCAGCATCGATCCTACATCATTTATGCTTCAGCTGTGCAAAGAGAATACTTTCACAGTGGGAATGACTTTAAACTATGCCCTATTTTAAGATAAGCTGATTTATTTTCCTCATGTCCTTGCCACATTTGCTGATCAAAGGCACTTATATCTAAACAAGTTTTGTTTCTTACAGACACCAATGTATTTTATTCTATAGTATTACTTCTCATGAAACTGAATTTATAACTCAGCCATCTTACGCATAACAGCAGCCTTTGATGGAAGAAGCAAATGATGAGAATGCCATTGCAGGATCAAGTGGAAGGCAAAGGTGTGTCAAAAGAGATATAAAGAGAAAAAAATAGAGGAGTCCACACGGTTACATTATTAAAGTCTAGGAGAATTTAACCATTGTGATTCTAACATCTTCAAGATTTGCTGTACAATATGCAAGTGAGTAAGTTGAAAGCTGTTATTCCAATAGCAGACATACAGAACTAAAAAGGTGAAAAAAAAACACAGCAATTGGTAGACTGCTATCAGACCGAACAATCTTTCTGCAAGTTCATCCCTAGCCAGCAGGTGATGTTCTCAAGGATTTTTTCACCTGGAATATGTAGACCCAGAAATGTGTTCCAGCTTCTACAGTGCTGAACATCAAACAATGAGGAACCCAGCTGTGAATTTTATGTATTTTTTTTTAAAGCTCCACTTCTGAATGTGGTTCAGAATCATCCCAAACTGGAGTGCTTTTCTTTTCAGAGCCTTTGAAATCTGCAAAACATATCTGCAAAATATAACAGCAATCTGAACTTCAACCTGTGATGGCAAACTGGGTCAGCAGCTTACTGTGTTTCATTTGCTTATTTCTGTTTCTGGTCTTGATCAAAACCAGAGAAAGAACAAACAAAATAGAACTATCTGTCTTCAATTCATATCTACTCCCTCCTTTTGGTAGGAAATATGATTTGATGGCCAAGGGCTGGAATGGTCAAGATCTGAATTCATTCCTGACTCAAGTCTCTGGTACAAGACCTACGTATTTGTATAGTTCTTAGAATAATAGATCCTTCATCTTGCCAGAAGCCCTAAGAAGGACTGTATCCATAAAAATAAATCAGAAAAAAGCCTCAGAGGCTAAATGACTTTTCCAAACCACAAAAATGTTTGAATCTGATTAGGTTTGGGAGAAAGAGTTGAGTCAGTTCTTATTTTATGTGAACTGACTTACTCATCTGCCTTTTATGTCAATATGCTGTTTGAGTTCAATTCTTTTAGATGATATAACTTCTCACATTATCCCACAGATGGCTTCCAGCCCTTTAACTGATATAGTATGCAATCTAAATCTATGCAGTGTTTACACTTCCTTTCAAGGTGGCTTTAGCAATTTTATCTCATTTTATTTTTCTACTTAGGAAAATCTGGCAAAATACCAAAAAGAGAAGTGTGCACATGAGTGCTCTCCATGGAAACTAGATGGCTGCTTAGTACCTTCACAAGCCAAGGTAACCCTGGGTGCTCTGATTAGCTTGTTGAAATTTAAACTCGTAGGATTCATGTGAATTCTTTCTGGATTAGCTCCTCTTCTTCTGATGAAGAGTGAAGTTAGCTCAGCCTGTCACATATAACTTTCGCTCCAAAGGCTAGCAGCTGATGGTCATGCTGGCAAAACATGCCTTTAGGCTTTCCTTCTGTATCCATACACAGGCTTGTCAAGCCTCATCATTTTACTCCCCTATCCCTGAGTTCACAGTGCAGAATAGCTGCTTTCTCCCAGTGCGCACGCTCCCAGAGCTGGACGGAGTGAGTGGCATAGTGTCAGCAGCCAGCACTGGACACGCTGCACTCAGGGAGTAGGATGCATTCACCAGACAGCAGCTTAGCACACCACCTTGTCCCTTCTCATATAGCCCTTGAGGCTAAGGGCATGATGCACTTTCTTGCACTGGCCCTTCACATGAAAGGCCTACAGGTAAATTAAAAACTGTGTATACAAGACAAAATTAAAAAATTACTACTTTCTCTCTTTTGACTGCTGAGGACAGAAGGAGCCAAGAATAGAATTTATGTTTCCAAGCAAAGAGTGCAAATGTCTTGACCTTTTCTGAATCTGTACAGAGGCATGCTGCTTGTTCTCAAAACTGAAAGAAAAGTCAGGATACTCCTGGCCACCTCCCTGCCTACATATTCGCAACAGAGGTGGAACAGTTCAGGCCTCTTGCAGTGGGTGTGGTCACTGTGTGACTCCTTTCCTCGCTCCAAAGCACCTTCAAGGGAAAATCCAACATTTTGCTTTATGTCACTTTCTTAGTGGTTGCATACCAAATGAAATAATTTTGTTGCTAGCCAAGCATGGATCCCCACAGGGGCCCATGAAAATCAAGTCTAATTTCTTCTTCACAAATCACTACCCAGGAATAGACAGATGCTATAAAGAAAAGTCAGTGTAGGTTCCTGAGCTTTACAAGTGATGGAATACAAAAGAAGGAGAAGAAGGAGGACAATACAATTTTCTTAGATTGGGTTGACCACATAAGACTGAGTAGAGCAGAAAAATTACTTTGACTAAGCAAATATGCATGCTAGTCATATAAGCAGTGAAACAAACTGTATGGAATATCAGAATCTTATTTAAATAAATATATTTCTTAATCAGAAAAATATAGAGCAATAAAAATTTAAAACACTTTCCTTGCTCTGCCTTGTCTCCTCATTTTCTCCTGAAATTCATTTATACCAACGTATGTGGCCGTCATTTTTGTCTGATAGACCCTTTCCATATTTATATCTATCTGAATTTGGACCTGACTTTTAACAGCTGTCTAAAGATTCATAGTTGGGATTCTCTGCTCCATCTGGTTTCTGATAAGAGGAAAGGCTTGATTAACTTATCCTTATCCGTTACTATGGCAACCTGCACCAATGCAGCGAGAATGAGGCATTCACATATATGTTCTTATCAGGGCAAATTTTCCCTGACTATGCAATTTAATCCAACAAAATTAAAAGGTAAATTGTGCAAATGATGGCTCAGCCTTGTTGAAAGTTTGTCATTAGGCCAGACTACAGCATGAGTATTGCTTTCTTTGTTAGAAAACACTTCAGCAAGCCAACAGCCAGTAGACTAAGGTCTCAAAACAAGATAACATTAGATTCAGAAGCTCAATAAATCCTGAAAGAACTTTAGAAGACAAATCTTCTATTTGTCACTGTTAGTACTGAAAAATGACAGTACATTCTTGCTTGAGTTAGGGCATGGCTACTTGGATGAGTACAAAACAAATTAGGATTTACTGAGCTTCAGACAATCTCGTGCTTCAAAGGGGGAAAAAAATGTAGGTGTGTGTCTAAACTCAGTGAGAGACATGGCCTCTATTGGCAACATGCAGCAGCTGAGCCCTCCTCAAAATCACGGTACATTCACCTGCGTTTGCTTCATGCTAAGAATGTGTCTGTGGACAGCTACAAGAGTGGCTAATACAAGGGTGCAGGGGCAGTTGTCAACTTGCTTATGCCTTAGGCATCTGCTCAGTACTAACAGAGTAAGGGTCATATCCTGGGATGAGAAGGCAGCCTTGGTCATTTGGTTAAGAAGATGAAACTTAAATCTGTAGGTGTTGTAAGACACACAAATATCCTGGTCAAATCCTCCTTTTTATAATGATGCCCTTTTAATCCCCAGTATTTCTTCAAGAAAGGGAATGGCTGAGTGAGGCAAGAGAGAGTTTTAGCATGGAGATGAGTGCCCTTGGAGTGATTACAGTGCCTTTGCAATGGGGAGACATTAAGGAACAAATGGCATTGAAGAATATGCCCCTATATATCATTAACTATTTTCTAGATTTCTGAAAGAGTGTTTGCCAGCCGTGTTATTTCACATTTTAGCACAGAAATAAATCAGTATTATCACTTGTGCGAAATAGGATTTTTAAAAAGTGCTTTCACATCCAGCTTTAGAATTCCAGGGGTTTTGTCCCAGGACATTACCAAGTTAATTTCCGGCTGGTCACATTTATGAGTGAGCTACTGCACATTTCACAGGCAGTATTTTTTCTCCAATCAATCCCTCTCCTATCTGTCTATATCCAGCTGACTTCATGATAAAAGGGATTTTTAAGGGACTCACTTTTGCCACCCTGACTTTTATCAAACAAGGGGTGACTTGATGAAAAGCATGATGAAACTAGGCCTCTCTCTACAGGCAGAGAGGAGCTGACTTCACCGTTTTTCATCTAACAACAAAAGTCTTTACTGGGGTGAACACTGGCTGGCTTGGGAATAAGGAGCTGTGCTAGTACGTGAGTAGCCTGTGTGACAGGCACAGGAAACTGAGCCAGAAACTACTTCTTTTTCTCTCCCAATACTATAGATATAGTTTTCTGGCAGAGGTGGGGTGTAGATAAAAATAGCCACAGTTTCACAGTCTCATCACTCAGTTGCCCTGACTGCTTGAGGAAGTGCTCTGAACTACAAATAGTAGCGTATTCAGAAGTACTGGACCCTGGAGTCAAAATTACTTCTCCGTAAGGGCAGAATGTAGACATTCTCTGCATGGGATGATGAAAGCTCAAATGTTGCCTGAGCATAAATGACACGGGGCGACTATGTTAACTTCTTTTTCTGCCATGACACAAACTGAGGTTACCAGTTCAGACTTTGCTAACTTGGACACTAAGAAAATCATGCTTTACAGAAACAACTGATTAATTTTCTGGCTCATCCTATTCCCACAGCACAAATGAATGATCAGAAAATCATGTAGAGAGATAAAGTTATGGTTGGGAACCCTACATCTTCTACTTCAGAAGAAAAAAACAGCCAAAATGAAGATTTAATTAAGATATTCAAGACAGGAACATCCTTTTAATGGCACTCAGTGCCTACCACAGAGTGGCCCCTCATTACCAAAACAATATAACTGTCATTAATGTCAAGATGTATAATAGTAATTTCACACTCTACTCGTGTCTGTAGATCATAAACTCAGTAAAATAGTATCTAAGAATGGTATTCGACTCAAGATGGTGTTAGTGTCTGTGTCTGAGATGCTAACTCTTGCTAGCTCTAATGCTAACTTTTGTAATCAGTGGTGAGAAATAGGCACAGGGTTCAAATTCTTCTCAGTGTAATACAGATTCCTAAAATAGCTCAGGTCAGCTGTGACTGAAAAGTGCCTATTTCTCTCAGTTGGTGGTAAAAGGTACATAATCTGGCTAGCCCTTGAGTCAGATACCTACATTTGGTCAGCTGGATTTCATCTGAAAGCATAAAGAAGTGTGAAAGGCTTTTTTTATTTACATATTATTTTCAAGATAATAAATGTTGTCTGATTTTTAAGCCTATTAACATTTGTACTGAGATCATGGAGAAAGGAAGTTTCTCTCAGCTTCATTTATTATGCAGTGAATCTTTTTTTCGTGAGTGATTGCTGCTCTTTTCAGCAAAAGAAATGTGGTTCTCAAACTTATGATATTAGAAGTATATCATACTTCTAATATATCAGCTACATTTGTGAATAATAGCTCCACAGACTACTCAAACACTGTAGGCGCATTATATTAAAAAGGACAATGCACTTCAAACAATTAGCTTTTTACTTTAGTGGCTGTAGCCATTACTTGGGTAACACAATCGTTATTATGTATTGGAGATTTTTATAGACTTGAATATTTAAAAAGGAAAAAAACCCAACTTGCATTCTGGTGCATTTTCTTCTTGGTTCCTTCATAGCATTTATGCTGTCCAAATATATAATAAGAAAGCAAAATTCCCAGCACTTTAAAGTGAATGCAATTATCCCAGAGACTATTAAAAACTGGTTGTATATCAGAGACATTTTTGCTCCCATGAAAATGAATGGCAATGGCGGTTACATTAGACTGTGGCAATGGGAGTTACTCTTGCCTGAATTTAAAAGAACTCAGTGTAGGTGTCTACATGTGAAAGCCCCACCACAGTCCAGGAAGACCTACTGGGGAATTTGCTTGCCTACACACAGATGTCCAGTACCTTTGCACTATAACTGAGAACCCCATGCAGACATCCCACACACCCCTGGGCATCTCAAATGGCCCCAGATGCCTCTGTATGAACAGCCAAATTGAGCTCTTAGTCAAGAGAATCTGGAGAGTTATTCAGCTGCCAAATGTCTAACTTTTGCCTTATTTAGGATCAGACCATTAGCTCTCTAAATCTATCAAAAGACATAAATGAATGTCATTTGGGAATCTTCTGGAGTGTCCAGAAGACTGAAGAACATCTGTATGTCCTTTTTTACATCTGTTGGGTCCTTGTAGATTCCTTGGATAATTCAAGACATCTCCCAGAGCACTAGGTGCCTGTATTTCAGCAGTTGAATCCTGTCCCCCGTTGACTAACTTGATTCTACTTCTACCCTGGGTACTCTACTGCTACACTGAATTTAGATACAATGAATTCTATTAGGTACCAGAAATGACATGTACATGACATGAATTTAGCACAGAAGAAGCAAAACCCAAGAAAAACAGTTAAAATATGTACATGATGATCATTTAGCATTGCTGCCGCTGGCAGACGGTGCAAAGACACCAGGACAGTGGTGAATCTGTGAACATCTATTCAATCCCTGGTGAGCTCTAGACCTAAGTCCAAAATTCTAATAGCCTGTATCACCTTCACCTCTGCTGGGCTGTCTGTGGAGAAGTCAGGTATTGACTACTCAGTAGGGGATTCATCTAACTCAGCTATAGCCCTATGCAAGCTAAGCATTTGGTCAAGCCTCAGGTTCCTCACAGTTGACAGAGAAACACCTGCACTTCCAGAGGGGTATTTGTTTGATCTGTGGCAGATGTCTACATTAGGCAGGAGGAATCACAATCTGAAAATGGCTGTTTTCTTGAATGACTTTGGAAGGAGCCTGTTCAACTAACTCCTTCTCCTGTAGCTTGATTTCTCTGTAGCAGTGCACTTCAGTACATGCTAGCATCCTGATACCCCTCGGTGTCCAGAACAGGACCTACTGTAGCATGTTGCAGGTATTCTCCTACTTTCCACAGAGACTAGGGTACCTATTGTGGTAATATGAGGTCTATGCAATTTGCCTGAGTGTGGAGCTGCATGCTGCTAGGGCCTGCCCTCATATGTAGGATTGAAGAAGTGCTGCTTGGTCTGCTAACAGCTGCATAACCTTAGACTTGTCCTAGTCTAAGGTTATCCTAGATGGATAAAAAGAAATGAGATGAATCCTTTCCTTCTCCCTACTCTAGTATGATTACAGGTCTGTGCCTTTGACTGTAAATAAATAGCCATAACTAGTTACCCAAGCTTTATTATTCATAGGCAGCAACATTATACAAACATCTTGTACTACTGTGCCTACAACCTGGACTGATTTGCTGATATGATTGGGGGATGGGAGAAGAAAGTAGGAAGGAAACATAAGCAATCTTCTCTAATGCAACATATTTGGTTTTTGACTAAGAAAAGGTCATGAAAGGGTCAGTATTTGTATGAAGGTAAATCTTTTCAGACTCTGTACTTTACCTCCCCTCTAACCAGTAGTAATACTCATAAAAGTCCATAAAGTGTCAATTTCTGTCTATTACATCCAAAAAAATCTATTAGATGTTTGGCTTGGGAAATCACTTTTTAGCCTGCTATAACCTGTTAAAAGGTGAGTCTGGTATTATACACTCCTGTTATAAGTTCACAATATATCCTTGTGTTGCAGCCTATCAAAATGGAAAATAGCTTCAAAAGGCTGAAGAGAACTAATTGTCAGTACAATTAACATGTATTTTGCTTTGGAGAGTGAGAATCTCTATTTGCAATTAATTCCAAAATCAGCAAAGCTTTAATTTCTCTGTTGGCACCCACACTCATGCACAACTAACTTGCTGCTGAAAAGATATTTTATGGTCTGTAGTCACTTGCAAAAATGAACCTTCTAATTCCTCTCTAGTGGTAAATGAATGGTTATAGAATCCATTTTTTTCTGAAAACTGAATAATATTGCTTTTAGAACCTGTTACTTGTAGTCAAATTAACTATACAAGAATTCATCACAGTATAACAGTTTTCAGGTAGGTAGTGAGTCTAGTTGCACCAGTCATTACTTGGAAGCATATACATGGGCATATCTTTTGTACTGTAAGTGAGGACACAAGTTCTGCTATCAATTTTTAGATGTTATATTTTTTCTTAATATTACATCAAAATATTAAAGACCAGAGGATGGTTATATAGTTACTATCATTCTTTAGCATTAAAAAAACCATTAAGAATTCACTTTTTCTGCTATACAAATTCGTACACAGACACATGAAATGAAACATGATCTTCCTCTGAGTTGAAAGAGCTATGTTGATGTATTTCCTGCTTAGATTCGTCTTCCAGAGGCTGATAATAAAAACTTTCTATGATACTGGAAAAAGAAAACTTATTCTTCATTGAATGGAGCCTGAAACTTCAAGTGGAAGGAAAAGGATCTTAATCCTGATTTACAAGGGGGAATTACAACTGAACAAAACTTGTGCAGCCTCTGGAATAAACTATTTTTATCAAAAATAAGTGATCCTTCTCAGTACCTGATGATACTACAACAATGAAGATGAATAAAAATTGCCTATCTATCAATAAGTTTTAAAGATCAAATTCTCTTCTTCTTTACTCTGAATTTATGGAGGCTAACTCCAAAGACCAACATTAAAAAATTATATTTAGACATCTACAAATTGGATGTCTGAGCTAATCAACTAGATTTTCTTCATACTCAATGTGGAGAAATAGGTAATTCAGAGGATAATTCAGATTCTTGTCATCTCCAAAAAGCTATCTTAAGCAAGGCCTGGAGGTGCCTAATTTTCTCCAGTGATTAATAAAGAAACAAGGTGATAGCTCAGACTTTGATAGGAAACATTAAAGATGCTTAAAGCTAGGGCAAATAAATCCCACCTCAAGTTATTCTGGCTTGATATGTCACAGCTGTGCAACCTTGAGCCTGTTATCCTGTTTTTCTTTATTTTAATACCCATGCTCAGGAATCACATAGTGCCTTAGCATATGAAAACTGAAGGCCCATAATTGCCATCTCTTCCTTGTACTGTGCACAGGCAAGTCTAGTAATCAGGAGTGGGTTCAGCCTGCACGTTTCGTGTTTCCCATCTTGGTAACAGTTTACATAATACTGTTTACGCCTCTAAGACATTCCTACAGATGAGATGATGACTCTCAGTGGATCTTCACACCCCTCACTAAAAGGAAGCTCAGCTAGCAGTAACAAGTACATATTTAGAAGCTGCTCAAGCGAGCGTTGTGTTCATTGAGGGAGTCGGGCAATACATCATTATTCAGGCGTGGCAGATACTGCATGAAAATCAAGACTGCATTTTTCTTGGATGACTAATTAAGGTAGAGAACTGTCTTTCCTGTTTTTGTTAGAAGACATTTTTCTCCTGCTCATACTAACAGGGTCTGAACAGCAGGCAAGCCATCCAAAGTTAGAGGCAACCACTGTTACAAAGTACTTGCTTAGTAACTGCGTCACGTACATTAGAAATGCATTGCATCAGATATAGCAGCATGCAGAACCACTCAGCTGGGCTATGGAATAATATCACAGTTTTTAGAAAAAGAACTCTGGCAGGTCTCCCAGGAGGATTCTGACAGCTACTATCATTCATCTGCCTTTGCCACCTGAAACTGGTATTAACCATGAGGGAAAAAGTGACAGCACAGACTTAAACTTACTTAGATATTGCTGTGACACAGGAACTAGGAATAAACAAAATCAGATACTAAGTAAACATCTACTTTAGGAGAATCAAGTAAATTTTAAATATGACACCAAATGACCGCTACAGATATCATAAAACATATTTATTCTTTATGTGTATTATATCCAGACAGCTAATAAGAAACAGGATCATATAAATCTTAACTTAGAGAAGTTAAACACCTGAGGTTTGACAAGAGTTGTCTGCTGATATGGCACAAGGAGAAATGACACCTCTAATAGCGTGGCATCTAAGGTATCTATGACATTGTGAGGAACTACTTTATGGGAAGTCACTGGGCTTCCCAAACACCTACATGAGCCTGTTATCTTAACTGTTAAAATTTTGACTGATTCTTCTTGAGCTATGAAATCTTCTCCAAGCTCATTGTTTGTATCTTTTCCTATGGGCTGTATATGCAAAAGGTGTTTGAAAATTTCATATCTGTCCTGCAGTTTAAGAGAGTCAAGCTTTTTCTTTTAAACTCTCCAAGATCTACATCTACAGGATTTTACTATAGGGTCCCTAGAGAAATAAAATGTTGAGAATAAGCGTCCTATCTCAGGCATTCTGTGCTGTCCACTGCACGTACTTAACATTTCTAGACCCTGGACTAAATTGATTCAAACAAAACTGAAACGTAAATTCCACTTGCAGAGGTGCCCCAGAGGATTCCCTAAGTAATTCAGATCAATGTCTTCAAAGTATATTGTCCTGTTAATTTTAGCCTTTTGTGGGTAAAATGCAAAACATTCATTTCTTGAATTATGTTTTATGTTTCATGTAATTTTGGAAACACTGGGAAGCAATTGTTCACAATAGAATTCTTGGGCTACTATTAGCATTTTTTTATTGTATCAAAAATCATCACACAATCAAATCAAAAAACATAAAAAATCTATGAACAAATGCACACTTAAAATGTGCCCCACCATTTTCCTGAAGTAAATGTTTCTGGGCCTTTTGCTCACAGAAATTGAGACTATTTTAAAGAAAGCAGGAGGTAAGATAGAAAAAAGAACACTTTCCTACAAAATGTGACACTGTATACCCCCCTCTCCTTAGTAAAAAGCATGAAAGGGTTTCCTTTTCAGACAGGGTGTGTGCTCATCCACTTATCCATGCAGCCACTCTACAGTACTTGAACATAAATCACACCCCAAATGCCATGGTCAATTTCTCAGCTGCTGATCTCCATAGGATGCACGTGCATCATGTATTACATGTTTAATAGTGCATCAACTCCCTTGCAGAAAATGAAGAAAGCTCCCACATTCTCCTGAAACAGAATGTGGAATTTATTTTCTACATGTCCAGCCAGGGCTGGGCTGCGATAGGTTGTTAGGAGAAACTCCAGCTGTATGGTACGATGACGCACTGGATGCAGAGGTACTTGAGATAGCTCAGATATAGGAAGTAGTATGGCTATATCAACATGGTGCTCTCTGTAGACTAATTAGTCCCACCAAGAAGCAGGATGTTAATAGTCCAAGCAGACAGTTTTGGGGCACTTCACTAGTAAGAGGATGTGTATCTGCATGGTGCTGCATATCCTCCTTCCCTTTGGGTCCCACTGAACTCTCTGCAAGGAAGCCTATTTGAAACCCAAGGAACACCTAAAACTCACAAAACTTAGCAGGTTTCTGAAGTTGCAAAGTATAATGGAGTCTGTTTCGTCAAACCCTCACAATGAAGCTAAGTGGTTTGTCCAGATAAGACAGCAAGGCAGGGACAGCTCCAGGAAGGGAGCTCAGGAAGGCCAGAGAGCTTGTTTCCATTGCTCCAGTGCTGTCTTAAGTGATAGGTTCCAGACTTAGATGCCACCACAAAGTGGCCCCATTGCCATGCCTGTGAAAGGAGGGATCTGAGATCATGTGGACACCTAGGTAGGCTTTGAGCTCACAGGGGGAACACACTCCTTCCTGGGGATGAAGAACCATCCCTGAAGCAGGAGTTCTGGAAAAAACTAGCAGTCTAAGCACTAGTCAAAATTAAATGAGGTAAGAGTGTAAAATTATAGAAAGAACTGCTTGCATTTTAGCCTACACACAAAGTAAACAAGGTGAAGATGAAACTTTAAAAGTGTCTTGCCCAGCATTGCACAAAGACAAATGGAAATGAAGGTGAAGAATAAGAATACCAAAGCTTACACCATGTTGCATTGTCCTCCAGATAGTCCTCTGGGAAGCAAGAGAGAAACAGATTCAGAGAATAGAAAAACAAAACAAAACAAAACAAAACAGGTTATACCAAACAGGCAACTACAGAGAAGATAACGAGTCTTTATAAGTAGTTCATTGTATATGAGAAATCTTAGATCGTACTCTGCAGAAACAACTGAGATCAATAGATAAAATTATATAATTTCTGAAAGTATTTGTCTTACTTCAGGTGTGATTGTTCATTGCCTAGTCTAAGGGTGTCACTTTTGGCACCTCTGTAGCAGAGGGATAGAGAATGCTATCTCTGAGTCTTTTAAATGTATGCTTTAGGATGAGATAAACCATGCTTTAGCAGTATTTGATTTCAATTTAATTGTCTAAACTATGCTTAGACAAGTGAATGAAACTATTTCTTTCTCTCCATTAACAATAAAACTACAGAATGTACTGAGATAGTCACCTAAACTAGAAGGTCTAGATAGCTAGTTATGGGTATCTATACTATAGATTTCTATATTTAATCAGAAGAGTCCTAATTTCTGTGGGAGAAACACGGCAGAGAAATAGAGAGGAATCCAGTGACCTGAATGTAAGCATACACTACAATTTTAGCAGCTCTGAGGTATTTCCGCTTGCCTTCAGGTGACAAGAGGCTTCCTTCTCCTCTAAGTTTTCCAGTAACATTTGGACATCTTGAACAGCATAGACATCTCAAATAACCTTAAGTGGCCATGATAATGGAACAGAAATACCATATACTCTCCTTTAGGGCATCTTATCTGGTCTTCAACCATCAGCCCCTGGAGGACATGGGTGTCCTGAAGGGCTGCTCTGCCCGCTCAGTCAGATGTCTTAGAAACCCTGGAGTATCTCAAAGAGTACTGCATGTCTAGATGTGAATAATGTTGAGCCTTCCATTTCCCAATCTGTGCGAGTGGTCTACAGCAGGTGGGGTGAATCACTCTCCAAAGGTGTGTGTCTCTCTCCATTGACTTTAGAAGGAGCCTAACTTTTAGGCTCTGTGCTGCAAAGACTTGACTTAGCTGCCTGAACATAGGTGTCTTGTACTGTTTGAGATGCTGCAGCATATTCTGCTTGGCTCTCAGCTTCTGCTCCAGAAGAATATTGGTCTCTACAAATCCTGTGCCATGTCTGCTGACTTTGTGTTTCAGATACTCTGACGTGTCTCAAATGGTACTTTACACCCATGCTTAGACAACTCTCTCAAGATTTAAATAATTTCCTGAATAAATCTAATGCATTTTAAGCCTGTTATACCACTACTACTCCAGGATATTTCATTTTCTTTTCTCATTTCACACAATTATTTTGATTTATTTCTTGTTTATTAAGACTTTTGATTTATTTCTTGTTTATTAAGACTTATTAGTCCCAACTATGACAATAATACAAGAAAACACCTCTTCCTGTTGGAATATTGTAGTTGGATTAATCAAACAGTTTCAGCCAAGGATGAAGGAGCACATTTTCAGAAGGGCTCAGCACTGGGTGATTTCGGTGTTGGCTTCTTATAAGAGCTGCTTTGTGAAACATACCTGATAAAATATGCTCAGCTGAATTAAACTTATACATGGGCAGTTGAGTAGGGCTGAAAAATTTGGCTAGTGTTTGTATAAAATTGAGATGCAGAGGAAGTATTTTCTATAACTTGGTCTGTTCTGAGGACATGCTCTCTAAGCCAGATGACAGCAGAATTGTTTGTCATTTCACCTTTTAAGATTTATATAGGTTCATGTTTGGACTTTGCTATGACAGTTTAAAGTAAAGTGGTTTGGGGATTTTATTCATAAAACACTGTCAAAAAACTGCTTCACAAGGAAAAGTTTCTGCAACATAGAAGTAGGTAATAATAATTCCTTACATATGTATTTTGTATATATAAAAAACAAAAGCAGCTTTGATGGCTTGATGTTACTGTCAAAATACTAACATTGTGGGTTTTTTTAGTAAGCAATAGAAAATGATCAGTGCACAGACCAGAAAACTACTTTGAGTGGGATTCTTCTCAAGCCCTCTTAACAACACAAGGGTTAGGAGGATCTAAGTGAAGTTGGTCCTCCAGGCTCTGTCTATAGTTAATGAAGAGAGATATGTGATTGAAGGAATGATTGAGCACATTAAGTGCAATGGATCTCATGTAGACAGGATGAATTGAGCTACTGTGAGGAAAGAGTGCAGCATTTATATCTTTCTGGATAAAATTACCCAGGCTGGCAAGAGATGCAGGCAGTGACCTTTCCCAAGCACTGCTCAGGGACTACAGCTCTGAAACGATGCCTTCTGCTCTAATCCACATAAGCAGCCTTTCCTCGCTCCAGCTGAGGTCAGTGGCCATCTCTAACTTCAGGGACTGTTGGTCTCAATCCAAAAGGAGATAACGTGCATCGCTGCCATTTGGAAATGGATTTGAAACCAATACTCATTGCTAAGAAGAAATGAACAGTTTCTAATTTAAATAACACCTGCAAGAACAATAAATAGGTATTTGGCTGCCACACTTTTAAAAGTAGCAGCAGCAAATCTAAACTCTTTGTTTTTTCTGAAACAATGGGTGAATAAATCTAGTTAAATCATAGGGGCAAATTCCGCTTTGAAAGATTATAAGTTATTATGAGTTATAAAGAAATACCTGCACTGGAAATTTTCATTCATTACAGTCTTTAAAGGCCAGCAGCATATGACACATCTTTGCTTTAGTCAGGGTGATAATTATTTTGGAAGTTTGCAATTTAAAAAAGATATTAATATGTTTGGATGTGTTTTCCTTATGTGAATATGGAATGCCTCTTAAATCTCTTTTTCATTGCAAAAATGCTTTAACTGCTCTTACTGTATAGTAGTAATCCAAGCTGTACTTTGCTCCCAACCTTCCTTTTTGTGCTCTTGCTCCCACTTCCTCTGCTTTCAACCTTTAAATTTGCCCAGAGTGTGACTGAAACCTACTGGCTTCAGCAACGCTTCACTTCACCTTGGCCAGTTCTAGGACACAAGAGCTGGTCCTCTGAACCCTGCATGGAAGGACATGCATGTATAGCTGGCAAGCATCAGGGAAGGCTGCGGTGCAAGCGGCGCACCGAGCAGGAGCACAGCTCCCTGAAATCTTAGCTTCCCAACTGGTGGTGGCTGCTCCCAGCCAGGTGCTTCTCTTGCTCCAGCCCTGAACATGACTGTCTGGTCTCTTGGATGGCCTGAAAGTTTGCATGAGCAACAGGAGCATCGGTGCCCAGGCATTCAGTGACGTGCTCAGCAAGCTGAAGTTATATGATATGGTTTGTTTTGATTCAGATGCTTTACAACTCTTTAATTTTTCCCATTGACTTTACCTGAAGACATTTGCTGAGATAATATTAACAGCTATAATAATTAGCCCACTAGAAATCTCTAGCTATGTAAATAGCAAGAACAGTGAAGTCCGAGATGTCAATCCAACGACGGATTGTAGAGAAAACAATCTTATGTTAAAGTCATGATTTTGAAACGCTTGAATAAATAAAACAAGATTAATGATCACTGGAATTTCTGATAAAAGTCAATTTTTGACTTTTGTTGATGGAAACAAAGCAGTTAATTTTACAATTGCATTAAAAATGGAATAAATGAATGTACCTTTACAAGCATATATGTTAAATAACAGGCTGCTAAAAATTAATTTAATATTTTTAAAATATCTGATGTGTTAGCTTTTCAAAGAGCATTCATACTGCAAAGTACTTGGCTTATCTGTTTATTGATCTGCAGGAAGGAGCTTATTCTCTTCAAATATTTCTAATACGTAAAACCTGAGTCATATTGCTTCCCTAAAATGCAGTTCTGTACTATTTCCAATGAGGAAAGAAATATTTACTGAACAGTGGAACACTTGGCATAGAAATTGTATGGAACGATTATGAAATTATTAGAAAACCTTTATCAGAAGATTACCGCTTTTCTATCACATTACCGAGCCATTTGTGCTAGTTCAAGTGGCACACGTTTTGCCTTACCAGCCTATCCAAACTTGTGCCAGCAGCGGTTGTAGGTCGCTCCTCTGGGTTATAAGGTCTAAACCGGGTGTTGAAGTTCTCAGGGACAGAACGAGATGATCTCATTGCAGATGCTGGTTTAGGTTGGCCACATCCTTGGAAAACCTGAAAAAATCATCACAGGTTGTATGACAATGCCAGAATAAGAGAAGCTGATATTTTATGGAAGTATTCTCTATTTCATATATTTGAAACTTTAGCTTTGATTGACATTTTGTTAACAGTGAATTGAGCACTCTTTCTACATTAAAACTCAGATTAATAATTATACTTTAATTATTTTACTTTACTCAGTATAACACTATACAGGGACCTTAAAAACACTTAAATCAGTACAGGAAGGTGATTGTTCTAAGAAATTAACATCTGAAAGCATTTTAATTTCTATCTGCTCAGGAAGAGAAATGAACAAAAGGAAGTCCTCTGTGGCAGGACTCAGTTGATAATTGTTTCAGATTTTGTTAAAAGTGTTATTTATCCAGAATCGTAACTCATTCATAATCCCTGTTCACGGCTATCCCCACCTGGTAATCTTGTTTGTAGTCTCAGTGTAAAGGTCAATGATGAAATAGTCTTGTAACTGGATTACCTTCTTATTCCCTAGTAGGTCTTTCTCTAGATGAGGGTTGAGGCATATTGAGTGGGCAATAGTGAGAGTTATTTTTGGCTAGTGTACTTGCTTCCTAGGTATAAAAAATAATGTTCAGGCTTATGAAATGTTTCATATGTTCCTGTTTGGAAAAAAGTTTTGGTAGCATATATATTGCACATACTAAAAGACTCAGAGGACACATTAGACTACTGGATAACGAGTATAAATCTAAGAGAATTTCTTACAGAAGTTGCTCTGTTGAAGGGGGGTAGAATATTCACACAACTAAATTTTTAAAATGCTCTGACGAAGTAGAGTCCTGCTGCTTGCTTTCATATCAACTTTTTCAGTTCTGGGATCATTCTTCTCTTATGAGCATTGTATTTTGCCTGTTTCGACGTTTTATCTCTCTTGAGAAGGAAAAATAAATAAATCTCAGGATTTCCTGTAATATATTTTTTACTGAACTCTAGTGCTAGACACAAACTATTTGCCTAAATTAATTTTATGGTGGTGCAAGTACTGTGTCTTTTGGGTATGACCAGAGTCCTCCTCTTTCAGATGGTAAATAAGGTGGTGGCTATGTTGTCAGCCAGTGATCCCCAAGGCTCATGTTTCGCTTTTAGACAATATTCTGCCTTGAGTGGTTCTCTCTTGAAGTAGGTATGGATATCATGGCTTTTGTTGCTTTCAGGATTCATTACAATTAGCTCTTGGCTAGATTTCCTGATATTAATTTAGAGACCCCAAATGATTCAAAATTTGCTGAAAGAAACTGACCCATGCTAAATTTATGTCCAGTCATCATGTCTGTTTTGGCTCAAAGTCTAGCAAGTCAGCTGTTGTGTGGCCATTGGGATTTTTAATGTATGCATGAAACATTGCTTGGTTGTTTTGAGACTATGTAAGATTTTCTGAATAGTTTCTAAACTCCTCAGTCATGAGGATAATTGGACAATAAATTAATTTAATCATCTAGGAAAGATGATTCTAGTTTGAAGAGTTCTATTTTTTTCAGAAATTTAGGCCAAAATCAATATTCAGAATTTACACATGATTATGAATAATATCGTACATTTTAAAGGGCCAAATATATGTGCTTGGGGCATCAATTGTACTTACAATAATTTACTCATTTCTTTTGATTGAAGATAAATTATGAGAAGAAAATGTAAAAGTTTATTTAGAAATCTATGAAATCTCCTTTAGTTATTTAAGCATTTAGGTATCTGCTTACAAACACAAATGGCAGTTATTCAAAATATGGGACCTGATTCCCATGGTAAAGGAAAATGAGGACACTGAAATCCTTCCCTTAAATTTCAGAGTGCGTGACAGTTAGGCTACTTTTATGGCCATATGGAGAAACTACTAGTCTGAATAATTTATATTTTACTTTTCTTGTGCCATACTGAAAAAAACCTAGCATACACTACGTAGAATTTAGATACATATATATATATAGTCATATAAATAGTTGTTACTTGCAGTTTTGTATGAATAAAATTACATACAACTAGATAATAATAGAAGTGGAAACTAAATGGCCATTTTTACATTAGGGGAGAAGGAATCATTTACTTTTTAAGTGAGCTAGCAGAATTGCTGTAAGAATATGATATGCAGTAGCTATATTTTCAGTGCAAGGGAGACAATTTCTAATTTGCATCCAAGTATTAACTGACGGATGCAAAATGCAAAGCTGATAACCTGATATTAGCAAGTGCTTCCTAAGGAAAAGCACACCTGAAATATTTTCTTCAAATAGGTATTCAGAGATACTTGTCAATTTCAGGAAAATATTTAGGTTTCTCATTACACATGCTATGAACTGGCAGCATAAATCTACCCTCCTTTTTTTTTTAAAAAAAACTCTATATATACTGTGTGCAATTCATCTCATCTGAATTTAGAGAAGATATTCTGTTTGAAATTAAGAAACCTAAATTTAGGTGTGTACATGTAGCTGTCTATATTTAAGCTAAATATGTAAGCTCCCATTTTAGATCAAAAACTCTGGTTGCCCACACGCTATTTCATTTTTCGTGTCCTAGGGTATCCGAGATATCTGCTAAGTCTGTTGTAATAGAGAACTTCTGGAAGACCAGTTCTCTGTTGAACTGGCAGTTAAAACTCTGATGCAACATGCTTGAGTGTTTCAAATGAGACTTGACTTCTGTGTTGTTTAGAGATACGAACCAAGCCATGAGATCAAGTCGACATAGCTGCTGCAGAGAGCTGGCTAAATAGAGGATCTACTAAAATGAGCTAGTCTTACTGTGAAAAGAGTTCTTTACCCAGGAGAACCCAGTTTTGAATCTCAGCAGAAAGAATTCATCCTCTCTGAAGTCTTGAGCCATGCTGTTATTTAGACATGTGCTCATGCACAGTGTTTCCTATTGAGTATCTCTGTATGACTGCTCCATTGACTCTCTCATTTTCAGCTAGAATAGTATCGATTTTTTCCTGAAGAGCACATTATATTTTTCCTGCACAGGACTCTGGCGAGAACACAGATAAATGAAGAGGTTTGTTAATACGAAACTCTGGGGCTATTTTAAGAAGAAACTTGGACGTAGTTTTATGAAGATTTCCTCCTTATAAATAATGCATAGGTAGTCTGCTACGTCATGGAGCTCATTCATTCTTTTAGCTGAGGTAATTGTCAAGAAAGGAACACATATCTACGGGTTAAATTGGACGTCCATCAGCTTGGATAGAAAGATTTAAGTCTGCTAATGGGAGAATCGGCTCTGGGGTAGCCTTTACGAAGGAGCAGAAGTCTTGGCATGATATGCCAAGATGCTTAGATGCTTAGAGCAGCTAAGCATGTTGATATAGAACCAGCCTGTTTAAAATGCAGAAAATAGTCCAATGTGTTGTATTTGGAGTAGCAACCAAGACAGAATTATACTGATGCAATCAGACTGTAAATTTTATCCATTTTGAAGAAAAACAGATGTTATAGTATCTTTTTTTGCTGTTTTGCGAGTTTTCCTTTATTCCCCACGAACAAACAATCTCTGCAAATGTCATTTACTAAACATTCACATTGTTAAAATGAAACATAGGTAGGATTTACTCTTTGATTTGAAACAGGAAACACAGAATCAAAGGTAATGATACTGGCAGCTTTATGGGAAGATTTTGAAGGTCCAGATCCCAGTTTGTTTTGGCCAGGATAAAGTTATTAAAAATGATATTAAATGAATATGTTTTGACCCTCTGAATATGACTCTCTGAGTTACGTCTGCAAGAAGAAGAATGAGGTGTATGTCTGCTATGACTAAATCGTAAGTTTTGAATATACAGAATATAAGGCTGTCAGCTGAGAAATAACTAAGCTGCTGCTGAGCCTGTTATGACTTGGAGCTGTACTATGGCACGGTGATGTTCAAATATCAAAAAGAGTGTCATTGACAAATGATGAAGAGTATTATTTCAATAATGCAGATGTTGGTGTGTCTCAGAAACTATCAGGGGAAACCCAGGGTAAGTCTATGGCAACCTGACTGCTACCAGAGGCAGCCCTCAGGCAGCTCCACTGAAGTTTGAGTGGACCTAAATCACAAAGCCTACTCTTAGAAAGCGCAGAAGTGTTGCTTGGCATCTCAAACAGACCAGACTGGCTGTTTTTGCACTCTGTGTGGCTTTGGTTTGCAGAAGGCACTCTGTCAGAATGGCTGCAGATGTTAGATGATGAACCTACAGAAGCTGATTTTGATGATCTTCAGCCTGTTCTTTATTTGGCGTGACTTCCTAGACCATTGCTCCTATCTGAAAAGCATCTGCAGATATTGCAACTGTCAGGAATGTAACTCTCCTTGAGGCAAAATAAGGACTTCATATGGTTGTCATTCAGGGACATGACAGCTTCACCAGATGAGCAGTGTTTGCAGCCTAGAGGTTTGTGGTTAGACATTTTCAACAGCCTGGTGCTGAATACAGATTGCAGAGACATACCAAAAAAATAAAGAATTCCAGCCACAAGATGAATTAGAGGATCTTAGCATAATGCTAGTACCTAGTTAATATGAACTTTGTTAAAAGAATCAACTCCTATCAGCATACACACAATAAAAGTTGATAGCTGAGAGCTGATGGAACAGAGATGCTCCATTTTATGGAGTGACTGGAATTGGTCTGTGCCTGTGTGTCCTTGGTTGGAAGTACAAAGACAGAAGAGGTGCATGTGTCACCTCTATAATTCACTGTCTCAATGATATTAACGTGCACCCATCAGGAGTGGAAGACAGAGGGTCTGCCTCTATTAAAGAAATGAAAGATACAGTGTGAACTTGAGCAATGAGCCCTGACTGTCTGCACTGATTAATTGCTAAATGATTGGCTTTTCCTTGGACTGCCCCAACTAGTATGTTCCAGAACGAAACAGCTCTGTAGCTCTCAGCAGCATAGGCATGAATCAGTTTGTGCCACTTGGCATCAAGGTCAGGCACTGGTCCTTGTCCCTCTTTTATTTATCAGTATAGCCATAACCATGAAGACTATTTCTCAGAAAAATAGTGCTGAATAGGAGGTGCATATTTATAGAAAAAAGAAATTGGAAAAAATCTTCAGTACTACATCAAGTGAAGAATGGAAAGATAAACCATACAAATGGAGACTTAGGAAGTTCAAGATATATTTTTCTGTTAATGTCTAAAATTGAAGATCCCATCATTCACATAAAAGCATGCATTCTTTCTTACTTTTTCTACATGTTATGTTGAAAATCGTACATCATTACTCACTTAATTTTGCCTCCATATACGCAGTAACGTATAGTAACTGTGTTATGCCAAATCCATATATTTTTCTCAAATAGAATTCAATATATAATTGCAGTTTGTATAATACAAAACATCACATTGTAAAACTGGTAGTACAATTTAATGGTAATGACCTCTGGAATAGGCAATTTTACGGAAATATTTGAAACAGAAGAGGGATTGGTTTTGAACTAAATGGTCTCCAGCTCTTCTGCTGGCAGAAGAACATGGAATTGTGGAGAGGTCCTTGATAAAGAAATTGTTCATTGTTATTTGTTTCTTTGTTCTTAATGAATTTATTCCATTCATTTTAAGAGATGAACAGCAGCATACAACAGTAGCTAAATGGCCATAAATTCTATTGAGTGTGTTATGGAGCCTCATGTCGGACATCAGCCAGATTTTCAAGTGGAGATAGCTTTTTTTTCCATGGATATACCGTTTTCCCATGAACACACTGATTGACTTGTGGAAAAATGGTGTGGTTCCTAGTTACCATGTTTTCAGCAGGGCAAAGTCAAATGAAATGGAAAATTGTCTGAAGAAAAAGAAAATGGAATGAT
Organism: Rhea pennata; assembly: GCF_028389875.1. Taxonomy (NCBI): domain Eukaryota; kingdom Metazoa; phylum Chordata; class Aves; order Rheiformes; family Rheidae; genus Rhea; species Rhea pennata. Next base: position 162,045,649 of record NC_084663.1, read on the forward strand.
TTTAGCATTCTGACTGAAAATTTCTGACTGGCGTCTCAGAATAATTGACAAGTGTGGATCTTTTCCTAGATTAGGTCTGCAATTGCGTTCCATGCACCCCATTACATCTGCAAGGTATCTGTCATTCTGACTGAACTTCTGTCTAAGCGATCAAGTATGTGTAAGGGGGAAAAAAATTAGACTGCAGATAATTGATTCAAAGTCTGCTCATGTATCATCTTTATAGATCTGATATGACATAGAATATCACAGCACCGAATTCAAAGACTTTGCCTTCTTATACTTTTTTAACATTAAAGCACTTTCATGAGTTAAGACCTGAAAAAGATGGATATAACCTGGGAAAATAACGAAATCACTTTTTAGGAGAAAAATGATCTACCCATAAAATACAAAACCCTCCATGCATATATAGCTCTATTATCTATGAAAATATAGTAAAATAAATTTCACTGCTATAGTTTGGTTTCTGTTTCTCAAGATTTTAAAACATATTTGCTAAGATTTCTCTTAGAAGAAAAACTTTGAAGTGCAAATGGAATTTCTGTGGTTTATTAACCTTTAGAGAAAACAAAATATTTCTCAGGGATAGGACAAACAGTCTGCTCTATTGTAAATGAGTAGTGAGATGAGCTTATGCCAAGGTGAAGTCATTGGATTCTGGCAGGAAACACACTTTCATGACAATGGAAAAACTGAGGACGAAGAAAGTAAAAAGGAAAATGAAATACACCTGAGCCTTGGGTGAGTTTTTAATGAAAATATTTTTTTTATTTCTTTCTTGAGGTAAGAGTTGAATTTGCTAAGCTAACCTCCGAAGTATTTGAGATAATTTAGTTGATAAGTTTCTTGATCACTTCTGCCAGAGCAAAGTCTCATCTTGCAGGATGTAGACTGCTTTTAAAATCTAAGTAACTTCACGTAGGTTGAAAGAAAAGAGCCTCTTGAAAGAAATCCTTAGCATCCAGCAGCACTAGGCCTATAAAGAGCATCTAATTTTAGCCTGGCAGGAAGAATATTAACCTCATCCTCACGTCTTTTTTCCCCATGTTTTTCCCATCTACCTTCCCAGCAATGGAAATTCATTGACTTGGATGGCAGTCTAGCCAGTGCCTAACTGACCGCTGGGAGATCAATGGGAGATGGAAACTCTTAATACGGAGAACCTGGCATACCGTTTACTTCAGATTCTGAATTGCAGTGCACTGACGAATATTAAGGAAAAAACATTAGTTGTTAACTACTGGCTCAACAGCACCTGTTACTGAATTCAAAAGGACTTTATTACTATGGGGTTTGGAGATGGTGGTGATCTGTGTACATTCACATGTTAAAAATGGAAAGAAGGAAGATATTAGCATTACCTCTGTTTATTTTCATGTCAGAATCCAGACAAAACTCCATCAAAACAAGGTCTAGTAATCAGAGGCTGCCCAACATAATGATATTTCCCTTGAGTGGCTATTAAAGGAGGTTAAGTGGAACATTTCATATGTTCACCTCAAGCACATTATACTGCAGTCTGACCTAGACAGATCAAAATGTGTTTGGATGTTAATACGAAGAATCACAGATGAGACATGACCAGAAGTTATCAAATGTACTCTGCAGGATATTGCTTACAGAGCAGCAATTTTCAGCAATCTCTGTTTTCTCAAACTGCTTGCAGCTACTAATTTGCAATTTACTGAACAGTACTTTTCTCCCTGACACTTCTGCTTGAAAACTTCTATGCTTATTTAACTAGAGAAAGGATTCAAAAACAACCTGGTGAATTGCTGAACAAACAAATATAAGTTCTAGTGGTCCAGCCAATATTTCTCAATGCCTGGATAGAAAACTGAAGGAGACATTTTCCCCCTTGCTTGTGACACTCAGAAAGAGAGAAGGATTGACTCACACAGTACCTTTGCTGACACCTGCATGCTGTTTTCTTGCATGTTCATGATGGCTTCAGATATCTTGACATCAATAGGATCCATGACTGATTCAATGTTGAATGGTCCCTCTAATCTCTCTGCTACCAGAAGCATAGCATCTGTTAAAACACAAATCAAACATTCCCTTAAAGGAAGGATACCTCCAGGTGCCTCATACCAACCTACTTCCCCACCTGGAGATGTGGATGCTCCAGGGGAGGGAGCATGCTGCAAACATGTGGCAGCAGCACCGTGGAGATGGGTATGCAGCAAAACTTGTCTCCGCAGTGCCGCTTCCTGACTGTTGAAAATTTCTTCTTCTGCCACTGCCACCACAGGCTCAAGATTGTACAGGTTAGATTTAATAACAACTGCCACCAAATTATCAAGCTTTGGGTAAAATTATTTCTACACAGCATCATAACCTGCAAACAGCCAGTGCTCTGGAGTGTACTTACATAATCTTCTTCCTGAGAAAAAGCAGGTTGACAGAAATAATCCCTGGGGGTATGTTCTTAGAGTTTGTGTGAGATGATGAAAACTTTGATATGATATATCAGGATGTTATAATTAAAGCAGCTGTTCTTTCTGACCTTAATGATCTCATTTTCTTGCAATATGAACAGCAGATGAATATTGGATTTCTGCCATAACACATAGGTATAAACCATGTTTGCCTTGTTATGTTTTGAAAATGTGGTTGAAAGTTGTATGCGGAAAGATATGTCCTTTGTATGTTTTGGATTTTAAAAACAAATTTTTGCTTAATTTACATTGGTGCATGGCTCCAAAATAATTTTATATACGTGTATTCATTAACAAGTAAAATCTAAGCAACTGAAAATAAATTAAGAGCTACAGAAAGGCTTTTTCATATATCATACATGATTTTCACACATTGCCTATGCACTGACACAGCTTCATCACAATTTTTGTGGCAAAAGCCATGCCATAAACTGCAATTTTACTCTACGTTTGAACATTGTAATTCATTCTGGTTTATCATGAGTTAGCATTTTAAATTTCCAGCATCTAATTAGCTTTAAACAGAATACATCTGCAGCTTTAATACAACAAACAAAAATCTTCATGTGCTCTCTTTATCCCCGAATCTTAGACTCCAGATACTCTGGTATTAACCAGAGTACTTTTCAAAACAGACCCCACTTGTGTTTTGCTTTGGTAAGTACTAGACTCGTGGCAGCTCTCTCCAGAAGATGTGAAGCATCCCATGGACCTGATGAAAGTGTTAGCTGTGCTCTTGGATGGGCAATCCTGGGGCTCTTTTCCAGCCTACATCCTTCCTCCCTACAGAAATCCAGCTGTGTGGATGTATGGGAAGAAGAGACAATTGAGCCACCGACTCCCAGGCACAGTCAGACCTGAGGGTAAGGACATGTTCACATTTTAGATACAGTTAATATGTGCCTAAAAATCCCACTGAAATTGAAATCACTTGGCATTTGATACCTAAGCACCTTTGAAAACTTGTGTCTAATATTTCACAGTACCTTTAGGTTGGAAAGTGTGGATTTCCAGTTATTTGGCATGGGGCCTAGAGCATTTGTTGCTAATTATGAGAAATGACGAGATAGCAGGCATTCGGTTTCTAACAAAAGTGTTATTTGGGCTGGCATTATTTTAAAATCTTTTTAGATTAAGCCATATCCAGTGGGAAAACAGTGAAGACAGCACCTAACTTTGATAGAGAAAATCAAGTAGTTTTCATACACACACTGATACACACATGCACACACATACACTTAAAGATTCCCATGATAATTCAGCAATTTTTCCACATGCAAAGATAATCTGATAATATAGTTTGGTACAAAGTACTTTCTTCCTTGCAAATTCAGAATGACTTGTGGAAAATATACATGCCTTTGCACTTTGTGAGTCAGGAGATCAGCCTAAATCCTAACTGCTGTAACCAGTATTAGAAAATATTCTGATGTAGGTTTTGGTGCCTTGGTTTAGGTGGCTTCTTAGTTCGGGGTTAGGGTTAAGATTAGGATTAATTAATGTAGAAATCAATTGGTTTTATTTATCTCATTTTTCCTGCAGGAGCTTAAGCTAAGGTACCTACGTACCTCTTTGCACCAGTTCACTCCAGGTTTAGAATAAGCAGGTGGAACAAGCCCGGTGCTGGACTCAATCAAGTTCATGGCTGGGATAAGGGATTATGTTTGTAGAAGCGTAGGTGGGTAAATGCTAGTATGAGATGGGAGCTGGAGATGTAGGATGAGAACAGGTGCTGGTTTGAGACTACTTGCTTTTCCTTCCTCTGGTAAGGGGGGGCTAGTTTTAACATAAATCTTGGAGCGAGGTTATAGTGAAATTTCCTCTATATTGCATCATTTGCAATATAGAGTGCAAGAAGCACTTCAAGAAGCACTCTATAGTGCTTCTTGCATTCTATATTGCAAGAGTGCATCATTTGTGACTGAAAAAGAACGTATCTTTAACTGCAAAGGCAGCTTTACCTTCAGCAAAGTCATTTGAACTTCAAAATTAATAGTACTGGGAGATACAAACTAAGATCTGTTCTTGTCTTATAGACAATAGGAAAAAAAACTATTTTGGTTTATCAGCTTCTCTTTTCTGAATCTTAACCCTGTTCATAGCCTTAGCCTTTGCTTTAAGAGTAGCCTGAGTTTTTGTAGTGGAAGTGGGCAGAGAGTGAGAAGAGCAGGTAATGCCTGGCAGGCAAAGGTCTCTGTGAGCTTAATGCTGTGTTGTATCCTTGCCTGATGTGGTTCTGGCACAGGTCTAATGGTAGGTTCAAGGGCTTGGGTTCAAGTTAGGGTTAGAAGCAAGTTATGGTTTAGTTACATGGGCTATAGCTGTATGCTAAGAAAAAGAAGGAGAAGGAAAAAAAGAAAAGAGGAGCAGAGAGCAAAATCAAGCAACAGATCCCTGGTTATCTTTATTCCTAAATTCTTACCTCCTTCTCTGGCTTGAAATTATGCTGGATGATTACAACCCAAATGTGTAGAGAAGTCTACCCAAAACAGTATAGATGTGAGACAACAACATCACTCAACCTTGGAGCCCTGCAATCTTTTATTTAGTGCTATAGGGTAACCATGTGGACCAACTAGTTAAGAAGGAAGTTTAATTTGGAAGCAATCCACACCTTATCTGATGACAAATACCTCTTTATATTAACATCTTTATTTTTATTTTGGAGCTGAGAGGTGAGACTGGGTTGGTGTTAAAGTAGGGGCATATTCAGGGACCTATTTGAAGAAGCAAAGGCTGATAAATGGGATAAACACTAGGATGAGAGATGAGGGGTTTGAAGAGCTCAGATAAAACAGGTTCCTGCTGCCACATTAGTTCTGAGGTTGGCACTTTCAGGTATGCTTTCAGATAAACTTCATTTTAGGGTTAGTTCAGGGGGTAAAGACTAGAAAACCTGGGTGATGACATGGTGTGGATGAACTGTGGTGCAAAACTGAAAATTGACGTTGTTTGAGAACTTGCATAATCTCTGGTTTCAAGTGGATGTGTGGGGCCGTGGTTGATCTAGTGGTGGCTGGCCTGCTAGATTATCCCTAACTCCCTCTGGTAGGAGTACAGGGTCAGCCAGGCAGAAGAGGATGAGCAAGTGCTATTTCAATGAATTCCCAAATGATTTTCCTACCTTGCCAGCCTTTGTCTGCCCTCTTCCCTTTACCTGTTCCCTCACCATCACACTGTTCCTAAAATTAAGTCTATCCACACCTATCCAGAATGTCTTTGACAGACCTAGAGAAGCCTGAAGAGCAAAGCAATCATAATATGATTATGACAATAATATTGACAGTGTGCAGGCCTCTTGGGAAGCATAATCACTACTCCAGTTAACTGGCCTCTACCTACTGAATTTTTAAGTTAGCTCTCAGACTAAAATTCGAGCTGAATTTCCTGCCCATAAAACTTACTCCTTCAAAAACAAACAAACAAACAAACAAACAAACAAACAAAAAAAAAAAAAAAAAGCAACAAAAAAACCAAACTGTGTGTCCTCTTAAGCTGATTTTCTCCCTTGGAAAATATTTCTTCAGCTTATTAACTTCCATCCTCTTGGTTGCTAACCCTAACCCACACTCGAGCCTAAACTGTTTTTATTCACTTGCACAATTCTGTATGAACACATGCAATGTGTAAACACAAGATAACCTGTGCAATTTAATGAAATAAAGGCTGTTGGGTTGAATATAGTAGAAATCAAGTGAAATGCAATGGTCTGAGATTTATGAGAAGTCAGTTAAAATGTTGTAATGGTCCCTCATAGGCATAAATCCTTCAGATCTATAATCATTTAACAGTGTGTATGGGACAAAAATGTTTTGTTGTCCCAACTTTCTTGTTTCTCCTAAAACCATTATGAATACTATAACAGGAGCTGCTGGAAAGATTTCAAAATTTATGAGTCTTGGTTTTGAAATCTTAATTTTTAAGAACAGATCCTTAAACTCAAAGAGAGTCCAGTTCAGGGGACTCTGTGTGGGTTTAATAATTTCTCAGTCAGCTCAGACAATAGATGCAGAGTTATTGTCTGTGCTATAAAAAAACTAATGATAGGTAGTCATTAATTGAACACCTGCTTTTTATGTTGTTAACAAATTTGTACTGACTTATTAAAATATTCATGTTCTTTAATTTTAGTTCTTACGTGTTTTTTGAACTCTTCTCTCCTAAGGCTAAGCGTATTTCTTCTTTTTCACTACAGAACTTGGCAGATCGCTAGTATCTAGCTGAAGGGCAAGCAGATCAAGAACTCAGTTTAAATAATTCTTGCATCATGGGTTTATTAGCAACTTGGGCACAAAAACGTGACCAATTACTCACTATTTTATCAAGTGTTCCTGAAGCCAGAGCACACGGGCATGCAAAGCAGCCTACATGGCATACTAGATTTGCAGTTAGAACTACAGCTTTCAGACAGACATGTTGCTTGCATACTGCCAAAAAGAGGAGTAGAGACCTTCCTGGTGCAGGTAAAAACCAATCAACTAGAAAGACAAGGTATATTCCTAAGGAGAGACTTGCCACAATACATTGCTGCTGTCTGAGCACAGTAGCTCTGGGGAATATAAGTAGTATTCTCTTGCCCACTCAAATAAACACTATGGGGTTTTGCTTGTGGTTCTTAGGAAGACACTGTTTCAGTCTAAGCAAAATATAAAAGAGATCCTAAAGATATTTACTTTCTTTTGCTTTACTTCACAGAAAATTAAAAAAAAGGGGGGTTTTATAGTTGCTATTTTAATGAGAAGCACATGACAAAGCTGATTATGTTATTTAATTTAAAAATTCAGAAGGATGTGTGAATTTGAAGATATGTTAATGTTTTGTGAACTTTGAGGATCTCCAAGTGAAATGGATAGAATGATAATACAGATAGACAAAAGTCTGCCTATAATTCCTATGAGCTACATCCAGCTACTGTCTTTCAGTTAACTTTACACCAAAAGTGATACCTTGTTCATGTTACATTTCCTCCAGGGTAGGTTTCCAGAGAGCTTCCTATTAAATCCTGTGTTGAAACAAAGGTAGCAGAGACAAGGACACTCATTTATGAGGCATATGACAACTAAAAAAAAAAAAAAAAAAAAAAAAAAAATCCAAACCAGAATGAAACACAGAGTTAAAACAACCAACGGCCCCTTTTTCTTGCCACCTTTCTACTAGCAGAAAGATATGAGAGGAGGAACTTTTCAGTACTTTGCCTCTTGCTCCCTTAAAGACTCAGGGAACTGATAAGTGAAAGTGTTTTTTGGTCTGTGTTAGTTTGACAGCGACATTTTTTTCTTTTTGTGCACATCTCTGTTGATCTTCTACTCTTAAATTATCAGTGAGATTCCACAAGTGGCTTAGCTTTCCCCAGGGAATTCCAGAAAAGCATCTGTGGATGAAGGCTCTTAAATGATTGTTTATTAAGGGAGATGAAGGATGGTAAATTACTGAGATTGCATGCCCTTCACAAAATCTCAAAGTATATTTTATTTCAGAAGCAAGAAGAGAGGAAGAGCTTATCTTGTATTTGCTAGGAGGAGCTTTCTATTATTTCTAGCCATATTTAACTGACCCTAACAATTAGCTATGAAGAAATGCAAAGTGCTTATTTATATATTGCCTTGTGAAAGAAGGTAAGGATAAGTATTATTTGAAAGCTTCAAATGATTTTCTATGTTAAGATTACAGGAGAAGAGAGAAGAATCTGTTGTAAACAGACTGAGCAACTTATTGCAGTGGAACATGACTTTGAGAGTGGCAAATGTAGTTTTGGAAAAGACTGTAAGTGTAAATATACTGGGCTGCAAAGACATACTCTTGAGGTGGCTTCCCATCCTTCTGACCAAGAGCAGGGGGAGGTGGGCGTTTGGGTTGTGTTTACTATGTCATGCAGCTAAAGTCAGTGAATTTTCCATTATGACACTAAATGTAAATAACAGCTACAAAATCTTCACAGTGTTAAATGTTAAAGTAATGAAACAAAACAAAAAATAAAATTGAAAGCTGAATTATAGCCCATATGACTTTTAAAAAATATAGTAACAACTGAAATATATCCCTGTAATATTCTGCCAAAACTTTTTACTGCCAGATTATGATTTACTAATAAAATTCAAGGACAAGAGGAAAGTAAAACTCCACCTCTTGTTTAATGAGGTGCTGAGAACTCTTTTCTCAGAAAACAAGAATAAGTCACACTAGGGATGCCAAAATGACTATTTTCCTTAGGGTCCACAGTCCCTTTTTTCACATTATTATGTGTATGAGAACATTGTATGATTCTATTTTGATGTGGCTAAAATGACAGATCTCCTTTCTGAATATCATTAATCTCTACATAAATATTGGCATAATATTATTCTAATTCTCAGTCTTCCTCCCACATCCTGCTCCTTTTTTTTTGGTACTTTGCATCTGTGTAAAGGTGATCTCAATATGCATTATCTGGATATTTATTTATCAATATTCTGTTAAGATTCTCTGTTAAGGTGTGTAATAAGCACATTGACTGGACCCTGGCCTGAGGTTTAGCTAACTGAACAAAACAAGAGAAACTTGATGGATGGACATGGCATGAGGTTTTCCTGGAAGTGAAAAAAGTAATAGAGGAGTGAGAAGCTGAACAAAGGTCACAGTTAGTGCTGTGAGAAATGGTTGGATTTCACTGATGATTAAGGGTGGGTAATCTGAGAGACAGCTGAGAATCATAGGTACCTGGAGGGGGCCTTTCGAGGAGTAAGCAAGGTTTTGCAAAACCAACAGCAGCCCTATCAGTAACATCATGTAAGGTCAGTATTACCCTGGTAACCATTTCAGCAATACCAAATCTGGGTGAGGATATAGCAAAAGAGGGACCAGCAGGGGAAAAAAAGCAATTGGGGTGGGTTGTTTATATGGGAGAAGATCTGGGTGGAGAAAGAGATGGATCAAGGTGGGCAGGGGAAGAAAAAACATGGGAAAATGCAGAGGAAGTGAGCTAAAAGGGTTGGTCATGTGGAAGTACTGCTGGTCAGTACACTTGTTTGCACATTGATTACTGCAGTCTGCTCTATTTTCTTATTACATGCTGTTCCTAACCATTTTCTGGTTGCAAATTTTAATGTGAGCACGCTGCCTATTCTCAACGTTTGTATGGGCTTGTATATATGTTCTGCTAATGTACTTCAAGCTGGACTAGCTGGCAAATACTAGGAGACCAGAATCTGGAAAGACCCAAGGTCTGACCTGGAGACCAGGTAAAGTGTCAGGTGTGTGGGTTTGGATCCTGGATGGGCTTAATATCTGGTCTGGGGTCCAAGGGAGCCATGGATGTCTATCTTAGCATTCAAGGTGTACAGTTATGAAGGAATAAGTCCAGGTTTCTGGCTTACCCTCCTAGGGCTGATGTCTGAAAGCTGGTTAGTAAACAATGATATAACAAAAAGTACATCAAGACTTCCTGCAGGAGAGACAAGGATCCAAAATTCTCCCTCACAACTGAATTACTAATTAATTAATAAGGCAAACTTTAAAAAGAGATAAATGAGGGTAGATAATCAGATCTAACCTTTTATTACGTAGGTTGAATTTCAGATAGGAGAACAGGCAGATTTAAGAATTATACTAGTTTTGCTATTTCTGATCAGCTATGTCACTTACTCCTCCTTAAAAAAGCAAAAAAAAAAAAAAAAAAAAAAAAAAGTCAATAGTTTCAGTGAGCTAACTTTTTTTCTACACAATTTTTAAATAATGGATTATTTTCAATTACTCTTGCAGGTTTTGTATCTAACCTTCTCTTTTATGTAGAGCAGCACAAGAAATCAGTTTAATATCACGTACAACATGTATGAAAAAGATATTGACAGGCAGTTGTCATATTGTAGCTAATAGCAACAAAATGAATTTTGTAGCGTGAAACGCAAGTTCACTAGATTTCTCTGAGCATTTCTCATAACATACATTTTTCTTCCATGGATTCAGAAAATGACCATAGTAAAAATGCTTTGGCTTCTTTCTATAGCTTTGAGCAATTCTACATAATTTAGTGCATTGTTATTAGGAGATGAATTGTGTCTTATACTTGTTTGCGTATTCAAACAATAAAGAAAGTAGCAAAGACTAGGTAAAATAGTAACTCTTTTCTATGATTATTATTCTTCCATTACTTTACAAGAGCTGAATACCAGATGTTGTTCTGAACTAGACTTTCAGAAAATGTTGTCATCAAGAATTCTGTCTGAATATTTGACATGAAAGAATGAATAAAAGATGGTATATACATATAATCTCGTTGCTTTATTCTTAAGACAAGAAATGTTTAAATACTCCCATCAAGAGTAAGTTGTTAAAACATCAGCATCCCATTGTTGTCACAGAATCGGTAAGGTTGGAAGGGACCTCTGGAGATCATCTAGTCCAAGCTCCCTGCTCAAAGAGGGCCACCTAGAGCATGTTAAACAGGGTTGCATCCAGGTGGGTTTTGAATATCTACAGAAAAAGAGATTCCACAACCTCTCTGGGCAACTTGTGTCAGTGCTCTGTCACTCTCACAGGAAAGAAATTCCCCCTCATGTCAGGCAGAATTTCCTGTGCTTCAAATTCTGCCCATTGCTTCTTGTCCTGTCACATGGGACAACTGAAAAGAGTTTGTCCTCGTCCCCTTGACATCCTCCCTTCAGGTACTTGTACACATTGATAAGATCCCCCCTCAGGCTTCTCTTCCCCAGGCTAAACAGGCCCAGCTCTTGCAGCCGTTCCTCATAGGGCAGGTGCTCCAGCCCTCTGATCATCTTTTTTAGCCCTACACTGGACTCTCTCCAGTAGCTCCATGTCTCTCTTGAACTGGGGAGCCCAGAACTGGACACAGGACACCAGATGAGGCCTCACGGGGGCTGAGGAGAGGGGCAGGATCACCTCCCTCCACCTGCTGGCAATAGTCTTCCTAATGCAGCCCAGGAGACCATTGTCCTTCTTGGCCACAAGGGCCCATTGCTGGCTCATGGTCAATGTGTCATTCACCAGCACTCCCAGGTCTGTTTCTGCAGAGGTGCTCTCCAGCAGGTCAGCCCCCAGCTTGTACTGGTGCCTAGGGTTATTTTTCCCTAGGTGCAGGACTGTGCACTTGCCCTTTTTGAACCTCACGAGGTTCCCCTCCGCCCATCTCTCCAGCCTGTGCAGGTCCCTCTGTATGGCAGCACAGCCCTCTGGTGTGTCAGCCACTCCTCCCAGCTTGGGATCATCCTCAAACTTGCTGAGGAGGCACTCCGTCCCCTCATCCAGGTCATTGATGAAGAAGTTGAACAGGATGGGACTCAGTACCGGGCTCAATGGAGCCCTTGGGAACTCCACTAGCCGCAGGCCTCCAACTGGACTCTGTGCCACTAATGACAACCCTCTGAGCTCTGCTATTCAGCCAGTTCTCAATCCATTTCTCTGTCCACTCATTTAACCCGCACTTCTTCAGCCTGCCTAGGCTCAAGAGGATGTTATAGGAGACAGCACCAAAAGCCTTGCTGAAGTCAAGGTACACAACGTCCACTGCTCTTCCCTCATCTACCCAGCCAGTCATTCCATCATAGAAGACTATGAGATTGGTTAAGCATGATTTCCCCTTGGTGAATCCTTGCTGACTACTCCTGATAACCTTCTTATCCTTCACATGCCTAGAGATGGTATCCAGAACAAGCTGTTCCATCACCCTTCCAGGGATGGAGGTGAGGCTGACCGGCCTGTAGTTTCCTGAGTTAGTAAATTAAAAAAAATCCTGAGAGATACATGGTGGTTACTGTCTGCTCAAGTCCATTTATAAAATTTGTTTTGACATCTACTACTGTGAATAATTCTTTAAAGATATGTAGAATTTGAAATACAGAAAAAATATCTATCTTTCTGACTCTTCTTTGACCATATATGCTCAAATAGTTGAGGATAGCAAAATATGGTCTAAAATTCCTTATTTAATGCATCCTTTCCTTGGTAAAATACTCCTGGATATATTGTTCATATTATCTTAGGCAAGTCATAGAAATTAGAACCTCAAAGATCTTTTCAGCCATTCCACTCCCAATGCAGAATTATTACCTACAGTATACATTCACCAGTGATGTCCAGTCCAATTTTAAAATAGCTCAGACAATTTTTTCCCATCTTTCTTGGAAAGCTATTTAATTGTGTATTATACATTGCTATTAGAATATTTTTTCAGTTATGTAGTGTAACTTTTCTGCTGCTTAATTTCATTTGATTATTCTTAATAAACTATCTCGTATCATCCTAAACAGTTTTATTCTTTTCTTGATATTTACATCCCTCAGATATTTGTGGACATCTATCATACCCTTTTTTAGTTTATGTTAGGTCATGCTTTCCATGCTCATTCTTTTACTATTTTCATAAATAATTTTCTCTGGTACTTTGCTTTTCTCTTTATTTCCTGTAAAAGAGCTCACTGCTAGTACGATGTCTAGAATTGATTAATGTTTTATAGTGGGATCTCATTAGCATTGTTTTGCAGAGGCCCTTTTTGGCCCACATTTCTAGCTCAGAAAATTGGCCTGATTCTCTTGATGCATCTGATGTCCTTATCTTCTTCATCACAATTGATTTGTAATTCATATTCCCCATGTCACTCCTGATGCACATTTTTTCAAGAGTCTCCTCACATTCAGAATTTACTGTAATTATGTCTTCTGCACTGGTTTTGCTTTATTTCTTACTTGTATTTCTAAATTTTGCACAGTAGACTTTTTTCCAACCTCGATAGAATTTACAGTTCTCTTTGGAAAACATAATTAATGAGCTATTATCTCTTCTTGAGAAGTGATACGTATTCCACTTTAACAAGCAACTCATTTCAAAGGATTGTTTGGTTATTTCAGCAATAACTTTATCCATTAACTTTGTGCAGTCTATACCTAAACTTTCTATTGATAAGTGTGGTGTTATCTATGACCTAAAAGTCTTCCTTTGTAAAAGCCATGCTTGAATCTTGCCATTTTTATTGACAGTTTACTGACTTATGGAAAGACTTTGGTCCTTATTCTACTTTTGCTTTTCCTTGAGTGTTGCATTTGTCTGTTCCATATCCTCTCTCTTCTACTGGATGCAGTGCATCATTGTCAAGATTATCAATGATTTTTCTAACCTATCTGAATATGGAGACTAATTTTGATATCATCAATATTAGCTTTCCATCTTAATGTAGTAAGTTTAAATATTCCCTTTATATCTCCCAAATATAACCAAGCAAAACTTAACAGTGTAATTTGCATCTTCCTTTGAATGTCGTTGTATCTTTTCCTCATGCTGCCATCTTTTCCTCTAGGTAAAACCAACCAAATACATCACCATGTATCAACATAAGCTACTTTGCAGTCTTACCAATAATCTCTACAGGTCTTGATCCAAAAGTCGCTGAGGTAGACAGGAAATGAGTTAGATGGTTGAATGCAAGGTCCTACATGTGAAATGGAGCAGTCCTAAGCAGTAGCATAGGATAGGGCCTGACTGGCTGGAGAATGGCTTTACTGAAAAGGCCCCAGGGGCCCTGGTGGATAGCAGGCTCAACATGAGCCAGCACTGAGCTCCGGTAATGATGAAGGCAAAACGTGTCCTTGACAGCATCAGCAAGCGTGTAGCCAGCAGACCAACCTCGGGTGACATGAGGAGGATGCCTAGGTGTTAAAGTTCATTGCCTATTCCAGCAAAAGAACAAGGGTGCAGCAGATAAAACTAGAAGATCATATTTTATTCACTTCTTAGTATTATAATAATCCCATGCTAATCCCATGACTATGTAGAAAATTGTTTTTTGACAGGTTCGACCTTTTATTCTGAACCAAAGAAAATTTTGACTTTGTTTCATGTGGGAAACTACAATTATTATCAAGATTCAGAATATACATTTCCCAGGTACCAAAGCCAGAGTTTTGAATAGACAACTTGAGAGTAACATCTTTCATATTACTTTGCCACTAAGCTGACTTTATTTCTTTCCTTACTATAAATAAACAATCAACCTATGGCCAGCTTTGCTAGCATGAATCTGTCCATGTTATAGCTCTTAGGGAGGTGTCACATATAGTTGCAAAGACAAAATTGATTTTTGTCTTTCATCTTATTGATTAATATGGAAATGTACTGCAGATATCTCATTGCTTTTAAAAACCTTCCACTATGCGGAGAATTTTTAGAAACCTAACAGTATTTTCTCCCAATGAGGCTCAATGCAGTAAATAAAAATAGGATTTGAATATACTAGTGTTTTTTTTTTCCAGATGAACACTTGAATACTTATGCTGTTATTCCAAACGGCACACCTGCATTCCCAAAAGACTGAGTACATCAAGGCTGTCACAAATCAATACAGCTAGTGTGACTAATCTATCTATTATTTTGACATTTCTCTTGGAAGAAAAGAGAAAGTTCTGTACATTTGACTAGCTACACTAACTATATTATTAAGATGAAACAAAAATAATCAATAGGAAAGGGGCAATGTTATAAAATCCTACATTGGAGTTCTTTGACTTTTTAAAATTATCACTGTTCTTCTCTTTAAAACAACCAGGAGGTCAAAAGTAAAAATGTTTGTCTGGTCTAAAGAAGGTCAAAATAATGTTAAAAAAAAAGGCTCATCACAGAAGGCCACTTGCCCAATATCATCATAAATATTAATAACACCACAGACTGTGTTGGCCACAAAATAAAAATCTGTTCCCACTAAAACTTTCACAGCAGGAAAAAAAATGTTTTAGCTAAGCATGAAAATTTTAAAATTGGAACATTTTTTCACAGGAATTACCAGAAGAATTGCTGGCTGGCTACTTGTTGCTGAGGGTTCCGGGCCAGCAGCCAGGAAACCATCATATTATTTTTCCCTCAAAAATTTTTGATTTTCTAAAACAAGCATTTTCCAGGAAAAAAATCATCCAATCAGCTTCAGTTTCATCCAAGAATATCAGAGAGATTTATGAATATGAATTAATTATATTTTCCTATAAGACTTCTGGATATTATAAACACAGACAAAGGAAACAGAGATACAGGATGTCTTGGGATCAATCTGCTGTAACCTGGAGTTTTAACTTTTGCCTATGGTTCTGAGCACTTGTCCCACATTCCTTGTATGCCAAGTGAAGAGATGTAATTAACTTTGGAGACCTACAATGGGATATTCAATCCATCCAATAAAACTAGGGTTTAAAATGTAGGTGCTAGTTCATTGTGGAAATTATTCCTACTCATCCCCCCTCCAGCGATGGCCCCAAGACCATCAGGCTCTCGCCTCTGTAGTCTAGCCTCTCTGCACTTCTGTCCCACCTCACCTACCATCTGTCCTCTCTCCTGTGCCAATGACCTACACTTGGTGCCAACCTGCTTGCAATTACTAAGCTTTGCACACCCCCACTTAATCCTGCTCCTCTGCCTACTAGCACAATGTATGTTGTTGAACTTCTGCTTTAACAAACCTGGGAATCAATCTGGAATACTAACTCTGATTTCCCTGCAATTGTTCCAGATCCATACTGATGTAAGCAAGAACAGGACACGGATCCACCAGCATAGGAAGGGAGAACAAATGGTAGGTTCTGTCCTATGTTTTGGATCCAGTGTTTATTGCTATCAAAAATAATTCTGATTTCAGATTTTCTGAATGCAAAAACATAAAACCAAAGATATTAACTTTAAATGTTACACGTAGCAATTAAAACAATAACGGTGTCAATAATACTTATATTTCCCAAGCAACTGAGAAATGATCCAAGGCCTACTAAAGTCACAAAGCATCTTTTGAATAATTTGATAGGTTTGGAGGTTGTTCATTTTCTACTCTCAAGTTTCACAGAAAGTAGCCATTTTTGTTTCCTCTTGGCTGAGTGCATGGCAGCAAATGAACAACTGTTATTCCTATTGCTGCACTGATATCTGTGGACAGTGCTGGTACAGAAAGAAGCATGTTTTGGCATGACAGGACTAGTTGGTAATTAAGTTGATATTTTGTTCCTGTTAAGCAAAACCAGCCATGCCAGTTTTGGCTTCACTCAAAACTCCGAGGAGAAAAATCAATGTTTGTCAAATGGAACAGGACAACATCTATGGAGGAAATTAATTTTCATGTTTCTGAAAGAGAACTAAAGGTGGGCGGCAGAACCTGCTCCCAGCCAAAAACCACTATTCTAAAAATTGATTCAACAATGTCTATTTTCCTAAAGGGCTGTTTACAGTTGTCATGTATTTTTCAAGGAAAAGTATTAAGCCAACATCATCTGATATTGGTGAGCTGCACCGGATACTGGATCTGCAAGAAGGGGAAGCTTTTTCACAGGCAGTTAGCATTGCTGTCATTCATTAACTAAAGAGGGCCACTTAAGAGCTGTCAACCAGGCTACACTTCAATAAGGGGAAAATTTAAGGCATACTTTATGTCCTCACAGCTTCTGCCAAGTTTTATACAGAAAACTAAAAGTTAATAATATAAATAATGATGTTTAACTTGCTAACATTGTTCTGCTATGTTCCTCTTCCACGAAGAGAAGAGTACCAAAAGGCTTCGATACCACTTATATATCAGCTTAACAACATCCTTTATCCTAAAACAGATAGGTGATTTCTCTATTTTCTTATAAAAGAAAGTCTGTTCTGAAAAATTAAGTTACATGACAAGAGGCAATGGGCAGAAATTGAAGCACAGGAAGTTCTGCCTGAACATGAGGGGGAATTTCTTCCCTGTGAGAGTGACGGAGCCCTGGCACAGGTTGCCCAGAGAGGTTGTGGAGTCTCCTTCTCTGGAAATCTTCAAGGCCTGCCTGGATACAGCCCTGTCTAACATGCTCTAGGTGACCCTCTTTGAGCAGGGAGGTTGGACTAGATGATCTCCAGAGGTCCCTTCCAGCCTTACTGATTCTATGATTCTATGACATGCTCTTTCGAAGGTTAGTTGCATAGATGGAACTGGAACCAGTCTGTCCCTTTGGTGATATGCTCTCATAGGAAGAGCAGAACAAATTAGGCAATAGAAACATTCATTTTCAATTATTTCAGAAGTTCTTCTCACAGAAATGTAAGTTATTAAATTTAGCTCATTCTTCACTCTGAACATATTGCTTAACATTTTTTATTTGTTTATATTTCTGCAAATATTTGTGTGCTAGGTGTTAGTTTACACAAATATCTGTGGAGGAGTTTTATTCATGAGCACATTATTGTGTCTGTGTTCCAGATGAGTTTGTTCGGCTTTGTCACATACAAACCCACAATTTTTTGACAGGAATATGACAAGGAAAAAAATCACTAAAACATCAGTCACTTAGATGTTAAAAGACTGTACGCAAAAGGACAGTTCTTATTTTCCTCTTTCCTTTGATAAGAAGAAATCTCACTAATTTAGAATGAAAGGTGGTCTGACAAGGAAAGAATATCAAACATTTCCACACTTCTATTAGGCCTCATTTTTTTCTGTGGGGAGCCTAAATTATCTAATCAAGGACTAGAAATCCATTTTCTGTGAACTGAGTGGCCAGTAACAAAACTACATGCCAAACTTTGACTGTAATTAATACTTGTATTTTCCTGTAGTATAAATGTTTTAGTAGAACTGAAAATACACATATGTTTATAAAATCTGTTCTTGAAATTGTAGTGAATCATGATTGTACTCATGATATTACTCTCTGCTTATGGATAGCTCTTTGAAGGAACAACAAGGGACGAAAGAGTCTTGGTACTTCTACTCAGGAATGATATCCTGTTCTTTTCTTTCCTGGACACACGATACAGCCTGGAAATCTCACGGACTAATGGAAAAGCAGACTGAGTCTGTATATATGGAGGAGATAACTCCTAATAGTTTAAAAAGCAGTGACAGAAGACTGGCCAACCGTACCTGTCTGACTTGGAGTGCAGTCACACACCTGAAGGAAGGTGATGGTGGAGGGTTGTGGCTGCTGTGAAGAGGTACCAGACCTCCTCTGTGGTAACAAAAGCAGCTCTAAAATGAGATGGGCACACTACAAGGAAAACTATCCTCAGAAAAGTATTCCCAAATATTGCAAGAAAGATGGAGTGGAAGCAGTGTATCAGAGAGGCTCTTTTGCTAAAATTGAAATAGAGGAGTGAATCCATGGTAAAGAATGGGCCACAGAAAGAGTTTGGCAGAATTGCCTTGTAGAGCTTCGTGTTGTTTAAGAGAATCTAGACTCTCAGAAAAACACTGTCATGATTTTTTTTGTCTTTCCCTACCATTAGGGCACCATCTTTGATTAGCAGTGTTACGGAATCCCTTAGAAAGAGAGCTTGCACTGTGTTCCTTCAGATGAAGGTTCTTTACAAGCAGACAAAATAACCTTATTCATATCCAGCATAGCTATTTCATACTTAGCTAGTCAGCTCCTATCAATTGCTCACTTACATTCTCTCCTAGGTCACTTACATCTCTCTTAGATGAGTCCTCAATAAATAAATATGGAATTTTGTGTGCATTGTATTTCTTTCCCTCCTCTCAAAAAATGGGCAATATTATGAATATCACCAATCCCATTTTATCCAAACACTGCTTGATGGCACAGGAAATAAGATAATGACAAGACAACTTGAAATGTGCAGCACCCTGCTTATTACTACATGTTTCCTGCAGTAAGCAGCAGACCATGTAAGCACAGTTTAGGGGAAAGAAAAGTCTCTCATGGCGCTTCCATTTTTCCTCTTGCATTACACAGAGATGACTGATAAAAATCCCAAAGATCACTAGAAGCACTGCAATGCATTTTATTATGTCACAAAATTAACACAGCAGTTGCCATTTTCCCTCAGATAACATAATCTCATGCACAACTTGGATTCAGTCACCAGAGAGACATATTATTTACCAACAGTTTAACTGGGTTTGAAGCAAGAGATTAAATAGACACTTCTTTTATTCCAGGTATTGGAGAAGGACAAGAGACCACATATCCAAGGTTATTGAATTTCTTGGTAAATGTGTTTGTTTTCGTATCAAATTGTCAGAACAGACAGCAGTCTTCCACCCCTCAAGCTTTTGATAAAAGGCACCTGTACAATGCACTCTGAGGCGTTCGGATGACCAATCATTCCCTATTACAGATAAGCCAGAAGAAAAGTAAATCCAAGGAAGGGAGGGCCACCCAAAGTGCCTCACATCAGCTTCATCTCCACAAAAAAGAAAAATTCTATGACTGTTACATTACCAGTAGAGGAGCCAGGAGTTTGCTGGAAAATGCATCCATCAGACTAGGGATCAGGAGATGGCTCGGGATGGAGTAGGGTTTTGTGGCTTTGTCTGCGGGATAAATGTCTTGCAGTTGTTAAGCAAGTCAGCTGTCTAGCCAGAGTTGGTGAATTCTGCAGCACAGAACTGCAGAATGGAGAGCTTCACCCTAGTAACAATCCACCTCTGTCCTTGTGACAGTTTAAAAGAAAAATTAACGCCTTTATTTGAAAGCTTTTCATATTCTGTGTTTCATGCTGTCCCTAATGCACTATTATCAGTGCCTTTCATGAAATCTTTCCTCTCACTGTCATTATTTATTTAAAATTTTTATTTATTCATTTATTTAAAAACGATCAAAGAATTTTAAGTTTGCCTATCAATTTATGTTGAAAAGTGAATGATAAAATGATTCCTTCTTTACATTGACTTTAGTGAGATTCATCTTTTTTTTTTACTTTTGCCTATTTATTTCGTATAGATTATTAAAGATTTGCCTTTTTATACAAACTGTTTGTACAGAACACTGAAGGCTCACCCATCTGGATGTAGATACACATTTATTCTGCTTGTGCAGGGCTCTGCTTTATGTGCGCATAAGCATGTGCATGTAGGCACATGCATACGCACATCCATCAGCGTACATGTAAATCTCATAACTGAAACTGTAAGCAGATTTTTTTAGACACACAGTTGTGTATCTGGCTGCAAACAGTAGTTGCTAGCTGGTCATCCCTAGTTATGGCAAATATACTCAGTAGCTATAGTATGTTTATGAATTTTAGCAGAAATCTCCAGCCCTGTAAAAATATGGGCCCCAAAATCCACATGGTAATTTTGGTTCAGAGTTTAGCATTTGGCTTGGTTCTATTTAACGAAGGAAACTTACTGAAATTTTACCTTCCTTTCCATCGTGAAATTTATACTAGAGACTGGATGGATTTTGGGATTAAGTATGGGACAGGAGAGTGCTATGTATATGAAATGTTATTGGCATATTCTGTGCATCTGCAGGACCTGATTATTTGTACTGTTTAAAACTGACCATTGCATGAGTCCAGCAAAGGAGATGGGCAGAGAAATGGGCAAAAGTCAGCATTCCTATCACTCAAAAATTCTAGCATTTTGAAATGCATTTACATACGAGAATTTTTTAAATACTGTTACAATTTACAGTTACTACCTACAGGAAGGGGAAAATACTACAGAAAATAAGGAGATAACGGTTTCTGGTTCACAATTTAGAAAACAGAGCAATTATCTACTCCAGTTCTGGGGAATACCCTTGTGACAAGATGAGGAAGCTTGAGATCTCTCCAGAGCATCCTTTGCCTCAGGATGGAGAAGCCATAATGTCTCATGACCACCCATTCAGAGCAGGGAGATCCCAAGCTGCCCAGTCCTGCATACAGTGCAGGACATGCAAGAGTGCGATGGTCTCTATGGCAGTCTGCATGGCAGTGCTGTAAGGTTTTACAGCATCTGTAAGGTTTTAAACCTGTAAGGTTTTACCTGTAAGGTTTTAAATACTTGCTCTACTCCACAAGCTTTCAAATGCAGCTGGAATGATGTGACACACCAGATTAAATGGTTTGTTCTGACAAACTAGCATTTTCCATAGAAGCTCTTTTAGTCAGCACTTTTGTGACTCAGTCTAGTTGGGAGCAGACCAGCTGGAACACTCTGATGAATGTTTTCACTCAGCAGCATAACTCTGAGAAGCCTGTGTCTGAATAGGCAGAAAAATTAATCCACTCTTCCCATCCTTATGGATGTTAATCAGGATTGTGCATGAGGAGCACTAGCAGTGAAGTGAGAGGACGTCCTCACCAAAATTCTCCTGCTCACAGAGGATTTCAGTATGCAAGGTCTGCATTCTTTTCACTCCAACAGGTTTTCAGAGGAAAAATACTGTAATATAAGTGGTGAATTGAACAATGATAGCCCTCGTGGCGGAGCTGTGGTGCGTATCAGTGCATGCAGAACCTTGGATGGATGGGTCTGCGTTCGTCTATGACCAAGGCTGCGGAGGAAACACGGTCATTGTTTTATGTGATAGTAAAACATCAGAAGCCTAACTATGCAATATGACCTTGATTTAAAACTAGTTACAAGTCTCCTATATTGGAAGAATTCCAGAAATGATTCCACAATTTTATAGAAGTTGGGGACAAAGTGTAATGTATCAATTCTGTCTATGATAAGCAATTTAAGGCCCTGAAAAGACACATAAAGAATAGCTTCAGGCATGGATGAACTGCATGTGCATTATCCCTACAGATTAACAAACATAGCATCCAGACAAGCACTTTCATTCTGATTGAAGATATGAGGTGCAGACTTTGATCAAAATAAATCAGATGACAATGCTTTTCCAACTAGGCACATCATTAACTGTGAACGGAAGATGACCAGAGCAGGAACTAAATTTGTGACCCATGTACAATGGGAAGGAAGTCAAAAGGAGATCCCTGTCACTATCACAAATGCAAATTGATCTTTAGGTTATATGACATTACTTCTATTTGCACTTAAAAATCACTAATATTAAATAAATGGATATTTCCTTCCAGGGTTATAACAGCGTAGGGGCGGAGGGGAACCTCATGAGGTTCAAAAAGGGCAAGTGCAGAGGCGTGCACCTAGGGAAAAATAACCCTAGGCACCAGTACAAGCTGGGGGCTGACCTGCTGGAGAGCACCTCTGCAGAGAAAGACCTGGGAGTGCTGGCGAATGACACATTGACCATGAGCCAGCAATGGGCCCTTGTGGCCAAGAAGGACAATGGTCTCCTGGGCTGCATTAGGAAGACTATTGCCAGCAGGTCGAAAGAAGTGATCCTGCCCCTCTCCTCAGCCCCCGTGAGGCCTCATCTGGTGTCCTGTGTCCAGTTCTGGGCTCCCCAGTCCAAGAGAGACATGGAGCTACTGGAGAGAGTCCAGCGTAGGGCTACGAGGATGATCGGAGGGCTGGAGCACCCGTGCTACGAGGAACGGCTGCGAGAGCTGGGCCTCTTCAGCCTGGGGAAGAGAAGCCTGAGGGGGGATCTTATCAGTGTGGACAAGTACCTGAAGGGAGAGTGTCAAGGGGATGGGGACAACCTCTTTTCAGTTGTCCCGTGTGACAGGACAGGAGGCAATGGGCACAAACTGAACGACAGGAAATTCTGCCTGAGCGTGAGGGGGAATTTCTTCCCTGTGAGAGTGACGGAGCACTGGCACAGGTTGCCCAGAGAGGTTGTGGAGTCTCCTTCTCTGGAGATCTTCAAGGCCCGTCTGGACGCAACCCTGTCTAACATGCTCTAGGTGACCCTGCTTGAGCAGGGAGGTCGGACTAGATGATCTCTGGAGGTCCCTTCCAACCTTACTGATTCTATGATTCTACGATTCTATGAGTAGAGTCCAACTTCATTACTGAGTGTGGGTAGACCTGCTTTTGAACTTTCTTTACTTAAATAATTATTTTCAGCAACGAGGGAGACTGAGAATTTTCTTAAAAATGTTATTAATTTGATTTGCTCCCTAACATTTCTTTTACAAGCACAACAGATCAGTTTTACTGCTGAGATTCTTCTCCTCTCTCAGAAAGATACTCACAAACTTGAACTTCCTTTAGAATATATTTGTGGCCACAAAATAAAACCCTGCTCAAAGGCTGCCTTTCCAAAACCAAGATTCAAATGTGACTTTTGATCTAAGTTTACGGTTAATACAAGTTTCAAAAAATATATTGCATTTTTAATTTGTCCTCATGTACTCTCTATTCCTGCAAGTGTCCTACTTCTCTCTCACTGTCTCTCTCTAGATCTTTCTCTTTTTTATATATACGTATAAAACTTTTATAGAAAACAGATGGTCTGATAAAGTTGCTATCCATTAAAAAGGCAGAATACAAAATAAAATGGGTCATATTATTCCTAACTTATGTCTATAAAATCATTCTATTAACTTCAAAGTGGGCATTCAAAACTGTAGGATTTAACAGTACATAATGAAGTGAGTTACACACAGACAACAAAAAAATAATTATTGTTCTATGATAACTGAACTAGGGAAACCATTCAAGAAGAAAATGCTGTGCAGCCAGATGTAGTTTATACTTGGTTAAATGTAATAAATAGAAATTCAAAGGGACATTATCTTTCTTTTCCTTAGTTTCTGTATCAAGAGATGATGACCTTTCATTCATTTGTTCATAAAAGGTCTTTCAAACTAGCGTGTGACTGTATAGATACTACTTCTATCTAATGATAGAGGTTTATAGGTAAGTTTTTAAGCTCCTGGTATTTTCAATAAAAATGGCCTGAGTTAATAAATGATCAAACATCTATTTCTTTTATTTATAAACAGTAAGTGTACCTCTTTGTTGCTTCTAACCTGACGAAGTACCCTACGGGTAATTCATTTTCTCTTTTGCCTATGTAATTCCAATCAGACATCCCCCTAAAGGCCTGGATAATTTTCAGAATGTGCCGTTAGGGAGATGCTTGTGAAAGTAGGGCATGTAGCAATAAATCATCACTATAAATTAGATCAGTATTTATTCCATCATCAACTCAAATGCTTCTTAAATTTGGATTTTCCCAAAACTGACTCTGCAGAAATCCAAGAGAAGCAGGAGCTCATTCAGGAAAAAGATATGCTCCTTTTGATAAAAACACACTTTATAAGAGTTTTAGAGTGAAAAACTCTAATTTCTCTCTTTGATTTTGTGGCCATATCTCAAACTGGCCACTGAATTCTTTCTCTGCTCCTGTTCTCAATACAGAAAAAATCATGGAAGTTCAGGGTTGATCATTGCTCTTCTAAACAAAAAAGCTTTCCATCATATTATTATTTCAACACAGAAACACAGGGAAAGAGCCTTTCAGATGAAGTATTTTATTATAGTATTAGAAGTCGAACAAACTTCTTTTTTAATCCTCTTAAACTTACTGTTAGGTGGTACCAGTTTTTTAACTCCCCTGGGTTATTTATATTTAAGTTCTTTTTCTCTTTCACGGGGAAAGGAAATCTACTGGGTATTACTACTGTAACTCCCAAAATCAGTGAACCAATGTTTTGTGGGTATTTTCCGGGCTATCTAATGAGCTGGCAGATCGCATAATGACAATTTTCCTTGCGTATTTGTTCAATATATACCATGACCCAGTTCAGATTTTGAAAGTATATTGTAGAGACATCTCAGATTTTGATTCAGACATGCTGTTGACAATTTAGTGGAGACCATACACATATTAAACAGCTGAGACCATAGTTTAATCTGGCAGCAAGCCATCTTTTATAGTCTCACACAAGCATTTTTCTAACCTCAGATTCTAATCTTTAAAGTAGTGGTCATATGTTATTATGATGATATATTATTTCACAATTGAAAAAAAGCCTTGCTGATAAAAAATAACCTTCAAGCATTTTAAATATTCTTTATAAATGCAAAAAAAAAAAAAAAAAAAAAAAAAAAAAGTAGTGTTTGCAATGTTTTGAATTTATGATTCATTTCATGCTGATTATTTGAAAGCATTGCACTCACATTCCTCAGATTTTTACAAGCTAGGAGAGCATAAAACTTTTAAAGATAGGGCAATTTCTTTGCAAAATATGGATTTTTGTGTCACTAAAAATGCTTTACAAGATCTTTCAGGCCATCACTGCTGGATTTCACAATACTGACTTCAGGGAGGGATCTTGCAAATATTGGTGACGTGATGGGAACTAGTGACATTTGTGTGTAAAAGTGGGGTTGAAAACTTGTTTTATTTTAGTTGGAATGCAAGAAAATAAGCAGGAAGATATTCTACTGGTTTCTCTGATAACTTAAGTTGAAGTTCAAATTAAACATTGCCTTTTGAAAGAAGTTTTTGAAGGATGAATGGAGTAGTTAGTCCTCTATAAAAAAGAGGCAAATTTGAAAAAAAAGCTGGTCTATCCAAGCAAAGGAATCGGCCTGCACTAGAGAGATTTTTCTGTCTTAAAAATTATGCTGTTTGAAGCTATTTTGCATTTACTTATTTGAACTACTTGGAGCTCTACTTGCTCTATGTATGCTTATGTACTCATAAGCAAAAATAGTAATTTGTATAAACATGCAATCATGGTTTGCTATTGAAATATTTGCATGCAAATGGTTTTGACTCTCACTTTGAAAAAAAAACACTTTAAAAAGCTCTTTTTTTATGAAAAGGAGCTAGCAAGAACTTCTTACTAGAATTAGCACATTATGGAAAAGACAGGTCAACTCTATATCAAGAATTCATGGTGAGTTAATAGCAAGAAATAGTGTCACTTCATCTGGCAAAGAGGATTTCCTATTAAACGTCAGAATGACAAGTAGCACAATGGGAGAACAGTAAGAAAACTAGACGCAGGAGTAGAGATAAGTTTTGAACTAATATCCGAAACAAGCTATAAACAAGGTAAAGCGAAGGGCTGTTCTGCATGACTGGAGATGAAGAGGCAAAAATTCTTGTAATAATTCTGGCAAGATTGTGTGGAGGGAGACTAGTAATATTGGTGCAGAGAAAATAAGGAGAACAATAGTGTGTATAGAATTTGTTAAATTCTGAAAACATGGAAAACAGTTCTAGAGAGAGATTTGGATGGTGTTGCTTTTGACTGTGAGAAACAGTAAAGCAAATAGAGAAAAACAAAGTTTTCAGGAGAGAGCACTCCAACGTGTGGCACATTTACATCACAAAACAGCAGCTGCAATTGCAGATATACTCCCAGAACGAAATATGCCCCTGCTGAAATGAATAGCTAAACTCCTGTGGATTTCAGGAGAACAAGCATTTCCATTCTAGATAATATATGTGTGCAATAGGCCTAAGAGATCGTTATCCATATACCACCACTAACCACAGAGGACTACTTTTGCTTTGTTTTTGATCCTAAGTTGTGTGCCAAGCAATCTAAGACAATTTGTAAAAGACAAAATAAAATAAAATGAAATAAAATAAGTAGAGCAAAATGTTCTTTATCCTCTAGCCACTGCTTGTTCTATGAGATTAAAAACTACTAGTCAAAATCATGAAATCATATATTACTATTTTGTTTATCTTGCAGTTTAATTATCACAAGCCTTTAAAAAAAATCCTTTCACTGCCGATGTTCAGTAACATAGCAGTGAGTATTTGATAGGAGCAAGATAAACAAAAACCAAAGATAAATAATGACACTGACTACTACTCATTAATTGCCTAATATCTTTTCAGTGCCCTTTGTTTCTCCTAATGGAAAGTTCATAATAAAAATAATCAAAGAACAAGATTTTACAATAAATATATATTAATATTGTTGGTTTCATTCCATAGTATTTTTTCTATGCTCTAAAAAACAACAAGAACCACAAAAAAGACATTTTAGAATGAACACTCTAAGCATTCAGATATTTTTAAAAAATATTACTTTCATATATTGCTTTCCAGGTATGAGCTTTAAAGGTTTTTCCAAGCATCCTTTTTAAAGACAAAATAGAAGCATAGGATGCCTACATAGCCACTTTTTAAAATTATTTTTTGAAAATCTTTTTTTTCCCTGTCTTTTAAATTGTCAAGTGAGATTTGCACATTTTGAGACTCTCAACATACCCACTCAATTCATATTGAAGCTACCTAACTAAATAATCGGTTACTTCATATTTGACTGGAAAACGCCTGTTAGGTTCAAAGGAGATTGACAGTTATTATAGAAGAATACAAGACAACACCTTTGATTTTTATGGTATTCATATAATTCAAAGATGGATGTCCCATAAAAATCATAGATAGATTGGCTAAACTGAACCTCTACGTAAGGAAAAGTATTTTTCCTTCAAGGAGAAAATGCACATTCTAATGTCAGTTCTGATGTTTGGCTACTTTGGATAGCTCCTCTTTCAATTTTTCCTTGCAAGTATCACATTAAATAGCAGATGAAATGAGTGTATTTAAAAAAAATGTACTCAGGTTCTTTACTCATGTTATACATCTTGCTTTCCTATAGGAAATGCTAGAGATAATTTGTATCCACAAACTCCTCATCAAATTTTCCTTCCATGTAAATGTTTTATAATAGATGTTTATAATAAAATCAATCTTTTTGACCTTGGCAGAGAATTAAAAACAATACTTTAACTTTTGTTGGGGAATGGAGGAAAGCGCTAATGTTTTTTTTCCATTGGTCCTAAGTCACATGTGTTTTCTTAGACTCTTTTACTTCTGCAACAAAAAAGAGATAATGCTGCCTGCACGAGAAAGAAAACCAACTCCTTTAGATAAAGAGTGAAAATAATGAACTAAAATAACAAAGAACAAGATCTACAAAATGAACTGACATATGAATTTAATAATATGAGATTTATAACTCTTTATTTAACATCTTTTCCCACTTCTCAGCCCAGATCCTGTCTAAAGTGTTTAAATTTATACTTACAGTGACAGTGTGGTCTTTATTTGTGTATAAAGACATTGCCAAATAAGTAAGAAAGAAAAAAAAAACAGTTTAATCCTATTTTCTCATTCCAATAAGTATATTTAAAAAGAAAGCCTTTCATTCCTGGAGGTTACAAAAATGAAGGCTACATGGAGTTAGGGTATATTCCACAGCTCCATGTATGACTTCCCCTCCACTCCCTTTCTTCCACAATTTTGATAAACTAGATAACACTAAGTGAAACCATTAATGCTGAGTTCCAGCCAGACTAAATCAATCTGCAATTAATATTTTATAGGATTACTTCACAGTTTGGTAATGTCATATTGGTCTCCACAATAATAGGCTGTGGGGTCTTTTCTTCTGTATGTGTACAGATTTACATGGTTTCCCCCTATTAATGCAAACAGCAACATGTATTCAAATAATATAGAAATACAAAACAGGATCGGATATAAGGGAAGAGAGTTGCTAAGTACCATGCAAGTGAAAGCTAATATAGAAATACTATTTATTGATGTATACCACACATAATTGCTACAAATGATTTATGTAGCATTAAATAAATAAGTAGGTGGTTCAAGTTTTATGTGTGCTTAAGGTAGTTTCAGGAGCTGCAAATGGCTGTATTGGATCAGACCAAAGCTTCACATAACTCACTATTCTCTAACAGTGTCTAGTAGTAGAAGCTTAGGAAAACATGTAAGAACAAGTCAGGCACATACTGAAACACCCCTGAAGACTCAAAGTGCCAGAGGAGTATTTTTGTACTTGAAGGTCCTTACCTGATTTTTTTTTTTTTTTTTTTTTGCATGTGTTTGCTTAACTGATTTCTAAACCTATGCAAAATTTTCTGATAACCACAATATCACTTGGCAGAGATCTGCAGCTTAATTATGCCATATATGGAAAAGCACTTTCTTCTATTTATTTGCCATCTACTACCTGTTGATTTCTTCTGATATTTCTCATTTCATGCATTATGACGGACAGGAAATAAATAATTTATGCACATTCTCCTTGCTTCCCAGGGTCTTACAGATCACTAGAATTTCTCCCTGGAGGTTTCTCTATTCTAAGCTGAAGAATCCCAGTCCATATTATCATTTCTAGTATGGAAGAATTTTTGTATCCTTGTTCATCCTCGTAGCCCTTTCCTTTAGCATATTTAGCCTTACTTGAGGTTTTTGACATAGGTAAGACAGATCTTTAAACAGCATTTAACATTAGCCAGCATTACAGCTTAGATATAGAGCTGAATCTTCATATATGGATTGAACAAGTACCTACTTTAGCATACAATATACAGGGACACCAGTGTGATTATTTTTTGTATCTTGATTATAGACCTTAGGACAATTTTATGTGAATAGCTGCAGTTCCTATCTAAACTTCTATGTTTTTATGTTGAGTGAACTACAAGTTTGATAAAACACATCACACTTGAGGTGTACTTTCGTATTTTGCATTTTTCATGTTTTATTTAATTATATACTGACCAAAAGACTTTTTGTTGTATGGCAGAACTCAACAGCGACTGTTTATATTGTGTTCTCAAGATTCTTAAGAGGAAGGTGACAAACTTGTTAAGGAAATGCATGGTTATCACTCAGATATTTTCAGAAGATCTCTCATGTGACATAAATCTTAATCTTTTGGTCATCCTTGGATGTGAAAGGATATGAATGTGATAAAAACACAACTACATTTGATTCTTTCTGATGTTTAAATCTAGGGATAGTTAGCTTGAATGCTCTGATGAAGCTCAGTGATTGTACTAAAACAGAGACAGCTGGGACACAGACAATTAGATTAAACAACTTCTTAGGGTATATGACAGCCCTATTTTCTCCAGCTCTAAAATAAGATTTGGCATGCATTGAAACTGTTTTTCAAGTGCTGTGCTACTTTACGTTTTACCTTAAGCTTTTTTTTTTTTTTTTTTTTTTTTTTTTAATTTGTCCAAAGAGCTTGTCTCATCGTACATGAGACATGCAATGTTCCAGATAGAGACAGCATTGGAGAAGAATAAAAGACAAAATTATCTGGGTCTAATGAAAATAAGGTATGCAAGTTCACCTCCTCCATGTACTGATCACAGTAAATTTAAATGATCTTGCACTCTACAGGAGTGATATTCACCAGGTGTATGTTACTCCACTTTCTTAACTGTAACAGTAGTTTTCTGTTCAAAATGATTTTGGTTTGTACAGGTTTCAATGCCCATGCATCCCCTCTGGCTCCTGAGCCTACTAGAGCCATGAGCACAGCTAGACCGTTTCATAGAATCATAGAATTGGTAAGGTAAAGGGACCTCTGGAGATCATCTAGTCCAACCCTCAAACGAGGGTGGCCTGTGTGGGATCGAACCCGCGACCTTGGCACTATTAGCACCACGCTCTAACCAACAATCTGCTAGTGTGATTCAAACTCTTTTTAGACTATTGGACTAGATTTAAACATCAGGGAGCTGGGTCAGTTCTCAGGACACATCCTCTGTTCTCCAGTTCACTCCCTCAGCTCCTTTGAGAGCACCTGGGAGTCTAGGAAATATTAAAGTACAGAACAGGGCTTCCTTGTGTAAGGAGAAGGAACTGAGGGGGTGTGCACGACAACCAAGATGACCGAGGTCCTGTGCCTTGAACCAACTGATCAAAGAGGCAGATTGCAACCATTTTTATTAGTATTCCTACAACTAGTGTTAGACTAACAACAGCAATGATGAAGATTTTTGATACTCATATGTGTTTAGAAAATACTATGTAGGCTTGGATTAGAGGCTCTAATCCAAATTTGCCATAAAAGAAGAAAGTGAAATTGATTTTTTTTTTAAAAAAATGTTTGAATACACATGTGCATCTTACTATTCTATTTATTATTCAAAAAAAAAAAAAAAGAGCTAACATTCATGTTCATGCGATGTCCACGCAATGAACATTATATGCTACAAAGACAAAATAATTATGATTAACTGAGACTCTTATTTGTTGCTCAAGGTCCTCAGATTCAAATATTTCATGTTATCATATTTATTTACTTAAATTGAACATTTATCCACCTGTTTCAAACATGCAGCTACAGAAAGGTCATACTTCAAACTATAGTTTCTATAGTTTATCTACCAGTACAATTTAACTATACAATAGCAATTTCTCACTTTTTTTTATAAGAACTTGTCATTATTTTTATTCATGATGTTCCGTTGTCCAAGTGGGAACCATCACCAAATGCAGTATTCGGATGTTTGTCTTAGCCAGACCATATACTCAAATCCTAGCGCTTGATTCAAACTTGTCTCTAAATTAGCAGGTTACTATCCTGAAATTAAGGTTGCAGTCTCCATGATAGGATGACTTGTCATCAAGACAATATTTACTAGGATCATTTTACCAATACATTTCTTTGCATGGGTACTCTTATTTCTGAGTAATTTCTAAATTTCTCCTGCTTGGTGAGATACATTCTTCCAACAATGGCAGTATAATTATGCTCTCACGTTTCATCATGGAAGCAAAGACCAAGCTTCATTACCAGACTTTTTTCTAAGAGGCAGTGAAATGCACCTGTGTTTATTTAAGAAAAAAGAAAGAAAATAGAGCTTTTCAGACTTGGTTCTTCTGTGTAACATAGCCTTATTATACCATTCCAGTTACAAGGAAGGTTGAACAAGCGGATTTAAGCAGCTCCACCAGAGTGCTACAGAAGCAGGTAGTGGTACTACCCTTGTCCCTCCATAGACCCTGCATTAAATGAAAAATCCTTGTCACGTCAGTGAGAGATAATTGTCTTTGTTCTATGCCTGCACAAATCATACCAAACTGGTAAAAGATTTAAGAATATTGAATAACTCTGAACTGTACTTGGGTTAAAATGCAGTTAAGAAAGTCCAAAGGTGATTTAAAGATACCCGTACTCCGGCTCCTTGAAAAAGAAGGAATGGCAAATCTGACCAACTGCATTTTATGCTTTGCAAATTTTCAGGATTTTGCATAAATGAAAACAATATTTAAGACCAAAATGCTGTCAGAGTAATTTCAGCAAGTCTCTACTGGGATGTTTAAAATCTTTCATTTGAATTCAGTGTTCAATATCCCTGCACGATGAACAGACAGGATAACTAATGGGACTGTAGGATACCTTATAACCTTACTGTCAGTGAAGCCCTGTGGATTGATGGAAGACTGGCACACTCACACCTGGTAAGATGTGTGGACTCGTGCTGGGTTGCAATTAGCATGTTCATTCTCATTTGTTATTGTCTCTTTAATTCCCTTTCCTTATTTTTTTTTAATTAAGTTTTAGGAGACTTTCTCAAAGACAAAAAATTTTTCTCTGTTTATTTCCCTCCAGATGAAAATAAGTCGTCCCCCCCCCCCGACAGTAACCTGTGTTTAAATTCAGCCAAAATAGGCATTCCTAAAACACAAACAAGCTCTCCATGGTATTCTGTTACACGGAAACAATGTAGGTACAGCAGCAAAAGAAGAGGAAGCATTCATATTATTCAGGATGCATCTATCCTGTCCTCCAACTGAGCCTGGACAGATTTGAAGAGACATGAAAGCACCACATGTTCAGCACTACTTAGGTGTTGTTTGTTCATCCCTGTTGCTATGTGAATATATTCCCATGTTTATTATAAAGATCGAATCGAGAGCACAGTAGAAAAAAATCTGTCACTGTTTACTCTGATTTTTTCCTGATATGTAATATATACATTTTTTTTTCTGTTAAATATGTCTAAGGTTTGCTATATTTCTTGGAACAAGATACATATACACACATATATAAAACAAATGATGGAGGTGATTAAGTTTACTCAGGAGACAAAGCTTTTTCATGATTCTTACTGACGTGAGTACATCTAATGGTTAGTATTTTGGGATTGTATCTTTGTCAGTCTTAAAAGCACAGTCTACTCTGTTTGCTATTATAACAAAAATATAACCCATATGTCATAATTATGTTTTCCTCACTGAAAGAACAAGCTTGTCTGGGAATATTGGTAGCATTACAGAATTTACTGCCAGTCTTGGAATTGTGCTCAGGAATCTCATCATTCCTGCTTTCAACTTTTCAACCTTTTTTTTTTTTTTTTTTTTTTTTTTTTTAAGTTACTTAAACCACTTCTGGTTGTAAAGATGACCTTGATACATGAATTGAGTTTATATTAGGGTTTGTAGTCTCTGAAAGAGCAAACTTTCTTAGTCACCTCACCCAGTACATCCCGGAGTCCCTAGCAGGGTAGTTGTAGAAGCTTTTACATTTATCTGAAATAATTCAGAAGCTATAAGGCCCGTGAAAACAATTAAACCAAATTTCTGACTCTTTTCTTGTTGTACTGAGACCTATTTACAAGTGTATTTTGACCTTCACTACTGCAATGAGTTGTTATTAAACAGCGGGAGCCAAAACCGAGGCTACAGGAATGTAAACTCTCATTGACTGCCCTCCTGAATTCCCAGTTACATATAAAGCACATGAGGGAAATTTATACTCAGTCACCCAGCCAGCTCTGCACTGATAACACTTGTAGTGCTGAGATCTTTGGAGAACACTGTGAAAACAGTACTGTTAAAGATAAACACTAACAATCATTTCACTTATTCTCTAGTTTATCTTAGAATATCAATCTTTAGAGGAATCAACACAGCATAAGGATAGCAGAGTTTGGCTGTACCAAAAAGCACAATAAAAATGTAAAAATAAAGTTTCTTTCAGAATTCAGGTTATCTTTTTCTGTAACAGCATGCATTTTAACACCAAATGGAACATGCCCTGGCAGCAGGGAAGAAGATATCCCTTTAATTAAAGTTACAACACATAGCTAAAAAATTGTAAAGAGTGGATGCTAAATAGGCAGGAAATTATTTCTATTAGTAAAGTAATAATCCCCAAAGAAATATAGCAAATGACATTTTTATCCCATGAACAGTTTAATGTATTTTCTTGCTCATTTGCCTCTGATCGCACAGTACGTAAAGCAACTACATTACTGCGGCTAGATCAAAATTGATACAAGATCAAAACATTTCTAATTTTTATTTAGCACCTTGGTAGAATGTGAGGAAACTTCTCTTTCTGAGCAGCCTTTGACACGCACTGTCCACAGGGGTCACCTGAGGTCCCAGGTGCCCTCCATCAGCTGTAAAGCAGTGTAGCACAAGCTTCACAATCATGTTGTTCCTCTTCCCACTTTCCCTAAGTGATGCCTTATCACCTAAATGATATCATTGCCCAAGTGTTTCAAGAAGTTTAATTAAATGTATCACTTCCAATATATTCCTTGGGCAAACAGACTACCATAGGGGCACATAAAGCATGTGAACATTAATTGCATTTGAGATTAGCTTCGTTGAATTGAATTCTCACACACTGATACCCTTTGTACTTAAGCCATAAATATCAGGCATTTCTACATCCAGCTATTGGCAGGTCTACTGTAAAGTGGTATTCCCACTAGAACACAAGCCTGCACAAGAAAGAGTTCCAGCTAACAAAAGCACCTGCTTACAGATGAACAACGAGACAGTGAGAGTTTCTCTTCTGACAACCTTTTTAAACAAAGTATTTCTGTTCTATATCATTCCATTAACAACCTCTGCATTAAAGAATTGTAGCTGTAATTTTCTAAACCATCCTAAAATTTCAAAAAATGAAAAACCAAAGGAAGGACACTTAATGAAAAATCCAATTTGCTGATAAATTAATTAAATTCCCTAACGACCCAACCCTGCCTGAATATGTCCCATGTGGGAGAGACTGAAAGATGAATTTGCTAATTAATGTTAATACAGAGACTGGAACAATTAGAAGAATAGACTCACAGCAGAACATCCTTCTTTTGCTCAGTAAGTACAAGCATGGTAACTAAATCTTTACATTTGCAAGAGTTATTGTGAATCAAACAATTCCATTAGACACAACACAAGTAAGTATCGCAGTCCCCTTGTGGAGTTAAATGTAAGTCAAGTGAGGAATAGCTGTTCATTCTGGATTTACATTTAATCATGCCCCAATATCTTGAGTACCATGTGAAAATCATAAGGGATTAGTACTACTGTGGTGCGTTGAAGAGTCTAAAAGATTATTGTACCTGAATATCTTTTCGAGGTATTTTTCTAATAGAGACCTCTAATGGTTTGTAATTAATTGGTCTTAGAAATTGTATTTCAATGAATGGTAAAATCAATGGTTCAGTGGTAAATAGAAAAGTGGATAAACTCACCTGTATGGTGTCATAGGCTAATGAGAAATGGGAAAGCTCCAGACAGCTCAAATTAAAAGTGGCTGAATTCCTGTTACCTGTGCTTAATTTCATCCTGATAAAGTTCATCTTTACAATAAGTAGCTGAAGCCTATACAGATGGTGGTGATTTGCCTTACTTCTTCCTAGGTTTAATAGTTTAATTTTAAAAATTAATTCTGGATGAAGTAAGCTTTTTAGCCTGCACAGGAGGATATTTTAATATCAGTTATAATTTTATTAAGATTATTGGTTTCTACATGAAAACAAAAATAGTACAAAAGTCATTTGCCAGTTCCTGATGTTCTTAACAGTTCTATAAATTACTTCTTTAAGATTGTTTACAACATATTTCCATTTTGCTGCCATGCTATCTCTTAATTACTGATCAATATGACTCTAAATATAGACCTACTCAAAAGGTAGACTATAAGGAGCCATAATGGACTACTGAGTAACTAATGTATGTTTTAACAAGTCTATAACCATGTTTTTACTATAGGATATGCTTTACTACGGCTCCAAAGGAGCTATTACAATCTATTGACTCGGGGCACATTCCTACCCATTTAATTATGTATTAATGCTACTGCTGTTATTGTCACAACGGAGAGAGAATAAAAGTGAGACAAAAAATAGGAAGTGAAGTAAATGCAAATTTACTTTGCATTGGAAATCCTAATTAATTCAATTCTTTTCTGCTATTTATATATTTATTAGTAAAAACATAAAGCTGGTGAGCAGTTGAAAAGAAAAGGCAGGACTGTTAGAGCTTTCTGACACTCAGTGGATTCAGTTGCCAGTAAGTTAGTCTGCAGTTTTGATTCATTCTATGTTCCTAAACAGAGGTATCCCACAAATTTCTATTTTAATTTTGAGCTGAGTGAAAAAGGAACAAGTTCTGTTTGTTTCAGAATCTGTGCTGTCAGGCTCTACATGACTTTCAGCCTAAAGCCTTAC
Organism: Rhea pennata; assembly: GCF_028389875.1. Lineage (NCBI taxonomy): Eukaryota > Metazoa > Chordata > Aves > Rheiformes > Rheidae > Rhea > Rhea pennata. Next base: position 162,081,892 of record NC_084663.1, read on the forward strand.
TGAGAAGGAAGATTCATTCCTTTTGATTCATCTGGGCTTGATTTTCAGTTATATAAAGAAATGTGAAGCCAGGAAAACTGCATGTGATTTTCATTATATAGTGAAGTATTTGCAAAGCTTCTGTGCTGGCAGTATGGAAGGAGTAAAGAGGCAGAAGTTGGACCTAATGATATCGTTTAACAGGAAAGTGAAGACAAAATGAAGCAGCAATGCTCTGCTGAAGAATGGAATAAATTTCCACCTCCCCAAAAGATGGTAAGCCCTTGGGCTACACTCCCATCTTCCTGCAAGCAGGGATTTGGCTGTGTTTACATTTACAGAAGTGACAACAAATTTCTGAAGCTGACAATGGAAAAGACAGTGGAGGTGTCTGATGGGGCAATCAAAGACAAGCCAGGCACAGCATCATTTTAGAAAACAGTTTCTAAATCTTTCTCTGTCACATTAAGATTCTCTAAGGACTTGCACAAATCTCTGTCTGCCCGATAAGAAGGCAAGCCATATTTAGACATCTTGCATTTCCAAACAGATAACAGCCCTAGTCAATTAAATCAGAGTTCTCTTCAAACTTCAGGCTAACAAGTTTAATCAGAAGTCTGGAATACAACGTGTAGAATCCCTTTCTTTTAAATGCAAAAAGTCATCTTGCCACCCCGACAGTATTCTTTATTAGTGTGTTTTGTCTTCAGCACCTCTAAATCAAGATCTTTCACTAAAACAGGCAACAATCCTTCTGTCCCAGGGGAGAGAAGGAGAGATTTTTTCAGCAAAATTGCTCTTGGATGTAATTTGCCATGGCCTCTGACTGAAGGTTTTCTGAATTGAGAATGAATCATCCTGCAATTATAGAAAACTAAGTAAGAGAGGCTTGGAAAAGTCCTTAGAATTCATATTTTCACAAGCCACATGATTCTAAACACTACCCAACGCTATCTTAGATGGAATCCATCTGACCTAACTTTAGACACCAATGGTATAGATATTTACCGTTGAGCTAATCAATTACTCCAAGCTCCCTTTACTGTCAGTGGACAGAAACAGCCAGTTTGAAAGCACGATTCACCTGACCTATTTTAGCCATCTCTACTGGGATGAGATGACTTATACCCCAATAACGTTATTACAAAAGAAGACTAAGGTGACCAGCTTAGATATGAGTAGTGACTCATATTTAATTTGATTAATCCTCCTCCTTACAACAAGATTTAAGGGTATAAAAGACTTAAAGTTACAGACCTGAAGCAACTACACAAGGGATCTGGAAAGATCAAGGATTTTTCAAGTGTCTTTCAGTAGCATCTCACCATTAATTGCACTATATGTTATAGTCCATGGTTTATATTAAAAAACCCTGGTAACTTTAAGAATCTTACAGAAGAACCTGACTTGCCTTCAAATCTGAGAGTTTTTGTGAACCTACAATCCCAAGCAAACTGCTTGCAGCACAAACTGTATGTATTGGATATCACCTGCTAGTCCTAATGAGGATCATCATAGATTCATAGAATAATTTAGGTTTGAAGGGACCTCTTGAGGTCACCAGGACTCCCTTCGAAAACAGATCCATCTTCAAAAGTAGACTAGGTTGCTCAGGGCTACGTTGAGTTGAGTTCTGACTATCTCGAAGAATGGAGAATCGACAACCTCTCTGTGCAACCTGCTTCAGTGTTTGACTACTCTTTTCAGTGATTTTCTTTTTCCCTAAAATTTAACTAAATTTGGTTCTGCAAACATTACAAACCATAGGAAAAGAGCAACAATATTCTGCAGTTGTTCATTTCATAGTCAGTATTCAACATGAGAAAGAAGGAGAAGCAATGATAAGAAAGAACCTTACATGTGCATATATATACATTACCTAGAAGGAAATCAAACAACCTGCTGATTATTTCCTTGGCATAGTTGTGTAAACTACTTAGTTTGGTTCATTTAGTTTTCACATATTTAGTTTTTGGAATTCTGTATATTTAGGAAAAAAAAGAATGTATCTGCAAGCAGAAGACTAGAGCCTTTTTTAGATCACATTTTAAAAATAATCTACTGACCAGTGAGTGTTATGAGTCCTTAATTACAGCTCATCAACAATATGCAGATAGCAGTAGCTGAGCGCTCAGGCTATATACAGGTAAGCTCTCAGTTCTGGATGTCCACAGCTCAGTTTTAAACTACCCTGACTATTATAGTCATATTTGATCTCTATTTCATAAAATAAGAATACATTGCAAGTGAATAAAGATGAATGAATGAGGAATTGTGGTTTAGTTGCATATCTGGAACAACCTCAGAGAATTTATAGACATTATAAGCATAAAATCACTGACTGAATTAATTAACTAATGAAATGCCATTTTTCAGCTCCTTCCTTCAACACTGTAATACTGTGTCCTTGAACTTTTGTCTGCACTCACTCACAAGATTTTACTGTTGAAAAAAAAATGAATGAAAAACATTAAAAAGTATTTTATATTATGTATGTTATGGAAAACTCCAAATTACACGAAATAGTCAATTAGAATAGAATTTCAAAGACATAGCAAAAGCATCACTGATATATATTATTCAGGAGCAAGAAACAGTTTTTGCAGTATCAGCAAAACTTTAGCCAAGCTAGTGGGCAGAGATATAGTCAAATCCTTATTCTGTATCGTAGAATAGTACATTGCAGTCCTTTCTCTCTTACATATATTTTGAAGAAGCCAAAATTAGGACAGCTAGACATGGGTTTTCTAGGGCAGGTAGTATTACCAGCAAACAAACCGAACCAAAAGGATTTGGCCTTTGTTAAGGTGACTGAACATTGTAACTGCCTCTTTCAGAAGAATAAAATAAAGACACTGTATAGTGGTAGATGTCTGTCTGCATCATTTCCCCATTTCTTTTAGCTCATAAGAAAGGGTTTGAATAGTTGCAACTTCAAGGTGATTAGCAGGTGGAGCAGAACTTCCCTGTGCTGGAGCCAACGATCCCAGGTATATACACATACTAATGTGATTGGTGCGATGACTATTAAAGGCACCCTGGCTACACAGGACCACCAGCTCATCTGGTCTAATGTTAAGATATGATAAATCACAGCCTAGAAATATATATTCTTCTTCCATGAATACAGGGAACCACAGGGAAGCTACTGCTGCTATCTACACAGCAGGTACCTAGAATAATAGGATGTGAAATAAATCTCAGTCAGGCATGGAAGAAACCCTCAGGGCTTGTGGCCTTGTATTGCTGGGAGACTGAAGACACCATTTGCCCTACAAAATTTCAGTTGGTCTTTTGAACTGGGAGAAGACAAATTTATAGACTACAGAGTCTGCAGGCTGAGCGTTAGGAATCTGCAAATTTCCACAGACAGCATCATGTGCACAGCCTGCAAACCTCATTAGCTCTCACCAAGCAGAGTTGAGGTGTCAGCACCAGAGGATAGCGGTGGTGTCTGTTCCTCCCCTCTTGGCCGAGTACTGGTCAGTGCACAGCGGAGTGCTGGGGAACAGGGAAATCGGCTGTGGCGTACAGGGAAGAAATGGAAGTGGGAGCAGAGAGGGGAAATGGAAACAAAGCTGGTTTTGTGGTCTGGAGAAGGTGAGGAAAAGCAGAGGAAATGGATGGGGGATCCTTGGTTGAGGTGCTGAGATGGCCAAGAGCCATGAAGCTGTCAGGTTGCAGATGGGCTTTCAACAACCTGCTAAAATAGCAGAGAGGCAGTTTAAGAAGTGTGGGGTACCTCTAAGCTTCCCTCTTATCTCCACACTATATAAAACCAATTATATATATTGTATTCTATAGGGTGATGATAGGATGTGAGAGCAGGCCTCTGTCACTTTGAGCTGGAGTGTCAACTGGACCCAAGACGACACCTCTGTAGAAGGGTTGTGTGATATATACATAATTTCAGGAGCCTTTGTATCAGCCTGTCAGAAGTTGGTTCTTCAGACAAGTGTATTTCAAGCTAGAAAACAAAAATATATTTGACTTGCTGAGAAGCAATAGTCAAATCCTTTCTCATAATGCAAACCAAAGAGCTCTTCAAGATACTCGCATCACTTCATATGCCTTCTTTCAAGCACGGACATTTTTTCTGATCAAGTAAAACTACACACTGGCAAGAATCACGTTGTAAAGTGTCATATTTTAATAAAGCCAATAGTCAGAGCTGATCAAACCAAAGATCTCAAAAAATCAGAAAAGTCGGTTGCTGGTTTGAGCAGAAAAGTGCAGTCTGAAGGTTCACCTTGAGTGAAAAGGTAATTTTGTTTGCCTATTTTTCTTAAATAATAGTCCCCAAATACAAGTAAACCCAAATACAGGGGAATAAAAAATGAAAATCAGACTGAAATATAAAATAATTTATACAGAATACAAAGGTACCGTAGAAACAAAAGTACAATCCCCTCATCCCCACTAAGTTTCTACTATCTTCTGTTATAGTTGCAGTTCAGTTAAAAGCCGATATCAAGAATTCACAGAATATTAAATTAAATCACTTCCTTTACAAAATAAATTATAAAGGGTGACCTGTTACAAGCAGCATCTTTAGAAATGGATAGTAAATGACAAAATTAATATCCAGTCTGAACTGGGAATAATTCAGCTGTCTGTTTGAAGCAGTAGGAATTTGAGACCCCAAAGGAATTTGGAAAGACTAACAGCAACTGAATTTAATAAAGGTTTAGGGAAAGTATTTAAGAAGTAGGTAAAAGTTCTTTAAACCAAATACTAAGGCTATAAATACAGCGTTCATCTTCAAATCCTTTCTCATAATGCAAATCAAAAAGCTCTTCAAGATACTCGCATCACTTCACATGCCTTCTTTCAAGCATGGACATTTTTTCTGATCAAGTAAAACTACACACTGGCAAGAATCACGTTGTAAAGTGTCATATTTTAATAAAGCCAATAGTCAGAGCTGAATTTGTAGTAATTCAGGGTAACATGGTGTTCTGTTCTTCCAAATCACTGGGGTATCAGTAACGGTTTTGCTAACTAGTGAAAAAATGTTAAGAGCTTTACGTTAATGATACATTTCCTGTTGCTCGTATGAAAGGCATGACACCTTTGCTAGAGGAACTGCTAGGTTAGAAAATGACCCTTTCTGAATGCCACATTCAAACAGAAGAAAAATTGGCCAATCTATCAAAACAGTTTTTTCTTATAATCTCTTCATCTAATTTTATATGTGTCCACAGAAAAGTTCCCTGCCAATATCAGCATGTCTAAATGTAAAGCTTCATTGTATTGAGGTCTTGTACACAGAAACCCAAAGATTTGATTTTTAATGTTAGCATGTATGAGAAAGTCGATTTTCACAATTGCTTTGACTTGTATTTCTCAGGTGACATGGAGCTGCTTGTTCAATATCACATAAAAATGGCTATATTTTATACCAAATATGAAGGTGTACCATAGCCTAGCATTTTCCAGTTTTCCCCCCCTTTTTTTTTTTCCTCATGCACTGAAATGCTGAGCAGTGCTTCATTTGCCAAAAAACAGATGCTTCTTCCTTTCTTCCTCCTCCTCCTATAGCCAAATTTTGATTCGGAAGGAGTTTTGCATCTGCTATACCAGTTATGGGAATTGCAGGAATTCATTAGCACTCAAGCCTTATGTCAGCAGACTTCCTTTGGGAAAGAGAGTAAAAAATGTGTGCCCCACAAATAATTCACAGCAGGAGGTTTCATCCATTTGGAAATATCAAGACAGGTATCTCTGGTTCTGTTGTTATTGCTATAGCTATTTCTAAAATATCTTCTTCCTCATAAATACAATTATTTTATCTGCTGCCAAGGAAGGAGTGTGACCGTTGACTTCAGTAGAAATAGAGATATCACAACAAAAATAAGTAATTTATTTTTAAGTGACCTCTTCTGGATTGGATTTACTTTAACATAAACAATCCATGTCCTACAGATATCTCCAAAAGAAACTTTGGAGGCTGCTTTTCAAAGTTATATCACATATACTGGCAAAACTATAGTCAGATTTTTTTTTCTCTTTTTTTTATTGGCATCTTCATAGGAGAACACCTTGCTAGTATGAGGAAGAAAACAACCATGGCCCTGTTGTTAGAATGGATACTGTCCAGAAATATAATGCAATTGAATGCTTTTTGCAACTTTATCTCTTCTTTTCAGGATAGATGTTTTAAGCAGCATGGCATAATGAGAAAAAGAATGTATTTTCTTTGTTTAGCTTTCTCCAGAATTTCTGCCACTTGGAAGTTCTAAAGTTTAAATAATGTATTTGTTCTTCTTTAAAGTGAAAAACAGACCAAGCACCTATGAAATGTCAGATATGTTCTTAGCAACTGAGCATAAGTACTTCATGAAGGACCGGCAAACCTAAGCATTTTTTTCTTATTTAAAATTAGCAGCTTTGCCTTTCCAATCAATTCTTTTTTATGTCTCAACATACCAGAAGTTCTCTTCTTTTTTCTTTGAGGTCTGTTGCCTGACACACGCAAGATAATTTTGTTATTTTGGTGCCATATTCCTATGGAAACAGGAATTACATTGCTATTTATTGAGTGTTTTTGAGAACAGTTGCCCAACCACCACCCCTTAAAAAACCAGTTGGCTACTTACGCCACATTAAGTAAGGCTTGCCAATAAGTGCTATGAAATGTGTATATGTGCTCTGTTCTAAGATGAAAGGCATTGTGCAGCACTTAAAAACACTCTTGAGAATGAATAATCAGATAATTGAAGACTGAATGAATATTTTCATATATGCAGGAAAACTCAGGATAACAAAATGACATAACTGAGTGATTGTGTGAGAAGGCTGGTGATTCAAGAATTTTTCTAGACCTTTGTTGTAAAAGGAGTGGTAGTATTTGGCCGGATTATTTTTGGTTTAACAGCTGTGATAAGCAGTCTGCTCTATTCCAGTCCTTGTAGTAAGCTTCTTCAACTCATTCCACTTATCCCGACCAGAGAAGCCGCACGGAAAATGACCGGATATAATTCATACCACAGCCAAGGAGAACAGAGGCTTGTTTAATTTCCAAACCCATTCCAGTTCATATTTTATTCCTGTAGTTTAATGTAATGACTTTCTAAATGTTTCATTTGGATTCAGTTCAGTAAAATGTTCTCCCTGACTCCACCAATTTCCTGCTTAGGAATTGCAGATTAATGAGAATTTACATGGATGAAATGAATTCCACCAAGTCAACTCTCAATTATTTGTGGGTGGTTTACAAGCTGTGGTTTAGCAGAACTGCAAATGCAGGGACACTGAGCTGGCTCCATGCGGAGCTAGGTCGAGTCAGGCAGGGCTCATATGCTAAAGCACAGGGCTTTGTGAAGGTAACTCTATAGTTTCCAGGGTCAAGTTGGCCCAAAGGCAGTTAGGTACTTTCACAGAGCCTAAACTAATACCACTTGATCTCTTTGTGCCATGCAGAGTCAACCAAATGGCTGCATGGAGCTAGTCCATGGCTGGCATGGCTGGCTGGAGAGGAGCTGAAGAGTTTGGCTGGCACTGCATGATTTCACAGCTTTCTTTCTCCACTTCTCTGCACTGTTTTCCAAAGCTCTCCTGGTCCCAAGGATTATTATGAAGAGGCAGAATGGAAATAACGTACAGAGCCTGCTTGATCTGGTGCCACGTCTAAGCTAATATACATTGCTAGAGTGGGTGGTTGGGGTAGCGACATCCGAACGGAGACTCTGCTAAAGTCAGCTTGGGTCTACCTGGTTTATCGGCTCTGGCAGCTATGCTGATCAAGGGCCATCTTTGTCTCAAGCCAGTTCAGTTATTTGGATGTCCATTATCTCCGGTATCCTAGGCCCCCTTACCTGTGGCCAAGTGAGGCTAAAATATAAGGCTGGGTTTATGGGATACTTATCCACTCTGCATACATACCATATGCATATGGTTAATATATCAAAATTTTGTCAAAAAAACTATGATAGAAATATTCTTCAGGTATAAGATTAACAAAAGAACTATGATAGAAATATTCTTCAGGTATAAGATTAACGAAAGAATATAGTTTTTCTTAAAACTCCATTTAACCTTTTTGCAAATTTTCATTCCGTATACTATTTTAACAGTCCTTCTTCTGATTTTAATCTTTGAAATTTCCTAAGGAAATAAAATTTTGAAAAAGAAATTGTTGTGCAGAGACATGACCCTCTGATTTTCCATCTGAATGAATTAGTGGGAGGTTGCTCTGGCTTCTAGACACTGACTGTGCTCATGTCTGTTCCTCTGGAACTGAATACTGCCATGGTCATTGCTATGGGAGAAGCTTTTTTGAAGAATTAGGAGATTTCTATCTCAAGCCAGGGTTCCAGGCGGTGCAGTGGGTACCTGGAAGCACCTAGAGAATTTATTTACCCCAGACTCCTGGTCTCCTGGCTGAATATTGAGGAGGAAAAAATACTGAAAATGTCATATCTTTGCCAAAATGTTAGAAACCTCATTTACACATAACTGGGCACTGGGAACAGAATGGCCTGTGTCTAGATTTACTCTGTGGTTGCACACAAATGCAACCAGGAAGACTTTCGGGAACTTAACTGCCAAATCGTAGTGGAGAATTTTCTGGGAAAGTGCTAGTTAGCATAGATCAAAATGTGCCATATTTGCTAGAAGAGAAGATGACATTTCTGTGTGTGGGCAGTGTTTGACCAGCACAGGGATAGCCTGAGTAAGGCTACATAAAATCTCTGGCTTCTGGCGGAGCAAGTCATTACTGATCTGGAGCCTCCAAAGGGATCTTCCTGGCTCCTGGCTCCATTGCAGGCATTCTACATTCCTCTCTCCTCACTTAATCTGTGCAGTAAGGCTGCCCAAGGACCATTAAAACATCTTTAAAATAAACTGTTCGGTATTTGACAAATGCTTAAAATGGTTTTGAAGAGGGGTCTATGACAGGAGGTCCTTACTTTGTAAGATTGCTATGGATGAAAGGATTATATCTGAACAGATCCAGAGAGAGTGGAGTATAACCTGGTGCTCTCTGACTATCAATGAGCATTACTACTAAGCCTAGGAGTACAGAAACGAAAGACAAACTAAATTATTTAGCAAACACACTTGAAAAGAATCTTAAAGATTACATTGTGTTGCATCAAAACCTTTTATCAAGCGCTGCATCAACAGTTCAGAATATGTTAACTCTGGATTTGATATGACATTTAATTGGGCCAGGGATCTGGCTTAGTTCCTGAGTGGAGTTCTTGAGCTTTTGTGTTAGGAAACTTGTTCTTGTGTCTAATTTCTCTCATATGTCTGTTGCCTGTTTTCTGCTAGATTCTTCTGGGTACTGAAATGCTGGGAGAACATTAATGAACTGTTCCGCCAGTGTATTCAAAATCAGGTTTCCTAAGGTAGAATCAGTGACTGACAGGTCCTACAAAAGATGCTGAGAAAGTATTTCAGAAACATCACTTATACTTGAAGGGAAAAAGTTTAAGTGCAATGAAGACTATTGTGAATTGAAATGCTTTTTATTGCAGTAGAAGCAAGAGTATCTATCACAAACATATCCAGTAAAACATGAAGCTTTGGGAATCTAATGCTCTAATCTAAAATGTGCTGTGTGACATTATTTTCTTTTGTACCACAAATTTGTAACCTTAGCAAATACCTTTTAGCAGGCTTATCTTATTTTTCTAATATTTTGAGAAACACTTCATTGCACACATCCATGAGATGTACAGCAAGCTTTTGCTTTGTTGTGGATTCATTATAAATTTTCTTTAGAGTGAAAAATAGACACTTTGGAACAGATGCATCCTAGTGCAAAGAAAAGACTTCCATACGCATTATCCACTCCTGCTTATTTCAGGTTTCTGGAACTGTCTGTCGTAGAGAGAAGGAGATTCAGGGAAAACCCAAAATTAAGAAATGCCGTTGTGATTGATTTTTCAGAGAATCACAGCCTTGTTCTGCCAGCTGTCAACAAAGGAATGAATGATCCCTTCCTAATATGTAATCTTTATGCTGATCATGAAAAAGTAGCAAAATCAAAGGGAACATCTGCTCTAGATTCTCTCACTGAAGAGGGAAGGATTGATTCTTTTGTCTGCAGCTTCAGCGAGTCTTTGTGCTCTTCAAAGGGTGTACCGGCATCTCTGGAAGAGTGCCAGGGTGCAAATTCCAGTATCTCTTGTTCCTTGCAGCACGCATTTTCAGAAGCTGTGAAGATATATAGCACCCCAGAGCATAAAGAAGTATTAATCCTGGAAAACTGACTAGGAGAATCTAATTCAGAGAGATTTTATGTAGTTGTTTTTTAAAGATATTTCTTGTGAGTGCTTATCAGGCAGAAGAGACTCTCAGGGAACTCTCAGAGACTGCGGCATTCACTTGCAGTCAGAGCGATGATCTTATTGTCCTATTTTTGAATTTGGCAGGAACACTTTTTCTGTGGTGCTACAATGCCTTTTTCTAAGGAAGCAGCAGTAAGCTTTATCTCACTTTAATTCACTACTCCAAACCAATATATTTTGACTTTGCTTTTTAAAAGTGCTTATATAATGCTTTATAAAAATATAGAAAACAGGAAAAACGTGGGGAAAAAAGCATCTGTGGAATTAGTTCGGTTTGGCTGACACTGTGATGCCCACTAGAAATGCTTATAAATAATATCCTTCACCAGCCCCCTTTAGAAAGATGAGGAGGAGTCACTGAAAGGTGAGGACTATGGGAGAGCTTAAGGAATAGTTTCAAAGTGTGTATCTCTGCAGTAAGGAGTAGGTAATTTCATCTTCCACAGAAGAGAATCTAAATTGCTTCACTTTATGCTTACGATTGCTACTGCTGTAAATAGATTGAATGCACAAAATGAAGTTGTTTAAAACCACTGGAGACAAAATGCACCCTTCAGAAGATAAAAGAAGCTGGTTTCCATTCCTACTTTGAGCTGGGAATCAATGAAGAGCTGTGACTGGGCTGACTATCTGAAGGAGCATCTTGCTCCATCCTATTTATGCATTGGCTGCCTGGAAGTGGACTTTATTCACACACTAGATGGAAAGGAATTTCCTTTGGTCTTTTACCCTTAGTCACTTGCAATCCTTGCAGACATACCTGAATACCTTTTAAATTATTTGCAGACTACAGCTGCAAGGAGCCAAATGGCTGCTAACTGACAAAATATTTTTTCTTTCATGAGTGCATTTTTCCACCATTCTGAGCTATGCTGCCTCAGTTAAATGGCTCTTAGTATCTGAGATAACAGATATAAAGTAGCTTAGTTAATTCCAAATTTAGAGGAGAAAAGGGAAGAAAAGCAATTTTTGGAGTTTAATATAGTTGTTTCAAAAAACTTCTCCAGACAATGAATGGCAGAGGACTGGAAAAGATGTGGGTCATGAGATTCACTATTTCAAGACTCTTATGATATAAAGCTTTTCATAAAATAATCAGGCTGCACCTTAAAATCAATTAATTTTGCCCTCACTACTTGAAAAGAAAGCTATTTCAGAATCTCAGTGCTCTAATTTTGCAAAGCCTTTGTCTAACTAAAAAAAAATCCTTTAGCTGAATTTCAATTGCTCTTTTCTTTCTTTTTGCTTATTTCTGAGTTACAGACTACAACTATATTCTCTTTCAGCCTTCATTTTTCTTGGCCTTCTTTTTTCTGCCTACAGACTGCCTTTTACAGCATCACTTTTTTTTTTTTTTTTTTTTTTTTTTTTGTACTGAAAATATTTCTGCTGATGTGTCCTAGGAGGTAGTTTTCTCTTTCATTGCACTGATGGATCACACAGTCATGCAGATACAGTAAGCTTCTGATTGCTGCTTCCTGCAATGCGAGCAATACTCACCAACCAGCTTTTCTCTGATCAGAACAGCACAAAGAAAAGGCAAACATTAATTGTTTCGGTCATTAGCTGTTTCTTCACACCACCAAAGAAGTCAAATAATAATTTACTGTTGCTACAGTTGATAATGGCATACACTGTTCAAGAGAAATAATTCCTTCCACTTTTATGTCACAAAAACCTGCTTATTTTTTTCTGACCTTCACTATATCTATCTTTAAAAAAAGAATCCAAATCTCCAAAGCATAAATGGTACTTTAGAGAGAGTAAAGTATGAATTTTTAAACTGCATGTTTCATACTTTCAGTTATGTCAAATTTTGAGACAAATATTAAAGTTACAGTGGATAAAACAAATCTTACAATAAAGGGAAAAAATATGATGTGGCCATAGAGATGACTAGCTGAAACCCAAAGGATATTTTTCTTATGGGACACTCCAGCTGTGCCTGGTCAGTATCTGAACACCTTCCCTGCTTGGTCTGGATAGTTCATTTCACATGAAGTTAGGCTGGAATTTCTCTCACAAAATGCAGTTTAATTTTGTCATCCTTTGTTTATAGTCTATAAACAGAAACAGGCACTGCAAAGGCAGAATACATCTTTCTTACCCTAAAGTAAATGTATAAACCCACAAGATGAACTATTTAAATGTGAATTAAAACTGTCCCTTTTTGTCTGTTTAGGAATACAAGGATGGTGACTTCAGATGCAGATATCACAAGTGGGATTCACCTACAAATTCAGGCAATTGTGCGTAGACATCTATACTGCAGACACCTCAGCAAAGGTGTCTGAATCTGGACCTCAGCACTGAGACGAGGCTGCATGAGATGAACCCCTCTTTTGGATTCTTTTGTCATTTGGCGAGGGTTTCCTAAAATACCCTCCATCTCCTCTTTACTTATTTCTAAGTTCCATTACATCATTTTATAAGCTTAATTCAGGTTTCCCTTTAGCTCTGAAACTGACTCATTAACAAGAAACGATAAGAAAAGGTGCAAGGTCAGAGAGGATCAGATCAAAACGGAGTCATAAACTTCATTCCCTTTACTTCTTTCTTCAGCTAAAGAGATTTCTGAACACTTGCTTCCTGGAACATGAAGCTCTCTTGCCCTATATTTTAGCTGTTTTAATTATTTTTTATCAAGGGTGAACAGAATTTCTGACAAGCCAAGATATTTTCTTCCTTGGTTGGCAAAAAAGAAAGGGTCATATACTAGGGGAAAATTACAGAAGGACAGTTTATAGGCTGCAGTAAGTAACAGCTACTGGTGTAAAATGATTATCAATTACTCATTTTCAACCAGCTATCTCAGTGGATCCATCCTACCTACAGTATTGTAGTGCATTTATCAGCTTAATTCAGGCAGTTAGTCATTCGATTTTCTTGTTTCATTTTTATGTATAGCAAGCAGTTGTTTTTGTAACTACAGTAATAAACTATATTCAGACTTGATTTGATAAACTATATTCAGACTTGATTCACCCTCCCACAACACTAGGCACCTCAGTTAAGTGCCGCAGCTGCGATCCTTCCTAGTCTCCCCCGCAAAGAGGCTCCCTCTATACTTAGTGGAAGAAGAAACGTGGCTCCCAGGGCAATGCAGATCTTGTGTGGCCCCAGTGAAAAATATAATTAGGGTCATATAAACGAGGTGTGTTTCGGCCATGCTGGCTGCCAGGACCAAGAGATTGTGCAGGGAAGTAATTGATTTGCTGTTTTGAACCTTCATTTTAATTTTTCTAAAGATTTTCTCCATCTGCTAGCTTGAAACTTCAGGAGACACTGAGCTTCTATAGATGTTAGTTAGAGCTATGTACACAGCAGGTACACAATATATTTCTAAGGATTTGAATTAATTTGATTGTAATTATTTATTGCTATGTTTCTAAGGACATGATGAAATCAATTATAACAGGAGTTCAGGCTCTTAATATTGTGCTCAGTTATCTACAAAAGCACCAATGAATCAGCTGTTTAAATAGCTGAATTACATAAGCAGATTTTAGAACTAATTTTAGGATTTTCATATAATTGCAATATGTTGATGAAGTATTGTAAGTAGTAAATATCAGAGTTGCAGTCTGACAGCATAACAGTTTCTGCTCTGATTCAAAAATTTCAACTATTTTTCTTACTTCTTGCAGCATCTTAAACCTAATATCTCACTCCCTGTAATCATTTTGGCCTATATCTTCTTCTGATTACTTCCATAGCCAAGAATATTTTTTTCTTCTTTGAGAAATAGTTTATTTTTAATTGAAAACTTACCTTTGCCATTTGTTAAATGCACTATTACCTTCATCTTTGACCTTCTGTTTTTCAGCTGGATTCATTTTACATAGTGTCTTCGATATAGCTAGAGTGTATATTTTCAGTTTTGTGCTTCTTTGTTCATCAACATTTGCCTTTTTTTTTATTTCTGGTGTATTTTTAGCTAGATTGCAAGCATAACCCTTGGGCATACATTAATTTATCTTTGAATGTTTTCCATTTCCCTCTGTGTCCTTTATCTCTATTGATTTATCCTACTTGATTTCATCCTGTGCTTTCCACATTCTTCTGAAACTCAGTCTTAGAAATTTAACATCCTTTCTTTTTTTTTTTCTTTTGTGGTTTACCTGTGTCCTAATTACCACCCTAATTAGGTTATGAACACAATTGTAAAAAGCCCTACTCACATCTGCAATCCCTTTATATTTACCACACACAGAGACCTAGCCAAAGATTGATTTTTTTTTCTAAATTCTTTTCTTTTTCCCTACTGGATATATAATGCTCTTCTTCAGACACAAAAATAATATATATCTTGATTTATTTCTTTTATGTAATGAGTCTACAGTTACTGGTTCTGAATTTCAACAATTTGCTTTAGATTATATTCTCTTTCCATTTAATTTTGTGCTTACAACTGCTATAAGCTGTTCTTCTTCTCAATCAAAAAGGATTATATTGTTATTTTTCCTCTTTTTCTTTTGCTCTAGTTCCCATTTCCAATATGATAAATCACCTCTATTGTCACATCCTCAAATATAAACTACTTCTATACTTTACTTAAGAAAAGAATATAGCCCCATCTTCTATTTAAGGTTTGTCTATTTGAAGTCTTAAATTGTTATCTAAAATGTGTATTTCATTAAAAAGAAATAATTCCTGCAAAAAATTCTTCTCCTCCCCTCCCTCATTTGCTTTCCAATTTATCTTACCTTTTTCTACCAATTCTTTGTAAACTTTCTTGGCACCCATCTGATCACCTTTTGAACTAACTCTATCACGTGTTTTTTACCTACATGTATCTGATAGTCTTTATCATGGTGACAATATCACTGTAATTGCCATGCATCAGTCAAAATTAAAATTGTTTGGAAATGTACTGGGATATTGTATAGCTTCAGGATAATGAATTTTCAAGTGGCAGTCAGTTGTATACTAGGAGTAGGTAGACCTAAATTATTCTACTTGATGTTGCTAAGAAAACTTCTGTGTGGCTAGAGTTTGCAGCAGAAACCATTGTTTTGTCTTCATATTTGCTTCTGCCTCCTCATTTAAGCAACCTTCTCTTTCTTTACAATAGATGTTGTCACAAGAACAAGGTGCTATTCAGCTCCTTCCAACTGTTATCCATTTAAGTTACTGAGATGTTTGTTCTTCTATGTATAACAGTCCTGAGGACTAGAAAGCATTTGAACAGACTCAAGAATTTATGGCTTCATAACTTCACTGTATTCACAGCTATATGCTCAGATTTCTATTTTTAGGTGACTTATTGCTGAGGAAATTATACTGTTGCATTTTTCTTCAAATTGCTTAATTGCCATCCAGATCAACAGACCCTGAAGTAAATGGTCAGATTGTTACCTGTTACATTAAATCTGGTGTCCCTGGGACAGAAGGCAATGTGGTAACTCCCAAACCATCCACATAACCTATCTGCCTGAAGCTTCATTTCGGACACTACTTTTCAATAACACTGTACTGATGCTAACGAAACAAGGATCATGCATGAAAATCCTGTAGCCTCTTCATTCCCCAAACCAATCCACTCCTGCAACATAAAATATTGGGGATTTTTTCTTTTCAAACACTGCTGTGTAGTCTTTGATCTTCTTTAATAACTTGCAATAGTAACAGAGAGACAACTGATGGCTACTTGGCACAGTAAACTCCTAGAGGTTGTGTTTGTGTGAGGCTAACATTAGGAAGTGGAGAGGGAAGAGAGAAATGATGCATGTGTGACTTCTTCCTTGAACTCCTGCTCCTCAAATTGGGATGTATCATCTGCCCACACTGCAACATGTGTCATCTCCCTGCATTCATGATCCCAGTGGCTGATTCTGTGCAGCTGTTTTTGTATGTAGTAAAATATTTAAATCTCTTAAGATTGCATGGAAGTGAGACTAGAAAAACCCACTTTGTATATGGTATTTTTGCACCATTTCAATATCAATATAACATTTCTTATGATATTCACCTGTGGTTGTTCCTAGGAAGCTTAGATTCTTTACCTCCACAGGTTTCTTTCCCTAAGGAAAAGGATCCCTAAGGATCCTAAGGATCTCCACCACCAACTTCTTATAAAGTTAACAGGTGATTAAAAATTTGTGTGTGTGGCTTGGCATCTAGTAAGCTCTTCTTTCCTCAGTGTCTTCCCTCTTTCTCTCACTGTCCTCTTATGAGCTCTAACTCCAGATGATTTTGATCTTATTCTTGCTGTGCTCATCTTTTCCAGATATCCTTGCTATGAAATACTTGTTCTGAACACCAGGCAATGTAGTAACTTAGTTCATAAACTCAAAAAAATACACTCCTGTCAGAAACTTCAATTAATTTGTAGATACCATATGTATTCACATTTCTCCTTAACTATCTTCCTCCAGAAAATAGTAAGAACTCAGCACATCCTGCCCTACTTGCAAACTTGATGTTTTTACTAAGTCTTAAGACATGCAGTCTTTCACATTTTACAACCCACCAAACCGAAGTAAAACAAGATGAACACAGTATGAGGCAATCAAGGGCCTGTGTGAAGAGGACCCTCTACACACCCAGTCACAATCCCTAGTGTAATCCAATTAAATTGAACAGTTCACAGGTATACCCAGAGGATTAAACATGCTTACCCAAGCAAACCCACTTCCTATCACTCTGAAGGGTATTACACCGAAAGCATGCATATCATCAAGTTGTGTTAGGCTTCCTAAAATGACAATAAAGGCTAAAAGGTTAGAGAAAGATAATAGAGCATTATATGGAGTCTGCAAGCTCCTACTCCCTATAAATCCCTCTCTCCACCCCCAGCCAGTGCCAGCTGTTTTCTAATTAACCCAATAGTAACAAGGAGCTCACAAGAGGATATCTACTGATTAGCCAAAGATTTTTAATTTGCTCAATGCTGTTAGGACCGTGCCACTAAAGTCCTTTCTTTAGAGAGCTTCTCAGACATTGTCAAAGTTATGTCTATATGATATTCAACCACAGTAGCTCTTTACAAGCAAATCTACATAAATTCAGCTAAAATGGCCAGCTGTCAAAAGTCTTAATAGTTATGTAATTGAGAACAAGATGATGCAGTGAAATTATCAATATTCTCATTTCCACCTTGTCCTCCATTCATATCCTCTCTTCTCACCTCCAAACAGATTTTTTAATTCCTTTTCCAATACTGGAGTGTCACCCAGAGTCCCTCCTCACGGAGCAGTGCCCCGCTGCAGCCCCGGGGCATGCTGGCACAGCTGGAAGCAGCTCAGCAGGCTGCAATCCTCTGCGTAGCACCCCATGCCTGCTCCAGCCCTGACAGAAGGAGCTAGGGCAGGACATGCTGTTGGTAAATAACTGGCAGATAAAAATGTTCAGAGATGCGAGCAGTCATCTATCTTCCCATCGATTTCAGTGGGCCGGGGTTCAGCCCAGCTGAGGCAACTGGCATTATCGGTGCGGAGAAGCAGGTACTCCAGGAACACGTCACCCCGCCACGGACAGGACTGCCCTTTGGAAGGGCTGGAGGTGTGCCCTGAGCGATTAGCCTCTCCACTTAGGGTCTAAGCTTAGGTAGAAAGATTCAGTTTCAGAATACAGACATTAAAACCCATGCCTTTTAATGAATACGCTGTTAATGACTAAGGCACGAGAAAGTACAGTAATTCTTTAGGTGAAATGGAGAGAAACTGCCTTGGTATGTTGAGAGAAATATTGATAAGTCTATCCATCAAATTAATCCTGTATCTTTTACTACTCATTTTATTTGTATTTGTTTAAATTCCTAAAAGATAACTTGGTTATGCTTTTGTAGAAGTGAACACAAGCAATCTACAAAAATTTGTTATTAATATTTTTCTATATCTAAGCAAATGTTAATATCTTTTTTTAAGCTCAAACCTAAAAAATGAGCTTTTAAATACAGTCCAAATAGCTGCTTTGAATGAGCATTTCTGGAAGCCCTTTGTACATCTGTCTTCTCAGGAATCTTCTAAACTGCTACCCCCCTTTCTCACCTGTTTAGCTACAGATTGTCACTGACAATCATTGCACAAATAAGATTAAAGCTACTTTTCCATTACAGACTTGAGTTTTCACACACTACATTGTAAAATCCCTCCAAATTTCATACGCTATATCTCAAACAAGATTTTTTCCCCCTTAGAAGTGCTACAACAAATCCTGACCCGACTGTTTTTAAAAATGTGTAATGTCAAAGTTGGTGCATGTAAGTCATCTGGTGATGACAGTGATAGAGCAGTTATTTCATGAAATGCTGAACCTCACTTTTGCTACGAAATTTTCATTTACTTGACAATATTTAGGTGTTGGGAAGTACCTTCTATCATTTCAGTATACCTACAGGCAGCTCTAAAATTGGAAGGTTTGTGTTGTTGTATACCAGATGTTTTCAGTCTAGATTTGGTAACACTAAAATTAAACACCACAAAAGCAGAGCAATCATTTTACTGGTTTAAGTGTAAAATCAACCAGGATGTAAGAGAGAGTTTTTTTCCATTCTTGATGATATTCATTATCTACTATGCTAGGATAACTTGTTATTTTCTATTTACACACCAGTCAGAACTGAAAACACATGGTTTGTTCTATTTTCAGTGTGAAAAATCAAGCTCCTATTACTGCTAATGACAGCTATAAACTAAACATAGATGTGAGTTCATATCCCTATTCATTTTTTAAAATTCTTTATGCAGGATATTAATCTCCAGATTTAAAATGCAGGTGCTTCAAGACAAATGTTCAGTTATGATCTGGGGCCAAGAATGGAAAGATGGCACATCATAAGCTAGTTTAGGAAGCTAGAGATCACTTATTTGGACAGTTCCAACTTTTTAAAACTAAAATGAGGACACAAGATGTGATGGCATAGATGAGTCCAGATGTTTATTTCATAACTATACTTATTGGTAATGAATAGCTTTTTGTTGCACTACTAACAGTCCATATACTTTCACTTCCTTCAGTGCAAAAGATTTTATCATACATTCATTCATTATATAATTTTATTTCTCTACAATAAAGAATTGTAGAGAATTTTTTAAGACCAGTTACTCCTTTTTAAAGAGCAGCCGTAATGTATATATATTTTAGGATCATTATTGATTTCGCAAGTTGCAAAATTTTGCTCTTCCTACTTGTAACTAGAAAATACATGTAATCTTCACAATCACTAATCTTACATATACTTTAAATATAGATGTCATTAAGAATTAAAACATTTTAACTAGGAAATTAAAATAAATAGGTCTATAAAACAGAATAATAAAGAGGGAATGAAGTAGAGAAGGAGGCGAGCAATTATCACTACTCCTTAAAGTTAAGCAGTATTTAAGTAAGAGGAAATGCATAGAATCACAGAATCAGTAAGGTTGGAAGAGACCTCTGGAGATCATCTAGTCCAACCTCCCTGCTCAGCAGGGTCACCTAGAGCATGGTAGACAGGGTTGCATCCAGGCAGGCCTTGAAGATCTCCAGAGAAGGAGACTCCACAACCTCTCTGGGCAACCTGTGCCAGGGCTCCGTCACTCTCACAGGGAAGAAATTCCCCCTCACGGTCAGGCAGAACTTCCTGTGCTTCAATTTCTGCCCATTGCCTCCTGTCCTGTCACACGGAGCAACTGAAAAGAGTTTGTCCCCATCCCCTCGACACCCTCCCTTCAGGTACTTGTACACATTGATAAGATCCCCCCTCAGTCTTCTCTTCCCCAGGCTAAACAGGCCCAGCTCTCGCAGCCGTTCCTCATAGGGCAGGTGCTCCAGCCCTCTGATCATCTTTGTAGCCCTACGCTGGACTCTCTCCAGTAGCTCCATGTCTCTCTTGGACTGGGGAGCCCAGAATTGGACACAGGACACCAGATGAGGCCTCCCCAGGGCTGAGGAGAGGGGCAGGATCACCTCCCTCCACCTGCTGGCAACACTCTTCTTAATGCAGCCCAGGAGACCATTGGCCTTCTTGGCCACAAGGGCCCATTGCTGGCTCATGGTCAATGTGTCATCCACCAGCACTCCCAGGTCTTTCTCTGCAGAGCTGCTCTCCAGAAGATCAGCTCCCACCTTGTACTGGTGCCTAGGGTTATTTTTCCCTGGGTGCAGGACTCCACACTTGCCCTTGTTGAACCTCAGGAGGTTCCTCTCCACCCAGCTCTCCAGACTGTCCAGGTCTCTCTGAATGGCAGCACAGCCCTCTGGTGTGTCAGCCACTCCTCCCAGTTTGGGATCATCTGCAAACTTGCATGAAGAAGGTATGTTAGTTTGAGAAATATTCAGGCAAAATAATGATCTGGGTGCTACAGGACCAGTAATGAAAACGCTAAAAGATGGAATTATACCTTTTGTTGGTCAATGCAGGTTTAGGGAGATCAAATTAATATATTTTCTTTATGAGTCATAAGTTCATTGGATGTGGTAAAAGCATTGAATTAGACTTATGGAAGGCATTTGACTTGATATTACATGGCACTTTAATTAACAGAGTAAAATTATTTTAAAACTCTGCAAGGCGTATTTTAAAACAATTAAGAACTGGTTAAATGATAGGTCTCAAAACGTCATTGTAAATTGAAACAGTTATTGTTCATCATCAAATTCTTTCAATGAACTTCTTAGTACTCATATCAAATATTTATAGAAGTTCTGGAAGAAAAGATAAAATTATGACTGACTTTGTGCAAGGAAGAACGAGAGGCTGCCGAAGCAATAAAATAAAAAAGGGAAGGGGCTCTCTGATACAGTGATCTGTGACTTGACACACAAGAAAATAGTAGCCACAGGGCAAGATGTCCTGTGGAACATCCCATGGTCTTGAACCCCCAAGACAGAGGGATCAGCTATATCATGGGTAGCACCTTTCCTGTCGTGGAAGAGCTGTCACTGAAAGCTGGGCAGAAAGGAAAAAAGGACTTTCTTCCTGACCTGCATGGCTAGGGTGTAAATTTACAGCTGGGAACAGGAAAACAGTCCTAGCTCCTGAGGTTTAAATGAAACCTGCGTATATTTTACAACAATCACTTAGAAAATTCTATCTTGGCCAGGACTGGAGATATAAGTGACACTGAATCCAAAGCCAGAAGCATCTGCAAGCCAGATCCACCATCCAGCCCATAGGACAGCTACGTGAGAAGAAGAACACTGAGGTGTATAGAAGTTATTTACCTTCACATCTGTGATTAGCGTGTATGATTTTAGTGTACTTTGTCAAAATATTTTTTGATTTGCAATTTAATACAAAAAAATGGTAAAGTCCCCCAAAACCACAAGAAAATTTAAATTTGAGTAAAGCAGTCAAACTTTGTCTGCTGTAAAACAACTTATTTTAACTCCAAGACAGCACTTTGAGCTTTTATTTGGCTTCTGAGCTGGAACCAGCTCCAAGTTCAGCTCTGCATCCATCATGGTAATGTTCTCCTGAGTCCCAGTCATTAGACTATAACGCAGCCCAGGCTGCCCTCCTGTCTCCCTGGTTTGTGAGAAACCTGGGACTGTAAATGTCTTAATCTGTGAATTTTTCCTGTGAGTTTTCCTTGAGGCAAAACACTGTTGTCATGTTTTTGCAGGAAAAAAACAAAGCTCTGAGAAGTTTGATTTGTGGAAAGGTACTGGTACACTTCTCTATAAATCTTTGGAGGAGGAATATATTTTTCCTTTTGTGACTTCTATCACCTGAAGAACAGTAATTAGAACGAGTATCTTGTTAGTGCTGGCCTAGAAAAGAAGGGGAAGGGTGTATAGCTTTTCTCTATGGGAACAGCCTACTTAGTTTTGAATGTAGACGTTTTCGTTAGAGTGTAATAAGCACATACCAAGGTTTATGATAGAACACTACCTCTCTGTTTCTTGATTTTCTGATATTTGTGCTTCTGTGATTAACACAGAAATAAGGACGCTGACTCCAAATCTACAAAGATCAGTTTTTGTGGATATCAGTGCTTAGGGACTAGTGTATACTTTCCACAAATTAATCTTATAACTAAAAAATCCTCCTAACCTACTTCTTTAATGAGAAAACATTGTGTAATACCATCTCTCCACATTATTGTGTTTGCCAATTTTCCTTTTAATCTCAGCACAAACAATAATGCTGTACATCTCGTAATAATTTTGCTATTATTTTAAAATAAATCAATAAATTAATGAAAGGTAAAGAATAAAAGGAGGCTTAATATAAATTGCGACTGTAAATGTCTTTCAGTATTAAGAGCGAAAGAGATATTAATTAATACAACTGTCATTTTTTTCTTTCTAAATTGCTAGAGTGATTATTTCCTACTCAGTGTTTAATAACTTGTCAAGGACCATTGTCCCCAATAAAACATTCGTCATTCTGCATAAAGGATAGTTGTGATGGAAAACCTTGCTGCAAAGAACCACTATTAGAAACTTGATTATCAATGTAAGTACTCGAGTCCAAGTTTGTGTATAGTGGAAGACGTATTAAAATGCCTTTCATAGGCTTTGGTTGTAAAGAAAACTTTGGAGGAAGGTCCAAATCCAGGCCACCTCCCTGCCATGGGCTTTCGGGCTGCCAGCCCACATACTCTTCCCCTCATTACCAGACCCAGCATAGAGCTTCGCAAAGGATTGCAGGTGAGTTGAACACGACCTGCCTACATTGACCCTGCACCACCTACGAAAACAGCCGGTTCCTTCTTATCCCGCCACTCAGAGCCTGCTCCTTTTCTTTTTCACCGCAAAGCAGCTCTCGGGGGATATTTCAGGAGTGCTCAGGACTAGCATGGCTCTGCCGCAGCAAAGGCTTTGCTATTAACAGCGGTGAGAGCACTGTCAGGTTAAAGCAGGGTGAGTATGCCTGAAAATAACGCCCGCAGCAAAGCTGCAGGAAGTTCATCACTGTATCCTCAGGAAAAAAATAACAAAAAAAGGCTAACAATTTTCTTAGGAAAGAAATACACATGCTTTGCCAGAGTGACAGATTTAAGTGTGAAATTCACAAAATGGAATTCGGCAGTCACATATATATAAAACATTAGCTCTGATTTAAGCGTCATACTTACTTAGAAGCCTGCTTAGCATGAATAACTTTAGCAGTTTACTTTTAATTTATAACTCTGTTACAGCAGCCTTTCAAATATTACTTACACTATATTGATATATTTTTGTCAGATATAATTCAAAAATATTTATAATCTGCCCTTTGGATGCCAGAAGCATTTGATCTAAGCAATCTAATGTTTCATGTCTTCGAAGAGCTTAAAATATGTACTGCATTAACATGAATTATGACCGAGGTCATTGTGTACCTTATTCTTCCGTATAAAATATAATCACAGAATAAATTGCTATAAAGGCTCTGCAAGGCCTATTAACTCTCTTTAAATTTGTTGGTTTTTAAATGGAACATGAATTTGTAAAAATCTGGTCTTCCAGAATCGACTTCTCTCAAAAGACAAAATGGAAATGTATAATATATTAAAGTATTTTGCAAATCAGACACTTTGATCTTGTAAATGCTTGATCAAGTGAAAAAGCTTGCTTCTGACTTATATGAGTAGTATCAGTGAGTACTGTAGAGAGTTTTAATACGACTGCTGTTTTTCCTTATGGAAAGGAATTACCAAAGCTCTAAGAAATACCATCAAAGTTCAATGTTTTAAAACCTACTTAGACGATAAATGAACATAGGTTCTTTTTATTCTGAAATCAGAGATTGTTTGATATCTTAAGCAGCTAGATATATTTCAAAGTTACATGCACCTGTTGTTAAGTGTAAATTCATATAGTTCAGGATCAGAATAAAGAAAGCTATAATAAAATGATACTTTAATAGACAAATCATAGAAATCCTAGTATCAACAGGAAGATGTCACATTTGCATGTATTTCTCATACCCTTCTTTGTTCTTAAATGGACAGCTGCCAGTTAGAAGAAATTTTACTTTGTTTTTAATCTAAGACCTTCTTGTTGGTACATAATATATTTTCATCTAAAAAGCATGAATATGTAACACCCATGAACCATATAAAATATGTATTTGTATATTCACTCATTGCCAAATCATATTACTGCAATAAATTATACTGTTTGATATAACACTGAGAATAAAATGGTGATCATAATAAATAGTGAGGCTATCATTATTACCATTCTCACTGTTCTGGCACCATGGCCATATTATTCTAATCTCAGTCATATTTTTGTCAAGGCAACTGCTGTAAAAATGATAAAAGTGATGATGCATGTTGCATTTTAGAATGAACTCCATCAGAAAACAAGATCCATGCATGAATAAATAGGAATATGACCACTCTACTTTCTCATTTACATACTTGACCACTGCTAATTACCTGACTTGTAGATCTCAAGTGCCTTAACATTAAATGTTATTGTAGTGCCTGGAGTGGTCCCCACTAAAGTCATGGAAGGACTGAGGGTATCCCATATTCACAGATGTCTGTGAAACCTTCTGTTCTTCTGTCTTTTGGATCTTTGATTAGGATACTTCAATTCTTTTCTAGAATGTGTGGAAGACAACTTTATAAGCTCTAACTACATATTATTAAAAATCCACCAAGCCATTAATCACAAGCAGTGGTAGCATGAGCGTTAGCAGTTAACAGAGATGAGAGAAGCAGAAATGCCTAGGTTCATTCCACACCAAACATTATCTTCCTGAAAGTAGTGATCAAGAGACACAGATACTTCAAAAAATGGATTTGTGACTCCTAGACTTCACATGAGACTGATCCAGGCCTTCTTGCTCTGGGTTTGCTTTGCAGAGAACCAAAGGCAATTATGATCTTTACTCAGGAGTCTCTAATTAGGTGGGAAACATCTGGCCCTCAGTGTATTTGACAAAAATGCACACTGATGTTCCCACACTTTAGCCATCTAATTTGGTGAAAAACATCATTTTATAGTTATACGCATCTTTTGTGAGAAATAGTTCCTATTTTCTGCTTAGTCTTCATTAGTTGGTGCTTCTCTCTTTCAGTTCTGCTTCCTTGTACCAGTACATCTCCTCCAACTGTACTTTTACTTCTTACTCTTGCTCCTTGCTATTGTTACCATTCTTTGCTTTTCCTAGTCTGCTGTTCCTTCTAGCAGTGATCTGCTGACTGCAGCTCTGGGTCTTGGTCTTATGCTATCCTGCATATTATAGATCATCTATGTTTATATGAAGTTAAAATAAGAGACCATTTTATTTCCACTGTGTGCTAGAGTAAAACCTTAAAGGAGCGAAAGAGTGTCAAACCAGTAATTTATTTAAGAAATATTTATGAAAAATGGAGTTCGGATTGGGCTTCATTTTACTGGACTTGTGAGGTATGGCAGATATCTACATCCAAGCTCGTCATTCTGTGCTCTCTCTTTACTCATTGGAGGCATGTATACTTATATAGCACAAGTTATCTAACTATCTCTAAAATCCTTTTGCTTTTGATCTAGATTGGCTGCTGTAGTAATTTAAAAAATTCTTTTACCACATAATGATACATTTCACCTCTTGGTCAGGTGTGAGATAAAATGATCTTATTTTCTATTCTTACAAACATGAAGCCTTGTAATTGTGAGCTTTAATTGAAAGCACTATAGTATAAAACTAGTATTTCACATTTTTCATTGAACTCCTAAACAGACCAGTTATACAGATACATTTTGTATCTTTTTTGCTGTCTCTCTTCAAAATGTTTACACTTGTCTTCTGCATATATGCCAGCACCTTTCAATTACAGACACCTAAATAGCGGTAACTACAGAGAGCACCCACACATCCTACTGAACTAGTGTAGATGGGATAAGCTCTGAGTTTACGAGAAATCATTTCAGGAATGTGTTATGCAAATAATAATTCACCCAAAAGGTTATTTCAAAATATTTACCAAGCACACAGAGCCTCATTACCCACTTGGCTGCTGTTCAACTAGGATGTAGATCTTATGTTTACTAAGGCACGGACTATATCTTTATCCTCTCAATCTGCATATCATTTGACATCAGTAGATGTCATATGGTATGACTGCAAATATAGTTGCTTTAAAATCTCACACCCTGCAAACAAACAAGGAAATAAAAAGAGAGAAATTAAAATAATAACTGAACATTGAAAGTCTAGATTAAGTCTTATTCTGTAAATTGATATAGACAAGAGATAACTTTTGGCTGTTGTGGGTATCTATCCTCAGGCATAATTCCACTGCTAATTATTTTTCTTATTATCAATACTTGCAATTAAAATTTTGTAATTAGAACAGTACCACAATGCTTCTGTAAAATAATTTGCATTTAGTTAAATTTATTATCTGCCCTTTCCCCTTTTCCTTCCCACAAATAACAGTGAGACAGTCTTAGAATGCGTTTTCAGGAAAGATTAACTGGTCTTCACTCAAAACCAGTTAAGAAATACTGGCCCATGAACTATCCAGCAAACTTTGCGATGCCTCTATGTGAATATTGCATTAGTGACAACATACCAAACTCAGTCTTCAGCACTGTGACCCCCTTTACATTTCTTTTTATCAGGAGTAAGGGATATGACAAAAGGTAGCTGTCAGAAATGAAAAAGCAGCTAATGCATTTAGAATTAAGGATAATTATAGAAAAATAGGAATGAATTAAGATCTTACGATAAACTGAACAGGAATTTTGTGGAAAAAAATTAATCTATAGCTAGGAAGGCTGACATACCATTTTACATACCAAGCTGCAAAAAGACATGGGAACAGCTTGTGAAGATCATCTTAAACTGTAAATTTGGATCCGGATCTAACTTTCTGCAAGAACATGGACATTTGTCCTTAAAGGTTTAGCTCAGACAAGAGAGGAATATACACAGAGCTCATCTTTGAACGCTGTTCAGCTGATTAGGAAATGCCATGACACGTGCTGGCTATTGCTGTGGTGAGGCGAACTCCAGTAGCTGTCTCTGAAACCCTTCTTGTTGTGCTCCCAAGGCCACAAGGGCCACTATTTTCTTGCATCCTACTGATGCCATCTGTTGAGCGCAGAGGTCCACTGCATTGTAACTTCCCATGCCATCTGCTTTGTGTTTCTAACCTACTTCACGTGACTTGTCAGGCAGGTGGATAGCAGACTAGCACAGTGAACTGCGCTGCATGAGTGTCTCTTTGCTCACACTTTTAATATGCTTTCCAATCTCAGTAATATGAATAGCCCTGGATGGCTGCAGTCAGCTGGTGAATCCCAGTCGTAACCACCAGTTGCAATTTAGAGTAATTGTTTTAGAACAAGCTACCACTTCCAATATTTACACTGTTGAATTGGTGGTAGCTATTGAAATCAATGTATTTGAGAAAAGAAACCATGTACTGATTTAAGCAGTGTGGATTTTATGCAGTGTTACGGAATTAATTTGCTTTGGCTTTGACATGCTGACTTTAAAAAGGAGTATTTCTTTGGAAAAATCGTAAAGTATGTGCAGATTTCATCTTCTGTGCCTACCTGGCATCTAAGCTTTATTCAGATTTTACTGAAAATCCTTTTATACCTCTTGGCTCATGCTATGTATTTACTGCACCTGAATACATGAAAACCCATCAAGGTTCAGTATTCCTGTTCTTCATGTATTGCAGGTGAATGCCACCCCTTACAGCTGTTCCCAGATTGAATATACGTTCAGTACAGATTTGATCTTTTCTCAATACCCTATTACAACAAAGTAGTTGCTCTTCACAGTGTTTTTACTCAAACAATTCTCTCTTTGATGATGGAAATTTATCTTCCCAATATCCTGTCACTTTTATTGCATTTAGTAGTAATGTACTATCCAATGGCTTTCAGCAGCTGCCTACCAGATTTCTTACTGTACAGCACACAGGGTTTCTGGTCACCCAGGAACCTAAAAAAAGCAATCACTACCTGTACACAAAGTAACTCTATGTGTGTGCAGCAAATCAAACACATTCTGCATGCTTTGAATTCGTTGTAGATAGGATACAAACCCACATGAAGAACAGCCTCAATTGGGACTTCCAGGTAGAGCTGATCTGCACACTTACAGTATAGACTAGATTGACAGCACTTGCACAGATGGTTTTACGGACACTTTGGATTCCTACCATTTCCCTCATTAGAATATTGGCAGGTGTGAACTCTCCTTATTATGGGAAAATATAGAACATACCATCATACAAGCTTCCCTTGGCTCCAACAGCAAAGAATATTGAGCAAGATTTTTCAGGGCAATCTGATACTGCAATAATAATATTTAAAAAATCCTGGTTATAAGCTGTCTCTTCAGAGCTGTGTATATTAACTGTTTATTCACTACGGTAAAAATAAGTTTCATTTTCTAAAAGCTGTGTCTAGCACAAGAAAGTCTCTCAACAGACGATAAAAAAGTAGACACAGTCATTTCCAGAGGATGATTCATCTCGGCAGTCTTAGACATTTGTCTTTCTCCACTGACAATTAAGGCATTCTAGGTGACCTTAGAGCAGATGATACCCAATTTTCAGATGGCTAAAGTCTAAGAAGATGTATCCATCTCTGTGTTAGCTTTTTAGCTTTTGTTCAGGTTTGAGGCAAGGGATGGAGAAATGGATTTATAGTTCAAACAGCAGATGGGACAAAAGGCCAAACTCCTCCTCTTGGGCTATCATCCTAATTCCTGGTTTGGGGTAGAAATAAAACTGATTGTGTGGCTATGCAGTTATCTAAATGTTATCGAAAGGATGTCATACAACATCTCAAAGCTAAGTACTTTTATAATGTGCAGCTACAGTGTCTTTGCCAACGCTCTTTCTCACAGCGTGATTCTCTTTTTGTGAGATATCTGGGAAATATACCATGACTGGCCTCCAAAGTTAATCATCTTTGCCTATGATTCCTAAAAGCTACCAGTCTGTACTCATTTTGTTCTGCAGAGGGAACTTCATTAGACATTTTCCTCACTCATTTCTTTGATTAAAAAAATCCTCCTGTGAAATGTAAACAAATATTTGCTGATCATTATGAAATAGTTTTCAGTTTAGGTTTGACAGTCATTCTCCACTGTAATAGCAAGACAACTTTTTATCCACTGGAAATTTAGTAGAAAATTTCATGTGTTTATTTCTGAAATGTGTACAAAAGGCCTATTTCATATGTACTTCGTAGGAAAAAAATGGAAGCTTTACATATTCTGTAAGAATTAAACAAACTGCTACAAGAGATGTAGGTAAGTTTTATTTTTCTCCCTCTAAGACATTTCAATGACAATAAAGATGTCTTCGTTTTGATCAAACATTTACCTGGCATTCAAGGGATTTTTGACCAAATAAGTCAAAAATCTGTGGAGAGAAATGAATTCCAGGCTTTTTATAGAATCCCCCAAACTTCCAATGATAAAGCTTTCATTTGTACTCAGGAAAAAGGAAAAAAAAAAAAAAAAAAAAAAAAAAGCCCTGTTAGAGAAAGTGTGTAGCTTCCTCAGCTAACCCAAGAAGACCAGTGGCTGACAAACTGTCAGAAGTCATACGCCAGGTTGCATTAGAAATTCAGCATGACTTTAAGTGAGAGGCTGAGAGATGTTGCCTTTCGAAGGATCCATTGTATTGGCACTAACTTGCTTTTCTTCTTTTGCTGATCTTGGAGCCTGGTGAGACTCTCTGCTTTTCTTTCACAGATGTCACACCTAGGAAACTGCAGGTCCCAGCTCCACCCACTCAGAATTTGCCTGTGTGTACTCCTTGATACTGCATACAAATTAATGATCTCTGCAGTATGCTGTGGCAGTATGAAATGAGAGGAAATATTAATCTTTCCGTTACTGTTTTTAAATCCCATTCACCAGGATGCATTGCCTACTCATATATGAGTACATGAGAACACTTAAAGCCAGAAGATGCCCAGTGCCTGTGCCTGTGCAATCTACCTGCCTCTACTGGAGAAACAGGAATTATGAGAAATCAGATCTAGAAGCTTTTGTGTATAAAATGCAACTGCTGACGAAAAGCACTAATTGAGTTGATTATTTCTCTGGATCTAGCGGGTCTACTGCTACTCTTAAAAATCTTATATAGATAAGTCATGAGAAAGTAATGTTGGAAGGACTTCTGATGACTTGCAAAAGAAGAGAAGCATTCACCTTGTTCTCACCTTGTGTGCCTGCAGGAGAGAACTTACAAGATCTTCTTCTAGGCTAAGACCTTAAAAAGTTTAGAGAGCAAGGACCCAGTGCTGATCTCTCACTATTGTAAACTGGGAATGGGTTTCATCAGGTTTGTAACTCTTTGCAAATAATAGGAAAGGATCTGGCTGAATATGAAATATTGCAAATTATGTTATACCACCTTTCAAGGACCTAGCAATTTTTACTCTTATGCTGTAGGAAAGGAACTATGTAGGTGTTAGCGTAGGCTGTCTGCAACTCAAACATAATGCAGTACAGGGAGTCAAACTGAAAAGATACTAGCTCCTGCCAAAAACTAAATTATCCTTATTTCACATCAGCAATTCATCTTTTGCCTGTTTTTGTCTCTATCTGGTCAACAAAGTGCAGCTCAGGGATGTAGTCTGCACCAAAAGCGGAATGAGAGCTGTGCAGGGAGAGAGGTAAAGGCAGGAGCAACTTCTGTGATAATCCCCTCAGGAACCAAAATAATATCGAAGGGGTGGCAAATGGCTTATAGCAGAGGAGTTATCCTGTGACTGGATACAAATCAAGTGATCTCTCACAGCAGAGAGATAACAAGGGGGGACCACGTTCTGGGGCACGTTCCTTAGCAGGGTGTTCCCGGAGCAGAGCAGTGATGTGCTGTGCCTCTCCCTCCGCTGGACAAACATCTCGTATTGCCAGATTCCAGTAAGAAAATGCTCACAAATGAGGAAGCACAGAGCTGAACGAGCTGAGACATGAAATGGTTTCCAGGTCCAATTCCCCTCAACAAGAACAGAGGGAGAAGGAAGAGAAAGGAAAAAGAAATATTGTCTTGATATCTCTTGAGGGAGAAGATAACTGCCTCCTTCAGGAGGAGAAACAGAGAGACTAGAAACAGGAAAGCTGTTACAAACTGGAAAGTTATGTTATGCAGTGAGACCCAGGCTGAGACAAAAACAATCAAAACAGTCATGCTGCTGGACCCAGGGCCATCAGGAGAGTGCACCTCTGCTGTACAGCGTGTAATGAAATAGCAAACGAAAGCAGCAGTGTCTACGTGTGTTTCTGCTTGTGGGCAATATGCAGAAAGTAACTCCATTTGCAATTATGGGCCTCTCAGATCACTAGAGGATCTAAGAGGATCACTAATCTGTGGTATGTTCTCCCTGCTCAGCCCCAAGACACGAGTCCTCATTCCTTTTCTATTTCTCAGGTACCTAAGAAAACCACGGGCAAGCCAAAGTAATCATTTAGTTTATTATACAGCAAAGGTACACTAGTCACCTGGGCCCTCTTTAAACACCAATCTTGGCAGTATTTATTTCACTTTTGAGACAAAAAAGATTGGATGCAAGCTATCAAAAAACGCAGCACTATAGAGCTTTGGGGAAACAGATGTAAGGAATCTTAATTTTCTTAAGTGCTCAGCTAAACAATCACAGATAACAGAGAAGTCAGAGCAAGTAAAACTTTTCCTTGGTCAGGGATGACAGGGTTACCTTTCAACACCCACTTAGCAGCTACTTCCTGCCTTTTAGTTTCCTTTCACCTGCTGTGGGTCATTAAATTACTATGCTCAACTGTTTTCCTCCAGGCAGCACCATACCTAGTCCTTATAAAAGATCAATCAATGGTAAAATCTAGTGTTCACCTACTCCCAAGTACAGGAAGTAGGACAGACTCCAGGATGAGGGCAGTTGAATTACTGATAAAACTTAAAACCAACTTAAAACCATAAACTGCTCCTGTATAGGTTTAGTATACATGTATCCATGCATCTGTTTATAGGTATGCTAGTTGTAAACTGTATATAAATGCACGCCTTTTTATTTTTCTTCATTAATCTGCAACATATCTATTTTTATAATACATATTTTATTTTAAAAGGGGGAATTCATAGCCAAAGTATATTTTGAGAGATAGAAATACATTTGAAAGTGTCCTAAGGAAGCTGGTCTCATCTCATAGCTGACCCTGCTTTGAGCAGTGGTTTGGACTACAGACCTCATGAAGTCCCTTCCAATCTGAATGATCCTCCAATCCTCCAAAGACAAAACAGCAGGGTTGTCCATATCTTTCATTAAGATGGCAAGGCTATTTTAAAATTTCTGCTTTCCAAATTTGTTATGTATTGCCTTTACATCTCTGAACCAATTTTAGCAAAGCTGAGATAACAAATTCTCAAGTGAAAATAAATCAAAACTGCTAGTTGTATAAAGCAATTGGCCAGCCCCTAACAACCAAACCATTTTGGCTTCCCTGTCCCAAACAGATGTATTAACTTGAGTGAATAGTTTTGCAAGTAGTTTCATTTTTTTCCCAGGAAAAATGAGTTCATTTAAGAACCCTTTTATTATACCTGCAAGTTTCTCAGTCTGTTCACCGTTGAGAGGAAGGTACACAGCTGTTTCTGAAAACAGTTCCCACGTGCTAGTGTTCAAAGCTTTTAAAACTTGGGCCAGGATCTGTATCTCACACAAACTTAGGAATGCAGCTAAGAGCAAAATTGGCTAAGACCATTTGTATGTAAACGAGAGGAAAGAAATTCAAATCTTAAGGTAGTAATATGGATACACTTCTGTCCTGCCAAATGTAGAATGCTGTTAGAGTCACCAGAATTCATGCTTACTAATCTGATAAACTGTAGATGGATATTTTTTTTAATGTAGCACAAATAAGATTGAATAGCTTTTCTCCTGAGATACTCAACCAAATTTAGAAACAAACTCTGAGTTCATCATCAAATAACATTGAATTAGTATGTTTATTTCATGGGCAGTTAACCTTTATGTGTTTTTAATAATTGATTGCTTTAATACTTTGTTAATATTATTAGTTTCATTACTTTATGGAGTTTTTTTTCTTACCTTTGGCCTTTTACTACATTAGCTCGATAAATTTTCATAGAATTGATTAGCTACCAGAAAGAGGTTATAATGCTGTAATACCATTCTACCTTTCATGGAAGGGAAACAGTTCTAATTTTGCTATATACCCCTCTTCACAAGGACAATTGTAACACAACTATGCTGGCTCTTCCAAATGTTATTATTTATATAGTTTTGGTCAAAAAAATGGAGTAAAATTGAGCTATATTCTTAGTGTGTTATTCATTTATACTGCTATGTCTTAATCTTCCCAATAATGTGTCATAACCTCTGAATATCTTAAACTGTAATATGTAATCATGCAGGAAAAAAGGCAACTTTCTATATAGCATCTAATATTCTAGACAAGAAAAGAGCAAAAAGGTCAGGTCAGGCATCTCACACTATATGTTGTTTCAGGAAGAACAAAATGAATGAAACTCTGTCTCTGTTAGAAGGATCATCTACGCCATGTAGCTTCCTTAATAAAGCATAAATTTCTAAGTGTTGTGAGCTAGGAATGAAATAAATCTTTCACATGACAGTAATGCACTGAGATCAGAAATCAGATCTATGGTTCAACTGCATATCTGCTTGTTTTTGAATTTTTACTCATCAACTCAGGGGCTTGACTGGCTTTCTTAAGACTTGTTAAGTGCTTTGACTGATTTGACATTGCTACTGTAGTCCTCCCAAATTACAAATGAGCTTGATCCAACACCTGCTGAATTGAATGGAGAGGTTCCCAGTGTCTGTGAGTGATACTGGAGCAGTTCCACTCTTTGTATCATTTATTAGGCATTTTGCCTGGCATCATCTGAGAAGTCCTTAGGTAAGATTTGCAACTTTTTATCTGCGTTAAGTTTGCGTTCCAAAATTCTGTTCAATACTGGAAAGCCGTATTAAAGGCCTGTAGAAGCTTAGCATCACTTTAAGTCTAATAATACAATAGTTTTAAGAGATATTTTCACTGCAGGTATCAATCTTGAACAATCTAATAACATGTCAACTTTCAGACACATTCTTTCTTAATGACCAATTCAGCTTCAGTGGACAATTTTCAGATCATCTTACACTTACAGAACAATCACTCAATTTGCTGCAACAACTGGATCCTACTGTAATTGTTATCCATATGTACATTACCAGTCTATTGTTTTATTGGTTATATTAACTAAATTTGATTTCATTAATGTAAATTAACATTTTGCTGTTGATCTTCATACCCCAAATAACTTATTCAACAACATATTTCTTGTAGAGGATTTTCCTGGCAAAAAAAATACATTATGTAAATGTTCCCAATCCAAGGTAATTTGCGCTGATGGCCAGTAACCACATTTGAAAAATGAATGGCTTAATTACCAAAATTAAGCCAATTTCTTCCATATGTCTGTAAAAATAGCTGCTCCAAGAAAGTCAGATTCTGCGTGTATACAATTTAGATACTGAGCCACAAAATTTAGAGTAATTTCTCTACCATGACCAAGGTAAAAGCCATGAATGTAAATACTAGATGCTTGGAAAGGGGCCAATATAGTGCACAGTAGCTACTAATACATGCCATGTTTATGAAAAGCACTCTCATTCACACTTGTAGAACGAAGTGTTTCACTCAAAGTGCTTCACCAGCAGGTCAACTCAACTTTAAGTTAAATTGCTTGATATGAACCTTTATTCTTTCATTCAGACATACAGAATCATTAAACATTTCCAGATTTTCTTCATCTGAAGCTTCCTTTCCTTAAATTTAAAGTGTTATCTCAACTGATTATGAAGTGTATATGGAAAACTGGTGAGCAAAACTAAACTGATTTAATCTCTACTAGCTTTCCTTTTGTGATGCTTCACTGACTTCAGTAGTCTCACTTTTTGTGAACAAAAATAAAATCACATTAAGAGCCAGAAATATAGTGTATGTTTTTTTTGCTAAAATTGCAAGAATAGTTTCATAAACTATTAAACTCATTTACATTATTGGAAAAAGTATAAAATATCCGGTCTTGGATGTCTAGATTTCCTTTTAGTATTCTCTATAAACATATAGAATTGACATTTTTTTATAAATGTCATAAATATTCAAGTTTATCTCTACAATACTTTTCAGGATGAATGCCTTAGATCTTATTGTTTGTTAAAGGAAAAAGCAAGAAAGTCAAACCAATGGTATTCTTTTTTTGAAAGAACAATATAAAGCTTTTTTTTTTTCCTTTTTTTTTTAACTGGGAAAATTCTATACTTATTTTCATCTGATTAAAGACAATTCACTGTTCTCCATGCCGTTAGAAGATGCTAAGCCTAAACTGACTACAGTGTCTCAGGAAGGAAGGGAATTACCTAAGAGCAGTCGCTGGGAGTTGAGCAGCAAGGACCAGGAAAAGAGAAGATGCTGTGAGCAAGACGTCTTTTAAGAAGGAAGTTGGACTTCCCTGAATTAGAATTAGATCAGTTAGGGATAAAAAAGAGAAAAAAAAAAAAAAAAAAAAAAAGAGGGAGACTGTTTTTTGTATAACAAGTTCCCTTTTACAGTTACATGCTGCTTTGTTTTGCTGCTTTGCTTTGAAGATGCAGTTTTTAGACACTTTCCAAAAATTAGCTGTTGATTCCTAAGTGAAAGGGCTTATAGATGTCTGCACATCTGGGCCAGAAAATGCTAATGACTGGGACTGGTAACCTAGCCAAAATGTGTGAGGATTGCAGGCTTATGTAAGCGTGTAGATAACGAAATATCCCGGTAATTTTAAACAGGAGTGGGCCAGATCACCAGAGCCCAAACCCTTTAGGCAGTGTAGGTGCTGCCATGGAAATGGATTGCAGACAAGGCCCCAACATTTAACTTTACATTTATGTTCTTTTTTTTTTTTTTTTTTTTTTTTTTTTTTAAGGAAATGGTAAAATTAAATTTAACTCAAAACCTTTCAAAACCTTTATTGTGGAGGCTAACAGACTGCATCATTTTTAAATGAACATGCTACCTTCCCTGTGAACAGTGTTCCTCAGTACTTTTATATAAACTCATCTTTAGATCTGGATGTATGACTTGTGCCACAGATTACATTTTCTTGGAGGATCATGCCTCTTCCTGGAAGATCAACCTACAGGCTCTTATTAATGAGGTAAGTCCAGTTCCTGTTCTGAGCTGGTATATTTTAAGACAGTTTCTGTTTCTCATACTGTTACAGATATCTCAGAAAATAGATTAATTTGTTTCAGTTAGTAAGTGAAAACTAACTCAGCTAAATCTTTATTCTGTTTAACAGGCCAAATTGGACTGGATTATGTGTACTGGCTACAGTACTTGATGCTTAATATCATATAAAATACCTGCCTGAAGACAGGCAGCTATTCAGCTTGCAGATGGATTTATGTTACTACTGGGCATGAGACAACCTGACTTTCCAGCATGTTGCAAAGCATGTTGCATTTCTGCTTTCCTAGACATTCGTAACCAGGGAAGGACTAAAAGAAGGTTAGATTTGCTTGCTGTTTTGGGTTTCTACTGAGTTTTACTGATACTTTAGGTAATTTAGAGTCTAATGATATGGCTAGGTGTAAATAAAGTCAAGTGTGCCTAAAAAGTGTAGACAGCCATCCTTTTTGGAGTGTGCATGCTGGACTTTCATGTACATCTAAAAGTCATGAGGCAAATGGGTCTAAGTGGCTCTACAAATCTATAGAAACCAGGATCTTTGGAAGATATTAATGTGCATGCATAAAAAGGAAGTAAAATATCTGTGCTTACTTTCTTATGAAAGCCTTCTAAATAAGATATTTGAAATATTTTAATGAAATCTAGAAGGTCAACAAATATCCTTTAATGAAATTTTAAGTCTTTTCTGGTAATTTGTGACATATTGTACAAATTTTCTCTGCTGTGCTGTGCTTATCCACATATGTTCTGTAGCATCTGGAATAAGAGTGACTAGGTAGCTTTCGGCTTGGAACATATCAATTAGGAGATCTCTAAAAGATGAATTTTTTTGTTTCTGATCATGTAAATAATTTTCTTGTGTCTGGGACAATGAATTCAGGTAAACCAGAAGCAGATGATCTTCTTACACAGCAGACTGTCTTAGCAGAAAAAAAAATACAAATAGAAAAGATACCAAAGCTAAATTTTGGCTGAAGAAAGAGTAGAAAACGGCAATGAGGCAAGTTTTACATAATGACTTCTCAAAGAAACTCATCTTCTACTAATGGCAGTAGCAGCCATAAAAGCAGTTGCTGCTGCAGACTCTTTACCTAGTGTGGCTGTCCAAACATTTTTGCCTACTTTTGAAAGCAGGCGGACAACTCCAGCATCCCTTTTATATGTTTTTTATGCTAATACATTCAGATTTTCCTTCAGGAAATCTTGCTTTTCATTATCAGTGCCAGATTAAAATTTTAACAACTTTCTTGTACTTGGAACAAAGACGTTTGTGTAAATTCACTGCTCGGGCAAGGGGAGACATGACTTTCAGTGATACCCAGTTCAAGCTAGCCTTCAGCTGCTTCCTGCTGTTTTATCTTTACACCATCTACTCAGTGATTCTGGAGCATAAACACGCAAGAAAAACCTCTCAGAGGAAATGTCCTTCTAACTCTGTAATGAAATGTCACTAAAACAGCCTGCAATCAGCACTGGGGAAAAAAGGGATCATCAACGCGGGAAAAAGAGTCATGTTTCAAACACTGACAGCAGATCTAAATCTGCATGCCGCAAAGCAAAGGCCAAGTCCCACTGAAGCTAGCACTAAACCTTCTCTTAATTTCAGTGGAGGAAATAAACACAGGCATATCTGAGCTTTCCAATTCTCGGGGGAAGAAAAGTGCAGACGAGCAGAAAGGTTGACCCTCAAATAAAATGTACTATTTAGATCTTGAAAAATGATAACAGCAACTTTGCAGAGCTTATTAAAGTGGGCTCCTGGGAACTCTTTCCTATTTTTTCACTTATTTGGGGGAACGACTCATTTTGGATCTGATTTTGAAAGTGTTAAATTTATTCAGTGAACCAACTGAGGACCCTAGTTCAGAAAGTATTTATACATGTCAATAAAACTATGCATGTGGTAATATCTACAATAAGAGAGATCTTAACCCACAGAAGCGGTAGAAATTTAGCATGACTTAATATCAGGACCCTGTTTTCACAACCCTAAAATGCCTGTAATTTTTCTGCCTTGCAAAGAAGTGAGAATGAAGCTGCTTTTTTTCAATAGCTCGTGATTATGTAAAATGGCATTTGTTCATCAGAGAACTAACAAATCTCTCTGTACTTCAGCATTTATTGCTGGGGCTGGAATGGGCAGGCATTATAATGAAATATATTTCATTAAAGTCATCCAGTCTTTAAGATGACAGCAGAATTTGTTATATGTGACAGTTTCCAAAATGAAGAATAAGGGAAAGGGAAAAATAAAAGAAGAAAAAGACCAACACAAATGTTAAAAATGAAATGCAATAAAAAAGTTTCACAAACTCAGAATATCAATATTTTATATTTAGTGTAGTTTCAACAACAGCAGCCAAAAATCTACCCTCATGCATGATTTAGGTAGTTGTGACTGAAAAGGGACATGACAGGATACTCAAAGATACATTAAGTGAGCGTGGTATCCTAAGGGCACAGAGATTTATTGTCTCCTAAATGTCCCTATATACATTCAATTTGATGGGGTATTATTAAATGTTATGGCAAGTGAAGACTTCCATCAATATATGTGTGGCACTTGGGATGTCTGAAGAATTTCTGTGGAGAGAACTTCAAAAGTGATCAAACTCACACAGAACAATTAGTAAATGTTAAACTGAGTGTTAAAGATCTCTAAAGTTGTCCAATATCTCATAATAAAGCTGAAACAGAGAATTTAAATAATGCTTTGATAGAATACTGTATGGCCAAGTCATAGGCTCTGGGGAAAAGTTTCCAGCTGGATGCTGAACTGAATTTCAATGATGACAAAAAGTGGAAAAGAGAGACTGCTCCATGGGTAGACAGTGATGTCTTTTATTTTATTTATTAGTAGTGATACAATAATTCACCCTTATTTTATACAAATATATTATATATTAAAAAAACCCTCTGGCTGTCTGCACAAGAATTAGAACTTCCTCTTCCTCTCAACATTAAGGTGTGTGCATGTATAAGTACACATCTAAACCTACATGTATGTCTGTTCAATGTCCATACTTATGCAATATTGGTATGCATATAATATGGATAGCCAGTTAAATTATTATGAGTTTATCAACAGCTGTACAGTTCCTGAGGGGCAACTCAGCTGCACACTGTAAACTCATCTCAGTAAAAGTTTTTTACCACACATGACATATTCTTTATCAGACAGGAACTTAACAGAAAAAAAATTGAAAATTCTAGAGAGACTTCAAATATTTTATGGAGAATATCTTTTTCTCTCTCTTCCTTCAGAAGCTAGGGTGCCATTTTCAGTCTAGAATATTATTTAAAAATTTAACTCTTGTCAATACAAACTAATGTAGTATTTTTCTATATGTTAAAAATTATAACTTTAGAATTTATATGATTTTGTAA
This sequence comes from Rhea pennata, assembly GCF_028389875.1. Classification (NCBI taxonomy): domain Eukaryota; kingdom Metazoa; phylum Chordata; class Aves; order Rheiformes; family Rheidae; genus Rhea; species Rhea pennata. Next base: position 162,121,627 of record NC_084663.1, read on the forward strand.
TTCCAAGATATTGTATATTCCTACTTTCCAATGGTCAGAGTACTTCCTGAAGAGCTATAAACTGAGCGGTTGCTACCTAGGCAGAACAGAACCGAGATAGGTATCTATGAGGAAATATACCAGTGTTTCACTAAAACTTCTTGGTGTTGAAGGTATCTTTCATTACACTGTGAGTCTGATCTGCCTTTTAGGCACACACTTGGACTCCGAAGGTGGGATTTAGACATGTGCATGCCTATGATATAGGCTTCTGGATGTAACTAAGCTCCCATTGCCTTCAAAAGAGATCTCAGGTGAGATTCTACTGACTGAAGGGATCTGGCACCAGGTGGAATGCCCCTGTGCATTCAAAACCTTCACATCGGATTTGTAGATATGACATAGAGCTTACAGGAGAGACAGCTCGAGGATGCTGCTAGGGCTTAGGATATGCTAGGTTACTCCATATGGCACTAGAAACCTATGTTGGAGCACCTGAACCCCTCTCCTAGCCAAGTACAACTAGGTCTAAAGAGCTGTATAGAGCTCCCTAAAGCAGGCACCAACTTTTGGTAAACTGGAATAAACCTCTAGCTCCATTGCCTGTACTGACTGGATTTTTTTTGATTATAGGGCAACTTAGACACCTGGCTTACCTGTAGACACCTATGTGTGTAATGAGGTGAATTAGGGTGAGTTGAATCTCACTTTTCATAAGTGAGATTCATAAGTGGTTTTCATACCACTTTTCAGAGTGGTAGAAATATCCTTTTCTGTATTACTTTGGCCAAAAAACTGTAATCCTTGAGTCTGACTCAGAGATCTGGCCAAGGAGAAACTTGATATTGCTACAGGTTTGGTAACTTGATAAGACTCCTAAGTAGGATTTCTCTCAGTCTTTTTAGATCTTTAAAATTTTGACGTTAGGGATGACCTAAACAACTCAAATTTTTTTTCGTGATTGATAGAGAGAAGTAAGTGCCCTCGGTAAGGGATTCACCCGACCTATTTCAAATCTCTGTCTGAAGAAAAATTTAACAACCCTTTGAAGTATTCTGTCTATCTCCATTGACCATAAAGACAAGCGATTAGTTGAAACATAGTGATCTACCATTTAAACCAATTAGTTATAAAGGAAGATTCCTTTCTGTTATACCATGGGATGGTACTAAACTTCTCTGATGATAGTGTCACCTGGACTTCTCTGTGTTCTCTGGACCTGGACGAAAAATGTCAACAAATACAAATGGCTGCAGATTGGCTATTTAGCAATAGCGGGGTCTGAAAACACTCCTTACTGGATTACGCCTTGGCTGACACTCATGGGCATGATCATTTTTAAAAATCACTTACCATGATTTAGCCCTTCATTTCTGAATACCAGGTGACTGGGTTTGTATAATTTAATTTACTTTCTTGAGTTCCATTTGCTCATACTGAAGTTTCTCAGCCTTAACAGCTCCTGCAGTCTGTTGCAGCCAGCAGCCAAGTGATCACGGCAACTACTGGTGAAGTTTCAGTGAAACAAATCCTTGGGCACACAACCACATGCACATAAACGTGATGAGATGTGGTGCTTATAGAATGGAGCATGGCACCTCTCATCGTGCTGATGGAAATTCTTAATACAATCAGAGCTTTCTAAATCTACACAGCTAGATGATTTTTCTCTTTAGCTAGAGATATCTTTCTGTGAAGTGCAATCGCTTACAAGTAATTTCATTTGTATAGAAACATTCCTTGACTTGCTATTTCTGTGCAGTTACCTGGGACTAAAGAACGAGAATCTTAGCAGACTATGCAAAGTCCCAGGTGATTACGGGAATGCACTGTTAGAGACTTCAGATTACCAATGTATTATTTTTCTCTGTTGACTTCAGACAAGAAAATAAAGTCTCGTACAGTACATGAGCACTATCATAACTTCCCTGGTGTTTTAATAACACTAATGCTAATGCTACAATGAGATTCACAACTTGGAATTTACCATTGCACAGAAGTGCAAATACAGTTTATTAAACTTGTCACTAATAGCTATTTTTGACTTCTTTGTAGTGAACATTTTAATGGAAAGTTAAATTACTACTCTTAGCCATAGAAAGAAACCTTTTACTTTATTATTTGAATTTTTAAAGCCTTACTATAAATTGTTGGAGGTGAATTGTACACTAACACTATAAAAATAAAATGGAAAACCTCTAAAGTGCTGCAATCCAGAAAATATACGCACTCTTATCACAGATCATAAATGCAACTACAGATAATTTTAAACATATGGTAAGCTTCTCCTTAAGTACTTCTATTGTAGGGAGCATAATTGTGCTCTAAATCTTACTGTAGTCACAGATAATTTTGCTTTGAACATTTGTGTAGGTAAACCCAGTGCTTCTCATAATGATATTTGCAATTCATTAATTAAGTATATAATTCCAAAAAAAGCAGTTTCTTGTGTAACTATGTAACTCAATAGCAATATACTACTGCAAAATATTAGCTATCAACAACTGTTTAATGAGAGCAGAACTAATGAGGTCCAGTTTTCCTATTGGTTACTTTGTGGTATTTTTCCCCACTGTGTCTTGCTGCTCTATTTCACATCCTCAGTCTTGTTCCCTCTTCTTTTCCCACCTTCATCTGTCTTATGAAATTAGCTGAAATTGGTCAACGGATTCATTTTTACACCCAAATATTGCTGAGGACTGACCCTGATCTGATAATACCACAGCAAGGAATCTTAAAAGAATAAGACTGAGTTAAGTGAGTGCTTATGCATGCTTACTTTTAAATAAAGTTTTAATTAAATAAGGGAAAAAAAACATAAAAAGTTATAAATACTTCAAAATACAAAAATCCCCACATTCATTTAGCATATCATTTTAATAGATCTTATTTTGAAAAACAGTACTTTTAGGAGTTACTTGTAGCAAATATTACTCCAAATAGAGGATGCAGATATAATGCTGTGATTTCAACTATTCAGAAACATGATGAGACAGGGATATCAAGTATCTGCACTTGTTAACAGAAGCATGTCATCCGGGAGTGTGAGTATCTGTAATATTTAAGAACTGTAACACTGATACAAGCTAATTCTGACGACAAGATCCTTGAGCTCTGTGTAACTATGTTTAATCTTCTATTACTAGACCAGCATGACTATGATGGCATCTTTTTTCCTTTCGGAACAGAACAGCAGTCCCTTCACTTCCTCATGCACGTCTAACTGCACTACATGCAAGCAGTCTTGCTTTGTACTTCATCCCAAATACATAAAAATAATAGTTTTAACAATACAGCTCACATCAAAGCAAATGGTTAAAATGGGAACAGATAGAATTTTCTATAACTTTTCAAAAATGAATTAGGTTTGAGGCAAAGATTTTGGTTTAGAATTAAAAAAAAATGCTTTGAATTGTTATTTACTCACTGAATAGTCCTTAATTTGTTTACAACTTGAAGGAAAAGCTCCACATAGATCAGATTCTGATTGAATCTATGAGATTTTTAAATCAGTGAATGAATGACAGATGTTATATCTTGTGTTTCAGTTGTTTCTTTGAGATTTGACTGAAATGTGCTCAGTCACTGAAACATTTGAGAGTTAAGTGACAAAACTGTCTATTTTTTCCATGGTTGGTACCTCTTGTCTTAGACAGATGTTGATTAGTTCCTCATATTGATAAATCTGTCTTTTATTTTGAAGATTGATTTTCTTAGGCAACCTCATTATTTTCAAGATACTCTCAAAATGTTCCTTTTTTTTTTTTTTTTTTTTTTTTTTGAAGTAAACAGTCTCTTCTACCTATGTTCAGTGATATAGGACTAGGAGTGTGTTCTGCTAATTTCAAACCTATTCAAGTATCCAGCTTCTGACCATTCAACCCTGATACAAAAATCATTTGATCTGAAAACTCCTAAAGAGAAACTAAAAAAATAGCTACGAGGAAAGAGGAGGAAAAATTTGGGGACCATGAGTGACAAAAAGAAAGGCAAGAGAAACACAGAATGAAATTGCCATGAAAAACTTAATGTGATTTTTTAATAAGTGTATATATTAATAATAATATCATGGCAGGCATTTGAACCCCAGCACTACAATTTGCACAGAAAACATTGAGAAAACTGGCAAGCCAGGCTCCGCAGCCACTGCACTCTAAACAGACTTCATAAAGAAAATGTTGGTGAGGGCAGGAACGGGGAAATCACAGGGTCATCAAGCAGAATGTAGTATTTTAAGAGGAAAAATAATGTTATTCATTTCTTTTAAAAACACTGTTGTGTGAGGAGAGTGCACAAGTGGGCTTCAGAGGCAGAGAGGGTGAGAGGTGATAGAAAGAATGAACAGGAGTCCAGTGAGAAGACTGAGCTGAAGAGAAACTGAGGTAAATACATCATGAGGGAGGCTGATGAAAACCACCACTTAGCAGAAAATGTTGGATTTTCAAGGGCACATTCACACCGTTTGAGGGCCAGCTTTCTACGTGTAACACATGAAATAGATTCCCTTTTCTGTCATTTGTAGTGGGTGCTGCCATACGGCTCTGAGACCAGGTGTCCTTCGTGTGTATTTGGGATGTAGCCAGGGCACACATACGGACTGCAAATAAGAACACTTACAGATGCCTTTTAGTATATATATATGGTGGTCTCCTGGCCTGACAGTTTCATCTTTGCCCCATTAAGTCTTAACTGGAGAATCAGAAGACAAACGGGTATAAGATATTGGAGCTGGAGATGTCAAATATGGCATGGGATAGCCTTTTGCAACATCAATATTGTATTTTTCGTGGATTACTGTCAGTCATCTGTTCTCCTCACACCATCAAGCTCTACAATCCTCTGCTGCTGCTGCTGGGAAGCCTCCCAGCTGTATTGCCAACTTGCAATGGATGAGCTGAACTGACACTACTATGTTTAACAAAAGTGCTGAGTATCTATGAAGCACCAGTGACTTCTGATCCCTATTAACCTGAACTGAATACTGTTGATTGGCTATTTAGCTATTTAGCAAAAGTAGCCATCAGTCATTCAAAATGACATTGCTAATCAAGCTCTTCTGGATTTTTTACTTCATCAAAAAATTTGTCTGCACAAAAAAACAAAAACAAAAACAAAAAAAAAAAAACTGAGAAGAATCAAATTTACTATTTTGTTTATTTATGATCAAATTTATCCACTTGATTTCTTAGATCAAGCACACTTTTTCTTTACCTCACAAGGCACACAGCTAATGTTCTGGTCATCACCAGTTCTCGCTGACAGGCTGTCTTACTAGTAAGTCCAGGTTTAGCTCCCTTACTTATCAGACTGTTTCGAGTTCTTCCTCTCTGCCTGTCTGTGTCATTCATTCTTATATTCTTACATTTTCCATGGTGTAAGAAAAATCTGAAATTTATTCCAGTGTGAAATGGGAAGCATTTTAGAATACTTTATTTAGCTGAATAGTTTAGTAGCTAAAGTAGAATACTTTAATAGCTTTACTTAGCCATGAGAAACATTGTCCAACTAATTCTAATACTGAAAATAAAGGAACAGATTATAAAAAATCTGCATAATCATGACTTTTTATATTACCAAATATTAATCTTTTTAATTTTATTGACATATCTAGCATTAAGTAGAAGTAAAAATTTCAGATTCAGGAGCTTTCTACTTTAGGTTAGGCAGGTAATAATGAATCATAATATTAAACTGCAGTGCTTAATGACACAGCTTGAAGCACTAAAAAGTCAGAAGTCAGTTTTTGGATGTATTGTTTTTCAAGTAAATAAAATAGCAAGAATATTATTGTTTAGTGTGTCTCTCTTGCATTAGGCTCTATTCCAAATGTCCTTTCATAAATTACAATGCATGAATGTTAGAGCAAAGATTAGTGGTAGAAGTCAACCCCAAAAGAGTGTTTATGAGGAAAGTGCAGTTGTTCACATGCCAAGAAAGAAAAATGTGGAGCATGTGGAGAAAATAGAGGCATAAAACTGCAAAATTAACATGGGAAATAAGTTAAAGGAGAAGATAAAGATAAAAACTTGATTTTTGGACTCCTTGTAAATCCTCATTAACAGAAACTTTGGAATGCTCTTGAGTGAAGGTCATTAGTTACTGTCACAGTAGTCACTGTCAGGTTCAATCCAATTTCAGTAAAATCAAAAAGTACTCAAAAAGCCTTACATCACACCTGCCTGACACAAGAATAATTATTATCTTAGTACTTTTAATTACAGAAAAGAATGAAAAAGATGCTAACCTTAAGTTAGAAATTTGAATTTTCTTTTGAATCTGACTGAACTGCTAGGATGGAAATCTGGTATCAGCTTGCATTAGAGTAATAAGCAGGCTGGAAAATGCAGAGTGTGGTCTCCGGTTGAGTAACTGGATATTTATAAATTTTTTATTTCATAAAGATTTTATAGGCAGCGGTAAATAAATATCCAGCATAATTTGAATTAATACATTAAATTCAGACTAAATCCTAGAATATATGGTTGAAGTTCAAACAAGGCTTGGGTTAAGTTAAAATAAAAATATCACACTTCTGTAAGATTGAGACCACCGCCCAAGTCACTTCATAATGGATTTCCACATCAAGATAATGTTTTTTGGTAAATACTTTTATTAGTTTAGATCATTTTCAAGTGAAATCTAGAGCCTGGAGCAGATGTGTTAGTTTTAGAAATTTTGATTACAGAGTCTTACTTAACAAAGCTGTCTCTGACCTTAACAAGTACCTCTCTGGACTTGGAGGAGAAGGAAAGGGCTGCAGATCACAACAGGGGTTGATTTCCAGGTTTTTGACCTTTAAAGTGATGTTCTGAAACTCAGAGACCAGTTAGGACTTGAAAATGTAATTCAAGACAAAATTCACAGCATAAGTTTATAGAGTGAATTTTAGCTTCTTCATAGGAACCTACTGAATTTAGGAATACAGTCCCCTTCCACAGTCAGCATAGGAACACAGCTGTCTTTAGGAGTGACTGACATCCGAGAAAAACTCTTAGCTCCCAGTTCAGGTATCTCAACTGATATCAAATTCTGTGCAAACGAATCTGAATCTTTCAAATTTTGTCCTGGTTTTGCAGGATAGCTTTGGAAATACAAATTTGCTAGACACTCCAGTAGTTTGCAGTTCATTTTTTAATTGAAAGTGCAAAACTGCAAGGCAACATATAACATTTGAAGATTGATTATCCAGACTTTCTTTGTTTACTAAAGAAGCCTCTGATTAATTGCCAAATTTGATATTTAGCGTCATTTGACTAACTTCAAATGCCAGATCAGTGCAACTGTCTACTTACAGTGAGTTAAAATGCTATAAATGAAACATCTTTTCTTAGTAAAGAGATAGTTAATCATCTGAAACTGCAAGCTGATAATAAAAGAAACTGTGAAACCAAAAGGTAATTGAGCACGGTGTACTGTGTTGGGGTAGGGTAGCTCTTAAAAACACACTGAGAATGGTGATGCATTTCCCAGGTGATTTCACTGTTATTTACACAAGAATAGACTACTGTACCCACTCAGAAGTATACTTTCCCTACTGCTGGGGAGTACAGAACGGAAAACTTTGCTTATTATGAAATGAGAAGTGGTTTTTTTTTGAGTAAATTTATTTTACCCTTGATTAGTCAGAGCTAATAGCGCAAAACAACTTTCTTATTTTCAGTAATGCAATTCAGAATCCACCGACCACTCTCAAATAAATTAGTTATGGTAATATTAATGTGACTCAACATACTGTATAAAAAGATACCTTAATATAAACTAGGTACTTTTTTTTTGTTTTGTGAAACCATAAGATCCATTGTTAAAATTGTATTTTGTATTTACACTTGCATTATCAAGTGCATAAACAAATCAAAGCACCAGAAGTCAGAATATTTTAACACCAACCCTCCAAATCCAAACAAATGAAAACCAAAACAAAATATGAAAATGATCTAAATCACTGTTGCTTAAAGTCTGGTATTCCAACAAATATATATGTAACATATCACTTATTTTTATCATGTTGTTGCTATTTACTTCATATTCTCCTGTTGGCTATATAATCAATGACTCATTTTTATGGATTAGATAATTGTGGCTATCTGAGAGTAATTAATTTTACCAATGGATATCAGAATACCTGGATTATAATCTTGGCACTGCTGAGGTCAATGGAATAAATTCATTTATTCAGCAGTGATAGAGTTTACTCATGATTTTTAGGAAAGTTGATCAAATTTTTTCATGACAGCAACAAATACTTATGAATTGAGTGTTTTTTAGCCTGCTGTTATACGCAGTTCTGCCCCTCAGTACCAAAAAGCCACATTGGGGCCACGTTTCCTTTACAGCAAGAAGCAAGGGACAGATCACGAAGAAGACAACTGTGGAACAGGCAAATGAAGAAAGCTCATGTTGTTGGCAAATGAACTGGAGGATCAACACTAACATTTAAATAGTGCACTGGAAAATTAGGATGTGGCTAGAAAGTGAGTGGATTAGATGCTTCTCTCTTCTCAGTTTACTCACTCTATAAGCAGTTTGCCACAATTAAATTATGTTGTAAATAATAATCAGTCCTCAGAAATAACACTGGATCCTATGTCTTATAGATAGATACATCTTTGTAAACAGTGGCATGAACTGGGAAAGAGTATCATACTCTGGAATAGCTGCAATAGCATTGAACTATTCCTAAAATAATTTCCCTGTGACATAAAATCTTGCCAGCGTTTTTGTTTCAAAAGGTGAGATTATCATGGTTATGTCAAATCAAGAGTGTTTCAATAAAACAGATTATCTAGAAGTTGTCTGTGCAGCCTTCTGAAAGGATTTCTTCTTTGGGTCTCATGAGGTCCTGTTCTGCAGAGCTTTACCTTACCGCCTTGTCTTTGACACACAGATAGTTCTGGTGATACCAGTATGACAGCTCACTTGAATAAAGGTTTCAGAGTCCCATCACTTAGATTTCCATCAGTGAACAGGGAAACCTACAAGGAATATTTGAAAACTCTCTCAAGCACTTCTAATACATACAGTTAAGATGCAGGAAAGATTTATTTAACAGGTTTGAAAATCTGAAAGCTTTTTTGGTTGAAAAGATTGAGATAACAATTTAAAAATTAAACAACTTTTTTTTTTTTTTTTTTTTTTTTTTTTTTTTTTCCCATAATGCTTATTGCTGAATTATCCTTTTAGGATTTTCCTGGTGCCTGCTGTGCCATTTATCTCCCTAAGAAGCTGTTTCTTAAAGATTTCACCATTAACTGCTTGCTGGAGCAAAGATATGTTTGCTTTTTACAACTTGAAAAATATATGTATTTGTGCAGAACATCTGCACAAGTAGTATTTCTTTTCTGGAACAGAACTCTGGAGTAGAAAGAGGAAAATAGTATATCCTGTTTCTCTACTTTCTTCCTCACATGAAATATTTGCAGGTTGAGGAGCAACTAGCTTTTGTTAGGAAAGAGCAAGTCAGTGCTTTTTCAGACCCTGTGCCTGTGTGCATGCCTTGCTCCTTTATTTCAAACTGCTCCACTTGCAGCCTTTCCATCTCCTCCATCTTTCTTTGCTCACTGCCGCATGCTTACTCCTTGCTCGGATTGAAGCCTATCCCTAGTGCAACAGATGGAGGAGGCAGGGGCCCCCTGGCCAAGGACACGCGCTTGAAGCGCGGTATGCTCCCGGGTAGTCGTGATCACACAGAACGGCTGAGGTGCGAAGGCACCTCTGGAGATCACCCAGTCCAATGCCACTGCTCAGAGCAGGGTCATACATACACAGCAGGTTGCTCATGGGCTATGTCCAGGCAGGTTTTGAATATCTCTGAGGACAGAGACTCCATAACCTCTCTGGGCAACCTATTCCAGTGTTTGATCATCCCCACTATAAATAAATATTTTTTAACGTTTAAATGGAATTTCCTATATTCTGTTTGTACTCACTGCCTCTTACCTCTTGCCCTTCACTGGGCCCCACTGAGAAGAGTGTGGCCTTATCTTCTTTACTGCCTCACACCAGGTATTTATACACATTGATAAGATACCTCTGAGTCTTCTATTCTCCAGGCTGAACGGCTCCAGCTCTCTCAGCATCTCTTTGCAGGAGAGGCACTTCAAGCCTTTATTCATCTTTGTGGCCCACCAGTAGGTCTGCGTATCACTTTCATTGGGGTCAAGGCTGCACGTTGCAGTCTCAGCACGCGGTAGCACTGAGTAGGGCTGGTCCATGCAAGGACCAACACAGACTGGGCAGAAGCTGCCTTCCTTGCAGCATGCGAGGGAGAGGTTTTAGCCCGTTCTCTTCTCTTGGCGTATTTCCCCAGAGCAGCAGCTGGGGCAAGGATCCCCCAAACACAACACCTCTGATGACTGTAGGCAGTCACTCTGACTTGTCTTTCAGTGCCTACAGTTTTCCCTCCTGAGCTATTTTAAGTACAAATACCAGGTCTTTTATATTGCTCCAAATGGGTATGATTTTCAAAGCTGCCAAATTCTAAGCAGAATCCAACTGATTTATCTTCAGACACTGCTCACTAAAGACTTCTTTTGGTTTGACTTGGATCACTGGCACATAATCTTAATTTCAAGTCAAAGATAGTAAACTGTTCTTCAGCACATTGAACGCTCATCCCGACCTACGTAACTCCAGTTGTGACAATTCATGGATTACGCAAATTTAGATTTAATTTTATTAGACATTTCTTAACATTGTATGTGTTTGGATACTCTGTGATAAATTCACACTCCCAAAAGATAACGGTAATTTGCCCTTCTGTTCAGGCATCTTCACTGCAGATGTTGTGAGACTGACAAGTGCTTCTCACCATATTCCCTCAAGACCTTCTAAATTTAAACTGAATCTCAAAGGCAATTTTCAGTCTCCTGCTTCATATTTGCTAAATTCAAATTCACAGTACATAATTATACTCAGCACCCTCACAGAAACGGGAAACAATCTAGCTATACTTTGTCCCTACCTTTTTACCCTCACTATCCAATATATATACAAATTTTTGAAATTTTGTAGATGCAAAGTTTAGAAGCAGCAGGGGAATATGTCAAAAATGGTCAGGGACCCAAAATTTCCTGGAGAACTGAAGTGGAGAAAGAGCTTTTATCCTTTTATCTCAGAGAAATACTTTCAGATTTCTTTGCTTCGATGATTTGGGTTTCTGCCAGTGTACAATTTTTGAGATCTAGTCAACTATATAAAATTATTGTGAAAAGTGTGTGGTTTTTAGTTTCAATTTGTGGACAGGGAATTTTGTAATTTTCTTAAAAGCTCTGTACCATGCACCGGATTAGGCGCAACGAAGCGTCATTAACCTTAACGATCACTGTGACACAGGAGGTGTGCTCAGGAGGCTAGTTAAAGGTAGAAAAGCAAGCTTTTTCTCCACCTTCTCTGTAAGAGAGCAGAAAGGTAAAAATGCAATCTTTCCAAACAGGGCAGTAAGCTAAAGTAACAGAGCAGGGAGCTAAAAAATGCGTCACAGAAGGAACAAAATGTGCCATAAGGAAATTTCTGGCAAAAGAGAGGAGGATCTATCAGACAAGGCCATAGGAGGCTGCCTGGCCTGGAAAGGCTCCAAGACCTGGAAGAGAAGCTTTGAGGCAGCACAGGGAACACAGACCTACCCCACAAGAAAGTTTACTGAGGTGAGGCATCAAAATACAAGCCAGATTTATTGGTTTGTCTAGGTTAATTTATTATTACTGAAGTGATCACGTAAAGAACAGCTTTGAATATCTATGGATCTGCACTTGTGCAGCCATATAAAACAAGCATGAAAGACTGCAAAATGATGCAAGCTAGACTGCAACTTTGTCCATGTGTCGATGTTAGCCCTAAATGGAAGGCACTGGAAAATCTTTGTTTTAATGTGCGCTTATATGAACAGTTCCTTTCCCCTTTCTGCTCAGCCTCAAATTCAAATGCTTTTGCTCGTGTAAAAAGCATAATATCCCACTCAATAAGGGACTGCTGCCCCAGATTAACATGTAATCTATAAGACTATAGACAAAAGGCAACAACATATTTTGACAGTGCAAACATATTTTAAGAACTCCACAGTTAGTGCTGCTTATGGTTTCACATACTCAGTTTCCTGGGGTTTTCATGTAGGTTTTATTAAAGTGGGCACAGCTTCATAGGGCAGATACTACAAAAGTTTCCAGTGAATATTTTTCTTTATTATTTTGGGCTTTTTATTTTAGAAGGGACGTTTAAAATCTTTATTCTTCATACCATTTTAATTAATGCTTTTTCTGTTTAGTCTCCAACTCTGGTGAAATGTATTTTATTAAAAACAGTTATTAATTAAAAGCATATGTGAAACTGAAGGAAATGTGAAAGCTTTATACCAAAATTTGCTTTTTCAAACCTAGCATCAACATTTCTTTTGTAAATATTAAACCCTCAGGATTAAGTTAGAATATGTGGATACACAGAAATAAAAGTAAAACAAGCTAAAAGAGTGGGACTTAATGTGATATGACAGGAAAACAAACAAACAAACAAAAAAACCCAGCACAAATGTAGACTTCAAGACCAAATATTAGCTCCTCCCTAGAGTCAAGGTCAAACTGTAAAGGCAAATAGTTTCCATACTGCCAGCACTCTACATCTAGCAAAACATATAGTATAAAACAACAGTCCTTAGGCCTAGATCCTAAAGAAGATACTGAGATGCCCATGTCCAGTTGAAATTAATGGTCTGTTTAAATTTAAGGCAGGAAGAAGCTCAAATCTGATATATTACTGAGGTTGAAGTACTACATATAAAGAGAGGAATCTCTCATACACAATTTAGATATCTAGCTAAGCCTTCTACAGACTTCAGCATGCTGGCTGCTGAGTAACACATTTCTAAGTGTCTTTCTTTTTATATCCTGTATAGGCGGTGGCACTGTGGATTTCCCTCTGGGAGCCAGATGCCTGAAAATTCAATATAATGGTACTCATTGCATTTAAGTCCTTTGTGCATCTTAAGATCCATATGCTCAAGTAAAAAATACTGAGAATCCTAATTTATTGGTGCCTGAGTGCTTTAGTGGTACTGACTGTTAGGTCCCTAAATATTTCTGTGAATATGGTCCTCAATTACAAAATGTCTGTGAGTGGGAAGAAAGATTACCAAAGAACAGCAGGAGTATGGCAATCTTGATGATGAAAATTAATAAGGAAATAAACATTAATGGAAACTATTTTGAAAGTATTATTTTCCTGACTGAATAACCATAGTACTAAATTTGCATCAGTCCTGACATAAGAACTAACATAAGGAGCTTGGGGTAGGGGGAAAGAAGAAAAAGGAGAGACAAGATAATAATAGAGTGTTAAAGTTGGACCATTGCACCCATATCCATGAGACTGCTTTTTTTTTAATAATATTTCAATTATCTTGACATTAAAAGAAAGAACAGCTACATTAGTATCATATTATTCCCATAACAATCATCTTTAGTCACTTCTGATCTGACAAAGTTCTACAGATATTGCACCTAAACTTTCTTAAAAAAAAAAAAAAAAAAAAAAAAAAAAAAAAGCCCGTTGATGAAGTGTAAATCACACCATAATAGTTTCACTTGAGGTTTTCTATGAGCACCATTCTACGGAGCCTGTTGCTAGGACAGAGCAAATGGTGAGGCTCCACCATGGCAACAACTACCAGCCCATGATAAATTAAAATCCTTAAGTCCTCAATGTTAAAGATCATTGTGTCCTAAATAGTGATTCTATAATGTGAACAAACAGAAATCCCCTGCTCTTTCTGGTAGCTGAGCAGTATCAGTAATTAGCTATTAAGCCCCAGACTGCATCCCAGAAGAGCAGAAGAACAACTGCTTTGCTTATTAACAGCCAGAGGCTTTGAATCATTATTTTTTTAATTTGGACAGTGTATAGTTCTTCATTCCCTTTCAAGAGACAGAAGAATCTGTCAAGATCATCAAGAAAGTTTAGTCATCTTTGTGAGTAAATCCTGCGGAGGCTTTTTCAACAACTAACAGTTTTCTGCAGGGCATCTTCCCAAAGCCACAGGCTGCGCTCACAGGGAGCTGTTTTTTTTAAGATTCTGCCAGTCAATATTTTACATGTCACACTGTAAAGAGTCTGAGATATATCTCTCAAACCAGAGGATTCCTGAAAGAATGAAAACCAGGATCTGCACAGAGGCATTGTTGTCAAAAGACTCTATTATTAATGAACTAAAACTGATGTTGTATAACAATCAATATACAGAGTTAAGGAGACCTGCACAGGCTTACAATTGTTACAAATTCAATTATTCCAGCAAATGTAAATACAAGAGGTATAAATATGCTAAAGAGTTCAAAATTCTTTGATGAAAGCTAAAACTAATTTGTGTACTATAATATGCAGTCTTGTTGAATGCAATCTCATGAACTGTAGCAATCTTGACCAGGGTTTAAAGGTATCTAGTCACTGAAATGTTCATTAAGCATTATCTCAAGAGGCCATTCTGTTTGCTAGAATGATCTTTTTTAATTAGTGAATTACAGAACCACATAAAAAACCTTCAGCTGTCATCAGCTTCTGCTAATACAACATCTTCCTACTGCCTAAGAACAAAATTGCTTTATAATTGTATCTTCTACTAAAAATATGCAAAAAAATATACTCCAGAAAAGCACTAGCAGTTCCTATGATACTATGATACTCCCTATGAAGAATCAAACACTTTATCAGTTGACATGAGAAGGTTTTCTTTTATATCTTTTAGAATCTTTCTAATATTAGCTACTTATGCTACTACAAAAATATCACCCAGACAGCTATGGTCAAAAATCATGCAAAAATCCATGGAAGATGAAGAAACAGCCATTCTGGCTACAAATTGTACAATTATATCCAATCAAGCACCGAAAGTAAAGCTTCCCAGGAGTAACGTATTCCAGATAGATTTTTATCATGTCCTATTTGTGGTTCACAAATCTTCTTCAGCCCTAGCTCAGCATCAGAATATTTTTCTCTTGTATACCTGACGCCAGATGAGGAAGATTTGAAAGACTCTTCATGTAATCACTATAATTCACAGCCCCCAAGTTTGAACAAACTGGGGGCATTTTAATGGTAACTATCCATTCATCCAATTACCTTTGCCCACTTAGAAAATGGTACAAATATTGGCAAAAACTAGCAGACACGTGAAGAACAGCACTCCCATCTGATAGTCATGAAAGAGACTGATCCACACCTGTGTACATTTGAAACCTGTGGCATTAACAAGAGATTGCAAGTAGGCAAGATGTGTAAAGATCATGAAATGATGCACCATGGTTACGGGGTGAGGAGAGGTGCACCAGTTATGACCTGTCAGTCAGGGAGCGTACAGTAACCAGAGAGTGCAAAACTTCCAGTATAGCCTTTACTTCATGTTTGCACGTCTGAAATACCGTTAGCCTCCAGATAAGTATTAGGTGTTTAGCTCAGTAGGTTATCAGAATGCAAAAAATCCAGCCTGTAATCTTGCCTGCACCACTGACTGTACAAAGCTTGAGCAGGGCAAAGCTGTAAATACATCAATATACAGATGCCTGTTCCATCAGAAAAACAAACATGAACCAACCAACCAAATCCCTGCAAACCCAGATAACAGCTATCTTTTCCTCATTATCAATATACACATGGTTTAGAGGCTGCAGGAAAATCTGTCACACCAAAGTGTTTCTGCATTACATTAGAATGAATGCAGAGTGACTCCAGGAAAAAAAACAAAACCAAACCCAAAAACAAATAGAGTTGGTGAAGTGAAATGAGAAGCTGATAAAAAAAGTGGCTGATCCACAAAACATCCTGAGAAAAAGGCTGAGTGAAGAGGAAAGCAGAGCATTAGCTGCGTAAAAAAGCAAGCTGAAGAAGCTGGGAACTACTCATCCTTCTGTCACTTCAACTCTTTTTCCCTGGGGCCAAGAATGGCAATTTATGGAGTTGCAGCAATAACTAACTAACCCTGCCTATACCCCACAAGATCAACAATGTGGAGGTAAAAGTATCTTCAGGAAGTGGCACTTTTATTTACAACTTTGAGCATTTCTATGCCAAAGAAGTTTCATCTTTGTTTCTCTCAGAAATTCAGTGACTTTGCAGATACTGAAGGTACTGGGATTAGGTGGAAACAGCCTCCTGTGCAGATCACATCAGCTAGTCAATACCTAGATCAGAAACAAATGCACATGGGTAGCTCTTTCTTCTGATTTCCATATTTGATTTCATACTTCAGTCTCCGTAATGACTATATGAAATTTCGAGGATGAAATGATCCTCTAATGAAAACCATGCCACAGATCAACAGCTTCATGGACATAGGCAAAAATCATGAATTGCTTGATTACAAATGTTTCGTTTGAATTAAAACATGTTATTTTGGGGGTCTGTTAAAATGGTGCTGCATCTTCACCTTATATGTCCTTACGCAGCCTACTACTACATAGCCCTGTAGCAAATATTTTAAGGACTTTTGCAGGATTTTTGGCAGTCTCAGAAATACTGACATTTCTCCTCACTTGTACAGTCATGCAGGATTATATAAAGGGAATTAGTCTTCTGTACAAGATATAATTTCCAATTTTCTTTGGTCTTCTCTAGTCAATAAATGACATACTACTAGACAAACCTAATGTCTTCTAGCAGATGCTGAAGACAATTTAGTGTAAAACATTGAGCTTCATACCACAAGCTGCCAGCCTCTAGAGTCTGTTTCCCTACTTTTCAGGCCTTCAGAAATGAGGAAGAATGGAAAAATCAGCACCTTTTCTGAATTAAAGATAAATGAAAAGATATTTTGGATAAAATTGGTCTTAGCAAAGTTACCACATGTCTAATATCATAACAAAATTTGTAATATTTTCCTAAGTTGTCCCAAGCACATTCATGGTATTAAGAAGATGATTCTGTTACCTGAGTTTTTAAAAGCTTCATGAATGTTGAGAAGGCTGGAATAAATTAGAGGGAGGGATTGGACTAGTGAAATGCATTTAAAAGCATTCTCCTCCTCTCCTCCTGTATGTTCGCTGCCATGAATTTCCGTTATAGTCATGTGCAACTCTTATTGAGAACTATGTCTCTTGTTAAGAACAAGGCACACAGCAATGGTATCTGTACCATTTGATCAGTCACCCTGTATAATTGATATCTACTTTCCTGTCTTGGATTACTCCAACAAGCTCTCTAAGACAACGCTGGAGCCCTGATAAAGGGCATTTCACTCTGCCATCCCTTCCAAAAGGCAATACTCAGAGACAAAACTGCGCTGGGTTTGGCTCCCTCCATATAACACCTCTCCAGTAAGCTTTACACCCTCTAACACGCCCTGTTGATACGTGGCTGGACATGTAAAGTAATCACCTTATTTTTACTGAGTCCTCAGATCATATCTGTCACACATATCACAGCCTAAGGCCAAGAGGGCATTAAATGGGGTCTGGAACCAAATACTATGTCCTGTGGACACAGCCCATCTGCTGGGAGGAAAGCTACTCTTGAGCAGTGGATAGGTAAACCTTCTTTTATTTAGTGGTGACATCATGGCCATAACTCCTGTCCTATTTTAATAGTGTGAGGTTGCTTAATGGACAGCAACACAGATCTAGTCAAAACCACAAATAAATTAGTCAGCTCAACCTCACCTATTTTCATATCTGAGCATACCTCCTGCAGGAAACTTTTGCAAGTGCTTTTCTTGAAGTGACAGCCATATCACTTACAGTCAGCAAAATTCTAGTCTTTGGTAACTGTGGTTTACAAATACAGCTTCTTTCTTCCCATTCAGAGGAATAAAGAAGCTCTTTTACTTATTTATTTATTTTTCTTAATTCTTATGATTGGATCACATCACTGAAACAGATGAATGATTTGATCAAGAGAACAGTTGCTTGATGAGCCCAGAAGCATGGTAGTTAGTAACAGATTGCTTAAACACAGATACCTGCACAGAAAGACAGTCATATTCTCTGTTTTTTCTTCTCAGAACTTTTTCTGGAAATATCTTTATAGCATCTTTCTGCCACAGATTTAGTTGCCATTTCCTGAAATAGCTTAAATTTTACTAGATGCATTATACATGATTGGAAAAAAATAGACTCTTGATATATTTTTAGAATTTTTTTGAGTGCTACAGAAGGTCCCCCTACAAGAAACACAAGGATTTAAACTTCAGGCACAGAAGCCATAGCTAATTTGGTCTACCAAATCAGCAGCGTAACTCATCCAATAAGTTCTATCCAACTCAACCCAGACTTATTAAAAAAAAGTAAACAGTAGTTTAGTTAAAATATTTTAATATGACTCTAAAATGATTACACTTTAAAGAAGTCATTATTTTTGTTTTTATAGTAATAGGAATCTCATTTCATATTTTATTTTGGCAAGTCAAAAAAAATCATAAAAGACAAAGACATTACTTCTAGCAGTTACTGTCCTAAGTCTGGAAAGAATCAGCATCCCATTAAGGTAATTACCATTCTCATTTGGGATCCTGATAAGCTCTTAAATAGTCTGTCATTAAGGTAGATACAGCACATCTCTTTAATAAGATCTCCTGATTTGATAAAGCCCTTATTAATACCATAGAAGGTCCCAGAAGAACACCTCCATTTTTTGTGAGCGTTCTGTTTAAGATTACTCTGGTGTCATTGACACTGCTTTTGGTATAATTAAGCTTGAATGCAGAGTCCTCTTCTTGAATTTTCAAAGCAATTCATTTAGTAATATGCATCAAAGTGCTATATCTACCTTTACAGAAGTGTTATGGAAATAATGTATTTATTCACTTTTTTTTTTTTTTTTTTTTTTTTTTTTAAGAACAACTCAGTTTAGATTCAGATTGCTCTATGATTACCCAATGGAAAGGAGAAATTTTATTTTATCCAGTGTTTTTACAGTAAGAGCATGCCACACATAAAATCTCTGCATGGAAATAACCTGATTTCCAACAGGCATACCCTTTTATTCCTGCTGTTTTTCTGTTGTGCAATGGTTGTACTGCGTTGGTATTTTGTAATGAGAAGACTGATCATTAGCTCTTTACCTGTTCTACTGCTGGGTTCTCTGCTTTTTACTTTCACTGGCTATACCAATACAGCATCAAAGATGAAAACATCATATTTTTAAATGAGAGCTATCATGCTTTCTTCCTGACTGTAATGCAAATCATATGAAAGAATAAACAGTGCATATGACAGAAAAAAAAGTTTATTGTCTCGTTTCATAAAACATTACAAGATTTTCCAAATTTCTTAAAGGTATTTTTTTTAAAAAAAAAAGAAAACATGATTAATGCATGGATATGAAATGATATACATTCAGTGCAGATATATCAAATTTATATTCTGCTCTGCAGACTTCCTCCCATTTGCTGAGGCTGCAGATTGGACTGCAGATACACTGTCCTAACTACTTAAACTGATTAGTAAATTAGTAAATTAGTCTGGTACCTATTAATTTGTCTTAGAATGGGTCAGCTTTTTTCTCTTCAGTTTTTCACTACATCCCAAGAGCATAACTTGGATGATGCTCTTAATTTCTTTGACTATGAAAGTAAATATGAACTTCATGTTTCCTAGTGATTGTAGAAGAGTGGAAAAGTGGTTCCATAATTCATTGGTCACTTCCAGAAATGTATTCACAAATTGTTTTAGTTATTTCACTGATAGGAAAAGGACAAGTGGAGACAGTCACAGAACACCTTCAAGTAAAATAAAAAGAATGAAAAAATAAGAAAAGAAAGTGACCATCCTGGAAAGGATAGTAAATGGAGGCTTAGTAGAGATATAAGGGGGTATGCAACACGGGCAGTATTGGAAAGTTACCCACATTTCTGCTCATCTCTTCTCAGTGCTTCTCCTTTATGATTAATTCTCCTTCCTCTCCACTTTTCAGCACCACAGATCAGGCCAACAGGCCAGTATGAGTCATTTTTTGCTCATAGCATAGTTTAGTGTTATCCTTCCTAACTTATTCTAGAGGTAGTGTCAACCATCTTTGGAAATAAGACATATTTCTAGCTTTCAAACAAATGTTTGAAAAGTATAAATGAAAGCATACCATCAACTCCATCTGTAGTGGACTGACCTGTACTACCTCACCTTAAAAAAAAAAAAAAAAAAAAGAGAGAGAGAGATTCTCCTCCCTGTAGTGTATTCACAGGGTACTTAGACACGTTTATGTGCATTGCTTCTAAAATCTCTCTGCAGCTCTCCAAAATCATGGATTCTCCATGTTTATTTTATACTTATGTAGAACTACATTATAAAGTATTAAGGCTGCAGAGGCAAGAACTCAAAAATTAGGAAATTTCATAATTTAGGTTACACACAAAACTTTAAATCTACTGTTCCCCCCGTGCACATGTGGTATGATCACCTTTAATGCCATGCTCACATATTACTCCCAGAGGAGTCCTGTTTCATCTAATGTACATGACGGATTTTGTTCAGGACATTCCCTGAGGAGGCAGTTCAATATTTTTGCAAAATTATAATTCAGTCTTTACAAGCTTTTCAGATCATCACTCAGGAACGTGGAAGCTTGTGCCCAATCATTTTATCTCCAGTATCAGATTACACATTACATTTCACAACTGGAGAGAAAGTCTTCCTGGGGCAACATATGGGCTTAGCACTTACTGAAGAGTTATAATTCAGCATCACCTGACTGCCAGGTGTATGTTCAGACATGATACATTTTTGTCAAACTTGATGAATATAAGGTGTTCAAACCACATCAGACTAGCACCCTGTCTCTGACCTTGGGAAGCTAACAGGAAAGTCAGCAAACAGAGCAAGCCTGTTGTGATATAAATACACAATATTTTCAAAACAATCTTTCAGCCTCCATTGACTTCTACCTCTGGACTTCCTGATTGATATTTGGTGTTTTTTTTACTTAATACACATCAGTTTTCTTCTACGAATTGATCTTCCTGCTTTTGAAAACATGGAACATTTTAGTATCTAGCAATGGGAGTTGAATTTGTGCATGTTCATCTGCTGTAAAATCCTGAGTATATCAGAATAGGTAGCCAGGACTGAGGACACAATGTAGCCACCTGTAAAAAAAACTGGTTTGCATGAATTGTGGGCAGGACAATAGAGAAATTGTCACCTGTACCTAAATGAAAAAATTTCATGGAGTCTCCAGAGCTGACTAGGAAGAAAGACTTTAGTGAAACTTAGGATAAAAATCTATAGTAATCACAAAACCATGTGTGCTGCATCCTTTTTAAACTGTAAACTTGATCTGATATTCTAGGATTCTGCACAGGACATACCCAGATAAAGTTTTGGGGATAGAAACAGATATTGGCCTGTAAAGAGACCAGACTAGAACATATACTTAAAATTTTGTTTGCTGTTACTGCTCCTTGTTGTCTGGTGCCTCCTTATCCACAACTGTGAGATAATTTTTGTTTTGGATGTTAGAAATCTATATTCATTCAGCATCAAGTCACTCTTTTGATTGGTGATTATTAGTGTAGACCTAACTACTGCACTGTATGCAATTTACTGCCATCGCATGAATGTGAATTTACTGTGTTTGAACTTCACTGCTTAAGTCCTCTCAGAACAGTTTTGTCTCATTGAAATCTGTCAGTGAATCTGCTGGAACAGTATTACTTTTAGCACACTTGCTTGAGGAGTTTCTTTCCTCTAGGTTCCTTACTTGCTTTTCCATCACCAGAAGCAAACAAGGTAGACATCCTCCAGACAGTCACTGGGCATACTGGCTTTTAAGTTTTCATTCTCTCCTTGGCTACTACCCTCCCTGTGAACTGCAAGAGGCACTCCTTTGGGAAAAATGTATGATCAAAAAAGGTGCTAAAATTCAGATGGTATAAATAACCTACATTCTGACAGTTATCATCTCTTCTCACTTTTCCTCTTATTTCTCATTCTCCAGTCTTGTTCAATTTATTCATCGATTACCTGATGAAGGGATGGAGTGCCTCCTCAGCAAATCTGCTGATGATACAAAGCTGAGAGGAGTGGCTGATACACCAGAGGGCTGTGCTGCCATTCAGAGAGACCTGGACAGGCTGGAGAGCTGGGCAGAGAGGAACCTCATGAGGTTCAGTAAAGGTCAAGTGCAGGGTCCTGCACCTAGGGAGAAATAACCCTAGGCACCAGTACAGGCTGGGGGTTGACCTGTTGGAAAGCAGCTCCATGGAGGAGGACCTGGGGATCCTGGTGGACAACAAGTTGACTATGAGCCAGCAATGTGCCCTTGTGGCCAAGAAGGCCAATGGTATCCTGCATTAGGAAGAGTGTTGCCAGCAGGTCGAGGGAGGTGATCCTGCCCCTCTCCTCAGCCCTGGGGAGGCCTCATCTCGAGTCCTGTGTCCAGTTCTGGGCTCCCCAGTACAAGAGAGACATGGAGCTACTGGAGAGAGTCCAGCATAGGGCTACGAGGATGATCAGAGGGCTGGAGCACCTGCCCTGTGAGGAACGGCTGCGAGAGCTGGGCCTGTTCAGCCTGGGGAAGAGAAGACTGGGGGGAGATCTTATCAATGTGTGTAAGTACCTGAAGGGAGGGTGTCAAGAGGATGGGATGATCTTCTCACTTTATTTACTAAGTTGCCTTTTGTGGGAAACTGAAACACGTAATGAAATGTTTTTATTTTTAGGCAATACTTATTTTGTAGTGCTGAAAAAATAAACAGTATCATAAGGGATGATGTGCCAAGCACTTAGAGTGCTTCCTGCCATGTCTTTTCAAATAAATGTGTTAACCCATGCTAATTTAGTCAAGTACTTTGAAAGCAATTATATGTTTTTTACAGCCCACTTGCCATCCAGACCAGTATTATAAATACTGGTATGTATACATTGCATAGATGCTTTTATTTTATTGCACCTCTAGTCATATTTAAAGCAAATAAAAAATATGATTATGTTTGATTAAAGTAGATCAGTATTATGATTGTGCAATCCAGTTCAGTGTCTGTAATTTTTTTCTCAGTTTTAGCAAAGTTTGTACAAAGGATAAAGAAATCTCATAAGGTGCTGATGATCCGCTCTAGAGATCTACTTTGTTCAACTTAACTGAATATTTTACTATTCCAGAAAAACTGGAGAGACACAGACACTTCTGATTGATGATTCCCTAAGATCTGAGTGACCTTTCAGAGATACCCATCTGTTTCCACAGATATTGCACAGAACACTCAGGAAGGCTATAACCTAAAACAGACTCATCAAGTATGTACATGGAAGGATATCCGGTCGGAAATGTGGAAGAGGAGGCACTTTAGCATCACATTTATTTAATATTTGCTTACTAGTTTGAAATAAAAAT
Organism: Rhea pennata; assembly: GCF_028389875.1. Taxonomy (NCBI): domain Eukaryota; kingdom Metazoa; phylum Chordata; class Aves; order Rheiformes; family Rheidae; genus Rhea; species Rhea pennata. The sequence continues at coordinate 162,144,904 of NC_084663.1, forward strand.
CTCAAATCACCTGCACTAGATTATAATATTGTTTATGATTCAACAACAATTAGGAAATAGGGCAATCCTTCACTTCTGATAAAACATCTGTATTTTCCATTAAATCCCTTTTTGTGAAGTCCCACTAAAGATCAGAAATGTCATAGATCAAGACATTGCAAATTTGCATTACAAATTTGCACAAGAACATACAGTTAGAAGTTTGACTTTGTCAGTTCATTTCTGTTTGAATTTTCTTGAGAAACAAGACCTCTGATAGTGCATAAACATTAGTTATAACATATCTCCAGAAGAAGCCAAAACTGAGTTTGGGGCAAGGTTGGGCATAGCTATTTAGAAATAATGCTGGCCTTGAAATCTCAAAGTTTAAATAAGTAAAATCTGAATAGTAGGAGAGCAAAGATTAGCAACACGATCATAGATTTAAATCAGGAGATGGGAAAGGCAAGAACAGATCCTAGCTCTAGACTAGATCGCTCCTGCTTTCCAAGTTTCCAGATTTGCTGTTTATATTTTCCCTTTACTAACGATATATGCTCCTCTACCAATATTTGTACAAGATAAAGAGCAGAGTGTCTTTGGAACTGTGATGTGTTAATGGATGCACTATTAATCTAGTCATGTTCCCTTTCCCTAACTTTTCTTGACAACCTTGATAAAGCGTGTTGTCACTGCTGCATTCCTCTGATTGTCTGTCTCATTAAGCATGTACTGAATAACAAGTGAGAGCACTCTGCAACCTCGGACATGCTTTATGATTTAAACACACAGCCGTTGAAACAAAACATTTTAAATGCTCCAGAAATGGTTATTTCCTTCATGAATCTACCTTTAATTTTAGATGCATCTGCTTATAAGAACATTTATCATGCTACCGGCAAGAAAATCCCTCACTGTGAGAACTCCATCCTCACTAATCCATTCCTCTTGCAGAAGTTTCAGAAGAGATTAGTAGGGATGAATGGAGAATGAATTTCTCATCACATATAACTTTTAATGATTACAATAATTTCCTCACTCTGTATTGGGATGGTCCTGAAACCATCCACAATGCCACTTTTCACAACTAAGGAGAAAGAAAGAACAAAACAACCAATTAACTGCCTCTTACAGATGATGGATTAAGTTCAGGTTCCCAGATCTGAGGTGAGGTGAGAATAGATACTTGATTCATGGTACAATTTCGTGGAAGCTTGTGTGTACCAAAAAAATAGAGCAAATATGGTTTATGCTGTCTGAATTCTCCATCAAATTCTCAACTGTTTGTATTATTTAATGAGTTTGTGGAGTGCTGCGGTGGAGAGATGATGTAGCTTATACTCTGCAATACCCTGATTCGCTTTCTGTGGAAGGTGGTCTTCTTACTGCAGTCCCATCTATGGATGGAATGGAGAATCAAACATCCTTGCTCTTCAGTAGTCCCACAGCACTAGCTTTAGAGCAGCATTTATGGTCTTCCTGGGATCATTTTTGCCATGACTATCAAAATGGGACTACTAGCATTTGAAATTGTTTATTTTAAAATAAGCAATCTACCTGCATAAATATATGGAATGAGCAGCTTGGTAAGAGAAGCAAGTGCAGCCAAAATGTTTGTTAGGACAGTCTAGCTGACAATTCCAGTTCAGGCAAGGACCAGACTGATCGCAGCTATTTGTTTTCAGTTACATTTTCAGTCTGCTTTATGCTGTTATACAAAAGTTTACACATTTTGTGTTGGTTAAGTTTGTCCCTATTGCTGTTATATTGACACTTGTCTTATTAAGTGGGATGCTAAAGCACAGCCTGTGCTTTATGATATACATAAGTGTATGTATCAGCATAAGGTTAGAATCAGTAATAGTGTAGAGTGCTATAAAGGTTTTATTGCCCGCACTTGTGAGTTATGCAGGTCATCCCAAACAAGTGGCAAAACAACTTTTATAGCAACATGCACTATTATATATTTTACTCATGCCACACAGAATATATCACAGCAACAGCATTAAAGAAAAATATTTAGCAAGCTTTTAAAATAAAATGTTGTTACTGAAACTGCTTTTATGTGACCCTCCACCTGCAAAGTGAGTTGCCTTATTTGCCCATAAATCCCAAAGATTTAGCGAACTCTTTGCCTTGGTTACACTATGCACATATTTAGTGAAACTATAGTGCTGTCTACTTCTTTTTATGTTCCGTACCTTATCTTTGTTACACAATTTAGCTTTTAAAATGTGTAATTATTTATCCATATTTTTAATGAGAGAAAATTCTACTTTGATTTCTCAGAAATCATATTTTGTCACACTATTATTTGTAGTTAGTCTTTAAATTTCACTTACTGTCTTGAGCTAAAAATATATGTGAAATGAAGTACAAGGTCATCTACACAGGATATTAACATTTATACAAAACAGGAACCAGTTTACCAATATCATGCTATGTTTCCAGTCCTATGGTATTAACAAACTCTACTTACACTCTGTAGTTGTATCAAAACCTATTAAAATGCCAGAGAACACTTATTCAAATAGGGCTTTTTATGGTTAATCAGGAAATTTAACATTGATTATACTACATCTGCTTTTAAATAAAGTAAAAGAAATTTGCCCACTTAAGAGTCATAATCAATCCCTTCAGGATAGCAAGGGGAATTAATACATTTAATTATCTTGCTATGGATTGTTTCTTAACTTGCTTATTATTTAAGACATATTGTATTACTGCAAAAGGTAACTACCTACTTTATGAACTGCACAAGAATCCTGGTGTTCTTGTGAGGAGAGGGACTGCTTTTACTTAGCACTGCTACAGAATGATAAATATTTTCTTCATCATGCTCAGAAATTTCTGATATCTATATTATGCATTTCAAGTGGGAGCATATCCAAAAATCAATATTTTGCAGCAATAGACAATGAAGTCTATGGTTCCAGTTAAGGAACTGGCACACCCGTAGGAGTCCATTCGCAGGGTTCCAATTTTATCGCCAAAGTTTTTGATTTTTGGTAGATTTGTTCCAATGTAACTGTTACTGTTATGAAGGTGTGCAGAAGCAAACCCAAGACCAGGACCAAGGACAAAGTAACTTCTTCTCTACAGTACTTGCTATAGGAGTGTCTTCAGGTCTAGTTTTTGGATAACTGGGATAGTTCTTGTGAAAGAATTCACATATTCCCCTGGACATGCTCAGGGAGTATGTGGACTATCCCAGTACCTTGAGCAGCCTCCATCTATTTGCTTTTCTCAGTCATGTTGCATGATCAACATTGGACAGAGAAGACGACCCAGGGTCCTTCCAAGAAAGGCATATATATATCTGTGAAGAAGCTGAAAACGTGTGTAACATAGTCTGGACATCAGGAATGGGGCATCTTAATGTACGGATTTCAAGCCTAGTTCTCAAAAGCTATATCAGAAACATGGATGTAATCCATAAGATCAGAGCCCTGGGGTGCGGGAGCATGCCAGTTCATCTCATGGCACAGTTACCTCTGGATCTCAGTGCAAGCTGGTCCTCCAGAGAAGTTTCTATGTGGAGCCCTTGGTCACTGCACCCAGTTTCACTGCTTAGTTTTTTTTCCCCATCCTGATTCAAAATGAGTGAAATTCTCTTCTTTCTTTAGAATGCAAATACAAATTATTAAATACCTAACACTCTTTTATATACTGTAAAATAATAAAGATTGCAAAAAATGACTTAATACAGAAAGCGCCACACATGAAAGCTAAGTCTTCATAGAAACACTTGATAAACTTTTTCCACTGTACAGATGCCTCATCTATATGCTATATGGAATTTCTTAAACAATGAGAAGGAGTTGGACTTTTCTGTTGGTGATTATTTCTGGATTATTAATTACCTTTAAGTATCATGTAACACCAAGATTAAAATGCATTCTAAAACTTGATGCTTCAACCTTATTAACTTACAAGAAGAGTATGGTAGTTTTTAACAATACTATTTATCAAAGGTAAACTGCTTATTAAGACTTCTAATTATTAAGGTAGTGCAATCAATCTTCAGGAAAATTCCATTAGAGAGATATAAGCCCTTGAGAAAACTGCTCACTGACTCTTACGAACTTGATCAGTTTCAAAATGTATGAGAAATATTTTTCCCTCACCATGAGACACATATATTCCTATCTGCTACCTTGACACTTCAGAAAGAAAGACATTTTGTCGGTTGTTGATATGACATTAGACTGTTTTAATCATCTTGTAAGTGCTGATATACTTATTATCCATTTTTGTAACAATTTTGTTCCAGAAGCAGATAATTCTATTGTAGGCAAAAGGAATTCATAAATCCATCAAATGGCACAATCCTTGCCTCAGTGTATTTGCTGTCTAAACAGTTTAGAGATGCTATTGTCCCTCTAATTTGCCTCTTTACTGCATCACTTGGGTGTCAGTCTTTTCAGATCTTTATTCTACTCCCTTTTCAGAATGTAGACGGACTAGGTATTAGGACTATCTACACATTCTATATATGCCTTGATCTCACTCCCATTTTGAAATTTTTGTGTGTCTTATTCTATATATTCATTGTGGGACTGGAAATACTTTCTGTCTCTGAGCTCTGTGTATGAGACTCAGTTGTTAATTTTGTAATGGGATGAAACCTGAGCATGCATCACTGTCCCCTCCTCACTCCAGTTTCCATGGGGAGAAAATCCAGGCATGGGGAAAGCTGTGGTGTACTCTGACCTATCTCCCAGGCTAAATGCTGAGAAGCCCAGGACAGCGAGATAGAGGTGAGATTTGCCCTCCTGCTGCATGGACATAGACTCTGATCACTGACCTCCTCTTGGCTTTTCCAACATATCAGACAAGAGTATTGCCCAGATGCACAAGATGCACAAAGTGCCAAGATGAAAGAAAACAAAGATTATCAGTATCACAAAACAATGATGCCACCTTGGAATGTGTTTCAAGATCAGGTCAAGACTGCTATTTATAAACTTGCTCTGTTTTAACTAATTGGCTCTCTCAGAGCTGTACTCTGCAGCCCAAGATAACAGAAATACATGAAGAAAAAAAGACCCCCCCAATGAGACTTCTTGGTAAATGTATAATAATACATCCTCTGTGTCACAGAGAAACAAGTGAATATCCATTTGACAGTCTTTCCCATCTGTAAAGTAGGCTTCTTGCTCTGTTTTGACAAATTCTGACCAGAAGGAGTGCAAGTGACTGTCTGACTTGTCTACAGAAGATGGAAATAAACAGAGTTAACTCCAAATAAAAGAGAGAATTCCTTTATCTCAGATAAATTGTGGCCTTCAGAATCACAGCTTCTTTTCTCGGAACTGTTCAGCATGGTGACAGGTTGTTCAGCACTAAACCAAAAGGCTTGCTTTCAATTTCTGTTGTTTTTCTCCCATTATCCAAACCACACTGTATTTCTCTCACTTTACAACAACATAAAGAGCATGACCTCATCTACACCTTCTAGCACCTACAACAGCATTCTGGATTTCTCTATCTCATCAACTTCATACCTTTCTAAATCTCATCTGAACTTTTTCCCTTCATTCATGCCTCATAAGATTTAGATCTTACCTCAATTTACTCCTTATAATTTGTCCAATAAATGATTTTTTTTGTTTAGTCACCCCAAACTAACTCTGAATCATTTTTTGGAGACAGTTGAATTAAAAAGGGCTACATTGCTATATTACTCACTCGTTGCAATTTTTACAAGTTAAACATGAAAATTATCTTTATTTTAAAGGTTCTTTTATTAAAGCTTTACAAAATGAATCTCCTGCTCAGAGAAGAAACAGCAAATTGAAATAACACACTTTCTAATTCTCAATTGGGAGAACTTGCGTCTTATTTTTCACTTGACTTAAAATACATCAGAATTTTACGCAAGAGCGTACTATTAAAGATCAACACATAGCAATCCTTTCATTCATTCTCCATCACAGAAATCTGTTAATAAAAACATGGTCAAAGTTAGAAGAGGTTGCAGCTAATGAGGTTTTCTAAAGGTTTCTTAAATGGAATTCAAGCTCTATTTTATTATATATATCTTTGGCCCACTGAAGCCTAGAAATCTGGAAAAAGTTTAGTGTTTTTCAGTAATACTTGAGCAGGATATTCTTAAAGGAATAATAAAATTGTGGGATATTAAAGTTGATTTGTTTTATGTTTTTGTGTTGTACTGAAAACATAAGATAATTTCTCATAAAAAGTAAGCTTATCCTCCTGAAGCATATTGTTATTTTAATTATATTTCTGTTTAATTACACCACCATTTTGTGGGAGACTTGTTTTTATTTAAATGAAATCACTTTAGAACCGAAAGTCTAAAGAAGACAAATATATATTTAAGACAATACAAGAATTTCCGCTGTAGAATAATCATAAGTGCTTTAAGCCATCTCATATATTTTAAAAACTCATTTATAATTTCCATGGTATAGAATTTCATTAGGTAGTTAAAAACAGCAATTACATGCATTATATTGCGGATTACATTTAATAGGATCTTGCAGCATTGTATATGAATATCTACCGCATTTCTACATAGCCCTGTTATTTCCACACCTACTCAGTTCTACAGGACTGCTCCAGAAAGATGCAATTAAGAAACCAGATGTACTGAACAAAAATTGTTAATAAAGTAGGTAATGATCCAAATCGGCATCTCTTTTGTTATGTTCCTTTTGCTCAGCTTCACTGATTTTGAAAACAAGTTATAAATAGGAATCAAAAATTCTGGACAGGCTACAAAATACAAGACCAAGGGTAAGTATTTCATCCCTTTGCAAAACCCTTTATTCATTTTATGAGTCCCCACTGGTACCTGTGTTCTCTCCCACTGACAAAGTGATGTATTCTTTCCATAGCATACCAAACTCTTCAGCTTTGTCATTCATGTAAGTAAGGTTTTCTTATAAAACATTTTCTGCGAAGTTAATACACCAAAGCTTTAAAGGTGGAATACAAGAGTTTTTAAAACCATTTCAGGGCACCTATAGCACAGGCAAGAGGAACTGCAATCCATTTAAGTCAAATGCTCCATATATAAAGAAGCATTTATAGCAGCAGGGTTGTTTTTAAAGCAGTCTATTTTCTATAACAGTTTTGGCCTGGCCCTTTAGCTTTCAATAGCATTTAACTTAGAGATAGAAATCTTAACTTTCTCCCTGCAAAGTGTAAGTGTTGTTATAACAGTCCCCAAACTTTGAATGACTGTAAATAGTTATTCAGGTTTCATTATTTGCTCTTGACTTGTGTATAATGGTTTAATATTGAGATAATGTGATTAAATGCTGTGACTTAGTACAAAGCAATGGAACATTCAATTGCCAAGTGGTTTAGTTTGACTTCAGAATACAACTGGTGCTTCTGTTGGATGCTTTTAATGAGAGATCAACGTAAAATTCAAATATGTAGATTATGGACAACTGATAATCAGAACCTTATTATTATTATCCAGTGAGTTATGGTAGGTTTTAGGCTGCTCTGGCCTGATATATAGGGAAGATGTAAACACTGCTGTTCTTACACTTTGTTTAAACACGAGATACAGAAGTGTCTCTCAAGCTCTGGAAATGCACCCAGGCCGTGTCCCAACCCCATTTGAGGCCAAATTGAGAGGGGAAGCTCTATTCCCTAATTTCAGGTTCTCATGGGAAGGATGAAGGCACAGAGATGAGTGGTGCCCTCTGAGCAGGAGAGCAGGATGTTGGGGTGTACTGCAGAGCACAGCTATCTGCGGTAACACCTTAGCTTTAAATATAGCCGCTGCAAAAATGGGCCTGATTTGACTAAAAGCTCAGGCTTTTAGTTTTCTCCCTTCTCCTATTTATGTACTCCTTAAAATTTATGTACTTTACCCTGTGTGGTGAAGGTGAAAATCTCTTTAGAAATTTCATATGAGATATGTGAATTCACTTTTCTTAATCATATTTTGTGGGGGCTTTATAAACAGCTGACGAACTCGTGGGGGTCAGTTGACTAAGCACTGAAAACTTCAGGTTGAATATTAGGCTAGAACTTAACTGTTTACAGTTGGATTTGGTTTCTAAGCCATTCAGATGTAATAGAAGGTGGACCCACCTTTTAGCAGAAGGACTTGGATCAAATATTTCTCTAGTAAATATTTAGGATAGCAAAACTCTTCATTTCATATTTTGAAATCATTCCATATTACTTTCCTTTTAAATATACGATTTTTTTTTTTACCTGATTCAAAATGTAAGGGTTTTGGTTTTGTTCTTTTTCCCCAAAGACATGTAAATTCAATTATATTAATTTGTTTTTATTTGTTTCTTTAGTAAGCCCTGTGTACATTCCAGATGGGAAATGACAAGTCTGCATATCTCTATGTAATTTCAACATCTCTAAGTCTTTTTATAAAAACACAAACTTATAAGAGTCTCCAAAATGAAAATACATGCATTTTAGGCAAAATGTTTACAGTTTGCTTATCCACATAACAACCATTTCACAGATCCCATAGTATTTATTTTCAATATTGAACTTCTTTTTATGGTTGATCTACTCTCTTTCAAAGCCGTTCAGTTTATACAACCAGTAAATTACTTTTCCATAATTGCTGTAATTACAGTCCTCCTCATATGCTCATGCTCATCTCAGAATTGTGCTAGTGTTGAACATTCTGGTAACAGAAAACCTCATGTTTATTTAGAAGACAACATAGAACACTCTGTTAACTAAAATAACTATTTGGGGAGCTCTTTATAGTTAACATAATGTGATACTATGGTGATTAAAAGGCGGTAGCAACATACAGAAGGCTTTTAAAGACAGCATATAGCTTAATGAAAAATTGAAGTGTTAAAAATGTTCCTATTCCAAATGAGGATGAAACTATAGTCTTTGAAGGCTCTGTATAAACCCAATATTGTCTAGGTCATTCTTACAGGACAGAGGAAATCCCTATTCCACCCTTCACCATCTCTGAAGAGATGGCTGTTTTAAACACTGGTGACTTTGGAGTGGACCTTGTTTGCTTTGACATGAAATTATATTTTACTTTCTATGTCTAAGTTTCTTCAAAAGTAGTACTTCCTCATGCATAATCCCTTCTCATTCTCACACTAATATCTATGAAAAAGCAACCTAGTTATTTAAAGTAGCTATGATGTTTCATTACTGGAAATATTCATAATTCAATAGACAGAGAGGGCCTCTTTCTAAATTGTAACTTTTTTTGTGAATTTGATCATAGTTTTCAGCTTCTTTAGCAAAGTCTTCCCTCATTTTTGGAGGGATATAGATCATCCATATCTTATTGCTGCCTGTTGTTCTGATTTCCTAACTAAAACACTTCAAAACACAAAGAAAGAGGAGATCTTCAATACAGTTCAAAGATGGGGCTGAAATTGCTTTTCTCAGGGCTTTGTGAACTGTTCTGTTCACAGCTACATCCCATTTCCTTGTGGATACAATGAAACATAAAAGCGTTAAAAATGGCATTAATTTCAGAATCCAGATCAACGCTTACCTCCTGTAATATTCTGACAGATTTACTGCAAGTTACCACCCAGACTTTGTCTATGCTTCATATTTCCCCAGTCCTTCCATCTACTACTATCTTCTTCTCTGTGTTTTTTTTTTTCATTTTGTTACCCTTATTGGTGCAAGAGCCTTCTTAAATAGAACTTTTGCCACCTCTAACAGCTTTTTTATCTCTCATCACATCAGAAAACATGCTTTTCTCCCTTTTCACAATTTTATTGCTCTTTTTTTTCGCTTACCTGTTCATTATTTCCAATTTATAAACATCGATAAGTCTATAAAACATTTTAGTCTATTGAGTATAGGAGGATGATGTGCACAGCACATACATCAGTATGGCACTATGAGACATATTAGAATAGTTGAAAATTAAGATAAAGTCATAATTTCTTACACTAGAGCAAGAAACAGGACAAATGACACATGAGCAAAAGAAAAATTAAAAATTATACGGAACTAATGTCCTCCATTGTATAAGGGAGTCTGTGAACCAGGAGTTAACTTACAAATATTAAAACTAGAATAATCAACTGATCGACTTGGCAAGCACATAAAGCAGTTGACAGCTTATTTTTTTTAAGGAGATGTCTGTTTTTGCAGCATTATGTGACATGCAACTCTAATGAAGAATTCAAAATAGACTTTTAGGGTGGAGTGGCATGTAGGAGCTTGTGCCAATCTAGCAGTTCACTGCTGCCAAAAGGAGTGGGGGATTTCACTCTCTCACACACCTCATCCTTGCTCCTGGTTACAAGCACTCACAGCCTATTTTGCAATGGTTCTAGCATACATTGACCTATGATCTGATTGGAGAGTTTGCTAAGACAAGTCAGTAATCAATTAGAAAACAAATTCAGTTAAAAAAAGAAAAAGACTGGAGGGGAGGAGGAAGATTATTTTACGGTTGGCTATAAATCCTGTTAATAACTATTCTGAGCAACGTCAGAGGGAATGCAAAAGAATTGGTGCAAATGTGCAGCCATAAGGGGGCACAGTGACAGAGAAAGGATAAATGACAAGACCATCTTTTTCAGCAGCAGTGGGTTCAGCCACCTCATGTAAAGTTATGGTTTGCATTTCTGCTTGGGACAGCTATTTCCTGAGCTAATGATGCTCACTAAACTAGCAGAGAATTTAAAACATTTTTCCCCTGCAGAATAAGTTTTCTAGCAGATTTGAAAGCTGATTCAGCTTGAAAAATAGAAAAAGTCAGAAGAAGGGAAGCAGAAGGTAAACATGACCAGGAAAGAGTCTACTGCTTTTGGTAGCTTCCAGCTCACCCTTCTCAAGAACTTCACCTCAAGGCTGTAGTTTAGTATAACTGCTAAATCTACTTAAAGATCTAATTATTAATACCAAAATCCTTGTTCTGTGCCATATCCTTTGTCTATAAAATGACATTGCAGCATACGATATGAGTCAATTCAGGTAGTTGAACCAACAGCAAGCTTATCACAATATTGGGGTAGGGTTAGTTTTCTGCTGGTCTGGTTTTACAGTCTCTGTAGGCTCTGAGAGTACCACTGCTACTGGAAATAGAAGTGGCAGATGCACACGGTGAGGGCAGAAATGAGACTGACTTGTACAAGGACAGCTACCCACAGCTAAATCTCACTGTAACATCAAAATAATCTCTTAAATCACAGTTTTACTGCTATTTCTACCACACCATTGGCCTAAGAGACTCTCTCTCTCTTCTCCCCACGTCTTCTATAAGCCCCTGTGGTTTATTCCCACCATGACGTCTTTCCCTGCACTGTGTTGGCTGTTTGTTTGTCTGCATGATCACAGCATCAGAAAACTGCTGATAATATAGTGGTATGAACTGACTGCTGTGTGAGGGCTGCCATAACCAGATTAAGCACAAATGTGCTTAATCAGATGGTGCCAAATGTGAAATTGTGGCCCTACAGACATCTTCAAATATTGCTTGCTTGGGCTTCACAGGGCTAGGTATGTTTTTTTCACACCTTTGCAATCTGTGCCATATCATATGCTTAGGATAAAACATGGCCTAATTCACCCTCCCATATGAGACTAGTAACAGCGGCAGCAGATCTTGGCTCCTTTATAGTGAAGGAATCACAGTAGGAATTTCATGCTCTCCTTTCCTCCTTTGAGAAAAAGGATCACTTCTTAGTTTTGGGATATTGGCTCTGAATCTGCTTGCCTACCATTAATGGAAGTGTATAATTACAATTTGGAGCAAGTTGAGAGCTTATGGTAAGTCCCCTCCTGGTTCTCCTGGGGGACTTCAACCACCCTGATATCTGCTGGAAGGACAACACAGCAAGGCACAAACAGTCCAGGAGGCTCCTGCAGAACACTGATAATAACTTTTTGACATAGGTGGTGGAGGAGCCTATGAGGAGAGGTGTGCTGCTAGACCTTTTACTAACAAACAAAGAAAGGCTCATTGGAGATGCGAATGTTGGGAGCAGCCTTGGTTGCAGTAATCACGAGATGGTGGATTTCAGGATCCTGCAAGGAGGAAGCAGGGCAATAAATAGGATCACAACTCTGGACTCGAAGAGAGTGGACTTTGGCCTCTTTAGGGAACTACTTGCAGGAATCCCATGGGTTAGGGCCCTAGAAGGAAGGAGTGGGAGTCAAGGAGAGCTGCTTAATATTCAAACATTACTTCCTCCACACTCAAGAGCGGTACATCCGTAACAGTAATAATTCAAAGAAGGAAAGAGGTGGCAAGAGACCTGCATGGATAAACAAGGAGCTCCTGGCAAAACTCAAACAGAAGGATGAAGTACGCAGAATGTGGAAACAGGGACAGGCCACTTGGGAGGTACATAGGAATGTGGTCAAAGTATGCAAGGATGCAATGAGGAAGGCTAAGACCCATTTGGAATTAAATATGGCAAAGGATGTCAAGGACAACAAGAAGAGATTCTTCAAGTACATCAGTAGTAAAAAGGAAGACTAGGGAAAATGTGGGCCCGCTGCTGAATGGAGTGGGTGGCCTGGTGATGAAGGATACAGAGAAGGCGGAGTTACTGAATGCCTTCTTTGCTTCAGTCTTCACTGCTAAGGGCAGCCCTCAAGAATCCCAAAGGCTAGAGACAAGACAGGAGGTCTGCAGAAAGGAAGAATTTCCCTTGGTCAAGGAGGATTGGATTAGAGATCTTCTAGGCAAACTTGATACCCACAGATCCATGGGCATTGATAGAATGCACCCACGAGTGCTGAGGGAGCTGGTGGATGTTGTTGCCAGGCCGCTCTCCATCATCTTTGAAAGGTTATGGAGAACTGGAGATATGTCTGAGGACAGGAAGAAAGCCAGTGTCACTCCATTCTTCAAAAGGGCAAGAAGGAGGACCCAGGCAACTATAGGTGAGTCAACCTCCCCTCCATCCCTGGAAAGCTGATGGTACGGCTCATTCTGGATGTCATCTCTAAGACTGTGGAGGAAAAGAAGGTGATGAGAAGTAGTCAACATGGATTCACCAGGGGGAAATCCTGCTTAACCAATCTCACAGTCTTCTACGATGGAATGACTAGCTGGGTAGATGAAGAGAGAGCAGTGGACATTGTGTACCTTGACTTCAGCAAGGCTTTCGACACTGTCTCCCATAACATCCTCCTAGATAAGCTCAGGAAATATGGCTTAGACGAGCAGACAGTGAGGTGGATTGAGAACTGGCTGAAAGGCACAGCTCAGATCAATGGTGCAGAGTCCAGTTGGAGGCCTGAAGTAGTGGTGTCCTCCAGGGATCAATACTAGGGCCAGTCTCGTTCAACTTCTTCATCAATGACCTGGATGAGGGAACAGAGTGCCTCCTCCACAAGTTTGCTGATGATACCAAGCTGGGAGGAGTGGCTGATACACCTGAGGGCTGTGCTGCCATTCAGAGACACCTGGACAGGCTTCAGAGACAGGCAGAGAGGAACCTCTTGAGGTTCAGTAAAGGCAAATGCAGAGTCCTGTCCCTAGGGAGGAATAACTCCATGCACCAAGTCAGGCTGGGGGTTGATGTGCTGAAAAGCAGCTCTGCAGAGAAGGACCTTGTGGACAACAAGTTGACCATGAGCCAGGAATGTGCCCTTGTGGCCAAGAAGGCCAATGGTATGCTGGGGTGCCTTAGGCAGAGTGTTGCCAGCAGGTCGAGGGAGGTGATCCTGCCCCTCCTGCTCAGCCCTGGGGAGGCCACATCTGGAGTACTATGTCCAGTTCTGGACTCCCCAGTACAAGAGAGACATGGAGCTACTGGAGAGAGTCCAGTAGAAAGCTCCAAATATGATTAAGGGACTGGAGGATTTCTCTTATGTGGAAAGGCCGAGAGAGCTGGGCCTGTTCAGCCTGGAAAAGAGAAGACTGAGAGGGGATCTTAACAATGTCTACAAATCTCTTAAGGGAGGGTGTCAAGAGGATAGGGCTGAACTGTTTTCAGTGATAGTATGCGACAGGAAAAGTGGCAATTGGGCACAGACTGAAACACAGGAAGTTCCATTTGAATGTAAAGAAAAATGTATCTCCTGTGAGGGTGATACAGCCCTGGCACAGGTTGCCCAGAGAAGTTGTAGATTCGTCTTCTGTGGAGATACTCAAAACCTGCCTGGATGTGATCCTGTGCAATATGCTTTAGGTGACCCTGTCTGAGCAGCAGAGTTGGACTAGATGGTCTCCAGAGGTCCCTTCCAACCTCAACCATTCTGTAACAAAGTAATTAGAACAGAGCATTTTAGAGCATTACTTCATTGTTTCTAGGGGTCTCCTATCTCAGCACACAACCTTGCCCTCTCCATGGTGCCACTTCACTGGGTCACAGGCAGAGCCAAATCAGAGAACAAACTCAGCTGAACTAACTCATTAAAGAAAAACAGGGGAAAAAAAGTGAATTAGTTAGTTCAGATCAGATCTCTGACCCTGCTGACTGGCCAGCACTGGAGTAGAACATAGGAAAGTACAAGGACCAGTGTCAGTACAAGGACACAATACAGTGTCTGGTATCACGCCTTTCTGAAGTAACATGGGCTATTAACTATTAATCTAAGCTAATAATGAAGGCATACCTTCAGGAAACATTCATAATTCTGCATTAAAAAAAAATACAGCATACACAACTACTCCAACACCTAGGTGCAAACTGCTCAGGTTCTGTTTGCCTCCTATGCTCTTATGGATCATTACAACACATATGACATATATAGTGAGCTTTTGACGAGAGAGAAATAATTTCAGTTGTCTTGGGTTGCAGCTTCCTAGAGACACTCATCCACATAGTTCTGCATCTTTATGTGAAATTTCAGACAGTCATGATACCTTATCCGATTATGCATTGAAATCTAAAAATTGGTCTTAAAAGCTGGAAACTGAATAAGACTTTTCATACTGATAGTCAGTAACCAAGAGACTGTGTTTGAATCATTCTGGGAATTTTGAGCTGCCTTAATAGCAGTTTACAAGTACATAAGCCCTGAACTGTGATAATTACTTTCTTTTCAGATTTATACCTGCAGGAATTGTAGGTATTGGAAATCAAACATATTAAAGATGTTATTTACCATCTCTTCTTGCTCATGTATTTCTTTCCTTAAAAAAGGAAAGGAAAAAGAGGGCAATTTCCCCATTCCTTCACTCTCTGGACACAGCTACACTATTGCATAAGGGAGATAGCATCTTACTTGAAAATACGCAACATAGCTTCACAGGAGTCAGCACAGGTACCTATAGACGTGTCTGGACTAGCTCCAAACTTAGTATACGAGTCACTTGGGAGCCCAGGGAAATATTTAGACAGTAAGCCGAGGTTCAAGTCTGTGCTGACATTATTATATTGTAACTAGTACATAAACCAGATATTAGTGCCTAAACCAAATAAAGCTCAGGTTGTACCTTTACTGAAGTATAAAGATGTTGGGAAACAGCTTATCAATATCCATGTTTTGCTGCTGATTTTAGCAATAGTGCTTTTTCAGTGTGACTGGAATTTCCAATATATACAAACTCCCCATACTCTAGCATGCTATTCTGGGAATAGACATGCACTGGTAACAAAAGGTGCTGCTTCACTAAGCAGATAATCCTCCATTTAAAGATGAGGTTTAAACTTAATTATTGAATACTGGGAAAGCATCTGTAGGTCATCACAATGCTCCTGCGTGCTCCAAACAATAGCAATTCACCCCACAATTTACTGCAATTGTTAGGAAATACTGTGTCTTAATTTAACACAAGTACTGATAAGTGCCCAGAAATGTCAGCAATGCCCACAAGGGAAAGTGGAATCAAGTAAGAGTTAAGTTTGCATTTGCCAAGGACCTATTTACATTCAGAATTGCTTAATTGCTTATGCAGGTGCTTCATCTGGGTCAGTGATCATTTACATTAACTCCATGAACACTGAAAATTTTGCAGTTTATATGTTAGGAAAGCAGGAAGACATCTGATATTCTGCTGACCTATGATCAAGTAGAGGAAATATTGTGATTCTCAAAGGCCTGGGTATTATCTCTTTGCTTATTTAATTCACCAAAAGGTGACACATACATTTGTAGAGTATTGAATCACTATCTTTATCAAATAGTAGTATCATAAAAAATTGTTTTGATTGGGATGTTGCCCAATCATATTTTTGGCACT
Organism: Rhea pennata; assembly: GCF_028389875.1. Classification (NCBI taxonomy): domain Eukaryota; kingdom Metazoa; phylum Chordata; class Aves; order Rheiformes; family Rheidae; genus Rhea; species Rhea pennata. The sequence goes on from NC_084663.1 coordinate 162,160,982, forward strand.
TCTCTAAAGTCTATGAAAACATTTCCTCCATCCTCCAAAATAAAAAATCCTACACTTGCCATTCTTCAAACAGCAGTTTAATGCTTCTGCTTAAATATGACTTTTCCATATAAGAATATTTTAAATATTAAATTTAAATTATCTTAAATTTTCCTTCTTAAAAAGCCTCCTAACATACTCTTTCAAACTCTCTCACCTTTTCAGTGCTTTCAGTCAATAACTAAGAACAATAAATAAACTTCATCGTTTATAACATTGAATAGAGCAACTGCAGCCTTTTCTCTTACCTTTCACATATGTTATCTAACTTCTCAAGTTCTGTCTCTAAAGAGGTCAACTACAATAGTTTGGACTTGATGAGCTTGTTTTATATCCTTTTTTTTCTAAAAAAAATCTACTAAACAAAAACCAGTCAAACAAAAGGGATTTGCTAGCTTCTCTGCATCTGTTTAAGTGAAAGGAATCTGATAGACATCTGAAACTCTTTACAAATTAATAGTTATGGAATTCAGACTGAAATGAAGACAATTCAATAGGTACTTGATTTCCATTGAAAATAAGGAGATTTCATAACTAATGAATCCTAACTCTTCCATACAGAGTTTTATGCTAATATAATAGCTATTTATTTTATTAATTTCAATAGAATTTCAGTAAAAAGTTATGAATATCATAGAGTGCCATGATGTGCCATTAGGGGGGCATCTGAAATTCTTTCCAGTTCTGAGATTAGTTGCACTGAAATCGAGATATCATCATTTGTCAAGTGTGAGAATTTATTAGAGCTAAGAGGTTATAGCAGAACTAAAAGTATAGGAAAGCTAAAAATACAAGAGAACCGAATATATATATATATATATATATATCAGAGTTCTACAGTTCAGTCATAGGCACATGGTATAATGACTACTCTCGCCTTCTATGGGTCACCTCTCTGATACAGTTTTTCCTGGGATCTCAAACAACAGGTGCCTGGTACAGTGACCACTCTCACCCCTTACAGGCCACCCTTCTGGTCTGATTTTCCCCAGTTTCTCCTCACAGTTTCTCTTCACCACACTGCTGCTGAGGTCATCCCCGTGGATGGGTAGATCCTTGAGTCTACACACCAGCCTACCATGAGTCCCAGTCCACACAAGAGTGTGTGGCTTACTCCCTTTTATACACAGCCAGAACAATGCCAGCCATACCAAGGCAGCATGGCTCCAGTCAACACCAGTGTGCACATCAGCAGGTGACCTCCTGCTCAGTCCAAACACTGCTCAGCAATGCACTCATTAGCAGGTCGTTTTGTGGGGAATGTCTCCTCAGCACCGAGATGTCCCTGTGGGTCATCTCTTCTGTCTAGACTTGTCAATTTGTCAATTATGGGGTCCTTAGAAGGTGTGCTCCCAGGCTGCAGCAACCCCAAACCTTGCTGGTCTCTGTAGTGGTGCACCTGGGGTACAGTAACTACTAATTCAATACCAATTCTACTTGTTATTTTAAAGAGTGTGTTTCTAGAAGCATTCAAAAGCTATTTGGACTAGGAGCAAATGAAAAGCTATTATTTTTTTCATGTTTATCTTAGAAATCTTCAACATTTGAAATAATACTTCACTTCCTGAATGACTTGCAGCCTGCTGTAAGCTCTACTCCAAACTGCAGTGAAAGAACTTTTGGATAAACTATCCTCCTCTTCTCAAAAAAACCAAAACCCCCAAAACCTAAACTCCTGAAACCCACTATATAAGAGATATATCTGTCTTTTACCTCTCTTACATCAGCTTAGCACATATATGCAGAAAATGTGAAGATGCATCTTTTTCAATAGAAGATAACCATAGGGTTATAGCTGAAAATAAACTGAGCTGGAGTGCTAAAACATTAGATGAAATACATGAAAATTGATTTAAGGAAGAGCTATTTATTTCATATGGCATTCCTAGAATTATGATCTCTTAAACTACATGTAGTTTTATACACAAGCATTTAGAACACAAAGGACTTGGGATGACACATGGATTTTGTGATCAAGTTTAGAATAAAAAGAGAGGTGTTATCCTTCTACATAAATGCTGTTTATTTTCATCTCTAACAAATGTCATGTTCTTCACATTAATTACTTATTTTAGAAAGCCACACAGGTGAAAATTACAATAAAATAGAATGCTTTTAGAAAAATAAGTGGAGAATTGTGGCAAGTAGAAATTCATTTCCTATGGCATTGATTAAGCTATGGTATAAGACTCATGGTGCAACATGCTTTACATATTTATAAGGATTACTGAAAATTCTACAGGTGAGTACAACTAAAAAAGAAAAAAAAACAACAATGAAACTATGTATACCAGCATTAGTGGAAAGAGTTGCATTCTTGCCATTCGTACTACACTGTAGTCACAAGGCTTTATACAACATGTGCCTATAAAGGTTCCAAATTAGATGAGCCCGAGATGAGAACAAGATGAAAATTAAAATTCATTGTCATGTACTTCAGTAAAAGCTATTTGTAACCTGTTGTTCTGCTCTCGGATTACTTATTTGTCAAAGAGTGCAAGTTATATTTACCTGATGCTTTCTTTTCCTGTAAAAAGGAACTAACTAGAGGTCTAGTAGCCAGTTTACCCTGAACAGCAGCAACAAGGCAAGTAGAAACAGAAGTATCTGCATGCAAACCATATTCTGGCTTATTACTTGTTTTAATATTACTAGATTTCAAATAAAGGTGAATCAGACTTGAAATCCTACAACACTACATTTACACTACTAATGGATATTTTTTTTCCTGAACTGAATAGAAGTGGGAGGAAGACCTTGAAGGTGCTGTCACAACCAAAAAAATAAATATTGACTTTCTTTATCTGTCAGTAAACAAATGATTTGACCAAATGAATTCACTCTAGATTTTTTTCAGCAATACATTAAATATCAGTAGAGTCAGATCTTCAAGTATAGTTCATTGACACATTTCTATTGCTATATGATTTGCACCAGCTAAAGTTCTGCCGTACTTTCTCTCCCAATCTCAATCCCATTAATGTATCAAGCCACTGTTAAACTCCTATAAAAAAGATTTGATCACAACTGAAATGCCAGAGAGGCTTCTAAAGAGGTGAGAGCAGATATTATTATCATATTTGTGTATCCCTGTGATTTTTTAAATTTAGTAAATCTGTATACACATTCCAAAACACATCAGTCAGACAACTAGGTTTTACTTCTTTTTCCTGGCAAACGCACTTCCACAAACTCAATATAATGTGCACTTATATCAATAAAAGGTTGAAAGATGCTGTAAGAATGTATTAATCATATATAGGGAAGACAGTCAACCCAAGTATTATGAAATGACTCAATAGTAGCATTTAAGTGATTTATCGAAGTGTAGTCAACCTGCTAAAAGGACAATGTCAGTTATTAATATCTGTAATAGAGGATCTCCATATTAGTAAAATATGTTTTTAGCCATCAGCATAGCTTGGAGCAGCCATCTCTTATGCCTCCCCCTACCACAGAGAGGTTTTCATGACAGAAACTCTCTCAGGGCAAGATAGCAAGGGAACACAACCATTTCATTTTCTAATTGCTATAAAAAGTTAACCAAAGAGCATGTGCAGTACAAAAAAGACAACCTGATTTAAGGTATGTTTCCAGCATTGTAGATATCAGCAAAGCTTCAGCTAGCAAAATAATCATGGATTCATTTTTAGTTTGTTATAAGAAATACATAAATCTCTTCTTTTGGTGTGTAAATGAAACATAAATCATGAACTGTGTATGTATATATACCAGAACTGTTACTCTTTCTTATAGTACAGACAGGCTATATCCTGTTTATCAGCTTCCTTTAACCAATGTATTAAAATAAGGATGCTGAAGTATAACTAGATGCCAGTGGCTATGATCTGATCCTATATGTTTTATTAGAAGCATGAAATCTACTGGAAGATTTTCTGTATCATTCCATCTATGAAATTCAAGATAAATACTTGTGAGTGCTCTGTGTTTCATCAGCTCATGCTCAGGATAACTTCTTGCCTTTTTTGGCCGTGTCCATTTACTACGGCTCATCATTTGGCTTGGAGATGGTTTTCATCTCATCCAACAGCTGAGCTTAGTGCAGGATGCTCTTGTAACCTTCACACTGAAAGTGAAGACTGAATTTCACCTCACTTCACACCATTACAGTGAACTGCATAGACTGGTTGAAAAAAAATTATTCTCATTTGAGATCAGTAACAAAGATCCAGTGGAATCAAAATTTTGTTCTTTATTTTTCAAGCTGCTGTTTTTCCCTACAGTTATTTGTATTTTAAGAGTAAAAGAAGAAGTTTTGTTTTTACTTCATTGAGGTCATGGATTTGTACCTATCACCTTATATTGATATGGTATAAAAACCCCCAATAAATTCTTTTCAAATATACCTGACAGTGGTAAGGTAGACAGGTTTCTTACTATGGAAAAAACTTGTTCAGAGTAACATGCATCTGTCTGTTACACTTACTGGAGAATAGAATTTAACATTTGTTTTTAATATTAAGGTTAAAGCATGTGAAATAATCAATGAATTAATCTGTCAGAACAAATCAATCATCTGAAATGCTATCACATAGTTTCAATTCTTTTTTAAGATCAGAAAAATTGATTCAGATTTATTCAAATTTTTAAAATAGACTGAAAATAATTTCTGCTATATAAGTAGATTCTAAGACAAAACATTTTAGAAGCAAAAAATAGTGCAGTTCAAAAAAGACTTTTCCCTTCTATGCAGTCTCAAATTCAGCTGAACCCAAGCAGAAATAAAATGCATAGAAATGGATACAAAGACAAATATTGCAATATTCAGTATTGCTGTGAGCAAAAGTCAGACTATTGCATCAGTATGTTTTCCCTTAAAAACAGGAATATTTGAAAAATATAAAATTCAGATCATACAAAGTTTATCAGTATAGAGTCAGCCAAATGTTCATGTAAATGAAGATATATTTATAGAGAAAATAAAAATTTCAAGCTTCCCAGGGTAATACAGCATTTTCTCAATAAATACAACCAAAGTGGCAAGTTCAAACTAATTCAAAGAATATTTACCCTCTCCCGCTTATAAGATTTGAAATAAATCTCTTTATGTTGTTTCAAAAAATGCACATTTTACTCTAGTGGATAACTTAGCTTTTCTTAATTTGACCTATTTTTATGCATTTCTGTTAAAGAAAAATACGACCTAACGCACCATCCTTCAAGAAATGGCAGCAATACAGAAGGAATGAGTTCCATGCCCTGGAAGGATACTTGAAACCAAAGTTCTCTCTAAATTCTTTACTTGTCAAACAGCAATAAAAACTAGTTACACAAAACACAGGCTACAAGAAGGGAAGGAGTGAGGTTTACAAACTGGTTATTTAACCGGATATGTTTATATATGAGATGGGTATCAGCTGCAGTTTGGATATGGCATTTTAATCTGGCTAACAGCAGCTAGAAACAGTAGACAATTCCTCAATTTGGCATTTTAATTCAACCCTAAATTACACTTCAAACAGTTTATAGTCAGGACCATGAGTCTTGATTTCACCCTGCAAGTCATTCATTCAGAGTAATAGAACAAATTTATAATATATTAGGATCTTATATATTATTTGACAATATTGCCTTATAGGAATCTAATACTGCATTTATTTTCAACTTAAGGCATTCTGTATTTGAGAAATCTTTTTAAAGGTTCTTCTTTCTTCCCCTTCTCCCTCTCCCAATATTTTACCACTGCAGAAAAGAGCAGGGAGCCATATGTTCATCAGTTGACTTTGTAATACTTGAAAAAGCAACTGCATTGAAGCAGTTCTTCCAGGTAGCTCAGTCATATGTTAATGATGAACAAAGCAGCTCTGCCAAGTGCTGGAGTCCAGGTGTTTGCATCATTCACATCATTTCACATGTCAGAGAGACCAGATGCCCCAAACCCTGGAAACTAGAAGGGAAACCAGACCAGGTAAGACCCACAGTATTTTCTAGCCGGTCCCTGACCTGTGAAATGGGAGATCAGGGAGGTGCCTGAGGGATGCCCTAGCAGGAAGAGATGTAGCTTTATACAAGCATCACTAAGAGATCAACTTCTTCACTGAAGAGGAAACACCTTTGAGGTTTAATATACATAGTAGCCTAGAACAAAATGACCATTACTGTTTGTTGCACTCTTGGAAGCACGAATTCCCAGAAGAGCCTAGTTATGGACAGGTAAAAGTACAGCATAATAATGCTTGAATCAAGCAGTATTTGAGTAATAAATGATGAACCTATTCTCTTGTTTCTAAAGATGGCTCATGTAACACGACTGTGTTCACTCATTGCATTTTGAAGGGCAGTGTCAAAACAGCTTCCCCAGCACTTCCCCTGAATACAAACACAGAGAAATCGGCTACTCTGTGTAACCTCCAAACTGAGCTAATGTGTACTGACCAATCATTTCACTTTGGTGCAAAACAAAATGAAGAAATTGAAAGATGTGGAAAGGAAATGGGACTAAAAAGTAATAATTTGTGTTTGATGGTTTAATTATAAAATAAATATATGTAGACATTTTTATATCTATACCTCTGTATCTATATCTACATTTCTGATCTGCACTGTTATTTTCAAATGATGCTATTGCTACACACCAGTGCTACACACCAGTGCATCTAAATGCTGCAGTCAAGTTAGGACTCTGTTGTGCTAGGCTTGGTGAAAACACCAAATGTGTCCCACTTCCAGCTTTGGGATTCTTTTCTCCACCAATGCAGAAATCACATGATTCAGGAATATTGTGTAGGAACAGTACAGACTGGAACAGACAAATTTGATCCTGTATTTGCAACGGTCACATTACCTGATGATGACTGACTTGTTTCACACATACTAACATTGTTCTGTCCTTAACAAAGACAGCATAAATAATTGGCATAATTCCTTTCCTTAAGCCATTCCAAAGTTCAGGAGCCCATGAAAAGCTTGCTGCTATCATTCAACTAAACATCTGCATCTTTACAAATCCACAGCCACTCTTTGGAATTTGCAATTTTTCAGGATCACCCTGAGTGGTCCCATCAGCATCTTTCTAGGTAGGCATCCTCCGAGGAAAAAGCTGCCAACAATATCAGCACACAGTCTCAGAGGTATGAACCTCCTTCTTCAGTGACACATCCTAAAGCAAATATACAGGGCCTTGGACTCCAAGCTGCTTGCAAGAAACTATATTGCCCTGGAGGAGGCTTGGAGATATAGAAGGCTAAGTAAGCAAAGTTTAAGGAGCAGGCAAGTACTGGTGTTTGCATGCTGCTGGCAGTCACACACCTCTGGATAGCTTCCCTCAGGTAGAACTAATCACCATCTGAAGAATTAACTGTGCAAACGTGCCCAGGTTGTGAGGAGAAAAAACAATAGGGAAAAACACAAACATGGCTCTCTCTTCTACACATCATTATTTTGCTCTCTGAATGGTGACGTTCTCTCTGTTTCAGGGGTACTCCTACATACTCTGACTAACCAGTAGCTATCCAGATCTTGGTGTCATATTCAAGATGTAAGTAGTGATTCCAGTAGTTCTGGAAAGTAAGAGGAAAATATAGGATCATAGAACTTACTGCTTGTTAGAGAACTTAAATATGGTAATGCTACAGTCTTTTAATTGGGCATCATCAAGTTGCATTCACTGTTTACTTGTGTAACTACACATTTTCTATGGATATCCTGAACTATCATAAATATTTTATGATGTTAAGTCTTGCTTTTTAATCAAAATCTAAATTCCTGAGGATAGGCTGCTTATACATTGTGGAACTAGTGGGTCTGAAGTATACTACATTTCTTTTTTTTTCTGTAAGGAACATTAGATTTATGTCAGTAACTTTAAATGTGGTGGTTCTTAACTTCTGAGCAAATAAATTTGCCATGGTAACACACAACAGGTTATTCTACTTATTCTCCCTGGCTTTTGGAAAACATGAGGTAAAGCTGGAAAAAATAATTCTAAAATACAGATTCAATTGTTTCATTTATAATTGGGATTGGGCTCCAGAACCCTTAGAGCCATCCACCAAACTCTGCCACTTTGACTAAGGGAATACTGATTTGTGTATAATAATAGCTTTTATAGTCTATACAGACAAGAGACTTAGAGAAAATATTATTTTTCCAAACTCTGGAGACACTAAGGTTTCTCTAAAAAATGCATAGAAAAGATGATTAGCATTAGCTCAATATTTTCCCTATTCTCATTCTGATGGATGGCAATGGTGGTTTCACTAGAGGCGCCACGATGCATTTCATTTCGGAATAAATGCAAATAAGGATAATTTTAGTCTGAACAATTAAACATTTGCCAAGTCAACCATAAATGAAAATAAGGCTTTATAGGTTTTGATTTTCAGGCTGCCTTATCCATGAAAGCTATCAGTTTTCATATGAACAAGATGCATGTTATGAAATTTGTGTTTATACTCAAGTACCTTTCTATGCCCATCAAATCAAAATGCAGCAATTTCTGCTGGAAAATCTGAGCTTGGAGTAATGGCACTCCAGGATGGCTTCTTCAACACCTGTCCGTGGAGTGGATAATATCACTTTTTCTCCTGGAGTCCTTGACAGAAGCTGACATAGTATCACAGCATACTTTTGTATAATGATTTAAGGAGGAAGGTTAGTGAGGCAATAAATTCAAGTGCAACCAAGGTTATTAAAGGGTTAAGAGTTAAGGGTTGTTTTCACCCTTAGCATGATCAAGCAGGAGAAAGACTTTTGTCTACTGATAGCTACAAGAGATGGACAACCTCTAGTCTCTACAGTGCAAAGTCTCTGCAGTATAGTGCAAAGCAATAGATACCATATGCTGCAGGGAAAGAAGGGGAAAACAACCTAAACTTTTGAATAGGTTTCCTTTATCTACCTTGGTACACTTCTGAGGTTTTGTACATTTATGAACCAGTATGCAGCTGTTTATACAGCTAGAGCTCTGCTTATTTACAGTAGCAGTACCCATTGTAATCCTTTCCAATTTTTTTTATTCTATTACAATTATAGAATGATTTTTTTTTAATGAACAAAAAAAAATGGGACTTGAAAAGCAGTTATTCTGTTAGTAAACCAATAAAGAAGTAACCAAACAGATTTGGGTGGTTTCTTGAAGCTTAAAAAGGAAAATATTTATCCTTGTGCTCACACATGGAACAGAAAAATTACATAGTCCTGAAGGCTTTTATAAGCAGTAAATCAAACTGATTGCACATTTTCATCACTCTAAAGCTTTCATTAGGAGTAAGTAGTTAAGGTTTTGATGGGGACTTTTACTTAAAGTGATTGAGTTGCTATAACTGAGATTGCATAAGCTCTGTTTCAAGAGGTTTCCTAAGGTAAGTGCCTGAGTCATGCTGATGTGAAGAAACTAGAGAGATTCTTAAAACACAGTAACAAGAAAGTTTATTAGTAGTTCAGGGCTGCTGCACTGACTGCAAGTGAAATGACGTTCAGGCAGGAGAAACTTGCTGAAACTTTGCAGATAAGATTTTCTCCTGCGGCTGACGTATAGCAGGACACTGCAAGAGGTGGCTTGGACTCTCTGAGCCTGGATGCCACCTTTGCTGGTCAAGAATAAAGTCTCAGGAAAATGTATGCCGATTTATCTTGTTATGCTAGAGAACTAGACAGATGGGAGACATACTGCTAAGAAAGCCACTTGCTTTCCAGATCAAGCAAGATGGTGGATATGGATACACAGTAGCTCAATGGCAAACCTCAATGGGTTGCAGCAAAGCAATTGTAATTTGCAGAGGCACCACACTAGTGTGCATTTTATTACTAAATATAGCAACAGAGCATTTATGATTTACTTCAGATGTCTAAAAAATAAGCCCACGTACAATCATTATTGTGACTACAGCTACCCTCTAGATCTACCCTCTCATATTGTTTAAGTGCTATCTTATTTAGCCCACCTTATTGCTTGACATATTCAGATTTAGTACCCTCCACATTTTTATCTAAAGAGAGAGCACAAAATAATTAAATCCACATCTAATTGTGAAAAAAGTTCTGCAGACATGAAATAAGTTGTGGCCACTTTGTCTTCATGAGCCAGTGGATAAGCGAGTACAATGACTGGAACGATATGCATACTGTTGTATATAAATCATATTTATGCAGGTTTTAGTTCTGAAGTTTAATGAAAGCACCATGCCCTCTAAGGAGAGCACATTCCTTGACTGTCATTCCTGCTTGAGAAAAAAAACAGTTGATGGGAATTAACTGATCAATATTAGGGGAAGCTAGCATCAGAAGATTCACAAGATAGAAACAGAGCATGAAACACAAGGTAGCTGAAGAAAGAAAAGTAATAGCATTGCTAAAATTGAACATAATTCCCCAAGATAGTTAGGTTTTGAGTCTGTACAACTGGGAACAGCTTCCTCTCTGTCTCTTCTATGTTTTAATGACAGAATGAACACTGGGATCCTTCATCATTGTTAATTGGTGTAACTCCACAGAGAGAAGCGTAATTTGGACTATATCCTTTGGGCTATGGGACGTAGGGAAAATTCTCCTCTCCCTGTCCCACAGAATCAGTCAGATTTTCCTCTGAGGTAATCCTTTTTTCCAGAAGTACAGTTTTTCTGCTCATTCTTTTCATCTTTCATTTCTAATTTTTCCCAAGACTGATGCAAAGGAGACCATGAGTTAGAACTAAAGGCAAAACATCAGGAGCAAGCTTTGTCAGAATAGATATTTTCAAAGCTAGTGTGGCTTATTTACTTCTGAATACCTCTTTTGGACCTATTATATAGATACCTGAAAGAAATGTTTAATTAATGCTTTTTAAAAAATGTATTATGTTTATTATTATACCATATAACTTGTAAGGGCTATCTATGTCTTTCTTTTCTTGCTAAACACTTTCTCGGGCAAAATTCTGAGATTCATAGGAATTCTACTTGAGGATTATGTGATACATTTGGCTTTTATTGTGCCATAACAAAAGCAACAAAATACAAAAAGCCTGTAATGAAATGTTACACAAAAAGGACACAGACCTTAAGGTGACACAAATAGGAAAAATATAATAAAACATGTGTCATGCTGCTGCAGCTGTTTCACCTCTTACCAATTTTCACAGTCTATAAAACCTTGGAAAGCACCAGATGTTTAGGGGAAGCTGTCTCACTCTCCCTAGCTTTTAAAGTGGATGCAAGATTTATTAGTACTATATAAATGTGATTTCAGTCTCAAGTTTTGTATTTATAAACTAGGTGGAATATGTAATGCATCCTGTTGTCAGAGAGCCCATTTACTTTCCTCTTTTCCTCCCCACTTGTAGATTTTGGGTACTGCTGAACAATTAAAGTGGCTGCAGAACAATACCAGAATATACATACCAATATACAAATCATAGTATTTTCTTAGTGACAAAAACATCTGAGAATTTTCTCTCAGTATGAATTTTTGCCAAAAAGACTTTGCAATACACAGATTAAAAGCTAAGCAAAACTGTCTTATTGTGTATGAATATGTGCTAACATTTGGATTCCTGCCTACACAGAGACCGTTAGTGCACAAAATTATTTTCTTTTCCTAGTGCATGGCTCCTAACACTGGAACAGGGATAAAAACTGCTCATGCATAGTTTCCAATCTTTCATAGTTCAGTGGCGCTGTAAAATGTTGCCATTCGTTTTAATTCAGTGAGTAGAAGTTTTGTTGTGTTTAGTACTAAGGGAATTGCATGTGTTATTAGAAAGCCTCTGACAGCTGACAGAGACAGAGACAACTCGCTGCATTTCAATCTTACATAAAGGAAGGACTAAGGACCCTCATCTTCAGCAAAGCTGTCAGAAGTCTCACAAAATGGGATAAAACAGAATATCTTTTCCAAACATAGGAAAGTCTCTCTCTCTATCTTTATTCCTTCCCTATCAAGTTGCACAGGGAAAGGTGTACAGGTAGAAGAAAGAAAATACTTCTTGATGTATTTGTACTTCATATTGCCTTGTTATTACTTCCCTGAAGGGATAATTGCACAGCAGTCTGCTTTCCTTTAAGGAAGCACAGAGTGTATTACCTGGCATTTAATAATAAATTAGTACTATCTTTTTAACATCATGTGCAACTTTTCATATCGTTTTTCTCTTGTGAGAGCAGGAACAATCAAAATGTGCAAGACTGACGAAGACAAGGGCTTTTCATCAAAGGTGCTGAAAGCCTGAATCTATAAGCACTTCCACACTTGTGGACACATAACTACTCTCTGCTCAGCACTCTCACTGAATTCAAAGCACCAGGAAAGGAAAAGTGCTAAGACCTGAAATCTTAACTTCCAGCTTTTCATTTGAATAGACGTTTACCTTAATAAAAACTGTGTTGTTTATTTTAATTAAAAAGCATTTCTAAAAGCCTACTTTATTTTCTTGTTCAGAATTGCTTACAATTCCACTCATGGTTACTCTATAATGTCAAAGGGGAAGTGGTTTACACAAAGTCTTCAGCAGGTAGAAATTGCATTCCCTTCTGCTCCTACTTAGCTTTCTTATGGACCAACTCACTCCAGCCCTACTCTCACACCAGTAATCTCATGGGTATCTCCTCATATAGCACTGCTTCTCCTGTAGCTGCTCTAAACAGTAAAGTAAAAGGAACTGAGAAGGCATATTCATTACCATTTATTATTTGTGCTATTTTTATAAAATACTCAATACTATTTTTTGTTTTGCTTACTCTGATTCATTTTTCATCTTATTTTCTTCTCTCTACCATCTAGTACCACTTCTGTGCTGAGTAAAGTGAAAATGCATGAGTGAGTCAGAGTCAAGCTTTCAAAGTCACATTGGTTGGTGGGATTTGGAAAGTAAGCAAAATGAAATTGCCCCTATATTGTCCTTCCAAAAGTAGAAACAACAATTTCCTTCCTTCAGTTATAATACAGATAGTTTTATCTCTTGTTTTCCAGATGCTTCAATTTTCCAAAATCCATTTTGGGCTTTATATAGTGATGATGCTCATTAATGACTGATATAAGTAACTGCTTCTGTTCTTTCTATATTATCATTAGGCTTGTCTAATTCTACAGCCTACCCTTGTACTGTATATGATCAAAAGCAACCTGAGGCCCTTATTTATTGTTAAATATTACTATTCTGGGAGTCATTTTGCTCCAGGACATAAGAATGGCTGTTTAAGGAGATTTCTTTCTCTTTTTTTATTAGTTTACTCTAGTGAAGAATTATGTGAATAAAAATTTTCCCTAAATACACATTTTCTATACTCCATTCTAACATTTTGACTGCATGTCTGATGCTTTCTGTACTGAAAAGGAAACATTAATATATTTTAACCCAGAACAGTGAATTAATAATTTGTCATGTATATAACTTTTTGAGCCATTTGCTTAGTACTTTGGTACTTAGATAGTACCAAAATTAAGAAAAGCAGTAGTTGCAGTTTGTTGACCGGACGTTAAACGGTGTTACTATCTTTTCATCTTACAAGAGCCTAGTTTTCAGTTTTAATACACACTATTTCTGCCAAGTTAAGCTTGTTATCATATCCTCAGTCAAAGCTTTCTTACCACATATCATATAATAATTTGACTCAGAAGCCTTAATATCACACCATTACTATTACATGTTTCATAAGAATGGCTCTGAGATGGAATAGTCATTTCTTACTGCAAGTCAGCATGGTAAACTAAGATGTGAGAATCATCTACAGTTGTTTTTTGATAAATATTGACCAACAGAATCTTCTAACCTCACAAAACTGCAGATATTTGCTATTACCAGCATTTCCTTCCACTAATATTTAAACTCTTCTTACCTATGAACAGATTCCACTCAGTATCCAAATCAGCCTGATTTGCTAGGCAGCCCTTCATTACATTGAGGCAATAGTTGTTGCAAGGTTTCACAGTGGGAAGTCCTCTGCAGTAAGGGCAGTACAACATCTTCATTAGCGCCCGGATGCACCCTGGAGTGGGACTGACCTGCAGAGTTTAAGGGGGAGGAAAGAAAAAGAAAAAGGAGTATATCAATCTCCTGCCCTGTGAATGTTGGGGTAGGTGAGGTTATGCTTCTCAGGCAATAAATGCAGATGGGGCAATTCGTGAAAAGAGCTCAACCCTCCATACACCCTCCTGTGAGACTAATCGATTCCTACCAATTATCTTCATTTAGCACAGCCAGCAGTGATTTTCAGCAATGCAAAAATCAACACTCCCATACCGATGGCAGTGTTTTCTACCACAGCCCTCCCACACAAAGTCTTTTGGAACATACCCAAAAAATAAGTTGGACAGTAGCTGACTTATCCTAATGTGGAGGATCCTGATGAGAGCCATGCTCTTCTTACTCATATTAGACCTGCCAATCACATAGTCACTGGATCAGATTATCCTCTTTATTAAAGCACAGTAAATCCAGGATAATCCTGATTATAAAATTATTCAGAACTGCACCATGACAAAGGGATATCATTCTGTTTTCAGTCAAAAAACACCATTCTATTTTCTAATGCAACTTTATAAAGAGAACCTAATGCAACTTTATAAAGAGAACAGATAGGATTTTTTGTGTGATTTTGCCTTTCAATATCTCAAGTGACAAAATGCACTTCACAGACAACAGCCTGATGCATTTCAATTTACGTATTGGTATGACACAATGTGGCTGTGCATGGTGAACTTAGAACAGCCATCAGAGTCAATGCCAAGACAATCAATGAGTTTAAGAGGCTTTTGGTCAAAGTCATTAATACTGGGCATATCTGACAGAAGAAAATAGTGTGTATACATAAATTTGGAACAGTATATATTACGGTTTGCATGAGAAGGGTATGGATTTCCTGAAGAGAGAGCACGGAGTTTAGAGAAAGGTTTTTTAGTAGGATCTTCCATTATTTCTAGTGATACGATCCTTCATCTCTTTTTCACTCGTTAAAAACTAGGCATCTATTCAGCAATGTGCCTCCTATATTCAAAGGAGAGAAATACGTCCTCTTTTGGGAGGCTTCTTTATCCCATCTTTTGAAAGGCAGAATAAAATCTTCTGGAGGACATCCACTCAAGTTTCTACATCTAAATTTACACTTCATGAATGGGTCACATTTGATAAGCATGTGAAGTTTCTTAGGTAAATATTATTTTCCCCAACCTCTCATTTCCCTATTTAATGCTTGATCTCAGACTTTTAAAATATAATGTACTATTATAATGCACGTTTATCAAGCCAGAAACTCTATCTTAGATCAAAAGTGCTAAGCACATGTTAGATACTCGTCATAGCAGAGTAGAGCACGTGTTTCCCACACCACAGTGACAATACAGAGCAATGACAGAAAGGCTTCAGGTTCCTTGGTGACTTTAGAATTTCTGGAGAGAAGAGCGTAAGTAATGGCATTCCTTTTATTCATTCTGTTAGTTCATGAATAAATGCAACACTTTTAATATGAATTTGAAAGGAATAAAACAGTTTTTCTGTGTTAATGGTAATTTGTGCTAAAAAAGAAGGTGAAATTATGCATCTGACTTTACATTATAACAGTTTCTGATATGCTTTTTATTATCAGGATTGTACTGAAATGATGTTTCTTTCCCTTTTCTTTCAGATTTCCTTTCCTCTTTTTGACGTTAGATCACTGATTTTAGAATACTATGCAGCATGTATTCTTTATGATTGACATTTTTACATGAACATGGCTGTTAAGAGTTATAGCTGATGCTGCTGCATATACTGAGAGGTGATTTTTAACTTGGCTTCCTAGGGAAATTCACTGAACTCACACAACACTGATGCTGTATGTGGGAGTATATTTATCTGTCCTTTCCTAATAGCTTTTGAACCTGTTGGCCAATTTCAATCAAAGTTGACTGAGGAGTTCAGATCACAGCACATTAAGGTCCTACAGGTTTTTTGGAAATAGACAGGTGGGAGAAGAAAAAGAGACAGACTTTATTACTGCTTTTATTGAGGAAAAGATTGAAGCATGAGGTCAGTTCTTCGCAGATACCAAAGAATCCATGTGCAAGAAAAATGTTATGAATGTCCCAGAAGTTAAAAAAGCACCAGTTGGAATTTTCACCTTATTAAACATCAGAAAATCCAAATAAAAGGACATATCTACGGAAAGACAGACTTCATTAGTTTCACTGTTCAGAATTACTTTTTGAATCACTTATCCAACTTTTTAATCTTTATACCTCCAAACTCAGAGCAGGCCCATTCTAGCCAAAAGAAATAGGCACCAGAAGTAGGATGTAAGCAAAATGTAGATACTTATGGTTAACGGTGCAATGTTCAAAACTACTTTAAAATAACTACTTAAAGCGAGAAATAGATATTTCTATCTTGGGGCATTGAGAGTTGTCAGTAAAGTTTCCTTTGTGCTTAGAATTCTACTTTTTCTCAGGCTCAAAAGTCTTGCACAAAAGCTTCCTGGCAATTTCTATTTTTCAGAAGCATAGCTAGAAGAAGATCTAGAAAAGATAGTCCCTAATATTATATTATGTTTATGTCAATCATATATCATAAATATATGAAGTTCCTTGGGTAAATGTTATTTCCTCCTCCTTTTACACCAAGTTTAAACTGAGAGGGAACCAGCTATCAGCTCTTTCTCTGCCAGAGGTTCAAACATTAACTTGCATTTTTTAGGACAGAACCCTAACAGCAAATCAAAATATTTATTTACATTGGCCTCGTGAATCTTGAACAGCTTTAACAAGAGTATTCCCAGGAACAGCCCACTTCCAAGTAGTCAGGATAAACTCTTACTGCTCAAGAAGAATGAACTGAACCTGAGCTTCTCATATCTTGTCTGAATAGTTTAATACCTACTGTACAAAACAGTGTCATAATCAGCAGCTTTTTAGAAGAAAGGAGTGTCCCCTGCTTCTGCTCTGAGAGAAGTAATGCTGTTTTTAAGACAAAAGGCCAAGCGGTGACTCCAAGCAGAAAGTAGATGTAAAAACCTTCTGCAGCTGGACTGTCTTCAGCTTCTGATGGAGACCAACTCAATTAGCTCTCTGCAGAATATGCTGCATGTAGCATATGCAACCTCCCAGAAGTTGCTATGTTGTTGACATTAATACGAGCATGGATTATTTGCTGTCTCTGAGGCCAAGTAGCAGGTACTGGCTTGCATTCACTATGCTTAGGGCTAGCTCTTTTTGTTCCAAGCCAGCCATGTCCTATATTACATAGTGTTTGCCCCTATATCTCCTTTGAGCCCCACCTGGTGCCTGAGCAGCTTAAAGATATAAGTTTTTAAGTTTTAAGATATTATTTTTCTGTCATTTTTATTTTTCAGCTCAAAGTGTTTGAAATAATATGAGGTAGTATTGCAGACAACAGAAGTAGCAACAAACTAAATTTAACATTGCATGTTTTGATGTGAGACAGAAGATTACATTTTCTAGTGCAAAACCTGCTTGGGTTAGTGATAGAAAGAAAGGAGGGGCCCGAAACAGGATAGACATCTTCTTTCCACCTACCAGAGGCAGTCCTAGTAGTGGTGTACCTCTAGGCTTTACAGTGGAGAAAGCCAGGAAAAGAGATCCAAAATGGATCCCGATGGTGAATTAATAATTAAGCTGTAACTTGAGCATTTGGTGGGTTCAGTTCTCAAGCTTGCTCCAAATCCCCCCTGGTTTTTAGCAGTACTGATGTATCTTTATATGCCCAACTCTTCCTATGGCAAAGGGGGGCTAGAAAATAACTCAACTACTTTGGAGGTCTGAAGACTAAAAGTTAAGTGCTGTGTTACAACAGTTAAGTGCCTCTGTAAATTTAGCCTTCAGTAGGGAGCCAAGTTTCAATTCTCTGCTTCCTCCTATACCCTTCCCCCCCCCCACCCCCCCGAGAGAATATAGTCAGGCCTTTTTCCTCCCTTAAGAATAGCTCAAGTATCTATCATATCTGTCAGGCAAAAAATTATCACATTTCACTCTAACATTAAAAGTCCTAGTAAAAGAACAAACATAAAAAACGTAGCATAGAATGAGTATTTCAGAAAGCTATGAACATGTGAAAGCTGGAGATTATCACAGAAAGTTGCTTTTAAACCATATATAATTTGCTTGCTACTTCTTGCTCCTGGAAAATTCTATGAAATGTTTTTTCAAAGCCCATTTCTTATTCTATTTGCAAAAAGAAAAAAAATCCTATACCCAGAATCTCCCTCATCTAGCAATACTTTTCTTTAGAACGCTCAAAAGACATCCATACAGAAGCACTCAAAACCTGTGTTTCCTGAGGAGAGCTGCTCTTCAGCTCAGGAGTTTCATCAGTTTTGCTCTAAATAAGATTTGTGGATAAACAGGGCTGGGTATTATTTGGTTTTGGCTATTTTTTTTTGTCTTTTAATATAATTTATAATTGGCCCTATGTTAATCAAACCAGAAAAACTTGCATATGCTTCAAATTTTAGAAATAACTAGTCCTTATGTAAATCATATATTATAAATCAATCACATCACATGGATTGATATAACTGGGGAAATAGTTATAGAAGTGTAATTAATTAAATCATGTTGTTTCCCTGACTGACTAGGACATCTTCATTTTATTGGAAGCATACACAGATTGCAGCACTCCAGAAAAGTGCCCTTTTGAGCTTTGACTGAGCCTACTAGCTGCAGGACATGTTGCTTTACTGCATTTTGTAACATTTTCTGAAAGCTTCAGCTTTATCTAAATGCATGCTTTTGCAAACATGCAAAAAAATTAAAAGCAAGATTCTTAAGGGCTTCATTACTGAATACTTGTTTTCCCCTATAGGAATTCTAGAAGGAATATTATTTCACCCAGAAGACAGACTTTGCAACGGTGAACTTAGAAATATAAATAATTGAGGAGAGAACTTTCTTGGGTAAAAGCCATGAAATTGTACTCTCTCGTATCACATTTTCTAGGCTCTGCTCTGTTATGTACTTGACCTGTTTTTACAATCAAAAGCCTGGACTCTGTCAACTACATAGACTTAAACTTTTCTTCTGATATAGAAAGAAATCAAATAAACTGATTAAACAACTGGTCCTCTTTCAGAGGGTCAAACACATTGGCATTCAGCTTCTCTGTTAATATTTACAGGAGATTTCTTACTGAAATAGCTGGTGGATGTGGTCTGGTGATAAAGCAATGATGTTCTTCCAAAGTAATATTGAATGCATCTAAACTCTGGTACTTAGGTCCAGATCACCTCATTTCCTTAACATACAATAAAGTCTGTCAAGTACGAGCAGAAGGAATGAAAAATGAGTGCCATCCTAGAGATGACACTAGGGGACACAATTCCTTCCCACACTTCCTATGGACCCAAGGACCTTTCTAGATGACACCTCTCATTGTGGATCATGTGGAGCTGCCCCATAGCAAAAAGACCTGTGAGAAAACTGCAGGGAGGAACCAGTCCATTTCTAGCCAGCTGGCCTAGGATACTCCTTAAAATGCCCCTACACTAACACAACCTATATTCTGGGATGGAGAAGAGGATTGCATTCTATTCCTCACAAGCTATACAACTGCTTTAACAATCAGGCTACTGGATAAAAAGTGAGAACTTTTATTTCTATTCTCATTTGGCATTCAGAAATAGATAATAGATTATTTGTTCTATACAAATCGGATTTCCACAAGAGGGTGAGGCACATCATTGCTTCAATTCCAAGTAAGTGGATCCTAATTGGAATGGTTTTTAAAATCAATCCCTCTGTTTAGCACTTCTGTGTGGGTTAAACCTGACTCAACAAGGTAATGCTGTGTGTCCTGCACCGACATGGTGTGCTATCTAAGAAACTTAGGCCCTGACATTCCTCTATGCCTTTTTGGATCTCTCCCTTATCTATCTCCAATTTACTAATCTGAAAGGAAAATGGGTTTAGTTGCTCAAGGATAGTTTTGTTTATAGCCTAATTATCTCCAGAGTTTCAGCTAGGGCAATAATAATATAATATACCTGTTTACAAACATGGCAAGGTCAGAGTCTGATCTTTTATATATTGGCATTTCTCAACTAATTCTGAAGGAAATGCAGAGGAAATACATGGTCATGACTAATAGTAATTATCCCATATTCTTCCAAAAAGTTAATGTATCTGTGGACAACTCCACAGTCTAGTTCTAGTATTTTCCATTCAAAATTGTACTAAAATAAATTGGGGCATCAGGGTTAGAAGTTCATGCTTGTGAAACTCAGAAGAGAAGGACAAAGAAAAACTTTTAAGTTAACTTAAAAATGCTGATTAGTGTATTCCATCTGCCAGAACTGAGGAAATTTTTTCCTACATGCAAAATAAGATGATTTAAAACCCATTGTAATTTCACCAAAATATTTACAGTGATGTAACAGGAATCAGTGTATCATGAAGTACGGTTTTTAGGATATGTAGGGTTGCCACAAAGTTCTGTCCTAAGAGCCAATGGTCTTTTTTTTTTTTTTCCCTTTCATGTTTAATTAACTCCAGTCCAAAGACTAAACTTTGGTCGACTCACTCACTACTTTAAATCATGTATCTTTGATACTATGAGAGTATCTTCTTGGTAGGATACAATTACTACCCACTATTTTCTGCTTTTTATTACTGGGGAAAACAGGTAAAGCTTAGCTGTTAATGATGCTTTTCTTCCTTTCTCTGTTTCTTTTCTTCAAACTATATTTGCTCACTGCTGGATCCAAATCATTCATTTTTCTCCTTGTCCATATTTTGGCTATTTTCATGGGCCCTGTGTTACTGCTGATTTCATTTTATAATCTAGATGTCAAGCAGTAGTCATTACAACAGCTTTCAGTTGAAAGTATGTCTGTATATATTTAAAATTAGAACTACACAGAAACACGTATAAGATATTTGAATGTTTTACGGAAATACTTCTCATGGTTTCAGTTCACTGCTCTTACAGCGCTATCTGACACACAAATAAAAATACTTCATCATCCATACTCAGTTGGGAATTTATATTGTAGAAGGTCAATTTGAGAATAGCTGCTTATATCAACTGAAAGTCTAGTCTAACACCATCTTCCTACAGCTAAAAATAGTTATCTTTTTAACAATTCATAGTATCCCAGATGCCTGAAAGCTAGAAGACCTTTGTACTACTGTCTTTGACTGCTTGTGCCTGAACTACACTAAAATCAAAGTAGAATGCTAGAGCCAGTTAAACTGATGCAAGATGCAGGCAATTCTGGGATGGTATATCTCAAGAATACAATGAGATAAGATGTACTAAATTTAATTTTAGTCTCTTCCTTCCTAAATATTTTTTTTCTAGAAAATACATCATTGATAGCTGAATATACTCATTGTATTACTCATTATATTAGACATGATTTGAAGGAAACATTTAAACCCTAGTAAAACCTCTTAAATGTAAAAAAGAAATATATTTACTATCTGCTATTGCGCAGCACTAAGTCATACCCCATGGCAAGTCACAGGAATCATATTACTGTTTTCTTCAGAAAAGGCACTTTTAACCATTTTGCTTGTCTAACTCAGATGTTCTTTTGCATTATCTACGATTTTGTGAACCTGAGAAATACGATAACTGCATTTCTTTCCAATACTTACTAAAATTCAAGGCTTTTTTCATGCTTATTTGGTCATCTCAGTCTATCAGTTACATTTACATACTTGTTCAGTCCAGGAAGGTGAACAA
Source organism: Rhea pennata (assembly GCF_028389875.1). NCBI lineage: Eukaryota > Metazoa > Chordata > Aves > Rheiformes > Rheidae > Rhea > Rhea pennata. The sequence goes on from NC_084663.1 coordinate 162,182,628, forward strand.
ATATTGCTCGTCCATTTTACAGAAGAAAAATTGAAATATCACAGAACAACTTTTAAAGGTATTTAGAAGGACAAAACCCTGAAAGGTATGCACCAGACAAAATTTTCAAAGCTGCTTATAAGTATCACTCTGATCTGTGATTTGCTTCAGTTATCATTGCATGTAATTCTGAAAGAGCTTATAGGAAAATAAAGACTGCAAATCTGTAAATGATTACCTCAGGAAGTTGCACATCAAATAGTAAATCATTGTTGGAGAGGTGAACTGCGGAAGCCCCCAACTTCTCCATAAAAGTCAAGTGCAGAAAACACAAGGACAAAATGTTCAGATGTTCATTTGGGGAAGCCTGAACATCTTTTCCAGAGGAAAAGAATATCTAACTTCTCCTATTTTTAGGGAACCAAGGAAACTGATTATCAGATTATTTGAATACAGAAAATCCAGATTTAGAAAATCATTTGAAATGCTGTAGTCACAAGCGTATTTCATATACAGATTCCATTTACTATTTCTTGAATCACTTTGATGCTTTAAAGCAATTTTTTTATAATGTGTTTTTTTACAAACTAAAATGGTTGAATGCCCCAATGTAAATATTAAAATTGTCCTTCACAAATCATATTTTATATGTCAGAAAAATAATCAATATCATATAAACTGGGTTTAAAAAATACCATTTGATTATAAATGTGATTAAAGCAGGAATTCTTACATTGAAAATAGTGCAAGCTAAGAAAATACTGCAGAATGGGAGGATTTGCATTCCATGAGATACTACTGAGCTGAAAAAATCTGCCCTTCAAATTTTCTGAAAAAAATATTTACCTTTCTCATCTGCTGTTAAAGCCAGCCCACATTAAATGGAATCTGGGGTATGAATTCCATCTGTTATTTTTCATCGTTGCAAGGGCAACGATAAGGTGAAAAATCTTAGAAATAATTTCTTCCTACCACTCCCAGGAGATGAGAAGTTTTCTGCTATGTAGAAGTAAGGGAGGAATCTCATAGCTGTTAGGTTTTTAAAATCCCACCCTCTCTTCTGGAACATAAATTTTAAGACACTGTCTTAATAAAAAGTAGCTCCTGTGCTTTCTTCCCAAGGAGAAGCCACTGAATCTCTCTTAAAAGGGAACATGCTCATTTCTTCCAGCCTCTTGTACAATGTCTAAGGTCTCATCTTGATAAGAAGGTCTGGGTTTATAAAGGAAGCATGTGCTAGATTGACAAGGTTTAAAATAGAATTATGTAAGTCAGATTGATCGAGATCAGTAACACAAACTGCTTTTAAAGTTTTTGGAGAATGTTCACACATGGATAAGTAGGTAGTACAGATCTGAACAGGCACGAATCTTTAAACAGAAAATGTCTGAAAAATTGAACCAAACCTCTCTTTTTTAATGTCAGTAGGAATCATATTAGTACTGCAGTTCTTGATTTTAACTCTGCAATTGGGCTTTGATATTAGCTCTATGATCAGTAGCCCCAACGAAGCATGGAGACAAAGAGAATGCTCCGAGACAGCCACTACACTGGGCAGCTGTTGTTCACTTTCTGTTCGTGAGAGTCTTAAGTTCAGCATCTACTGTAGTTGCACGCTTACAAAACAAGAAACCATTTCTGAGAACTGCATTAATCTGCATTGCAAGACAGCATTGGGAACAGTGAAAGTGGCTTCACTTACTGAACAATTAGATAGTTCAGGAAGAGCATCAGATAACTCTCAGAAGTCCAGAGGACCAACAGAGGAGAGACATAAATCCACAGGCTCTCAATGCTGACAAAGGAGACAACACAAAATAGGTTTTGACATGACTGTAAGCAAGATGGTTATAAACCCTCCTGAAACTGGCTACTTCAAGTATGGTGGGGAGCAAAACAAAACTCATAAAGTCCAGAATTTCAGAAGAGATTTTCAGTAGATTTACTTGTATAGACAGGGATATCTAAATCTGACCTAAGCTCCCTGTATTGGAGTCTAGCCAACATAGATTCATCTCCGCCTAAAACAGTCAGTTAAAATAGGTCCTTATTACTCTCTCAAAGTGCTATAAAGAGAATGACTAGTCCAGACATAAATATCTTCACGCTTTACACTATGCTTGTAGTAAAGCAAGATGAATCCATCTTTTCTTTCTAAATAGAAAAGCAGAAGGATACTGTTGAGCAATGATGCTCTCAGTAGATGCAACTGCAGTTGCCTTGCAGAACAGTCAGGAGAAGAGCCAAATTAAAAGAGGAATTAAGAAAGGATAGTGAGGAAAAAGTGCCAGTCGAGGCTGTGCATTATCAAGGTTTTGTGCTCACTGAGGGGAGAAAAAAAAGGCAGTGTGGAGAAATAGGTCAAATAGTATACAGATAACAATCAAAATAGAGGAGGAGGTCCTTTATAATCTGGAAACCAAACCCCCAGTTAAGCAAGAGGGAAGTCTCTGAGAAAAAGTTGAGAAAAACAGAAAAAAGAGAATAGCTGCCACAGCAGGAGGTAATGGTGAAAGCAAGCAGTTAGACATGTTGTGCAGCAGCCTCTGGAAAAGAAAATGACCCGAAGAATGGACAGTCAGACTTACTTACAACACCCAAGAAACAGGCAGAATACATTGCCTATCAATGTTTAACAAGGCAAAACAGAAAAGCACCTGAGATGCAAATCTGTTTCCTCAAACAGAGAGAGAACAGTGAATTCATTCTGATCACTCATAAGTACTCACAAGTACCAAAGCAAAGTCTGTTTTGACTTCAAAAAGACGTGCAGCTCAGAATAATATAGTGGGCTGTCTTGGGTTGTGGGATGTCAGCAAGAATACGCGAGCACTAGCCCTGCTGAAAAACAAATAAATGAAGAAACTGTTGGCAGTCTTTGTCAGTGACAAGTTATGCAATGATTCGGTGTGACAAGTGACAACAGAATGACCCTATAGTTTCCAGCTTCATGCTGCTCTAAGAGACACAGAAAAAGTTCTGATGGAGAAAGGCACTTTAAAGTCTACAGCAAGATGATCACTGTCTGACGTTTGCTGACCATGGCAATCTCCTAGACACAGTAAATAAGAATATGCAGGTTCCTTACTGATGTCTTCCACAGGACTGATGAACTGTCTGAGGTGCATAACAGTAGAGACTAAAGGATAGGGACTGGGTAGACTAAGACTAAAAGGATATTCTGCTAGAGAGAGTATGGAAACCGTAGAGATAGTGAAGTAGGCAACTCCAAAGTAGATTGTTCGTCTACTTGACAAGCTTCATCATATCCCCATGATGAATGTGGTTCAAAAAGGGTAAAATGGAAATTTGGCATTTGGAATTTGGCAACTGGAAAAACAATTTGGAAAAACAAAGGAAATATACGAAAACGAAAATATAATTTTTGCAGATGTCTGTATTCTTGGTCTTTCTGTATGAACTTTGGAAGGCTAAATCACAAAAAATGCTGTGTTTTGAAATGAAATATTAAATCTGATTGATATCAGTAAGCTGACCACACCTTGTCAGAAACCAGATGGGACCAAAAACATAGTCATCACCTCAGTAATGACCATAAAGCTTAGTTTAAAGCCAGTTTAAAGACCGGCTATTTGCCCCAGCCCAGTAGAAAACAAGATGGTAGTCATCTAGGAGACAACAGAATACAACGCTAAGGACTTTGCTTCTGTTTCTGCTGTATTTAACAATATGAATGAAGCACAAGATGGAGTGCAATAGATAGGACAGCAAAACAAATCCTGTTTAAGTACCAATGAAAGAGATCAAAGATGAATGTCTTAAACTATTTTGCTGACTTCTAAAATTCAGAAGGATATCAGATCTTTAATGTATCCTTGGAAGGATCTAGTCAGATACATTGCTAGTTTCTAATACTCAAATGTGGGTAATTCATTATGATACACAATGTCTTGGTAATACATTCAGGGTAGTATGCAGAGAGATGCCTTATAAATAGCTCACTGTCTATTTATAGGTACCATAAATGTCCAGTCCATTATGTGGGCCCAAATCATGTGAGGTCACCTTATAGCTCCATGTTAACATTTCCTCATTTGAAATCCTCTTGTTAAACTTTCACAAAGCTACTTGTAAATATAAATACCATATATAAAATATTTAACAGATGCTCAAATGCACCTTGGGATGATGGCTATGGTCTGGAATGACCTGTTTATGGGGAAGTGTGCTCACATTTCTGCTGAGCATTGCACTTGCAGCTGTTGGAACTGCATAGTAGAAAGTAAATTTGCATCTTCTCTCCATCATATTTTTTTAAAAAATTGCCACCTGATAACTCCTTCCTTATGGATACAAACATTAGCAATAGAAGGGTCATCAGGAGTAGGACATCATGCTTGTCCTACTTCAAAATGACTACAGAAGTTGCACAAAGGGGATTAAACAAAGAATAGTTTAGGGGAATGAATGTCTCCATAACAAGAACACAGGGATATTTCTCAGTATTTTGTTCATGATTTGTCTACTAAAGAAAAAACGTGGTCCAGAGTATTAGCATGGATGTATATTAGCAATATATAATATGAACTCAAATATATAATTTTCCTGAGAATATTTTGTTCAATCTTAGCCAAAACAGTAGTCCTATGTTAAAGATTCAAATTTTTCCCTCTTTCACACTCATGTGCACATACCATATGAAAACTAAACTCATGTATGAATATGGTAAAATTATATGCATTGTCTTATGCCTTGATAGTTAACAAATGGGTAAACTGTACTAGCAGAATATCTGTATTATATACCTAGCATTAAAAATTATCGCTCAGATGTTATCACTTTTAGAAAACATTTTGATGTAAGGACATTGTAGCAATTGCACTACAAAAATATATCTGACAATCAGATTTGACTTCTCCTTTTATGTTGAGATAGGGTAAGGTGAAATTTAATATTAAATCTTGATTTATCTACCATGAAGCTTAGGTTGATGAGCAAAATAGAAGTAGAGACTACAACTTATATGAAAATATTCCTTTAATATTTTGCTCCTCATAAATTCTCAGCAGGTAAGCTGTTCCTTAAATTTTTTATCTTTATATAAAATTGAGCAAAAAATACATTCTATGATAGGCTGACTAGGCAATAGATTTATAAATGACAACAGATTTATAAACGTGAAAATTAAGAGAAGAAATTGAGCTGCGAAAAAATATAGCCTGAGCTCATTTTCCTTTGCTCAGACATTTTGCCATAATCATTTTAAACATAATCATTTCTATTATCACTACAAACTATTATAATTTCCTTGATTTACAGTTCCCACTTTGTCAAGTATAGAAATCACTCATTTACATGTTATGGCTTAGATCTGTCAACAGCCCTTCAAAACACTGATTCTGTATCCTCACTCGAGCGGAAGTGCTCTGCAGTATATTCTGAAGCCCCTGTGCCAGATGCATGCTTCCTGGCCTCATGTGCATCATGTACTCTTACTGATTAATATCTGATACATCCTCAGCGTGAAGATTTTATGTTAAATGGATTTGGGGTGCTGGAGGAGGGAGTAACATCTCTCTCCACCCACTCCACGCATCAACCTGATATTGCAGTGCTTACAGGTACCATGGCCACACCATGGCTGCATGGCAGGGTATGGGAAGTGCATGTATAACCATCCAACACGCTCTGGTTTCTTTTAGATGGAGTCTGGATTCACAGTGCTCCCACAGATCTTCTGGTGTGGGCAAGCAAGGATCACAGCTCCACACACCCCACCAAGCATATGCAGTCCACGGGGCTGACACAACCACTGGAGCTTCACTCCTCATGGGAAACTTCTGATGTGTTGGGTCAGGGATACCTAGTGCATGGGGAAGGCTGTGATAGTCAGCTATGGCAGCCAGATGGGTCCTTGCCCGTGTTGGTGTCACTCTTCCTAACAGACTTTCATATTCCAAAGTAAATTAGAACAGATTTAATGAAGCTATGGACTGAACTGGCCCCTGACAGGACCCATGACCAAACCAGGGCAGGGATTGTTGTAGATCTTCCCCAGCATGCCAAATTCTCCTTTGACACAGTTAAAGATGTTCTACAGCCTGTTAAATAAAATGTCGGTCCTGGCTACATGGCAAATCCACCACTCTTGTAGAATGAGAAAGGACTGCACAAATTGGACTGGATGAGAATTTGGCCCTATGTTTCAGGGTGGTAAATGGCTGAACTTACAGCCAGCTAACTCAGAAAATCCAGTAAAAGTAAAATGCAGCAGTATAAAATGGCTACATAGCAGTAAATTTATATTTAAGTTATTTCATGGTCATTTGTCTCTATCTGATTAAGCCACTTGATTTATAAAACATGCTGGAATACAATTTATATACAGCAGCATAATCTACCCAGTGGTCTGGGTTCCAGAACCACAAGGAAAAACATACTCAAACCATAAAGGCACTCTCAGTGCCAGATATTTATTTATAAAGCCTGCTGAAAGATGTCTCATCATTGCCATCTCCATTATGGATGAACTGTCAGCTACACTACCACAATCTCTTTCCAAACCTTTTAAAGTTAAAGCAAGTCTCAGTGATGTCCAACACATAAAAATATTTCACAAGTCAGGGGAGATTTCCTCACCAGGAATATCACTCACTTTCAATGAAGAAGACAATAGGTATATCACTGTAATGTTAGCAGTACTGTAAACCTTTGACAGAGAGGCTAAATTTTCCAGTAGGTACAAAAAAATACTACAAATATGATAGTCTCCTCTGTTGTTATAGGCAGACACAGGAACAGAGTCTGAATCTGACAAATTTAGGCTAGGTAGCACAAACCATTGTAAGAAAGCACAATTTTACTGTGTCAGTCTAGGTGGCAAAGAGTATCTTGTTTTTGACAATATTTCCAAAAAAAAAAATCCCAGTAGAACATTAGCTCTTGCAGAATGATGCCTTATAAAATCTGCTGAAAAGCTTTTTATAAAAGGGGAGATGATAACTGGTTTTCTTTCTTAACTAACAAAGTGAATAGAAGAGATATTGCACCAACAACTACCAAGGTTCAAGTTCTTATTCATATTGACAAGTGCAGTGAGGTTCAAAGCTCTGCAAAGTCTCCTAGACATTGTTTCCTGAATTTAAAAGATTGTTTCCAGAAACATAAGAAATAATAAATTTTGCTATACCTACTTGACTTTCAGAATCTCTACATTTAAACATACATCTCTAAACATACATTTAAGTATACATCTCCACTTTAAACATAACAGCTCACTAAAGGTAACAGTGACTAGATTCTGTAGCATGGGTATCTCTACCTTAGGGAGCTGACTGGGATAACCTTCTGATTCCACATGTCAGTAAAATGCCACTTGATGGATGGCCTAAAAATTAATAATTGAGGTCAATGACAAGTGGGTACACGCAGTTTGTTCCTGTCTCATCAAAAGACAGTTTTCAGATTCACAGGGAAAAGATATAGTATAAAACTAGTCTTTTTTCACTGTCATTGCTTATTTTAGGTCTAATTTCTTCACCACTACTCAATACCAGAGTTCACTGTCCCATCAAACTGCACTATGAACAGCTTACAGATTAACAGAACAAAATAAGCCTAGATTTGTCAAAATATTTGTCTGATGAACACTGTTCCACCATCTCTACGACCTTAAAAAGGTGAAATTAAAAAAGAAATACCTAAAGAAAAATAGAAGTGAACACAAAAGTTTTTGAGCTTACAAAATAATGCTTATACTGCGAAGTGTTCCATACTAGCAAAGCTTCCAGAATAAAGAGGACAGGTAAGGAATAGCTACCATCAGTTGATAGGCTAAGCATGCTTTCAGACACCTTCCAGCAGACTTTAAATTACTTCTGGCTTGCAACTAGTCCTTTCCCTTATTTCATCCACTTGCTCTTTTCAGCATCCCTCCTTGCCTTTGTTAAGTGGTTCCCTTCTTTCTGTACCCCTAGCCCTTGAAGCCTTTTGCCCTGAGCCTGCTCAGATGCTTCTGGGCAGCCTCTGCGCTTCCAGATATGGACCTGGAATAGAATAGTCAGAACGAAGTAAATAAGCAACTTCCAACTCTCTCGCTCCATTTTTGAGGGAACACAACACACAATGCCCAGTTAAATGTCAAAAACAGAAGATGCCTTATCTGCCACAGAACTTTACACTGGGCTCATTACAGGAGCAGTCCTTTGGTCAGAAAAATAAGATGGAATTGTTAAGCCCTTGATTCATCTTTCTTAAGTGACATGGTCTGAGTAGTGACTCTGTTAGGTCTGTATGTCTACAGGCCATACCTCACTGTGGGTAATAGCCTTCTCTTTCACAGAAGGTGAACTGGTTGTCTGCAGCCTGTTCCTTACCATCAGCTTTGAATTGTAGATGTGGGGTTAATCTCACCTAAATTTAAAAATCTACAACCTAGACATCTACATCTGATTTAGTTATTTGGAATCTTTTTATAGATTATAGAGAGAAACAAATAAGGTACAATCAATCTTAGATTTAAGTAGATAAATTACATTATATATTACAGTTTTTAGTTAGAATAGGCAAGAAGTTATTATAAAACATATAAAAAATATTTTACCCTGAAAAATGTTGGAGTTGTTTTACTGTCAACACACTACAAAAAGCATACTGTATAGATTTGCCCTCACTTTTCTTGCATTATTCTCTGCTGTCTCTGACAGTGGGCTCTTGACTATCTTGACACTTCAGAAACGTATTTCCCCCAAACTTTGTTTCATTTCTGCATGTGTAGCATCTAACTTTTCAAGAGGAACAGAACTTGTAGCAAAGAAGATGGTAGTTTCTTTTTCCCTTTTTGTTGTTTTTCGTATATAGGAAGGCCAGATTTAGTAACATGACTAGGAAACATAAAGTGGCCCATACCTACACTTTGCTATGGGACAAAATACCAGAGCTGATCTTTCAGTTTCTCTGCCCATTAGCTATAAGGTCATGTATAAAATCTGAAGACAGGTTATTTTAATTGCAAAGTACAAAATAATGCAGCAGAAATACTTCCTTGTACAAAACGCCTCCTAGAGAAGGGTTCCTATCCAGCTGCTCCTGGCAGTCTTTTGCAGTCCATGTTCCCATTTCCTGTAGTAGCCACCCCACCTTTGACTTACTGTATGAACATGCTTATGAAACAGTGAGATCAGTGACATTGCTGCTACTAGATTACAAAAAAAAAAAGAAGAACCACTTGGCACTGATTTTGATAAGGAACAGCTAAAAAAAAATCAAGAGTAATATACCTTAACAAAGAAAAACACACTGAGCCAAGACTAATATCATTAAGGACAGAAAGCTGTTCAAAAGAAATAAATAATACAAACCTACAATTGTAAAGGGCACTGAAAGACAACCTGCACCAGAAATAGTTTCACTGTATCTGGATTTCTTTATTCAGAGCAAAAGCACTAAGAAAAACCTTTATATATTATCTCTTCTATTTAAATATACTCCATCTCTAGTAGCTGAAAATGGTTATAAAATTGTAATACTACTACTTACATAAGTATATCAGAGAAGAATAAAAGAAATTTCCTTAATCATCCATTTTTAACATAATGATCTTACTATATTATCATTTAATGGTGAATTACATGGTACTAAATTAGCAAAAGAAACCTTTTATTTTGCACTGTATTTTATTTGTTTATTTTTGAATGTCTGATTAGGAAATGGCTACTAGACATTGTTATTGTTAGAAGCTATCACATTACTTACTCATCTAACAGCGACATTTTAGTCCTTGTCCTGTGAACAGTATTTAAATGGGAACAACATTTGCATGAGAAAAGTATCTATACCAAAAGTTTGGTCCACACCATGGGCTAAATTGTACGTGGTTATCCCACTCTGAGTCCAGCACATTGTCTTGCAGAAAGCTGTTGTATGTTTCAAGCACTACATTTATTATCTTTGTCATTCTGTGAATTATATGGTTTCATACATACCACTGTATGGGATAGGAGGGATAATAGTGGGATAGCAGGAGGTAAAAATTGAAGTCTGGAGATGGGTTTTGTTCATGTCACCGATGCAAAATCGAAAGGTTCATTTTCTGCCTTTATTTAGTTTTTAGTAATAACCAAAATTTCTCATTAACCTGTTATAAAATTTCAGTTTCACTGAATTGTGCTTTTACTACAATAAGATTATTATTTATTTAATATTCATATCCTGATTAACACTGGCTTTGCACTTTACTATATGCTACACAAGCAAAGAATTAGATACTTCCATGTTCTAAAGCAACAAAAAGAATCCTACATTTAAAATATGAATCCTGCCATTTTTTACATATTATTTTAGACAATAAAATTATAATGACAACCAACTTCATTTTCTTCAATTCTCAGCCTTCAAAATCTGTGTCATTGGACAGAATGTGGGGAATGGTCCACAAGACAACACTAATTTGTCCTCTTAAATTAAATACAAAATAGGGATCTGAATTAAAGATATCTTTTTATTAGTCACAACTCTGACAAACAAATTTGATTCAGAATGAAGACAATCAAGGATGCAAAAGGAAAACAATATAATTTTGAGTATTCAGTTAAAGATCTCATCTGAAAGAGGCTTAGATCTGAACATTCCTAATAGATTTCTATTGCAACACTCTTATTGTTATACCTGTAGTCCTGTTGTTTCTGTTTTAGTATGAACAGTAACTTTAGAAGACTAAGATCTCGTTTAGAGACAGTGGAAACAATTTTTGTTTTCCAAACAACTCAAAAAGAGCTGGAAACACAGTCAAACACTGGTTTGGTTGAATTAAATTTAGAGTAATTTTGATCTGTAAATCTTCACAGAGATTTCAAGGCATGTTTCCTACATTCAGAGTTACTTGAGATCACAGACTACTCTGAATGGGAGGATGAAAAAATATTTGCTTACTCTCTTTTTGTGAGAAAATGACAGCATGTGAAGTATAACAAATTTTTTTTGAGTGCTTATTTTTGTTTTCTACTCAGGAACTCAAAGGAAGAGTGAAGATGGAGCCATAGACATCAAACCCAAGTGTAGTCTATTCTGGGAACCATTTATAATGTAAGTAAAAGTCTAATTAAATAATGACTTCATTTCAGCAGGATCCCATGAAAAAGAATCAATAGTGAGGCCACTGATCTTGCATTAATTTGCCCTTACATCGTCACTATATCTTGTCACAGTCACACTTTCTTGACACCCTGAATTAACCTTGACTATAACCTTAGTTTATGGAAGCCTGTAAAGTCTTTTCAGTTAGTTAAAACTTTTTTTTTTTTTTTTCAATATCTGTTCTCTGAAATAAATTGTATTCAGGAGAACTCATACATATAAACCATCATCTTCAGTTCTAAAAGGTGCAATGATCCTTCCCTAAAAAGAGTTTTCCACAACATAATGAAAACTCTTATATGTTTAACTTACCTGAGACTTTGCTGAAAAGCAATTTCCTTTTGCTTTAAACCTTGCAAATTCCTTGGAAGTAAATGCTACATTTTGATCTCAATCATAAATACAAAAATATGCAAGAAACAACAACACACTAGAAACAACACACAAAGCTAGAAATACAGCAAATAAATGTGACTAAAATGCTACAAAAATATCTGTAAGTTTTGAGGCCTGCTGTTCATATGCATCCTTTTGGTCATATGTAAAGAACATCCAGATCTTGAAGCAGGTGACCTAAACCTGCAATGCATTTTTATTTTTCCTGATTGTATTTGCTAGCTGAGACTTTGTACTCCTACAAATAGAAAAGGTTTCCTGTTCCTTACATGTCTTTACAGATTTTCTAAAAAATGAATTGCTTCAGAAAATCATCAAGACACTACTTTACATCTTTAAAACTGCATGAATGCAAACATAAAACAGCTCTCCGACCAGACTGATATACTAGGATTTATGAAGAAACAGTGTTTTAACCTCGGGGCTGGTTAAAGAAATGAGAATCCACAATGAATCTTTAGTGTTCTGGAAATATAAAACGTGCTCTTTCAAACCTGTCTGAAGATTTCATATTATGCAATTTCCTTTCTGGTGATACTTCATTAAGTTGCACAGAAAACTCATTATCCTGCCTCCCTGAAAAAGTCAATACAATAACTGAATCTTTTTATTAAAGAATCAGTTGCAGATTCTTTTACTTTCCTGGCGGCTTAGAATCATCTTGGCCTTGGGGGTTCGGTGTACCCTTACCTTGATGTCAGCCAGAGGCCGATGGAGGGCCTTTTCTTTAAATAACAGTCCACTTTCATCCTGGTGCCAGACCCATCCAGGTTGCTTTTAGCAAGGTATCTATTGTTTTCCACCTTTGGCTGGGAAATGGGATAGCCAGCTGTTTACCTAAAGGCTCCCTGAGTTTTCAGAGTCAGCCTGAAGTTCAGAGAGTGCTCAGTAGACTGTAAAGATTGCACCAACAGAGCAGAGATAAAGGAAGATTTTAGTAGCTTGCTAGGGCTTTCTATTTTATACTCCTATACATATAAGACAAGAAATATGGAAGCATACTCCAGTTTATGCTTTTTTTTCACACTATAATAGGCATGGTGAGGAACTCAGTCAAAAGGGGTGAAAAGTTGTGTAATGTCTAATGTACTTGCGCTTTTATGAGCTTTTTCTTAACAATTTTATCTTGTAGTACATAGTGCTACAGTTTCAGGCAGTTTGGAAATATAAATTCACCTAAGGAATAGCACTTATTAAGAGCATTGAGAGCATCATGGTATTTAGAGGTATTTCTAACAGAGTTTAGCCATCAACATCTCAATTTGCACTACCATGATAATATCCAATACCACACACAAGCCAAAATCATGTTAACTGTACAACTCAAATTCCTATTTCATTTTGTTGAGTTTCCCAATATTCGTTGTTCCTTCCATTTTTCTAAATGTAAATGAGCTGTAAAACTAAAGAAATAGGCCTCAGCTGGCCAGGATCTACTGAATAACCCAAATGAGAGAATTCTAAGGGCATAAAGAAAAGTTTTGAAAGGCTATGTATCATCCATAATTTACACTTTTGACAGCATCTTTCTTCTAATTTGTGGTCATCTAGTCCTTGTTAACCATCTGTTTTCCTTTCCTCTGTTCAATGATACCAGACATAAGAGAATGGCTGAAAAGGAAACCAGGGCAACACAACATTCTTCATCCTACATGTGTTTTTAGAAAAGTCACTGGCACACAGATCTGCACTTATTTCTGTCTTACATTCTATGCATATGGATTAATGCTTGGTTCTGTAAGGCCAAAGAAAAGATTTATCCTTGTTACTTAACTGGACCAGGCTTCTATAAAATTCAGCCCTATGAATTTTAATAAAACCACAATGGTTTGTAGTAAAGCTTTATCTACTCTACAGTATTATTTAACATCCATATAAAAAACTGAAAGCTGTTGCGAGAGTTTGAGCTGACACGTCAGCATTACATGTACTTTCTCCATTTCCTTAATGCTAAACATAAAAGGACTATTTTCCAGCAGTCTCAGTACTTAGCTGACATTGGTTCCTTGTATTAGACCAGAGAGGGCAACTAAATAAAGCAAATAACACTGAGATAATGTTCATAAGATAGGGCCTGCCATTTCATCATCACAGCAATTCAGGGTATGCAGTAGCACCAAGGAGAATCAAAATAGTCCCAAGAACAAAATATATTTATCTCCAGTGATGTGTGACCAGCAGATTATGGCACATAGTATTTCTTTCTCTTTTTATGACACTTTCCTATTATAATGTTATGGAAGGTACAAACAGGGAGGTCTATTTGTACACAGGATCAGCTAACAGTTAAAGAAAAACTATTCCATGTTCCATACTGGCAAACTTACTATGTATTTTTCCAGAAACTAATGAGATAAAGCTAATATCTGCTTGTCCTTCATCCCATAATACACTTATTACAAAACCACTATTCAAATTACAGTCACATCTTATTAGACAGCAGATGGTCTTATCTAAATTGGTCAGTTAATTCAAATTCATGATTTCTTATTAATAAAGTCACAACAATGAATCAAGTCTTAGAATTTTTCACGAAGCCAGCCAAATCTTGTAGTTACTGACTGCTGTTGAATAACAGGCAGAAAACTTATAGAAGGGCCGTTTGTGTAAAATGTGTTACGGCAGTTCCTTATGAATCTTTATTATTTTCTCATGTAAGTGTATTTCTACTACTACTGATAGGTGCCAGAGTCTATTATCCAATAGCGATGTATATTCTAACTGTGTGAAAAGTGGATACAGATATTATATTAGAAAAATCTGTGAACCTTACATAACATTCAACTTTACTTTTATAGAAAAGACTTCTTTTCCCAAATGAGATTTCATGTCAAATGGAGCTTTCCTAAACATATATTAATTCTTCTGTTAGAAAATTTCAACTCTAAATTTTTTTTAAAAAAGATGAACAGCAGAAACTCTGATTACAACAATCTTAGGATTATTACATATTTTATCTTTGTTACATTCTTTTATTTTTTCTTTAAGTACTTATGTGGAATTAAGCACCATAGCTTGTGCCTCACAAATCTTAAATTAAAATTCACAGCATTATCTTTATTAGGCTAGTTCTGCAGATACAAAACAGAACTACTCACTTAAAAAAATACAGCTAAAGCCTGTCCCTTTTTTCAGGGACCTTTAAGCAAGGACTTAATTTGCACTGATTGAAATGGTCTCCTTCCTGTGCTGCCTTCCTAAGAGTGGCCTGAAATCAAGGTCATTGAGATAAACGCACTGCTTGTCCTCATTGGGCTTACATACCTTTAGGTTCTCTTAGGAGAGGTACAACTCTCCTGCTACCTAACTTGTTACAATTGCCTGGAAGAGATCCACTGAGATGTTTTCCTCTGAAGAAAAGGCAGTGGATGTATAAGCAGGCTAACCCATGAAAACTCCAGATTTTAAAAAGCTGCCATGGGAGGAAGCCTAGGACTAACTCTGCCAGGCGTTGAAATGCCTCGGATGCACAGCCTGCTGCTTTGTGCGCAGCTGCCACTGCCCAACTTACTCCAGGTTTATGATAGGAATTTGACAGCTGGGCTCAAACAAGAAGATTAGCAATACGGCTGGACTCTTCGCAGCCTTCACCTGAAGTGAGGCTAGTTCCTATTATAAGTCTATACTTTATTCGAGCTCAGGGAGCTCACTGAGATTGAAGTAGTTGTGTTCAGCACAGTGAGCCCTGATTAAGTTCTCCCTGTGGCAGAGGCATTAGACAGTCTGCTTTGGTGACAGTGGACCATCATTTTGAGTGAGTCCTGTTATTAGTGCTGCCGTGAACTATTGCAGGTGGTTTGAGGTAGAGCTCACATAGACCCCTAACGCAGAGGGCGGCAACACATCAGAAGTCCTTACTGGGACTGGAACCCAGCAGAAGTATGACTAAAATAGCAGATACCTTCAACATCCAGTAACATTTCTTGATTCAAAGGTAGCTAACCTGGAAGGAGTTGCAAAAGAGTCAAGAAAAAAGAATGGACTAATTAGGTGGGGAAAAACATCAAATAAATCACATAAAAAAACCTTACCTAATCCTTTTACAGGTGAGAAATACTAGATTCCCAAGTGACAATGTCTTCTAAACCAACAAACTAACAGATCTGCTACATATACCAAAGGTCACATCTAATAACCATCCTTGGTGGAACAGAAACCTTTATAACAAATGAGGATACAGTTTTCTGAAGATATCCACAATGTGGGTGGTATTTGCATGCTGCAAGTGCAATATGAAGTCCCTGTACTCAAAGAAGATAAAAACACCTGTAGCAAGAAACAGTTGCTAGGACTAAAATCCTGGTGATATGAATGCAATGGAAAGACACCACCTGGCCTCAAGAGCCAATCTGCCACCTTCAGTGGAAAACTGACCAAAGCTATTAAACATGCCACTACAGAAAAAAGCATTCTGAAAGCAAATAACCAAAGGAGAAGTCTCTTGTGAGTCGAAGGTAGTTCCTAGCATACCCTCCGTACTGGACAAAACAGTCCTGTCATTTCTTACAAGCACAGAGATGTCTGTTCTCACGTATGTTCTAACCACCTCCTCTTTTTGCTCATACTGCTTGCTACTTTTTGTTCATATGGTGAGTTTTTTGCATTAAATTTCAAAAGTAAAGATGTCATATGTAGGAAAGGAGAAGGAATTTTGAATTTACACGGCACAATTATTTTTTTGTAATGGACTACGTGGATGACAGCTCATAAAGAAGAAAAAAGGGCACATTTATTTGTTGAAGTGAAATAGACTTATATTTCAAAGCTCAGAAAAGGATTTGAAAATTTTAAGCTTTGTCTGTAGAGTGCTACTATATATATTTAGTTGATCTCATTTAACAGACTTGATCTCTTTGAATTCTCTGGCATGATAACAGTTTCCCTCCACAGTTATTTTATTTAAATTTGTTTTCTTTATATTTCATGCCAAATTTTGTGGGTTTTTTATTATCATTTGTAAAATGATGAGCATAAGGTGGGTATTATGGAAAACAGATGATATATTACAAGCTATCCATGAAATTACAACCCCCAATTTATGTAAAAATTCAGCTAGATGTGTGGGCTGAAGTTTAAAAGAAACAAAGAAACTGCATCAGTTAAATCTTTGGATAATTTCAGAGCTACCAAGCACCTAACAAGTCCAATCAACTTACATGGTGCAGACTGTCTGCTCATTAAAATCAAGAATCTAATTTGGAGTTTAGACTCTATCTTGAGGTTTCTATTATCAAAATAATAATAATAATAATAATTTTGTCGTACATTTTCCAGTAGTGGTTCAAGCCACTTTTTTTCTGTTGAAAAAGAAATTTAATACTTGCTGAGAATTTTTAAATAGACCTATTTTTAGAGGGGCAAGGCTGCTACAACAAAGAACAATAAAAGGAAACTCCTCTAGACAGTTGGTAAAACATTCAATAGGAGTATCACGTAAAGGTAAAGAAAGACGAAGAGCACTTCAGTCTGACTACTTCTATTTCATGCTATAAGTGTACAATGTCCTGTACAATGGACAAACACCACTTTAACAGTCAACCACTTTGAAAGGTTTTATGCTTTTACAATGCAATACACTGTAATATAATAGAAGATACTTCAATGCACAGAGGCAAAATGTTTTTGAGAGTGATATAACAACTTGTGATGGCATGAATGATATTTCGTGATAATTTCCTTAAAAAGGAGACAAACAAACCATCAAAAGAAGTAATTGCATGTACAGGATGCATGTGATCAATGAAAATAATGGATCAGTGAAAAAAAAAAAACAGTTTGCAGAGAACTGAAAGCCTGTTACATAGTTGCAGCAGCAGAGAATTTTGGCTCCGTGTGTGCATGAGACTAACACATTTTTTTTTTGTCTGAAATCTCATTTGTCTTTGTCCATATTAAGGAACCTTTTCCTCCTGTCCATCCCAGCCCAACACAAATAGGAGCTCCATGAAAAGTCCTCTTCCGGTCTAGTAGCAGAACTGAAACCTTTTAGTACTCATCAGGCAAGTATTTCCTTGATGCAACCAAGTATTCACTCCTTTCTTACATATTTATGGAGTTTTTCTGAGGGTGGATAAGGAAGAGGAAATTAGCGCTTATTGCATTTTAAGACAGAAGTAGGCTCATGGGGTAGTGGCAAATGTGTTAGAAAATAATCAAATATGTTTAGAACTTGCCTTAAATACTGGACAAAATTTTTCACATTTTAACATTATTTTCAAACAACTTGTCCAAAAGTAGCAAAATGTTTTCCTGGACCTGAACAACAAATTCATTAGAAATAGCAGTCTTCTTCCTATCTGGAATCTATCCTCTGGTGTCCCAATATCTCTTACCAAGCTATGTGGATCTCTTATCTATGTTCACCTTGCCCCTTTACTTTTCCTACATTTTTGTTCCTAATATTTGTGGGATTTACTTCTTCTTGAGAATGACTCCTCCAGTTAAATCACTTAATCAATTTTATAAACTTCAAATAACTCATTTGTTGAATCGATGATTCCCTTAATTCATAAATGATTAATGTAATTTTCATAAATTAAAATTCTCCTTCATTCCACAGGAAGAACCTATGGTTATTCCACACACAATCCAATGTCATTAACAGCTGGAGAAAAAAAATCAGGATGATTGATCCATGGCTTCCGAGGAGCCATGGAGTGATCCTTTCCTAAAACTGAAACAACTTTTTCTCAAAAGTTTGGTATTTTCATGTTCTTGTGAGGATATAGGCCAAAAGGCAATTAATCTTCAAATACATATTTTTTGCTTTGAAAAAGTATACTTAATGTATCCTGTGGTGGTCAAAATAACATTAAAACAAAAAACAAAAATCATCTGCTCCCATTTCTTACTCCATTCTTCTACAATGAAGTTCTACAATATTATGGCTCTTTCTCCAAAAATGAGGATTTGGGACTAAGGAGGAAACAGTTGAATGAGATGAGGATTATTTAAATAATAAAAAATAAGGCATTAATATGAAAAGAATGTGGAAAGAATTCTGTCTTTTCAACAATTACAAAACAGTGGTACTTCTTAGACAACCACAAAATGGGAGAAGAAGCTTGCCAAAATTCCCCAAAGATTGACCATTTAAAAAACTAATTTAGTGACCAAACTCTTCTTTTTCTCATGCGTATTTGATTTAAAAGAAACAAATAAAATTTTCTCACCAGCAGTCCTGGTATATTGGGCTTGGACAAGGAAATAAAGAGTATTTCATTTTCAGTCTCCAAGCTGAAGGCAGATTCATAATAGCTATACTATGGCCACAATCTTGCAAAGTATTTTTTCCATGGACAGCTCACAGCAGGATCTTGGCTTCTATTCATACCATCCGACGGCTGCTCTGTGGACAGCGCAGGACAAGGAGACAAGGCAGCGAGCTCAGTCCAACATGCCACCACCGAGCTAAACTGCAAAGCCACGCGGTGGAGACTGAACCAGCCCATAACCCACTCCAGGCTGCAAGAACGGCATACAGAAACTTGCACCGTCGCCTCCATTCTTTGGCAAGACAGAGCATTTCACTCTCTGAGGTATTAGTATGGAGCTCTTCGTAAGGATGTCATTCCCTAAATACGTATAAAAGCTTTGATAAAATTATACGAGTTGTTCTTGACCGTAAATGGAAACAAGCACTAGGTACATTCCATTCTCAGGGAAGAGTTATGTTGCACTGCAAAGAAAATATAACTGACACTAAGTAATTCTGAAGGGTTTTGCCTTTCTGTCCAGAAGAGAGACTGATGAGCTCTCTTTCACAGCAGGAATGTAAGTCTGAATTGCACTGCATGAAATTACACTTGCCTAAGCTTATCGGAGAAACTACTTGAAAATGACTTACAACTCAATTTATCAGAAAAAAAATAGCAAAGAATTCTGGGCTGGTGAAATGAATCTCTCTTGATTTGGACCTTGTGTATAGCTTTGACAATATCCGTAAAATAAAATAAAAGGATTTAAGGATTAACCTTTCCTATAAAGTAGAAATTATATTGATAGATAGTTGTTTTATACCACAGTACTGGCCAAACTATACTTACTGAATATGTATTTGGTACATTCTATTAAAAATCTATATTTTTTTCATAAAAATTCCTACAGTTAAAGACAAAAAAAACCTTTGGTCATCTAGTTCATATCTTTCAGAATCTAGAATTTTCCTTTTGAGTGCAATCCCCTCCATTCTTCCCCTTCTCCCTCAGAAAACAATTTTCATTATCATGTTTGAAGACTAGCCAGAAGGCTAGCAAGGCCAGATATGAAGGTTAATTTAATGGGAAGAGTATATTTTTCTTTTCTGAATCATATTTTTCTGTCTATTTATTATATCCTTTAACAATTATGAATTATCTGCTCCTCCTTCCACCTGAAATTTACCTCTATATGTTGGATGTTTCTGTGTAACATGGCTAGTAGGCTCATGTCTTTATAAATAATACTTTATAAGTTTCCGTTATTCATTAATTTCTAATTTCAATGTATAATCTGGGAATTATATTTCTCTGCTTCCTTTGGATATGTGAATCTTCATTTTCCTTAGGTACCTTTAGAAAAGGATTTTTTCCCTCCAAGTTTTCAATCTCTCTTTTTCCTGTTACTTCTCACCCGTTGTCCCAGGCTTTGACCTCTACAAATTTCACTAACACAATGTTAACTCCATCTCTGACATAATTTACAAAAATGCTTATGTAATAATAGAACTGGTTATGTTATTATAATGATATCTTCGGTCCACCCACTCCTCACCTGTACCAAGGTTTGTGGGAGAGGCCCAGCTGGTGTTTATTAATGCACACACTGGAGCCAAGGATGCCAGGGAATACAGAGGGAAACAGCTCTGGGATGTTTTATGGCATGAAAAATGACTCAGTAATAACAATAGCATAGGGACACATAATTATGGTAACTTATTTTATCAATTGACTTCTTTGTCATGTTTACTCAAGCTGATGCATCTCGGAAAGCTTAAACTAAAAAAAAGACAAGAAAAATAATTGGCCTGTGCCCCTGCACAATCAGATACATACATTTAGGTGAAAAATAATATATCTCTTAACTGTGAAAAGAAACAAACGATGATTTCACAGAGAACTGTCAAACCAAGTCAAACCATTCTTTAAAACAGTACTAAGTAAAATGAATTTAAATAACAAATTCTTAAGGTTAAAGAAAAAAACCCAAAGCTTTGTTATTATCAAGTTATGCCATGGATTGCACTATCTTTGACTTTCTGTTTTTGACACAAAAGCCAAGACCTTTCGTTCGTGCACGCAATGCTTTTGCAGGTTGATACATTATCACTGCCCCATATGAATGCTTTCCTGATACAAACATGACCTTGTGCTCCAAAGCTGAGATCTCCTGAAAACAAAACATTCATTGCTTCCTTAAGGATTGTCATGAACAGTGCAAACTGAATCAGATTTAAGATAGACGGATGTATTTCATTGCTCCAATTCAACATGAGCTGTACCGCCTGAAAATGCGAATTGCTGTGCATGTATCAGAGCGCCAAGGGAACCTATACATTGCGCTTTGAAAAACAAAGGAGATTGGGAAAAATAGTATCAGAGCAGCTACACATGGCAGCATCACCTGCTTCTGTCTTAATTTTAGCAAACTGCCAATTAGAACAATGCAAAATAACATTTAGATGTTAATCTTAATTAGTAGCAGAGCAACTGAAAGGCAACCTTTTGTGATAAAGTTCAATGCTGTCAATGTTTTGTTCACTAAGAAGCTTCTTGACAGTACTACAGCCTGGGGAATATTACATGCCATTTTTAAGAAAACAATTTTTCATCTTATTTGTGCTATTTTAACCTCAGAAGCAGTGAAATTCACTACTACACCACTTCTGGAAGGCTGAAGTTCACTTAGTTACAGGAGTCTTGATGCTGTAGAATATGAACTTTGTTCATGCATTACAGCCTTAAGAATTACTTTTCAAAAATTTGCTGTATTAATCAGACTTGCCTTTTCCAAGCATATTATTAGGAATTTGAAACAATATTGAACTCAAGTCTCTTCTGGGCAAATTTCTATAAATGTGAACATCTTGAAAAAAATAGTTCCTAATTTATTTACTTCTACAAAGAACAAATATTTCCACAGTTATTTTGACTTTGACAAATCTAACTTGTCTTTCAGGCCAATCTAAATCAGAATGCAATCAGATCAAACTTCTATCGATCGACCAAAATGAATTACCTACTTATATAACTTTGACCGCAAGTCTATCATGAAAAGAAGTAAAAGCAATGAACTTCTATACTTAATGAAGTTTAAATGACAATGAAGAAAAAGCTGAATAGGCTTCAATCAGGAATAGTAATCCTAAGAGGGCCACCTGACAATTACATTTTATATGCTAAAGCTGTTACAGTACATGAAATTTTCTATTCTGCCCATAAAGGTCTTGTTAACAGTAATTAAATGTTAAGACATTCAGCCCTGTAAAGAAAAGAGATATAGTGAAATTATTATTACTAGAACCAGTGGAAGACTTTTTTTAATTAGTATTTGAATAGCAAAAGATTGAATTCTCACTACTCAGGGACCACAAGGCTGATCAGGTCTCTATTAAATTACATCCAATCACACCTTCATCATTGGAATTGCAAACATTTGTGTAAATCACTGGTTTTGCTGCTCAACGGATGACAGCAATTGATAGTAATCCTTGCCTCAGTGTGTCTTATACCAAACAGCACTGACCCAAATTTCTGGTTTTTGAGCTCTATAGTTCAGTCAGTACTGTTGGCTATCACGCAGTCTCCTGCACAGTAGCTCACCTGGGATTACAGCTGTGGTAGGTCACAAGTGCTGAGTGCTTTAAGCAGCAAAGAATGAAACCTACTGGAAAGGATGTATTGCCACTGCTGCTGTGGGTGGATCTGCACCAGATACGGGACATTACTGTCCTTGGTCATGTGGCTCTGGCTTTTTTTTTTTTTTTTTTTTTTTTTTTTTTTTTTCTTCCTCAGAAGGTAACAATTTATGGTTTTTAGTCCTGGAGGTCTCAGGTTGTTTATCAATATGGCAAGCATCACATTCACACAGACAGCTCTCGACTTCCATAAAGAATATTTTGATAATATCTTAAAGATTGTCCTCCTTTTGAAATAGTGAAGCAGTATCTATACCAATAGCAAATACTGGAATTATACAGCATGGCTTCCAATAAAGAATAATTGGCTTTAGTCAATAAAATTAATTAAGATTGCCACAGCCTCTTTAGGATCATAATTCTGTTTTTAATACTTGCTCATAGATTTCCCCAGAAAATTCATTTGCAATTAAACTTTTTTTTCACATAGATAAACGTGTATGTTCTAATCTAGACATAAAAAGAAAAATGAGGTCCACTTATTACTTAAACCATGTATAAACTAAAGAGTAAATTCATTCAAATTAATATTAAATGAGATCCTAAATCAAAACTGGTATGATGAGACCTTAACTAGGATTAATCAGCCATATAGCACGTCAGCAATCATTGTTCCTTAGCATCTTGGCCCCAGGTTTCATAGCATCTATCATTATACAGAAATACCTGGCAAATATTTAAAGCAAAGTGTCAAGAAGTTAAAAAGGCGAAGTGCTAACTGAAAAATGTAAATATTTCAGTTTGGAGTGTATCCACTTAAAAGCTCGAACTTTCAAAATCTGGTGATAGCAAAGATGTTGTCAAGCAATGGCAACTGAGGCATAGATTCACATGTAAGAAGAGAAAGGAAATAGCATGGGAAAACTACTCCAAAAAGCACAGATAAGGTAATTATTCTTTATATTTTAATGTTCTAATGTTTGAACGAAGTCACAAGTGTCCTTTTATCTTCTGTGGATGGACAACAGGGAGTTTTGGCCCACCACCATTAAAACGTGTCCACTCCTTGCTTACCTGAGGGTCCCCAGCTTCCAGTACGACAACAGAATGGTTATACTTGGGAGAAGAGAAAAATTGACGTATTTTGGCAAAGTCTTTGTGAATCAGTAGCTAAACTTCATTGAACTCAAGCCTTTGAACATGGAACTAGTGTGAGTGACTGCCATCAAGATATATTCTCTTGATCTCATTATGGTCGGTAATAACAATCAAGATCTCATGGAACAAAAATGCCACTGAGTGCCAATGGCCTATTTATCCTAGAACTCCCATAATTTTAACTACAAAGAAATCCGAACTACCATTTAGGCAACGAGAGAATTCACACCCCTCTCCTCATCTCTTCACATTTTAACAAAGACAAAAATGGTTGCCATAACTACTATATAGCTTGTAACCAGAAATGAAAATGAGGTGAGTGAAATGCTTGCCAAGTGTTTACAACACATTTCTTTTCCAATCAAGACTCTTAATAATTTCTATATTTGGTTTGCTCAGCTGTTTGCCAAGAAGGCTCTAATGTCCTCCATCTGCAGCTACGCCAGGTATTAGACATTGACTTAGCTACCTCATATAGATAAGCAGGAGCTTGGCTAAATCTCAAACTAGAGAAAGTAGTATGTCATATACTGGTATTTTCAAAGTTAGTTTGCAGAGCAGTTGAATTTATTAAGTCTTGTATAATGTGTTTCAATCAATATTTTATTTCAGGTTGAGAGAGATTCTGTGAAGAAGGATCAGGAAGCATTAAAATAGCACTTCTAGGTCATTTGACTAGGAGTTGTACAGCAAACTGTGAAATTTTTCATCTTTTAGAGCTTGAATTAAAATATGAGTATTTAAATCAACAGCAGTGATTAATAAAGAAAAGGCCCCACAAATTCATAACATGAAGTGCTTTCTTTGCCAGCCTCACCAAATACTTTAAAGTATTAGTCCCATCTATGGAAAACTGTCAACATTTCAACTGTTGTAAAGCTTGCTTCTGAAAAGACACAAAAATGAGAAATGAGATTTTTTACAAGTTCTGGAGTGAGCTTTCCAAGAGGTTATTTTAAGATCTAGAAGCAAAATCCATCAAATCAGAAGACTAATTCACCAAGACTGACAAAGAAAATTTTGCCTTACATCTGTCTATATCTTCCCATTTTCCCTGGCCTGTAATGCCTGCTTACTCTCTTACTCATGGAAAATCCAAGTAAAATAGATATTTTCTAAGAGCAAGGAGTCTGAGAAAGAAAGGAAGACAAATTATACTGCTGATTTCTATATAACTAAAGTCTCCATATCTATAACAAAAAAAAATTGGTCTATGTAAAGTTAGTAGACTTTAAAGCACATATCATTTGATACGCTTGCTCCCTCCCTGTTGCTACTGATAAGGTGAAAGATTCCTGGGACGATTTTGTGGAAAACCAGCAAGTCAGTGGTTATATCTCTGCCTTCTCATCAAGGAGGAAATGTACTTACATTTTATATGAAACACAATAATTTACAGGCTCTTAAACTTGGTTTAAAAGAAATTATTTATTTTGGCTCCTCAAGTTATGTATTTGCCAACACAGGGAACTTTCCTGATACTTCTGGATTGAATATTTTGACTTTGTTCCAGTTCCAACACTAATACAATTTTCTTTCAAGTGAAGATGAATGGAGGTAGAACAGAAGGGGAACTACAATTTTCTCTTTTAAGTGAATCCAAGCTACTATACATCTGGGAGCAATGCTGACTTCATTCTATCTTGCCCCTATGTTCTTTCACTTTATGGTTTACTGTTAGTTACCCTTTTTTTCCATTTCTGTGGTGATTCTGTCTGGGCATTCACTTCAGACCAAACAGATTCATACCACAAGAACTCCCCGCAGTAAAAAAGTAAGGGTTTTCTTTTCCATCGATTATCTCACAATCTACAAGCAAGTGAATGAGAACAATTTTCTCTCAACCTTCTCATTTTTGTGTTAGTTTTTCATAATATTACAGCAATATAATATACTAACAAACTTCTGACACATATGATGCACAAACAACTGGCATATGGTCGTACCATATATACACCAGCTACTCTAGACATGCTATGACCATGTCCATACCTAAAGGTACTTCTGTCCCCAGTATATAATATAAAAAATTAAGTCATATTTTCTTTCTTTTTTTTTTTTTCTTCAAAACCCAGGAGACTGGGAAATACAAAGTAAAACTTCAGTCAGAGTGATCAACATTTTGATGTCCTTAGAAAATCCAACTGACATTTGAAAATGAATCTTAAAAACGCTGAAGCTTCTATACTCCATAGCTTAAAATTTGTGCAGGAGTTCTCCAAACATCTGAGAGATTTCTTAAATATATTTTGTTAAAAATAAATGACTCATTTAAAATAAACAGTGAGAAACGTGAAAAATCCTCAAACTCAAAAATTAGATTAATGTAAATAGTACAGGATCAGTCAGAGAAAGATATACTTTTCACATTTGTAAATGTAATTTCTCACAGACCAACCATATAGCAAAACATTCCTAACAGCTTTCATTTTTTGAAGAACTAATTTGAAATTATTAATGTATCTTCCATTCTCTTAAATCACCCACTGAAGACGTAGCTTAATCCAGCCTAAACTTCATTTAAATCTTTGTGTCCAGTGTTTCTTGAAGATTGGACCTAGAGACAGAAAATAATGAAGAAACACAGGATCTTACCTGGAAGTGAGATACTTGATATCAAAAATAATGTACCTAGGTGTGTAATGCCCATTACTAACAATAAAATGCATAGCTGAAACTTTTATGTTTTAAAATTTAACTTTATGGGGTAAGAAATTATTGATCTTCCAAGTCACAGTCATCAAGCTCAGGACTCATCGAGAAGTTATTTACAACACCAGAAAGAGTCTCTACCTTGCCATAACATCTGGTATTATTTTTGAACAATAACGTTAAGATCTGCTTTGCCTTTTTTCCTCAGTTTTAATGTATTTACGTTCATTTAGTTACTGACACACAAAATGCACTCAATTCCACAGTACAATTTTTGGAAAATATCTAAAAGAACCTTCTCTTTGATGCAGTCTTTGACCATTAATACAACACACTTTTACTGTTCTTTAACATCGCTATCAATGGATCCAGGAATACTTCCAGTTTTTAAAGAAACTTGGGCATGGAGGCTGGAAGGGGGCTTTCTTACACATCCTCAGTCCGCACGCCCGGGGTCAGGGTCTCCTGAGCACATTATCCCGGCACATCTCGAGGCAAGGCTGCAGACAGAGCCTTAAGGCTTATATTGTAACCTACCCACGGCCAGGGACAGGACTAGGCTGCTGGCACAAAATTGCCGTAACGTAGCTTAGCTTATATCACCTACTGCTTTAGCAGAAAATACCTGAGCACTATCTGGGGGACAAAGTCTTTCCAACACGTACCTTTGCTAAGGCCAGCCTGTT
Organism: Rhea pennata; assembly: GCF_028389875.1. Lineage (NCBI taxonomy): Eukaryota > Metazoa > Chordata > Aves > Rheiformes > Rheidae > Rhea > Rhea pennata. The sequence goes on from NC_084663.1 coordinate 162,209,427, forward strand.
TTGGGGTGGTTTTGAGAGTTTAGCCTTTATGGAATGAGTCATCTCATGCCACCACCCTCTACAACCCCAAACCTGTTTCCTAGTATACATCTTGTCTACCAGATAATTTTATTGACCAGCTGAGAAGACATGCTGATGAATTAATAGGAAAAGAAAGTGATTTAAGCACTTTGTAAAAAAGAAAAAAAAAGAAAAAAAAAACTTGTAGGCTCTGATAAAAAGACTAATCTTTTATAACATGCAATCAAATGGCCTCCTGTTCAGATTCTCTAACCCTTGACATAAACATATCTCTGGCTTTTAAAATACCTCAAAGCAGTTCCTAGCAGACTTTCATCACCTATATAAAAAATCTGAAACTTGGAAAGCATTATAAAAAAAATTCTGGCTATCCTTAGGAAAATATGTCCAGACTTGACTGAGCTCCAGACAGGAAAATGTTACAGTTTGTGCTATCCTCTGTACAGCTTGCTAAACTATTAGGGAGAGAAACTCTGAGCATGCCGTCTGAATGAAATATGCTCAGTCCCATTGAGACTTCTGTTACTATGTATATATAAGATACATATAGCACATAAACTTTATTACAACAAAAGTCGGGGTGCTTCAGTAAGACTTTTCTGCTGCATGATGACGATTAATTTGTGACATTCTTTCATCATATATTGAAAACGTAACAGACATATTTGAAAACTGCCTTAAAACTAACTCACAAATCATATAATATTTTGAGAAAAATAGATGGATACATAGATGGTAATCTTTACAGACCAATAGAGTCTACCTATCTTTTTTCTGAAGGATAAAGAAAAATTTATTCCTAGTACATAGGTAATATAAGATCCTTATCTTAATAATGGATAAGTAATTTGCTGACTTGCTATGTGTGTTGGTGCTCACGCACAAGTATTTCTTTTGGATCATACCTCCTTTGTTCCAAACAAACAAACAATACAGCTTACATATGCCAATTCTGGAGAGTGATGAAGCCACTATACATATATTTTTCAGGACTACGAGAAGGCCCCAGGTTTTTTGATATTCAAGTGAGTTTGAGAAAAAAAATAAAATCAATCAGTTTTGACAGTTTCAATTCTGAGCCAAATTCTGTTATCCTGATTTTGTGTGGAAAGGTACCTTTTTCAGTAAGTGGTGCAATTGATTTTAATGGTATGGGTTTCCAAATAAGAAACTACCCAGGCCAAATAGGATATCAGGAGTCACCTTCCAGAACTGAAAATGGAAAATATGATGACTACTATATATTTCACATATGTTGAAATGCATCATTAAGGGATTTTTTTTTTACAAAAATGCTCTTTTGTACAGCTGAATTGATATTTTTTTATAAGAAGCCTTTTTGTCATTGTATTGTTTTATTCTTCTGAGTAATTCCAGTAAGTGTGCATGAAATGACTTTCCAAACAGCTATAATAGGAAAAAGAGGGGAAAAAAAACACTTTTAATTCTGAAATAAGGGTGCATTTAAGAAATATTTCCTATGAATTAGTATTTAAAATGTTGACCTTTACTGGTAAAGTCTCTAAAATTTTTATTTCCTTCTCATGTCTTCCAACATATAGAGGAATTGCTATTAATAGTGTTATACCAAAAGCAACATCTCTGCAAGCTAGCATTAGAGTGTGAACCAATTAGTACGATGAGGTGCTGTGGAAGTTAAAAACTAAATGTGGCAATAACCATCTGGGTAGACAAAATTTTCTTTTTACCTGTGGGTCCTTGAACACAGTGATAAACATATGGCACAGAGAGCTGGGCTTGTTCAGCGCATTTCTAATAAAAATCTAGGTGACACAGATAAGCTATGATAGGTGTCACAGAAAACAGTATAATGACCTTTCACATCTGGATGCCTCCTTTCTAATTAGGAATAAAAAAGACATAACAAGGTCAGGTGACACTGTCTAACGGAGCACATTATTTGTAAATAGATGAGGCATTTTGATGAAAAACTTTCAAAGCATTTTTACATATTATCCTACCTAAGTGGGTATGTCCCATTAAAACTGCTTTCATATGTGAAAGGTCAGAAATTTTATCTTAGAGTATGCATTATTTTCTGCAGTACTTTCTTATATTTATATTAATTTCAAATGAAAAATAAATTTGTCCCTATACTTTGTTCCTCCAAATTCCTTTTGAAATTACATTTTGAAACAAACCACTTTCATGAGCTGCTTACACCATTCTAACAGCACGCATGCGTTTTCCCCAGTCATAACAAAAGGCAAGATCCTGGCTCCCTTACTCTGAGTCTAATTTGATGTGCAGTCAGTTCTACTGAAATCACGTTCACCTGCCAGCAACCAGTCTTCTTCCTCAGTTCATAACCTCTCAAAACATTAGGAGAAAATGAGGGTATCCCCAGAACCTTGCAGGTCACCAGGAAGATGTGACCCCAGCGAGAACAGCAAATACTGAAGCACTGCACCCTGAGGTTGAGGGGCTTTTTTTTTTTTTTACCTTCTGGGTCATTTTCAAAGCATAGAAAAAGAAGAAAAAGGGCTTCCTTTCAAAACCTGACATCCATGAATTTAGAGCTTTAGCGGAGACTTGCCATTTGAACTGAACGTAGGAGATATCCAACTGGTTGGTATGATCCTGAGGGTACGTTTTTTACTCAAGCATTCCTTGCCTGAAATTCCCAGTAAGGAGCAGGTTGTGGAGCCTCTGTGAGCTCCAGGTAGCAGAGAGCATCGCCCCCATGGTGGACCTTGTAGGAGCCTACCTTATACGGGTGGTGAAGAGGGCATGTTGATGTCAGCTCCAAGCACCTGTGGCTCATTGCCAGCAGTGTCTGTTTCTACACGACACACACCTTTTTCTGGGATTTCAGGGCCATATCACGTTCTGCTTACTGTTTGTCCTCACGGGGGAATGCAGGTGCTACTGGGGGGTTGTTGCATGAGCTATTTCCTCTATTTGGTATCGCCTGAAGGTTTCCAGATGTTATGGCTCTATTGCGCTGAGAGGTTTACGAGCAGCTTTAGGTCATTTTTTGCTGTGAAGTGTTAAAAAAAAAAAAAAAAAAAGACGGAAATCTGGTGCTCTGAATAACCCAGCAGTTTGTCTTACAGGTCACTCAAACAAGGCCATTAGTGAGTAAGAATGATCATTCTAGCTCTTTCCAGGCACATGTGGAATAAAACAAACCTTAAGTTTGTCATGTTCAAGTCTACTCGACTTCCCAGTAAGGCTAATTTCCTCATATGCTTTTGAATTACTACTTCCTTTCTATTTTTGGAGAAAGGAACAAGGAAATTTTTATTACATTTTAAAATCAAACAGATGCCAGCTTAATATAGAACTGAAAAGTAAACAGGTATTTTGATGGTGAAAGAAATAATAGAGTAGGAGAGGAGAGATATAATGCATGATGAAATTCACAGCATGCTTAGGATAGCATGAAGACCATTGCAAAGACCACTGCATTCATGATGTTTAGTGAGATCAGTCTAGAGGGATATATAAAGAATTGTTCACTTGATCTTTAAAAATCTGAAAATCATAACCGGTTATAACCAAACTAAGCTTTCTCATGGAGAAAAGAATTTAGTAACTGGCTTCAAAGCAATTTAATTTTAGTTCTTCTCAGATATCTCTTTTTGAACAGTGTACTTCAAATGGCTGCATCTTTTCCTATGACTTGTTAATCCACAGAACTTGCAATTCTACTTTTCTTAGTGTACGCTGATTGCTTGAAGTAAATAATGAAGAATGTAGTAGAGACTCTTGTGCTAGCAGATAATCTAGCTAACTCTGGAATCAGCAGCAGTGCAGCAGTTACCATCTAAGCTAAACAGCCTTCTGGAAGGTACTGTACATCTATAATGCCATCACAGATATGTCTGTAGCTCATTTACATACAAGTACAATATAAGCAATGAAAGCATTTAGAACTGGGATTCATCCATTTTTAGACCTAATTTCTAAGTGGCTAATGTCCAGAAACATACACTGACTAACGGCAGATATTTCTAATTCATTCCTGTTTTTTTAGGACTTCTAGTATGAAGCCAGAGCTTTGGGAAAAAATGCATTTTGCTGTATACTTCATTCCCTTACCTTCCCTACTGTTCTGCTGCAGCCTACCTATTTCCACTTCATTCTTTCCATCTTTGCTAGCTAGCTAGCAACACTAGCTAAAATTAGTTTTTAAGTTTAATAGGTCAGGGTTTATGAGTCGTCATGAAGACTTAGAGGTGCCTCGCATATGTATTGGAAAAATAATAATAACAACAATAATAAACCAGTCCGACAATAACTAGCATTCTGTGCTGAAATCCTGCTTTATTTTAAGCTCTCAGTCAGTACAAACTGTATTTTGTATATTTGCTTTTAACATATCACAGTCTGTATTTCTTTAAAATGTTTTGATTTGAGATGGGATGTTACTAATCATACGGTGCTGCTGATGTGGCTTTCCTGCAGATGAGTCTGCACGTCTCAAAAGATTTGCCTGCATGGACTACATAAATACAGATTAGTACAGAACTAGACAAAGGCAGGTAAGTTCTCAGCCCCTGGTTTTGGCAAATATGTCCCTTTAGCATATCTGTTAATGCAAATGTTATCTTTTCAGGCCAACCTGGTGTTTTAGGTATGCGGCAAAAGACCAGAGAACTATTCAAGATCAGGCGTGAGCCCTATGCTGTGGTGGGGCCCGAAGGTCTATCAGAAGTCAATCAAAGTTTCACCTTCAATGTCACCATTGCTCTGACCTATTTCGTTTTGTTCTGCACAATCATAGTCACTTCAAGAATCAGCCAACAGGGAAGACTTCTAATTTCACTTAGTCAGCACCCAGAGGAGTAGAGGTCATGATCCATCCACTTTCCTCCTCCCTCCTCCTGCCCCTGACATGGAGAGAAAGCGAATCCTAAGCTGGTCTCAGAGCATCATCTCTGTAAGGAAGATTTTTCCTTCCAATATAAATGAAATTCAAGAGATCATGATGTTTGCCTTAGCTCTCCATTTTCATGTTATCTTCTGCCATATCATGTCACCTTGCAATTTAATGATCACGATCATGATTAAGCTATATGTAAGCTATAAGATGAGGTAAAAATAATATCATTCAAAATGCCCAAACTCTAAGTACAGACAGGAACTGCAGGTTTTTGAGGAAAATATAAAGCTTTCAAAATTGATTTTTGTTCTTGCTTCTCCTAAAAAAAGAAAAAGAAAATTAGTACACAAAGGCTGACCTCTTACTGCAGATCTTTAAAGAATGCTGGTAAAAGATAAAATATTTATTTTTTCCCAGAGGAAAAACAACACAAACTTTCCTCTGTGCTTCATGAGGCCAGAACAGCAGGTTCTGTAGGTTGGAGTGATTTACACAACTGTTTCCCTCTTTTTAATAATGATTAAAGTTTTCCAAATGCTGCAGTTCAGTGCTTTTACCTGATAGGCAGAGAGTCAGCATCTGAAAGGCTAAGCCTCAAATCCCTCTTTGGTATGACCATCAACTCTTGAAGTAAGTTTCTCTGTCTCTGCCTAATGACTATTTAATCACTCATGTAAAATAAAACTATAGAATTAGCTATAGAAAACAGGACTAGCCATAAAGCAGAGAAATTGACTGTATAAGTGTTGAATATATTACAAGTCTCTTATCTGAAGCCATGGTCGGTGAGATCTTGGTGTTTCAATGTGCAAACTCAGACACGGCAGAGATTTTTATACCTAGTCTCCAGCACTTCAAAGAGGCCGTCCAGCCTTTTGGCTCTTCTCTCTTTCTTTTTTTTTTCTTTTTCTCTCTCTTTTTTTTTTTTTATGTCAGCTCAACAAAATCTTGATCAAAATTAGTTCTCTTCAGCAAAGAAAGGAAAAAATTTCATAAAAAATATCTTCTAATGGAGCCACAAGGATATCTTTATATAGGAATGTTTAGGGGCAGTAAGCAACACAACAGCTCACACAAAGCATATTTTCAATATTTCATGAGATGCCGTAGCCATATGTTAACCAAAGACCTCTGCTTGGCATTTTCCAATGTGAGACTCCATTGTTACAGGTGTTGAGAATTTCTAGTCTTGCTACTCCCAGTTTGACTTTGGCAAGTAGTACAAAATAAGGCAATTCTTTGCTAAAGCTTAGTTACATTCATATTTTGACCTCAGACTGAATATTTCAGTGCTTATAATTCCCTTATTTTTCTTACCAGCTGAGAATCAGGGCCCATGATTTTACCTTTATTAATAATCATTTGTAAAAAGTGGCTGAGAGAATGGCATAGAGGCAAAAAGAAGGACAAAAAATTGATAATGTGCCATCTAAAATGATCAAGTTGTCAAGGATGACATTGATATAAATTCCCTTGTTATTGCAGATGAACCAGTATAATACCAGGGGACTGAAAATGAGCCAGATTTGATTTGTCAACTTGTTGCTATTATTTTGACAACATTTCAGAAAAATTGTCACATCTGTCGAAATTCTGTTAGAAAATTAAATGTAGCAAAGAACACCAAACAGCCTTATTTTCTCACACTGAGCGTGCTGGGATTTTCCTTCCATGAGTCATCAGCCAGCAGCAACAATGAAGTGTCACAACAATCACAAAGATACCATCTGTTTAAGGGAGGTGATCCAAAAGCAAACACGTATCCTTCTAAACATAAAATTAATCAAATCAAAACATTAAACACACACACACACTCACATGCATGCACACACACACGGGGTGTGTGGGTTTGTGTGTGTGTGTTTATATATATATATATATATATGTATATATGTATTTATGCATATATGTGCACTATTTCTGTAATTCCTTACATGTTCTCAAAACATCCAGATAATCGAAATTGCAAAATTTCCTGTATGGATTTCTATCATCAGTCACAGATGATATTACTTGAACTTTGTATCAGGGGAGCTCATGACATTTGGAAATATGGAACATGTTTTTCATCACATGGTATCTCTCACACCTGGTGCTTGCAAAAATTAGGCTTTGATAATTAAAGTGCTTCCATTTCTTTCCAAGGAGTTTTTGCAAATACAGGTTTAATGCATATCTCTGTATTGCCAACAAACTCTCCAGTATATTAAAGATGACTGCCACAACAGGACTTGTTTAGGTGGCCTTGCTTCACTTTTTAACCAGGCATGTAGAAGTCCTTGTCACATTCTAAAGAAAACCATTAAAAAACTCTAGCAGAAATAGTAAATATAGTAATGTAGTAAATGCATCACTGCAGTAAATGTATCAGTGTAGTTCAGGCATGATAGGAAAACGTATCTGATATAGTTTCTAAAGTAAACTTGGCATGATAATAAATTGGCAAAAATGTTATCAATGTTTTCCAAAAATGGAAAAAAAACCCCTCAAACATTTGCACTGCAATTCATAAAAATAGCAACAATTAAAATATTGTTATTTAGAAACCAAAACAAAAGAACTGATTGCCAATATAATTCTCCTATTCTTGTTTAAAACTGAAAAACAACTGACACAGTAAGTGAATAGAAATACTATTCCACCCATACCTTTTTACGCAAAGCATAATGAACAATATTGGTCACCAAGTGACAAAAAGTTACTTTGTTTCATAAATAACACTCTATCTGCCATCTATTATATATTACCACAGTGAACCTCATGAAGTAATTTTAAAAGCAGACAGGCAGACAGCTGTTCTGTCTTCTTGACTAATGTTTAGACTGTGTTTCCATTCTTTTGCCTTTGGAAGGTAAAATGTAATTTAAGTGACTTAGGTAATGCACTTGTAGACCTAAAAAAGATTGACCGATCAGCAAAAATCCCCAAGATGAGTTGTCTAATGACTGTAAGGCTATCAGCAATATTTTATTTAATCATGATGTTTATTTTTAAGCAAAAGACGTAAATATGTGCAATACCACTGATTCCAAAATTTTGCTTAAACATTTACTATGATTTCTCTAATTATGTTCTCATACAGCAGGAAATAAATGTTACTCTTTTGTGTTTAAATTGCCCAAAACGTCTCTGTTTCTCTATCTGTCTTTCCTCCAGAAAGCAAATGATTCTGTAGCACAGGAGTGGAAAAATAATATTTGGCTTCACTTGAATGTAGAGTGAAATATAAATATATATGCCTACATGAGAATAAAGCAGAAAATTCAGCTTTGTTGTCAAAAATCAGCAAAACTTGTTGCAAAAGAGCCTTCCTACTGCATGTTATTCTCCACCCTTATTAAATAAGTTATCCTTATTTGGATAACTTCAGGCTATGTGTGGTGATTTATGTTAATTTTTTTCTTGGTAATACATGCTACCTGATATGGTAATATTATAAAACAATATAATATATTAAGCGAGAAATTATATCCATTTTATATACACTATAATGATTTGCAGTAATACAGAGATTGATTACTAATGATTGATCCTAAAACAGTCTGAATTTTGAGAATATACCTGATAATTTGTATCATTTTATATGCCTTCACATTAATAAATTAAAATGAGAAAACAGTCACTTTGAATCTATAAACATATGCAGTATGAACAAATGGCAAAATACGTATCTAAGCCTGTTTCTAAATAGTATCAAATCCTCATTTGTTCTCACTGAATTTTTTGCAAAAGTTACTACGAACAATATTGATGATCATGGTGATGATCACATGAGAAAAAGGTCTCCACTGATGAAGAATTCAGCTGAAATGGTAAATACATACAATGCAATCAGACAGATGTCGTTTCTAGTAGATTAGATTTTCTCTCTCTCTCTCTCTCTCACACACACATGCACACATACACACATACACATTTAGCTGTTCTTTTCTCAAAATTCAGCCTTAAAATCCATAGGTATAAGAAAGCAATAGCCACAGATATCAGAAAAGAAGTAATAACTCATCTGACTTCAACAATAGGCAGCAACAACAACAACAATTCACCTGACACAAGTATGCTGAAATCAAAGCCAAAACCCATGAATGGGTAGTATTTAAGCAAGTAAAACGGACATGAAGCACATTTAAAATATATATATTTAAAATGTAACTCAAACAATGTTTTCAAGAATGGGTCATCATTCAAGCTAGATGGGGTATAACTGAAGACAAAACTCAGTTTCCTGTGTTCAGTCAGCAGAACTGTTGCATTATGTCTATCTCTTCATTGGGAGTGAGGATGAGTGTGGAATCAAAACAAAATGACAGATCAAAATGAAAGAGAAGTGATATCACATAGATCAACTTGTCTTGCACATGACAGTACCTGCTATTTTATTCCTCTGATATGGAAGATGGATGAAATAAAACCAATTTTGACTGTCAAGGGCTGCCACAAAATAGAGAGAAGCAACAACAACAACAAAACCAGTCAAGAATAGGTCTATCAATAACACTGCCTTTTTTCACACATATACTGTAAAAACCCATCCAGCTTCCAACTTCACATAAATAAAATGCCATTCCATCTCCAACATTTGCCATAGTTGCAGAAGACATTTATTGCTTCATCCACCCTTTCAAACTACAAAGTCACTTATCTGAATACCTTAACACTCAGATGCAACATCAATACAGTCTTGAAATTTTAAATGATTTCTACTAAATCATGCTTCTTCAATTAGAATCTATTGATACATTCTTTGAAGATGCTGCACAAAGAAGATCCTGTTGAAGGCAATAGAAACTGGCTGCTCAGCATTTTTGAAAGCCTGTTCATATGTTTTTATTTCTTCAGTATCCATTTAAGCATAAAGCCTGCAAAAAGTAAGCAGGTTGTCCAGACAAGGATGTGAATAATCTGAACAAACCTGTGCAGAGTTTGGGAATTTATAGAAAATACATTTAAATTGAACACACAATAAGAAATATAGCTATAAATACTGAACACATCCCTGAAGAGAGCTATAAGAATGAGTGAAGTTGTGATAGAAGAAAAATTAAAGAGCATACCATAGGAAAAATGGGAAGGTAGGGAACCACAACTAAGAAAGCCCTTACTATAAGGAAAATCTGCTGAAACATTACATTTCTGTAGAAAATCTAGTCTCGTAAAATACTGTCCTGTTATCTTCATAATAAATCTTATTTGGAAGATGTAAGCAAGTTGTTATTCTACAAGCCAAGATCCATATAATTCTATTTTTGTCTATAACTTAGCAACCAATACATTATTATATTACTTCTTGCTTGAAATTTACCTGGAATATATTCTTACTGGCAGTAAAAAACCCTACAAGTTACAACACAGAATAGAATTCAAACTGAAATAACAAGGAGTCTGGAATTAAGTGTGCGATTTAAATCCAATCACAATAAATGAAATTGAAATGCTAGAGGTAGCCATATGTGATCTGACCTTCTATGTCCATGTACTATGTGATCAGACTGAACTTCCCAGAAAAAGTAATATCAACAGCTCCATTCAGCATCTGCCAAAGCAGTTCTGCTAAGGATTGAATGTCCACAACAGCTTTATCCAGTGGAATTGATAGGAGTGATAGATGGTCTGACATTTTCCTTCTATGATGTGCTGCAGAAAGCTAAGCAACTCTTTTAAGGGCTTTACTTGCTCTAGTTTGATAAGATGCTTTCTTCAGAAAATAAAAAATAAAGTTATTAAACCAACTGCTTCCAACAGAGATATAATGAATGACAGTGTATATCAAAAGTAAATGCCTGGGTAATAAAAGAGCTCCACTTAAAAATAGCCATGATCTAAAAAAGCCCACCATTCTTATATGGAAAATAGGTATCCTTTCAACAGAATGATGTAATGTAAGAGACATTTAAAGTGACATGCTTTCCTGTTGTTCTTGAGGGTCAGGAAGTGATGCTGGTTTAAAAATCTAACTACTACAAGAGTGACAAATTACATAGGTAAAAAGGAAATGTACACTTAATCACCAGTGCTGTTTGCTCTTTCTGACTAATGTACAAATGGATCCAACCCGTCCTACCTTGAGAATTTAAATGAAGCAAGTCACTTTTTTGCTTGCTTGAGTAAGCAGAATAATTTCTCTTTCTCTAATATGACGAGAACGACTACCATGCTGAAGAGCCAGTAAAGTAGAGATATTGGAAAAATATACAGTGCTCCAATAAATACAATATATTGAGATGGCAGCTGCTTCATCTTTCATTAGCTCATGAAGAAAATTGAAGAGGCAATAAGTGTGGCTTCATATCTGAAACCACAACAAAACACCATGAAGGAAAATTTGAAAGGCAGGTAGAAGCTTGGGGTAAGTTAAAAAGCTATTAAGTACTTTTTGTTCAATCTTTTTTGCCCATTTTCTTGAAAAGAGGTTGTCTAATAGCTGGCAAGACTCTAGCTAGCTAGCAAAAACAAATTTGATTGCTTAAAATGAGATTAGGCCCAATGGTCTTATTTTTTTTCTGCTGTATCACCAGTGAACATTTTATTTTGAATTCCTTCTACCTTCTTGTTTAGACAAAGTGAATAAATGCAATGACTTCCAGATGACATTTTTCAGATTTGCTCAAACAAACAGAGGGAAATATGAAAAGTAAAATCTCAGTGTAATGTTTCTACTTACAGAGTTTCTAAGATTTTTGTTCAGACTCTTTTAGTGCATTGTAAATTCCACATTAGTTTTTTTAAGGATCCCCATGTCTGGTTAAATTTTAGTTTAGTTAAACACTTCTTGCCTATTTAAATTCCTATAAAGATACAGTGAAACTCTTCGTGGGTTTAGCAATGCAGTTTTCTCTTTTATTTTAAACTGTCCTGAATCCCATAGATTTATGGCTAAAAAAACAATTTCACTTTTTATAAACTTAGCCTCTATACAGTCTTGTAAGCTGTCAAGTGCCATTACTTTTGGTAAATATCCATCTTGTCTAGCTACAGGACTAAGTCTACTACAACTGATACAACTTGTATTTAGGATACATAATTTCAGATGTTTTAAAAGGGCTCTAATATTCTCCACTGCAAATTACTTCACAGGACAAATTATTATTACCACGAAGAAATGCTTAAAATTTGGATCACGGTAAGCAAATAGAAGAGAAGATATTTTAATGTGAGATCTCATATAATTTATCTTTTCTTCCATTTTGGTTCTAATTTACATCACAATGACTATTTAAGGTTTCAGTTTGATGGAATCAAGCCAATGAACAGGTAATTTTAAATCTTTAATCCTCTGCTGGATATACCTACCATATATAGTATTTTAGCTTCAAAATTCAGCTCTGAACAGCTTTGAAATTTCTGTCCCCTTAAAGTATGCTATCCTATTCAGGAATATAGGAATTATCCTAACATTTCAAACCAGAGCACCATATCTTGTCCTTTTATAAAAGACAAATATGCAGTTATCATCAAGAAACACTTAAAATTTGGAATAGAATTAGTAAACAGGACAGTAACTACCTTAGCCTAGATCTAGATTATTCCTATCTACCTTCCTGTCCCCCCCTTTTTTTTTCTTACATGCAACCTCTTGCACTCCTTGAAGCCTTTTAGCTAAAGTTTCTTGAATTTAAATGTTTCAGGTACATTACATCAATGTTTCTTTTTGTCAACAAAGTTTCACAGAATAATTAAAAATGACTTAAGAGCATTTTCGGTTGAAAAATTGTTTCAAGCAAATATAATGATTCTTCTGCTTGAAAGGCAGCCTGGAAGAGACATTGAAGCAGATAATAGATATTTCAGAATATGCAAGCAACTTAAAGATGGAAACGTGACTTCTTCTTAGGAGAAAAAAGTGATTTGAGTGTCACTTTGGAAAATTGAGATGTGTTGACTCTGGGACCAGAATAAAAAAATGTTGTTTTAGTCATCTGAGACCCTCTAAACATGAAATAGAGGAAGAGAGAGAGAGAGATGCCCAGATTTGTCATATCAGTGGGATGTTAGGATGTCCAAACCAGCTGATAGAAAATACCAGAGAAAAACGTGTTGAAAATTATTTTCTCTGAGCTGAAGCTCTACTTCAGATTAGCAGCTCATGTGGCTTTACAAAATAGGGATTAAAACTGTTTGCAACCCTGTGCTGGCTTTTATTTTTATCATCTTTTAATAGAGTAATGATAAAAATTTAGCCTAGGAAGTAAATCACTACGTGGATTCACAACTCTTCTATCTCACAAACATGGACTATTTGAAAATAGCTTAAAAGGGAATACCATTTATAAAACACCTTACTGAAGTGCTTACCTTATATCGAACGTCAGTGGGACTTAGGATTTTCTGAGTTGTTTAGGAATGCTTGGAAATCTCACTGAAAATCCAGAAGGAGACAAAGCAAACAGTAAACAATTGCAGTAGACTCAAGAGAAAACAAGAAGTAGCAAATGTTGCAAGGAAAGATGTCAATGGTAAGTTTCTCTAGTACAAGTGGTAGAATTTGAAGGTGACCTAAAAAGATCCTCTGTGGTTTAAACACCAGAACAACGAAATAAAGTTGTGCCATTCTGCAAACGCAGAGAGCAAATGTGCAGCATTCAGGGCTGATGAAAGGAAGTGAAATATAGGAAATGTCCTAAGTGAAGGGAAGAGGAGACGAAGGCGGATCCATAGCAATAGCATTTATGAGAAAGAACAAAGCCCAGTCTTTAAATTAGGGAGAGTAGGGGTCCTGCTCTCTCTTCAGACTGATTCTGTAATGCGTCCATAGTCCATGTGATGTGATTCCATTTCACACTGGTTTTACATAAGTGCACCCCTACTGGCTTCCGAACCTCTAAGAACAGCCAAAAGAGCAGCTATAAATTTGACCTGTTCTAGATCTGAATATTACTATAGCTCTGTCAATTTTAATTTCATTTTAGGTGGTTGTGGCACATTTTATCACTCCTCACACAGCTCCAAATCACTTATTTGAAAATGCTGTTTCCAACTTCATTTAAACATATGGTGATTATTTCTAATTTATAATACATTCCTTTCATAAGGTCCCCGAGCTCTCTAAGCACAAGAGAAGCTTTTCTCTTGCCTTTTTATTTTCTTTAAAATATATTCTCTTTTTAATATATGCACTAAGAGAACGTGCTGATCATACTGAGTCTGCAGAATACTCGGTTCTATAGTGAGGAATGCAGGAATAAATAACAGAGGGATAGGAAATATTCAAAAGACTCTAGTAAACTGAGTACCTATTAATTTGCACATATTTATTTTAAATACATAATCCCATGGCTTTATCTTTTCCTCATTTTTTGGTTAATTTTATTCATGCCCATTATTCAGAAAAGAAAACATAAGCAACATCCTGAAGGATATAATTTAGCAACATAGTCTACAAACTTGGAAAACCTAGATTCTAAGGAATGATGGTTTTAAATCTAAGTGAATTCAGTTGAGCAATTTTGTCCTTTCAAAGTAGATAAATGAAGTTCCAGGCACTTTGTGCGGCTTCCTTGGAAGGAAACCAAGGTTTGTTCTCCCCTACATGGAACTTTTTAAAAGAACAGATGGATGTGCTAGTATGCAGCTGGTTGGGAATTTGGGAATTTTTCCAGTAAAATAATTTTTCTTTTGGGAAATGCTGAATCATCAAAATCAATATCTCTTGCTTTAACTAGTCAACTGGCTTTAGTAAGAATTTTTTCAAGACAAGGATCAGGTTTCTTATCAAAATAAGAGCAAAAGAAGGGGAGATTTCGCCTATTCCAACCACTCTTGAAAGTCTCTCTTTACTGATTTTTTTCCTGTTGATATATACAATTAAATATTGAGTAGTGCAGAGAAAGCATAAGAGAGGATAATTCAGTGGCTAGGGTCTTATCCTGGAATACCAGAAGCTAAGGTTCAAGCCTCTTGAGATGCCTCTTAGAGAGGCTGCAGATTTCCTATCAGAGTAGTAAATAGGATTTTGGTTAGGAATATTGATGGAATGAGGAGGACTGAAGCAAAGCACACGTAATCTGAATCCAGCAGAGACTTTCACATTCAGATGAGTGTACTAGTCACTAACCTACCAGGAGAAAAAGACTGGAAAAACAGTTTTTTAAATCCTTAAATTTAATGTGAGAAGAAAACTTTCCCGTCCAACTGTTTTCTGTTTTCCTTCACCAAAATATCTCCCATTTCCTTAGATAGTGGCAAGTTTTGATTTTCATGAGATTCATAGGATGAAAGATATTATAAAAATATAACAACTATTTAATTTTATGAGGATAAAATATTATTCTTAGTTAATTCTTGAAAAAGAGTAAAAGATGTGGCCTGTGTACTGAAGACTGACTTTTCTTTGAAAGTCTCTTTCCTCTATGTATTCCAGTATTCAAAGCTAATTTAAGAGATACTTAGGTGAAACACAACAGAATAAGTAGGATATCAAGCACCATCTCTAATGGTGTCTTCTGGAGTTATGAAATACTGCATAACCCTCAGTAGTCTTCAGCAAATTTATTTCACTGTGTTCCCTTATAGATTTATTGTGTCTCATTTTAGCTAAATTGGTAGCTGAAATATTGAAGAACACACACACACAAGCGCGCGCGCGCGCACACACACACACGCACACAGATCCTCAAAACTTTCTCTGTTCTTGGAATCTAAATTTGTGATGCTAATAACTCAGGTAAGCAAGAGGAGTTTGTGCTACATGCCCATAGTAAACAGTCCAGATCGAAAACCCCAGAAAAAGCAAGAAAACTTACTTATTTTACTGATGCTAGACTTTCAGTTTTGGAGTTAAAATTCTAATAAGGAGATAGACTTACATAGATGAGTACAAAAATAGCTTTTCCTTTCTTTGAAGTTAAGGTTAGGTAAAGTTGCTTAAGAAGGATTAATGCTTGTGATTACAAAGACAGTTTGAGGCTGTGACAAAGTGTTTGTATAAGTTAGATGCAAGACGAATTTGTATGTTCAGAGATTCATATATATATTATCCACATTGCTTTTTTAGACTATATTCATAATTTGGATGCGTGATGGTATCACAAATATCCAATTCTGAACACCATTAATTTGAACAGTAGAGAGGATTTGAGTTGATTTTCAATTAAAATGCAATGCTTTTTCAATTTAAAATCAAAATAAAACTATAAGATGACCAGCTATATTCCCTAGCTGTACTTTTCATTATCCCATCTCTTCAGTATAAACAATATCACATTAGAGAGCTTCTAAGTGGAGCCCTTAGCTGGAGAAGGGGTGTCTGAGGGTGTCGTGTGAAGTTAACTAGGAAGAACAACAGCTTTTGGTGCTCCTGCTGAGTGAATAGCATGTATAGCACTAAACTAGTCTTCAAGATGTGAAGCACGTTTTTTCTATACAGTTGGACAGAAATGCTGAACGGCATCTGCTGCTTCATTTTTGTCTATTCCCTCTTCCTTCTAGGCCTGAAGAAACCAGTAAATGTTGGTGCTGGGCTCTCTGAGTGAAGCCAGTTTGGCCTTTCTGTGGATTCTGTCAAGGGAAAAGGAAAGCAAAAGGGTTCTTTTTTTCCACATCATTGCATTTATGGATAAGGGAAAAGCAGCCCCAATTCATAATGCTTTCCTTCACCACGCAGTACCGAGGAGATGTTTGCCTGCATCTCACTGTAAAGAGCTCTGCAGAATACAGCTGTGAGCTCATGGACATAAATGGCGAAGCACCATCAGAAGGCTTTCGCTGCCATCAATGCCAATCTGTACGTAGTAAAGCTCTAGGCATAACTAGCCCACTGGAATCGCTATTCCAGACGGCAATGTTAATACAAATCTGGAATGCTTCTGAAGGCTAAAAAAACCCATAAAATGAAATAATGCAGCAGATTTCTGGTGACATCTCTGTCCTGTGTAATCTACCACAGGAAATAAATCACTGAGACAGGAAACATATGCAATGGCAAAACACGGGACCTATCACATCAGTTCAGTGTCAATCTATATCTGTCTAGTTAATGCAGACTTGCATTTTGCTTTTCCTCCGTGCAAACTGTCATTCCCCCCTCTCTCTGACCAAGAATTTTTATTGGTTTTCCAGAAACTATAAATAGTTTTATGTTTTGAATAACAAAATTGGTAGATACCTTGTTTATCTAGGAACATGAGAATATCTTATGGTTTCCTAAACATGTAAAATATCTGAAGGCTTCAGGCTATAAATTTACCTCTAAAATTATACACATAGCATTTTAACTATCCTGTGTTGTCTGAAGCATGGAGATACTACCGAGTCAGCTCTGGTGAATCATTCAAGTGAAAATGTGTTTTAGACTTCTATTGACTGTGAACACTCTTAGGCAGTACTTTCTCCCTGATGGCTTTTTCATGATTTCCCTGCTGAATTTTGTTTTTAATACATTGGAATAAGTAAATAAGCCATTTCATTTTTATTCCATGAAATGCTTCCCAAGTAACTTGATTAATGTTCCAAACCAATATTTGAGCAGCCACATAATGTAATTAAAATTTCATAAAATAGCTATAATCATCCTAGCTCGATAATAAGCAACCTTATTTATCACACAAATGATTTCTTTGGATTTTCAACAAGCACTTTATTTAGCTAACTAAATAATCTTTTTTCTGCAGGAGGCTTGTGTTTTAAAGCAGACAATTGAAGTCACAGCCAGCATGTCTTGCCATACAGAGCCAATATTTCATCAGAGAAGTTTTCAGCTCTGAGTGCATTGAAGTTAGCCTGATTTATCCAGGAAAGTGTGCTCGACTGAGTTCTACTTTAAATCTGTCTGCCCAAACTGCTTTTTTTTCCATCTTGAAGTGATACTAAGTGCACAATGAGCCATTTTAAAGGTAGAATGTTAGGTGGATAGGATTTTTTCTTTGAGTAATTTACAGTACTGTGTCGGTATCTTTAATGCCATATGGGCCTTTGCTGTCAATAACAATGAATGTGAGATCTGCGAGTTGCTAGAGAACCTTAAAGCTAGAAAGAAAGGTGTATTATTTTTTTCCATTGCTTTTTACATAATCTCTATCTCCATTCCATCCCTACAGGCCAAGACTATTTGAGATTGAATGATTTAAAGTGCAGTCCTACTTTAAAAGTCCCTTTGTAAAAAATGGTAGTATAGACTTCCACATCTGTTACATCCCAAAGCTTTCCAGATCAAATTTACCTACCTTACTGTTTGAAAGGTCATTTTTATCTATGTGCCTGTTCTGTAAACCTTCCTAGACCAAGAAAACTAAACTACACTGCACAACATCATCTAAAAGCCTTTCCACTGGGCATATGTTTCCTTTAGGTACAATTGGGAAGGACAAAACATTGCTTTTAAGTTTTGCCCTCATTTAGCTCCTTATCTCCCTCTACATAGCCAAACTGGGGTTGGGAAAGTGCATCTCCATACTTCATTTGAAGGTATAAGAGAGGGCTCTGCATATGTAACTCTGTTCGTAGCTATGCTGCCAATATAAAGAGTAGAAAACAATCCATTTTTCTAATGCTGAACTAACTTAGTTCTGTAGGCATGATGGAATTTGAAAGGGGGGGGGGAAGCCACCAAGCCACCTTTCTTTTTCCAGAAATGTTAGCAAAAAAAACCTGTTTCCTGAATAAAATGGTCATTGTGTAGTATCCATTTTCAGGGAAGAAGCAGAGTTAAATATTATTCCAGGGGTTAGTACTACCACCAGGAAGCCTTTCCTCTGTGAAAATACCAGTCACAGCAGCTGATGATTTGTGACATTGTGTTGCAATCCATGAGGAACTTGGAATATGACCAAAGGGCGTTACTAATATTCTGCATGACTAATTATTGAGCCTTCCTCTGGGTTCAAACATCCCAGTGTTTGCACAGATGATGCTTTTGTTCATCCATCATTTAAAATGTCTTGTAGCTAGAAAGCTAACAACATTCATAGCAGTCCATTCATAAAGCCCTGTGGTAGTGGGGGTGACAGTTTGCATTTTTCTGGTCTTTTAACTTCTTTGCTGCTGACCATGATTACAAACACCATATAGCCATAGCCACTGGGAAGGTGATTTGTCATATTTGTTAGATAGAAAAATTGAATGGGTAGTAGTACATTAAGGCAACAGTCACCTGACAATCTGATTCTACTAAACAAACCTTTTAATTCAGTTCTGACAAGCTGGAACTTGTTGGGTCACACTACTGCTTTCACCAGGTCTTCACAAACAGAAACAGGAAGGAAATGGAGGAAGGAGTGAAGTATGTCCAGAATTTATTGATACAGAGCCAGGATGCAGACTAGATGTGCTACTGTATCAGAGAACTTTGAAGCTGTCGTTTTCTGTATTCGACATTTCTTTTCACTGATTATCCTTGTATCATAGAAAAATATAGTTTGGAAGGGACCTCTGGAAGTCATCTAGCACTCAAAGCAGGGCCAGCTTCAAGTTAGGTCAGCTAGATTAGGACCTTGTCCCATTACGATACATGTGTTCTAGAGCGTCTTGACTCCATGTCCAACCAAAGGATCATAGCGGGCCCTTCTCGTTCTGCCTTCTGTGAGTTCACTAAATCTTCATCCTGTATAAAGCTGTATACAGGTCTTAGGCATACCAAGAAAACTGCTGGAAAAATCTTGCTCTTAAATCTAATAAAAATATTTGTGAGTTTCAAAAATTATAGTAGTCACTATATTTTGAAGTATGTCTACACCAAGAAAACCTAGATAGCTAGAAAATTGTCAAAAATGTTAATATTTATTTGCACAGACTCTACAGGTTCTTGGACATCAGGATCTAGGTTAAAGTTCCTAAAAGCAAATCCTCTTCAGAGAAAGAGGAGACGCTGAATATCCAATCTTCGTTCACATTGCCTCTCTTCTACTCTTAGTATCCTTTTCTTTGTCAGGGGTATTCTGATTAGACTTTCTTTGCAGAAGGTCAATACTTACTTAATAAGAATGAAGTTGACTTTGAATTTGAAATGGAAATTGAACCTGTCAACCATTCTAACTTGAAAACACTGGTTCTTCAAATATGAATTTGTTAAATGGATCTCCAGGAAGACTATTTTTCACCTGTTTTAAAGACAGGGTGTGCACAAAAACACAGAAGAAATTATTGAACTCACACTTGTAAAGTAAATGACAATTATTCATAAGCAAGCATTGGCAAAGCCTGATGCTGTTTTCAATAATAGTTAATTATTGAGAGATATCCCCACTGATGTTCTTTTCTGTTCCAAATTTGAATGACAAAATTGTATGCTGTGTGTGCAGTCTGCAAGTACGCATGTGTGTGCATGTGTAAGTGCACAGGTGTCTGTACGTGTCAAATGGAGTGTTTTTATGACTTCTGTACTGAAATTCTATTTCTAAAAAGAGAAGAGAAAAGAACAGCATGCTAAAAATAAAATACCACCAAATGAAGGGCAAACATTAGACATACAAGCTGTTTCTGCCTCTGTAGCTCTCAAAATTTGCTAGTTTTGAAAATGCAAGAGCTGACTACAAGATAACCACTAGCTTCAGAAAAAGAAAGCTACCTGAAGGTTGCTCACATTCAGCAGTGTACAATCCTTACTCCAGCAAACAACCTCTCACAGCAGTAAAAGGTTTCTTACAAGTCAAGGGTAAAAAGCTCAAACCTCTTGTTTATAACAATTTTTTGTGATAGGATACTGTGAAATGGAAGTTACAAGCAAGTGGAGTACTCATTTAAACAAGAAAAAAAACATGGCCCCTCTCTGTATTGACTGTACGATTACAAAGTTTTACATTAAGCCTTTTCTTTCATTCCTGTTTTTCCTTGGCTACCCATTCTGCAAATACAAGTGTATTGTGGTCTCCTGATATATGAATAATTAGTCTGCCGCATAGTGCAGAAGAATATCTTCATTTCATATGAAAAAATCATAGGTAGATGGAGCAAGGTGATGAGCTTAATGAAAAGTATCTAGTATAAGTCATGATTCAAGCTTCAAAAAAGCTGGCCTTTACATGGAAGAGAGGCAGGATAGTCACTGATGAAGCTGAGGTAATGGTTCTATGCACATTAATACCAAGTCTACGCATTGCCAAATCACTAGGACAGTATAAAATTGATCTGGACCAGGTAGAAACCACCCGAATACATTTTTCTCTAATTAGTCTACAATACATGACAGAATATTTCTGCATTGTAAACATGTTGCTGGCCTCCCATACTACATTTTGTCCTGCTCTCAGATTATCCATTGGGACTATTTAAGTGAAATGTTTAGGGGATGGGGTGGCTTCACAATAGTGATCTACTTTTGCGGGTAGCCATGGCCATAAAGTATTTTTCTCAGCTCTTGTCACTACTATGAGGATGTTCACGTACTAACATTGTAAAGAGATTTTCACTTTCTTATTTCTTCTACAAGATAACTGTACAAAGGACTGGGTGGGAATGAAGCCTCCAAGCTGAAATCATGCTCACCATTAACTACATATGGTGAGTAGGTTATGGGCAGAATTGGAAGTGGAGTGCATTGCTAACTATTCTCTCCAATGCAAAAGTAGAGAAATTTGTTCTTTCTGCACAGCAGCTTTGCCTGTGAGATGAGTTGCTGGTGACAGGGAGGAACCGCATCAGCAAAAGAGAATGTTTAATATGGTGAAAGAAGACCAAAACGCAAATGCCATTTGGCATGAGAAGAGGCTGTCCATATTAGTGTTATGTACCTGACTAAAGGCCAAAATGAAAACAAAGACCTGGTGAGGATTACCATAACAGGTAACCTAGCAGTTAATGGAGCATGCTGACCTGGATCCTCTTACACTCATCAAAGGAGAATGATTAGACCATTGTCCCAGGTGTAAACCCCATCAAGCTGAATCAAGCACAAAAAACATCTCTCCAAAATGCCATGTAAACCAAAGGGGGTTGTTGCCTGAAATGCCATGGGATACCACTATGGACAGTATGGAATGTCATGGGGCAGACAATTTGGGGGATATAAGGAAGAGGATTTGGGGATTGTGTAAAGCTTATTATCAGTTATTCTAAGGGGATTGTGTGATTGTGTGAAACTTATTTTGGGGAGTTTAAGGGAAGGACCGAAAGTGGGGAAAGGGAGGAACAAACAGTGAAAATCAAGAGAAAGGGGTCAGTTCCACTGTAAGCAGGGACTTGTTAGTATGCTTGCATAACTGATCCCTGCACTTCATCACCGCAGTCCATCCTTTATTCTTATATGTTCCTATTTTTTAACTACATTCTGTGTGAGTGCACTGTCTATTCTAAACCTGCATATGTGTATGAATGCTAGAGACTTTCAAGCTGAACTAGCTGGTGAGTACGATGAAAAGGACTGGAACGTCCCTCATACAAGAAAAAGATCAGGGAGCTGGGGTTGTTCAGCCTGGAGAAGATAAAGTTCAGGAAGGGATCTTATCAATGTGTATAAAAACCTAATGGGAGGAAGTAAAGAAGATGGAGCCAGACTCTTCTCAGTGGTGCCCAGCAACAGGACAAGAGTTAATGGGCAGAAACTGAAATACAGGAAATTCCACCTAGGCATAAGAAAAAATTTTTCTGGTGAGAGTGGTCAAACACTGGAACACGCTGCAGAGACTGTGATGTCTATGTTCTTAGGGATATTCAAAACCCAGTTGGGCACAGCCCTGAACACCCTGTAGGTGTTCTTGCTTTGAGCAATGGCATTGGACTAGTCGATCTCCAGAGGTGTGTTCCTACCCCAATGGCTCTGTGATTCTGTGAACAGTGTCAGTGCTTTACTTTACAATCATAAAATTTGATGGAAAGAAAAAAATGAGTCAAGCTGAAGGAAGTAAATTCTTGGCAACTACACTTTTCCTTTCAAATCTGAGGACAAAGCTGAGGTTCACTCTGTGCCTTCCTCTTAAGCAGTCTTTCTATCTGATTGCAATATTAGGCATTTCCACTCTTTCTATCACATTTGCTAATCAAACATAAAGCAGGCTCTAATATTAAATTAATTAGCTTCTCCACCATACTCACATCTTTTATCTGATCCTTGAACATCATTCCCAGACTGCCCATTCTGATTCTGATAAAACTGCTTACTTCTGTGCTGAATGTACAATTGGCTGTGCATAAAAAGTAAATAAAAAAAACCCTTAGCAGATGACCATATGGTCATCATATGCAAATGAAAAAATCGTGAACTCTGCTATGTCACTAAAAATAAGATCATTGGTCTTTTATTAATTTACACACAGAAATCTGTATGTTCACTTCACCCAGGAAATGAACAAGTACCATGATTTTTGCAATTTGACAGTGTCTGACCTGCAAATGGGAAAGCCTGTGTGCGAACCAATGAATTTGGCTATTAAAAAGCAAAAAAAGCTGAAGCAAAGCTGAGATTTTATCATTTCAGTGAATCAGATCATTAAAGGTGAGTTATAGCCCATAACAATCCAAAAGGATGAAATTATGAAATGCTGGTTCTTTGCCAAAAAATTAAAGCACTATAAGTATATTTTTATCTCAGAAAGTCAACGTTTGTTCACTTAGCAGCTTTCCCAGGTGCAATGAAAATGTAAATGGAAAGCTCCAGGCAGTATTATTAAATTATTTCCACACCCTTTGATAGAAAAACATGCAGAATACACTTTTTGTAATGCAGAATATGTACAGATAATGCACCCGCATAACCTCTGTAGGATAGGAATGGACTGAAGTGAGGAGAAACAAACAGTTGATTGCTACAAGATATTTAGTTTCCTTCTGCCATTCTGGTTTTGAAAAGAAAACAGAGAAAAATATGTATGCCATTCTTCCTATGAGTTAGTTTCTATTTCTTGCACACAGTCTAAAATTTGTGAATTATACTTCATGTTCTCAGTGGAACTTCTCAGGTTGGATTTTTATCTTTAAATTCTTCATCTATGAAATTATCTTCAAACATACATGTGAAAATAAACATGATCAGTCATAGAAAGGAATATTTCTTGCTTCATCGAGATCAATGTTACACTCTCCTGGCAGACAGAGTTTTGGTTGCTCTCATTGCTTATGGGACACTCCACAGAAAGGAGGGAAAGTGGGAAAGTAGGGAAAACTGACCTTTCAGCAGGTGATTTTAGTATTCCCCAGGCCTTACTTTGAGAGAAAAGAAATTACTTCCCCATGTGCTTTGTGATTGCAGTGTTGTCTAGCAAGAAGGAGAATTAGAAGTACTTCCAGGTATGTTCTGCTTTAGCTATGGCAACTAGCAATGACCTTGGGACAGAAAAAAATCTCTTTGCTCTAGAGGGAACTAGTTAACCAGTTAATCTTGTGGGACTTAGCAGTGTAAAGACATATCCACATAGATCATATTCAAATGTGCTCAAAATCAGGAAGGAAGCTGTATCCCAACCCCAATCATTATGTGCATAAGCTTAGGACTTTTCTATAAAATTTCCATATAATACCAAATTGCGAACTACTTGTGGGACTGGGTCATTTATAGAGATATGAATAAAAAAGGTACACTAACAATATCTGTGTTCCTGCTTGTTTTTACCAAAAATAGTTCCAACAAGTTATAAATTAGTGAAACAGAAAATGGGAAAGAAGGAAAAAGAATGGAGTATTTTTCTCCTTCTGTATAACTTTTTTTTTTTTTTCC
This sequence comes from Rhea pennata, assembly GCF_028389875.1. Classification (NCBI taxonomy): domain Eukaryota; kingdom Metazoa; phylum Chordata; class Aves; order Rheiformes; family Rheidae; genus Rhea; species Rhea pennata. The sequence continues at coordinate 162,233,873 of NC_084663.1, forward strand.
CAATTCATGTGTGGATTGTAGGTTAGCACAGTGCATATGCTAACAAGATAGATAATAGATAGATATTGGCCCAATGCACATTTTTAAAAACACTTACCTGCATATAAAAGATTCAAAGCAACTCACAGAGCACATGTACCTTACTAGTCAATGCATTGGGCAACAAAATTTAGAAGCAAAACACCACTACTGTGAGGACTTAAAATCTCATACGCTCATGCTGAACAGAAATTCTAGTCCCTTGTTCAAAACAGGATTTCATTTCTACATGTTAGCTTTTTCTTTGTGGCATTTCAATGTCTTTGAAATTCTGAAAAAAAAAAAAAAAACTCTATTAGAGAAACTAAAATAAATCTGTCAAAACAAGGACAGAAAAGGGGAAGTAGATTTTTTTTTTCTTTAATTGACAGGTCTCTAACACAGTCATTTTCTGCTTCATTTATCTGTGGCTGAAATACAACAAAACATCTCAAAGGGTTTTCAGTGACCTGTAAGCATGAGATTGTGGAGTTTAATAGTCAAAGCATTTCAGGATCACCTAATATTCTGCCACTCAGCAGGGCAATGTCAGAAAGGGACAGCTGCCCTTATTCTTATGGAATGTATACTGACTGTGATAATTCTTCCTTAAAATAGTTTCACTTCCCATGATTGCTTGGCCCCTGTGCAAACACTATAGTAGCCTCCTTCTATTCACATAGAAGTCAAAATATAGAAAGCTACCTTTTCATACTTTTTGTTTTTATAGTAAGTGTATGAATAATTTTCAGATATTTTTGCAATTTCCAAGGAAGCAATTAATTAAATAATAATATAAGTCCAAGCACAGTGTGGTAAGATGGTAGGTGATTCTAACTTCTAGGGTTTTTTCTGCATGTGATCATACTTGTTTCTTTAGGAAATCGGTTTGGAGTACCTGAAGAAAACTGACATATTTTTGCATCAAAAAGTTTTCCTTATAAAAAAGATAAAATATAACTCTAAGAGTGATTCGTAAGAACAACATAGTTTAGATTAAGACTGGATTTTTGTTCTTTGGGATGGTCATCCTTTTCTTTCTTATAACATTTCCTCTATAAAATATGTACAACTTTCACTTAAGACTACTCAACTTATTCATAAAGCATAGGCACGTCCCTTGAATATTAGGTACTATTAATAGTGGCTAGCTGTTATGGCAAGAACTACAGAAGACAAGCCTGGACAGTTCAGTTTAAAACACCCTTCTCATTGGGAAAGGAAAAGATAGAGCACACATTTTCTTCAGAGTTCATTTTGCCCTGCTTTTACTGGTCTGTGGTTTAACATTTCCATACATCTTTAAAAACCCCAGGCAAAAGCCTCAGGCAAACTAAACACACAAAACATACCAAAGTCAATGTTTTGTGATTTCCTGCCTACTATCAAGGTATTGGAAATAATTAAATCTGAAGCTTCTCTAAAGCAAACATCCTACCTCAAAAGCTAGGTCTCTATTTTTATATTTGCTTGCAATACTCCTCTCCAACACATTCGCTTGTTAATATTCGTAATAGGTTAATGTATCATTGAAGGTCCCCTTCAATATGACAGATCATATTACTGCTGCTTCACATGCCCACAGCGGTAGAAAAATGCATTGCGTCTGAAGTCTCTTAAATCCTTTATGCACCAAGGGGGCAAAACATTGCCTGCAAATCATGACTTCATCTGCTCTCACCATTTCCCCCTTTTGCCATGATGCACTTAAAGCTTTCCCTGTCCCTGCAGATCAGGTTGGCTGGGTTTAAGGAGCAGAAATGTGGTCCTCTCAGGTTTGCAAAATCAAAGAGGGCAGGGACTGATCTTCCAGAAAGCAAGTGGCTCGAGCCATCTTCCCAACTCCCTGACAAGGACTGCTCTCAGCTGCAGTGTCTTTTCCAGACTAGCTTGCAGCCAGGGAAACTGCAGACATGGACCCAGGAAGACAAAGGAGGAAGCATGCGCGCAAAATAGGGTGTTTGTGAAGAACATAGTTTTTACGATACATATGCTGTTTTTCCCTGCATTCTGTTGGTAGTTTATTATGAAAACTCTGCACCTAGGGAAAAATAATTCCAGGCACCAGTACAAGCTGGGGACTGACCTGCTGCAGAGCAAGTCTGCAGAAAAGGACCTCGGAGTCCTGGGGGACAAGTTGACCCTGAGCCAGGAATGTGCCCTTGCGGCCAAGAAGGCCAATGGTCTCCCGGTGTGCATTAGGAAGAGTGTTGCCAGCAGGTCGAGGGAAGTGATCCTGCCCCTCTCCTCAGCCCTGGGGAGGCCTCATCTCGAGTACTGTGTCCAGTTCTGGGCTCCCCAGTCCAAGAGAGACATGGAGCTACTGGAGAGAGTCCAGCGTAGGGCTACAAAGATGATCAGAGGGCTGGAGCATCTGCCCTATGAGGAACGGCTGCGAGAGCTGGGCCTGTTCAGCCTGGGGAAGAGAAGACTGAGGGGGGATCTTATCAGTGTGGACAAGTACCTGAAGGGAGGGTGTCAAGGGGATGGGGACAAACTCTTTTCAGTTGTCCCGTGTGACAGGACAAGAGGCAATGGGCAGAAATTGAAGCACAGGAAGTTCTGCCTGAACGTGAGGAGGAATTTCTTCCCTGTGAGAGTGACGGAGCACTGGCACAGGTTGCCTAGAGAAGCTGTGGAGTCTCCTTCTCTGGAGATCTTCAAGGCCTGCTTGGATGCAACCCTGTCTACCATGCTCTAGGTGACCCTGCTGAGCTGGGGGGTTGGACTAGATGATCTCCAGAGGTCCCTTCCAACCCTACTGATTCCATGATTCTATGAATCTATGAAAACTTAGATGGATGAGTAACTGCAATTGCTATAAAGTGCTTGTAATTATAACATACATTTGAAAACTATAATACAGAATCACACAATCATGCATTACCAACACAGAACTTTAATTTTTAGTATATGAGTTTTAAACTGATCTTTTTTTTTTCCCAGAGAACACAGCTGCACACTTTTTGGAAAGAAATCTCAAATGTCAAAGTGGGGTATGTGCAAAAAAAAAAATCTTCAGATGGGTAAATAAAATGATTGTGTCAGAGAATTCAGTTATAGTTACTAACCAGTGCAGTAAGGAGATGACAAGAGTTATTTCATTGAGATCTGATTTTCCAATATATTGAATTAGACACCACAGCATTCTTACTATCAGATATGACTTTTTGTAAACAAATTTATAGCATAAATATAGCACATAAAAAAGAGATTTATTAACATAAATGCTTAACATAATTTGTAAAATTTTATTTAGAGCATGACTAAATCACTTACTCTCTTTTTAGTCTTGAAGAACTGCCTGCCTTCACAGCCTATTATATTTTGCTGTCCGCATCTACCAAAGTTACTGTTCATAGCCAGTTTGTAAAATATATTAATGATATTGTTTTTCCTTCCTTTAAAGCCATCTGAATTTTTCCCTTTGACAATTTGACTCCAATGCAAAGTGATTTTTCAAGCATTTTTATAATACTTATGAAAGAGGAGCAGTGAGAAAGAAGGAATTCTAATCAATAGCTAATATAGTAAGGAGATGTCTTCTGCAGGAATGTACTTATTTCGAACTAGAAAAACATTTAAAAGTTGAATTATGTTTTTAAATTAGATGCAGAGGGAAATAGTTTATCAATTCAAATAATTTTTTCAAACTATGATCTAGCTGCCTAAGTCCCATTGGCTTATGTGCCAAGAATTGGAATTAGTTTGGCATTTTCTTGTCCAAAATTTGAGGCATGAAAAGAAAATATTTTGATGGACTAATTCATCCCTGTAGAGCAGCTTCAGTTACACGTCTCTTCCTCATGAGGTAGATAATATAATTTTCTTAGGTTTATACATTCATTGTCTATAAATGATTCTAATTTAGCCAGTGCTCTTACCCTGGAGAAATGAAACATGCAATTTGTCAGAACACATTGTTATGAAAAACCCTTCATAGGCGCAATATAAGAGTGATTGTACAGCTTGCACTGATTTTCACCTATGAGCAATTCAACTCTCGAGAAATACATTTCTTGCCTATATGAACTATTAGGTTTATGCTTTCTTTTCTGAAGTTTTGATTTAATAAGCATAGTTGCTAAGTCCTAAGTTGGAGAATGGTAATTCAGAAATAATACTTTTCTTGACTCAAGGAGTTTTTTGTACTTCAGTACATATTAGTGCACACAGAAACCTCCTATAAGTTTAAAGTTGCTAATAATATAGAACCATAGCTGACCCTTGTAAAATAAAACTGTGAACCCATTGTCAACCAGCCTGAGTGGACAGTGCCCATCCAGAAGCCATGAAGGATATGAAAAACTGTGATGTTCACGGAAATCCCATGTTCACAAGGAACAGATGGTCACTTCTAACCTTGAACGCTCAATATCAAGATTATGGATCTATATGCAGTCAATTTTGCATTATTTTTACTGGCTACAAAACTTTTCACCAGATCCACTAGTTGAGAAAAATTAAACTGCAATATTGCAATGTTGCTTAAATATACTTCAGTCACCAAAATGTATATCACTGTAATCTGGTATGTAAAAATAAATAAAAATTAGTTTCTAGTACTTCCTTCACAAAGCCTCACCTTGTTCACAGTGTATCTATTTATTTTTCATCAAAGCCAGCAGTCTCTTACTTTTATTTCTCTTAATTAGTATTAACCACCATGAGCTCTAGATACTGCTCAAGACTTTGTTGTAAAAGACTGTGAGAAAACAAACAGAAAAAAAGAAAGATTATAGGCTGAGCATAATACAAGAGAGAATGGAGAGAAGCGGTTGTTCACAAGGAGTGAGCCAAAACTGAAAAGCTTAATAGAAAATAGACATACACAGCATATCATCAGCACAGATGATATCAACCATACTGTTATGTTGTGGACATCATACCAGCAGGGATATGAATGAGGTTTACTACAAGATGCTCCTAATAAGAAGGAGGGGCATGAAAACGATGGAGGCTGGTTATAAGGCAGCTAGACGTTGTAAGTGACCTGATGGGAGGAGGAGATAAGCAGTGAAGATAACAGTAACCTTATGTTTATTTTGAAAAAAAATGGGATCCAGTGGAAGACTGAAAAGAGGAATTTAAAAACAAGTTAGAAGAACAATCTTTACAGGATTTGAGAAATAGTGAAGCAAGACTGCATTTGTCAAGGCCAGAGAAGTATAGGATAGTAATTGAGACACATGATGCTGAGAGCCTGGCTCAAATTGTGTGAATGTAGAAGGTTGTATATATGACATATAATATAGAATGAACCTACAACACTTAGATGTAATCTAAATCCCAGATGTAGACTAATATCTTCAGAGGAAAGATGGTGCTGCTGTTCAAAATACTGTAGAAAAAAATAATGCAGAAATATTTACAGATAATTTTGAGAGCTGGCAAAATGCACATATCAGAGTTTGAGTAGAAGGAAATAGAGCTAGTATGATAGTAAGTTACATATCTTTCTAGTAAAAAAAAAAAAAAGTAAATTAGATTGTTTTTAGATGATATTATTCCAGAATACAGCATAGTGCAAGAAGAGAAAGGACTAGGACAGACCCTGGAGGGGCTTCAGTTAAAGCAAGTGTATTGGCGGGTGAAAAGGAAGCAGAGGATCAGAAAAGAGCAGAGACCTAGAAGCAAGGAATGAAAAGATTTCAAGAAGGAGAAGATGGAGGTGTTAAAAGAGGTTGAAGGAAAGGTATGGGAAAGGAAAATGAGGGTAAAATTAAATTCCTTGTAGTGTATAATTCAGCTCAGAAAAAAATCATTCTCACAAGGGCTGTTTCATTAGAGTGGGATTAGAGGTTACAAGAAAGAATTGGCAAATAGCTCAACACAGCAATTGTAAAGCATGTATGCTATGATCTAGCTTCACTAGCAGCATAAAGCGTGGTTCATCTGCTCTAAAATTAGACATCTAAGTCTGAAAGAGTTACCTTAGGCTCTCTTTCTAGTTAATTTATTTGATCTACCTTGAGAGAAGATGAAATAAACTCTGGAAAGAGCTTCAATTGGCTTAGAGGGGTACAAAGATACAGAACAATTATATGCACAAATTAAGGTAGGAATCCTATCACAAAGATCTGTGAAAATTCGGCTTCAAGTCATTATTCAGCCCTCTTTTATGCTTTTCCATGAGGTTGGCTCTGACTGTATTGTCTGTGGGAATCAGGATCAAGGAATCTTTTAATTCTCCTTTTCATTATTAGAATTATTATTTTGTTTTACCAGATTAAGCACAAGTCTTAATAGTTACACTAGCTATTTCTGTATCCATGGCCCACCTCTCCACACACTTCTCCTAATACTTTTTATCAGCCTCTCCCCGACAAGATAAGGATATTACATCTCAGACTATGGGGCAGAGGGGTAAAATATCTGTTGTGCCTGTCACATGAAAAATGCTTCAATTCTAAAACATTAAAAAAAATTAGGAATATTCATTACAATTGTTTTATGCTAATATTACTCACATTCTTTTTAATCTGATGTGCTGGTTGCTTCAAAATTCACCCAAGCCTGCTTTTCTGATAGCTTTGTCTATGCAGTACCTCTTATAGTGCCTGCAAGTTTCACATGCACTTAAGAGTCTATTTCATAAGTTATTTTTCATTATACCCCATTTTGGTGCAGGACTGCAATGATTTTGCTAGCACAGCACAAGTCCTGATTACCACTATATCAGCCCCAGTCCACTGCACAAAACATCAGCTTTTGTGCTTTACTGAAGCTGCCATATCCGTCCTGCTTTTATCCCTGCCTGATATAGAATCTGCATCGGTAAAAAAAAAAGCCAGACCATTGCCCCTGTTTTAAGTGATGGGCTAACCTTCGGTGTTCCCATTACTGGTTCTGCCAAAGGGTTAGTCTGTGCGGACCAGAAGCTGATCAAAGATTCACGGCTTTTTACCGAGTAATACTGTTCTAGAGGTCACAATTTTGTTTTACTTGTTATTGCAAAATATGTTCCTCCTATTTTGTTCATAGCATTAGACCTTCACACAATCAAAGCTTACTCTTTGCTTGGTTTAGTCTTTCCAGAATTTTCAAAATTTAATTAAACAAAACAATTCATGTACTTCTGGATCAGACAGTCTCACATACATATGCTGGAAATCATTTGATTCTATTAACTAAGAAACCATTGCTCTGGTATTTTTCCAAAAGTCATCAAGTTTAGTCAGAAACCAAATCATGTGCATCTTCTATAAAAACTTAACAGCAGTCATAGTTTGCACTGATGCAACTATTTATTGCTGTAATTGTATGTTGTCAAATATTTGAAATGACTTTGCCTATATGGGATTTTTCCAATTACCAGTACTTTGAGATATCAAGGATATCAAAATGTAGCTGGGATATACCAGTAGACCTCTGATTGCATAATATTAATGATAAGAGTTCTTGTTATGACTGTATCTTTTGGTAAAGATCCAGAGAATCTTAGTTTTGGGGTTTAAACTCCATAAAAGGTTTCTTTTTTTCTAGTGTTTCCTTAAGAACAAATTCTCATTTAATTATAGGACTGTTTGAAGAATGTTTACAGTAGTCATCGTTGAGATTCTTTCTATATCCCATATATCTCTGATAAAGCAGATAATTAGGAGCACTATTTCTGCACCTCTAGAATAAACTTTCAAAACATGGTATGTTTTTTCACCGTTTCTTACTTCTCGGAATCAAAAGTTCTCAATTTATTTCTGGATGTTTTAAGCTCAGTTCAGTTGTTTTGTTTGTTTGTTTGTTCGTTTGTATTGCTTGCAGCAATATAACCCAAGTTTGAGGTTTTTTTGTTATGTATCGCCAAATCTCCTTTCTACATGTGCCAGTCCTTGTTACTTTTTATTAATAAACTAATTGACTGACATTTATTACACTTTAATCCTTTTCAAATAGACAAAGCAGAAGTTGTAAACATATTTGGGTACACTAAAAACACAAAGCACTTTGAACCATATTTTCAAAATTAAATAAGTGGACTTTAAGTTTATTTCCTTATTCATATTTGGTGAACTCCTGACACTTGTGGCAGCATGCACTATTTTACCCGTTAGTAGAATAAGAGCTGCAGACTCTTCACCCAAACAAATGCACCGTTTGCTTGTGTAACTATGGTTTTCTGCTTCGGCAATAAGTTTGGGTAAAAATACCTTACAAAAAATATCACCCCCTCCTCAACCCCAGACTATTTCTTAAGAAGGGCATAGCTGGAATCCACTGTAGTTCTTAGCAATAAATATACTGGCACACCATCATTTTCCTCATGGAAGAGTAACAGAGTAACTGTGGATTTTAGATGGTTTTATGCTGTATTTGCAAGGTTGGCGTGTTTCATTGTAAATGAAGAACTGTCAAATGTTCTGTAGCTGATACATAAATGAAAACAGGAATACTTTCTAATGGCCCAGATCTTACTGAGACAGAGAAATGAAATCAAGCATGTGAACCAAATGATAATGGAAAGAAAATATTTTTCTTCTGTGCTTCTGATCTCTACAGCACTTTGCTAAACTACCCTGGGACAGATCTCAGTCTCACTGTACTGTACATACAGTGTGTGTGTCCACACTTCCACAAGCCTTTCTGGCTAAAGACCATTTGAAAGTGGTTTTAGGCAAATGTTCTTTTTCAGAGGAACTGAGAGCACATTAAACCAAGATCAAATTTACAACAAAACTTAACTGTACAGTTCCTACTAATGCTTCCAAAAGACTGAATCTCATAAGCTATATGATACAAAACTGCTGATTACACTCAATGTCTATTTGTTTACATTAGTATCAAGAATGACTACTGGTTTGCAACATTAAGTATGAAGAGCATACTACATTACTTTAGAACAGTCTTAAGATGAGCATCTTTTGTCCAAATATGAGTGGCCATTCTCAATGTGAAATGATTAGAGGCACTGGCTCACAAGTACCTCCTCTAACTTTCTAAAAATCCTGTAAGCTTTAACCAGAACACTTGAGTGAAGAAAGGAAGGTTTCTGTCACAGTAATTCACAGTAATCTCAATGGCGTCAAAGTCTCAGTTCTCCTGAGAAGGGACCTCAGGCATCAGCTCTCTAATATTTACTAGGGCTTTTACTACACCAAAATGTGGAACCATCATGGGAACGCTAGTGACAATCCACCCAAATGGTAGGGAGGAAGAAAGACAATTTTGACTGAAATGTTGACACTTCTCTAAAAGTTGTCTGTCTACAACCACATGATCACATGAACAGAAAGACAAAGAAGTCTCTCAAGGAAGGATTCATAAAAATGGCTCCTCTTTTGGGGAAGCTAAGAAATGTGAGTTTGACCCCTGAAATTCTAACGACTCACATAAATGGACACAGCACCACAGTAAAGCAACCTTGGGAGTGCCCATTGGCATCTACTCTGAGGGTCAAACAACTGTTCAGTGAACATATTATCTAAGTACTAGGACGTTTATTTAAGGAACACTAAGCCATCAGTTCTCGTGAATTATAAAGAAAGAAATGACAACAAAAATATAATAGTTGATTTCTATTGATAAGATTTGCAAGGCCAGCAATTCTTTTAACATTCCTTGGTCTGTTTGTTGCTTTCTATCACTACCGAACAGCACATTTGCCGTGATATGTTCTTTCTTCTCAGGTTTCATTCTGTAATGAACTGTTTCCCTCTGACTTTTCTTTTCCTTCACATCGTGTAGAGAATAGTCCTCTTCCTACCTATTGTTTTACACTTTCAAGATATTCCATTTCAGCGTTTCAGTCTGCTGTCTTATTAGTCATACCAGTGATTCAGTCTGCTGACTTTATTTTATTTATGTAGTGTTTTTCCATTAAATTATTGCCCTCAATTATATAGAAGATACCCATATTTCACCTGTCAGGTGCCAGCTTCCCAGCAGATGCCATCTTGCCCCATCAGTAATGATGATTATACTAGAGGTCATTGGCAGAGGCTTACTGCACATTTCTCTGGCACAGCAGAAAATTCTAATAAAAGCTCTCCATTTATGCATTGTGAATTTCCCTCTAATCTTACCAGTAATTTCACTGTACATTTGTCAAAGGAAACTGGCAATAAATTTGTTGACTACAAAGCTAATTTCCCATCATCAGCAGGGATTTCAGACTGTGTATGCTCGAGTGACAGTGCATTTTTGCAGAATGTGATATTTCACCCCTGCGATTCAGCAGGTGGCCTCTAATCATATAGTATCAGTATCTATTCAATTTTTATCCTGAATCATATCCATTCAGGCTCTTGTCCTTATCTGACCTTGATAAACTGATTGCATTTGTGAAGCTTACAATTTGCTCTTTAGACTCTTTTTCAGATGAGTTATTGGTTGAGCAGTTGGATATACTTGGTTAATCTTCCTGTGCCTTTGGGCAAGAAATCATCTTTGCTGAAAGCTACTGTGATGAAACTTATAAAACGTTTCAGTTTACAGGGGGAGGGAAAAAAATCTTATGTGTAGGGGGGAATCTTTCAATGGCCTACTATCCATTTTTATTTTGTAGCATTGTTATATCTTCCAAAGAATTTAGAATGTGTTGTTCCCTTCTGAATAACAGCTTGTAGGAATACATATGGCAGGTTCTTTACAAGATTTTTCTGTCCCCACGGGAAAGGGAGTGTAACCTGCTGCTCCCAGTATTTATTCAAGTTACCGCTGAAAAAAAATTCTCTCAGTTGCAATGTTGGGTGATAAATAATATATTCAAGTATGCTAATGCCTAACTTCCACATTGGATATAATAAATTATTGTTTCTTATCTCTGTTTGAATTTGGGTTTCCTCATTAAATCTACAGAAAATTTTGGCACTTAATTTTCATTGAAGAAGCTTATAAACATTTTTTATAAGTCTGGGAAGAACAAGAAGAGGTATGAAAATGCAAACCTTGTGGCAGCTTGCCGTCAAAATGATAATAGATGTCAATGATAAATGGGCACAGGACAAAATCCAAACATCCTGGAAAATCGTATTGCAATCAGACTACACTTCCACACAGACACTGGAGCGGTTCAATCTCTTCTACATTTTGGCAGCACTTGTTTGGCTTGCCATACCAATACAAGTATTGTCAGACCGTAAGTGAATTAAATTCCTTTATTTTTATTTGTATTATTTTTTTTCACTCAGGAGCTAAGAATCATGGGTGAGGTTTTGAATGCCCCTGTAAAAACCCTCAATTGGAGTTTAAGAATTATGGACATCTTTGAACATCACCCAGGACATGGCTAATTCTCACTGTGCTGCTGAATAATCTGTATTCACGTCTTAGAGCACTGCAGAAAGCAAGCCTGCCTCCTCACCAACTAAAACAATCTCAAAAAAGGATAGCTGCTTAACAAGCAGTTCTTTCAGCAATCCCCTTCTCCAAAACAAATGTGAAAATAGGATTTGTAACAGCAGAACAGATGAGATCCCGCTACCTGCAGTCCCTCCTTTGGCAAAAGGAAGTATCCTCATAGGATGCTTCTGCTTTCTGTTGCGAGTTTGAAAAAATGGTGCTTTAGATCTGAAAAGCTCTGGTATAAGGGATATTCTTATTTGCTAGCAGAGAGACAAAGTTCACCAATGATCCAGGCAAGGCAGGACTACCTTCAAAACAGTCTCTTTTAGATGCTGACAAATACAAAGAAAGCTATTGGCATAATTTTAAAATCCTGTTGAATATAGTTTTCAATAGGAGGTATTGAAAATACTGACTTCCATTTTAAGATGACAAAAATGATCATGTACCAAAAAAACCTCTTCTTAGTGTCTTGAATATATTTTCCTCCAAATTTGAAATTTATGCATGGTATAAATTGGTTCAGGAAAGTAAAAATCTTAGTATTTGTTTCTATGCAATGAATCATTCTGTTCAGGTAGATATATAGTAACATCTGAATTGTCCTTAATCTGAAATATCTGAAAAGTGGGGAAAAAAAAAAAAAAAAAAAGCTTTCTATAAAAATAATTTCCTGTATGTAAATATGCCACCTTTTCAGAAATCATAAAATAGAAAAGTATCAGTCACGAAACTTCCAGGCAAATGCAAAAAAAGAGAAATAAACAGACATTCACAAACACAAAAGGATGGTAGTGGCATACCTTTGGCAAGCTGTTATGCTTGGCCTACTCTGCTGGGCAAAAATGTAATATGAAGGTGGTTACCTTCTTATTGTTCCTTTGAGAAGAAAAAGTGATTCCAGCCTGCCACAAGGAAAAATGCTTCAGGGAAGAAACTCTGTCTTTGCCACTGTCATCACTAGGTTTTTGTTATGACCATTTTATATAAATATTGTATCTTCATAATTTTATTTATGTATACATGTGCATAATATTTTTTTGCTTAAAAGAACTTTATTGTAACTGAAAAAATGCAAGACTCCCAACTGCACTGCTATACTACTACTATACTATCTGTAATATGTATCTGCTTGATGCCTTCTTCACACAGGCGATCATTTCATTTCAGCACTATGATTTCTATTATTATTTTAGACACATGGCACTACAGTTTACAACCAGCTGCAGATCTTGGCCTTCATTATGCCAAGTGGTGATCTTTGGGATCACCAGAAAATTGAAAGAGATGTAGAATATAAACAGAGGAGTAACTGAAGATGAAAGAAGAGTCAGGTTTCAAGAGGAAAATATTGTTACAGGGCTTAACTGTATGCAAACTGGGCACCTATATTAGTTACTTTCTCAAGTATTTCTAATTTTTGGCAAATCAAGTAATTTTACATGTTAATATTCATTTTCCATTTCCCTGGATCATTAAATTACACTGACTTCTTCTCTGAATATGCTAATGCCCTTTAGGAAGGAAATGTTATCTCAGTTGTCAAAGACAAGAACAACAAAAAAAAAAAACTTCCTTTTTTTAAAAAATTAATAGAATGCGCATGCATTGTTCTCTGAACTTCCAGACATGTCACCACATCCTGCCATAGCTAATTTTCCTGAAATTATTTTAAAGGAAGTTTTTAAAGAAAGATGAATAATAGTCAGATAATGATTCATCTAATTCACATAGATGAATAAAATTATAACTGAGAATATTTTAAGTCAATAAACTTGAAGAATACTTTGTGATTATTGACTACCTGTTCATATGCAAGTGCCAGCACTTCTTTTCTTTGGGCGTAACTATGACCTTGTTAACAAATGTATTTGATAAACTGATGACTAGTAGGGAGAAACGGCAAGGTAACAGTGAGATAAACTATGATTTTTGTCATTAGTTAAAATGCAATAAAATTTTTCCAATCTTCCATTAAAAAAAAATCTTCACCTTTTGTTTCTAACTTTTCAATAAAAGTTTTCCAAGAAAATATTAGAAAAATACCCACAGCTACTTGATTCAATCTTGTAGTCAGCTTCTCGTTCATCAGTTTTGCTCTGCTACTCAACAATTTTACAGCCAAGTACAGCAAAGAAACAAGAAGGAAAAGCGTGGAGATCTCAGTTAGCATGAGAACAAGATGAAAAATGAAGCATTAGAACAGCCAAAATAGATAACAAGAAGGTCTGTTGAATGTCTGGCTTTCTGCTTGCCAAAAGAAGTAGAAGCCTTAATTATGATTCATGGAGTCATTAATTTTTTTTAGACATGAAAGTTAATGGAATAATGATTTTTAATCGCTGTGGGATGATTCCTGATGTGCCTAAACAAAAATAGTACTGACGATGTATAATGCATAATGAACACTTCAGAAAACGGAGTCTTACTGAAATGAAAGGATACTTAAGGACTAAGTGTTCGAGGAGTGCATTTTTCAGTTTCAGTTCAGGATACGGGCACTCAGAAGTGCGTGCTCCCAGCACCACAGCCAAAGTGCAACGGAAAGCAGAAGGTCACTTTTGCTTGTGCCTGCTTCACATGAAAATTATAATGGTTTGCTCCAATACTTTTGAAGCTGTTTCTTCTCAGTGGGTGCCTGAAATGTGGCGACTGTTACAGGGCTTTACGTGCCAAAGACCAAAATCATGTTATTAGGAGCAGCCTCTGCTCCATTTCAGGCTGCGTTTGGACTGAAGTGCACCAGTGGCAACTTAAAGTCGAAGCTATGCTGGATCAATTCATTTGCACAGTCATTTTGTTTTCTTTTTGTTCTCATTCAATTAAAGTCAGTATAGCTAATTAAAAAAAGATGCTTGTTTTATTTGGATTTGAGACATAATGTTTTCCAAAATAAGATATGATTAAAATGTAGGAGACAGCTAGGAAGATTTGTACTGAACAGCTCTAAAGCCTGCTCATATTTCCTTGGATTGCAAGATATAAATCTAAGCTGGGTGTTCTTCTATTTTATTTTTTTATTCCTGTCTATGTAGGTGGCCTGTGGAGTCTGTGCTATATATCACTTTTTACTGTTTACTTCCTTAGTTTTAATTCCACTCTCCCTTGCCTCTGTTCTCTCCCGCCAACCCTCTCTTTAGTTTGCTTTATGGATCAAAATAGGCTACCTGACATAGTAATGTTTAACTGTTGTTTCTAGTGTTGATTAGTCATTTAGCTATTTATTTTCTTTGAGTGCCAGACTATTGTTCCTCATTTTTGATGTCTGCAGTCTACATGTCTGTAGGTGGACTTAGGTTCACTTATAGTCAATCTATAGTCATTTTACGTTCACTTTATAGTCATTGGAAAGGCCAAGGCAACTGTGTGGCACTGGCGCTCAGAAATGGTGCAGAGTCAGCCCAACCTGTGTGGGGCCAAGCATAACACACTGGGATCAGCTCCTGTCAAAGCTGGACCGCTGCAAGTAGATTTTGAGTGGCAGAGAGATGTCAGCAAAGAGTTAAAGCCCAGTACTTCTGACATTACAAGAATAAAACTCCTCAGCTACTTCAGATGCAGTTTAAAAACAGGCAATACTCAGAGACACAGAAAATACTTAATGCCAGTTTTTAAGCTCCATTCACTTTCATATGAAAGGCAGAGAGCAGATTCACTCTCTTGTGAATCATACAACAGGGACTACATAAAATTGCCATTACGGCTCTAGAGAAATCCAGCTAACAGTGTCTGCCATATATTGCACTAGATCTTTTGCGACTGATTTGCAAAGGTACTGTGTATGCTCAGTGACTCCTGGTTTTGCTGGCAAACTACCAACTCTCACCTTTTCTGTAATCTGAATACTTAAAGTTTTAAAAGAGTTGGTACATAAACTGTACAATTTCATCACAGTGTATTGAGCCGCGGTTCATTTACAGAAAGACTAACTGTAGTGGTCTGAAGATAGTCACAGACCAGCTATATGTGACCTATCCAATTTACAAGAGCATCTCTAAATAAAACCCAGATTAGGATAGGTCCACATCCCTCTCAAAAATATAGTGAACTCCAGGTACTTTAAGTATCTCATGTTGAACAAACTGTGCCAAAAATATAGCTGATACAGCTATAAAATATTGCCCAAAGAACTGAAAAGTTCTTGAAGATATAACCATAATGTCACAGACTGAGGGTATCACTACTTGATTGAGGTAACTTTTTTTATTCTAAGTGTGTACTTTATCTAGTTATTGCTTGAAAAATTAGAGCCATCTTTTGTATTATTACTGCTTTTTTATTTTTTTTTTCTCAAAATCAAGATCTGCAAATTTGTCTCAGGTCACGTAAGCCAGTCTACTGATTCAAAAGAGAGTACATACAGACCCCACAGAAAACACCTGTTTTCTAAACTATCACTTGAATTTCCAGGTCACAGCTTTCCAAGTTGCAGTGCACATTTATTCTGGGTAGCACGATTGTATTTCATCCAGCCACAGACCCATAGGATAATTTAGACGAAAACAGTCCCCAGAAGTCATCTGGTTCAACCGTCTGCTCAGAGCAGGGCCAGCCATAGCAGGCTTCCCATCAAATTTTGAATGTTTACAATGATGGAGATTGCAAAGCCTCCCTGTGCAATCTTCCAGTGTTTAACCTCCCTCATTGTATTTTTTTTTCCTAACATCTAATTGTAATTTCCCATGCTGCAATTTGTGTTTGCTGCCTCTTGTTGTCCTGTGCACCTTCAAGAAGAGCCTTGCTCTACCCTACCTTCTCCCATTAGGTAGCTAAGTGAAGCACTCTCTTCTTCAGCTTTTGGCTGGAAAACACCTCTTCTTCATATGCCCAGTAGGGAGCATACATGACCACGAATATTTTCAGAATCAGATTTGTTTCCTAAGTAAAACACATTTCAGTTCTTAATTGTGAACGAAGTATTCAGAAATAAGTGCAAACTCTTTTCTGTCTACTATTTTGTAGTTCCAACATGACAGCCACTCTTCTCCTACTGATAGTTGTTGATTTACTTTGGGTTGAATTGTGATAGTGAGAAAAATGCTGATCTAAATTTTTTTAATTGTCACTTTGAAGCATTTGTGGGCAGTTCTAAAAGCACTGAAATGATTTCACTTGTGTCTTACCAGTTTGTGCAGTGATCATATCAGTGCTGGCTTGGCAGGGAGGAAAAGTATTTCCTTTTTTATCACAGGAAGAGGAACTTGTCAGACGGTATGTGATGTTTACCAGACACATATAATCCAGCATTGATATAACCAGTGGATCAACGGATGAATCAACGATCAGCTAGAATCTTCCCATCTGATCATCATATACATGCTAGGACTAATATTGGATGGATTGCTAGTACTCCCATGTGTGAAGGAAAGAAAGGGTCTGTGCTTCTCTAGGATTTCTGGTAAAATTGGTTAGAGAGTTAAATGATTTGAGTACCACACCTCTATCAAAAATAACACCTCCTCAGTAGATGTGTTATAGATATCTTCCTAAAAAAGTTAGTGGATGTGTCCTGAAGGACATTTCCGAACACAGAAAAAAAACATGAATCCAGAAAGGAAAGAAATGTCCTTTGGGAAATTTAAATGGAATATGCTAACTAAAAATTGAAAATAATATTAGATGTTGCACACTTTATTTCTTTATCCATGAGTTAAGGCTTATAAATGAAAGAAACCTCCAAATAATAGCAGCCTTTGAGGAATGCTCCTCCGCCACCATTCATACAGCAGAATTATTATTATTTATTCTTTGTATTGCTTTGCTGTTTAGGAATATCACTTACTCAGTACTATACAAACTTGTGTGAACATTCGTAAGAATAAAATGTTTCATAAGCAGATTCTCATGAAAGCAATGTTATAGTTTACTGACAGTAGCTATGAAAGCGCTCTGTTGGATTTTTTTGAAATCTGCTTCTTACTTTGATTCACTGGATTTTGTTTACCACTGCGTTGTATCCACTGAAAGATCGAAGGGATGATCTTTGGTATGGAATTCCTACTGGTCTTGTGTTACTTTTTTTTTATACTTTTTTTTTTTTTTGGTGTGTGTGATAGGGTGATAGAGATATTTCTGTAATTCTAGCTTTTTTCCAAATTGGACTAGTATCTTCTGTGGTTTTTTCACTGTACTCTGCTGTAATTAGACCTGCCAGGTCATCAGGAACAAGCTCATCTGTCCATAGGCATCTGTGAAGGAAATGATCAATGCCTTTAGAGTTGTCTTCCTTCTCTCCCTACTCCTATTGCTGCTTACTCAATGTCTGAGATGCAATGAGAGTGAGGAAAAGATGTACTTTATTAACATCAAGAGAGACAGAACAGAAAATCTTTCCCAAATCTTTCATCAGAGAATGATAATGAGCATATTATGGAAAATCAGCTTCACCCACTTTGGAACTGTATGTAGAGGCATCAATATACAGTTACATATACAATTAATGATTAGCCAAGTAGGAAGAGATACCCTTTGTATATTTTATATATATGGAAAATGGTATCTATCAGGCTCTGAAGCAAATACAGACAGCAGTGCTTCCCTAATTTTCCTCTCAAATGAACTATGCTTTCCGCAGGGCAAAGCTCTCAGAGTGGGAGTCTGGCACCATGTGCTCCTGGCTCTAGAGCTCACTCCGATGCAGCCAGCTAGTCAATCTCTGCTCCAGACTCCATTGCACAATGCAGGTTTCCACTCGCTTTTACTTTACCCTACTCAAATAGCCCACACCGTCAATTTACAGGGTAGCCACTATCCTGAGGTGTATTTACAATACACGAGAAAAGATATTTTGACTTTGACATATGGGAAGAATAATCACAATTCACTTACTTGGAAATGTGATGGACTATCCAAACATATAATAGAATAACTATTTCAGGTATATATTAGGAGATGCTGCTGCATCCAAGCTGGCAAAACAAGACAGCAACTAAAGTGATTCTGGATTCCCTGCTTTCTCATATTTCCCATGCTTGGTTTAATAAAAAGGGCATAGCCTCAGAATCTGGCAGCTCTATGCACAGCAGAGACACTCTACTGACTTATTTCTGCATTCAAGGCAAGAGAAAGGAGAAAAGCAGCCTAAGATGATATTCGATTCTCATTTGTGTTCTCTATACCTCTGTATCTCTCACCTTTTGACCTGGCTGATCCATGTCAGTTAAGAAAACCACTAATGAGGACAGTCAATTTATTTTTCTGAAAGGTCAAGCTCAGAAACAAATCCAGACTCCTAGTTTGCTAAAGTACTAGGAAAAAAAATCAAAAAAAAAAATCAATTTGCTCTGCTCTGACCCCAGAGAACATCTGATCTGGAAAGAATAACCATGAGTTATGACAAGTACAAGAGAATTCCAGCGTTCTTGGTCCAAGGGGTCTACATATGGCCTGAATAGGGATCCTGATGGTTGAGTATTTAAAATTAAGGAGAAAATCAATGACAGAGTGATTATCACCAGCACAGGGCTTAACTACCACAGTTTAAAGCTGAACTTAAGTGTGCACACTTTCTTTTCTGAGGGATGATTCTTCCTATAGAGGTAGGATATGATAACAAATATCTTTCTTAAAAAGAAAATAGAATGTATGTTTGCCTGAAACAGATATAATTTTCCCTGCCCTAGGGTATAAGGAGCTCCAAGAAGGAACACTGTGAATTAGCCTGCCCAAGGTCTGCAGTATATCCCTCTGGAGCAGGGGCAGGGAAAGAGAATCTGTGCAATGAGCAATGTTAATAGAAGGGCCAAAGTCCTTAGAGGCTCTCTGTATCCTAACTTCTGCTCTGGCACAGCTGGTGCCTATCATCTTATCCAGGGTAGCTTTTAGTCTCAAGTTAGACGACGGGTATTCTGCAATATAGCACTTTCTGCATTCTTGAAGATTTGTCTGCTTTGTCTGCTTGCAATCATGGCATACCTTTCTTTTTATTACCATGAAATATTCTCAGGAAAAATATTTTACAAAATCTGGTGATAAGGGGGAAATGTCAGAAGGAGAAATTTGTTTCTTTTCAGGAGCTGTGCAGCTGAGATAGAGAAGGACAGAATATAGGCTTTGCTGTTTTGTTTCATAATAAACAACACATGATTTGATGATATCCATTATAAAAAACTAAGAATGTTTTCCTCTTAAGAAAATAATATAACCCTTGAACTTATAGAGTCTGATACAGACACTCTACTTAAAGCACCAGGTAAAATTGTTCTCATATTTGCAAATATGGAGTTTTTTCAGCAAGGCAGCAATATGTTGGGTTAAATCATAACCAGGCACCTGAGAAAACAGTTTTCAGTCTACATCTCGAGGTCTGATCTTCTAGAACACAACGAAGTCAAAATGATTCAGTCTTTTGGGCTTTTCAGCTCTATATTGATCTTTTAAATAGAATACACGAAAGTAGAGCAAATCCTTATTTACACTGATATTTTTCACCATAAGAGCAAAATTGATGTTTACTGAGACTAGAGTTGGCATGACTGTTTAAAAGCATCGTTAAGGGACTCAGTCCAAACTTTCATTGGCCCTAGGGCATAAGGCATATACCGTACACATTCAGATTCCCAGATACGTGTTTACTGAATATCATTCCCTTGAAGCTGAAGAAAACTTAATTGCAAAAAGGTAAATGTCAACAGTTAACTCACTGGGTGTTGAAGAGTCTTCTGAATACATGGATCTGTTAGGAGGAAGAAGGTAGCACAGTTGCATCCACTTATCTGAACTAAATGCAATTCTGCTTCATGAAAACAATGGGTCTTATATCAACAGTCCTGTGTTTCTGTGGTCCCTTACCTCACTGAGGAATCAGAGCTCCTTTAGACTGGAAGATAAAACAAATGGATGGAACTTGAATAATTAATGACTTGAAACAGAAGGAGTCAGTGTTTTTACAAACCACCTGGCACTAATTTTAAATAAAAGGAATGCTAATACTTGGGGAAAAAAATAAAAAGCATTTCTGAGGTCCTCTAAGTGTTTCAAGCCAATGATTTGAACATCTGGCAAGGAAAGCTCATGTTTTAGCATGGGAAGATTAGGTTAAACAACCCTGCCTCTGGAGTACGGAGGGCTATGAAAAGAGTCAGCATATTGCACACCTGAGCATGTATCAGCAAAGAAATTCCTGGAGAAGTTCATGTGTTAGTATACACATAAAACCAAAAAACAAATATAAAACATACGAAACCCACATTAAAGAGGAAAATGTGTCTATTGTGATCAGCGAGTAGCCGCCTGGCTCCGAGTGAAATGAAAGGCTTCTTTCTCCTGCCGCTCAGCTTCAGCAGCCTCTCGCAGACCGAAACGCGTGGTCTGCGGGCAGCCAGGGAGGGCAGCTCGGGACACCGAGGGGACGCAGTTAATTGTGTTCAGCCTTCTGAAAACAAATAGGAGTGAAGCCCAGGTGACAATAAAACTACCAGGGAACTTCAAAGCAGTAAGGAAAAAAAGAAAAAGCCCACAAAATGATGGAAGAAATACCTTAGTACTTATCTACCTCTGGGTTTTTGCTCATATTTCCTCCTGCCTCTCTCACGCTCTCCTCTTCTATTTTTTCTTTAAATGACAGTCAGTAATTGTGATCTATGGAATATCCTGTTAAAGTAAGGTTTGGCTCCCCACCTCCCTCCCTTTTGACCAAATGTCTGGAAATCCATGGCTACATTCATGCGCCCAGGAAAGCTTAGGCATCTATGGATATACAGATTATAGGTTTTGCAGGGATCACTCTGTTTTGTATTCATTGGCAAATACTGTTTCTCTTCACTGTTGTAAGCCTTTCCTTATTGTGCTCTGTGTTCTGCACAAAATTGAACTAAGAGATACTGAACAACAACAACAACAAAATCCAAGCAGAAGAGCAATTGCTCTGAATGGTTTTCATTAAAAAAATGAAATCCACAAGCCGAATCAACAACAAGAAAACCTCTTTCCCTTCCCAAATCTATTTACAATTACTCACTGTAGAGATACCAAGAGCATCCAAAGAAAGAGAGTTATGTGGCCCATCCAAGCTTTACAGCTTTGGATTATTCTGTAGGGCAAAAAAATCGTAACCACAGCCACATGCATTGAAACGAATTCAAATCAATCCTGCAGAATAAGGCCTTAAGGTTAAAGATGTAAATTGCTTGGGATAAATCTAATACATCTCTCCCAGCCTTTTCTTTATAGATATTGCTGATTGATTTGCTGTATTAAAGTGCAGCAAAGATTGTTGTGATATGAATTAATAGTAACTAGTAAATAGCATGAATATAAATGTGTCATCAGCCATCTAAATCAATGTTAACCCTTTCCCCTTAGTCAGAGCTGAAGATCTCCAAACATTTTTTAAAATTAGAATGCACAACAGAATGAATAGCCTAATTTATTTAATTTCATTTTAATGTATTCAAATCACTTTTTTTCTTAAACAAATGTCAAGTTTAGATGAAGATCATAAGTCTTGGCTATTGCTCAAAATATGCCTTTTGTGCTCAAAGTTACTGACAAAATGCTAATCAGGCTTATTTCCTGCCCCGTTCTATTAGCTACCACTTCAAAGCATAGCTCCTAAGATTTAAAGACAGTATTTGAATAGTCAAGACCTCCCTGTGGCACTAGAAATTAAAATCACTTTTTCTTTTCCCTTTTAACAGATTGCTTATTCCTTCAGGAGTAATTTACCCTAATTAGGGATTGTGTGTTCTGAAACTATAACTGTTTCTCCAGGACCAGTTAAACGATACTATACAGCTAGTTGTTACGCCCCTATCAACTTCATAAGCAAACTTTAAGCCTGAATAAATTAAACCCAGAAACATAGCATTTGTCAGACTGGAACAGACTACTGGTCTGTCACAGTGACCTGCCTGCTACTGCCAACAGTTACACACTTCATGCTCAGGAGCAAGGCAAAATATGTGTAACACATCCAAGGCAAGAGCTTTCAGAGAGGGGAAGAAATTCCCTCCTGGCCTGTAGATGATGGACTATCTCCCCAAAGCTTAAGGTTTTACTACCTTTTTGCTTTGGCTTCTCTAACTGTAAATGCTAACAGACATCAAGTCAGAGGCACTTATATGTGAAAACAGAACATACATACTCTTCATTTAACTTGATTTTTCTCTCCCACCAGGGAAACAAGTATCATGAGGTGGCTCATGCATTCGGGGTTGATCTCACAGAAATCAAAACAGCTCGTACCAATGAGTGCAGGATAAATCTGCTGCAAACCATCACCGCCTCCTTCTGTGGCCTTCAGTGTGTCCTGTTCTTCCTAGTCAAGCTTACCAAAGGATGGTAGCACAACTCCCCCTGATCACCGAAATAACACAAATAAGTCTGAA
This sequence comes from Rhea pennata, assembly GCF_028389875.1. Classification (NCBI taxonomy): domain Eukaryota; kingdom Metazoa; phylum Chordata; class Aves; order Rheiformes; family Rheidae; genus Rhea; species Rhea pennata. The sequence continues at coordinate 162,256,498 of NC_084663.1, forward strand.
TTTTTTATACTTCATTCTCCATATCTCTGATGCCTTAATTATGTTTTTTTCCTCTGTATAATAGCTCTTCAATAGACAAGATATTCCTAGATCATCCCATGCTTTTTATACACATCTTTGTAAGACAACATTTTCAATCTCAGCAACCTTAAAGCTAGAGCAACAAAGATGTAAGACAAGATTAAGCAAAAGGGTAACATTATTTGATTCACAGTGTCATCACCATGACTTTATTGCTTTCTGGACTTTTTTTTTATTATTTGAGAGGCTCCTCTATGGGTTTTTAGCTAAACTGTCACAAACATCACAAATAATGTTCAGTAAGAAAACTCCCACAAGAAAACATTTCCTTCAGATGAGCCATTCTCTCCATCTTCCTCTCAGGACTTTTCATCTTTCAGATATAAAGTTTCAGTTATTTTTGCCCATGAGCATCATATTCAGCTTGGCTGAGTTTTATAGGCATCATGCTGCTCAGAGACAGAGGTGTCTAAATCTGCTTTATTTTTTAATTGTCCTGCCATGTTAATTAACTAAAACAACCAACAGTGCTTTATTAATAAACATCTGACTCATTGGTCACTTCTTCATCCAGATCATTAGCCTGTGTGATACTCAGTACTGACCTCAGCCACATCATTGATTTTTCTCCAGCCTGAAAATCTATGTTCAAAATTGCCTTATTGTTTTCTCCCTCTCATTCAGTTAAGTAGTCTCCTGTCTCAAACAGCATACCAGCATACTATTCATTTTTTTTTTCCATTAACATTGTTTCAGGACAGGCTTTCTGATCTTATTTGAAAAAAAAATGATCAAAAGAATTATATTCTTGAGATCACTTTTTTTTTTTTTTTTTTAACCATAAAGGACTGAGGAAAACCACTACCCCCTTCACTATTATAAAAGCTATTCTTTTTCCAAATAAACTTAGCATAGTATACTCTAAAAAATTTCAATCAACATCCAATGACCTAAAGGGATATAATGTCTTTTATTCCTCAGGTTTTCCTTATTTTTTGAGATTCTTAAATGCTGAGTTTGGTTTCAGGCTCTGTGTTTCTGGTATTTTTTCTGGTGAGGCTGATTAACCTCATTTTGGAAAAGAATTCTACTTTTAGAAAAAGAGTTGTCACTTTCCTCATGTTTCTTGAATGTTGCATATAAAAGTAACAGGTTTAAACATTTATTTATGGAAATTAGAAACAGCTTTTGAAGATGAAAGCATCCCAATAATAATCGCAACTAGTCCATAAAAAAAAAGTGACGTAATTATAGGTGGTCCAGAAAAGAGGATGAAAGTGAGAAGAACATCTATGGTGTACTTAAAATGAAAAAAAAATATATTTTCTAGATGGAAAAAGCACTATTCTGAAATGTTGTAATGCTCCATAAAATCACAGGAATTCAGTAACACATTACGAATGCCACGTATCTCTTTTTCTTATGACAAGAAAATACATCTAACTTATCTCTCAGGATAATGGCACCCATAATGACATATCCTTGTGTGCCTTGTTCTGACATTTTCCAAAGAACACAAATGCACCTTTAAAAGTTTGTATAGTGGTCAGGTTCTCGAAAAACTGGTAACATATTCTGTACAGTTGCTGTAATTCTGAGAGGGGATGGTAAATAATTTGTAGCCTTGCTTTATGAGGCTAGAATCATTTAAATAAATGGAGGAGTTACACTATGTATTAAGTAGCTTAAAATATATTTGTTAGGGCATTTCTCACTTTTGCAAAGCATGAAATGCTTTGCCTTTAGGCTTTATCTTACATGAATATCTTTGCTCATATACACTGGAATATATGACCTGAATGTACATCTGAATACATACTTATCCTATGTATGGGCTTTTGTTGGATCTAAACCTAGGGAAAAGATGCCTGTGTTGGTATGACATTCAGCAGAGAATTTGCTCATGAGTTACACTACTGGGGATCTAAAATTCAGGAAAGTAACCCTAAAACAGATACTACGTAAAATATAACAAAAACGAAATGGAGAAAGAAGAAGAGACTGTCATGATCATTAATGTTGCCTAAAGACACATATAAAGTACAAACTACAGCTTTCTCATTTAAAAAGCACAACTTTCACAACTGTTAACCAGAGCAAAATCCCATCAGTTTTCAAGTACTGATATGACATTTTTTACTTTCCAGACATAGAAAGCTCAGGTGATATGGGACAAAAAATGACAGGGATGTTAGTTAATTATATAATGTGCATCATTTTTTCCCTTAAAAAAAAGAACATAAAGTCACTCTAAGAAATCTGTGTAGTGAACATCAAGACAAATATACAATAAATGCAAATATAAAATAAATGCAACACAGTACAATTAAATTTAAGAATGCGGCAACCTTCTTAAAAATAAAGTATAGTATTATTTGCATTGCCATGTCCCTAGTTAATATATTTCAATTCACTGTCAAAAAGTACTATTTCTCTCTATTTTCCAAATACATCCTGTTCTTACTATTTCCAGTTGACAACAGAAGAACATTTTACATGAAAAGATGCAGTTAACTGTGAGAAATGTGTTTCATCTCACCTAACTTAAGTCCTCTAAGAGACACATGGTCCTGGGGGCAATTCTTTTCCACCTCTCTCTCTTAGACACCCATTTTAGGATTAACCGAATTGCCTTTGGAGATGCTATAACCTACTAAAGGCATAATTTCCAGATTATGACAGCAAAATAAGATGAAGTCTGCTCTTAGTGATCAGAAATTGGGTATTTTGAGTCATGATAAAGATAGCGCCTGTGATACGTACATTTCTGAGCATAGGAAATTTGCTGAAACAGAGCTTAGTACATTTTCCTTGATACTGAAATGCTTTTTTTCAAATGTGAAAAGCGCTGTGTAGGAACACTCCATGTATATGCTGTACTTTAGCCACTATTTTTAAAAAGTCACAAGGACCTTTAGGCAAAAGGCAGAGGGCAACAATTTGACAACATTGCATGTTCTTGGTGACCATGGTGTCACAATATTAAATCTTTTCCTTGCCTAAAAAGAACAGTGATTTATACACTGTGATCACTGTGTGATGTAACATCCTCTTTAATAAGAAGTGAACTTAATAATATTTTAACGTATAAAACAAAGCAAAAAGAGTTTTAATTCACAAACCCAACTTTGGAAGCTTTTAAAATGTTCACAGTTTTTTTAAAGAAAATACCCAGTGAAAGAAACATTCATCATGTTTGAATATAATTCAACTCGTTTGGTATCTCGGGCTATTTGTTTGGTATGTTAGCATTTAAGCTAACATATGGTATGGTTGTTTATGTTGTAGCAGTGAACCAGGGAGGACATTTATTCACATGGTGACTTTTGGAGTGAGTCAGACTATAATAACTCATAAATATTATATATTTTGTTATTTGCTTCTTACAAGCTGGATTACTGTCTGAAAACCCAAATGTTGGCTGCACATAGGAAAGAGGAATCAGAGAATGCAGAAGAAACCAATTTGTAAATTTGGGAGACCAGTGAAGGAAGGAAATGTCACCATAGAAGTGACATTTCATGATCTGCTAAAGACAATCCATACCCAACCAAAAAGCAACAGTCCTGCTTTGGTGGCAGATTCCCATCATTCCCTTCATGCTGGCACCATTTCTTGTGTGACTGCATGATCGTGGAGCTACTCTGTCTGAGAAGTGATCCTGCAGAAAAGATCCAAAAGCTCCCTTTTCAGGTGGATCTACTCCCTGATCTGACTGACTCTGCACCCTCACAGGTGCTTACTCATGATAAAGTGGGAGAATGGTTGTTGGAAGTCCATGGTAAGGAGTGGTTCTCACAGAGAAAGCACCCCAGTGTTTGCTGTGAGAAGATGGAAACAGGTAGATAAAGGAATGCGATGCATACATCTAGGACTTCTTTCCATAGTTTCCTGATTGACTTATGCATTATTTGCTCCTACTGACTTTTATATCAGTTTAATGTTTGCATTTACACACAGTATAATCATCCATCTTTCTTTTCCCTCTTTCAAAATCCATACACCTCAACAGATAAATTGTCATTAAACAAGTAAGATCCTGTAAGAGCTGAATAAATCAAACTGTATGCTGTCTTCCTATTTGATGGAGCAACTCTCTAAATATTATGCATTCATTTATCCCTACATTCAGAAGCAAGCTCAGTCTCTAGTAACATACTTCAAAATAACTACCAGAAAGCTGTATATGTGATTATGTGTGTATCTGTGCATATATCTACCTGTCTATCCATCCATCCATCCATCCATCTATCTAATATAACAAACAAACAATAGAATATGATCTTTTTAAAAATAGAATACATCAATTTCATTAACTGTTTTGTCTGGTGGACCAGTCATTCCACTAGTGATTTCTAGAATAATTAATTTTAGGAATTTCTTTTTGGTATATTTATTATAAAATATTTCTTTTCCTTACCATTTGAGGTATCATTGAGTTATTGGCTGCACTTTCCTGAGCAGTATAGAGTATCATTACCCTCTCTTTTGACAATTCCCTGCTTAGCTGCCTGTATCACCTTCAAAACTTTATTTTAGAACTTACCTAATTAGCCTTTGATCCACTAATTGGCTATTATCTACAGATCTCTCTGTTCTTTCTTGCATATAAGATTTTGTTCCTTTCATCATGGGAACACAGAAATTGTCATACTGGGACAAAACAATGGGTCATCTCGTCTCATATCCTCTCTCTTACTGGGGCTAATGATGAGACATTTCAAACAGACGTTCAGCACCCTGAGCCTGCTCCTGTCATTCTCTCTTATGCAAAGCATCCACTGAAATAAAAGGCATATAACATTTTCCCTTTGGCTGCAGGTGTGCACTGCAGATGTCTTCACTGTACTGTCCACAGTGACATTTAATTTTTTTTTCCTGAGAGATTACAACTAATTCAGAACTCAATCGCATGTACAAATAGTATAGATGTCATTTCCAAACAGGCTTAAGGTGCTAATTTGAGTACTGGGCCCCTTAAGGTTGTTAATCACAGATTGGCTATTCAGGGACACAATCTACTTGGGAAAGAAGCAGATCTGAGTTCTAAACTTTTTCCTAGTTGAGAAGTTTTTAAGTTTCAATGCTAAATCTATTTGCATTTTTTTGGCCTTAGAGGAAAGCAACTATAAATGTTTTCATAACAGTTGATTCATTTGGCTTCATTTAAAAAAAATCTATTTTTCAAAGATGGACCTTAAGAAACAATGAATCATCCTCTTTGAAACATTTCAAAAGTCTGATTTTCAGTATTTCCAACTATATCCATTTAAACTTTGTAAATGAGGCTTCAGAGCATCAGGAGGCTTGTGAAAAAAAATGTAAGACAGTTACCATGACTTTAACAGACTGTTGAAGTCATGAGTGAATGGCCTTTCTTGTTATCCAGCTTCGGATTCCTTAAGAGTTCAAGTTTTCGTGCTTGCTGGAAAGAAAGGGGGTAAGAAGCACACTAGAAGAAATAAAGAAACAATGAGAACTGAGCAGAGCCCTTTAGGAAGGAAATGAAGGGGAAGGGAAAAAGGAAAGGGGAGAGGGTAAAGGGTGAGAAAGAGGAAGAGGAAAGAAGAAAAGGGGAAAAAATGGATCAACTCTATTTTCCAGTGCCACAATGAGGAGCAGCAGCAGACACTGCTCAGACAAAGAAAATTCTTTTCAGTGCTTCCTCTAGGAGGAGAGATGAAATGACTTCTACTAGTGCTAAGGCTTAACTTGAACTCTAAATAAAACAGAATGTGAACACCTTATGGTTGCCAGGGCTGAATAATTACAGAGACCTTGCTGTAGCTTCTGTAGGTCATTACACTAATTTAAATTCACAATGCTTTCATCTCTCCTTTGAATGTAAAGTACCTCACACTGATCTATGTTGAATTTCATTTTCTGTGTTTTTAATGCCTAGATTTTGTTATTTCTCTCTCAAGTGCCTTAGAATTCATTCTCACCCTGATTACCATTTTGTCCTCACAAGAAAGTTGCACTACTTCAGTTTACAATTTAAAACCAAAGAAGATAGATGGATAAATTTAGTGACCAAAGTGCATAAATGGGTATCTTCTGGCTTAAACTAAGTTTGTTTCTATTTAAGACTAGAGGAAAGTTGAATATAATGCAACAGTATTGGCTCTTAAAACAAAGAATTATATCAGATTGCTGCCTCAGTTCAGTCGCGGTCACTCTCTCTGTGTGAGCGCGCGTGTGTGTGTGTGTGCGCACATGTGCATGCATGCATGCACTTCATCTCTAGCAAACACAAAGCTCTATGTCTTGGTTTGACTAAAACTTGATTCAGCTAAGTTGAATTTCTGTGTGGCCAAGATGTTTCATAAACTGACAAAACTTTGGCAAAAATACAAAGCTTTACATGTGTTCTCTTCTTCCCTCCTCATCAAAGCACTTCAAACACAGTTCCTGTGCCCTGGTTATGCCATGTGCTGGTGGGGAAATTGTACTCATACCTCTGGGAGGAATACCAGTGATTAGCTGAGGTGCTGGGGCTGGTCATATGGGACCCAGAGAGCTGACCTACTGAGCACTAGCCCCTGTTACAACATTGGGGTAGGATGACATACAAATTTCTGACTTTTGAAATGCGTCTGGAGCAATATTTCCATTGCCTAGCTGTGGTATACAGGCTGTGTTCAGATTGACATACAGCCTGGATTCAGTTGACTATATCCTTACTAGTGAACAGGTTTGAACTCTTTCAGTATGTGGCTCCTGGAGAAGGAAGGTCGGCACTCTTATTGTAGTTCCTCTTTAAAATTAGCAAGACAACTTTGAAGACTGGAGAGATCATAGCCTTAACCTAGTTCGAATAGAAAATGCAATGCTGTACTGGGAATGGTAGAAAATTAGACCCCAGAAAACATCCAAGATGAAAGTTGGAAATGTGGTAGAAAACTAGGCACTGGAATAATTTGATTTGATTATCAGAGCTTCTAAGAAACCATTCTTTCATTAGCAGAATACTGAAAAACAAGTGAAGAAATACCCTTAGGAGCCACCTTTTTTCTTCAGAAAGATGACGACAAATGTGAAGAAAAGGGAATAAGAGAAATGGAGAGAAGTATCTCTGAAATATTTGAACAGCCATGAAAGAGAACTGGCAGAGAGAAAGTGCATTGAAAAAAAGGATCAAAATCACATGAAGACTAGAAAAGATCTTTGTGGAAATAAAGAGTTAGTACTTAAGATGTCTTTCAGTAAAACTTCATGTTTGATTTTCCTCTTGTTTTACTTCCTTTACTTTACCCTTGAATGATTTTATAATTTCTTCTCATTATCCTTCTTTACTTTTTTCTCCAAATTACCTTCTTAGAAATTTGTATATCAGAACGGTACGTGTTAATTTCAGATGTGTACCACTTCTTTACACTACTCATTGGTTTCTGCACTCCAGTGTTTTGTAAGGATATACTGAGATTTTTATTGAGACAAGAGGGAAAACTAAAACATAAAATGACACAACAATTTGCCTCTTACAGCAGCTTATGACAGTGAATTTGGACAGACCTTAGAACACCCGTTAAAAATTAAAAAACCTTTGCCTACTTCTGTCCCCTCTGAACTGTGATTTTCTTTTTATAATAATATTTCAGGGTCCACATAACAGTCAGAAATATCCAACAATTAAATTAGTTTTGAAAATAACCCTAGATAAAATTTCCTTTAAAAGTTAAGTGGATTGGCAAAACCCTCTCTATGAATTATTCTTGCTTGTTCAACTGCTGAGGACTCACAACAGCTTTCATCAGTTTTACGTAGGCAAATGTAAGATGTCCACTTTTTCCAGTCACCAGAAACATTACTCAGTCATTTAGATCTCCTTACTCTGTGGAATTCTGAAAATAAGTAGATCTATGCTTTCTATCACTTTGTTCTTTTAAATATTGCAATTGCACAAATTCCTGGAAAGGTTTTAATAACCATTTTTTTCCATTCCTGAAAGAAAGTTGTAATTTTATACCTCTTTTCTCAAGTGATCTTCATAGGAACAAGCACTATAATAATTCTCATCCTGGACAAACTGATTTACAATTTGCTAGACCACAGTCCTTAGGGGCTTTTTTTGGTTAAAATATAGAAGTTAACACAAATGGAATATTTAAACTCAGTTGAACTTCAGCACTTTTTAACCTTCTCATAGGGAAACAAGTTAACATTTTCCTGTTTTTCATTGTGTGTTTTTCTGCAAGTACTCTAATTCTTTTATAATTACATCTGCAGAATTGTGAGCAGACTTGTTTCCAAATATTCTGTATTTTTTTTGAGATAATGTAAGAAGATTTTAATATGACTGCCAGCTGTCTCATACTAAATACATAACCAAACTTGGATTTTCCATTTTTTTAAAACCACAAAATAATACTGCAACACTTTATATAGGTTTATATGCTTCTAGCAACTAACACTCCTCATAGTTTCTGATACTAGAATACAGGAAGACAATTTTGTCTAGAAAAACATGAATGAATTCAACTCCTAAGAGCATTTCTTCCAACCTTCAGCAGAACGTATTTCTTCCTACAATTTTGCTGTAGTCTTGAACATAAGTATTGCCACAATCCAAAGAATAATCTTTTTTCAATTTTTTTCTATGACTTGAAAAAATTACAGCTTTTACTCTATGTAAAGGATTGAGGAAAAAGATGTGTGTTAAGTCCTACAAGTGCTATGCATGAAATGTTCAGACATATTTATGCAACTCTCCTTTTGTTTCTAAAATGCAGCTCCTTATTTCAGAAATAAAAGAGCTGCACTAAAACCAAAGATGTCTGAAATGGACATTGAGATATACTGTAATTGTACTCCATTCACATGACAACTGAACTGTCCGAATGAAAGCTTAAGAATCAGTTAAAAGACTGAACACATGAAGCACTGCTACCATGGTTAAGATGCACCAATTCCTGCTTACTACAGGAAAACATTTTCCGCACAGTTTAAGGGGCTTTCCACTCCCATCTACTATTTGGGATCCTCCATTCTGCCTCCAAAAGTAGTATTCACTGAACATGAAATGAAATCGGTTTGCCTGAAGAAACCTGGGAGACTGTTGTATTTTTCATATGCTAGTTACTGAAAATAGCAGCCCTTTCCCTCACCCCTCTCCCACCTGTCTCTATTGTTCTGAAGTTATTCACAAACAAGGGAAAAGCACTTCACTGAAGCATTTAGTGGTGGAACTTATTTGCATGCAGAATATGTGATATTGAATAAGGTACAGAAAACATTACTCAGGATAAAAATATGTTATGGGAATTATAGTGTCATCTTTAGAATCTGACAAATTGCCCAGTGTAGGAAAAGTTTAGACACTGGTGGCTTACTTGGGACACACATGAGTGGCAAGAAAATCATAGTGCTTCCCAGACAAAGTCTGAATTCTGATTTGATTGCAAAGCAGTTCTGGTAGGACCCTTTTCAAGTCACAGTTGATTTCTTTAACTAGAATTTGGCATTTGAACAAAGATAAGATTTTGCCATTTATTTCATTCTGTATTTTTGGAGTTCTGTGCCATCACACTGATGATAACTTTTCTTTTTTTCTTCACCCATAAACTGTTCATTTCTACAGTGGCATATGGGAAGGATGGCAAACTAACACCATAAATGCAAATGCTAGAAGGAAAACAAACCCACAAGCCTTGTTGCAATGTAAGGGTGCACAATGCTTCTTGTATCTTGGCATCTTTCAAGAGAACCCATCCCATCAGCTGTCATTTATACTTTAAGATGATTCATCTCACTTCTTTGGAGTAGAGGTGGCAAATAAACCAATCAGCTGCTGTGATTTTATGAGGTAAACAGTCTTCCTATTAGAGTTTTGGAGTAAATTGAATTTGAAGCTGATCAGTATGAAAGCATTGAGCTACCAAGCAAGACACTCTGTCAACACTCAAACAGACTTAGGACACTTACTTTTCCAAGAGGGTACCTTAATAATCATAAAATCATAGAATGGTGAGGTTGGAAGGGACCTCTAGAGATCATCTAGTCCAACCCTCAGCGTAGCCCCTACGGGGACTGAACTCACAACCTTGGCATTAGCAGCACCACGCTCTAACCAACTAGGCTAAACCTGCCCCAAGAAAACACCTCTGCCTCTACCTGAGGCAGACTCCAGAGAATCATAGAATTGGTAAGTTTGGAAGGGATCTCTGGAGATCATCTAGACCAACCCTCTAACAAGTGGCCCATACAGGGATCAAATCCACAACCTTGGCATTCTTAGCACCACATGCTAACCAACTGAGCTAAACCTAACCCCATCTTAGAGCCATCTTTTGATGCATGTATATGAGAGGCAAGAGGGTCACAAATATTTCTTTCCTATTATGTGTTCAAGAGTTCCTCAGATGTCTTCTGTTTTGACTTAAATGAATAAATTACTTAACACCGTATTAAGTCCATCAAATTAAAAGACTTTTTAAATCCTCCTGATGGCAACAAGATTATGCACGAAACTGGAATTGGACACTCTGGAAGAAACCAGTACTGTGTCCCTAGTGATACTGAAAGATAACTTTCTGTGCTTTTAACTAAAATCAAATTCTCAAGAGCTCCAGTTTGACTGGTGTAAACAGAGAAAAATTCTGTCTAAGTACTGGTATTCTTTGCCTTTGGGTTTATGACAGCTGAGCAGAATTAAGAAACTGGCCTTCTCCCTTTGCAAATAGTATTCTTCACATTTCATGGATTTAATCACCTACCTCATATGAACAGAGATAGTAGGTTTTAGCAGCACAGATGAGGGCTGCAGTCTCGGCAGGCTCTGTTGCTTTGTTCACAAATGACACAAGGAGAGGTTCAGCAGACTTTAGGGGAAGACACAGCAAAATCACTCCTTTGCACATTTTGAACAAAACCCACAATTTGGGGAGTGGCATTTGTGATCTTTTTTTCCATTCTTATAAAATATTTTAGGTAAGTGAAATGTCTATTAATAACAGTGTAATATTTTCTCACTGAAATTCATGCAGATACTGTTTGCATAGGCACGTAGAATAGCTGTACTTTCCCCACAAACATATTCAACAAAGGTAATCCTTACCCTCAAAATTAGTGTAAATATGGAGGATGTATCTCAGTCCAATGGATAATGCCATAGTAGCAATCTACTCTAGTCTCAAAGCAGAAAACATTAAATCATTTCCATTGTCTTATTGAAATCAGTAAGTCTACCTTGACTCTTATGAACATTTTATTGGATCAAGGACATTAAGACTTTCTTTAAAATACATGTTTAAATCAACCAATCACAAAAATTTGCTAGTGTCATTGCAAACAACACAATGTGCACTTGGTAGTGGGTGCATTTTGGTTCATTTAAACAGAAGTTCATTCATAAAATACTCACTGAAAGCAGTAAATATAATTGCAAAAATCATAGCAGACAAGCAGAAAATCAAACGGAGAAACAGAAAATGGCAATATCTCTCCACATTCACGTACATAACAAGCTCTGCTTATCTCAGGTACCTAAAGTAGTGTTATTTATAATAAGACATTGACAAAATGTGGTCAGGAATGTTCTGTTACCTTCCTTGAGCATGTAAGTAATTAAGTGGTTTGGAGCATGAGCTAGGTGCAGGCACCTACACCTTTACTATTATTACTACTATTGCTACTATTGCTGCTACTACTACTACTACTTCAAGGCCTGCCTGGATGCAACCCTGTTTGACATGCTCTAGGTGACCCTGCTGAGCAGGGAGGTTGGACTAGGTGGTCTCCAGAGGTCCCTTCCAACCTTACTGATTCTGTGATTCTACTACTACTATTCCCTCTGTGGCGCTCAGATGTCCCAGTGCCTTTCGGATTCTGTAACGTTATTGTAGTTTTCTAAGAGAACCAGTGGGCTGTCCTATTCTTTCCCTTCTTTCCTCCCCCATTTTACTGGGGAACATGGTTCTGGAAAAAGGGAATGTAGTTACTGGGATTTTATATCTCCATTCCTGTTGAGGGAGTTGGAGTTTTTGCCTTAATGTGCTTTTGAATTAGTGTTATTTGGGAAGTAACAGAAAGAAAAGCATTCTCTTTCAGCATTAAGTCTAGACATGAAAAATGAAATGAAAAAGAGGTGAACATGGATGTAGACCGGGAATATGCTAACAATCATATTGTCCTAATTTTCAGATCCTTCTTTTAGAAAGGTTACAAACAGGACAACATGAAAAATACTGGATCTGCTGAAGGAGACTGATAGAGAATATTGCAGCTTTTACCTTCACAGAGTCCTCTTTCTCCTTGTGTCATTTGTGAACAAAACTTGTTTGGCGGCATACGTAAAACTAGTTGATGGTCTCAGTTCAATGAATCAGTTTCATTTGTTTCAGAAAGAAAAATACAGGTGCAAACTGGAGCAGATCGCAGTTGAATGACCAGCAGTTCATGGGTCATAAGGCTGAAAAACTCTGCTCGCTTTGAGCACCTTGCATTCCAAGTAAAAAAAAAAAGAAACAAAAACAAAACAAAAAATGCTGGATATATATGTTAGCAAAAGCATTGTGACACTGATTTCACAGAACCCGTTTTTTGAATAAACAAATGACTTCAGCTTCTACTGCTGTCAGTCTAACCCCCTTTCAAAAGCAGTACATTTCACTTAAGAAATGTTAAAAGAAAGCTGACTCAATCTGTACCCCTATATGAGGCCATTCAGTTCTACTAAATGAGAAAAAAAATCCTTGAATAACTACACAAGTGATTTTGAAAACATATTCAGTTGGGACTTCAGCCCTTCCTAACCTTAACACTGTCCCCAAGATGTGATGTACGTAGGTACTCATCACAGTTCTAACGTGTCAACGCAGCAAGTTATCAATCAGCACAAAAAAATATAAGTTTTTCACAGTGGCTGACAGAGAATAAAAAGTTTATTTTTTTTTCCCAATTCTCATCTTTCCAGATCTCCTAAATTATAGCAATGTTGGACATGTTTTTGTTTTCAAGACCCATCTGGCTTAAGTGAGTTTTTTCACAGACCACTAAACACCTATTTTTTTGGCACCTATTCCACGTGGCATTGACAAACAGGAGCATTGTTACTTTATCTACAACATGTAACTATGTCACAAAATACCTTGTAACACACGCATTGTACTTTGTTTCCAGAAGAACATACGATTACTCCTAGTTTTAAAACTTCCTCTCAAGAAACTACATTTTATCCAGAGTATCATGTCTGAAATGTTGTGTTATTTAAAACAAAAATGCTCTATGGCTGACAAATGTACAGGAATTAACCTTAATGAGGATTAATTGCATGGTTAATTATCAGTTGCCATTGTGCTATGCCATGCATTACAATAACAGCAACGCCAGCCATTTTTTGTTATGATTCTCTTCCTAAACTGTTAATGCCATAAGTTAATGATTTGATAAAGTTCAGATTGCTGATATAATCAGATCACAGCTGCTCTGGTAATGAGTGCTATAGAGATGCCTATAAGTAGGTTAGCTAATTAAGTATTAACATATCCACCACAATATCCATCATTATGCTTTAATGCTGTCCTTCCCAAATGCCCATTCTGGGAATCCTTATTAGTATCATTTGCTCTGGGACTCACCTGCAAAATGATATTCATTGACACTTACCTAGCAGGAATCCCCAAGGAGCATTTGCAGGTTGCATTGCTACTAGCACATGGGGAAAAGCTGGCAGGATGCTAACTCCACAGAAGGCATTTATGCCACTGCAGGTGCTTCCACTGCTGTCTTGCCAAGCAAGAGCATTCAAAAATTGTGAGTCGGATCCTCCAAAATCAGGCTCATTTTTATTCAAGAGCTTTTAAAATTTCATGTTTGGGTATTGCATTGATGGGTTTTGTGCATTCGTCTTCTGGTTTCAGAACTTCTGGGGCTTAGGTAGGCCACGCTTTGTGTCTTTTTTCTACGAAGCTAAAAATATATGAACAAGAAAAAAATAAGGATGGGGAGCAGGCTGAAGAAGCAAGTGGATAAGGAATAGCACTCTGTCCTGGAGTTTTCTGAAGACAAATGAACATGACATCTTCAGCCAAAGGATGCAGTGGAAAGAGTTTTAGAAGACTGAAGTCTTTAAAGGAGTGTTACACCCTAATTGAAAAGGAAAGATAAGTGATTACCGATTTCAGTGATCATAGCCCAACTGCAGTCAATGGCTCAGGATCTAGAGGAAAACTGAAGTTTCTGTAAAAGGGAAAACTAGGCAGTGTCTTCACAGAAGGGCAGAAGGTGATATATGAAGCCTGGGTTCTATAATATGAAAATCATCTGAAAGAAAGCAAGCTCTAAGTTCTCCTTTCTAACAGTAAGCTTCACTGAATGAGAGAACACGGCCATACTTTGTCATCATTCTTTTCCCCCTTTTTACACTGTTCCTGCCTTCCACAGTTTCACCAGGTTGGTTTCCACTAAGGATTTAAAGAACAGTGCACAGAACCTCAAAAGCAGTATCTGTCTGTGACGTATAAGAGCCCTAGAAAGGTGTTTAGTATCTTGGAAATGCAAAGAAAGGAAGATCTGAAAATGGAGACATGGTTTCTGAGCCTAAAGATGGAACCGAGCCATGGCTACCTTCTAAACAAGGAAGAAGATAAATAGGTGAGAACACAACAGATTCATTTTATGTTGAAGAAAGCTGGTCTGCAAGGTAATATTGGAAAAGACAGAACTACCCTTTGAAGTGTTTCTGAAAATTTGATGGTAAAGCACAGAAAGATTTGATACAAAAAGTGGTTCCATGTGTAATCCATATTCTCTGCCTTCTGATCTACCACTCAAATGACCTGCTTTATTTGAATTGTTGTTGAATGTTAAATAATGAACATAGGAAGTGTTTGGCAATACAAAATAGCATTGAAACCCTAGAGCTTGGTGAATAATACATTAAGGAACGTTATTTCATTAATAATATGTTTCCTTTTTATTATATAACAAGCTCAATAGCTGGAGGAAGAATAGAAGATGTAAGATTTTTTTTCCTCATTAATAAATTCAGTAGAATGAAGGACAATCTTAGAGTAAAATAAATTACTGTTTCTGCAATACAGCAACATCTCCTCTTGCATCTAAATAATCTCTTAACAGAGAGTATGCCTACCTGTAGCCATCCCCAGAAAGCAACTCAAAACCACCAAGTTCAACAAAATGTGACCTCTGCATCAACTATAAGAAATTATAGAAACAACTGATCCAGAAGAACTTTCAAAAGGAATCTATTAACCTATTAAAGGAACTCTTTATGTAGAGAGTTGTAATTTCTAAAGCCTCTATACCTATGTCAAAAAGCTACAAAAAAAAAAAAAAAAAAAATGGATTCAACAGCATCAGGTCATATGTAGATTGCATAGTCCATCTGAGGAAGACTTTTTCATATCAGAAAAAAAAAATCTCCAATTTGGAGGTGCATCAGCTAATATTTTGTTTAGAAGCATTAGAGGTAAACACCAATGTGAAGTAAAATAGCAGTTTAGAAGCATCACTTGTTCATACAGGCAACAAGTCACTTCTTTGTCACATTCCAAATATCTTAGAATATTTTCAAGTCGCACAAGGCATAACACATGTTAGTAAGAACTCCAGAAATATTTTTTGTCTACCTCAAGTTTTTGTTTAGCATGTGCTTTTGTAGTATCTTAGAGCTATTCTGGCCCAAAGTGTACAACGTACAACTATCTCAGCTTGCTGACGAAGTATAGAAGACAACTTTCAGCTGGAAAAGAAAAAAAAAAAAAGAGAGAGAGAGAGAGAGAGAGAAATATATTTAAAACCACTTTTCTGAAACATGAAATAGAAAATTCAAATTTAAGCGATTACACTGCTTCCTTTATTTTTAAAGAGGGGACACGTTTTAAGATTTTTTCTTTGCAGAAACTTTGTTCAAATTCATCTTCTAAAGAGCCATATGCTTAATTTTAAGGTCCTGCATGTTTCACTTATTGCATATCATCTGTTTTTATTGTTGCTGTTAGGTTTCTTTCCTTTCTCTAAGGAAATCATGGTCAGAGAAAACGTTATGTAAAACAGTCGTGACTCTAGTAAAAACTAATCTTTTCCCACTGTGATTGGGCAGCATCTACAAGAGCTCTCTTAAAAGCTAAGAGAGGGTTAGGATGACTGATACAGTGCAGATGCTGTCACACTAGGAATGATCTCTGAGCATAAGTGAACTACAGGAGAGAGATTCAGCTGTGGGTTCAGGCACTCAGTCTGAGATGACTGATGGCTTGAGTGTCTGCAAGAGACCCCCAGTGCCTCAGCTCTCACCACCATCAGGGGAGGATCGAGTCAATGCAGCTGATGGAGGCTGCAGAGCTATTCAGCTCACACAAAAAATGATCCTGTCATCTGACCAGCTGAATTGCTTCCCATTTCCTTCGACCATACTGCCTAGAACAGGACAGCTCGCCCGCATGCTGCCTACCTTCACTGTAGATACCTAAAGCTAGGGAGCACTAAATTCCCTCATGCTAATGTTCATAAGCTTTGCCTTTGTTTCCTGAACACAGTGAACACATCTGGCTACATCTGATGTACTATTTCTTGTCTTGACAACTCTGGCATTGTTTTCTCCAAGTTTTTCTGCAAGTTTTTAGCTTACTGAGAAAATGGTACATTCAAGGCAGTTTCAATGTTTTATTTTCCATTTATACCAATTAATGTATGCATTGTATTTCTGTCCTGGACCTATATATGACTTATATCTGTACCTGGGTATTTATGCCAGGATGATACTGTCTCACTGTAGAAACTGCTAACATAATACTACCTTCATCAGACATAAAGGTTTTAAAGGGGTTAAAGACATAAAGGATAAAACTGCTATGCAAATAATGTTCACTGGGAAGAAAATTCTACTATCCAATAACTGTCACCACATACAACATGCAGATGTTTCCATCTGCTTTGTTACTTCTAGCTAAATTTGTATTATTTAGGCTATTACAAGTCCAGCATGGATATGATTTCTAATAACAAGACACAGGTGTTCCCTTTAATTCCCTCTTTCACTATTTGCTTGACAACACATTTTACTTCAGCTGTTAGGTGTTATTGCTCTAGGCAGCCTAATGCAATAAAATGAACATAACTTGTAAATTATATTTTGGACCCACTGAAGCAAACAGCCTTTTAAGAAGCGGCATTTAAATAACAGATTAATAAAATATGTATTTCCTATTTTCCCTTCATTTTATTATATAAGTCAATCATGCAACACTAAGTTCTTATTTTGTCTGACAGTACTTTAACTGCTATGGAGCTAATGAAGCGTCACATTTTTTTATTATTTTGTAGCCAAACTGAAATCAAGCAAAATTCAACCCCCTTCCTAACTATTCCTATATTAACTATTATATATTAACTATTTCAACCCCTATTCCCAACATTAACTAAAGCCAAGAGCACAGACAGTCCCTGAGATCTGAACCACATCTCAAACTAACTAAATAAATAAATAAATAAAAATAAAATTAAAAAAGGAAAGGAAATAAACCATTTAGGAAGTTGCTTTTGCAAACAGACTGTTTTGCTCTTTTCTCTGCATGTATCAACAGAAAGTTTTTCGTTCACAATGAAGTAATTTATAGCCTGTTTCCATTATAGCCACTGCTCTTTTCCACCCAACTCATTCACTTCATGGTCATTCCTCCCACAGTCTTACTGAACAAATTGCTTGTAACTTATCGGTTGACAAACTTCAACTGTTCCACTTAAAAGTAACAGAGTAATATTCCATCATGCGAGAAAGACTTTGCTTGAACTGGGCCAAAAATTCAATAGGACAGAATTAGTGAAAAATAGTATTCTATTTTCTTGACTTGCCAATTTCAAACATGGCTAGAAATTGTTGGCAGTCTTCCTTTAAAGGGGTAATTAAAAATAAAAAAGGCAGATGGCAACTAATGAGAAATGTTGCTGAAGAACAGTGTGGAAAGTTGACAGTAAAACTGCCACTCCTGAGAGCGCAATAAAGGAGCACTTTTCTCTCTTGGAAAGAGTGGGGACAGATCTCAGTGTTTCAAAAGAAAAAAAAAATCAGACTATTTTCTTCTCAGAATCCCCTTCCTCCTTTACTCTGTATTTTTAATCTTTACAATGTTCAAACTGAGTCTCAAACACAGCTATATGGAGATAGTTCCATCTATAAAAGATAGTCCTTCCTTAGAGGACCAAAGCTCCA
Organism: Rhea pennata; assembly: GCF_028389875.1. Classification (NCBI taxonomy): domain Eukaryota; kingdom Metazoa; phylum Chordata; class Aves; order Rheiformes; family Rheidae; genus Rhea; species Rhea pennata. Next base: position 162,274,691 of record NC_084663.1, read on the forward strand.
GTTTCTTTCTAGTGTAGACTGAAGGTCATCTCTTGCAAAGGCAAGTTATTCTTGAAGCTTTCTTTTAGTTCTTCATGATAGTAAAATGTAAATATCCTCTTCTACCACATAATAAGGATCAGAAGATATAATTGCAGAAACATGCTCATTTTCAGCTGTAAAAATGGAGGAAATGTAAACTGCACTGTTAAATCTGTAATGATAGCCCTGTTTTCATCTGTGACATCTTCCTATATTTGAAAAATAATACAACATTTCTTTAAATTTCAAAGATATTATTCAAGGTAGTATTGTATATATGAAGGTAATAATAAATTCTCAGCTATCCATAATATCTGGCATGAGGTCTGAAATTCCCATTAAATACCTTACATGAAAATGCTTTCTGGCAGTGAAGTGAACATCCCTGTTAACTAGCACTGATTGTACAATAAGCACCATTAAAGACAGATTATCAAATTAAAACTGAATCAGTTTTGCAAGATGAGTTAAAAGTAGTTTCAAGGACTACATCTGCCCATGAATTGCCCTGGCGGTGGGCCTGATCTAGTGAAGTACTCTACAGAAAAGCTATTTTTTAAAAGCATATGAATAACATAATCTTCCTCAGCTGTTTCATGCTTACATTTTGAGCCACATTTAAAAATATTCCTGGATCCCAGACAGGTTGTAAAGAAAGCAAGCCAACAAAATTTTCCCCTTGAGAATGATTTTTCTCTTTGTTTTCAACAAGATCTGTACAACTATAGGTGATACCAGCTGGCTGTGGAAACCCACCACATGTGAAATGCTGTCAAATACATTAAATAAACAGAGCATCAGATCAAATATTTCGACTGTTAATACCATGCAGAAATGGTAACTTTATGTATGCCTTGAAATAACAAAAGTGCTTTCAGACACAAGTGAGATTTTAAACTTAATGATGATCTCTTATAAAAACAACATTTAAATCTATTATCATATCAAATGGTTATGCCAGTAACACAGTACTTCCTTCTATTTAACATAACACATTTCTACTGGAGGTAACCATATAATTGATCTTAAAGGACACGTGCATGTGTGCTTGTATACAATGCATTTATATACTTGCACGAGCATTTGCAAACATACATATATGTGTAAGAAAATGTATGTGGCAGCATCCTTTAGGGTTATTAATATGGTTACCGACATACATATATGCAGCTGCATGTGTATACATATATACACACATAAATATACATGTACAGGTGTATGTATGTACATCTATATATACGTAAATATATATACACACACATACACACACACATTACTTACACACACAGCTTGCACACACAAATATATACACAACTAGCTTGTGCTAGTTGGTACTATGCTGTTCTAGGGGTTGGTTCTGGGCCACGCTTTTATTTAGCAATGTCAACATAGGTCGTGTAGCTCTATCAACAATACTGAAGATTCACCAAGAAATGCTGTGACAGAAGTTTATTTGCAACTCTAATAGTATGAAGCAGATTTTTAAAAAACATGTAACACAGGAACGTAGCCAGATCTAGGCCTTGAGCGCTGTGGAAAAAATTATCTTCTCAAGAAGGGAAGGGAGACGCTGGAGAACACTGCTTTCACTCACTGTATTGGTACCATGCTTGAATCCCTTCTCAAAACCTGCAAGCGTACCCTGGTTTTAGCAGCTTATCAGAATAACATGGGCCTTCACAGTCACTAGCTGCAGTTATGCACCTCACCACCCCCTGGAAATTACACAGCTTATTTCTCAGAAAGTATCCCCCGAGGCTGTGTTTCCCCATGCTTGTGTTTTTAGCTCTGACCCCCTCCTTTATTTCTGTCAGTCACTGACTCTGTTGTATAATCTTCGATACCCTAGTGTGGATTTTCTTTATTTATGTTATTCTATGAAGTGTGAAGAATTCATTGTTTTCCGGGAGATGATATTCTTGCCCAGCTGTGTTTTTATTTTTATTAAAACTGAGATTTTCCAGCTGCAGGCAAAGCTCAAAAGTAGATCAAGAAATCACACTCCAGCAGAAATGTATCTTGGATGTACTCTTCCACCTGTGTGGTGCTCACAGCAGTGTAGCTTCAGGTACTGTGTCTGGTTTTTCTCATTATGGGAACATCTCAATCCCAATCTCTCTGCTATAAATAATTTGCAGGCTCTTTTCATGGTTCTGCTGCTGCCTATATTTTATCTGAACTCTTTTGATTTTAAAGTTCCATAGACTTGAAATTAGTCTTGTTGTACAGAAGCTATTCAAAAGAGGATTCAGGACAGTTCTGTGAATTTGACACATCGCCTTTCTTGGCTTCATGTGGTTCAGTGTAAACCCCTGTTAGATAGAACAGGCCAGAATCTCAGGTGGTGTAAATCACACTACGCCCTTCAAAAATTAATGGACCTGGGCAGATTTGCATCTGCAGCAGACCTGCACCCACAGTTTCACTGATACAGGAAAATGGTGTTGTTATAAATATGCAAAATATGTAAACGAGTGAGCTTGCTTTGCTTAATTTTGATACCACATGAACACTGGTTTCAAATACAGCTGGGCAATAGTATTCAAGATGTCAAGCAGAATCCAATTAACACATTACTTCAGCTAAAACCCACACAAAATTCTTCAAAAGTTTGTGAGATTTTCCCCCTCCAATTACAGAAAGTTCAAATGATCAGTAAGTAGAAATACGAGTGGCAATAAACTTATCTTAAAAAGTAATTGCCTGGAGTGATGCTTATTGACAATTGTGAACATCACAGCCACCTGGGAATTTCCCACAGTCAAATTCCCATGTCTGATTGTGAACCCCAGGGAAGGAAGATCTGGCTGCACCCCATTCCCTCCTTGCCTCTTGTGTTGCTTTTCCTGCAATTGCTTCCACAAAAAGAGAAAAAGAGCACCTCAGATGGATTTCACTGTGCAGTTCCCTGAGTGCAGCCAGTCTTGGTGGTCATGGACCGTGTTCTACCTACCATGGAATATGTGCTTATCAACACATCAAGTATAGACAGATGTAGCCCTAAAATTACCACTGAGCTCAAGATCAAGAGAACTGCTCTGCCATTCTCAGGGTAAGAACCATAATATTTGAAAGCTAGACATTTGCAGTAAGAAGACCAGTTAGGAATGCACAAGAACAAATAGGAAACCTCTAATGAGATTCTGCAAACAGCTGCTGTTTGGATTCACATTTGCTTAGATGGCAGAAGACAGATGTTAAATCTATGCTTGTGTCCCTAAATAAATATATCCTGCTTTTCATAAATGCTTGGCCCTGTCAGCTCCTATGAGCTTCCACAGTGATGTCTCTAGTACTTCTGAAAAACAAGCTGTGTTTATTTTGATTTATAACAATTTTTAGGTTCCTCCTAACTTTAGATGTCAAAGTTGGAAAATTGGTGCCTGATTTTTTATTTTTAATTTAGTTACATTTTTACAAGTATTTCCTTATTTTTGCAACATTATATAAAGTAATGAATTTGAAGGAATAATTCATTTATACAGAATAATGAAATAGAAATAGTTTAGTTTAGATGAATAAAGGAAAACTTATTTTAATAGCTTGTTAAATTATTATACACAGAAGAAGCATATCATTAAAAGACTAAAGTATTAATACAAATATTTATTTAGGTATGTTTAAATACATATAAATGTTTAATGTACCACTCCTAATGTTGGTAACTTACATGTAATAATTAGTTAACTTTTGAGGAGATCTCCAGTGTCATTTGATATGTTTCTTGGTCAAATTACACAAAACATTTTCAAAGCTCAAAAGCAACTCTAAATAGAGGAGGACAAACTATTTTCTGCTTTCTTGTCTTTTATTGGATAGAAAATCATTTTTGCTCTCATGTTTAAGTAATAGATATTTTTTATGTTGGCTAATGTTCATAATTTCTAGCAATGACTGTTTTGGCTTCTAGTTTTATACCTGGAACACTTCCTTCCATGATTTCTTTGTGTATCTATTATTACTTACTTAAAGGTCCATTTTAACTGATTCATAATAACCCTGAAATAGTTCTCCTTCTGCAAATAATTCTTCAGATTTGGCCATCTCCATAGAGGATATCTGCTTTGCAAGCAGCACTTGTAATCTAACTAAGAATGGCAGAATTTTGCTCTAATAATTTACTGTTCTTCATCAAAAAGATAGACAAAAAAAGAGAGGTAGATTCAATCTGCTCTTAATTTTCTTCCCTTCTGAGAAAGGAGATTTTGAACTGTAAAAGGTCAGTGGACAAAGACATTAGCTAATAATCAGGCAGTCCCATTGACCTTCAAATAGAGAAAAAGCGTATCGTAACTTCAGGTGCAACCCACTCACTAGTGTAATAGAAGAGGCTATATATACAGTAGCTACCAGGACATATGATTTCCTTCCACTACTCTAATCAAGATAAAGTGGGACAAACAATGTTAACTTCCACCTACAGTAAGAATAGATATTTTGTAGGAGGAAGGAATAATAAGACGGCAATACTACATTACTTGCCTTTTCTCCCAGCGAAGAAAGACGGAAAATGACAAAGCGAGACCAAAAATGTTTCACACTGCTACTGTAAAAAAAGTCTATCTTGAAGTTTAAAAAAATTATCTTCCCTATTCTTCAGAGTGAAATGTAGTAGCTTCAGTTTTGTTAATCTTAGAAAAAGCGCGAAAAAGTAATATGCAAAGAGCACAGTGGTTGCCAATACTGGACAACTGCTAACAGTCCCTCTCAAAACACTTGTACAAAATGATCTGTGAGGACAGTAAAACTAATTAAAATTAGAAAAGCAGTAAAAAGTATATTTCAGATGAGGTTTGAACTTTTAGGTGGAAGCCTCAATGATCAGAGGGGCTGAAGGAAAATCCATACTAGTTAGAAAAAGAGAAGCTATTGCCAAATGATGATATGTTAATTAAAGAAGCAAGGTCCACAATATATCTATGAATAACAGCAATTACTTCAAATCACTTTACAAACACCTTGTTAATCTGTACAGCATGAGGAGAATACACGTGCAGCACAGGAAAGTAATACTGCTTTGAACTCTTAAGTGATTTCTGGTGTTTGAAAGTAAGAGCTGAATCCAGCACTTTATGGCAAGATAATACTAGAAAAGTCAACAGGAAATGAATTAAAATAATCAAATTTCTAACAGAAAAATTCTATACATAGAATGTGTATACATAGACAACAGAAAAAGAATACTATTCATAGCTTGCAAAATGAATGTGAGAGCATTGATTTAAGGGTGATGCCAATGGTACACACAGTGGAAGAACAGAAATGACAGGAAGAATGTGTTACAAAATTTAAAATGTTCCACTTGCCCACACACCATGCTGATATCTATCTGGATAAAGGAACTTAGAATTAATTGCCGGAAAGAAAAGAGTAGAGAGATGATGAAGAACCTTAATTGAAGAGGGGCAGTGTCATAACAGAGAGGAATCAGAAACATGGGCAAGGAAGCCCTCCAAGAATATGGATTAACTCCAGTGACAAAGGACATTATTTTGGAAAAATAACTGTGAGAAAGCCTACCAACAGTATGAAAACTGCTCTCTGAAGTACTCCCCAGTGGCAAACAGAGGGTTTGCAGTCAGCATAAAGAGAGAAGATAATTGAATGGCAGAGTAAAGAACAGATGAACTACACTGGTAAAAAACTGAGGTGGAGGTAAGGATGGGAGTATGGTTGGTGAGAAGCGTAAAAGAAAGGGAGCACTTAGAGGATGCAGTGCCAGAAAGAACTCACACAAGATGAAGAAAAAAACATGAAGGATGGTGTAGGTAGCAAGAAAATAAGGAAATAATTATGGAAGGGAAAAAGGTTCTGCCTGAAAATAAAAAGGCTATCTGACTATTACGATGTTTTGATAAGGATAACTCTATTTACATATACTTGTAACATCATACATAGTGTTATATTTGTCACTGTAGCACACACTGACAGTGGGCCACAGCCACGGTGTCACTTGGGCTTAAATCCTAAGTGTACACATTATTTGATTGCTATGCTCTCAAATTGCTATTTTAAAATCTCTGGAGCCACCAAGGTGAGCCTGCCAACAACATCGAGCTCTGACACACACAGCAATCAAAAAGTCCCAGCTCTTCTCCGTCCTTTCCCAGTTGACAGGAGAGCCTGGCTACAAGAATGCTTTTGATCCTTTCCGTTCTTCTAAGGTGATTACTAACTGCACCTTCTCCAGTCTGAGACCACTGCTCAGATAAAAAGGCCTTGCTCCCTCCAGGAGAAGGAGTGGAAGGGCATAGTCAGGCTCCTGTCTTGACTAGGAACAAATTTTACGGCACCTAGTTGACACCAGAGCTGCTATGCAAAGGCTTGGTTCCCACACCAATCCTGAGAACTAACCAACAACCTGGTGATCAAGAATAGTGCCCAAACCCAAATGGTTAAAAATAAGCCATCCGGAGCTAGAAAACTATTCAAATCTGAGCTGAAGAATGACAGTTACTTACAGCTGCTACAACCTGGATAATCTGCTGCCTCTCTACTTGGGATGCATTACTACTTAATAGGGCCACAGCCCAAAGCTGAACATTTCTTCAAATATAAGAACGCAGGTAAAGCCTTATATTAGGATAACGAGATAAAGTAATGGTTTTGGACTAAAGCTCCTGTTCCGAGAAAGTTTGGGAGTGAAAGAGCTCAAAGATGTATAAAGAAATTTGCCTGCCTCTCAGTAAGGAATAGCACAATTAAATATTGCAGCCCTGAGGGTTGCCTGATACTATTTCCTTTTTACTGCAGCAGATATGACAACAGCAGATTGTGATTCTGCTTGTGAGTTGCTGCTGGCAATCATGAGCCTCCATAGCTTGCAGCCAGCTTGAGAAAAGCTGAGGCCCTGTGAATTGCACAGGCCAGAATTGTAAGTTTTATCACAAAGTGCTGGATGGAGGAAAGGATTTTCCTCAAATCAACCAGTGCCTTTCTCTTTCCTAGCAAGGCACTCTGCATTAGCATTTCCTTCAGCAGGATTATTTTTCAAACTTAGAAACACAGAAGAAAATAAATATATAAAACAAGAATATTTCTGAAATTACAGTATCATAGTTACCTATTTGACTTTTTCTTATCTTGCTTCTCTTTGGATTATGGGAGAAAGAGTCTGTGAGAAACAGCTGAATTCTTCTTTGGCTAATATTTAATGACATTTCAAATATATTAGCTTTTAAATGGGTAGAGGAGTAATTGTTTTGAAGCCAATTGCACATTTTTCATCAATTTAATCCCTTTATTCCCTTTTATAACGAGCAGAGAGCTGAAGATGCTGTTTTGCATTGCATCTAGAGCATTCACAAAGGCTTTAGAAGCCTGCACACAAGTGATTATTGAGTATCTCCAAATATATGGTAATTCAGGGTCTACAGTCTCCACAGATTCATGTCTCTACTGTGCTCTCTCTTTCAACATGAAAAAAAAATCCTGCTGCATCTCAGCAAACAATCCAAATATGTTCATCATTTACTACGATATTACTTTTTGTACTAATATGGATAAGTAAAGACTGAAAATTTTAAATTCCTCCCACTCAGAAGCAAATGCAACAAGATGTTCAACATGATATAAAATCATACTATACTGTATGGATTACATTGCATCAATATTCAGATGTGTCTGAAAATGCCAACTACATAAGTAATTTTAATATCCTAGCCAAGTTTTTTAATAACAAATGCCTTACTCAAATCTTCTGTATTATTATTGGTGCTGAAAAAAGTGACCTGATTTTTTGAAGTACTGAGTATGATGTCAGTTACTTAAATGCTCATAAAGGCTTTTGGGCATAAATTCAGATTGCTAGTTGTTTAAAGCTTCGTGTCATTAATGATATTCCAATTATTTGTATAGGCTGACATTCATAAATTACGAATTGTTTCCCTGATTCAAATACCCATGCTTGCATTGTCACCAATGGTAAATATATATTTGAGGTATCTTTTAAACTAATCAGCATTGCATGAAGACGTTTTGCTAGCCTTGTTCATCTCCTAACCATTTTATCTTTTCAAGACCAACATGTTGTTTTTCTACTCAACATTGCAAGAACGGACTCACTAATCAAGAAATACCTGTATCTCATTAAAATGCACAGTTTCTTTTAAGTGCTTAAGTGATTTTTTCCAAAAAGAAGTTATGAACTAGTCCCATTGAAGGGGAGAGGAATTTCAATAAAGACATCTCATATTTGAAATTAAACTGTTTAAAGCTGGTAGAAAGGCTGAGCTGATTTAAAAGAGGAAGAAAAGGTTTTCTAGGTTTTAATTCGAGCAATGGTCATATCAAACTAAAAAAGTGTATATTTTTATAATGCATTCTTGTGAATACAGAGGCATACTTTGTATGCCTTGCACTCTGAATTGTATACTTCTAAATCTTATTCTCTAAACTTGCTTATTCTTTGAAACTCCTAATAGTGTATTCTGCTGCATTAATCTAGGTTGTACTCTGTGGTACAGCTTCTCTCAGGTAAACAGGAAAGCCCTATATTTTGTCATTAGGCCTACCACAGAGATGAGGCCTTGGAGACCATGCCCTCCATGATCTAAGGACCTATTTTACATTACAAAATTAAAAGCATGAGGAAGTCCATTTTTATGGGCCCATACACAGCTGATAAAATCCATTAAACTGCACGGGAAACAATCTCCCTGAATTAGAAACATCATAAATTTACTTTGGAGGGATGTGGTATCTCCTAGTGTAGCTGGTGGGTCAAACGGGAGAAATGGACAAAACAGGGATGTCTGGGCCTCAACACACACAGTCAATCAGAGTTTGAACAGCATCCAGCACATGGCATCTGGAGACTGGGACAGAGGGCATATTACAGAATTACGGATTAATATGATCATTATATTATTATCCTTAATAATAACATCATGTAGCTCAAGTAGGCACACAGCTTCTACTAAATCACACTGCTAAATTATTCTGTGGGCTCTTTCAGGTCCCTTAAGCACAATAGCAAAAGACAACAAAATCCAGGACAAGTCTCCCTCACTGAACCTGTTCTGTGCTGTCTTATCCAGGTGCTCAATACGAAGCCTTAGTATTTATTAAATAAGTGTGATCAGGCTAAATTTTCATATAACCTCATTATAGCAGTTTTATTCAGTTCTCACCCTTTTTGTTGCTGGGATTTTAAATGCAGAGGTAGTCATTAAAGTCAGCTAATCTAAAGACTAGCAAAACCCAGCCAGTACATTTTCTCGAAACAGATTCCTACTCTAATTCATATAAGTAGGTTAAATTAGAGCAGAGGTTTTTGAAAAATATCCAATTTAATTGTTAAAATTTCAAGTGTCAGAGAGGTCATCATAACCTTTGAATAACTGTTTCTACAGATAATTACCTCTACAATTAAAAAGATGTGCACTGAATACAGCCTAAATTTTCCTACTTTGAGTTTCTAGCTAGAAGAACATCATACATTTATATCAGTATACTGTGGGTTCTGTTCCCCACATACGCCTATGAGAACCATGATTAAACTACCTTTTATACCGTATTTGTTAAAAGAGATAGACATATCTCATTCAGTCTTTCTTTATAAGGCATTCCTTAATTACTTTTAAATATTCTTATGACATTTCTCTGAACCATCACCCCTGCTTTAATATCTTTCTTGGACAAATGAACACAGGGAACACTGTTCACTTCAAAATAGACTGCAGACAGACTGAATAAATATTTCAGACAGAACAATACAGAAACTAACAGTTCCATCCACTTGAATCTAACCAACCTTTGTATTTTAATGTTATGATAAATTCAATTTTATTTGTCAATATACAATCTTTCTTCATCCAGTGCTACTTTCTTGAGTTAAGGAAGTGCTATCCACAGTTCTTCAGAAACATAATAGTTACTTTTGTAATTTCCACAGATTTCAAAGGAGTACATTATGCTCATTCTGTCTTTTCCCCTATATTCTACAGATAGCCATTTGAATAGGTGTGTTTCCAGGGCTACATCTGTGGTGTTGTAAACTTTTTACTTTATAGAGATATAAGTCATTTTCTGTGAGGCATGTAGCCCATCTTTACAGATAAGGCAATTCATAATTAATGAATAATAATTCCATGTGTTTAGCTTGGGTTTGTCCTCTATAAATAAATAAATAAATAATAATAATAATAATAATAATAATAATAAAGATGGAGAAGAACAAGCCTGAAGGGAAAATCTGTAAAAAACAAGCTTTATCTTGCTTGTCATAGCTCATCTTTTCCGACTTCTTCCTTCTCACTCACCAATATTTGTAGCACCTTTTGGGAAAGGTGGGGAAAGAGAAGATGTTGGCCTTACCAAGTAAAGTCTTCCCATACACATATTTATCCACTGCAAAGATATTTTTCTAAACTATTACTTTGACCATGTTCCTGTCTAACATGCACGTGCTTGAGCAGGGGGTTGGACTAAGTGATCTCCAGAGGTCCCTTCCAACCTCAACCATTCTGTGATTCTCAGATTTTGCCTCTCTATTGAAAAAGCTACTGGTTTTCAAAACATTCTGTTCTAGTGCTCATCCTGTCAAACAGCTCTAGGGAAAAAAAAAAGGAAAAAAAAAGTGAGACTGTTACATGTAAACATACCAAAGCTTTCAAAAAAAAGAGAAAGAGATGATGATTCCCCAAATGATCAGGCAGGTCAGCTCACAAAGGCTATTAAAATAAATACAGGACAGTATTCTAGATATAAGACCTAGAGTTTCCTAAAGGAAGATTTATCTATTCTGGAAAAATTGCCTCTATCTCAAGCAAGTAATTTAGGGCAATTTCTGAGGTGTCTATTTTCTAACATTAGGCAAGATTTGAAAAGTTATTAGTGTAGATGCCCAAACGACTTTTCAGAGGCCAGCATTTCAGTTCTTTTAGAAACAACTCAATAGTGGTAGAACTTAGACATTCCCACTTCTGCAGTGTGTCTCAAACTGAACTCCCCAAATCTCTAGCTGCTTTTAAATCTCTTAGCCTTAATGGCATCGATGTAATATGCAAAAGTGATTCTTAATTTAGTGATTGCAATAAAAGAGTAACAACTTGCATTAGAGAGATTTAGGCTTTTCAAAAATTAAGATAATTTAATTTACCAAAACATCAGACTACATAATTCAACCATCTTTTTCCATCAATTTATTGAAAATAACATATTAGTCCCAACTGTAGAACATACTAGTCTCAAAAAAGAACCATCACTTGTATTTAGGGAAAAAATAGACTTACCTATTTTTTTCCTCTTAAAATATCATAGATAGACCTACATTTTACCTTTAATCCCTATTAATGCTGCTATGAAAACAAACATGATGGTATTCTCTGGACAATAATTATTTTAACATTAGTTCTGATAAGGATGTCAGCCTATATCGGTGCTGTGTGTCACTGGCTGTAGAAATAATACATAAATGTAGCAGGAAGAAGTCTGTAGTTACTGATGTTCTCTCCTGAATAGAGGTACAGCACTCAAAAATCACTTTGTGAAAGCATTAACAAAATGTAGTCACTTTGAAAAAGAGAAAGACATTTCTGTAAATTCTATATATGTGCTATATTTTATCTGTGGAGCTCATGACCCTGATTTAGCATAGGAGTTAAGTGGATGTTCTCAGTTTTGAATTAGTACCGCAAATTTAAAGGTGAGTACGTTCTTAGGTATTTGGTGGAGTCAGAATTAATGCACAAAGTCAACATACTTAGACATGCTACAAACAATAACAGAACAGCAAATACCAGATACACAGAGTGCTCATCAGATAGACCAACAAAATATGCTTTTCAGGTTTATATTCAGATAAAAAGTTAATAAAGATTTTTCTGTTTCTTCTAAGCTATTTGAGAGTCTCAGACATCCACCTGAGATTCATAATACTATTTTGCATTAATTGTCATGCCTCCCTGTGTGTAATACATTGTTTCCTCCTATGAATCTCAGTGTCATCAAGATCTCTTGTATACAAGTCCAATTTGCTAGAGAAAAAAACTTATGAAAGATTTTACATAACCACTGTAGGTTATACACAAATAGGATTAGTGCGCAGTTAACAAGAACTGCATTCAAGAGGAGTCAGCAATATTTGCAAGACATTTAATAGTCAGTGTATGAAGCAATTCTGAGATGCAGCTGTGTCTGGATCATTTTATAGTTTCTTTGTTCCGAACAGGATGTTCTCCTCTATTATTATTTTATATATAGTTAGTCAGTCTTAGAGGTCTTGAAAACTCATCAGCAATCCCATCTACAAAGTAGATCAAGAAACATATGGAGAATTTCAGCTTTCCCTTCAAAAAGTAAAATAAAAGATATTTGTAATCCTTTCTGTGTAAAGCTAGTTTGGAAAATGCTATCAGTCCAATGCGTAACTGAGTTTAAAACATTTCCTGGGCTGTTCATAGACATGACACCTCTCTTCAAGGAGCGGCTGAGTGGCCTAGACGGGCTTGGATTTATTACGATCGGAGAAGAGAAAGTTCAACCTTCCCATTATTAGCCTGTGGAATAAGTAACCTCACATTACATCACTCCCACATGCTCTCAGCTGCACGGTCCCCTCCCTGCCATTAGCACTGGATCTAGTCCCTAAATCAGAGGCCTGGAAAACTGGCAAACAGTGAAGAGCAATGCTGACGCTGACTTCACCTTGTAGGATTAGTACTATGGGTCAGATTTGTAAAACAAAGGGGCATAAACTTAGACACCTCTGTCAACTCATTTTCAGTTATTTTTAAAAATACCCGTCTTACGCTGTTTAAGCCTGAATTTGCCTAACCTCAGAACGGGCTGTGCACATAGCGCTGACATTACAATCTTTCCCCTTTTGTACATTGGCCACCGGCTGGAGCGCCCCAAGATTTCACACTGCTTGTGATGTGCTTGTTAGAAATTTGCGGCTCAAAACACTCTGTTCCAGAAATCCTCAGAGAGGCTGGATGAAAACCTTGCTTTGGAGTTGTCCTTCCGCGGGGGGTTCTTGTGCACTTGCCTGCCCTGTGGCGAGCTTTCACAGCCCCCTTGGCAGAGAGCTTATTATCTACCGCTTCTCTTCTGGTAATTGCAACACAAGACCCAGCCAAAACTTGACACAATGACCGTGCTGAAACACTCTCCTGTGAAAGGAGGAGGGAAAGGTGGCTGAAAACAGGCACATAACTCTTCCTTTTTTTTTTCCTGAGATGCAAGCTTATTCATCTGAGTTAGGAAAAAAAATAGTCTGGGCATGCATATGGAAAGCTTGTTTTCTCTACTTATTGAAGGAAGGATGCAAATGTCAGCTGGTCCATGCTGCTTAACCTTGAGGCCAGGGATTAGTCCGTTGTCCTCTTTGATTTAGTCATGCAGTTGGCTAAAAACTGCATTTTTGCAAAAAGTACCTGGGTAAAGCATAAAAGCGGTGGTTCACATGTTCCAGCAATGGTGGGGGATATGCTGGGGGGTGTTTGTTAGCCTGCTGAGCAAGGCTAACTCAAATTTTGTAATATAACTAAATATGTGAGGCCAATAATTTAAAAACAACTTTGCTTTTCACAGTTTCTAGCAAATACAAAGTTACAGGGAGAAAAGCCTTTGCCAGGGATAAATCCACTGCTCAACAGCAGTAGTATTTAGAAAAGGTCAAATAAAATTGTCCTAAAAACTGTGAAATAAATCAAGTTTCATTTCTAATCTGAAAATAAAGTATGCAGAAATGTCATCATGTTATTAACATTCCCACCAGTTACATGCATTCAGCATCATATTTGTCTGGTAACAAAAATCCAAGATCAGTATTTTTCACACTCAGCACTGTAAACTGCACAGAATTATGGCAGAATTAATTGAATTTCCTTCTTGCTTCTCCATCTCCAGAACTGTTGAGTGCAATATCCCACTCTTCGTTACAAATGTCCTACCCAACTAGAGACAATTTAGAACTACACAGGGTACTTGGTCCACTGAATCTTTATGGGAGCCAAACTGAGCCTATTTTAACATTCAGGTTTATTGATTCAAAGTTTTAGTTTTAAAAGAAGTTTTCTATTTAAAGGAAGTAAATATGATATTATAATAAATAAATCTGGGAAGAAGAAAGAATTCAAAATGGCTCCAGACCTATTATTCTGATCAAAATCACATTTTCAAATGGTAGCTATTTGCTTTTTATTGTGTTATTTTATCGCATTAGCTGATTTCTTGATTAAGAAGGTATGGTCTGCCCCTGTTACTAAAGGGCAGACTCAGGTCACCCATTTATTTCCCATATTTTGTTCTGAAAATTTATTGAACATTTATTTATTAACCCTTGCAATAGTCTATTTCACTGCTGATCACAGACTGCTTCTCAGCAGCATGGGTAAGATGAGACATCAAAGCTGACTTATTTAACACAGTTTCTGATTTTTCAACACAAAAAGCTTCTGAAACCTGCATTCTTCTGTCTTTCATGAAGCAGCACAGATATCTGTAAATATAGAATGGAGGATTATGCTTCAATTTATACTTTTACTTATGTGAAAGAAGAGAGCAGGCTGTGCGCAGTAGAGACTTCTGTATTTAGCAGTAAAGAGAATAAAGACTTCATGCTTCCAGCCAACCCCAACAACTTGGAATCCGTTCTTGAGTGTTAGCAGCTGATATTCATTTGTGATCGTTTTGCTGCCGAGGCTCCTGATTGTCTGTGGATGGCAACGTGCCCCTTGCAAGGTAATATGCCAATTTTCCATGACACAACTGCCAGTCAATGCTGGGTTTAGGTGGATAGATTGGATTGCACTGCCAAGGCCGTCTCATCTGCATGAAGGGCATTGTTTTTGAGAGAGTGTCACATCCGTGCCAAATGCCCAAGCCAAAATCAGAGATGCAAAACAATAGAGGAAACAGATGACATTGTGGTTTCAGGCACTTGACTCTGCCAGTGGGATGCTGAATTGCTGTAGGTAACGCAGGGCCACCCATTAAGAGCAGAGTTGTCCTGCATGTGCACCAAAGGGGACAATCTACAAGCACTCATACAACATATATGTATAGGAGAAAACTATCTTAAGCATGGACAAGTTAAAATAAGGGAACCCAAGATTCACCTACTATTTTTACCTTAAGAAAACTGAGTTAGTCAAAAGGACATACTGTGGCTTATATATGATACTAGGTAGTATTTCACAAAGATCAATTTCAATAAATACTTTATTCACACCCTAGTCATCTCAGGAGTCCCTGGTGGTCATGATACCTTATGCTAAACAAAGTTATGTATCCTTTTATGTACTTACATAACTCTTTTATATAACTCTTTAAAATTGTGCTTTAAAAGCCCTTCTAGCAATTTAAATTCATAAGTTGCACAGATATGAATTGTACTCCCAGGATGCTACACACACATGCTAATGCCATGCTCTTAAAGTAAGTGCTATGGAGACCTCTGAACTAACTGCAGAATACTAACCACAAACACACCAAAAGTCAGAGGTACAAAAATAAATAAAATCTAAGAGCATATGATCAACAAGTGACCATGAGATCAACCGTGTCTTGATCCAGTTCACGAATTTCCCACAGCCATTGCTCCAACTACTACTTTGGAATATATGATTTATATGTTTGTATCTTGCTGATTTGGTAGTGAGGGTAGTTCTAGTCAGTAAGCCACCAAAATATGTTTTTCCGAATCAACAAGTCTTTCCTACAAAAAAAGCAGCAATTACTTATGTTTTAATTTTAATGAGATGTTGGAAAATGTGAGATGCAGACCTTGATAAAACCAGAAAATATACTCCTTTTCAAGTTTTATGGCTAGAACCATATAAGGACTCATGACTCTAATCAGTATATCTGACCAAATATCATTGTAAATTGTACAGGTTATGAGATTCAGGATGTTTTTCTAATGCTGACCAATTTCCTTTTCTGTTAATGCTTTCATTATTCAAAAGTTTTTTAGAACAGAATTTAAAGAACAACATTTACCATTGAGTTATTGTTTACCACAGATCGCATATTTTAACTGGACAATTTTATGTTGGGCTAGCTAGCCATCTGTCTCGGTCCTTTACTGGAAAACAAAGTTTTTCAGCTGCTGACCAACTAACAGTAAGTTCCTCATAAATATCAAGATTAATTATTAGTCTTTTGCACTTTACAAAGGTCTGAGATTTCAAAACAATACTGCTTCAAGTGAAGTGAGATTGGTCAACTTTTACTCAAAAGTATTTGATAATCTAATTTTTATTATTCACTCAGCTCTGCTAGTAAATCAGGATGTGAACTGCATTAAGATTGTATGTTTGGTGCCTTAAAGCAGATGGTTTCTACAGAAAATCATCATCTGTGTATTCTCTTTCAGAAATCATATCCACAATGACTAGTCAGTAAGTACTGAATAAAACGTCATTAACAATTGTGTTTAAGTTAGTTAATTAATTAAGCAGGAACAATTTACATTTGTGAGAATCTATGATAAAATCCTGACCATCTTTAACTTATTAGGTACAAAATCCACTACTGTATATAAATATTAACAGGCTGAATTTTTCCCCTAATCTAAGTCCATGCGTTTAATCACAGAATGTAAATCAGGAGCATATTGCTCCTAAGATTTAGTCTTTCCACTATTGCCAGTGAAGAAAGACAACAACTGAGGTCACTTCACGCAGCTGAATATAGGAATCGCTTTCTGAAGGTACTTACCTCTTTTCATTGCATATTGAAGAAACCTGTACCCAATACATTCCAAACATCAGTTATCTTGGTTAGATACCTAAAGCTGGGTTTCTCTGAAATTCTGTCCAAGAAAGTAACACTCCTTTGCTGAATGAACCAGATTAGCTGAGCTAACCCAAGTGGCCTCCATGTTCAGAGAAATGTAATTCTGAATAAATCTCTATGAAAATATACAAGTTGGTAAAGGTCAGCTTTCATCTAAAATTCTTAACTTTTTAGTTAATAAGACTTCTGAGACATTTTTCCTCTGATGAAAAATATACACTGAAATCTGTGTGATACGCATAAGAGAAACAAGATTTTTTTTTCTTGTTACAGAAACAAAGAGATAAGAAAAAATTAAATTTGCTTAATTAATCTCTAGCTCAGGAAATAATTTTTGACACAAAATTACATTCAATCAGCCTATTAAGATACAAAGTTATAGTCCCTCAAGAATGTGGTAGAAACACTATTATTGGGCATATATAAAATCAGACTGATAAAACACTTTAGTAAGTACTCTTAAGAACACCACATCATGAAGGAGGGTGACTGATAAGGGGTGCAGAGAGCAGACCGAATGACCAAACCATTCTTCCTCCTTTTGTAGTATGGCCAGGCTAATGCAGGCTATTATTTTCAACTAAAATTCCCCTTTGAATTTAGTGAAATGTGTGCTCAAATTATGCAGCCTACCATTTCCACAGCTTCCTGAGGTAGAAGAGATTTCTCTCATAGTAAATCAGTTTGCACTTTCTGACTACACCAGAATATATAATTTATGGAATAATCTGAAGTCAATTCTCTCATTAGCTAAACCACATGCTTTAAGACCCATTAAAATGCTCAGGCACAGCCCAAAAATAGTCGTTCATATTTACTGAGGCAGTAACTCCTTTTCTAGGTTCACTTCATGCTCTGTACCAAAAAGGATAACCCATAAATCTATCAACTTCTAAGAAAAAAAAAAAAACTAATGAAAATTATGGGCCCATTAAAATACTGCAAAATACTATAGTAAAATGGTATTGCTATTCAAGTAACACATTTTTCTGCAGATTTTTTTAATGGCAATATTTACTTTAAATAATCTAACCCTGAGAAAAGAAACCTTTTACAAATAGCTCTGCTTTATTCTCTCTTGAAATCACTCCTGTTTTCACATCCTGTAGCCGTAAACCCTAATGTATGAATATTGACAGTAGCAGTTCTTGGATGTCCTATACTTGACACCTGCCAATGTCTGTTTCAGGTCCATTTTATTCACAATAAAGGGATAGAGAACTGAGATTTTCAGATTTTTTCCTCTTAATGCTCTTTGACCATCATTTCATTCGAGGCAACTGCTCAAAAAGCCTCAGCTTTACCTCATGCCAAAAAATCAGGAAATGTCACTGTACCTTTGACAGTAATCACAACAAAATTGGTTGCATTGGGATATAGGTTCCTCTCTTGGAAAAACAGTAAATCAATAATATTAATGCTGACAGAAATTTAAACAAGCAGATTGAGATTTCTATAATTGGGCATTGCTGAATCAGAAGGTACTAACCAACAGCTGTAAGTTTCTTACCTAGTACATTTTTAGTTATGTTGTAATGGTACTTTTCCCTAATGATTGCTAAGAAAATCAAATTGTAATATTGTTAAAAGCGTGCATAATAACTGAACTTTACAAAAGCACAGCATTTCTTTCCTCTTTTGTCAGGTCACTTGTCTTTAATTTACAAGGTTTCCATACTCTAATAAACAATAATCTACACACTCATGGAGCATCAGATGAAAAAAGACATTTTCCATTTCAATTCAACATAAGTCCCACTTTTTATAGTGTGACTTCAGAAAAAATGAGTTATGAAGCAATACATCCTATATATATCTTAAGGAAATTAAAGGTGATTCTCTCTTATTTTAATCTTTACCCATGTAAAGTTTCCTTCTGATTACTGAGAGTTCATACACCTGCATGACTACACACTATACAATAAGAAACTATAACTGTGAGTCTTACTTTTTAGTAAGAAATAACTACTACAAATAAATGCAGTAGAAAATTTGGTTAGGCAAAAGGTAATCTTTTGGGCTTTTAAGAAGTATATCATCACTATTTTTGACTCTCTAAAAACATACTGAAAATGGCTTGTTCCACTCCGAACACTCATCAGGCTACTACCCTCTGCTGCTCTTTCATGTGGCTGCTAACGATACAGAGAACAAACTAGAGACAATCAAAGAAGACTTCAAGGCCTTGGGCACGGTGGTCAAGGATCTGAAAGCCCAGGTGGTCTTCTCATCTGTTCTGCTGATTAGGGGGAGGCATGGGAGGAGAAGTAGGAAAATTTTCCAAATCAACAACTGGCTACACCGCTGGTGTTGGCAACAGGGTTTTGGATTCTATGACCATGGAACATGGTTTGAAGATCAGCAACTGGAGGGGAGAGCTGGGATTCACCTCACCAAGCAGGGCACATTTGCCTTTGCAAACAGGTTGTCCAGCCTAGTAAAGAGGGCTTTAAACTAGGTTGGAGTGTGTGTGGGGGTGTCATACAGACAGGGTAGACAACAAAACACAAGTCGGATTGGGTGGCCTCCAACAGGTGCATGCAGCTGGGGGTGTGCGTTTGGGACATGGCCATGGGCGACCCCTGTGCACCCTTCCTGGGAAACCTGCAGGTGTGACCACCTCTCTGAAATGCCTGTACACCAACACACGCAGCATGGGGGAAAAACAGGAGGAGCTGGAGATCTGTCTGCGATCGCAGGGCCATGATCTCGTTGCAGTCATGGAGACATGGTGGGATAGCTCACGTGACTGGGATGCTGCCATGGATGGATATGTGCTTTTTAGGAGAGACAGGCCAGGGAGGCGAGGTGGTGGAGTTGCTCCTTATGTGAGAGAGCAACTGGAATGCATCGAGCTCTGCCTAGGGGTGGAGGAGGAGGAGGCCGTTGAGAGCTTATGGGTAAAGATCAAAGGGCAGGCCAACACGGGGGACACTGTTGTGAGTGTCTACTACACGCCACCTGACCAGGAAGAGAAAGTTGATGAGGCCTTCTATAGACAGCTGGAGGTAGCCTTACAATCACAGGCCCTGGTTCTCCTGGGGGACTTCAACCACCCTGACATCTGCTGGAGGGACAACACAGCAAGGCACAAACAGTCCAGGAGGCTCCTGCAATGCATTGATGATAACTTCTTGTCACAAATGGTGAAGGCGCTTACGAGGAAGGGTGTCCTGCTAAACCTTGTCCTTACCAACAGAGAGGGACTGGTTAGAGATGTGAAGGTTGGGGGCAGCCTTGACTGCAGTGACCACGAGATGGTGGAGTTCAGGAACCTGCAGGAAAGAGGTAAGGCAAAAAGCAGGACTGCAGCCCTGGACTTCAGGAGAGTAGACTTTGGGTTCTTCAGAGACCTAATTGGTGGAGTCTCATGGGTTAAGGCCCTAGAAGGAAGGGGGGTCTGTGAGAGCTGGCTAGTATTCCAACATCACTTCCTCCAAACTCAAAAGTGATGCATCCCTTTGAGTAAGAAGTGCAGCAAGAGGGGCAGGAGACCTGCATGGGTGAGCAAGGAGCTCTTGGCCAAATTCAGACAGAAGAAGAAAGTACACAGACTGTGGGGACAGGCTACTTGGGAGAATGATAGGAATGCAGTCACAGTACGTAGAGATGCTGCAAGAAATGGCTAAGGCCCAGTTGGAATTGAGTCTGGCAAGGGATGTCAAGGGCAGCAGGAAGGGCTTCTTCAAATACATCAGCAGCAAGAGGAGAACTAGGGAAAATGTGGGCCTGCTACTGAGTGGGGCAGGGGCCCTGGTGACAAGGGATACAGAGAAGGCAGAATTACTGAATGCCTCCTTTGCTTCAGTCTTCAGTGCTAAGGGCAGCCCTCACGAATCCTGTAGCCTGGACATGAGGGAAAAAGTGTGGAGAAAGGAAGACTCTCCTTTGGTTGAGGAGGATAGGATTAGAGACCTTCTGGGCAGGCTAGACATCCACAAATCCATGGGCCCAGATGGGATGCACCCATGGGTCCTGAGGGAGCTGGCAGATGTTGTTGCCAGGATGATCTCCATCATCTTTGAAAGGTCCTGGAGAACTGGAGAGGTGCCTGAGGACTGGAAGAAAGCCAATGTCACTCCAGTCTTCAAGAAGGGCAAGAAGGGGGACCCAGGCAACTATAGGCCCGTCAGCCTCACCTCCATCCCTGGAAAGCTGATGGAACAGCTCATCCTGGATGTCACCCCAAGACATATGGAGGAAAAGAAGGTGATGAGGAGTAGCCATCATGGATTCACCAAGGGGAAATCCTGCTTAACCAGTCTGATAGCCTTCTAGGATGGAATGGCTGGCTGGGTAGATGAGGGGAGAGCAATGGACGTTGTGTACCTTGCCTTCAGCAAGGCTTTTGACACTGTCTCCCACAACATCCTCCTAGAGAAGCTCTGGAAGTGTGGGTTAAATGAGTGGACAGTGAGGTGGACTGAGAACTGGCTTAAAGGCAGAGCTCAGAGGGTTGTCATCAGTGGCATGAAGTCTAGTTGGAGGCCTGTAGCTAATGGCGTCCCCCAGGGCTCAGTACTAGGTCCCATCCTGTTCAACTTTTTCATCAGTGAACTGGATGAAGGGACAGAGTGCCTCCTCAGCAAGTTTGCTGACGATACCAAGCTGAGAGGAGTGGCTGATACACCTGAGGGCTGTGTTGCCATTCAGAGAGACCTGGACAGGCCTGAGAGCTGGGTGGAGAGGAACCTCTTGAGGTTCAACAAGGGCAAGTGAAGGGTCCTGCACCTAGGGAGAAATAACCCTAGACACCAGTACAAGCTGGGGACTGACCTTGTGGAGAGCAGCTCTGCAGAGAAGGACCTGGGAGTGCTGGTGGACAACAAGTTGACCATGATCCACCAATGGTCCCTTGTGGCCAAGAAAGTGAATGGTATCCTGGGGTGCATTAGGCAGAGTGCTGCCAGCAGGTCGAGGGAGGTGATCCTGCCCCTCTCCTCAGCCCCCGTGAGGCCTCATCTCAAGTACTGCATCCATCTCTGTGCTCCCCAGGACAAGAGAGACATGGAGCTACTGCAGAGAGTCCAGCATAGGGCTACAAAGATGATCCGAGGGCTGGAGCATCTGCCCTATGAGGAACGGCTGTGAGAGCTGGGCCTCTTCAGCCTGGGGAAGAGAAGCCTAAGGGGGGATCTTATCAATGTGTACAAGTACCTGAAGGGAGGGTGTCAAGGGGACGGGGACAAACTCTTTTCAGTTGTCCCATGTGACAGGACAAGAGGCAATGGGCAGAAATTGAAGCCCAGGAAGTTCTGCCTGAATGTGAGGGGGAATTTCTTCCCTGTGAGAGTGATGGAGCACTGGCACAGGTTGCCCGGAGAGGTTGTGGAGTCTCCTTCTCCGGAGATCTTCAAGGCCTGCCTTGATGCAGCCCTGTCTAACATGCTCTAGGTGACCCTACTTGAGCAGGGGTGTTGGACTAGATGATCTCCAGAGGTCCCTTCCAACCTTACTGATTCTATGATTCTATGAAACATAATCATTCTTGTCTGTGTTGATGCAAGTTTTATATCACTGTACCTTTAATGAAAGGAATTACTCTTGATGCAGGAAAGAGAGAGCTGAGAGTCAGGATCTTTGTATTTCTAAGAGACCAGCTTTTAAATTTATTTTTATTTCTATGCCTTTTCAATTTAAACTAGATTTCCTGTTTCTGTTTTTTTAGATGTCAATTTAAAAGACATTTTTAATTTGACATTTTCAAATGTCAACTTAAAAAGTCTTTAAAAAATATGAAATAGAAATTAATTAAAAAATAAATATTCACAACAGAATTAATGGATATACTTTCTGTAGTTGACTGAGAAGGAAGGAAAAGAACATACATAATATTTTCAATTATAAATGTTGGTAAGAATGGCTTGGTTGATTCCCTTTTTTGTGGGTAAAGAAAGTTTCATGAAATTCTTGGGATGTCCACATTATCTGTAGTTCATGCAGTTTTACCTTGGAGTAGTTTTAATCTGGTCCCTGTACTGAAGAGCCACTAGTGGTTCCTTCTGTTGTCCCTGGACAAAGACTCTCAGCTCCAGCACATGACTCTACATACTCAAGATGTGAATTCCCTCCGGCAGCACCTGTTCTTCTCCATGAATTACATAAGGAGAATCAAGTCACTTTACTTTTAACTTAGTTACCTCAGATTTCTTGTTTTTAAATAATACTCATGATTTTAGTTTCCAGGAATATCTTTCCTCTGTATCAAGTATTCTGCTTCTTATCAGCTTCTCAATCCGTTTAATATTCTCTGTAATTTTTCTTCTTCATTTTTGAGCATTTTCATCTGCCAAAACTTCCACTCTTTGCACACTTGCCCATTTGTCACTTGCATGTTAAGCATAGTGTTACGTTTGCATATCTTAGAGCTTTTAGGTAACATTTTACTTCTGAGGCTTTTTGGAATATGCTGCTAATACATGTAGGTAAAATCATAATAGGGGAAACTGGCTCCACTGGAAGGACTTTTTAAATTCTCATTGTTTTTAAAGGATGCAAAGGATGTCAACTTGACAACATAGCAGGCAAGTTCTTACTTCTGATAAAAAAAAAATAGGAAAGGACAAGTGACTCTTAGCAGTGCTTTAGCTTTAACTGGAAAAGACAAAACCACAGCTAGAGAAGTTAAACCTACATGTAGACCAAGAAACAGTCATTAGATGGTAACAACACATAGTCATTATGAGCTTGGATAGCAAAATTGGTACGCTATTACCTGTGGTCAGATTGTGTGCATAGAATCATAGAATAGAATCATAGAATCAGTAAGGTTGGAAGGGACCTCTGGAGATCGTCTAGTCCAACACCCCTGCTCAAGCAGGGTCACCTAGAGCATGTTAGACAGGGCTGCATCCAGGCGGGCCTTGAAGATCTCCGGAGAAGGAGACTCCACAACCTCTCTGGGCAACCTGTGCCAGTGCACAGGGAAGAAATTCCCCCTCACGCTCAGGCGGAACTTCCTGTGCTTCAATTTCTGCCCATTGCCTCTTGTCCTGTCACATGGGACAACTGAAAAGAGTTTGTCCCCATCCCCTTGACACCCTCCCTTCAGGTACTTGTACACATGGATAAGATCCCCCCTCAGTCTTCTCTTCCCCAGGCTGAAGAGGCCCAGTTCTCGCAGCCGTTCCTCATAGGGCAGATGCTCCAGCCCTCTGATCATCTTTGCAGCCCTATGCTGGACTCTCTCCAGTAGCTCCTTGTCCATTTATATATTCTCTTCCTCTCTTTCCATTTTTTATGCTGAGATATATCTGAGCATAAACATAGGTAACTGTACCCTGATCACTATTAATCTGTGCATTTGAAGACAGCCTGATTCACCTCTCACATAGAAAAAGGTGATTTCTCACACTTTTTTAGTTACTACCACAATTGCTCTGTGAATCTGTGTATATGCGTGTGCGTATGCATGTGTGTGCATGCATATGTACCTGTATGCATAGAGAACAAGATAAAAACTGTAGAGCTAGATAATTGATTGAATAAATAGTAGGCTTATTCACTTTATGGCACTCTAATCTTTCCTTTATACAGACATACTCCTCTTACTAAGGAGTAATATTTTTTCCACAGGAGAAGAATTTTGATCATGAGAACAGGAAATAATTCAGTACATTTTGTTAACACATTTCTTTCTTCCACCAAGTGACAGTCTGTTCTATGTCTTAGCCAACAATAAGAATATGCTAGTGGTTTACACACCCCACTGCGTAGGTCCTACCTCACTACATCAGCACTATTAATGCAATATATCTGTCAAGGCTTATTAAAATTCTTTTTGATGTGTATCTTGGCTCATAAACCTCCACACTGTATTGATATTGCCTAAGGGAATGTCCTTGTAGCACTGAATTGCTGTGGATGGGATGATAAAAGAGAAATGTTCAGAACTTTAAAAAGTTTAGTCTCTAGCAGAGCTTTCTCTTCTGACAGCGCTTCTTTTGAATAATGTTTTCAGTTGGCATTCTACAGCTATTATTCAAAAGTTGGTTCACAGAACGTTTTAACTCATGGAGAAATAAACTTTTCTACAATAAATAACTGAAAGGAAAAGCTGAATGATGCATGTCAATACATGTTCATAGACATACCCTTTTCAGGGCCTTTGTTGTACCTCTAACAATCCTTAAACAGTAAATAAACCCCGGTAGTCAGTTTGCTCACTACACATGTTGGCTGGAGCAGTGGATTTTTTTGTGTTCCTCCTCCTGTATATAATCATCTCTTCTGTTTTCTATTTGTAATTAACTGCCACAGGACACAGGGACTGCCCTTAGGAACATATCTCTGGTGGCAGATGATATTATATGCTTCAGAAAAGTATTAAACTTTTACAGTGTATTTAAGCTAAACTATGCGGGGAAAATTTTATTGATGATGATTTTGCAGACCCTTAACTAGAAATATCAATAGCCTATATAAATATTACCTATTTTAACTAGGAGTGCCTTATGCCTTTAAATGGTCATTTCTTTACTGAAAATCTCTTCTATTTCACTCAGATTTCCTCCCAGTACGTTTCCTTCAGTAAGTTCTTTAGGTTCACCATAAAAGTCTTCGCTTTAATAAACTGTGTGATTAAAACAATGTGGTTTTACATAGATCTGAACAATCAGACCATAATCAAGTTCAGATTGAAGTCAATATCTGGGGAACTTTCCACTAATTCAGAAGAGAAAGTGGGAGAAGGGGGAGGGAGACAGAGATGGAATAGTAAACAGAGAATCAGTCTTTATATATAAAAATACGCATTATACAGCCATACATACATTCACACTGCTTCAGTACTAGGCTAACTCTGGAAGACATTTCTCTCAGAACCTCTCTTAGGGAATCAAACTGAAAATAAGATAGGGGCATAAGATGCATTGCTTGGGGTCAGGCAGAAAATAACACATTTAAGCCATATCTGGTTTAATGTTTACCTCTTCTCCTTCACATTTTTCATATTATTAATACATTTGACTGTACTTATTTGCCTTTTTGTCACTTATTTTATTTTCTTGTCTTCTTGCTCTGTATAGAAAACTCCAAAACAAAACTGAAGCAACAGTAAAGTTCCCTCTGCTTCAGAGGCTTAAAGGTTTACAGATAGCAAAAATGAATCTGTAAACATTTTTCACTCAAAATTTTAATTTGAATTTAAGTGAAAAGTTGAATTGCATTCATTTCCAGTTGGTAAATTCTCTCTTACTTTAAAATACCAAATATTTAGATACAATGAATTGTACAACAATAAAACAGTTGCACTGAATTAAGAGATTTCCTTAATCTACTACTTTTGGCCAGGAAACAGCCTGAGGACTCCCCAAAGAACTTCAGTTTTGAGGAATGGGATAGAAGTTTCTCCCATGGTCCACTTTCTATACCTTTCTCTTTAAAAATAGATGGAAACTGTTCTTAGGATCAGATGTGTGACGATGAAAGACATCTCCTACAAAAGTACATGTTATACAGAACTGGTAGGTTGCCAGGAGCTTTCCAAACATCCTTTGGCTCTGTCTGCCTACACTCTACATGCTGGTAGGTTACTCCCTTGAAATTTACCTTAAGATCTCCAGGACTAGAGGCAGCAGTGTGCCTTGAGCTATCTCTGTCTTAGATCTCAAATTAACAGTTAAACTAGCCACTAGTTCTCTAAAGAAAACTAATGTAAATTTAAAACTAAGACACAGATTAGATGAAAACTTTTCTAGCTCAGGCTATCCTTTGCACAAACCAGTGAGTAGTGTGGTACCATTCTGACCAAATTAAATTGATGTTACAAACAAACAATGAATTGATTAGCACTCTAATGGTAGTATATTCAGGTAAACTCAAAAAAAATTATTGTAGATGAATCCAAAACAATTAGATGCTTAAATGAGTCTAAACAGTTCCCTCTCCCACTGCGAAATAAGCAAGTATAAAAGGCCTTCTGGTCAGCTCCCAAAAAGAACACAGATGATCTGAGAGCGAAAGTTGCAAACATGGTAAAAGGCTAACAGTTCTGTGTGTGGAATTTACAATGAGGAGTATATCATCTAATACTGATTTGATTTCCTGTGGAGAGAAAATTAGCTCAGACTTGCTCCAACTTAATTCCTTCTTGCATCACCAGTTGAGACTACAGAGCTAAAAGAAGACTTTGCTTGAAAATTCCTCATTTGCAGTCATGCAGCCAAGGTGCTAGAGTCTAAAGTCGGCCAGTTATTGCATTTCACAAAGAAGACCAAGTACTCAGATCCATATACACTCACTTGTTTTGTGGTATAATAACACATTGAGCACTTACTCAGGAAAC
Organism: Rhea pennata; assembly: GCF_028389875.1. NCBI lineage: Eukaryota > Metazoa > Chordata > Aves > Rheiformes > Rheidae > Rhea > Rhea pennata. The sequence goes on from NC_084663.1 coordinate 162,301,743, forward strand.
ATAAATTATGGATTCCAGACCTAGTTAGATTAAGGTGTCAAAGGATGGTAGGCTCTTAGGAAGGCCAGGTAGGCATTTCCTGTTTTAAAATCCTCTCTTGAAATAGTTTCTGCTTTTGGCCATGTAATGAAGACAGAAATGTATAGCTGAGATTATTTAAATCCCTCCAGTACTGACCAAAGCTCTACTTCTTTTTCACCATTCTGTATGGTATGCTTTGTTTTTACTCAAGGAGTGAATTCTTCATGAGAACTTTCAAAAAAAAAAAAAAAAGAAAAAAGAAAAAAGAAAAAGGAGAAAAAGAAGACGAATAGGAAGAATGAAGAGCAATGATAGCTTTAGATTTTGGAACTGAACAAGACTGACACCTTCTCTTCAGAAAAGATTATGTAAAAAACCTAGCAAGCTGGCAGTATAAAAGACTCCTAGAAGAAAAAAGATGCTAGAGAATAACTTTAAAATTTTATAGAGAACCAGAACCATTCATATCCTGATGACAGAATGCTCCATTTTTGAGTAAATTCCTATATTCATATATTTCTTTTGTTGAGATATACATTTTAGACACAAAACCTAAGAAGACAATGCAGCCAACTGTCAGTGACCACTGAATAACTGAGATCAACATAGTCAATTCCAAACTTCATTTTTTTAAAGTCTCAAAGAGATCTGACCCTTTCAATGTGTTGCTGATGACTTTGCTGGCTATAATACTTTAAATAGATATGCATTTAAATTCCAATTAATATTCTTGATAAGTTTTAGGTAAACCAGATATTTCCTTGAATAATGTTTTCTGTAGAAATGTGCTGGCTCATATGAGAATAGATGTATTGCTTTTATCAAATCATGTTTGGAATAAAATGCTTCCACAGGCTGCCTTCAAAACAAGATGGAGACAATCTGTAACAGCAGTCATTCTAAAAAGTCAGCACGTTGCAAGATGATATAGGTCTCCATGCATTGCTGAACCTCCAGACTCTCCTTCATATCTCCATTTGCTTCTTCTGAATATTCTTTCACTCTCCTGTGCTAAAACAGCAAATCTGTAAAACCTGCCCTAAGATTAATTACAGAGAAGGTCTAAATCTAGCAATGTCAGCAAGAAGAACACAAGTTCCTAGGTGAGTTCCTAGGTAAGCTTTGGTCCTTCACCATTATTTTTATCATGACCTGGCTGTGTATCATGACATGCATTAGGGTTCTGTGCTTTGTTCTAGGAATTCCTCTGAAGAAGCTCTACAATTCACCTTTAACTTCTGCAGGTGTCATATCAACATCTTTTCTAGCTGAGAAACATAATTATTATGAAAACTCTAAAGGATTATGTGTGAAGTGTTCTTCTTGTAAATTCCATGGAGATCTTTGATTTGAATAATTATTTTTATAACGTGTCAGGCTGGTGTCTAATGACACTGTTGAAACAGTTTCATTTTGGTTCTAAATGCATATTTAGATGTTTTAGGTATAAGTGGACTAAATGGTATTTTCTGTGACATAGGCATGAAATAAAGCACTAATTTAGCAGATTGTAATCAGTGTATTAACCTGGAGATCTTTCTTTGCTTATGAATGGTGCAAATAATCCATCTGGAAGATAGGACTACTGAAAATGCTGAGACGTGAACTAGTACATACTTAGTTATAATGTCAGGTTGGCAGTCCTACTTAAGGTAAGCAAGACTGAATGTCTTTCTAGATAGTATGCCTCAGTTAAACTCAGATTATTAAACTCAGTGCAAAGCTAGCTGAATGAAATTTAAGGACCAAGGGTAAGGAGAGGCCAGGCTGGATTATATGTGACAATTCTAATAGCTATGACACAGTTTTTACAAATATCTGACTGCCATTTTCCTTTTGGAAGTAATCTAATGATTTAGGCTGTCTACCAAGCAGGTAGAGTTGGTATGTTGGAGTCATTGTTTCATCTTTGGCCTCTTCTCCTGAGCTGTCCTTCCAGAGTATCTAATATTGCACTGCACCTAAAGTGGTAAGAAGATTGGTGAACCTTCAGCAAGTCTGCAACATCTAAAAGGCTCTTTCATTGTCCTGTGAAATATCTGCATATGAACTATATTGATTTACATTCCTTTTCTTTCCATGAAAAGGAGAAAGATTGTCTGTAGAGCTAGAGAGCTGTGGTTCACAAGCCATTTTATCACAAAGTATGCCAGTGCAGACACCATTCACTTTGCAGATAGCATTTTATGCCACAAAAGGCTCTGCATACTGAAAAATCCCTGGCTGGACTGTCTCTACAATCCCTGCCTGAGAAACACCAGGCAAGAGGAAAAAATATGCAGCCCATTCACACAATGCTATGATCCAGTTCTTTGAAAGATACATTAACTCAGTTAAAACCTGAAGAATGAATGACCAAAAACCTTAAAATAATAAACACAGAAGTAATCATAAAAGCTATGCTCACTCAGCTGGGCTGCTCCTAAACTAACAGTTTGAACTCAGGATCAAAATATAGTGAAAACTATAGTCCTTTTTTGTTCTGCTTTCCCTCTGTGACTTAAAGACAAATCTTTTTGGCCCATGCAGTTAAAATATACAGTACACGTAGCTCTTTATCTATCACACCCTGCAAATCACATTTTCCAGCATTAAAGAACTATTCATTTTGGCTCTTAATTACCTGACTTATCAGCATGTCATATTTGTCCCTCCTCCCTGCAGTAATTACATTCTGAATCAGTGTGACATTCAATATTGACCTTTATTTATAGCTCTTACAAATTGTCAAATGTTTATTTATAAACCATGAAAAGCAGAGTTTGTGAGAATATTGATTCAGTGAATTTAAAAAGCAGCGACCTAGCTTTCTGTGAGCAGAAGTAATCATGTGCAATTATTAGAGACTACCTTTCACTACCAATCTTGGATTTAACCTTATAATTGTGTTACTGAATTTGTTTCACTTTGTCCATATATCACCAGATTCTTAATAAGAAGTCCGATATCAACATAATTTAAGAAGGATAGTTTTAATTGGTTTTAAGATAAGGCAGAATCAAGAGGCCAATGTCAGGTAGTGAGAAAAGTATTTTCACAGCCTTTTTTATTTTGCAAGGAATCATAATTAATATTTAAATGCATTAATGAAATAAGTTCTTAGTTGCTGTATCACACATCTTTGTGTTTATGCCAATAACAAAATTGCTAACTGCTCCTAATAATACCCCTGAGCTAAGCTTCACCACCTCTTTCTTCCTTGTATAAAAACTATTTTGGTATCCAGTAGCATAAATTTGCAAGCGTAAAAGGCAAATTCAAAGTAAGAACAATTCTCCCTGTACTTATCTCAATATATATCAGGAGGAAAGCCACTGAATTCAGGAAAACTTACAAAAAAGCAAAACTAGCAAACACTAACTAATACCCCAGAGCTAGGCCAATAGAGGAAATCTGTACTCACTCGTGTTCCCAGGGAGCCAGATGCAATGCAATAGCCAATAAAGGTATAACTGTCTTCCTTGGACTAAAATTAGAGCTCTGAGGAGCACTGCAGTAGTGTTTTATAATGCTCCATAATGACAGTATTTTTGGATGAAGCAGACTAATCATACTCTACTATTTACTACTTTTTGCTCAACTCATACAGTCTCAATGATGTGAATTTACCTAGGCTGAAATACCAAATCAGCACAAGTCATCCCTGTGAAGTTATGCTTACAAAACATAAGAGTCTGGGGGTCTTTTTCCTTCATTTTTCGGTACCTTTCAATTAAAAATATATGAAAGTAAAATACTTGCAGGAAAGGTTCTGTTTAGGCGGAATGCAACTTCCTGATGGGATAACACTCTTTAGGAAACTGTACTGTGTGTACAAACTAATAGTTTATTTTTGAAAATTTGCATCCAGTTAGGGATTTAGATTTTTAAATGACCCTTGGTTTTAGTATGATTCTTTTTCTTGGGTGCTATATATTTTTTTAACATGCTGTGCTTGTTCCAGAGCTCTCCCTTACTTAACAAAAAAATTCTCATGTACAACAAGCTTTATAATTGCTGTAATTCAGTTATGCTGAGGAAAGTATTCCAGGAATCATAAGCTTGTGGAAAGTCATAAAGACTCCTCCCTTAAATAAAGTTAATTGCTTTATGATGTTCCCCATATTTTTTGCTGTTTATATTTTCCACCAAGCTGTGAGAGGTCAAAGACAGCATCATGTTTTGTCGGGAGTCAGTAAGAATTACTTAACACTGTTTACCAGTAAAGTCTGCAGAGCTCAGCCACAGTGAGAGATGAACTTGAGAAATATGCATATGCCATTTCTATCACATATTTATCTTATTGGAAACCACAGGCTTCCAATACTTCAGCAGTATTTTCAGCAGTTTCTTCAATTTAACATTATATACTAATTCATAGCTGGTCAGGATTTTTTTTTCCTCGTGGAAAAAGCAGAGAAAAATAAAATTAACTTTAAAACATTGACTTTTAAATATGCTGTATTTTTATGGGAAAAAAATAGCACTTTTTAATCTAAAATGGTAACAAAGCAGAAAAGTCTATTCTACAGGTTTTTAGGATCTGACAAATTACTAGGAAAACAGGCTGGCGGAAAACTCTACCCATAACTTCTGTGCCTGTAGCTCAGAAAGTCCATAAACTTGAAGTCTATAAAATAGCTTAAGAACATGTACTGAGGGAGAAGCTCTGCTCTCATATTGACCCATAAACTACAAGACACTGAAGTGGAAATCTACTAAACTGACCTTTGGTGTGTCCAAAATGGCAGTTCTTATGCTATAAATTTATAAATAAATTGGTTTCATTTTTCTCACTTAAAAAAATATTCTCATTACTTTTTGTTCATATGCATAAATTTCTTTACAGAACATATATAGAAGTTAGTGAGCTGGAGTCTACTCAAGCCAGTGGAAATATACTGTATTGAAAGGAGATACAACAAACCCTTACCAAACACAGACTATCAAATTTTTAATGCCTTAGTAAAATAAATAAAAAGATATTTTGCAAAGTGCAACTGGACTTTGAGATTATAAAAATTCTGTTCAACTAGAACTGCGTAACTTCAGATAGATGCAACTATGTTTGCATGACAGAAACAAAACATTACACTAAATTACAGAAAAGTGCATATCCTAAAAAAAGCTAAAATATTTCTCTAAAGGGGAGCTATCTAAAGTATAACCTCACTCAGGTAAACAAATAGCAAAATACTAACACAAGTGGAACACCTTTGCCATAAGCGTTACCTGTTTTGAGTGTGTTGTACTTCATGTGAAAAAAGGGCGAGTACGGCTCCTTTGCAAAGAACACACTAACTCTTTGCACAGTTTCCAGTGTGCAATACTGGATGCCAGTCCCAATACTTCAGAAAGTGCATATTCCTAGCATGAGACAGGGAACACCATCAGTCTTGCAGCGTGATCCACAAACTCCTTTAGAAATGGGCCAGAAGGGGCTGAGAAAGTGAATTAAAGGCCCAGAGGCGACATTGCTACCAACTTTCTCTTTGACAAATCTCTTTTTCACTGTGATTAAGATGGAGGGTGAACTGTATGCTACAGCAGTAGCCTTTGGCAGCAGCAGTTTAGTCACACAACAGGTCCACCAGAAAGCAGAAAATCTTTGCGGCTTGTGGATGTCGCAACTAAGAGAGCCCCACCTGTTCCCAACCAGTGCAGGCAACGGACTAAGATTTCTGTAAAAGAACTGCATCTGGTTTCTTTCAATTTTTTCTCTCTTTTTTTTTTCTTTTTTTCATTTGTCTTGGCTTACATGAAGGTGCTATTTCTATTGAAGAATCTTTTGATATTAGAGTACTATGAAAATGAAATTCATGCTGAATCTGGATGACTTTAAAAACAGCAGGAAAAAAAATATTCACCTTTTTCTTTTCTTGATGGTAAAGTTATATGCTAATTTTAAAGAACGGTTGCAGTCTGCTCTAAATGAAGTTTGAAGAAAAGCTCTTTATACTGTAGAGCATCTGTCATGCGCTATAGTAGATATACCAACATAAAAAATGTATTTATTATACAACCATGAAAATGTGGATATCAGAGAAACCACATCCTTTGCATAGGCTATTTATTCATTTTGCATATTTGCAGTCATTCAGGGTTCTTTGCATCTGCCTCACCAGGCTGCATATGACATAGTCTCTAAACCCAGCAGTTGTATACCATTTGCTGTGGATATGAATATATCCACAGATATTTTAATATTACCATCAAAGCATATTCTACATTCAAGTAAAAATGTTCATTTCATGAATAGGTTAAAGGATAATTCAGATAGGAAGGGACCTCAGGAGGTCTCTAGTCTAACCTGCTGTTCAAAGCAACATCAGCTCTGAGGTCAGACCAAGTTATTCAGGGCTCTGTCCAAACCTCCAAGGATGGAGCCTGTGCAGGCTCTCTGGGCAACTGATCCCACTGCTTGACTGTGATGACAGTGGAAAGTGTCTCCTTATAACCAGTCTGAACCTCGCATGTTTCAGCACAAGCCTATCGTCCATTTTTCTCCCGTCACGCCCCACTGTGAAGAATCCAGCACCATCTTCCTGATTCTCCGTTGGTACCAGGGGCTGCCGTTATATCCCCCTGAAGGCATTCCTTCTTCTCAGCCTCTCCTCACAGGGAAAGAGTTCCAGCTCTGACCATCCCGGTGGCCTTCTCCTGGACTCACTCATTTGTCAACATCTGCAGGCCACTTGTGGCCTAAAACTAGATGCAGTATTCTAGGTGTGGTCTAACAGAGCATCACTGGGCCCTAAAACATGCTAATCACACAGATTTCTCCTTCATATGTAAATTTTTTAGAATCAGAGTTCTAATTTCATGCCAGTGTGCACCTGAAGAGTGCAAAAGAAAAGATTCTAGAAATGAAGATGCATTGAGCTCTTGAGGAATCTATTCGAACTTTTTTCCATTAGTCTTGTTTCATTCTTATTAATATCACTGTCAAATTTCTCTAGGCAAATAACTTGATTAGAAAGGAAAAGTTTTTCATTGCTAAGCTAGGCTACAATTAGAAAGTATTCAAAGGAAAAAAGAAGTATTATTACTTATAGCTAATCACATCTATATTTGTAAAATGAACATGTACATTTGCTTTATATTTTATACAGCACATAAAATGAACATGTCAGTATAGGCACAATGCTTCGATGTGGTGAGGCACTCAGCTTTCTATAAATACTATTCCATTTAGCTTATACGTGTTGATACTTTACATACTTATGCAAACAAGCTGGAAGGAAATAATTAAGTTTGAAAAGTTAAGTACTCAAACACTATCAATAACAAGACTTTTCTATGACTTCAGTGGAACTCAGCCCTCGATGTGGATGCCAACCTTTAGATGGCTAAAGGCAAGCATCTATCTATATGTGAGCTAGGCACCAGAACAACTCAATATACTCAACAGAAATGTAATCAATACAGTCAACAGACTTTACAGAAGTACTCCACTCTCACAGAAGTAGACATCTAGGGCTAGTGTTATAGTAGCTGCATTACCTGAAGCAACCGTACAGTCCTGACAGATATGACACAGGACTGAGGTAGGATCCTTTCTGAAACAAAACAGGAAGTTTTGCCTGTGCCTGGAAGGATGGGAGTGCCTTAGGCATCTAAAATGCTAATAGATGTCTGTAGATGTCTCCACTAAATTGGAAGCTCTGCATATGAAAAGCTAGCCTCCACGGACCACACTGACCACCCTCAATTATAGTCAGTGAAGATCTGTGAATCCTGCTTTATATGTGAACACCCCAAATTTGTCTGTCTTACTCTCGACCTGCTCTCACTGATAATTTTAGGTGTCCATGCCTAGGTCACCATGCAGGTGATCTGCAAAGGTATCTCAGCGTTTGGGATCACTGCAATTGCCTTAATAGGTACTGTCTGAAATTCACTGGAGTACTCAGCCTGACCTCCCAGCTCCAGAAAAAAACAAGTATGCCACAGCCTCCTGTGTGAACCAGCCCTGTGTAATGACTTGGATATCCCAGGGCATCTTAAAGCACACTGGATACCTCACATAGCCAACTAGAGTGAGACCTGAAAGTCTCAACTTGAATGACATTAATTTTTAACAAAGTGTTGGAAGTAAGGTCTTGAGTTTTATGGTGATCTCATTCATTGCATAGGATAGGCCTGTTCTGGTGAAGAATCACGACTACCAAGGGAAGAACACTTCTCTGGAAAAACCTTCCTTCATTTGTGCCAGAAGCTTAAGGGTTTAGTAGAGAAAGGGTAGTTCAGAAAGAGAAACAGGAGTTTTATGATTAGCATAACAGAACGTTACCGTAAGAAAAAATACATTTTTCCACTAATTTCACAGACAGTACTGTGCTAGGCAAGCCATTCACATCATTTTTTTTTCCCATATGAGAGTCACTAACTACACATTCTTCATTTCAGAGATGCCTGAACATTGGAGCTTAATTTACAAAAACACTATCTAAACACTAACTAAATCAATGAAGCTCAAATACTTCGAAAAATCAGATTGTAAGGGTCCCAAATTCGGTATCTAAATATTACTCTATCAGTAACTTCTTATTACACCTATTCTTTATCTCCTATACATGTTTTAAAGATATATGACTTACTGTTTGTGAAGAACTAAAAAGATACAATGCTAACATTCATGGAGAGGCTCACAGACAAAGTCCTAACTGTCTATTTAAAGGGCGGTTTGAATTAGCATCTTATTAAGTTAGCATAGTCTGTCTTGCTCACTGAATTGGGTAAAGGACTTCTGGAATGCTCAACTTCTTATCATAATATAAACATGAGTTGAATTAAAGATGCACAGACAAGCTAGTTCTAGCTATTGCTTTGTTTCTGAGTTAATAATACACTTCTAGTGCATTTTTACATCCACATACACTGATTTTTTGTGTAATAAAACCCTAAATATAAATTGTGTAAATAGTTATATTGATAAGCGTAAGCAGCTGCACACAGAAAAATGTATCTAAAAGAGTCAAGATGTATAATGCGTCATCTACACAGACTTATTTTAGGGCAAAAAAACTGAGCAAGCATACTAGGATCCCTGCCAACATGATACACACCATCAGATGTGAAGGAATTTCAGAAATTAATGCAGGTGAAAAATATCACTCCTATGTTTTGATCACAGCCCTTTCCTATGATGCTTGGAAGAAACTTTTATCAAATCAAACAATATTCTGGGAGATCATAAAAATGCTTGTATTTCACCAGAGATATAAATAAGCAGAAACCCTAGAAGCTGGTATGAATAATAGAAAAATCTAAATATCACGAATTTATTACTTCAAACTATTTTTTCTATATTTAAAGCAAAGAACCTGTACAGTACCTTGCAACCATGAAAACTACCAGGCATTCTTAAAAGATTTTAAAAGATTGCTTTCAAGTTAAATAAAAGAAGCAGTAACATTTAAAATGAGCTATTATTACCATCTTCAAGGGACACTACAAAAAGGTTCACTTTAGGATTACAGAACCAGTAGTTCTCATCATAGGATTATATGACCATTTAGTTATCTACTGATAAAGATTTATTTTTCAAAGGGCTAATGTGCCCAAAACCAGCAGGCTGGACAAAAACATTTTCTGGGTATGTGAAAGGCAAGATACCTTCAATTTCTGTGCTTTTTTGTACATGTAAAGAACAAGCATCATCTCAGCAGACAGACCTTAATCTGTTTCGGTTTCACACATAATGCATGTTACCCGAATTATATAGCCTAATCTCTACAACCAGATCTAGTTGTTGCAGCAAGACTTAATGCCTACTGACAAGAGTGACAAGAGCTGAGCACTTGTACTTGCAGCCTGACCAAGGGAGACAGGGCCCTTTTCAGGAAATCTGAGGAGGCAGATTTGTGTGTCTCCACACATTCAGAGGCTAAACATCCATGTCGTCTACCAACCAGGCTAGACGGGCTGGGATTTCATGCTGATGCCACGCTGCCGTTCAGAGAGGAATGCAAGAATTAACAGTGCCAGAAATGAAGGGAAAACCAATGCCATAGCCCAGGAAGGCACCTAGGAGGAAGAGACCTTAGTTCTAACTGGGTTAACAGATGACGTATTTTGATTATCAAAGCTGAAGGGCAAATGACCCTTTCCTGCTATACAAATGCCTCAGGCACAAAATTAGGCTCTTGTTTGTTAGCTACCTCTCTGGCCCAGCAGCCTCTGAATTTTTACTTGCAAAATAATGCATCATATATGGTAAGAAAAGTTTAGTAGCCAGATTTTTCTCATCTTGTTTGAGTGCTTGAATTGCAGTCTACTGTAAAATATATCAACTCTACCTCCACCTTGCACTCTGGCTGTGTTTCGAAAGAAACAAAAGAGCCAGTCCTTCTGATTCCTCTTCAGGAATGGCTTAGATGGTAAATGTAGGAATGCATTGCAAGTGGCAAGTCCAAAATCACTCAAGCAATTATAGACCAGAATAAAGTATTTAAGCATCTCATAGAGAACCTCACTTAAGCACTTCAGAATATAGGTAAGTTCCAGTTAGGCCTGTAAAATAACCAGATCACAGGATAACTATCTTATTGGAACAGCCATTCAGAGAAATATAACTGAGTTTGAAGCACTGCTTAAGAAGAAGTCATTCAGGCACATTTCGGGTACACAGATGGGTTATTTTTGTGGGTTTTTTTCTTATGCAGCTTTAATTAGGTGAAGCCCTTGAGGACTATAATTGTCATAAGTATTTGCATAGATAAATAATTAAAACAAATAAATGTGAGTCAAACTGTCCTTTGGGAAAGCTCAAGCTCAAGAGGTGTCACTAGTGGTCTATTTCCTCATCAAAAGCATGACTAGACATTTCTAACAAAATCCATCACTCAGTTGCTTGATGAATGAATACTGTACAGGCTGTGCTGCTCTAACAAATAGCTGCATAAATTTACCTGAAACATTTAAATTCTGACTATAATGATTATCTTTTATATATGTAACCTTTTTTGCATTACTAATGGCAATCACTACCATGATAGAATTGTGATGTGTATTGATATTTCGCTGTGTTCTAAGCAAGGGGAAATGATTACCAGTCAGTATAGCCTTAATCTCTCTCAAAGAATTAAAAACCGCTGTTGACCTTACTTATAAACTTAGGAGAGGCATATCAGTACATATAAAGAAAAAAAAAAAAAAAAAAAAAAAAAAAGCAGTGCATAATCAGAATTCAAATGTCTAATAAATACATTTGAAACAAATTCAAGCTTTAAATACCCTAATTTGAGATTACCTTGGATACTCTGTTTGCAACCTCTCTGCCTACAGTCAGCCCCTGAACAAAGGTCCGTGCAGCAATGAAAGCTCTAGTCACTTGAACCTTCAGCTTCCTTGGTACATCTCCAAATGGTTTCAGCTGGTCTGTGTACTTGCTTACACACTCCAAGTAGTCCTCAGTGAAATGATACTGGGGGTTTATGAGCTGGAACATCCGCTCCAGTAGTCGAGCCCAGAAATCATTCAGCATTTCCTCCAAGTTCACATTGCCTCCTGTATAATATCGTTTCAGTTCTGTAAAGAGATCCTGGAACACTTCTGAGTTCTGCATGTACAGCATTCCATACGTCCGAACAAACATGTCATTGAGGGACTTTTCTGCGTTCTCCAGAAGTTCTCGGAAAAATTCTGCAGAGAAAATAAGCAAGTGTTAATAAAAATATTAACAAGGCACAAAGGGTGTTTTTGACTGCATTGCTATATAACCACCAGTAAAATTTAACCTAATATGTTGTCATCACTACACTTCATTAGTAAAATTCAATTATTTGAACAGGAAATAGCAAGAAAATCTTAGCATTTTCAATAATTTGATATTATACAGAAGGACTGTACTAGAATCATCCCCTAGTTGTGTCATAGCCAGCCTGCTTATTCCCATTTGTACTATTTGTTGGTATTGGGATAGTATGCCTTATATTTCTTCAAATTCATGTCAGACTTAACTGCTTCTGTGCTTCTTATTTGCTCAGGCCCAAACCACAGCCTATTTTTAAGTTTTGGCTTATGGACTTTATTCTTTCATTTATGGGCCCATGGGATACCAACCACAGCAGAGATCTCTGAAATCTCTCTTAGGATGGCAGAAATGTGCTATCATCTCTTCTGTTAAGATCCTTTAACTGCCATATGTTTAGGTTTTCCCTAGAAATTCACTGAACATGTACAGTCATTCTGATAAAGCAGGCAGAGCTCTCTCGGATTTTAGAAGGTACCATCTTCCTATAATGTCCGCTTGTCATCAGGTCCTTCACACTACAATCAGCCTCCTTAAATCTCCTTTGGAAAAGAGTTTGCTGATGGCTGTGGCCTGTAAACGGAGCACTGCAGGCAGTAAGGCAGAGACAGCAATGCCTTTAGCAAAGATATATACTTATTGCTATTAAAGGAGTCATGCTGATGCGGAAGCCATCATACAGCCAACTCCCAGACACTGGATTCTAAATACATGGTCATTGCACAAGGACACAATTTTGTACACTAACTCTGTGGACACCCTGACTTAAAATCATGGCTACTGCTATGTGAATACCCTTACAACATGGAACCATTACACGGCTACAGAAATTCCTGCAAATGCAAACAAACTGTAATGCTGAAGACAGGATGGGAATTAAGAATTCAAAAAATAATTATTCACTAAATTTGAGGCCTTGCAACTGCGTTCAGTGGAAAGTAGAGTACACTAAACACTGTGTACCAGGATGCAAGGACTCAGCAGGAGCAGAGTCTTTCCTTTTTAGCAGAAATTGTGCAGAGTTGCTGTCTTTGATCTTCTGAATAACTGCAAAGGAGTAATAATGAAAATGCATACAGACAACACTGAGAATGCACTTGGTATATCAAAGCACTTATTAAAGGGAAAATATATTCTAATAAATATATCAATGTCTAAACTGTCAATAGAATTACTGCTTTTCAGAGTGCATAAATTCAGTTTGGGAAGGAATATGCCTTTCCCAAATAGAACATGTAGGAAGAAACAAAAAACAAAAAATAAACCCTTGTTCCTCTCTGTTGGCAAGAAGAATAACTTGAGGTCCACAACATACAGTGTGCAGGTCTTTTCTGTTATTTTTTTCAAATTCATGCATTCTGACAAAGCAGTTTTAGAAGAAAACAAAACAAAACAGTTTTTCAGCCCTAATTCTGACATGGTAGGATCCTTGATGTCTGAATCATCCTGATTATTATTTTATACATTCAGCATTTCTTCTTCTAAGAAGTATCTGGCTCTGTATTCATAGAGTCTGTAAGGCAAAAGGATGATAGACAAACTTTTAAATTGAGGTCTGGCGCTAAGACCCAGTGCAATTGAATGACAACTGTGAAAAGCAACCATAAAACTAGTGAATCCAGGCCACTCAGTCCTCTCACACGAGATTCTGCATATCAAAAGGTTACTGTAAGCAAATCAAGTGGTAGCTCCTCCCAATCTATAGCCACACTAGGAGACCCACTATTTATCTGAAAAGATTATGCCATTGTATAAATCAGTCACAGAGAGAGCAGGCTGACAGCTCCTCTGGTCTGAGATTGTTAGCCTATTATTTCTTTATGTAGGGGTATTATTTAGCAATCTTAGAGTTTGTCTGTTGTAAATCGACCAAACTTTTCAGGCTGGAATGGTCATTTATTCTATGCTTGTACAGCATCTAGCACAATTTGTCCTGGGCTGGTTGCAATCTTCAAATATACTGCAATATAAACATTATCAGTAACTCCAGCTTGTATGTCATGTTAGCCCAAATGTGACATTAGACATATGATAAGCTGTAGAAAAATTAGCATCTTCAGAATAGCAGGTAATTCAGTCAATTTTTAGTTTTCTCCTAGGTGTCTAGTCTTTGAAAGCTATTGCTTAGAGTAAGTTATTATGCCATTAAAAAGTTAGACCTTTATTCTTCTGCATGCTTTGATACAAGACAGTTGCTTTAAGACAGTTAGTTATCTGCATCAGTAACTCTATGTAGAATTCGGTTAATAAAGCAGCAACAACTACAAAATTGGACACCTGTTTCAGTTTCAGAGAGAAAAAGATCTCTCATGTTGTATTAATTAGTCAGAAAAAAATCTTAATCAAGTCCTTTTCAGTAAAATGAATGCTGCTCTGAAAGGTCACTTGCTTTTTTCAGTCAGGAGAACGACATACATCATGAAGGTAGCCTGCTTCATACTGCTCATATATAGAGACTGTGTCCTGGCATAGTTGGGCACTTGTCCAGTCACATCAAGAGAAACTGTACTTCCTTCTGCAAAGGCTGAATTTTTCCATAGTCTTCATAGTAATTTAAAGACTTTATGTCCATTGCAAAGATGATATTTCATCCACTTGCAGGTACCTTTTGAAAAATAATGTAATATTTCAGCTCTAAGTAGAAGAACGAGGATGAGACAGACATTAGTCATGTTGCTTAATGCGCTTCTGGAAGACACTCAAGTACTAGGGCGGGAGAGGAGAATCTCTATGAGACAGAACTGTGCCTGTTTTAAAATACATATCTTATGAAAAGTTTTGCTGCCAAAATAGGCTATCTTGAGCAATGCTAATGCTGAAAATATTTTTTTCATAATTTTAAATGGTGATTCATTTGCATGACAGAATAAATCCTGGGTATGTCTTATGCTGCACACACACTTTTATATAGCTTTCATTTACTAGCCAGAGGGCCATCACCAAGCCAGTTTAGTTGTGCTTATGAGTTGGTTCAAAAGGATAGGGTTTAAGGCACACTGTGAGTCACAATAGATATAACTGAAAAGAGGGAGAGAAGATTACTATTTGAAACCATTACATGCCTAATATAGGCTTAAATGGTGGGTTTATAGTCAATGCATATCACTTCAGATATAGCTTTCAATTTTTAAACATTATTTGTACATTTAGGACATCAGGTTCATAATAGCAGATCTCTGTAGATGATGTCTGAATTGTTATTAAACACTTTCTATCATAAGACAACACATTTACATATTGAAAGAGTATGTGTTGCTTAGAAGCTTTCACTGAACAGTAGGTATTGCTCTCACATTAAAAATAGGGTCTTGTTAGCTCTCACTTTCTTACTTTCTCAACTAACTGCTGACTTTCTCATTCTATTTTAACATTGGTAGTCTAGTGTCATAATTTAATTCAACACGAGAGCTTACCTAATTCCAAAGAGACAACTAGTTGTCACCACATGTCGGTGTATAAGGTCTGGGGACAAAATTAGAGCATGACATGAGGTGATAACTGCTGTAATAAAAGCAAGGTAATAACTACTGTCTAAAGCCAATTTTTAGGTAAACAGATTTGTATTATGTTGGAGCGGATGTTTTAGGATCTTTCTCCGCCTGCTAAATTCCCTTCATTTTCTTTTCTGTTTGTAACCTAAGTAAAACTAACATCTGACTGTAAGGCAAAAAACAAAGCTGGAAATAGAAGTCATCTGATTTGTTAAAAAAAAAAAAAAAAAAAAAACAGATATGCACAGGCTTTAGACTAAGAAAGACTAACGGACAATTCCATTCATTTACCATGTATTTTGTTCATCCTTTTTTAGTGGAACCTGAGGTGGTTCTGTTTTGGTGCACCTAGTACACAGGACACGCAGTCTAACTGCTAGCTGCGAGAATACAGGAGAGTTAATTACACAAAGCTCTTCAGAGGTTCCGGACAGATATATATGTGGGATTTTTCATCCGCATTTATGGAAAGTTCTGTTCAACTAATGCCACCCAAAACATGCATGCAGTTTTCTCTGTTAAAGACTTGCCTTCCTGCTTGCGGGTGCTAATTTTCAAACAGATCTGGAGAGTTAGATACAGAAACTCTGGTGATCTCTCATTCACTTTGAAGAGGCACATACTCACCCTGTGTAGAATTTAGGGGAATTTAGGTGCCTAAATTCATTAGATATCTCTGAACTTCTCAGTCCTTATGATTAGGCAGATAATAAGAAGGATATAAGAACTCACATAAGCTGACTAGCTTTTTGTGCAAAATCAAGTCATTAGATACAGACACTAACGTTCATGGCATATTCATCAGTGGCAGTTTATTTTATTTTTTTTTACAGCCCTAGGTTAGTTTATTTACTCATGAAGTGATTCACAAAAAAATCCAGTTTCAGCAAACTCTTCATTTTTTTATAGGACTCTTTAAAATGCCTTTTTAAGAGACTCCACAAGAGTATCAATTACTGCAAGTTGTGAAGTACTGTCTCATAGAAATTGAAATTCTCATAGAAAGTGAAATTAATCTATGTGGATTCTGTATTTTTTCATTTACATTTTCCACTATTTCATTTTAGGTTTTCAGAGACTCTTTTCTAACAGTAATTAGTCTTACGAAAAAAAAAACAGCACTCAATTTAACTTCTCAATTGAGAAAAAAAATGCGATAAGGAGACTACTTACAGTAGATAATATGTTTTCTATTTTTGACATTATATTCGTATTTATATTCATCCATGCACAAACTGTATGCATGAGGCCAGTCCATCAGTATTATTCTTTAGTGAGTTTGAATATCTAATTTCAAACTTCCCTCACAGCTTTGTCCTTTAGAAAGACTCAACAATCACAGCTGGGAAAAATTTCAGCTCCAGTTAGGAATAACAGAGCCTACGAGGTGACAAGGTCTCTTGAAAACTTATCTTCTTATTTTAACTTATTTTGAATATATAAACATCACAAATATAAAATATAGATAAGATGATTAAATAAATATTCTATTATTAAAACATTCAGAATAAGTGATTCAAATCCTCTACCATATATCTTGGATAAAATCACCTATGAGTAAAATGATTTGACTCTTAATAGATGTTGATAGCTTTCCAAGATGTCCTATGTCTGTACATATTTTGAGATTATTATTTATTTCAGATGTGATTAATCTTTCAGAAGTTAATGTAGTCTCAGAGGTTATGAGTGAAGATGAGGGTCTCTCTTCCCTCTTTAACCCCGCTACTTCTCTGACCACTGAGGCATTTCTCTGACTACTTTATTAGAGAAGGTAATTCACAGTGACCGCTACCCTTCGCTCCCCACACAGAGTACATGACTTCTTCCCACAGCACAATCCTTTACTTCATCTACTCCCTGCCAAGTGTCCACTGACACAACTGGGGGCTCCAACTGGGTCGTTGTGGGGAAGGAGGAAGACCTTGGGGAGGGAGGAGGTCGCCCTGACTCCATCCTCGCAAACAGATAATACAAACAAGACTGCTCAGCCATAAGAGGAGGGACAGTGTGAAGAAGAGGAGGAGACTGAAACGCATCTATCCTGGGCAGTGCTGGACAAGCCAGGTCAGATCCAAGCAATATGGGATATGGGAAAGAACGAGACTAGTATTTACAGCACCATTATAACATCAAATACCATTATCATAACATGAACCTACTCTGAAAATAATTTAAGATATTTACCTAACAATATACAGTGAAGATGTTGTACAAATGAACTTTAATATGCCATTAAAGGGTCTGACATCTAATCAAAGCTGATTACATACATCCCTAAAGGTCTATAAGACTGTTCTGCAACACTGAAGTCGATTAGAACATTCTCAAAACTTCAGAAGATGCAGGTGCAGGTTTTGAATGAACATATTGTCTTGCTTCTTCTCCATCAAAGTTCAATTAATAGTACATCTAAAAAGGAGATTTTATCCTGCAATAGGTTCTATAAAGACAATCACACATTTAGGTGAAATTGTACTTGAAAAATATTAAATATACTTTTAGAAATCTTTACTGCTCTCTATAATCTTAATTCTTATTATGTTGCACCTGGTACCTTTTATTTATCATGACAGTGTATCCTCCATAATAAATATGGAACCTGAAATTTCCAAAATCCAAAATTCCAAAATAGAATTCATTGGACTTACAGTAACAGTAAAGAAAGAAAATGCTAGGAATAAAAGCAAAGCAATAAGATAGCTTTTCACATAATTTATAACCATTAAATATAACCACATACGTTAATAACCATCACTGAAGTTTCTAGTTTCATTATCAGGTGGAAAATCCTAAGTGAAGTACTCAAAAAATGTAATCAAAATGTTATATGGCATCAGAAGGCCACATTCTAGAATATTTATGAATGGACATTTAAATGCTTGTAGCAGTACTAGTCATGAATGTCCATGACCAAAGACAGACATGTAGCATTTCATAGATATCTGTGAATTTCAGACAGGTGAATTTTACATCATATGTTCATAAAAATGCATAATGCCTCATGAAAAATTCATGAGACACCACACTTTCTTATGAAAAACATTTAAAGCTTTCATGAAAATGATATTAACAATATAAAAACTATGAGACTCACTGCAACAATTATTTTAAAATACAGAGCCTTCTCTTTTTCTCTATGCACCACTAGAGGCATATCTATTTCAATAGTTAGGTAGATTTGCCATCTAGTATTTTGTATGGAAATTCTTTGCCATGCCTACAACAGAGACAGCTTATCAAAAGTTCGCAGTCTCTTAATGCTGGGAGGTGTGAGGTGGACCATAAGACATGAGGGAAAATAAATGATAATTCACATTGGTGCAAGCTAGATAAAACTGATTTAAGCCAGAATAGCTTTTACACTCTGGGTCTGAAGAAGAAGTAGGCACTCTTTTCACAAGCAGGCTGAAAACCAGGAGAGGGGTTTGCAATTGATAGGCTCAGAAGTGCAGCATTCAGAAGTCAGGCAATGTGTTATTGGGAAGAAATGTAGCACCGAGGTGGATGCCTTGATGCCTATCCTCTGAACAGACAGCATTAATTTACGAAGAGCAGGATTCATTAGTGCAGAAGGAGGCTCTAAACGGCCAGCAGAGAACACTGAAATGTTCTCTGTCTTTTACAATTAGTGGATTTACTGCCACCTGACAACAGCAACACTTTGGAACGGGGATTCAGAGGCAGAAACCTCAGTCTGGAATTAGGCACGTATGAGCACTGCAGAGGGCTTCGTCTTTTCTTTTAAAATCGTGTCTTTATCGTTTCTTCCTCCCTTTGCAAACATAAAAGACTGCTGTGAAGAACTATCATCAAGGAAGGAGAACACCTGGTCTTGGGCCCTATTCGACTTAAGAGGCTCAAATTCATATTACAGCCACATGCTTTAGTGTCTCAGTTCACAAGCTAGAAAGGGGTATTTTATGAAAGCAGCTACTGAATCATATCTATTAGAGCAAAGTACCCAGTAGGAAGTGCAGTTTCTGCCTGCCACTAAGGAAAGACATGTATCCAACAGCTCAGGCTGAGGCACGTCATTACTTGTTTAAAATGAGGATTGTAACTACTTTTAAGTCAAACTTTCAAGAGCAGAGAGTTAAGAAATACTTTCACAGTTATATTTACTTTATAGAACAGCTGTAAATCTATTGCAGTTCTCCTTCTCATCTCATTTCACCTTTCTATCTCCTTGAAACAAGCTCATTTTAGTATTTATATAAAGAAATAAATTTATTACATCAAAAAAACTCTTAAGATGTGTGACTTGCTACAGATCACATTGCAGTAACTGAAGAGACTTCTGTTTGAATTAACCAATGGAAACCTGCTGTAAAAGCAGTTTAAAGTTCACCTTCCTGTTGAAATTATTATATACATAAAATCAATTTTGTATACAAGTCTTTAGTTTAAAAGGTAATGAATTCATGTTGATGGTTTTTCCAGAGGCCTCTGAATGCAAATAATGATTTCTGTTATGGCTTAACAGTGCTGACAGAAAAGGTAAAAATACGTCAAGGATAATTTACTTATTCTTGAGCATATCCTAATTCCCCATACCCACAAGGAATACCATGCCCCCTTAACACCAGGTAGTATTTAATCCAGGGTGGTTCCCTGGTTGTCTTTCTTAGCTTTCGGGTTACTGAGCTTTCCCCAACAAATATGAGTACTGTTTGTTACTGTTAATAATACAGAAATATCATTGAATTTCTTGCTTGTAAATTGAGCTACACTGCCAAATTTCATTGCAGCAAACAACTTTCTTTTCCTATCGTAATATCAAAAAACTTAACTTAAATGTCAAGAAGTCAACTTAAATGTTTTCAGTTTGTTATAGGATTTTTTTTCCTAAGGTAATAGTATGAATTTTATGAAGAAACAGTGGTCCTAGAGATCAGATGGGAGGAATCAGTGACTTAAGGCAATGTATAAAATCGTGCTGAACCTTAAGGATAACACAGCTGACTTCAAATAAGCTATAATCATACAAATCAATCTATGCCTTTTGAAGAAAATAGTCTCACTTTCAGATCCAGATCTGCATTTATATGCTGGTGGAAAATTGTGAAGTCAGTAATCCTTTCTACCTGGATGTTTCAAAGCTCAGGGAGTGGAAAACAAAGTTTGTAATTAAATAGCTTTAATGTCAACACAAATCTTCATCTGTAGACTCCAGTTCACTGGACTGGGCTGCTGCCTTATTGCATTTAATCTGGCCAACTATCTTGATAGCAATATTTTTTTTTTTTTTTGCTTCCTAAAACTGTATCTACTGGGAGAGTTTTCCAGTCATTAGGAAACTTAGAAGTTAGATATGATACAGTGAACTGGAAAACTATCCTAGCAAAATTAGCATATATTTAGGGCTACATTAGATTTAAAACAGTATAATCTACTTTCTCTTCAATTGAACTACACAGGAGTGGCCTTAAAACTCCTAGGACAAATTTATTTCTTGTTCCCATTAACCAGGTGCTGTGCTGCATGTGATGTTTCCATCTTAACGGATATGTGTCATGTGGTGATATCGAAGACTTTGTGCTCCTATGCTGTTCTGCCGATCAGGTGCTGAATCTTTTGAATGTGCTAACACAAATGTTTCCGTGATTCAGAAGCTGAGGACTGTTTAACCAAACAAAGAGTGGCTTTGACTTCCTGCTGTGGTCCTGTGTTGAGGAGAAGTGGTGCAGTTAAATAGGAACTGGCAGACTTGAATTCTATTTCCGGATTTCTGTACGATTTTTTTTCACACAGTAGTCACTTTGGACTTCCAGACCTCCAGGCTTGAGGTCACGTATAGTATTTTGGTTTTTCTCTAACTTTTGCAGCCGTAATATTAACCTTGTGTCATGTCTGAGCTGAATCTCCCATCAACTACTCTTATGTAAATTTTCACAGCTCAGAGTGACAGCACCCTGAGATGTGATCCACCTAACAAGCTGAAAAGCTAATCAGTTCTACCGAGCAGCAGGTCATAACGAGTTCTCATACCACTAAAACCATCCCCTGCGAATACACTCACAGAACAACAGTCCCCTCAAATTGTGTCTCTTGTCAAGCTGTAGGCGGACCTGCACTCCAGACTACACATCACTCCAGACATCTGCATCACTCCAGACATCTAACCGAGGAACCTCGACGTGGAGCCTTGCCTGAGCTCTACTTTCATACAGTCAATGGGAAGAGACCGAATCATTCAAGCCCAACATAAGCTTTAAAATGAAAGCCCCAGTTCACACTCTGCAGGACCCTGTCTCTTCATATTGACTAGACTGGATCAGTGCTGTATTTTCTTTTAATATACATACAAGCATGAGCTTTATTGCCTGATGTGAAGCTCTTTAGGGCTTCCACTACTGCAAGAGTCTAAAGTCTTCAACAGTCTGGTGAGATAGTGAAGTAAAGTGTAAACCTACTATAAGAGATTATTTTAACTTTCGGTCATCTTTATTTATATTTTGCAAATGTATATATACTTAAGTTAACTGGGA
Organism: Rhea pennata; assembly: GCF_028389875.1. Lineage (NCBI taxonomy): Eukaryota > Metazoa > Chordata > Aves > Rheiformes > Rheidae > Rhea > Rhea pennata. The sequence goes on from NC_084663.1 coordinate 162,323,480, forward strand.
GAATTGTTCAACATATGGCACCATAAGGTAAAGATACCACTACAGCAAGCAAGGAGAGAGATGTCTTTGGAAAGGACACAAGAAAGAACATACCTTCTGGATTTAATTGAAACAACATACTTCCTTGATGAGAATCAAAATAATTGTTAAAAGACATTTGGACTCACACTAAAAAAGTGCTAACTTCTGAAAAATGCAAAAATTAGGTATGTTGCATGTTAAGTGACACTAATTACACTGCTCCTTTTATATAATAAGAAACATCATCAGTACATTATAATTGTATGTAGTCTAGGTAGCCTTACACTTTAAGTGTCTCTACATTTACAAATCATATAATTAAAAATGTGTTTCCACTAGGAAATGTTAATATTATAGTTCAGCATTAAATTATATTGTTCATTTAACCCAGCATCTAGGAAATATTCTCCGTTTACTCTGAAAAAGCATTATTTTATTAGTCACATGTACAGACCACAAGTTCACTCAGACCTACCCATATGTGTACGTATAGTACGTTCCAGTTGCAATTTTTATGTTTAATGTCAAGCTAATTGTGATAGCTACTGTTCAGCCTAATACATACTTAGTCATGAAGCAATTTAATATTACATACCCATGTATGGTTTATTTCTTAGCCTCTTATTACAGTAAAAATTAGTTAAGTAAGAGAAGATGGAACTGCAGAGGGTACTAAAAAGCATTTCTGTTGAGTACAAAGAATCAGTTGTTTTTGTCTCTGGTATCAAGATTTGAACTGAAATATTTTATAGCACCTTAGAATTTGTTGTTGTTTTTGCTACCTGTTTTTTTCTTTAAAATTGGCCTCTTCTATGTATCTTTGCTGATTCTGAGAAGGCACCATAAAAGTTTGTACAATCCACCAGCAGGCTCTGATCTAGTCTTATATTGCTGAAAATCATGATTTCCTGCATGCTGAGCTTTAGTACAGTCTATTGTAAATTGCAATTTATTTTGGCATTGTGTTTTACATTTTAAAAAAATTTTGTGACTAAGCGGCTGCTACTTCCTAAAGAGCTAATCTGGTTCCTACCTTGCACACAACCATTTCTACTGTTATGAAATACCTCTGCCTCTGAAAAACCTGAGACCTACCCTCAGTTTTTTTCTTTTGTGATGTTATGAAGTTTGACAGCAAATAAAAATTTCAGTCTCATGTTATTTTGCTGCTGGCTGATACACTGCCATCAGCTCCGAAGGGCTGCTTGTTATCCTTCAAAGCCAAATATGAGGCCATAAATACACAAGCTGCTTTGGACAGACGGAAAAGCCAGAGGCACAAATCCAGACCCATCAGGAGGAACTAAAGGATTAGAAATATATATATATATATATATATGTATATACATTTTAATCCTCTGGATTACTTCTATATTCTTGAAGGAATGAGTAGGATTAGAGCTGATACTGCTACAGAACAGTGAAAAACTTAATCATGACCCTGTTTTTAAAATTAGAAGCAAGGTTAGCACTGTTAATAACGACAAATATAATTCAGAGTATAAAACAAAATTTAGAAGTTCAGGCAAACAGGGACATGAAAAAAAATGATGCCTGTTTAGTAAGCTTTTTTCAGTGTCAGGTATGTTTTAAAAGGGACATAACGCATGAGAAAATGATTTTTATCTGGGGTAGGAGAGGGAGAACTTGTGAATTAATAAAAATGGAGCATTGTTTTTTAACAACACAGAATCTGAATTCTTCACCTCTGTGTATGCATACAATTGTATCAGGTGGACATTAATCTGATCATGAGTGCTGGAAGTTTTTTTTTTTTTTCCTCCCTCTCATTTATTCTTTTAGTTTTAGCTTTGCGTGATAAATAGACTCAAGAAGTGATTAGTGTTTCAGCCAGACAGGCAGCAGCCATTTAGGTCTGCTAATCTGCGACACCAAAAAAAAAGGGGGGAGGGGGGAAGAAACAAGAGGATGGGCCTGAGACAACACTGCCATACTTGGATTATTGTTAAAAGGTTTAAATCTTTGCTGACATTCTGATCCTTTGATTTCTGCTATCCTGACCTGGCATATATGTGGTCTGTATTGCAAACCTGCTTCCCCGAGCGTCTGTTTACCCAATCTTTCTCTGAACTGCTGATGGTAATGAATCTCCTTCCTCCAGCCCCAACTGCTGCCTTCAGTTATCATCAAGCACAGACATCAGCTACGGCTCTAATCTCGCTCTGATGGATGGAATACTAACCTCTCACAAGATTAGAGACACAAGGAGCTCGAGAGATAATAAAATTCAAATAGGTTTATTTCAAAGGGCAACTCAATCTCGATTTTGTTCATGGGTCACTTGACAGATCATTTGCCAATGTAGTTTTTGTGTCCTTCTGCGTCTGGCTTCTGTGCAGTGCTCCAACTATTTCAAATTAAGTGGGCCCCAACAGGCAGAGTTCGGTGAGGGTCTGGCTTCGGCAGAAACAGTGAGGTACTCATTCAGCACGGAGCTGACAACTTTGCTAAAAGTGCACTTTAGGTGGGTGGTGTTTGGATGATGGAAAGATTTTTCTCACCGTTTGCAGGAAAGCATAAAACTGACAATAATGATAAGCATCGTGAATGCTTTGAATTTTAAACTTCTGTTTGATCATGGAGCAAAACTCTTACTTGCATCATGACAGCCAGCTGTGGAATACATACTCTAGCTGTAACTTGAGGTATTTGTAGCCTATGAGAGACAGTTTTAATGTGCTTGTCAAGCACAACTATCCAAAAGTGTTTACAAATCAAATATTTAAGTCATCTATGCAGAAACACAGGGATAGGCCTCTTACTGCAGCTGAAAGAAGATTTCTCTAAATGACAAGTGTTGTGTCACATTTGCCAAATGGGGTTCTAAGAGAATAAAGTAGACACAAACTCCTGTAGCTTGCACCTATTTAGAATTACCGCACTAGCTCTGTTGCTTAAAAAAGTAAAACTAAATAATTATAATTAGACTGTTGTACAGGAGGAATATTATTGAAGCTAGTGAGCATAAATGTCTCACAGCCATTTAGGAGAAGGCTAAAAATAACTAAAAGTCCCTTGAAAACACACACCTAAACTACAAGTGCACCAATTGCTTGCAAAGCCACCAGCGTTCACAGCTTAGCCAGGGGGCTGCGGGCTGTTTGCGGTACAGATGCTACCAGCTGGACTCCTCCCTGCAAGAGGGAGCAAGAGACAAAAAAGGAGATGAAACACTTCACAAGTGCAGGGAGAGAGGAGCAGAGGAGGCTCAGAGGTAGTCACATGCACGTTTTATGCTCAGATTCAGGACATGCTGAAAAGCAGTATGCCCTAGAAATTAAATTTTTTTGTTGTTGTTCACAAATGTTTAAAACGGTCTCTCTTCTACAGAACTTGCTTCCTTCATATTTATAGAGGTGAGAGTTTGAAATAACAAACCTATTGCAGATAGAGTTATATTCTTTCAGCTTCCCAAAACAAAGGTGAGTATATCATATTTAAAATTCCGTGTTTGAGGCATTTCCATGATAACTCAGTTGTAAAGATTTGATGGAGTTTGCATGTAAAATGAGTATTGGACTAAGTCTGAGACCTGGAAAATGGAAAATAAATAACTCTGTATTGTTTTTAAAGCCTAAGAAGTATGTGAAAAATATATTCTCATTTTGAATGTTGTGAACTGTTTGACAGCTCACAAACAAGTCTATTTCTGGAATTGCAATTATATCTCTGGAGTCCTTTTATATTGTTTAAATTTCATAATTGAATAAGTTCTTAATATTCAGAAGCTATTTCTGTTTTCATGTAGTTTTTGTATACCCAGTTCACTTGTCATTACCGTCCACTGTAGTAAGAAGCTCTTGAAACTGATTTTATTGTACACATTTTTAAACATGCCAAAGAAATACCTCACTACACATGCATCTTGTGATCTCCCTAGGAACTTATGCACTTATGTGTTTCTATCTCTGGTTTCAGTACTAAGCTTTGGAAACTATTTTGCTGTAAATATATGTGAAAGCAACCTTCAGGCACAGGAAGTAAAAGGATGCCCATGTCTAAAGAGTTAAAGTTTTTTTGACAAAGGATGTGAGTTTTCTGGATAATCATCTGTCTTTGTCACTTCACTGCCAACTCCATCAGCCTATGTCTAATTTTCTATCCTTGATAGATGCAAAGTGGGCTACGAAATTGCCACAGGATCATACAGGCTAGAGAATAGAGAATTAAGGTTTGTGTTTCCCAAATCGTTCACACAAAAGGGGACTATGAAAAATCAAGACCTTTTAGGAATATCAAATCTCCCAATCAGCTACCCCGGAGAAGGGTACGGCAACGAACCACCACGGCAGCTGTCAGACACTGGAAGGGGCGGCATGGTGGAGGACTGGGCTGGAAGAAGGGGAAAGAGGGAAGCGGGTCACTTTGACCATCTCGTCAGACTAATCACAGACTTACCTGAAACATTTATCTACCTAAATTGTAGTGGCACATTTCATCTCCACAGTACATCTGCCCAGAATTTTCTATGCTGTTTAAAATCTTCACTCGGTATATACAGGTGAGATAAAAAACGCACACAAAGCAAGAAAGGGAAGTGTGATCAGGGAAATCATTCAAAATTGCATGAAAAAATAGAGTGGGTATTAACACTCAGAAGATTTCAGCTTCTAGAAAAGCACTCTTTCAATTATACCAGGTGCCTCTTCTTCTGAATTACAGGAATAAAGAAATAGCATTTTACCGCAAATTAAAATCTGCCACAAACGTGTACTAATACTAGCCTGATATACTTGCAAATGAAAGAATTACTGAGGAGCTGATCCTCTGGTTTAAAGCCAGAACTAGGTACTTGGAATGAAGAGCAAGCATGAAATCTAACATCAAATCCAGCTCCAATTGCAACTGTGAGCGGAGGACTTACTAATTGTTCTTCAAAGTCTGATCTGCAAGCACAGACAAAGAAAAATCAAAGGACTTAATTTGATTTAAATTCAGCTGCTCTAATCACATACAGAAACAACCACAATAGTCAGACTAAGTTCTTTTCTAAAGAACAGCACTTGGCCTAAAACATGCAATATCATGCTCTTCATCACTAACTTTGAATTTTCTTGCTTTTGTGGGATTAACTCAGACCTGAAACATTACGTTAATGTATTTTTTTGTGGTTTAATTACAAGGTTTCCTCTAGAGTGTAACATAATAACAATTAATCAGCTAGTTCTTAACTTCCACAAAAGAAACTGTCATCTGTTATTATCTGCACTGCTAACCCACCACAATGTCAGCAGAACTAAAAACAATTATACCACAAAAGCTACATCCAAACAGTGTCAGTAGTTTAAAGAAATGAAAGCAGCAAATTTCACTCTCAGCCCTAAAACTGTCCTTTATTCATTCCATTTTACATGAACAACATGCTACTAAAAGTATTTAAATGAATACCAAACAGTAAGGATACCCTGGCAACACACAGACAGACTGGTGTGAGTTTTAGATGCAAAATCATCTAAAATGGCAAAATGCAAAGTGTATGCGATTTTGAGATTCACTGTCTTCTTTCATTATATCTAGATGTTAATTGTTTGATTTTTTTTTTTTTTTTAGTCAGGCTTATTTGCAGAGCTGTGCCAATTATATTTGATGGAAAGAAAGCATTAACGGATGCAGATAGTAAATTATGTTATAGACTAAAATAATGCATTTAAAATACATGAATGTGAAATTCAATAAATGCTAAAAGATATGTTTGAAATTAAAAGGAAAGAAAAAAGCCAAAAAGTCATTCAAGACAGGGTACATAGGGATGGATAATATTTCCAAGTAGCTGGACTGAAATGGGAAATGAGAAGTGAAATGCTGCTGCTGTTTTCCTTTCCTTTCCTTTCCTTTCCTTTCCTTTCCTTTCCTTTCCTTTCCTTTCCTTTCCTTTCCTTTCCTTTCCTTTCCTTTCCTTTCCTTTCCTTTCCTTTCCTTTCCTTTCCTTTCCTTTCCTTTTCCTTTTCCTTTTCCTTTTCCTTTTCCTTTTCCTTTTCCTTTTCCTTTTCCTTTTCCTTTTCCCCTGGGAACAGTTTTCTCTAGGGTGCTGTTCTACTCTCAGAAGTGGCTATGTAAAAAAATGGTAGTTTGAGTAAGAAATGTGTTCAATGACAATATATGTTCTTAGCACTCTTTATTCCTGTTAGCCCTGAAGCAATAACATGATGGCGGGGGGGGGGGGGGGGGGGGAAGGAAGGGGGAGAGGAGGGTATTTTTGTTAGCCATGCGCGGTTTCTCGCTCTCTCTCTTTCTCTCTCAGAATGAAAGCTTTTGGTCATAAGACATAGCTGGAGAAATTCATAGTAATTGGGGATTTTCAGGAACTGCTTCCGAGTCTTAAGCATTGCTACTGGTTTCAATGGCTATTACAATTAATACACGTGCAGACAATTTTATAAAGAACATTTAATTCTTTTAGCATCATCACAGTATTTATCATCCATTATGTTACTCCTTGACAATGAATCATTCCTAGATATTAAAATTTTCTTAACCTACGGAACGTTAGCAGGTGCCTGTAATGGCTGGACCATAACACCTGTTGTAATATATTCTTTTTTATTTGCAGCTATGGCAAGTTTTAAAATCACAGACTTCCACCAGTCTAGTTAACCTTTTCCTAACAGTAATCATCTTCATGCTTTTTACACAAAACTGCTATAAACTCTAGCTAAGACTTTTCCATGATTGTTGCCTAGTCATGTCAGCTCGGAATTTTTAATACTATCTTTTCAAATCTATGCAGCTGCATTTGTATCCCATCCACTCCCTGCTTCACATGCACACAAACAAAAATAAATCTCACATTCCAACAACAGCCATCACTTCTATTCATTAACAGCAAACACCTGTAACAACAGGATCCACATACACTTTGATTGGTTTTCGCACCTCTACATTGCTTGTCATTGTTAAAAAAAAAAAAAAATGACAGCAGTTCAATAAGTGAAGAGTAATGCGGGAAGAAGACATTTTCAGTGTTTAATTGCCATAAAAATGCTAACAAGTGATTAAAAAGATAAATCAAAAGTTTGCTGAAAGACTAGAGCGCCTACTCAGTTTTATGGCTCCAAAGATGTTATTATACATCCATTTACAAAACAATGAGCTCTTACTGTTTATGAAAGTTTAATCTCTTCGTTTATTGCTTTAATATATCTAACATTGGTAAGGTTTACTTTAAAATGAAATCTCTGACTGTATGATGTGGATGTTATTTTTTACATTCAGTCTGCAAATGGTATGAGTACATTAAATTGGACTCGTGTATGAAACAATTAAAGTAGGAGTAATTGCTTCTTCTCTCATATCTGCATACAAAGCAAAAGAATTAATATTTTATCATTTGGCAATGCTTCTTGTTAGCACAATATTCTGACATCCGTTTTTTGTTTGGCCACAGGCATTTGAGCAAATGCTGGAGAAAGTTTTGATGAATCCAAAACCACATTGTTGGTGAACTTATGCTTAAGGAATATAACACCTCAGGCTTACATCTTTGTGATACGGCAAAGATAAAACTTTGGCTGTTCAAATAACCAAAGCAGAACCAAATACAGGTTTGTTAAAACCACGAAACATATAGTTTAGGAAAAAAATGTACCTGCCCCTACATGATATGTCTATTCTAGACTGGATGACAAAGTGACAATGTTTTATTATGATAATAAATAATTATAGGATTGTTATCCATTTAGATTTTAAACATAGATTTAAAAAGCTCGGAAAATAAACTGTGAGAATGCTTGCACTTTTATAAACTGTCATATGATTCTGTGAAAAAAGTCAAAGAGGGTCCAGAAAAATATTTATTTTCTTTCTCAACTTGTCCAATAACCATTCACCCACTGACCTTGACAGATTAAATGATTCTTATTGATTTTTTTATCCACTATTTCAGGAAACTGCTAATGACATCCTTTTAAATTTCTGAGGAGAGTCTTACTGATCTGATGTGGAAGCGTGTCTATCATGCACCCTGAGGTGAAGATTGGGAAGGAAGAGGAGATTTTGGATGTTGGAGGAGATGATTAAAAAACAACAGCAGCAACAAAATAAAAAAAAAAAAAAAAAAAAAAAACAAACATATGTGGATACATTCATCCAGACACTTGCAATGGGAAGTTTCCTTAGCAATTCTACTATTTTTTCAGTTTGATCCTTAACGAAACATACATAACAATGTGCACTTTAAATAACATCTTAAAAGTTTGGATTGTGTTAGCAACTTGCGACTGGTCACAGAACTAAAATGATTCTGTTACTAGTTCCTGACTGCTATAAACCTGCCCCAGCTCTAAAGGCAGTGTCTGTTTGGGAGCATCTGTGTAGTGAGAAGGAACATACATTGTAGTCAACAATTCTTGTCAAACATGTGCTTAAATGCTTGTATGACTAGGACTGATCACTTGCAAATATTAAAATATTTCTGTATAGCGCACAGTTTTCTTTTCCAGGAAAGTTCGCTAAAATTTTTCAAAGTGCAAGACATGCACAGACAGAAGTAAGCAGAAAAGTATGAAGAAAATAAAATGCAATTTTTGTCTCCAAAACAACAATGTGAATGATTTTCTGGCTACAATTTGAAATAGAGATCTGGAATCTTGAAAGAAAGATTACAAGTATCCAACATATCACCATGAAGCAAGAAGAATAATGCTTAGTTTTTAATATGTGAACCTTTCCACAGAAAAACAAAACAAAACCAAACAAAACTCTGAAACTGCGGAGGAGGAGGTCCACTATGTAGAGTGAGTCAGAGAAATCAAAGTGGTCGATTCTTTTTCATTTCATTCTCTGCATGACTTCTGACATATCACCTACACCATCAAAGAAGCCAGTAGTATAAGATCACATGGCTCTAAACTTTGGGGAAATCAGATAGGAATCTACTGATAAGCATGACTCTACTATATACCTTGTATGTATGTTTGTGCATATATGTGGTATATATGTATTTTTAAAAGTCAATACTTTTTTATACACACTATTAGACTTAACCATGGCAATCGTTATTAAGTGTGCATAAAATACGGAACTGTGCATCAATCAGGTAGAATGTTTCTAGATTCTTCTTATAAAAACTCAGAAAGTAATAAATCTATGACTGTTAAAATAATTACTTTTTGTTGCCATCTGTTTAGATTATCATTACTTAGATCCATACTTGCAAACTGTAATTTTAAATCTATCCATGCCTCAATAAAAAAAATGCTAAAAATATTGACCCACTGCTAGGGAACAACATGCAGTATATTCTTCTTCTCACTGTTTAGGACAAAAATTCAAAAACACATTCCACTCCAGAAACGTGTCTAGTTCACAAGAAAATGTTTGTTCCTACAAATATGCAATCAGAAGTTCTGACTGATTCATTATTTCATGATAGCCATTTTTCTTCATTCATCATTATCGGCAGTACTTTAAATATTTATACCCAGTGACTGAATGTTACATTTTTATTGAGTTCTTAACCTCTTATGATTCTCTTTTCCTTTCTGGTTCTAAATGTTTATTTGCCCAATACAACGCTTCTAAATTGTCTCTGGAGAAATTCCTAATGAGTGTGATGGGGAGGAACAATCTGCTAAGCTGCTCTGTACTACAGTTGCAAAGCATTCAGGTTACACTGACTACCTTGCAAACAATTTCTAAAAAATGCTAAATTCAGTTTAAAAAAATAAACTTTAATTTTTTTCCCTTTCATACTAGAATTCCTCCATAGTCAGAAATATTCAGCCAGAGTAAACTGTGCTGTGCAGGAGGGAGGTGAGCACGGGTAAAAGCCTGCGTGTGTGCCAGTTCACTGACAAGGTACGAGTGTGGTACTTGTGCCAGCTCTGTACAGCTCATTAAACACATGGTTGCCCTCTGAATGGTCTGAAAATGCTGTTTTCGCTTTTCTTTTTGGTCACAATGCCTAACATAGAAGCGCAGGTAATATAGTATCCATTATCTCAAGCCTATATTTATACTGCAAGGTAAAGAGAGAGTTTGAGAGTAGGCTTAGCTATGTAATGCCTTCTAACCCATTTGATTCATGACTTAATTTTTAAAAGCTTGGATTCATCTCACCTAACTTGGGATGCCGTCAGTGCTGACATCTGTATTCAAACTGGTCACAGTAGGGTCTCTTTTCAGCCAGTGAATAGAAGAGTGCTTGTAAGAATACAGTTAATTTGACCAAATGTGGAGTGCATATTAAGGCTGTATAAATTGCACCCTGAAGTGTTTAGTTCTCTTTATTGACTATAATAATACTTTGAGTGACTAGCACAGATAAAGACATCTATAATGTACACGGTCAGGTGAATTGCACTTGGAGTATTTGCTCTCCATATAAGAAATATCAAGCTTGGGATGGCTGCCAGTTAGATTCTTCAGCCTTTTTAATTGCCTGATCTATCCAGATTTCTCACACAAAACTAGAACTGAGCTAAGGGGACAAATGTTCCCAAATTTTCCCCTTTAAGAGGGTTTTGGAACTTTCTACTGTTTATATAACTTAGAACAGAAAAGAAATATTAGACTACTAAAACAGTATTTTTGCCCACACATAGTCATTTCTTATCTATATCAGTCCAAACTGGCAAGCAAGTGATGTGCTGGGGTTAGCTTAAAAAAAGGTGGAACTTAATGTAGTGGAGTTATGTTTGGATGAACTACTCTGGTAGTTATTGGTTTGATGGCAAAAAGCTACGAGCCCCAGTGGGCTGCATGAAGCTTGTGAATCATAGCTGCCGCCTGATGTTCATTTGATTGTAACCACAGGTTATGAAAGACATAAAAATTTTTAGGGGTTATTTGGTAATTGGGGAATCCTTTTTTCTCTTAAAATAAGGACAGGCATGGGGGACCTTCAGAAGGACTGTGCAATGAATGGATTCCAGTTAATTATGGTGGTCTTCTCAGCATTTTAAAAAGAAACAAATTAAGCGAATCACCAAGGGACTCATCACTCATTTTAATGTGTCCATTAGGATAATCAAAAGAACAGAGAACCCAGCATACCACAGAAGAGTGGAAGAGCTTGTCGTGCTTAACTAGCATTATGAAGCTTGGGTTGGGGCCAGCTATGATTACTCTCTAGTACATATGAGGGTAAGGAGAAAAGACATAGAGAAAAGAGAGCTATTTAAGATGAAGGATAAAGTAGATGTAAGAAAAAAATGGCTGTTAATAAAGCTCATCTAGGAAGTAGAAGATTTTTAATAAACAAAATAGTGAGTTTCTGCAATAATTTTCTAATAAAAATAACAGGGCAAGAAGGCTAGAGGAGACTTTTTAAAAAGCTAATGATGTAAAAAAGGAAGACCTATGCACTTCTGACTGACACTGAAAATGACCAAAAGTTATCTACACAAATCTTTTATACATAAATGTTCCATTAGACATCACTGAAAAAGCTTATTCCCAGTCATGAATATACTGAATATATTGACAATATTGGCAACAGCAAAAGCTTGCCCACACACAAAAGACTATTTTGTAGTCTGATTATTAATAAAAGATTTATTAATTCCTTGAATTAATAAAAGACAAATGTCCCTTAGCAGAAAAGAACAAATAGTGGATTTTTTAAACTCATTAAATTATAATGGATACTATCAGAATACTTTTTTATATTGCACTAATTACTAAACTCAATTTAAAAAAATAAGTCTTTGTCTAGAACAAAAAGAGAGATGTGGCATACAACAGAGCCAGGTTTCCAACTCAGTACCTATATTTTTAACATGTTAATATTTATCCTGACAATTAATTGTCTTTATTTTACAAAATATATCTCAGATACTGTGTTTATACATAAGATAATTCATAACCTCTCCAACATGCACTTCTTGTAGATCACAGTGATATGCGTGAGGCAAAACATTTTAGAAAATTTAATATTTCAAAGCAATATTCTGAATTAGTCCCAATAAGTTTTTCAGAAATGTTGCATCATTGTCTCTTCCTTCTAATCTCTTTTGCAGATGAATACCCTTCCTTTTTCACTTCCTCTTTCACTTTACAGTATTACCTGAACTGGCCTTTGACATAAGCCTGAAAGTATGGCATGTCATGCTCAGGTGACCTCATCCACACCTGGTAGGTTTTCTGAGGATGTCGCTTACTTTTCCACCCACTCCAAATCATTATTACTTGTAATAGCTTAGCAGAGTTCCACAAAGAGGAAGTTTATGTCTGCCTGGGGACACTATTCTTTACATTTCAGAGGCCAACCTACATTTACTGTTGTAGTTTGGACCAGGCATGCAATTCTGGAGCACCTAACAAGCTTTCTTTTACATTGCAGAGCGGTTTTGGACTGCAAGACTAGATTCCTTTGAAATGAAACTGAACCAAAACATGTTCTCTTCAAGCATAGCTAATGTGCTGCAACTGGTAATGGGAGCTCAGCCAAGAAAACAGCCTTTTACATTTTTTAGGTATGCAACTAAATTTGTATATTTCTAGTACATTTTTGTTGGAAGATGTTAAGCTATCACAGCAAGTAAGAAAGATATAAAGAAGTTGCAGAAGGAAAATTCATTATTTAGCTTCAGGAACTGTGAAAAACATGCAATTAGGATTTTACAACAGTATGACACCCTAGGAGAAATCAACAGCAATTATGATGCAACAGCTGGTTCTTCCAAAGATATATATTCAAACCCAAAAACTACTAAGAAGCAAAATGTAGACAGAATAGCAATGAATAGGAAGAAATAGAGACATGGATTAGTTTCCAAATTCTAAGTTCTGGGATTTTGTTTTCTTTTGTTTTATAGCACAAAGTTTAAGTTTAGTGCAAAATATGTCCAAAACTGTATATATTTTCTTTCACTTATAATCATATTAAGCTTTGTGATGCAAGCTATAGGTACCTATTTGTCATTATTAAGTAGCCTTGATGTACTATCACAAGAAGCCAAAAAGCCCGGAACTCTGACTCTGTGTGGTTAAAACCACAAGCACTTAGGCAGTCCATGTAAGGAACGGTGGCTTAAAATTTAAAGAAATGGTAATGACTAGTGATTTTGTCAGAGATGCAGATAAGCCCGAAAGCTGTAACTATGGCAAGGCCTTTCATCCTGGAATTCCGTATGTTATTTCAATTACCTTTCGGTCTTTATCTTTGGAGAAGATGGTGATTTGATACTATGTATAGTAAGAATGAGTGGAATCACAATAACCTGTTACAAAGAGGAAGTTTCTGAACACTTCTACAACTTGTACTGACCATGAAAAAGCCATGACTCGTGCCTTCATCACATGTAGGTTAGATGTAGCATAGACACTGCTACTCCTCAGTGCTAAAGTACTGCTACAGAATATGCAGTGTTAGCATAATTCTGAAATAAGCATCTCTGTCTCATTTTAAGTAGCACCTGAGAAAAATTATGTTAGGTGTTCACATGATAGCCCCAAATTTGAGGTGCTCAAGGTTGAAATCCTAGGTTTGGTTCAGATTTCCTTTGCAGTTGTAACTGTTTGACTTAAGACACAGTCACACAATCTACTGCAAGCAGAGTCAAGGGATGTCTGCATACATTCTGGTTTAGCAGACTCTGCAGAAGCAAAGTACATTAACTTTGTCTAAAGAGCCCACTAAAGTAACTGTTTGTAGGTTCAGCAGAGTGAGGTAATGTCTGCTTGCAAAAGATCCATACACAACTTTATGCTTTAGTTCCTCATCAGAAAACTGAGGGCAGTGTCTCAGAGAGGCTTTGAAAGGCTTAGCAACAGAATCAACAAACAACTACATGAGATGCTTCGCTATTATAGCGACAGAAGTCTTAAAGTATACTCAAAGAAATCAAGTGGTAAGTATTATACAAGCATATAATTTAGCTTTCATGTTTTTAATGTTGCTTGTGAAAGCAACTATGTTCGGGCAAGTTAAAATTTGGACTTAGAGTAAACCAGGGTACAAGATTTATATTGCTTATATGTTTCTTCTGACGCAAAATCTAACAGAATTGGATTAAACATTATCACTTGTTGTTAATCTTGGTTTTACAAGGTGTTGGTTACTTGACCTGACTTCAAAGGATTTAAAGCTCAAACCTCTTATCCTTAATAGTGACTCTAAGCTTCATAGCTTTGAAGGAGGAAAGGAAATAAGATCTGCTGCATAGTCACCGAGATTAGTACTCTGAGTAGGTATTCATTCCTGTCATGTTCAGAGCGACCATTTTAGCTACACACTGGGAAACACCGCATGCTATTTACACAATAAAGAATGGAGAATTGAACAGGTAATTAGGAATTTATGTTGTCCTGCTTGGAATTAGATGTGTACAATAATAATAATGGATAGATCTCAATATTCATGTAAGAAAAAAGTAGTATGCTGGTAGTACAATATTTTCTGAAGTGCTAGTTGGAGATACTGTAGCGAAATAACAACCCTGTCCTGGAAGAGATCTGATTTTTTTCATTTTATTCCCACTCAGAAATCACAAGCTTTCGGCACTGATTTAGTACTTTTTGTTTTTCATAAAGGGGTACTCAGAGATGGGGATATTGTTTCTGTTAGCAAAAGAAACAAACAATGATGAGTGCTTCTTTCAACAGTCCTGTTTATTTACCAAAAAATGCAGAAATCTTATTTCTCCAAACACAGTAGTGCTCAGAAAGCAAAGAAAATCTCTTTGCTTACAGACCTAGGCCTTTTCATCTGGTCACTATCTCCACCTGAAAATCCCTTTCTCAGATTTCTTATCTTTTTCTTTGGACTATGTTAAACATTCTTCTCTGCTTATCTTATCATTACCTTTCCTCACTGAATCTGTTCAGAAATATGCCATTTTTCTAAATTAGTATCATTGCCCTGTGAGAATTTTTCAGCCCTACTAAAAAGTACTTTGTTGTGAGCAGCTCATGGTTAGGATAAAACCTACATTTCTATCTCCACTTCAAGGCTGGAATTGGCAACTAATCCCACACACATACCACTTCAAATACAAATAGAACAGTAACTCTTAGCTCTTAAATACACATTATTATTAACCTTGCCTTCTGGTTATGCCCCTGATTTTCATTAATATGTTCTTACAGCATCACTATGAAGCTGAAAGAAACTGTAAAGTTTTAAGGGGTGAGCAATGGAATCTAGTTGTAGCCCCAACTACAAGGATCGTCTGCCTAAACTGCGTTATCAATCCTTAGCATAAATTATACTCTTTCCAATGAAGTATTAGATCAGTCTTTGGAAAGATGTTGACATTTCTTTGCTACTTGCTAGCCAGAAATTGATGTAAAGAATTAAAATATGGAATAGTAGCAGCACAGAACAGCAAGTGCTTGTAGGAATTGCAGCATTTCTCCAAGAAGTGGTGCCAGAAAGCAGAGATGGCAGCTGATGGGCAGGGCTGGCTTCTGACTTGAACGTTAGCTGACAACTCCTCTGTTCCCACTTCAGTACCTGACCTGGGCCGCTCATTCAAGTTCATATATATTTCCTTTAAAATATATATTAAACTTTCAACAGGTTATTACAGTTATTACATTAGACATTTCACAGGCTTTCTAATTGCTAGAAGAGGAAATTTCCTGAGAGAACATGCTTTGTAGGTGCTTTTCACTGGAGACCCTGGTAACAGTTCAGCTTTCCTGCCAACAGTGGGTCTGCTCAGGCAGTCTTTGCTTTCTGGAACCGGATCCTGCTTTCCTCCGTTGCTGGAAAGAAAATCCTTGAGGGAAGGCATCATTTTCCCTCAGTGACCACGAAACAGTAAAATCTGCCGATTGCCTACTGCTGTCTCGCGCTTAACTCTTACACTAAGAACTGAACTTCTGGTCAGGCCCAAAAGGGATGCAGCATTTCCTAAATCCTTAATCTTTGGCATTTTGAAAGATGAAAATGGCTCGGAGGAGAGACAGAGAGTGAGGAAAAAAGGCTTCTCCTAGTGGCTAAGACACATAATAGCTGTGCTGTAAGTGACCAAAAAAAGTTATTTTAATTATGTAAAAATTTTTAGCTCTCTGTCTCTTTTAGCAAACCTATAGTGTGGTACAGAAAGAGGTTAACGTTTTTATAATTTCATTTCTGAGCTTGTTCAGTGGTCAACAGAAAATAATTTGCATTATACATCTTCCCTCAAATTCCTGAAAGCTAGCCTCTTTCTTAAAAAGAATCTATTTATATGTAAATTAGCACATATCTTTATATAGCCCTAAATATTACTCCATGAAAACCTTTTCAGTAGAGACTCACAGTATACCTGAACTCACTCAGCATGCATTGTTTCTGATAATTCCAGTTTTCTTCGGTTCACCAATTGCAAGACTTCCTGAATACGGGAAACTAGTAAAATTATCAGAACAAAAGAAGTCTCTACTTTTTTTAAAAAATGTAAATACTGCTGAAATATACATATGTGAGAGAAGAAAATGGACACTAAGACCTCATCTTCCTTCTAGCTATTTATATTTATTTATATTTTATTTATATCTATATCCTATGAAAAAGACAGCCACAAGAGGATCTCTAGTTGCACATCTGAGTCCATATCAAAAGCAGAACAGTCA
This sequence comes from Rhea pennata, assembly GCF_028389875.1. NCBI lineage: Eukaryota > Metazoa > Chordata > Aves > Rheiformes > Rheidae > Rhea > Rhea pennata. The sequence continues at coordinate 162,340,022 of NC_084663.1, forward strand.
AACTTGACAGAATATCCTCTGACCAGGTTACCTTGAAATGAGCTCATACAGCAGAGATGCTCCATGATTTACCATGAGTAACAAACAGAATGTTGATTTATTCAATTGCAACTGTTTAGACTTTGCTTTCTAGGGATTACAGCACTTGCAAGGATAGAATGCCATTGAGTTACATCACTCAATCTCTGCTTTGAGATAAGATTTAAGGATAAAATGATAAGGAAAAAATATTTTCTTAAAAATAAAATCTGCAATAAGGATACAATATTATAAACTGACAAAATAAGAAAGTATATTACAAGAAACTGAACAATATCAATTTTCATTACTTCTGTACTTCATGTAGCTCATGGCACCAATTAATTTTGATTCCACTGGTTTGGTTACCTCCTGAATCGCAGAATTCTTGCAGCATAAATGTGCTCCTCACACAGCTCCTCACAATCACCCATAGAAAGCATTCTATACTTCTATTGGGAATTACTTCATTTTCACTGTTCCTATTTATCTGTCCCTATTTTAAGGATGCATGACTGTGAACCACAGAGTGTCTCAGATTACCAGTCACTACTCTAACTCGGAACAAAGTGCATAGGTTTAACACTGAAAGGAAAATGGGAACATTTTACCATTCCAATTATTGAAGATATTTCTTGGACATGGTTGATTTTAGAATGGCATTGGCAAGAGAAAATGTGTTTTCCTTTCAGTATCTGTAAAGTTTGCAAAATCTAAAAATCTGATCCGTTACACAGGTCCTTTCCACCATCTCATTTTTGTGAAAAGAATTATTCACTCTTCTAGTATTGCTTATCCAGTCAGATCAGAGGAATACTGCAATTCTCAGGTAGTCTTGCAAAAATCCCTTTCCTATCCCAACATTAGCTCTTCCAATTTAGCACTGGCTCCCAGGGCTCCTCATAAGCAGCTCTGCAGCCCAGAATTCCCTATCTGTCAAGCATAATAATTTCTGTTACTAGGTCATTTTCCCTATAAAAACTTGAGAGATAAACAAGAACAGAATTCAGCTCTCAGAACAAGGCACCTGTAGGTTTTTATATCTGAACCAGGGGTCCAAACTCCCCTACAGTCAATGTATGTTGAATACCCTGCAGAGAATGCCGAATACTCTTAGATATTCTGTTTGGCCTCTCCACTGCACAGGGCATGAGCGATAGCTATTGTTTTATACATAGCTGCAGCTATTGTGCCATATCTGCCAATCTGTGGAGACCCTAAGGCACCTCTCAAATAGGGCTAAATGCTGAAGGAGGGCAATGGAATCAATCCCCAGAACTGCCCTGATTGAAACGGGACCACAAATACCAAAATTGCATGTAGATACCTATGTTTCAACACTTAAGATGTAGGCACCTAAAATCCGAGTCGAAGACTGCCATGAGTGCCTATTGATACCATCTAAAACTGTTCTAGAGAAGATCCTTTCTTGCTCACTTAAAGACTGTGCTAAGGCTCAAGAAGTAGATGGGACCCAGAAGCATAAGGTCTGAGTAGGTCCCTAGTATTTTCATACTATTAATTTAATCAATCAAGTCAAAATATTCCCTTAAAATAGTTATAATTTAGTTACTTGCAACACCTTGGTAAACCTGTGCTACAAACAAAATGAAATGCAAAAATCATTATAGCTTTTCAAAAAAAAGGGGGGATAATCATTTAATAACATATTTATGAACTGTTTAACAGTTTACGAACTTTGTCCTTTCGTTTCTTCTCTCAGACTTATTGCCAACTTATGCTTCCCTTAGTCAGCATGATTACAGAGCAGTAGCAACTGACAGCGCTAGTGCTTTGATGTCAACGGGATTTTGTAAGGAATAAGATATTACTTTTCAAGTGATCTGTGGAATGCATTTATTAAACACACTACACTAGTTATTAAAAAAGATATCTATATTCAATAGGTTTCTTTCTTGCAGATTTCCTACTCAGAAGCTGAACTTATTTGTATTGTTTACAAGATGTTCCCTTTTGACATAAACCTCAAAATACAGCAAGCCCAAGTCTTCTTCCTTCCTTCAGATGCAGTTACAGAAGATCTGGGCCAATATTGCACAGATTAGGAACCCTCATTGTTGGTGGAGCAATGCAAGTTAGACAAAATTTATTTCTGTAAGCCTGATGATTGAGACATCAAGCCATCAGGTAAACCTCTCCTCTAGACAGGCGCACGCACGTGCGCGCGCACACACACACACACACACACACACACACAAACACACACACTCCCCTCTCACAGGAGTGTTCCAGATGAGAAGAGCCTCGTAAGAGCAGGACATTCTCTAGACTTCTGATGGAGAGAAGGGAAATCAATGAAAAAGACCTAAGACATGGTCATTTTGCATGTCTTCTTTTACAAAGTTAGAAAGACACTTGTTTCTCTAAAGGGATGATAAGATAGTCATATATTGTTGCTCTTTGCCATGTAGAGAAAAGAGAAAATTTGCAATTACTTTCATGTAGTACCTATGCCAACTAACATGTGTCTGAGGTGGGTGGTCAACTTACTCTAAGACATTACTTTTCAGTACCAGAGTGAGAAATTCAGAGAGAAATAACAGGAAGTTTCGTTTAACCATGTCCAGGAAGGTGGAGTGAGATGGAAGCTGCAGGAGTTTCCTGTTACCTGAGAAATGGCTGGTGTCTAATTTCCATGACACATACATTCTTAAAACAGCTGCTGCAACAGAAAGCATTAACAAAGCTGTCAGAGTTTGCTGGAATAGCTAGAAGAGAGACAGAAGTAGCACAAGGCACAGCTGGCAGACCAAGGAAAGGAGTGAAGAGCAGCACAGGGCACCTAAGGGAAACCTCAGGGTACGAGAAGCAGAGCAAGTGAGAGCTGCTACTTGAGGGAGAGGATACCAAAAGGTCTATTCAGGTTAAATTGAGCTTTGCTAACCAGAATCTTAAACTGAAGGTTGAAGGTTGCAACAAGAAAGGGAATGTAACCAACTAGCCCAGAGGGAAAGACTGAAAAACTATTATAGTTCTACTTTAACAGATAGTTCTTGTTACCCCTTTTATCCATAGAGTTTTCTTCATTAATAAAAATATTGGTAGTTAAGTCATTTGATTTGTATTTGAGTGTGGAAAGGTATCTCACTTATCACCAAGAAAGGTTTTTGGTTGCAAGAAGATGTTTTAAGGCAATACTTCTTTCAATCTGGATGCTTTCTGGATGGCTAGGTTTGTGCAGGCTGGTTTATACAGAAGTTTGTACAGGTAAGATGCTTTGCACAGACCAGAAGTGATATGAGGTGCAAGAATAATGTCCATTTCTACTATATTAATGTTCACGTTATGTGGTATCACACTGTAAGTACATGACTTTAATGGATTCAGTCTTGGATGTCATTATGTTTGTTTTCCCTAGAGTATTCAAACAATTATTAAGTATTCATTCTTGAAATATGTGTGGCAACACTGGGAAATATTTATAGCTGTTGAAAGACAAAGATGTAGAATAATACTTCCTCATTTTCAAGATTCAAAAAAAACTACTTTAAAGGAGAACATGGTAACAGAAAGTGCTTGGCACTGGCCTTTTGCAGTCTGCCTCTTCATCTGTTAATATCCTTAAAAATCACATTTAGGGGTGAGGAAAAGCCCAGTGAAATGTACTTTGAAGAGGTAACCTACTTAAAGACAAAAGGAAGGTGGTTTACCTGCAAGCATTTCCTTTTAATGCCATCGCTTTAAATGGTTTTTCATTGTCAAGATGAAAAAAACTTTCAGCTCCAAAGCTAATTTGATCTACATCCAAAAGTAATACTGAGCTAACTCTGCCTTGAAAATCTAAGCAATCAGCAGAACGTCTCCAAGTCAACACAGATTTTCATATTCTGTTCCAGTAAAGCAAACAAAGGAGAAGAAATGTATTTCAGCGGTATGTTTTCACATCTTACTGAATAGGCAAAAACACAACAGACTGAGATATTACCCTTTAGGATTGTATCCAAATTCAAGAATATTTCTTGTATGCTTATCATAGCAAAGCATTTTTGAAAGATGAGAAAGGATGCAAAGTTCTACTTTTGGTTACACTGTTTTCAGATTCCTCTCAATACAAAGTAAGTTTATTTCTAGTGTTTTATTCTGAAAAGGATGACAGCTCTTCAGGCTTAAGTGTAACTTACTTTAAGTGTAACTTACCAAGCATAAGCAGCTACCTTTTCTCAAAAATATATTTTTTTTAAATTCCAGATGTAGCTTAATTGATAAAAGTACCAGTACTTTTGATCTTTATGCCTATTGATTATAGAAAAACTATTTTTGTCTTTTTTGTTTGCTGAACTGAATGGAAGATTTCCAGATCCATGTGATGGATCTAGTAAGGCTTAGTAGTGGAATCCAGAATCCATCTGTCTGTGGTGGGAGAAGTGGCACCTTGGGAAAATGTGATGCAAAATGCTATATAGCTAAGGGTCAAGGTGACCAAACTCATTGTGAAATTAATCAATGTGAAACGCCAGGAGCAGGATTCATCTGTCATTTGAGACAGAGAAGACATCTAACAAAGTCTGACAGACAGAGCACAGAAATTCTGGAGACCAGCTGAGATACCTCATGCACAAAAAATTACATGAACAGCAAATACTTAGGTAAAGCAGTCTCACTGTATATAATGGTGAGTACTGAAGGGTGACTGACATGTCAGCGCTTTCTTGGGCTGAGGTTCCTCACATAGGCTCCCTCTCTGACTCTTCTCTAGGTAGCCACACAACTTCAACAGAAGAAATATCTCTAGTGATAGTGTTGCTGTCCTTGAGAGCTGATTAATACAGAGCTGTATATATGTACCATACATACCAAAGTGGATATGTAAGCTAGGTCTTCTGGGAGAGTGTTTTAACCACAAACATTTACAGAAGAGAGTTCTGCTACGGCACAAGCCATCTCTTCTGCCTCCCATATCATGAAAGGAAGCAGGAATCACTATTGCATCTTGCAGGGAACCCCATCCTACAGGTTGTGTTATGGATACTCAAGGAACAACCATTGGAAGGAACTTTTGGGGATCTGGGTAGGGGAGGACCTACGTTTTATGATTCTAGTTTGGCCTAGCACACTGTGCTGTTCAGGGAGGGGTAGAATTGCAAAAGTTTAAAGTCAGAAAGTAAGGTGCATGTGAAGGGAGCTCCATTTTTCCAAGTATTTGGCAGGAAAAGTCATGCAAATCTTCATAGTTTCAATTTTGCATGCGAGTGCTTAAATTCTCTCCAAATCATACTTAGGTCTTAGATCTTGGATCTTGTTCAAAAAAATTGTACTGTACTGCAGCTTGGAATAACAAGATCAAGACTTTGCATCTGAAGGCTGTGAAAATTCATACTCTTTATGAGTACACATAGGATGGTGGCCTAACACACTTTCACCATGAGGTGAAAATCACAGAAAATCCCTTTGGTTTTCTCTCCTTATTTCTTGTAGTTCCCTGTATAGTTTCCATTAGTTTAAAAAAGGACTAGTGCAAGTTTATGAAAGTTTTATTATGAAAGTGTTCAAAAGGCATAGTTGTTTTCTTTGTGAGTGTTAGAATCATTTTTATTAAACTTATGGAGTTTCCTATGCCTGTGAGCCTCCCTCTATCTGTAGTACGCAGTGGCAACTTCACTACAGGGATTAAGAATAGTTTTGCATTTCAGAAATCTGCTGCCAAACTGTAGATTTTCTCTCTGTTCTCATTTTCAATGGCTTTAATGGGTTTATTTTGTCTGCTCATCTGTATTCACGAAACAACCCTTTCAGCATGGGAATTGAGACAATTTTTAATGAAGAATTAAAAATTGGTGACTTGTACATTTAACAATATAAATCTATAGGATTTCTTTCCTGTTTAACAGGGCTACCCAGATGCTTGCACTCTCTGCCACATCACTATACATATTCAAGGATTTAAATGAATGTTTGGTTTTCATAAAGACTTCTGTAATAGAAAAATCATCTGTTAATGTTTACAAACTTGAAAGCACTCTTCAGTACTTCCTAACAATGTGCCGGAAGCTGATTTTGTGAACTGCAAATATTTTAGCTGGACTTAATCCAAATGGCTCAGAGGTGTTCAAGAGTATGAAGAAATACAAATTTCAGAAGGTAACCAGGACAGAAGTAATATTGTGTTTTTATACAACAGCTAATTTTGAAATGTCACCTGTGGACAGCAAGTACAGTCAATACTACCCCCTGCATAACTTGTTTCACCACCTAACAGTTAATTCCTAGCTGCAGATTAATTCTTAGGTGTGATGCATATGCAAACATGTCAGTACTGCAGAGGTTTTAAATCATTGATTTCTCATATACAAAAATAGTTCACCACTTTCAAATGTTTTGTGTGTGTGTGTTTCACACTATACATAAATATTATATATATATTATATATATGTATGTAAAGAGTAACATATTCACAGTTTTCTGGCTCTCAGTAATTTTTTATAGCAGGATGGAAAAGAATTATTCAAGCTAAAGATCTGTAATGGCACAAACCCCAGTATAAGCTAGCCATGAATAGATCTGAAAACTAAAAAACAGTTACTTGCAAATGCAACCAAGCAGCTAGGGTCTGTAGCAGTCTTCCATTAGAGCTGAAAGTGGTAAAGAGAAGGGGTAATCCTGTTAGCTGGAATTGAAATTGCTATTTATTGGAGGTTGGGGACTGTGTTCCAGGCCCCAGGCCTCAAGCTTTTGTCCCCATCTTAGGATGTGGCTATGATATGACAAGACGAATTCTTTCAGCAAACGTTTTTATAGCTGCAAGAGGTATTTTTCATTTCCCTTTGATGGAAAATTTTACTTGCATAGTGGAAGCTATTACGCGGCATTAACTACAACTTGAAGTTCTATGCTATCAGCATCAAGGTAGGCTTAGCCCGACTAACAAAAAAGAGCAAGAGCAAAATTATTTTCGTTATGTTTTAGTCCTGTCTTCTAAAGAAAAGATTTTTTTTTCCCTTGCCATGGGAATACTCACATCTCATCCCTTGCTAACTTACTGTGAATTCCTAATAGAGCTACTGTTCTTTTTAATTATTAGGCACTTAATGCTCTCACTTAATTTAGTTCAGAATAAAATAATATTGCCTTGTCTTTAGCTTGGTTTCACATTTTGCATCTATTATGTGATAGTACTCCGTGATAGCTGCCTACCTTTTGGCAGTGGAGCCATAAATGTGTTTATAATCTGTACTTGAAAGAATTTATCTACCAGCCTAACCGTAAGTGTCTTCTCCCACCAAATCATGGTGTTTATGCGTAGGAAGTATGCTGTGAGTCTGAATAATCACTAGTTTTTCAGAGTAGAAAAGAGTTTTCTCACAGAGATGAAGCATTCACTATTCTATTTTTTCCTGTCTCGTCTCCCTCATAATTTCCTGAAGTCTAATTTCCTACCAGAAAAAGGCCAAAAGATGAAAAGTAAAGAGTGAAAAATACTGAAGACATGTAATTTTTTACAGCTCACACCTTATGCGAGTGATGCTGCAGCCTAGTTTCCCAAAAGTTAAACTGAAATAGGAGAAACGAGCTTGATCTGAATGGCTAGATTCAAACTGGTTATCTGCTGTATGAAGACCAAACACAAAACTTCCTTGCCTTTACAGGATGAAATTCCTTTGATATTTTTTAAACTCCTTTTTCACCCACAATATTTGCATTATTCCCTTCAGCCCTTCCCTAAACCCTCAAAAGCTGATCTGCTACTGCGGAAGGAATATAAACTGTCTCTTTTCTAAAAATTAAATATTAATACAACATTTTGCTTTCTGCTGTGATATCCGTTTTTATCTTTGCTTCAATCTTCTCTGTGTTCTGACCAAAGGCTGCATGTACAGAACCACTGCGTCAATGACAAACACACTATGCAAGTGTATTTGCTAAAGGGGCCCTGACTTTTCAGTAAGAACATAGATGGCAGGATTTTAAAATCAAAAAAGAACCTGAGTTCAAATCACTAAAGCAGCAATGGATTCACTTCTGTCAAGAAATAAGAAGCAGAAAGATGAAGTCAGAGGCTTGGCAATCAAGCTAAAGGTAAAGAACTTGCATTTTTAATTTCTTCCTCAATCCTCATCCAAGGAATGAAGGAATTACTGATTTTCTGGACAACTAATTACTTTTGATTAATTTTGATTTTAATATTGTACTCAATCATCTTAGCTACTAAGTCAGACAGCTAACATTCCCTGAAAATAATGCAGTTTTATCATATTTGAAGAGCTGTTTTAACTGTCCCTTCCAAGTCAAAGGTCACCTCCAAAAGATGTCACCGAAAGGAGATTCTGAAAGCTTCCTCTCAATTATTTCAAACTGAAATCTAAGAAGTGGAAAACAAAAGACTTTGCGGGTAGCCTCAATGTGAAAAATTTACTGTGTATGCAGGTCATAAAATCAATGTAGCCCACAATTTACTGCTCTGAGCTTTTACTCATTTAACTGTTTTATGTTGAGATTGGACATTCATTAGGGATGTTTCACTGCATAAAAAGATTCTTTAAAAACAACAGTAAACAAATCTATTCTCTCAGCAAGTCCTATTTTTACCAGTTTTGTAGATAGAAACACATTCATTTACTGGTAAAATATAGTCAGATATTATCAATGTTCTGATGGCATATTTAATTCCTCCTTGAAGTCTCATCTTGGCATCATCCTGAAGGGCAGTGAGCAATATTTATTGCTTACAGTTTAAGGATCAGGCTTCGTATTTTTTTCCTAATCATGAAGAACACAATGAAGTCACAACTAAAAATCTACCAACAGGTATTTCCCATTAGAATTCTGCAAAACCTCCTGCTATTCTAACAGTATATACAATCACTAAAAAGGAATAATGTAGATATTAACGTTGTCAGATTTTCTGTGAAAGCCTATGCTAATCTCAGCATTGCTGGATCCCTTAATGGAGCGAGAAGAATTAAAAGGTTTCCCACTGAGTTACATATCCCAGTCTATGAAGAACCACATGAAGCCATGTGTTTTTGTGAATATATATAGTTGCTCTCCTTTTACTCCTTTCTCTCACCCCTCTCTAAGAATTATCAAAAAGTCTTAATGTTATATATTGTCCGGAGGAAAAGCATTATGTTTTCCCCTTGTTCAGCATCAGCATTTTAAACGATAATCCGCTCATATCCATTCTGTTTTTCTGTCAGAAGTCCTTCTGCTAGTATTGTTCTAGACTATATCATCAGCCAGTGTGCCAGCATAGCTATCTCACTTAGCCCAGAACTGTGCTATTACAACTTTCCTCTATTTATTAAATAAAGTAAATCAGCAACAAAACATAGGCCTATGATTTTCTTTAATAGAACTTCAACTTACTGCATTGGGGATATTCAGGGGCAGGCGCAGACAATCTAAGGATTTAAGTTCTTTCTGTTAATCTTTTTATTTTTCTGAGCCTGTGCTTCCATTAAAAATGTTATAAAACATCAAAGTTCCTAGTTTCTGTAGTTGCGAAGGTGGTCAGTGCAGTGCAAATCACCTTCTTCAAAGATCACAGCTCACTGAATCAACTCCCACAGTATCAGGTGTATATTTTCTCCATTCACTTTCATAATAATAAGTAGAAAACCAGAGGAGACAAAAAAAGTGTGCACAGACTGTGAGCTTGTCTCTCCTCGGCTGAATCATGTTTCTGTGAAGGCTGCAGTTTAAGTTAAAAGCTTACTTCAATTATAAATGTGTGAAAGAGAAGGATTTTAATCCTCCTTTCCGTGAAAATGCAACTTCAACTCCAGAGCTGTTGCCTAACTTCTATAATCCATTGGTCTTATATACTTCAACTCCTCTAAAAAAAAAATCTCTTTTTCAGCAGGAAAATTCCCTGAAAAAAGTCATTTAAGTTGGAAAGTAAGAAAGTGTGAAGAGGATGGATTTTGAGGGAAATCTATCTACTTTCAAGTCATGTGAAAAGAAAAAAAAATCAAAAACTTTTATGGTATATTTTACTAACACCAAATTTAAAAATGCTAAATGAGACAAAATACAGTATCTAAAAAGAAGCTAGTCTTCAACGAGTCTTTACTGTGACTAGTGTCTGAACACGTTTCTGTGTCGCCTGAGTCCCTGTGTTGCTACATTTTATTTAGAAAGCAATTAAGCACACTTCTACACGATTAGGTGACTTGGCTGTCTATCTTGAACTCATTCACAGTATAGCGGTTAATATGCCAAATTGACATGGATGTCCATCCACTCTGTTGCACTCAAGTACTACTTTCTAGATGGGAGATGCTTTCTGATGCATTTCTTGATTACAGCTGGTGAGTGATATATTCCAGTCCTCTTCAGCACAGTCAAACAGCTTGCTTTAAGTAACTTTCAGCTGAGATCCTTTAACTACTGCAAATGGTTTGGATCAACTTCCTAAATCTTCAGTTATCAGTCAAAATAACCATTTTGACTTTGCACCAAGTGGGACTGAAGCATTCACAAATCACTTATTGGAGATGGGATTTGCCTCATGCAATTATAGACCTCTGTAGACACCTACAACAGGATTAATTTCCTGGAGCTCCTTTTTTTTTCTGTTAGTGAGTAGCAGGAACTTCTAGAGAGAAATTAAATTGGCCTGTTCCAGATCTCTATTTTAGAAATGAGAGAAATGGCACTGTAGGGGTGCCTATTCTTCTGGTTGAAGAGGTCTGATTGACCACTTCAGATACTGACAACACATTATAGATGTCTATGGAGAGGCCTCCTTCCATGGGTTTTTTGCTAGAAGATGATAGAAGGGGGTTTTGAAACTTCCTCCCACTCTTTTCTGAGTAAAGGAGTATTTACAATGCAATTTACTACACAGCAGAGTCAAGCAGGTTAATTTGAACAACTGATTTAGGAGGCTGCTCTCACTTCACTAGCAGCTCACTACCAGCTCCCTTCAGCAGTCACCGAGGAATGAAAATTCTTAGAGTTATTAAGTCCCTGGAATTGATTTCTGATCCACCACTTTTCCTCTTCATGCACTTGTCTTCAGCCTTAATACTCACTTGAATAGTTTACCAGTGTATGCAAGAAATCTTAGTGCATCTCAGTATCATCCATAATTGCCTTAGTGCATCTCAGTATCATCCATAGTTGCCTTGATAGACAACTCCTAAGCCTTTAGACAGTAAAAATCTTTTTTAATTGCAACAACACATCTAGAACTAAATGGATAAAGATGTGAATGTCCATTCTCCTATATTACTAGACTTTCCTTTATTACTCTGGCATCACTTCCATCTGTTAAATTAGACATGTATCCTTTGATCAAGCTTACTATAAAGTAAGTATGACATGGGGGAATTATAATTATTCTAAGAATTTATTTCTTTTTGAGTCATTTCTGTTTAAATTGCTGGTTCTGGCTCTGCATTTACATTTAGACTTGCACTAAATACACACAGACAACGTATTTTTAAAGCACATGCAAGCAACTGGTTCATTCTACCAATATAAGGCTATATTAGAAACTTAGGAATCAGTGGGAGCATATGATAGTGATGACCTAGCATTGTTTTTCTTTTAGAAATATCTCTCTTGATTCAGCAAGGAAAACAGACAAAATATGTGATGAATCTCCAAGTTGTTTTTATTTGGCTTATTTATTTTTTTTTATGCAGCCTTCAAGTTGATTTATGGCATTACATTAAAATAACTTGGTGGTGGCAGTCTTTGTTGCAAAACAAATGGATCAAATTAACCATCCTATGTACTACAATTCTGGACAACAAAGTGCCAAACAGTAAATGGTGGGTTCAGCACTTTTAAAATGCTCTGTATATAACTTAATGCTTACTCCCACCATTGATTGATTAGACTACAGTTATCATGTAAAAGGATCAGCCCCATTACAAGGGAAAAAGAATAATAAAAAAAAGCAGCTATCAAGTACTCTGGACCTCTATTAATATTGCCTGAGAAACACTCAGTATAAATGAGAGCCTGAAATGAGGGACAAAGGTGAACTTTTTCAACGCTAGTAATTAATTCTTGCTTTGCATAGGGTAATTGAGGGCAATCATAGAATATTGTGTGTCATTTCATTACAGAGCCGTCAGATGGACTTCCACTTACACACCCTGGGTAAATCTATTAACCCATGAGTTCCTTGACTGCTGGAGCCATGCTGAAGATAAGGGACTCCTTAACCTTCCTGTCATTCCTGGTCATTCCTGTCTTCCTTTTAAATGTTGACATTTCCCTTTCTGTAACTGTATTTTCTGTCAAACTAAAAAAAAAAAAAAAAAAAAAAAAAGACATGGTACTCCAAGCTTTTTCAGCCTTTAGGCTGAAAAAGAGCAGGAATGACTACGAAAAAAATGGAAAACAGCAATAAAACATCATTAATATAATCTAACACTGTAACGGAATTCCCTGCTTTTTTTTTATGTTACTTTTGTCATTGCTGTTGTAGCTCAGTTTCCTTTTCTATGCCTGTGCAAATCTCTTATCTCAGCCAGCTAACCATCAGAAGCAGGCTGTGAAGAAAGCCAAAGGTAAACTGTCTGTGGAGCAGATACCAATTAAAAAAGGATCAGGTTTGTGATGTAAATCAACAACCAAGTTCCTCATTCCCTAGCAAATTCCATGAACCTCCCTTCAGCATAAAATACAATTCTTTGACTGTTTAATCCATTTTCCACAATATTGACATACACTTTTTTGCTGACCTTTCTGTTAGTGATCCTCTGTTTGTTCAAGCTACCATATATTATTTGACTGATTAAATATCTAAATTAATTAGAGAGTTTAATTTTACTTCTACAGCATAATTTGTGGGATACGAAAATACAGTTGCATCTTCAAAGCTCATACTCACTGTGATTCTAAACATGAATTCCTTTGGTTAATCCCTGCAGATTATTTCACTTATGGTAGGTGACATAAGTATGGGACTAAAAGTAGATTGGTGTATGCTAGTACCAGGTTCATGTTGATTCCATTTAGGAATATAAATGAAGAGCATAAATTTTGTAGACTTGTGGTACAATACAAATTTTTTATAATTTATTGAAATTTAAATTCTGAATCTCTAGAAGGTCATCTCTTTCTTGCCCTTGTCTTTGTGGCATTCCACAGTAAATCTGTATGCTGACATAGATACTTTGATTAGATGACTAAATTATGTGAAAGGAACATAGGCTTCACCATATATAAAGAGGATGAGGATTCTTGCTAGAAAGTTCTTCTAAAATAGATATGGCCTAAGTGAAGCACTTTGAAAATGTTACATATTATTATCAATATCAAGGTGTGTTGCTTCACATTATCAGTATGTTAGAGGGTAAATGGTGGCAAAACCAGAGTCTTAAAATTGATATCATACATTACGAACATTATGAACATAATGAATATGTGAGTAATGCATGCACTTACAGATCATTATAGCGCAAAAATATGCATCATAATAATTTTAAATAAAAAGAATACTCTGATGCATGCTTGCTTTGTACTATACAGATACAAGGTACAGCCTTGATTACTCCGGAGGTACCACGTTTGTCAAAGCAGAGGGTAGGTTCTGACCTAGAAAACAACTACACTTACTGTATGCACTTGAGAGCCATAACCACAAAATTTTATTTTAAACTCTTTTACCATCCCTTCCCACAACTAGCTGCTGACAGAGGGATCTGTTGTAACAGGCAGCAGTCCTTCTCACCAAGGCAAATCTTGGTTGAGTAGTTGACACCTTCAGTTCGACCAAGGGTGGGCAAAGCCGAGATTCTTCAAAAACAATCTTGAGATACTGCCAAAGTGAGAAGGATATTTTTGTACATACTGCAATCTTTGCTGAAAATGTATCACTCTCCTCGCTGAACATGTCAGCTCTACAGATCACATTAAACACATCTCTATTCTCACAGGGTTTGCAGGACTGCTTTGGATCCTGTATTCTCATTTCATCTTGTATATATAGCTGCATATTTATATGCTGTTTGTGTGAGACTGTGCATAGTCCTGTATGGAACATAGTTAGCTTTATAGACATTAGCAAAACAGCAGAATACAAGTACTAATACATTCAGCTTAATTTCTGATGCCAAAAATCAGTTCATTTTTGTGTTTCTGTGTCCCACATGGGAGTCTGCCATCCAAAAAGAGAAAATTACCTCATTCTTTTTAATATTTTCAGCAGCACATTTGTTTAATCTTCAGTTAAAAAGTTCGTTTTTTCATACAAGGTTAAGGAGTTTTTTTAGTTATGCTTTGGCTTCATGGAAACAATTTCATTATTCAAATGAAATTGAATAACTAAGTAAACATATTTTAGCAAATTTCCCAAGGGAGAATTCTTTTTGCAAAATGATTAGCATATTGTACAGTTTGATAATTTCAGTAGTAAGACAGCGATGTGAATTAGTTTCATTTTCACCAGAAATCTTTTCTACTTGCTTAAAAATCTTTGCAGTTTTGAGGCTATCACGGAAGAGTAAATCAGTGTTAAAAGTCGTTTACCACAATTTACAGATAGGAAAATGTACTCGCTAGAACTGATTCAGTGTTTTTCCATGTATTCAAGGTTGTTATCCTTAGGCCTCATAAAGCCTTTCAAACTGTTTGTCCAATGCTTCCAAGTATAAGGTATTATCCAAACGGTGTTTTGATGGGGAAAAATTCTGGATTCTCCACTACGATTTTCATTATCTTTCATTCCTATCACATTTAACTTCTATGTGTTCCAACCGTAAGTTCTAATATACCACCAATTTGCCTTTTCTCAGCAAAAGCTTTCAACAGAAACTGCCCTTTTTGAAAAGAAAATTGAATTTAATGTCATATATTTTCCCAGGAAAAAAGAACATTGCATATCTGGAATACGAACTTAACATGCGTGCGTTTTGTCAAACGACATTATGTACCTCCTTAGTTACGCTCTCTGTAAAGGGCTTTTGTTTGAATGGATAACAAAGCAAAACACTCCTTGATCTCTCAGCCCTCGAGACTGCAAGGCCTTGTAAAACCAGAATACACGTAGTAACAAGGGACCGGTACATTATGTTTCTGGGACAGGCTCTCGTTAATACACTACTGAGAGGGTTGTTTTTTTTTGCCCCTTAACTGAATTTAAATCCATCATAAAAGAAAGATAGAGGAAATAAAATAAGACTGTTCACTGGGGGGGGGGGGGGGGAGGGCTCCGTGATTCGGTAGGGCTCTGTACAGGGGGCTTGTCCTGGCGGGGGGGATGGCGACGACTTCCCAGGCACCGTCGTCTGGGGCATTCCTCTCTTTTGTAAATTTTATAATAAATCAATTCTTAAAGTAAGGCTGTCAAAACTGCTCAGTAATAACATACGAGTGACTCTAAATTAACCACAGATAATGTATCATCCTATCACCAGGACGGCATCAGAGGGGAAGAACCAGCTAGTTTAGTTTGTTGTCAGTTACTGAGAAATGAAAAACTGGAAAACACACCTACGAAATGGATCTCGAGTATAAATCCTTTCTGAGGACCAGCACATTATTCTCAGCCTGTCAAGCTTGGCTCAGCTGCAGGATTTACACAGTGTCTGTTTGCAACACAGGCAGTGGACCATAATTACCTAGACTGAGTGTTGCCCTAAAATAGCACAACTGGAGGATAATATTTATGAATCACAATTAGTGTGATCCCTTTGCACAGAAGCAGATCACTGAGCTGCTGTTCATTAGCATTCCTAACTAAAGTAACAAAATTATCCACAGAACTTTGCAGGCCCTTGCCATTCCGAGAAATAAAGATGAATTAAAAAACCCACAGCAATTTCAGTTGCAACCAATCTCTAGACTACAGTGTTAATCAAATGGCAATGTTAACTGGATGTTACTGTTGATAGCTATTTTTAAATGTTGGAGAAAGGACAGCATCTATTACAAAACTTTCACTTCCTGACATTAATGTCATTTGTCAGACACATACATTGAGCATATTCATATATATACACACACACATATAAACGTACACATATGCCTACATATACATATATAGCATTCAGTAATTCCAAAATTGCGATTCAGTAATTATAACTGGAATTTAGAATCTCTCCAATGGTCTTGTTGTTGAGTTCTTTGAGATCATATTACGGAAAAAGATCTTGTTCCAGTGCCCAGCAGCCAAACATAGCCCAAGAGAGAATACTTTGTGTCCCTCAGCAGCGGCCAGTGTCTGCTGGCAGCAATTCAACCCCGCGATTGCCAGAGGCTCTGATAATAAGTAATAAGCAATGGTATTACTGAAAAGATTATATATACTTAGTCATCTGTGAGCCAAGAAACAATCATCTCTCCTTGATTCGATACAAATTGTCTAAGCAAACACTTCAACTCCCCCTTTATGTTCTTCGCAAATAAATCCATATGCAGAGAAAAGGGGTGCCTGAAAGTTCATAGATTTCAAGCCAGAGAGATCATTATGATTTTTGTGTTATTCATCTTTTACATAACAAAATTGTAACATTCTACCCCCAAATTACCATGTGAAGCCCCTAATTTCCATTTGTGCTACAGTATATTTTTTATATCTCGCCTTGACTTAAAGTTCAAATAATATGCTAAAGTGTTTTTGCTTTGAAGCTGAAGAGGTCAGATTTTTTTCTTTACAGTGATTAAACCAGCATTAATATTGTTTGTGCTGTTTTGAGCATGATGACTTTTCATGAACATTTCTGTGCAACAGATACAGAAAAACAGATATGCAAATTTCATCAGCAGACCCATCAGGGATTTTCAGATGAACCACTGTCCTTCATAAACTGCGTAATTATTGAAGTCACATGTTTTATGGCAATATATTGATTTTGAAGATTTAGTACCAAGATCTACGGATTATCAAGAATGTCAAGCTATACATAGGATATTTTAAAAATAATTATTTTTTATTATCCTACAACTGAATTCTCGTTTAAAATTTATGTTATAAAGATATGAATATATAAAAATCCCTAGAGGCGGGGGGGGGAATGAGATTTTATTTAAACTCAGCCTTTTGACTGGACTGGCCTGAAACACTGCTTTCAGAAATTATTTTCTGAGAAATTTCAGTTACTCTTCTCCATTGCATTTTGTGAAAAGGAAAAAGCCAATGAAATCTTTTATCAGACATAAAATCGCTTCCAAAATAGCTCTTTCCAGCAATATTTTAGAAAGAATATTTTGAAATAAAGCTTATTGTATTTATTTTAATGCTCATCTGGCAAAGTTTTGTAGGATTGTAAAATAAGCATTTTCAAGTTAGAGCAATGTCTTCCCAAGGTAGCTCTCATTTGTAACTAAGGCTTTCAACAGGGCTCAGCACACAATACCACAGCACAGTAGCACACTTAGAATAATTTCTCTTACAATATTGCTAATCAAAATAATTTGCTATTTTTTTTAATCATGACAAACAATCTATTATTTCACTATGACAATGGCTTGTTATACATCCTTTCCAATTCTTCCCTTCCCTCTGTATTCATACTACATTCGTTCTCCCCCTAATGCTTTGGAAACTTGATCAAGAGCTGTGGTCCTGAGCTTCCATGCTACAGATGCAATTTCAGTTAATTTATTTTAGTTAAAAAGTACATTCAGGATTAATAAGGGCTTCTGAGCTTATTGTTTATAATTGAGAAAAAAGAGGACTTAAGACCATATAGAAATGAATGTTGAGATGATTTTAAATATCATTTGAATATAAACATCTCTTAGAAGAATTGATGACAGTCACATATAGGAAAAATATTTCAGGAAAAAAGACGATTAGAAATTGTATGACAGGGCACAGATGAACTTTAATAAACAGATGCACAAATAGTCTAATAAAGTGATTACATAAGTTTGGTCAGTTAACTTACATTAAAATATCACTGCTCCAACAGAAGAGAGAAAGAGGCCAACTCTCGCTCATGATGCTCGTGTCCACAATGCTTAGGGCTATTACAGAGAGTTAGCTGGAGAGCTCCAAAGCAGATCAAAAGACTGACTTAAAAAATAAATGGTGGGGATGAACAAGGGCTGACTACTCAAGCTTATTTCCTGGCTCTCTTTTATTTAACAACACAGATATCTTTGATCATGGAGGGTACATCTAACAGCATTCATCACCACTATGTAGTAATGGGGATCAGAAATATTAAATAATATTCCGTATTTGTACAAAGTCAGATATTTTCCAAACTTTTTATTAAACAACATTCTTTTTCATTTGCACAGAGGCAAAAAAATCCATCCAACTTAATGCGAGCTAAGAAGTTTTATTTTGATTATTTTGAAAAATGTTTTCCTTTTCACTTGATTTTTAATGAGTTCTGACACTTGGTTTATCCCCCTCCTGCACGGCGAGAGGTGGCAGAGAGCATGTGCATGTGGAAGAGGGAAGTAAACACAAAACAAAAAGGGAGAAACAAATGCAAGAACCTCTTTAACGGTAAAATGATAACACTTGTTTTTCCTAACATTTTTGAGCTACTTGGAATGGCATCCTTTTAACACAAAAAGAAGAACAGAAAACTATTCAAACAGCTTTGGAATTTAACACCATTCATTAGACAGAAAGCCTTCGGTGTGGGGGCTTAAAAGGGCCAAAGCTCTCAGAAAGGAGAATCATATCAACTGATATGATTCATATCAAACCTTACGGTGCTCTAGGACTTCCTCTTGCCAGCTCTGTTCAGTAGAAGTGTAGCTTAGAGGGCCATAAAATACTTCAAAGATAGCAATACTAGGTTTAGATCTTAGGATTTGCTGTTCCTTAGCATCTTATACTGAGCTGCAATAATAAGTCACCATTTAGGTTAGCCTGAACCATCTTCAGTAGTGGCTTAAATTAATACAGCTAATTTACACTGAAACAGAGTGGGAGGACTCCCACAATCTGTTACTGGGCCTCAGCTGCGGGGGCTTTCCTGATTAGCTAGAGAAGCAGCAATAAACAGCTGTGAAAAGTAAATTCAGATTGTTCTAGCTAGATCTTGTTTGTTTCTATGCTAACTTAATCAGCATCATCCTAAGCATAGGCAAGTTCCCTGGATTTCTTTCATCTGGAGACAGAGGAGGCTGGTTTGACCTTTCTTAGCTTATAAAACACAATGAGATCACATTATATTGCCTTAGGTGAGAATAGCAAAAGATTAGTTTTATGATGGAGACTTAACATTTTTGACATGGCCATAGGGCTCATCTTGTTTCTAACTTTCACCTTCCAACACATTCTTTAGCTTAATAGTTTGCAAACACAAACTTGAAACTTTGGCTTTTTAAAGTAAAGGAAGACATGAAATAGCAATAGCAACAAGTTTTTGGAAGTCCATTGAGAAAATTTTGGAAAGAAATGAGCATTGCTTAATTTGTACCCTAGAGAAATCCCAAATCCCAAAGTTTCTAAACCTTATTTTTCAAATGCACTGAGAAACAACAAACCTCAGCAGGGATGAAGGAGCAAATTGTGAAACTTTAACAAGATCTCCAAGGAAGCTTAGACAAAAAGATAAAGAAATGATATTGCTAAAATCTAAAGAAATGGTTGAGGTAAACTTTTACTTTCATGAGCTTCATTTGAGCCCTGGATACCCTGGCTGGATTGTGAATTCTGAGCAGATCTTTGGAAAGCAGAAAAAGAAGAAAAATGCTCTATATCCAAACAATTGAAATCTGTATACCACTGTCTTTTCTTTTATCCTATAGGAAGACAACTTTAGTTGATTTTTTTATTATTATCTGTTATTTTATGATCATCTGTTACATTATGAACATGTTTGTAAGGCTCACAGGTATAAAACACATGGATGTACTCTGCAGCTATGCTTACATGTGTTCCATACTTGTCTAATTGAAAGAGGGCCAACAGGATCATTTAAATTTTCCACTAGAAGCAAATTTTTAATTGTTTAAAATAAAATTTTAAATGTGTAGTTATCTGAGATCTGTGAATCAAATTCCTCCCCCCACCAAACCCCAACAGCGTCTAGTAATTCGTTAGCATTAGTACAGCTAACAAGATTATGAAATTTGAGTGAGGGAAGCAAAAGAGAAAAATGTCTATTCCTTGTAACAGTATTTTACATGTACTTAAGCTGTGGAGCTGTGTGCAGGCAAATATAAAATTTAACATTTTCAGAAGCATGTTATACTATTTCTGTATGATTCAATAAATATTTTGCAATTGGAGCATGACAATATTTGTGTCTTTTGTTCTATTTGGACTGATTTTTTTTAATCTTTAATCAGGAAAAATATGACATTTCACATTGAAAGCAAGACTTCACATAACAAAAAGAATAAATTTTCAGCTATTTCAAAACTAAAATAAATCTATAATTTAGAAAATAATATTTCAAAATGTTTCAAAATTAGAATCATCATCAGTTTCTAGTAAAACTGAATAGTGTAGCATCTACAAAAAAGAACTAAATCAATTACTTTTCTATCATGTTACATTTTCCAAACCAATCTGCTGATTTTTCCCTCTTTAATTTGAATCTATACAGAGGTCCCATTGTGCTTATGAGGACTAAAACGGAATTTTCACAAAGGATAGCACAGTGCAGTGAATCTCCCTCCACCCGCAGGATAAAGGAAAGAAGCTCTGATTTCTGAAACTCCCCTAGGACTTTCAGACAGTGCAAAAGACCTGCTACTCGCTATGAGTCACTTGAGAAGGCAGGAAACCTGATCCCTGGGATGCAGCAATAGCAAAAGGTACATGAAATTTAAGAAACATTTTGTCTTCCCAAGCTCTTCTGGCTTCTGAAAGCTTCTGAGGAGTTGTAAGTGGGACCCAAACAATAATTCCCACAGCTGCAAATGACTTTCCCCCATTGAGAACTGAACATGGAAGCACAAGAAACAAAACTTGAGAGACTTTTCCTCTGGCACTTTTTCTTTCTTTTTTTTTTTTTTTTTTTTTTTTTGTGTGTGTGTGTGTGTGTGTGTGTGTGTGAAGAATTGCCTGAATCAATTTTGCTTATTGCACTGTCAAAATGTATATCTTCATGCACGTTATGCATTCTCTGAATTCCAGATTTCTTGATTTATACCATTTAAAAGATTTGAAATGATGGAATTTAAATGCAGAGAGAAGAGACAGCAAGATAATATGTTGCTGGAGGATAATATGTTACTATAACAGGTTTTGCATATTTTTCTTCAAAATCATCTTATAGGGAACCTACTTTTAGGTAATTATCTTTCAAATGTTAAAGTAGCAAGAGCATGTTTCTCCTTTTAGTTTTACATACCTACTTTCTAATTTGGTAAATAATATTTTTTTAATATGTATTAGATCTCAATCAGTAATCTAACATTTAGATTGCTATGCAGAAAACACTTTGTTCAGCCACTCTGTAAGGAAAGCAAAGGAATGTACTATTTTTCTTCACAACATGTTCCTATATTCATGACTGTAGAGGACCTCTATCCTTTCTCGTCCCACCTCTCCCCATGCCAATTTTCTGGTCACTCGGAATAATTCTAGCGGACCTCTCTAAGCACAATCTATCCAGTCAATATCCTGAGTGGGTGAAAGATCAATTACTTGCATTGAGATCAACTATGCCAGGATAGCAAAGGCCAATTACAGGCAAAAGCTATCAAAGAAGTCACTTTCAAGCGCCTGCCAACACCAATCCCAAATGCAGGGGAAAATAGTTTCCCTCAGAACTGAAAAGGCACTAGTTTAAAGTATATCTTATACAGCCAGCATACTGGTGTCACTTTTATTCATTTTCCACAGCTGGAGAATATGTTTTGCTGAATTGCATTAACTATCTCACAAGCAGCAGCAAGTATGCATGGTGCCCAAAGCAGTGGTATTGCTAGGTGGGAGGGCAACAGAAGGCACATCAAACACCCTTCTGATATGCAAGGAGAACAGAGGTTGTCGAGCAATTGTGCCTTAAAAAATCTTTCACATGCTGCTTGTTGACAGCTGTTATTATGACACCTTATCTATAGTCATTATCCAGGGAAGCAGCTCAGCCAGGATCCTGCAGTCATTCTGCTAAACCTACTTAGTGGATTACCTCAAGCTGTAGTTCCCAGAAATTCAAGTTCTATTGTATCTGACTGCATGAGAACAAAGTGACTGCATGAAAACAGAGAAGAGAATAGATCTCCTGGTCAGAGACTGGCAGCAAAAATGCCCCAAAATATCAAGGAAGGAAGGAAGGCTAAGCTGGAGGCATAATATGTGCCAGATATCCTCAGAGGTGGAGTCCTCACTGATGGCTACCAGAATTGTGTCTGGAATCCTCACTAGGTGGAATAATTTTGAATAGTGCCCAGGACAACAACACAAAGTTAAGTTTGGTTCTTTGACATATCAGTTGTCATATAGTACTATCTCCACTCAGAAGAAGATAACTTTTCTGCTTCGGTCCTACAGCCATCACTGCTCAAATGTTTGGAGGACATATAATGTCCAGCCTCCAGCATGCTCTGAATTATACTGAGGCCTTTTGGCTATGACTCCTTTATGTCTATTTTTGTTGCCCTATTCACTGACGCTCTGTTTGATGAAGTCTTACTAGATTTGTATCTTATTCATCACGTCTACCTCTTTTTGAAGAACTTCTACTTTGGATGAAATTATTACAGATAAATTCAGTAGGCAAGGCAGCTATTTGGGACACTGCTGATATTGTTGCAGCAATTGATATGTAATCTCATACAAAGTGGAATAGCTCCAGCAGAAGAAATTGAAAAAGATTAATTCCAAAGCTGAATAACCTACTCATCACAGTATTCTCCTCTCACACAGGAGACCACAACCCTACACATTTACTCCAGTTTTTATTATTTCCAGTTTTGACCTGGAATTCCATTATGAGGCTGATAAGGCTATGCCAGCAAAAGCTTTGTTAAACTGGCACCAACCAGCAATGAGGTTCTGTTTCAATTAATTAGATTTTCCATGAAAAATAAAACAAACAAAATGTTGTCAAGAAGTTATTGGCCACATCTAATATGCACAAAACAACCCCTGGACCAATTCCATCTCTAACATTAAGACCAGTTTCAAGTTAATGTACTACAACTTGCTGAATTGATTTGATGATTAATTCACAAACTTAAGTAGTAGTATCCAGTACCCAGTATACAGTAGTATCCAGTACTAGTTATGATGTGACATTACTCCAAAAACATTATCACTGCAGACGTCCATAAGATATGTGGCCTTAAATGTCATTGACAGTGTTGAGAGGAACCTATTGCAGGTCCTGTGAAAAGAGAAACAATAATCTAAAACTCCTTTTCAAAATTGATGGGTATTATCTCACAAATTCAAGACTCAGAATGAAGAAATTATTGGAAATGAAAATGAAGTTTTAAGATGCATAGTTGGTCTTCTTAAAAAAAAATAAAAGAAAAAAGACCTTGCATAGATACAGCCCATCTCTTTTCCCACTAATGTGAGGTTTGTTTAACATGAAATCTATGACCTTACAGCTTTGACTTGCTCAAAGATTGCCCAAGTGAGATTTTTAATGTCTAATAGAATGTAAGATAACTACAGTGTAAATGAACATTAGCCAATTCTTTATGCTTATTATAATGTGATAATTTGTAAAAAATCTGTATCATAAGAAGTTTTGCACTGAAGTTCTATAGAAGAAGCCCTGTAAAAAAAAGGAACCAATTGATTCAGAGATATTTGCAAAAATCAAAGTGATGAGAACAAGTAAACAAGTAAAAAGATAACTGAATTCTGTCTCGCAGCACCTGGAATGGTATATTGTAAGAGGCAGGTATATGTGGTTTAGGGAACAAACATCTGATTAAAACTAATTACTAGAAATAGCACATCTATTTTATGACAGCAGCACGGTGAAATTGCACAAGCTGTATAATGGAAACCCAAACCTCAAGTCAATTCAGATAATAATTAGATAAGCTCCCTACTGATAGTCAAGCAACGACTCAAAGACAGGTTAGAAAACAGAATTACTATTATTCCTCTTCAAGAGCAAACATCAAGCCTAATCATATGGATACCCTGATGTTTGTCATCTTAACTTCAAGTATTACTATTTCATTTTTTGCCTGCAGTCCCAGGAAGCCACATTATATGGTAAAATTCAATTAAAACATGTAAATATTTTAAACTTAAGTAAATAATACTTTCTGTGGAAGAACCAAAATGGCAATAACCCTGTAAATAAAGTCTGTTTTTCAGGGTTATATCTGGGTATGAACTAGGAAAACAGATTGGCAAAAAAATGACAAATATTTGGATATGTAATTCAATCCAAACAATGGCCTGATCCAGGAAGCACTTTAGCCAATACTGAATTTGTATGTCTGGGTAGCTGTGATGAGTTCAATTAAATGATTTTGGGCATTACAAATTAAGTACATTAAGTCTGAAACACTGATGTCATCCTTTCTGATATAATCATTCTATTTTAAGACAGCTTTCAAAATCAGTTACATTTTTAACACTTAATGAAACAATATGGATTGATTCCATACAGAGTCAGTTTCCATTAAAAACATATTTTATTTGCCTTGTTTTATCTCAATGCCAAATCCTTCACTACTTTTTTATATCTAAGTTCTTTTATAATTAAAGTAATTTAATGTTTAGCTGAAATTCTGATAAAAAATGTGTTATGTTAAAGAAAATATATAGAAAGCTTAATCATAAGAATGGAAAACAGGGTTCTAGAAATTATTAATTTCCTTCTTATAAATATATTATGTAGAGAAGTACATAGAAGGTACACACTGGTCTAGCTGTTTAACCGAAGCAAAACAACATAGGCCTGATAAAGTTAACTCCAAGTTAATTCCAGGCTAGGAATAATTTCATAATTATAAGTACATGGTGTTTATAAATTACTGGCACATATATACAAGAGCTACAAAACTTATTTGAATTGCTTTAGTCAGGGACACAAGTTTTCAAAAAATATTAATTAACGTTTTTACTAATTTATTTATAATATAATACTTATATTTTATATCATATTTATAATTTTAGTATTCTTAGCTGAACCTTTTTTCTAAATGTTTATGTTACTTCAGTCTGGGACCATGCTCTGTTTTTCCTGATATAAAGTCAAAATGAAGAGAATATCATTCAAAAACCCTGAAAAACAGAAAAACAAAAAAACTTCTAAAAACCAAGGAGGCATAATGTTAGCTGTGAATAACTACCTATTTACATTGAAATGTAAAGTGATTTTGGAAACACAGTGCTTAACACGAATCACGCACAGTACCAATGTTTCAAAGAAACAGAAGAAATACTAAAAACATGGAGGTTCATTTTCCATTTCTGCATATTTTTAACTTTGAACAGGAAGCCAGTATAAGCCTTTGACACCCCTGCAAAGTGCTTGAAACTGACAATACAAAGCAAGTTATGATTCCATGGAAACTGTTTTACAGGAAAATGAAGAAAAAACTTTTTTAAGATCTGAAAAGCAGTTTAATGAATTACAGAGATACAAGGATACGAAGGATACCAGTACAGAATAATCCTGTATCATAATATATGTAAAATATCAGTATTGAGTAGTCACGCCATCCAACACATTCTGAGACACAAAATAATATAAATATATACCCTTTAATACAACAGAAGATATAAGCTGGGGATAGTATTCTTAGCTGCAGCTACAAATAAACACACGCTGAATGATTTTTTTTGCCTTATTATAACTTTAAGTGTTAATCATTCAGAGCAGGCAGCGGTTGAGAGGTCTGATGGTTTGTTCTGATCAAAGCTGTCACAAAACGAGATGATCTCTTCCAAGCAAAAGAGCAAATTAATTATACATTCCATATCCTCTATTGGATGTGGAATTGACAGACTTTCCAGTGGCTCTTCTAGGAATAGGAATAAGCTCTTACTTATACATTTTTTCCCCCAAATCTCTTTTTGTCTGTTTACTAGGGCAATAAAATCTGCAGAGAGACAGGGATTCAATTATTTCATCTACTCCTCAGTAACTAGAAAACTTGGGATTATTATTTATTTTTTACTGCTTTTACTTCTTTGTGACCTGACCTCCTTAACTTTCAACCTGACCTCCTTAACTTTCAACTCTAGGGATTCTTAGACTTTTAATTTTTTGAATAAAGATGATTTACTTCATCAAAATCCTATCAATTCATTCTTTTTCTGAAAAAAAACCCTGGACTCTCTATCTATCATTGCTGGTAGAACAATTTCTTGGGCCTTGTCATGAAGGAATCTCCTCCTAGAGATCTCACATCCCTTTTTTTTTTCACAGATTTCACTTGTCTGCAGAAAAAGGAAGGAGTAAAATACTTTAAGGACAAGGGACTTCAAGTTGTTGACATTTAAGCCAGCAAAGTACAGGGAGGCAGAAGAATAGGATACTTCAGTGGATTGAAACTTGGATAATACAGTTTTGTATGCTTCCTTTATCATTACTGATTTTCACATGGGAATTTAATACTGCCTGCAGTTGGAGAGATAGTACCAAGGAGAACAGAAAGAGCAGGTATATTCCTAAACAAGTCTTAGGTTTCCATATAGAGGAATTTGATCAACTAGGGTTGGAAAGAGAATGCAGGCATAGGGGTCTGTTTAGGGGAAGAGGTAAAAGATAGGTTTAATCCCAGCAGACTCTTATTCTTAAGAGTTTATAAATTAGGCCATGATACATACTGTCTGGAAACAATTGCCCTTTTTTTTTTTTTTTTTTTTTTTTTTTTTAATACAAAATGTATTAACATAATGCTAGGAATATAATATACACATAAGACTCATTTAATAAAACATTTACAAATAATAGAAACAAGAATACAAAATGCCATAATAATTAAAGAAAAATCAAGGATATTGATGCTCTGTTTCAGTCCCCCTCATTGTGTCTTAGTTGGATGAGAATAGCAATCAACTTGCTTTTTCTGGGCAACAACTGCAGTTCTCCATCTGATTTTTCTTTATACCTCTCCTTTATTTATTTATTTTTTCTCCCCACTCTGGACTTAGTACTATGTCCTTTCTCTATATTTCAGCAACTTCTCTGTTCAGGCATGGTAGCAAACACTGACCTGTCCACTCAGGGCTCCAGCGAAATGGTATCATACGAAATATCTAAAGCCTTTTTTCAGCAGTGCGTCTCTGCCTTCAGTGGACGTGGGGGCTTCTCTCACCTTCTTGGAGGGGAACTTGGAGGGGAAAGATCCTGTAGGCAATTCTAGCAGCAATAATTTTTCCTGACTTCTTCAGCAGCCAGCACAACAAGGTAGAAAAAGATTAGCCTTTGTCCAGAAGTGTCTAGATGCCTCTACAAAGATGTTTGACAAACAAAGCACTCCTCTGGAACTCCTTTCCCCTTTCTGTTATCGTCATTAAGCATTCTCCCATTACTGGACTTTTCCATCTCAAACTCAACATCTATAGCCTGCCATCATCCCAGGGTATTGTTAATTTTACATTGTCCTATTTAATGTTAAACTTAAGATTGTTCTTTGTCAAGTAGCTTTATCTTGTGTTTGGATGGATTCTTCCCCACAGGCTCTTTCAAAGATAGAAAGGAAATGGTTTCTAGTCTGACTTTATTCTAATGAAACTGTAGAGAAAGTCACACTGCAGAACTAATGACTGTATTTTTTATTGTAGAAAATTATTTTAGGTATCCAAGATAACAAAAATGTAACTCATCTACTTGCATAAAGTCAGTCAAAAATTACAACATGAAACTAGCACATTTCAAAGAAAAATTTTCTATTTTTATTACCTAGTGACTATGGAATCTATGTATCCACAGTAGTAGAATAAGAATTACCCACTGACCGTACCATTTCCTGGAATTTCTTCTCCTCTCTTTTTTCCTGCCACCTGCTAATACCAGTATTCCTCATCCTTATCCTTAGAAATGGCCTAATGGGGCCAAGCCTGAAGAGGCATGCAGAGGGTATTGGCACCTTTAGTGGCTTCAGTCAGATCCCAAAGCTTATTTGAAATGTGACATTTATGTTCCTGACGTCGCTTTCGTTCGGATGTCCTTTTATCTCCCTTGTGTTTTTTTCTCTTCAGACCTTTGGTGTTCCACAGCCTTACCACAACCCCTAACACGTTTTACAGCTACGTGAAAAACAGTGCAGTGAACAAACTGACCCACAGTTAAGTACAGGTAAAAGAGCAAGGTGAACTATTTGTACAACTGACTGCACCAGCTCAGTGGCCTAGTAATGGGAAGGACGAGGGCTCTACTCCAAAGTCCTGGGGGCCAGCACCGCCCAAAATATTAGTTACTGTGTCTCACCAATGGTGGAAATACCTCTTTCTTACCTACTTCAGCTGCACTACCAGTAATCATACTTTGTTAACAGGGAATGTCAAAACAGATGTGTTTAACGGATTACTGCTTCTGATCCATCTCATTGCAAGTCTATTTGTCTTACCAGATCAAAACAATCTATTTCTGTTTGATTTCAATAAGCTTATCATTAGAAAGGCAGCTAATGATAATACCTTAAGCAGCCTGACACTGCCACAAGTTTTCTGAGCCCAGCTGATCAGATTGTGCATAATACCTGGCCTTTTCAGGGGCAATGCTGCTCAATTCAGCCCTAGTAACTGATGCTGCATTTTCTGTTTCGGCTATTTGTTCCGCTCACTTCTGCATGCGTTTGATTTATTTTATCTTCAAGGAAACAAGACAAAACTCCAGCAGTGAAAGTTCCACACTTTCTCAACAAAAATTTTTTCTCTCTTGCAAAAGGACAGTAATGACCATCTGTATTACCAATCTAAAAAACTGTGCAACAAAAAGGATTTTTTTACATAGAAACTCTAGAGGTCATTACAATTGTAAGACTTGCAGAACATTTTGAATTTTCAACCATTTAAGAATTTTTATTTCCCTTTTTTGCATGTTTAATGAGAGGGTAAAGGTGGTCGCAGTAAATACACAGACTTAGGGTCTTAGTATTTGAAACTGAAGTACAAGTAGCTGTTCAGCTGTGTGGTGACAGTTGTGTCAAAACATTCGACTCCCTGAGCCCATTCCTGCTTTCACAGCATATACAGCACCTCTCCCCACCCTTGTATTTCTGGGGACTTCTGCTCTTTGCATAACAAGTGTGCTGGCTCTATTCCTGTTCAATGTCCTACAGTACATTAGCACGACAAGGCCTGCAAATTCAGCCTGAAGATCCCCACTGATTGCACTGAACTCAGGCATTCTTCGGTGAGAACCCGCGGAGTTGCCCCATCTGACTTCCGACCAGAGTGGACACTCAGGGTTAGGACCTGGTATTTGTGGTGGTTCCAGCAGTGCACCTCAAGGGAGAGAACAGAGCTGGCAAATGGAGTCTGGAAAATGCACATTTACAGGGAAGTGTTTTGAAAGACATGCACAGCCTTACGTAGATATTTCATTAAATAAACCAATTAATGTGCTCAACATCCTGAGACATCTACGGATGTGGAGAGAGAGAGTCTTGCAAAATATTTTTCCAAACTAAGCTAAGGCTGGCTTAAAAGTGAATAAATAAATAAAAGTAGAACATAGATGTGTTCAGAAAACAAATCAAGGCTAAAATGTGTTGCCTACAATGTACGAAAAGAGATAAATCTTTCATAGGAATAAAGAAATCAACTGTTTTCGTCTGCCACGCTACTGTGTTCTGCTTTCCTGGCTCTCCTCGAAAGAGAACTCCAAAGGTGGGAACACAGGAGGGAGGATCTAGTCCTCAATCATGATCTGATGAGAAAAGCAGCCCTGAAAAATGTTATAATTACATAAATTCCTACTGTACCTACTGGAATTAATGACAGTTCATGCCCATCTTTTGTGACTCATGCTTATGCACGTGATTTTGAATTTCCCTCTGTACTTTAAGTAGGAAAACAATTTTCAAAACAGAATATGAAAGGTATTTTGATAGATAGATTTGGGGATCTAAAAATACTTTAGAAGGGAAATTAAGATGGGGGAATTGCTAGCTGCAGGTGAGAATGGAAAGTGTGACCACTTTATTTTGTTGGGCTGAAAATAGTATCTGAAGGCAGGCATGTTACAGTAGCTGATGCACAGCAAATTTTCAAATGTGTTCTCTAAACTTATGGCAATTGCAGGTAATTCAGTATCCTGTTTCTGACATCACTGACAGTAAAAAGCATTCAGCTCTGAAGAGTCAAGACTTGTATTGCTACTGAGATGTTGGTCCTGATTTCTTCTTAACTGTTTTATAAGCTTTCATATGTAATATTTCAAGTAATGAGAATGCAGCTTTCTCTCCTTCTTCTTGATGTTACTCCAGCCTTTGGCTGTGTGAGTTGAAGGCTAACAAAGAGCCAGGAAAAGTAGCACACACCAAAGAATGGAATTTTTCTCTCTCATTTTTTTTCAAGGTCTGTCTCGCTTGGGAGCATACAGTGCACATTTTAATAGCTTCCTCCTGCAAACACTTATGCACGTGATTAACCTTTTATATGAGAATAATCTTCAGTGTCCTATTGGCAATAAGTATCAGGTCCTATGTATATGAGGACATTGTAAAAAGATATGCAGGCCATTCTAAAAGCTAATGATCACATATTTCCTCTTATGGATGAAGTAGCAAGGAAAATGTGAAGAAATTTCATCACTTTCTTTTGTCACTTTGCTCTTCATTTCACTCTCTAACCATTAAGAATAGCCCGTAGTTCTATCTGATTAGCAAAAATTTCAGATAAAATTGAAATGTTTACCAAGGTATAATTGCCAGATTTTTTTGAATATATCTTATAAATGGTACTGCAATTCATTATTTAACTAAAATACTTTAAAATTTGAATAGTTCAGATAATAATTACAGAGGTTGGTTATACATACCATAATAAAATTCTGTAGTTGGTCTGTGGCTTTTTGCACTGTAGGGTCAACCTTTCTGCTGTTTTAATGCATGTGAGTGGGAGAACTTTTTTGAGTGTCATATTCTCTCTCCCTTCCAATTTCTACCTTACCTATTACTGCTGACAGTCAACCCAGCTCCTAAACCTCAGCACGTCAATCCACATGCTTAAACATGCTGCTCTTTGTTTTCTGATGAGAGTCAAGAAATACGATCAGACTACTCTTATCTCAAAGAATCTGCACCATAGTCTGTCACTGATGCACAACATCCCACTTGGAGTATTGGATTGTTTATCTACTTGAACTCTTGCTTATCTTTCTCATCTTGTAACGTAGTGCATTAAAACAAGACTGTTGCCCCATTTGTTTGCCTACTGTTTTATCACTGGAAGTCTCCTTGTCATATGTTGTGTGATTGCTGCACTGTGTTTAAGAAGCATACATCTTCCATAATTATTATTAATTATGGTATGTTATTGCAGTGCTTAAAGCCCTACAAATTAGGAGCCCCAACTGTTCCAGACAATGTACAGAGATAGCTGAAACAGTAGTAAATTAAGGGATAGGTCATTGTCATAACTAGACTTCTTTTAAGAGGAGTCCTATACTTTCACTGTAAGATTTCATTTAAATTAATAAACTTGTATACTCTAAGACATACCATTTTAGAAGATATGTTATCGATCTTTGAGGTTTATTTAAATAAAAGCAAATTTACATTGAAAAAAAAAGAAAAAAAAAGAAATTTTGAGTGCATTGTATTGCTATCAACCTTATCTGTTAGAATCCAGACAGATTTTGAACTTTCAAGGCAGAACCATAACTGTGTGTCCATATAGACTTCACATACTTTCAAGGTATTATACAAACATACAAATGTTAATGCTAAAATACGAATTGCTACAGACTTTGAGGACTAAATTAGACTAAACACTGATGTTTTCTTAGTAATGCCTAATACATGCCCCATTATCAAAGAAGAATTTCTATTCCTTAATGGCAGTCACAAAAATCCTGTTTCCTAAAGCCCTATTTTAGGGTAATTTTTCGGGTAATTTTAGGGTAATTTTCTTATTCAAGTTATCATATAGGATATGAGCGTGCTCTGACAGGCTGAATAAAGAATAACATAAGTGTGAGCTGTAAATTCTTTCTCAATTAAGTAGCATTATGAAAAAAAAAAGCCTCTAAAACACTCCTTTGCTTTTTCCTCAGAAGTAATGCCACACAAGGTACAGGAAGGTAATTTAGAACAGGTGTTTATAAAAGATCATATTTTCATAAAATCACCTAACTCACTAAGAACAACGGGATCGGTGAACATGGCATTTCTTTGAGGAAATTGGCGTATTGGAGGAGAAGACGAACACTTATCAAAAGTGAATGAGTGACTCATTCTCCGTGTTTGCATATTATATTAAATCTTAATGTGCAATCAGAAAAAAAAAAACAAACTGCTAAGCAGTGAAGAGCATTCTAAGTTTCTTGGTGACACATTTGATACTTTACAGGGTACTGGAAGGGTGTAGCCTGCATTGGGGAGCTAACTGTAGTAAACAGTTTGTGGTTACAAGTCAATGCGGTCACATATCCTTCCTTCCTGACCAAGTGATCACCAAGTGATCTCTGGGTCTAACTATAAATGAAAGAACTATGTCTACTAGTAGACATAGTCTATGTGCAACCATGGTGTACTTCTGAATGAGAAATTTAGAAATTTCTTTGGTTGTGGGAAGGGTTGTGCTTGTAGAAACTGTATTGTGCTTGTATTTCTGTATCGTGGCAATTCCTAATACATTAGTTGATAGGCTTAGAAGTATGTGCAGATACTCAGATACAGAAAAAACTGGTATTTTACAAACCAGAGGCTAGCACTGGAAACACGAGTCATGGTGCAGGCGAGCAGTGATGACACTAGCACATGTAGGTTGTTCAGTTTCAGTTAGAAAAGTAAAGTAATGGGCTCACCAAAGCAGTAATGTTTTACAGTATGAGAGTTGTACAGCAGGGTAGGTATGCTCCTGAGCGTGCGCATCACGCAGCTCGCAGCACCACCGAGGGCTTCCCTTGCCTGGGAACGGGCACTTCCCCTGAGCAGCACAGGCTCTTGTTCTCAAACCCAGAAACTGTTTCCTGGAGTCTAAATTCAGTTGTGTTTGTGATATACAATTACAAATATCAAAACTCCTCAGGTCCAAGATGTAGCTCAATCATTTCTTGATAGTGAACAAAACTGTAATTTGTTACAACCCTATGCAAGAGCCCCTAGAGAAACCTTCACAGATTTCTGTGGTTTCAGACAGGTTTCCTTATCAAACACAGTACTGTACGGTTCAGATGTCAGAAAGTATGTATTTAATAGTTTGCAGCTCTTCTGGCAAATATACCAGCTTCAGAAAATATACTGAAATCAGAAGGTAAAAATGCTTTACTGACATCCACCTGTGAACTGTGGCTGTTTTAAAACTCATGCCAAAATGTGTGCTATTTCACCCACATCGTGCATGTTTTCACGCTTACAGAAGGGTGGATCTCACCTAAACTCAGCCCTGCGCGCGTGGTCCGTGATGACCACAGGACCCTCCTGCTTTCCTCACTGCTGCTCTCTTTCTCTCTTTGTAGGCACCAACAAAGCCTAGTGGAAAAGTCTTAAAGTTTTCCCACAGATAGCTGGTGGCATTTGTGTGGAAGGAGGGAAATGTATGCCACTTGCCTATTCTGTGCACTGTCACTTATAAATAGATCATATACAAAGATATTAAAAAAGACAGCAAATGACAGCTTGCTGAGTTAATATTCTCACTGCGTAGTTTCCTTTCTGACGATGATTCTACCGCACTTGTTTTAACAAGCCTTACAAAAATCTCCCCTATGCAAATTGTTCTAGCAGTAGACAGCTGTAAATTGTGACTGAACTGACCTGCATTCAGTCCAGCTACTCGAAAGCCCTTCTACACACAGGAGCGCTCATCTCTGCTGCTCTGGAAAGGCTATAGCTTCCGTCTTTCTCCTAGCAGATCGTGGCACTCCTGACAGGTGAATCAGAGTAGAGATTTGAGGCCTTATGCAAGTTAACTCTCTTCATCCATCCCGGGCAGTGTCATTTTCTAAGGCCCATTTATAACATCTAGGGCTAATGTCTAGTAAGGTCATGGAAAAGGCATTCACTCCTTAAAATTTGCTAGAACATCTGGCAGATACCAACTAAACAAAACAGGGACTTTTCAAATGCTTATCTGTACTATTTTGTCCTGTTTTCTCCACAACAGTAATAAGGATAAATAACCTCTCAGTGTTATATGTTTTATTTCAAATAGAAGCCATTTTTGCTGTTTTTTAACGATTTTTTTTTTTACATTTTTGAAATGGACTTCTAAGATCTACATTTAAAGAATGTAGAAACGGTACATTCAAACAGATTGTGACCTAGTCGCCTCTACTTGTGTAGGATATGGGAATAAGATTCTTGCTCATACCTTGCTTAACTTGAAGTAGGGACTCGAATCTCAACATTGTGTAAGAATACCTTCTCTTTGGGGCTTTGGGGGCATCTTGTCTGAGCCAGTCTTACTATCAGGACAGAGCTTTGATTTCCAAGCATCAACATTTTTGGCAAATAAATAAATAAAGCAGAACAAAGTGTTCCCTCTTGGGCTGGCAGGAGACTCGGAGTAATGGAACCTGCATTAGTCCAACTTCCTGACAAAAGGGCATGGGACTGTGCCGGTAAACACTGGAAAAGGGAGGGGAGATTGGGAAAAGGGGGGTGGCAGATATACTTAATGGAAAGCATGCAGCAAGAGGGCCACATGGACCAAGAGCAGCTCTTGCAAAGAAGAAAAAGATTTTCCTAGTTCCCAACTCTCTTATTTAATGGAAAGTAAGTGACAGCTACTTTCTGTATCCCACTACTAGGTGAGCAGAGTTCACTCTAAGGAGGACTCTAAGGAGGACTTTTCAAAATAAAGGCTTTCTTCCTTCTCATAGCCTATTCTCTCCAGCACAGGCATTTTGAGTTACTGCAAACTTACTGGATAAGGGAGAAGTTTATAGCAAGTTTATGGGAGAGGAAAGTCAAGAGAGCACAACAATTTTATATGACAGGCACAGAGAGCTTTTCTGGGTGGTAGAAAGGTCTGGAAACAGGTTTTTCTCTACAGGTTTTGCCATGTGTGGTTTTTTTTCCACTCAGTTTGAGCCACATATAATTTAAAAAAGATGCTAGTTAGAGCTATTAATAGGAAGTACTGCAGGTATAGCACATTAAAGGGTCTTGTCATATCATTTGGTGAAAATATATGGTACCACCAGGATACTCTCAGAGTATGAAGTGTACCCAGGGAAAAGATATGAGGGCAGTATTGCAGCAAGCCTTTGAGCCAAGATAGCTAGTTATATCTCCAATGGATCTAATTTCCAATTCTTTCAGCTTTGGCAACCTCCAGGTGAACACTGGAGTTCTTTAATGTAAGGCCCTTTTCTGCAAAGCAAGCATATAGTATAGAGAAGAAAAAATATTTTCCCCTCTAACAAATATTTATTTTTATGTAAAAATGTAAGTCTTTTAATTTGAAAAATGGTGAAATTAAGGAGATACAGATAGTTTTGTTTGGTTTTGCTGTTTTTCTATGGCCTCATGACAGATTATTACTACATATTTGCACAAAATATAATGAAGCTCATTCAGCAGACAAATAACATTAAGGAGTGGTATTTCATAAAAAGAAACAAAATTTATTTATTAGAAAGCCCTCTTTGTATATTCTAAACTACCTTTTAGCATATACATATGTACACTGAGGCATATCTTGTCATCCACCTGCTAAAATTATAACAACTCGTTTGATTGCCTCAACATTGGGAAGCTAATGACTAAATTAGACTGTTGGCAATAAAAGAGCCATCTTTTTAAATCATGTCAATTAGCATTAGAGTTTCTTCCCTCAGGTATCCCAAGGGTCCCTTTTGGTTGTCTTTTTTCTCGAGATAAACAAAATCATTGGTTTTACATATATCTCTGATACTTCCTTTTTTTCACCCTGTTATTGTTATTGTTGTCTTAATGAGCTGGAGTTGTTGATAGCACTGTCAGCTGCAAACAGTCTAGAACAGACTCTTATCCTAGTGCTGTACCATTGTATCAAGTTGCTAAGCTTGTAAAGTACTGCTACCCTTCATCCTGACCTCAATTTACTACAGCATACTATGCTATAGTAATACTATATAATAATACTATGCTATTTAATACTATATAATACTATGCTATTTAATAAAGTGTTCTGAAGTATGTTAAAACACTTTCTTCTTTGCTATTAAAAGTTGACAGTAAAAATTATTAGGGGTAAAGTTCCTGAGACATAAACTTGATGTATAGTCTGGCTTGGTCACTGCTCATCTACCCACACATTGCAGGAAGTGCATTCATGTGAGTTTTTTTGAAATGGGAGACAGAGGTTGCTTTCACAATATGGCAAATTGAAGCACCTTAGAAACAACATATTGGCGTGCATTAGAAACAAGACATCAGTGTGTATATTTTTTAACTAAATTAAGTAGCATTAGAAGTCAGACTGATGATTCAGTTAACTGTGGGTTAAAGACTACTACCAGTGTAACTACCCAACTTACTGGGCAGTTGACCAATAACAGTAAAAATGAACAGATACAGCCAGCCGGCCAAAATAAGTAAAGTAAAATGTATAGATTTCAGGTGGGGGTAGGAGGTGACATCACATCACTTTTATTTCTGTCCTCCATCCTGCCTTGAGAACAGAAAGGATATGACACTTGCTGATGTCAATTATGCCAGCTAATACGAGGTTTCACCAGTGCAATGTTGCCAAATTGTTCTCTGCTTGCTTTCTTTTTCTTTTTTTCTTTTTTTTTTTTTTTTTTTTTTTCCCTCATCAACTAGGACAAAGTATGGTAAGAACATAATGAGAACTCGGAAAGGATCAGGATCCGATCCAATGATCTATATTGCAAAGTTTACTAGATATATGGTAATCTTAAATAAACTTTAAAATACATGCTGGGTGGGGGGAGGTGACAGAAACATGTGGGATAGTTTTGCTGTAGATTATTTAAGCTTCTGTCATTCTATTTCAAACGGAATATCCATCAGCAAAGGTCCCATTGAAGGCAGATCTTGATAAGGAAAGGCTTATCATCCTATAGAAAAGAAAAAAAACAAAACCCACATTCTTTTCCTCCAAAGGTTCTTCTTCCTCACTGTTTGAAACCTATGTCCTTTGAAAATTTCTGGACAGAGAGGTCCATGCAGTTAGGGAAGTCTTACGAAAAGCGGCAGGCCCAGCTAAAAGAAATACTTCATAATCAATAGATATTTCCAGAAGAAGAATGAGAGGGTTGTGTATAGGAATATCCATGAAGTCAGGGTCCAAGATACAGGAGGATACAAATACAAGCTCCTGAATCCAGGGAGGAAAAGATTTCAATTTATGTCTCAGTAAGTGTCTGGCTTGGGTTATTGCTTATTTCCTCTTTCTCCAGAAATCTTTTTGTAGCAACACACACATACACACACAACCTCCCTGATAAAACTTCCCTATTTCTCTATTTGATAGAGCACAAGTTTGACAGTATTGTTTATGAAGTATCAGCTTAGCCCATGTGTAGTTGGACCCCAAGTTAAATCCCAATAGAGAACAGAAAAGCATCCACCAAGTCCAACAGTTTGCAAAGAATATACTTACTTGGTGAATACTGTTGTTCTACAGGGACTGAACTGTGTCCTATTAAATTAAAAGTATACCAGGTAAAAATGCTAAAAATACTAAAAGAACCCATATCTAAATTTTTAAAATCTATTTGCATGATACTGATATTGTCCTTCTTCTTATCTCATTTTCACTAACATTTTTTAAATAAAAAATGGCAAAGAAAGTGCTAAAAATTTCTCTACAGATTTTTAAGTCTGGTTATTTTAAGCCTCCGTAGCTAATTGAAATGTATTGATCTACATTGAAAAGTGCTGGCTGTTACAGAAAAAAAAAAAAAAAATAGGCACTCTACCATTGACTCTCTAAGTGTGGCTTGTAAAGCCTTTCTATCTCACTCATGAAAGGACTTTTAAAATCATGTCTATCTTGACAAAATTCTCTAACCACTGAGACTAGGGTGGCAGCCAGGTACCCTCCAAGATTAGGCTTTGAGGGCTGGAGCTTTCAGTCAGAGCCCACCTGCTCTGACACCGTAATTGCTCACAGGAACTAAAGCCTGCTACATGCTCTGTTTCAAGGAACTGCGAGTAAAGGACACCCAGTCTGACCCCCCCCCCCCCCCCCCCGTGAACTGTGGCTGTTTTAAAACTCATGCCAAAATGTGTGCTATTTCACCCACATCGTGCATGTTTTCACACTTACAGAAGGGTGGATCTCACCTAAACTCAGCCCTGCGCGCGTGGTCCGTGATGACCACAGGACCCTCCTGCTTTCCTCACTGCTGCTCTCTTTCTCTCTTTGTAGGCACCAACAAAGCCTAGTGGAAAAGTCTTAAAGTAGAGTGGGCAACTGCCATTTGCTTATGGCTTCTGCCTTATTGGCCCCTTTTTGCTGAGGGCTAGTGTTTTGTGTGGAAGGAGGGAAGGAGGGAAATGTGTGCCACTTGCCTATTCTGTGTACTGTCACTTACCAAGAGATCATATGCAAGATGTTATTAAAAAAACACACAAAAAGAAACATTTTGGCAACTCCTGCTGTGCATCAGATCTCTTCAATGTCACATTTGCTTTAGGATTATTTATTTAAAGCTGTCCATCTTTGCTGATACTAGCTCCAGTTCAGCATTGTTATCAGTGCTGGAAGCCCCACCACAGGGGTCTTGCTAGCTCCTGCCACAGTGTTAAGCTTGTTGGACCCGACCCCGAAAGCGTGCCAAATATCAAACATGACATACTCGTAGGAGGACTAATGTCCCTATTGTCCAGATGTACTCAGAGAGTAGCTAATAAACAGGATATCCAAGCCAAGCAATCACAGTATTACTGGGTCTCTTCTGCCACTGACCACATATTAATTGGGGACCTGATCTGCACTCGAACTGCTGCCCCTGGGAAAAGGGGCTTCCTGTTGGCCATATCTGCACAGCCATTAGCTGGACTGTGCTCAGCCACTGCATTTACAGTCATGTCAGTACTATAATAAACAAATAGACATAGCACATGTGAAAAATAGACTACTCCAGACATCGTTCCTTAACTGGAGCTATCGTGGGACAACTCTACATAAATAGTCAGGAGGTCACGTTTCAGAGTGCTGTTGTGCTTCTTTCACAGGATGACAAATGTCTGCTTTCCGTATAAATACTAAGTTTTATGCTTTCAACATGAGTAGAAAGAAGAAACTGAATGCAAGTTATAAATATTTCATATAAGGGAAATCAAAAGAGGTTATTCCTTTGCATTCTCTTATGTTCTTTTATCTCGGCCAAATATATTGTCTTTGGTGAAAACAAAATCAGATTGTGCTCTTTGATTTTACTTGGACAACTGAGGACCGAAGATTCTTTGTTAAAGTATCTTAGTCAGACTTACTTTTTTCCTTTATCGCCTTTTAGAAGCTGTGGTTTACTGTCATTCACTGAAGAAGAGGTTTCTTGACTCTGCCGATCCATAGTCACCACTAAATGAGTTCAACCACTGGATTGAGTTTACAAAGTGCTACAGCAGCTGGCAACAAATGCCTGCCCTGGTACAGCATTTTCATTTCTGTAACTTTTTCTTTATTCTTGCTTTCTGGCTTGCAGTCTCTTTGTACTGATTTCTGAAATGACCTTCACTGGCAGAATTTTCTCATTAGATTGGCAGACTGTAGCTTTTGCGCTGTGAACTGCACATTCAAATGGGAGAATTAGGTCTTTTTCTTTGTCTTCCATTCTACAAAAGAACCTTGAAAAGGAGCCTGGATCTAATTACTCACCCTGAGACAGTCCACTTTTAAGCTTGCTTTCCTACAAGGTGAAATGATCTTTCAGATACAAAGGGCAGCATTCTGGTCTGCCCAGACTCCACAGAGCTTCATGGTAGTTTCTTCTTAGTTCCCTACTTACACACTGCAAGTGAGGCTGAGACAGAGACAGCAGCCGTTATTTCAGGGGTCCCCTGAATACCTCTGATTACAGATTACCTCTGCCTTAAGCTTGAATATTCCTGAAAATAATCAAGAATTAACTCATACAAGTTTCAGGAATTAAAGGAGGGGGGAAAAGGATTAGGAGCACTTCATGATGTTTTAATGTGGATTCACCCACAGAGACCATCATGCACTTCATTAAGTAAACAAGCTTACACACAGTCTATGGCAATTAATACATTAATATGCAGAAAAGATATGGTATGCAGGCTGCATTCCCTAGGCTTCTAGGGTTTGGATATTGCAAGTTAATGATAAACGTATACTCTGTGTGAACTCATTTACACTCATTGTATAAATGTTTTCAAAAATTCTTGCAACTTTGCAGAAAAAAATGTATTTCACAGACAATTATTGCATTAGCAATAGATGAATGATGATTTGATTTCAGATTTGTAGAACTTTTTGATCAATTTGAAAATGTGTACTAAGGGCAACGAGAGTGGTTTCTGAGCCAGTTACTTTTTGTATATTCTGGTTCCACCTTCCATCTGTTTCTGCTGGGAAGCACTTTAATTATAATTGCATGATTTGTTTATTTAATGCAGGATAGGTTTTACAAGGTGCCATCATTCCTTTAATGATAAGAAGTTCTAGTATGACATTTTATTACAATAAATAGAATTTAATCTGCATGAATCTTATTTTGAATATTCAATTCCTGCATGCAATATGCTAATGATATATGCTTGCAATTGTCACAGGCAAGGAGTTCCTAGCAGTAAACAGCACAAAAACATAGGATCATAGGAAAATTCAGGTTGGAAGGGACCTCAGGAGGTCTCTAGTCCTCTTGCTCAAAGCAAGGTCACCTCTGCGGTCAGATAAGGTTGCTCAGGGATTTAGTCTTGAAAAACTACAAGACTGGAGATGCTACTACATTTATTTACTTAGAGATAAGCTATTTTCTTTACATTAGACCCCAGAAGAATTATGGAAGTAGGTTTAACTTTTGGACGATTCAAAATCCCCTCTTGAAAAACACTAGAATTTGCTGTGGGTGAGTGGAAAATGAAAAAGCAAACATTCTCACTCTGAAAATCCATAATATTATTTTATGATATGAGCGAATTTCTGCTGTACAGAAGCCCTTGTTTAACTCTTGCCATATAAATCATTATGCATCGAAATATTAAGCACATTGCTGAAAATCATTAGTCCTCTGTGCACCTGAATTTCTTCCATCTGTAGTACAGGATAACATTACCTAATTGTCTTGCAGGAGTGTTGAGACTCCTAATTCATTAGCACCTTCAAGGCAGTTTGTCACCTTCAGAAGGAGGCATTGCTATTGGCAGCAACAGCAGCAGCACCATCACAATCTGCAATGAAGTCACACTGTAAAGGAGAATTTGCACCCTAGTTTTACTGGTGCAAATGATAGTAAATGAACCTTAAGGAGAGTTGTCAGACAATCATTGTACCCTGCAGGGAAGAATGATGCCAAAAACTGTTTTAGAACACAGAAATTAAAGCGCAGAAATCACTTGAAGAAAAAGTTGAAGCCTGAAACATTGATCCCACTTCTACAGCTGAGTGCAGAGTATGGAGCATCATCTGCATAGCCATAGTGATTTACGTCACTCTCAATACAGAACCGCCCAAATTAAATCAAAATTATATAGTTTTGAAAAATTACATTTCTCACACATTCAGCAGCTGCTAAGCTTCTGCTTAGCTCCAGTGACTGGAGCAGGGATACTTTAGAGAACCTTTCTAAACATTTGGGGGGTAACGGGGAAGCAAGAACTGAGCTGATTTACCAAAGTTTAACTCAAGTTTAACTAAGCCTAGTAGAAACAGAATAGTAGTTCTCTTCATCTGGGCATTCTTAAACTTTGTTTTACCAGGAAACTGCCTAAAGAGATATTCTAGTTTCCTACT
Organism: Rhea pennata; assembly: GCF_028389875.1. Taxonomy (NCBI): domain Eukaryota; kingdom Metazoa; phylum Chordata; class Aves; order Rheiformes; family Rheidae; genus Rhea; species Rhea pennata. The sequence continues at coordinate 162,381,852 of NC_084663.1, forward strand.
GAGAGCTCTGAAACCTGAAAGGATTTCAAGGTATCTATAAATGTAGTGAGTCGTTGTTGCCTTCTTTCCAGGTGGTAACCAATTACCAGGGTTCTGGCAGCTGCAAAGTACAAAGATTTTCAAAGAAATACTTGAGGAGCTTGACAGAGGATTTTGCAATATATACACAATATATGATTTTGGAATCTTCACTAATAGCCAACTATATTAATTGTCTCTTTTTTTGAAACCACAGTTACAGGGTAGAGATACAATGATTCATCTTTCAATAACTTAGCTCAAAACTACTCATGAGGGATCATTTTCCCCAGGAACTAGTTTTCTATTCTTCTTTTTAATCCCACATGCAGTGTGAAAAAGAAACAGAATAAATGGCATGAAGTGGGCACAAATATGCACAAGTCTTGCTGTTGCTCCCTTCTCAGCCCCAGGCTGAGCAAACAGGGGGAGCCGTAAGAAATCAGAAGCAGCTGTGAGGAGTAGAAGAAGGGAGCCAGAAGCATCTTTACATATAAAGGCATCACTTACAGAAACCACTTGTTACAAAATCCTGACTCAGAGTTTCAGTGCTTCGGATGAGGAAAGAAATCTACTGCACACAATTTCGTTCACGGACATGCGCTCAAATCAGAAGTGGGTGAGAAATGTGTAGGAACATTTCAAGGACAGACACCCACCTCCCCACACACAAATCAATAAGTTCAAGTCAGGCTCCCCATGCACACTGAATTTACACAAATCAGGAAGAATTTGGCAGCCACATTTAGTTCACAGAAGTTCTATAGAAACATTGTTTCAATTGTCATTTTTCTTGTTCTTGAAAATTTCTAGCCTAAGTTAATTGGAAATTCAAGATGAAAAGTTATTTTACATAAAAATCCAATACACTTTTGCCAGTGCAAAAATGTTACCATCATGAAGTAAACACTCAGGTATTCTACAGATGAACTTGGGATACAGTGATTGTCATTAAATTGCTGATAAGTTAACGTGTGGTATAATTAAATGCAATTGTTTGCATTGTCCACCTGGTAGTTATTCCGTCCCCTGCAAACAGGAAATGACTTCATGGAATCAATCCGCGAGTGCTGACATCTTAACGAAGATGACTAGAATGTAATTCTGCCTCTATGCAGCACAATCGTTCCCTGAAGGATATTTTCTATTGATATTTTGTAAAAAATGTCTTCCAGGCAGTATATTTCAAGATCTGCAAAGTGTACTTTTGCACCCTGACAGCTTCATGATGAAGCTGTACAGTGGCTTACAGAGCATTTCTTAACATTTAGGAGGACATACACACAAACAGAGAAATGAAACCTAATCTTTAATAAACTTCTCTTGCGAGCCTGCCAACAGTAGTACCTCCTGTGGTTTTCATTCTCATAACATCATTTTTTACAGGCCCTTCATTATCTCAATACTTCTTATGTAATCTACTTATAAATGAATATGTACTTGGCCAAAGGATAAAAGTATGGAAAGAACGAATAAAAAGGCTGACCTTGGAGAGAATTATATTATATTACTTATGCAATAATGTTAAGCAGCAATACTAGCTGAATAGTGAGTTCCACTGAGTCTTATATATTTTAAATAAAGTTTTACAGAATCAGTTTATAATATACATATATATATAATATATATATATATGTAGTCGATCAAAGTACATTTGGTAGTTTAAGAGAAATAGAGAGAACAGAAATTGAAAACATACTTACACAAAGTGTAGGGTGAGGAGGCAGATAGCAAAGAACACCACAATTTTAAAAGTAGCAAAAAAAAAAAAAAAAAAAAAAAAAAAGGCAAAGAACCCCCCACCCTCCCAAAGATGTCATCTAAGGATATCTGAATCTAAGGATATCTGAATCCAATCAGCTGCTTGGAGTCACTTGAAAAATGCTGCCTCTGTCCATGACTTGCACTTTTATTAACAGGAAAAATGCAGAGAAATGTCAGGGAGCAAGTTTCCAAGTGATTCATGATAAATTTCACATGATTGTATTCTAGTTCTGTCACAGCAAACTTACAACATATTTCAGTTGTTGCTTTGCTAAAAATAACAATAAAAAGATCACTGATACTTGATTCAATGATAAAAAGTAATGAACTGTGGAAAAGGACTTCAGTGCAGTATTATATTTAAGGACATTTGCCTTTTCAATCTTTATTCTACAGACCATTAAATATTTTGTTAAATTAAACTGACCCTGGGGGGAAAAATAGGTCCTAAATTAAGATGGATACAACACAGCATTCACTCCTGTTCCTATTCTCTAATGTTACCATGGCAATAATACATAAAGCACAAGTTACTCCCATGGGAACTTGATGAAGAACAGCTTTTGAGCACTTCTAAAAGTATTTAAAGAGACTGATAATACAAACCTTTTTTTCTTTTTTTCCTAAAATGAGAATCATAAGTGCAACAAAGAGTGATGAGGTGATAACTACTTAACTGATTGAATGGGTTATCTGTCTATCAAGAATTCTTGCAAGCTATCACTAACAGTGCTGCATAGAATAGAATGATACTGTATTAAATTTAGAAGATGAAGTCAATCACTTCTTCATCATTTGAACTTCTCCCTCACTGCTCTGATTCAGCAAAACACCATTAAGAGTTTTTAACATTAGGATCCAAACTGTCTCCAAGAAAAGCTTCTAATTTGGAATATATTTTGCCTTTAGCCCACATGGAATCCCAGAGTCGCATGATATTTACATCTTAACTTTATCCCAGGCCTAAGTGCCTTGTAGAGCTGGAGCTGTGGTGAAGAGTAAGAAGAAGCTGATCTGGGCATTAGAATCAGGTTTCATGCCAGGAAGATGAGAGAATTGCAATGACAAGAGGAATATATATTTTTAACTTAGCAGCAATATATATTGATGGAAGGTGGTGATGAAAGACATCATGTGAGCCATTATCAGACAGTACTTGGCTATCTGTGTAAAGCTATGGTTTTCTTTAGTTAATTTAATGCTCGTTACATGTAGTGATAGACGGCAAGAATTAGGTTTTCTGAAATTCTGTTATTTATGAATAAAATTAAGGAACAATAAAAGACAAGTGGGGTAGTTGTGGCCTAAATGAAAACCATATGGATAATAATATTTAGCACATGATAAGAAAATTTAGCAATGGGGTGAAATGTGTCTGATATCTATTATAGCTTATAACAAGGTATATTTTTGGCACTGTCTAGTTTCCAAAGCATGATAAGGAAGATTAAATGAAATTCAGTCACAGTATGGGCTGATCTCCAACTGCTAAGCTCTGTGGGGCATATGTGGGGCTAAATTATCTTCTAATTACTTTTGTTCTATTCTAGCTTTTTTTTGCCTGTAACTTGCCACCCGTGGTTTGTAAGTAACTTAATGAGGTTTTGTAAATGATATAGTGAACATGTTACTTGGCTCAAGGGTATGACATGTATTTTCAATTTGATTCTGACCTGATTTCTGAACTGTTTACCTGAAATGGGAGCAAGTATTCAAGGAATGATGAAGTTTTACTGTGTTCACTGTTACTGATCTAATTTTAGATTAGCTTTGTATGTTTTCTTGGAGAAGAATTTTCAGTAGCTGGAAAGTACTGTGTTGCCTAAGTTTTTTTAAATATACATGATGTAACAAAAATCATTTCTATTAGGATTTCAGTTTCTTTTATTCACTGCAGTGTATAGAAGAGCTCAGAGTCAGAACAAGAATTCATCCCGGTTGCCTGGAATAGCTGTTAATGATTCACTGTTAGATTCTCAAAAAATTAGTCTACAGGGTATCCTCTAGACAGTGGTTTTGTTCTCTCATTTCTCAGTGTCAAATTGCAGTTAAAAATACAGGAAATGCCAGTTTCATATTACCTTTCCATATAACCACTAAGCTTTAATTTTCATACGGTTGTAGTAAAAAGCTAGTTGGTGCATGAAAATGTTTGAACATCACTATTTATTGAACTCTACCAATTGAATTATATAAAACCTTAGAGACCCAGAGATTTTTTAAGATCTTTCAGTAGCAATCAGATCTATTAGCAATATCATTATTTTTATTTCACAGGCTTCTTATCTTTAAGAAGGTATTGTTTTCCCTCGGTGCCAATCCCTTTCCTCATTGCCAACTACCAGGCCAACACAGTCTATTGTTCTTAGTGTAAATCTACGTACAAATCCTAACACTTAGACTATCAGCTGTCTACTGAGTTTTGGATCATAACACGGTGTTTTGGCTTTGGTCCAAAATTGTGTCTTTAAAGATTCCCAAATCAGAGAATCTTTATGAATGCTGAACTGGTATCAGTTGTTTTCCGGCAGCACTCAATCAATTAAAAGTTTAAAGGCTAAAGTAATAGCTGTACATCACCATCTTTTTCTTCTAACAAGTATTTGTGCTTAATTTAGTGTATTTTATGTAAAATTATGACATATCATAAAAGAAAGCTTACAAATGATTAATGACTTTTCATCTTTATCAAGTCAAACAGTAGAGTTCAAATAATAGATAATAATTTTTTAATTTACGACATTGAAGCCAAAAAAATGACTAAATGCAGAAATACAGCTTAGCTCAGTTACTACCCTACATTTGTATTTCTTTTTTAACTGAACATTAAAAAAGGCAGAGTACTTTATGCTAATCAGAAGCATACAAAAAAAAATCCGGTCACATGACCAGGACTAAAAGACAGGGTATGTGGTAGGAGCTCTAAAACAGGCCAAAGGCATGGAAGAAGGAAAGGAAATAGAATGTATGCTCTCATGCCTCATTGCTTGTCTCTACACCTGGGAGATCTTGTTTCCATCTGAAGAACTAGTGGCTAGAACTTAATTTTATTATGATGTATGTACAGACATTATTTCTTGGAGATATATGATTTATAAGGCATCATTCTGGTATGGAAATATAGTGAGTAGTACAAGCACCGCATAGCAGGGAAAAACAGGCTAATTAAGTAATACGATTAAAGATAAATTTGCAGAAGTTTCCCAAATCACAGGGGAATGAGACATTCGTATTTTCCCTTTTAAAGACCAATACCAAAGAATAGAGTTGGGTAAAACTTTGAATTCTGCTTATTTAAAAAGTATGTTCTGGTAGTGAAAAATTCTGATTGAATTATAGAATAAAGATGAACTAGAAGAAATTTCTGAACAGGCAAAAGTAAGATAGAAGAGGGGGTTTGATCCTGAACAAAGGATCAAACAGTATTTTCCAAAAGAAAATACTGGATGCCAGTTCCCTCAAAATAATCAGAAATGTTAAAGCAACAAAGGAAGAACTTCAAGGAGTATGAGCTCATAGAAATTTGGATTATTTTATTCTCCTCTTTTACAATTGTGTTCCAAACTTTGCAATTATATACTTAGATATTTGTATTTTGCTTTTTTTTTTCCACTTTAGTAGACTTGTTTGATGAACTAGGCAATCTGAACGCACGAGGCATACTGTTTTCTCAGAATTCAGATAAAGTCACATGCCAGTCACTCCTTTTGAGTTTCTGAAATCCAAACTGAGCTTGGGAAACCTTGGAATTGGGTCTTGTTTCCCACTGAACTGCAAACATGAGTTTGATGTGTTGCCACAGCAAATACTTTTGCCGATGGACTGACTAGGAGGGGACAGTGAGATGGTGACAGTCTATGGTGACAATCTATGATGCAGGATGAACCCTTTCATCACAGTCCCACTCCCATGACTTCACTGAGTTAGGGAAAAACATTTAAAGCATATGACAGTTTTAGGCAATGCAGGAAAGGTTTGGTGAAGTTGTGGATACATTCCAATTCCAGTGCTATTAGAAAGACAAGCAATTTAGAGATCTACTACCAGTATGCTCCAGTGAGTGCTTTAATTTGACTGGTTATTGCTTGTTGGAAACTCTGATTTCCAGTAGTGAAGATGAAATATTTGTTCTCTTTCTAGTTGGACCATGTTTGCCATATGGTATAAATAGGATTAAGGAAACTGGAAAGATCACCTTGCTATTTTGATGTCATGATTAACAATTACTGGACCCTGGGGTGAAACACTTATATGAATAATATTACGTAGTTTAAAGCTGATTATCTGTCTAGGTACAAAAGGGACTAAAAGACTATGGAGTAATTTAACTGCAAAGATAATTGTAAATAAAAACTATATTAACAATATTTTTGCTATTAGAAAAGTAAACAGGTGTGTTTTTTGGAGCAGAGCTGTTTTAACAAACACATGTGCTAAATTTCGTCCTGATACTTTCAGTCACATAAAGACCATCTGTTCATTCTTTTACATTGCAATTAGTGCTATTGACTGATTTATTTCACTAAGCACTTCTACAAGTGTTTCTTGTGAGTTTTGCCTACATGAGGGTTCTCCTTTGCTAGATTAAACAAGGAGGAAATGCGGCTACTGCACTGAAGTAGCTACTGCTCTTACCACTCAGGTGTCCTTTTCAGTATCTCAGCCCAAAGGTATACAATATTAAGCTGTTGTTCTGAAACCTATGTACTCCTTCTGCAAATATTTGGTAGCTCTTCTTAAGCATGGCTAAAAGGTGTACCAATAAATTGGATGGCTTGCTACAACGCAGAGCTGAGCACCATAAATAAGTAATTTGTGAGATCAGTCATGTAACTTCTCCAGGGAAGAAGCCACACTTTTCACACTAAAGGCTTTGTTCTCCCCTTCCTCCACATTGTTGAGGGATTAAATTAAATTAACCAAAACAAGAATTGTATGAAAAATACATGAAAAATTTTATTATCAGGAAAAGAATGGTATACATACTGTGAGTAATGTGCTAAGGAAAAATGTAGGAAACAAATTTCACTGTAGAGCTGTTACCTTTCTTTTAAGAAATGTGTCCACAGCTGGTTAACTTGACCCACGGTTTAGGAAAACTAAGAAGATGTCGTAAATGAATAAATAATGTTCTCTACGCCGGTTAGAAGACTCTGTCCCATTCTTGGTAGATGATGACCTGATACTATGTGATTGTTCTTACATCATCTCTCTGCTGTACTACAGCAACACAAATTACGTACACAGGAAGCCTCCATCAACAGGGAAAATATATCAAGCATAAAAAAGTGACAGGCCATCTCCCCAGCACAACCACTGACCCAAGAACAATAAAACGGACCTCTCCCATCTTGTTCACTTCCTACACGACATAAAGTCTAAAGCCTCAGCTCTTAACTTCAAAATGCTAAATGGCCCAGGCAGTTGTATTTAAATCGCTTCAAACTCGCAAAGTCTGTAGTAAAACATTGATTCCTCTGGAACTGTCAGAGACAAGAGTAAGCATAATCTAGGCAGCTAAGAGGGCTTTCTCAAGGATTAGTCAGGCTCTGAAGTGAAATGCCAGAGGATCTACGGATTATCGCACACCCCTCTACAGAAAAAAATTGATAGCTATCAATGATAATTAGGCAAATTCAGAGTTTTCAAGCACAGCCAGGACACAAAATCAGCACAAGATCAGCACAAAAACGAAAGCAGTTGTTTTAGTTGTCCTCCTCTTTTGAGTCAGCACATCAGGGATATATGCGTATATTTTGTCTTTTTTTTAAATACTTTTTAAACTCTTGTTCATTAATTAAAATATCAGATGATAGTGATGAACATTTTGAATTCCTACAAAGACAGTCAACAAGGCAAGAAAAGGAAAATATTTAGATTTTAGTAAAAATGCCTTTTTGTTCCTCCTTTCCCCAACTTTCAATATTCTACTTAACAAAACTCTGTGTATTGAGGTTTCCTATTTCTCCCAATGATCATTAATAGTAAATACACATACATTGGCAAATAATATTTAATAATTATTTTGTAAAAATTCCAAACTGAAGTGGCTGACTTTATTATGAAAACATAATAAATATTTCCAACAGGGAGTAGAAATTCTGCTTGCTCTACATTTGTGTATGATGATAATGTTTTACAAAATAATTCTGATTTTTTTTTTTATTTTAGGGAAGGATACATAGGTATTTTTGTCCCTAACACCTAAAGTATATATTACTGCCCAGTCTAACACATTTGCTGTCTGATCTTATTCACTGTGACTCTAATTTTCCACGTTAAAAAAAGAAACTGCATTCATACAATCACTGCTCTTACATATGTATTCACAAATACACATACTTGCACACACAGCTTTGTCCTTATTGTTTGCTGCTAGAAAAGACTAAAAGCTGTGTGCTGAGATGATGGTTTGCCTATAAAGAGTAAAAAAGATGTATCTACAGTTTTCATTCCACTGGGAGGAGAAAGAAATTACCTTGATAGGTTTATGAAGAAACCTCAGATAAGCAAAATATAAATCTGTACTGGGATTATTCTCACTTTACTTACTTTGTTTTGATTACTTCTGTTAAATATCACTTACAGAGAAGCTGCTTCAGTATATCATTTAATTTACTTAGTTATAATCAAAAAGTCAAGTGCTTTGGAAAAAAATACGTGCTATAAATTTCACCCTGACAATCAGAACAGTAAAACTCTGCTGCTAGCAAATATTCTTTTTTATTTCCACAACTGCCATGTTATACCTTCACAGAACGAATGAGAATAGTGCATGAGGCAGCCATGCATATGTAATACCAATACACACAATGAGAGCAGATAAGTTTTAAAAAGACAGAATGCCAGGATTTACAATATTCCAGTTATCTGACCAATTCTATTTGCAGTTTTGTATGGCATTATAACCTTGAGGATCTATGTTATAATATTTACAGCAATATTGATGTAATAGTTCCAAAGCCGTGCAGAGCGCGTGTTCGATACTCGCTCCCCTGAGCGTGATGCCAGCGTCACTTAGAGACGAGGAAACAGGGCTGCTACAGCATCTCACATCCTCAGTCATCTGATTATCTGATGATACAATCATCATAACAAATGAATTAATGTCTGCTTGATTCTTCAGGTCAAAATACACTTTGCAATGAATGAATACTTAAGGCTGATCATCAGCTGAATAAAAGCGCAATCTCATGTTTACGCATGTGACATTACTGACCTCAGCAGAGTTACTTTGATTTATATCAGCTGAGAAGGAGCTTCATTAAGTTCCCAGGTCTGAGCATTGACATTTTTATCATAGTTTTGGGGCACATAAATCTTCTAGCCTCAGAATGAACTTTTCAAAAATGTTTTTTTCTTGCTCACTGGCTATTGAGTTTTCTCATTCTATAGCAAAACTGCAAGTTTGCCAATGAAAATTAGGTGCATTATGTGATACATACTTTTCCATGTGATCTATCAAACCTGATAGTTTTCATCACATCCATCTTTCCAGTGGGATAAAATTTTCAGGCTAAATGATGTCTGTCCAATACTTGTTTTCAGTACCATATCTTCAGTGAAACTTGTGAAACCACTCTGCCTTTTTTTTGGCAACAGATGCATGATAGAACAAGAATTCCACTGGATGACCAGAGTCTAGAGCTACTGCAGGTCTGACAGTTATAAAATCACCTCTTTTTATTTGCAAAAAGACCCATTCATCTAGAAAAACTGCAGCACAGAAGCACTGCTGAACCTTTCATGCTGTTTTTATAAAGTCACTTTTCAACCTATGGCCACCCTTTAGAAAATTGAAGATTTGTTTTCTCTAAAGTGATTTATACTGTCATTTCTGCTGGCTAGAAGACTGACACGTTATGTCAATCATTCAAAAATTGCCATACCGTTCACTTAAGCCAAAGTATTTAAAAGAAAGATTTACTGCACAAGGGAATACTATTTAGGTATTAAAGTTCTGAATCTATGTTACAGTGTTGCTATGTTTTCTACAGTAAAACACTTCATGAAGTTATTTAGAAGGCTTTTAAATACTTATATTTTACCTACTCTAGTAGCTTTGCTCTAGATTTAGATACTACCACTGACATAAAGGAAGTATTAGGAAGCCACTTACTTTTTACAACAGATTCAGTATTTAAATCTTTTCAATTTTAAATCAATGCATTATTTAAACTATATTAATTGTTAATTCAATTCATATCTTCCAGTTATGCAAGTGTTTAACTGTGTTACATTTTCAATAGCAGAGGAAAAAAGACCTTTATTTCCTCCGTTGGAAATGTAGTCCTGGCAAAGAATCACTTTTAATGAAACTGTACATTTTTTAGTATTTATTTGGATTAAGAAAAAAAACACAAGATATTTTAGTTAATAAAGAAAATTCAGTTAATTTTTAACATTTTGTTGAAAAAAAGCAATTTGTTGCTTCCTTTGACGGATTTTTTATACTGTGTTTATAAACCTTTTTAAAAATAATTTCTCAAAATATACTATTGTTTTCCAGTGCTAGTTCCAATAGTTAATCAGCCCCACAGGAGCCATTCTAACCCAGCGTCCCTTCAGACTGCAAAACTGCTCAAACCGTGTTTGTCAAAAATAAGGTAGATTTCCGCATATCTCTCAGGAGCACTGTTTAACCTTAATAATTAAGCTGTTTATTGAACTTGAGATCACACTGTAGGGGTTTATCTGTATTTGTTCCAATAAGATAAGATTCAACACCTGTGAGAGTGGAACTCGAAATTCATTTTGAATGTCCTGTTTTCAAGCAAGGACAAATTCCCTTCTCCTGAACAAACACACAAGGAGAACAATTGTCTGTGGCCTCTCAGTACACAATGTACTCTCTGAAGGAACACTTCCAGAACCAGTGCAAATCTCCTAATCGGCGATGGCTGTCCAGCCATTGTAAAAGACCTCCCAAACCAAGCAGCCAATACCCTCCTCCCCTAACAACACCAACAAAAGAGAAACAGAAAAGCAAAGCACACACATTTACAAAAATGAATGCAGAAAGAATTGCAGCTTGAGCCAACGGCACAGAGATCACCACAGCCTGAGGTGAACACAGAATACTTTCCAAGAATGAATGATCTTCACTGGCACTGGCTTCCTGAAATCTTCACAGACACTCAAGGTGGGAGTCGTCTCACCCAACAGGCTCTCCTAGAGCCTAATTCAGCTAACCTGAACTATATTTTTACAATAGATTGACACTAATTCCACTTAAGAAGTGACTACTTTTTTTCCCTCTGGCTGCAAAGAGACTGTATCTACACTGCTAAACTGAACCAGGTCATGGGGCACTCTCTGGCCCTCAGGCCAAGTGGCACAGGTTGGTTGCACTGACACCAAACCGAGGGTTTGTTCTGCACGTGTCAGAAGGCAGCATCAATGCGTATGGGGTATGCAACAAGCGTTGCAATAGTGCTCAGGAACTGTGCAGATTAAAGGCAGCCAAGCTTTCCTGCAGTCCTTTTTGTACTCCATACTGGGAAGGGCACTCGAGGCGTGCTCCACAGACGATTTGGGGGGCTTGCAAGGAAAGCACTAGATGACATAGGCCAAAATCATATGAGGAAACATGCAGTAAGGATATCAGTAGCACAGTTCTCAAGCCCACTTCGTGGCTGTGTTTTATTAAATAGTACAGACATGTGACTAGGTCGAAAGTAGATACCTGATGTTAACTAAAATGAATCCTGCTTAAAGACCTCCAAGAACTAGGACTCATGCCAACTTTATAGTTTGGTCACAGACTGGAAACTACTGGCATATCGGTAGTGCTCTCTGAGCATGGTCCTGATTCCTGAGAACAAATAATCCATTGCCAGCTGCCTCATATGCCAATTTTCTATCCTCCTGCAGAACAATGTTCTTCCTATTGTATGGTGGGCTAATGACAAGAATCAGGCTCTCAGCTTTCAAGTTTTCTTAAAAGATGGTGGCTTTTGGATAGCTATTGACTTCACTTAGTCTAAATGGTCTTCTGGAAAAATCTGATGGCTCAATGAAAAAGAGCTATAGGAAGAAGCTGGAAACCAAATTAGAATTTTTGTAAGAAATAAATAAATATGGGCTGAATGAAGAAAAAAAGTGAAATAAAAAAGGCAGAGACTTTGAGGAAAACATATGCAAAGCCAATAAATCAACCTACAACATTAATCAGACTCTCCAAATCAATTTATGGCTTTATGATAGTCTCATCTACATGGAAACATATAGGGTGAAGACTGGCTCACAAGAGGGTGAAACCAAGCCATTTACTTGAAAATAACATAGTGATGGTTCATGTGCACCATCACTAGCATTTATAATATTTGTAGGCAATGGCCTGGACCATGTATTTCTCATATATGCTGTGACTATCTATCCTCAGGATTTATTATTTGAAAAGGTTACTTAGTTAAATGTCTGATATCAATGATTTTCTTACTCCTCATCCTGAAAAAAAACTTGGAAACAGATTTGATATAATAGATTCTTGGCCCCCTTTTGGATATCTTAGATGGAACACCAGGGATTTTGTTTTGTTTTGTTTTTTTCTTGTACACAGAGTAATGAGGCTCTTGCAGGTGGAACACAACCAACTGCAAATTTTCAAATATGATGAGTCATAACCCTAAATATATTAAAAGGACAAAATCTATGAAAAAAATAAATTATGGATTATTTTTATTTTCAGCTTCAGGCATTGCTGACCTGTTTTCTTAGCATTTTATTTCTCTATTACCATCAGTCAGAGATCTGTGTATGGCAGGCTTAATGCTCCTTTTGTATGTAGGTCTCAATAAAAATTGTAAGGTGCAATTTGTCAATAACTTAAAAGCTTGTGCTTTTACGGGGAATACTCATGCTTCTGTGGCCTATATGGAGTTAATTTCTTCCAAACATCCTGACACTTAGAGAAGATGTGAGAGCCATGCACAAAGTGTCACAGTGAAATGCACAGATGAATGCCTAGCAAAATTCATGGATGTGTATGTGTATATTGTCTCTGTGTGTGCCTATATCTCACTACCTATCTATCTGTCATCTATCCACCTCCAGAGTCTCTAAACAAATTATTCGCTCAGCTCGCTCTAATTGCAAGTTCAATTTTGTTTTTGTTTATTAGTTTTATAGTGCTAATACTATGCTAGGTAGGTCAGCTTTAAGAAGATTTTTAGTGGTGTCTCAGAGATATTAAATACCCTCTATTAAATGTTAACAATCACCTTTTACTAGGTCCATGATTCTACTTAGAGTCCTGATTGCTCATTTCAAAATAATAGACAGTCAAAATCAAATCAGAATTGAACTGACAAAGGAGGAATGGACCTAGGAGCATTGCAAATGCCACTTCTTATTGACTCTGCTGCAGAGGGGTAACTCATCCAAAGTTCAGAATCAAAGGCAGCGGGCATGCTACAGATAGATCCAGAAAATGTCACGTTTTAAACCTGCCATCTTGATAAGCACGCCTTTCACCTTTCAACCATTTATTTAGGAATCTTCAGAGCTGGGCTAAGAAAAAATTATTATACTTGATTTAATCGCAGATTACTTTTTCCATAATCATTTATTTATCTATCACATTTTTTTCATGGCTGTCATTATTTTACAGTCAGGACAGCTACTCATCTGGGCTCAATAGCACAAGTATTTGTGCATATAAAAATTGATGAAAGGCAAATGTTCTTCCAGAATTCATAAGATATTAACTTCTTTTTTGTAGGATTACCTAACTGAACGCTAAACACTTGGCATGTGTAAGGACTGAAAAGGGAAATGGAGCAAGTTTAATCAAGGAAAAGAGAAACATTCCCTAAATCATGATATGGTCTTTTATAGCATAATATTTGTTGGAACTTAGTTTAATGCCACATCATTGAAGGTTAACATCTGAGAGGTTTACACAATGTTGAAAGTTGGTTCATTTCCATGCGTGATTTCAGTCCCTTAAAAACAGCAGCAAAACAAATGTATTTATAAATCCATACACAGTGGTGCTTGTATGGACAGAAGTCCTTGGTTTACATACATGATGGCTCACATTTCCCATCTGGTTTACTTCCCATTTGGGAAATAACTTCATTGCATATGAGTTTAAAGCAGAGGTGTAGGTGTTTCCCTAAAGTGAGGAAGAACTTACTCATATGCTTCCATTTAGATTATTTCTAACTGGACTTCAGAGTCAGCTTTACGTTACCTTTGCATATACTTTCCTCAATGGGAATATTTTACTGAATCAGTATATTCAGGAATGCTGTGTTACAAGCTCTTGGTCATCTGTTAATATAAACTTTTAAGCTGTTAAAATATGTCCTTTCCACAAAGTTATTCCACCTAGATAATAAATATATTCTGCGAGTTAAGCTGTCCATAAAAGACCGGTTTATTACTTTCCCATATATTCCAATAATCCCCAATTACTCAAAGTTTTCCCAATTTCAGTGAGACAAACATTTATATCTCTGTGAAATAATGATTTTTGTCCTTTCAAGTACACTCACCATACTAAGGGGGTTATAAAACTATATTAAAGAACCTGTGCTTAAAAGTGAGTAATTTTCCTGGATTACATTCTCATTACTGAATGTTCAGAAACATTTTTACTTTAAGCCTAGCAGCATACCACTGCATGCTTTTGAATATATTTTCACATACAAAATTATCTTAGCCTCAGCTATTAGAATATTAGCTGTATAAGATTAACATTTTTGAATATAAATTTCAATAACAGCAGAAAAACTTTTTCCTAATTTTGCCCTATTTTACTTCAGTAAAATATTTCAAGAAAGCACTAATATCTACAGCATACAGAAAAATAATTGTGTGTAATGAATCTAAGTCAAATTTTAATTGTGGTGTTCTGTACACTGAAACACAGCAGATGGACTCAGTAAATTAATATTTATCTATCTGACAGATAAACTCTTAAAAGGTAGGCGTTTGTTTTTTAATTGTTGATGAGACATGATTCCAGTAATGTCATTAACAAACACGTCTGTTTCGAGTATAAAACCTGAAAAAATATCGTAGGCAAGAATATTTTAATGTAAACAAGATCACTACCATACTGACCTACTCAGAGCATTACACTGAAACACTTAAAATAAGTAAGGTTTCCTAAGCATGAGAGATAATCTCCCTTTTCTGAAAAATAAATTCTTTCCAGTTTTGAAGAGAAACACAATTTACAACAAGAATGAAAACTCATCTTCTACATTTGGTGAATTACTCTGATTATATTTTGCTCTTCTGATGTCTAAAAGGAGGGAATACCAAGGAATTTTTTACTGAGTTTATATGAGAGATTGACTTGTTAGTTCAAATTTACCTGAAAATATTCCACATCTAGCAGCAAAACAACCTGTTATTGTCAGTTTGAGCTCCCATCAGTTTGGTTCAGACAAGCTCATGGTGATAAAAGCAATTTTATGCCAATTTAACTATCAAGTCTCAAGCATATTTTTTCCCTTGACAGAAATATTGCAAAGTTTTATCTACAAATTTTCCTTCTCTCTCCATAAACACTTTTGCTTCTAGTGTGGACTTGGCCTTTGATACCTATAACTTTTTGATGATTGTAGTAGTCTTTCTACCACCTTCTTACTTTTGCTCCACTTTCTGCTTTGTAATGAGGAGCAAACAGAAGGCCCAGAGAGCATGAATTAAGTAAATTTGCTGAATATAAAGCAGTGAGATATGAAGTCTTCTGTTATTTCTACAAAATGATTGTAAACAACAAAACATGCATAGCTCCAGAAACCATATCACTTTTCATCCTTCTGTCTATAAAAGCTGACTTAAAGCCATATCACACAAAATTAAACACATCTTTCATTAAAATTAATGGAATGCACATGTCCTTCAGGTCCTTCTGAAAATCTCAGCCCGCATCCAGGTTTACAATGAAACACACAGTGAAACAATGCAAAGTTATCGTTTCCTGAATAAAGTTAATCTGTCTGGAGAGATATTATGATATGTAATGTTTAAAAATGACTGTTTTTTTTTTTATGTAAAATGCATCTTTTGCATGTCCCTCCGTATTGTCGGAGTGTCCGTTCAGAAATCCCAGCATAGTGATGGGCACTGTGCTAGTACCTAGAAAGTCTAGGCTCTGTCTCAATAAGATTATATCATAAATAGTGAACTTTGTAATTCCCCTGGAGTATGCAATAGGTGATTATTATCACCTATTGCACTACCGGTCATAGCTGGAGTCTGCTGCCTGAAATGCATTTTTACAGGTTAAAAGAAGGCATAGGAAGAGTTTCTTTCAGGTAAAAATTTCCCTCATGTCTATATTTGGTCCACAGTCTTGCTGCACATGCTTGTACCTAAGGGTACAAGTGTGTGTACCTGCTTTTCTAGGGTCTTCTCCCCCAGGGGAAATCAAGGTTGCTGCCCCGCACCAGGCGCCACCCCAGCTGGGGGGTGGATGCAGGGGCTCGGGCTGCTGGCTCTGTACCTGCGCACGGTACACGCTTGGCACCAGCACAGGGTGCAAATGCTGCTGCAGGTAATAACGCTTTGACTAACGAGAAAGGCAATGGCAAGAATGAGGGTATCATGACAACGATTTTCATAATTGTGTGTTAAAAGGAAAGGTAATCAAAAGCCATAATATAATTTGACCAAGACATTTATGGCTATAAATGTTTTTTTTTTTTTTTTCTGCTCATCAGGCAAAATAGACCAACTTTTACTTAACTCCTTAGCTGAACCTTTTAAAATAAAGCCTTTTGTCCTTAACTAATTACACAGAGACTGGCAACATCTTCCTAAAAAGGAAATAATAACTCAAGACAACTCAGGTAAGACTGAAGTAGAGTGAAAAAAAGGCCAAATTAGAGATTTAGCCCTCTAAATATGATGATGATGATGATGATCAAAGTCCCTGTGCAAACTTAAAAAGAACTCAATGAGTATAGACTTACACATAGATTTATGAAAACCCCCTTATAATGGATTTGATATATTTATACACCTACTTGTGCTCTTGTATACACTTTACATTAAGTTTTCCTTGAAGTGATAGCCAAAAGCTAGGAATTCAAAAACCTGTCAACCATGATTTGCTGCTTTCTTTTTGAGTACTATTAAAATAATGAGGAAAAGGACTGCCACATTCCATGAGCAATGTCCAGGTCATGTGTCCAAGCCTTTCCTCCACTGTACAAATGAAAGGAGAGAAACAGAAGAAGAGGAAAATAGTATGATAAAGCCACAGTCATAAAAAATACAACTGTGAAGCAGAGGATCTTATCAATTTCCCACTCACATAAAAACCGATTGTCAGTTCATGTGCAGTTTCAGTGAATATCTACTAGGAAGGTTATTTCATGTTTAAACACTTTTCTTATTTATGATGAATAAATTATTTAATAAATGTAATTTATTAAATCACTTTTTTCTTTGCATTGTTCTGTAAATAGATTTTTTTTTTAAGTTGAAGCATGCCTATGTATCATGCTTTTGGAATTTATTCAAAAAATGTGTGTCAGCCTATTAGATTCTGGACTTTTTTCTGTGGCATGCAACAAATGTCTGCAATTCTGTCTGCCTGCTTGGTCATGAATATCACAAGATATTGCCTCAGTTCCCATACTGGCTATCAAAAGAGACAGAGAGAAGAGTTTAGGTAAACCACTTCTGATGTGATGATTTCTGCGAGCTTTTGTACACATTTTACAGTTGAAAATTAAATTTCCTTGGGACAACTTGAAAGAAAATGTAGTTATATGTAAGCTATATGCTAGCACAAGCTTTACTTTTTCCTGTGCCAAATGCTCCTATTTTATTGACTGCAGCTTCTAAATAGGACAGGTCATTGCATCTTGTTCACACCAACTTTCTATATTATACCTGCCTTTACCAATTCTTCTCCCTGCCCTTTGTAGTGTTTTAATCCTTTCTATTATCTGTATGTCTCAAGTAAAAATCTTCATTCATTCATACATTTTACTCGTTTTTAATAACTCTTGCACTTTGTTATTCTCTACGATTTCTTCACAGAAATTATTAAGCCTTTTTTGTCTCCTCATTCTCCTGAATCTATACAATTAACTTGGAGCAGGCTAATCGGCTTATATATTCTTTAAGCAGATTTCCTAGCATTTCTCAATAGCGAACTTATCTGAAAACATGAGCCTATTTTGTTAGCCTGGCTAGATTGCTCTGAGGTTCTACATATTTTTTTTTCCTTGAATTACTTGGATAGTTTTGTATCATCCTCAAATATGGAGATTTTATTCTATGTTACTAGTCAGACAAAACTGAACTTACTTCAGAATCTTATCCTTGACACTCCACTGTTAATGGTTGCTCGTGAAAGACTTCAGTCTCTTTAAAAGTGAAAATGGATTATGCCATCAAGTTTCTCTTTATCAACCACCTTAATCTATTAAAGTACTTTAAAAATGAAATGAGAGAATGTTTTGTTTTTCTTCAGACACTGTGCTGAACTACTGTCTGTAGTAAAATGTTCATATTTTTCTTAATTTTATATTTCATTTGCACTTTAACTATTTGACTTGTACTGAAGTAAGATTTACAAATCTGTTCTGAGAAAAAAAACACGAGGTGCATATATTTTAAATACTACAAACTTTTATCACAAAAATATTTTTTGAAATAAAAAGGAAAGATTTACAAATGTATAAATTATGAAAAAAATGTATTGAGATGAGTCAGCTAAGAAGATGGTTATTTTCTGAGGTCATGTTTTTTCTAGTGACATTTGAAGAATGGCAACAAGTAAGTCATTTCAGTCAGGGTACTAAGCTGAATATAAGTGCATTAACAGATGGATAAAACCCAAAAGAATGACAGCTGAAAAAAACATTGCTTCAGCATTCAGAGATAGGCAGCTACTGTCCTCAGCACCCTATAAAGGAGCAGTTTGTGCCAGGCTTCCCCTCACTGATGTCACTCTAGTTTCCAAGGTTTCTAGATAATGATTTTTTACTGTTAATACTAAAAAGTTAAAAGATCTGTGGGTTACTAAAAACCAAAAAACAGTGTTGATGATTAGCAGTGTCTTTTAAAGAATGATATTGATAGTCTGCTAAGATTCATTTAACCTCTCATTGTAGTTTGACATAGCAACAAAGGAGGATATATTTTTATTTGACTTTCTAAGCAGTAGCCAATAAAAAACCATTCTGCATCATTTCCGGACAGATGATTTTATCTCCAGATTTTGGAGGGAGAGAGGACATTTCTGATTTATCATTCTGTCTCTCTGTATTTACATTTTGGTTATCTGGTCCTTGTGATATGCTCTAGGAAGTGAATCTTAACTACTTGAGACCAGAATGAGTCAAGCCCCTACTGCTCTTTATAGGTGAGTCTGGCTGCACCTTCAGGATATACATAATTTGGATGCAATAAGTATCCCGTAAGCCTCTACAACGCACCCAGGACACCATTCCCAGCACACAGCGTTTCTCTTGCCATGTGACAGCGGTTCTCATCCAGGGCTCTACAGAGGTCACTTTCAGTTTAGCACAGGATACATTATACCAACACTTTTATAATTCTTTACAAATTAATATATCTGTATGACTTCGACAAGATAAGTGGCTCCCCTAGGGCTTGCCAAATTTTTGTTTCCATGGCAAGAAGCTGAAAGCATGTGCTGCCTGCTGAAAGACAGAGCAACCTCCCTGGCTGCTGGAGCAATCCCTGGACCAGCCTCCGCACAGAGGCATTCCTGAGGCTGATCTGCGGAAGGACAAGGTTATTCCACTCCAGAAGGGTTCCAGCGAGTGGATTTGCATGGATGAAGTGTGAACAATTGGGGAGAACAGGTTTCTGGAATGAAAAAGGGTCTGATTCAAATTGACAGTGGAGGTGCAACCTTTGTGAAAGCAGCATAAATCCCCAGCACTGGCAGAGCAGACTTCTCTCATGACACATCACTCCTGTCCTAGCTTGAAGGAAGGAGGTAATGAATGTCTCCAATCACAATGAAACTGGCACAAAGTTCTCCTGAAGACTTTATTAGTATATACATACAGTGTGTGTGTGTGTGTGTGTGTGTGTGTGTGTATTTAACTGTAATTGACTTGCTGTTCATAACAATTTTAAGATTGTCTCATATATGGAATCTAAAGACATAGAAACAATATATCCAAATTAGCCAACCTTCTTCTAAAATATATGGTGTCTTAAATGTAGTTACAATAATATTTTACATTTATCTGTTCTATATATCTATGCTAAAATTTCACTTCTAACAAAGTTATATTCTTTCAGTTAAGGTTACTCAAGATGCCTCAACGTCCATAGCAGTCAGTGTTTTTACACCTTTCTAAATACTCTCTCAGAAGTATTACAATGAGAAACTGGAAAGATGGAGTAAATATGAAGAGGAAAGAGGAATTCAGGCACTGGCTATAGAAATACACACCAACCATTCTGAGCAACACAGCAATGCAAATTAAATAAAAGATGGGTAACTAACATGAAATAGTTCTCAACATTTTTGAATTGTTGAAATGTTTTCACTGCCTGTGTGTAAACTATTGATACTGCACACTGAAATGTATCTAAGAAACAAAATACAAGGTTAATTAAATTGCCCTGACAGCTTTTTTAACTTAGAAATAGATAAAGAATTAGAAAGAGATATTTGCATCTCCATTCTCTCTTGGTCTCTCCAGCAACTTTATAGACATCTTGGAGCATGCACACATTTATGCATATCATAGTACAGGAAACATTGAAAAATCACCGCAAACAAAAGTTTATTCAGGCAAAGAACTGAAAACACATTCTTCTAAAATTATTGGCATAGTCAATGATTCAAAAATCAATGCAATTACCTGGATGTCGATTAATATTAAAAGCATCAAAGACAATTATAAGAAAATAGAGCATACACACAAAAAATCTAGAAGTCAGTGAAACTTACTAACATTATTAATGTATGGGAAGTTAAATGCTCTAAAATATGAATGGTAAGGCCACCATGAAACTCTTGGACTACAGCAATATACTTTTAACTAAAACTTTGAAAACCAAAAAGGCAATATTGTATTGCTTTGATTCAACCAAGACATAGCTTGCTATATTTCTATATTCGTCTCATGGATCAGAACTGACAGACTTATTCTGAAGACTTAAGAAGAAATGCCAAATGAACAAATAGAAATGAAATCCTGCCAAAGGAGAAGGCCTGATATACTTGTTTTCCGTTAAGTTAAAACCATGTATCTGGAATGAAATAACAAACCTAACATCATTATAATTAAAAACAGTTTGAAAGGTTTTTAAAATGTCTTCCAGTGCTTGAAGTTAAAATTAATTTTCTGATAAATTAGCAATAGAAAGTCTAGGCCTTTCCTACGTCTCTCTAGGCTTTTTCATGTAAACTTGGTGAAAATATATCATCCAAATAGTTAATGGTCACTATTCTGTACATCAACTTTATTTCTAATGCTGTTCTAATATGAAAAAGTTGGAATGTTTCCCTTGTTTCTAAAGATCACAAAAGTGGATCCTTGTTCAAGAATCTTGAATACCAGCAGAATCCTTAAATTAGTGCCTTCAGTGGCTCTACTGATCTTGCTTCAAGGGATAGTATAATATGTATGAAGAATAATTTTCAACAACTCACATGGGTAGTAAGAGCAATGGCAGAAAAGCTAGCAAATTCTGGAAAATGCTTAATTTGTTTTTGGGGAATCCAGAAGAGTGCATCTGCTCTGGTCATAAAACTGAAATCAGATCATTTGTCCTGCTCTGTGCAGCAAAACTCTGCTACTTACAGATACACAATGCAATGCAGTCATTTTGACAGAGGACCTGCATGAATTTAGTACACTGCCATCTTCTCACAAGTACCATATCTTGAAGAATTTACCTTTTGTATCTTTACTGATCCTTACTTGAGTGAAAGAAAATCTGTGTAAAAGATTCTCTCCCAGGTAGCACAGCTAATTAGTTCTTGTGCCCACTGTGAAAGGATGAGTTATACGGCCTGTTTGAACAGATACAGCATATTCTCAGTTACCTCCCTCAGAAATGGAGAGAGGCAAGCAGTAGGAGGCAGACTGTATTCCAGCTCCGTGTGTGCATGCGTGTGTGTGCAGGAGATGCATTATTTTTGAGTTGAAGACCAGATTCTGGAAAACTGAGACTGTAGCGATTTCAACCCCAGAGAATGCAACAAAATTCAGAAATATCACTTCTGCTAGAATGCGTTGTCCATTCTATGTGTAATAGAAGCCAGTTTCTGCTCTTCATTGAATATTAGCAGTGATTTCACTTGCATATATCAGTGAGTCATATTGCTTTAATCAGCTCCAAAATTCACAGCAGTTATATGGACAACATAGCTATTCTGTAAATGTAATATCTCCCAGTGGACATGAAGGCACGGATGGGTTCCCTCCTGCAGAGGAGAGGAACTCAAGAAGCTCTGCAGGTCCGGTCACTTGGAAGGCTACTCCTGTTCAAGTAAGGGTGCAAAGCTACCTAGAAATCCTATGCTAATAGGAATTCTATGAATATCTGTTTATAATTCTTATTTTCCAGTCAGCATGGAAACTCAGTGACTCATCTTTCATAGTCCTCAGGGTCTGAAACAAAGATTTAGGAGCTTTTGTTCCTAAGGTCTGCTGAAACCATGATTTAGAAAGGCTGATGGCTGGCTGGTTACAAGCAAAGGTCAGTGATTGATATGAAGTGGTCGTACCAGTGGAGGTCAAGCCTATAAACCTGCTTCTCTTTCTGGTCTGAAAGCTATTCCGATTTCAGAGCACACAAGGTAATTCCAAAGTGTCTTCAAAATGAAGGCAAATATTCCATCCTATGGATCTCAGTCTGCCTTTGCCCCCCTTTCCTTTGTCTTTTTTCCCCAAAATTTCTCCTGTCTACTCCAATACATGTGTACAAGGCAGCTTGAGACTCCCAACTCCTACCCTGTCAGAGCTTCTTGGTTTCTGAACATAGCCACTTGAAGTTGAGCATGCTCCTACCTGAGCTACAGCAGTTAGTGAACGTCATAGTTATGAAAAGCTCTAAGTGGTAAAAGTTATCTCTAGAAGTATGTTCCAGATGGTTTTCTGATATTACTACACTCAAAAATGCGAGTTGAAAATTTTGATGATGGGCAACTCTTTTCTTCCAAATTTGCAACATAGCAAAATAGTGGCTCTCCTGTGTTTTACATGCGTGCATATGACCCTGCAGTTGTTGTAAGTTTAATAGCTAGCACAATTAATTCAAGGAGAAATATTATAATGCATTGATTTGTCTGACACATGGTACATAATGCTTTCAGACTCATTCCATTGCCGCTTGGAAATATGGCATTAAAATCTTATAGGACAGATACAAGAATCTGAAATCCTTGCTCCAAGTACCTAATGGGCATCAGGAAAAATCATGGTGTCTTCCTGTTTCAGCAGCTGTCTGCTCAGCAGGAGCAACAAACTTCCACATTCCAGTTACTATTAATTACCACTGAAATACTGCTTTCCCCTACCTCACCACAACCTCATTTTGGTACAGTTAACAAAATGCAGGAAAGGCTGTGGATAGTGCCAAAACAGGTATTTTCTCTACCCTTGTGCAGTCACTGAGTCTCAGTGCGGGGGACATACCCTTTGCAAAAATTCAGGAGCTTTTGCCAATAAGGATAGCAGGTTTGCATTTAGATTTCTTCTTTATGAAAGTGCCATGTGATCCCCTCATGGCTTTATAGGCATTTTTAGTGCAATATTATATTTAATATATTTACTAGCAGCCACACTCTTTGGTAGAAAGCCTTCCTTACAATCAGAATTAAGACACCGTCTCTACATAGGAATCCACATCGCACTGGCTTTCTTTCCTCACTGATCCAACAAGAAGCAGTCAAAAGCTGGTTAGTGACTGACATTGACATAACTTTGCCACAAGCAACTGAAGCAATTACAAGACCTGTTTTGGGTGCAGCTGAAACACCTTGATAAGAAAGCAATGAAAAATGACACATCACGCAAACAGAATGGTTTCCTCAGTGCAACCCTAAATCAACATGTATGTTTGTGGCACTCCCCATTCTTTCGATAATAGAATAATCAACCAGAGAGGAGGACTGATCCCCCCCAGTTTTTGCTCATGGGCTGGAAATCAACTGAAATGAAGCATGCCTGTGCACAGTCCTTTGATTGTATTTTAACCAAGGTGGTTTCAATTCAGTGCTCCATAAACCACTTCACATTTTAGTCTAGCATGCTCGTGGTTGGTATAAGAATATAATCTATATTTGACTGATTTCTCCTTCACTCTATATAGATTATGACTATTGAAATCAGGCAGGATCTCACAAGAAAAAAATAATTAAAGTTTGAAGAATAAGTTACCTGATGCTTTATGCCTTATGCAAGCAGTTTTTCTGAATAATAGTAAAAGTTAATGAAAGGAATGACACAATATACTGGCCACTTGGACAGAAAAGGCATCTCTGTGCCACAGAATTAGCTATTTCCCCATTCATATTAAAATTGTAAGAGCTATCCACCAGAAGGTATTTATTTCTGGGACATTTCAGTTTACAGAAGAAGTTGATATTCATTGATTTCTTTCTCTTTCCAAGGCTGACCAAATATCCTCACATTAATAAGCTGATCTTGTATTTCTGAAAAAATTTGAGCACTTATAAGATTTTACTGTGATTTCCCTCCTTTTTCACCTACAATATCAGCAATGCCCTTTAATAACATACCCAAACTGTTTTCATACAATTTAAATGCTACCATGTGTGACAGTTAGAGAAGTTTCTGTGAAGCAGTAAAGTATTTTATTCCAATACAAAAAGCAAGTTATATTTTCAATACTTCTACCTCTTGACAGGCTAAAAGATCTTCCTATTTGTGTATGTCTATTACTGTAACCTTATTTGGTGATATATTAGATACAGTAAATAATGAAAACTCTATAGTAGAGTATGAGATACAATACTGTATGAGATATGAGAACTTTTCCAAAGCTGGTGAGTTGTAGAAGCAATGCAGCATGGCACTTAAGTCATTCTTTTAAGCTGCAAGGATAGAGCCTGATAAATCAAGGAAATCTAAGTAAGTCTGTGGAATATATGTACTAAATACATTTAAAGAGAGGGGGCAAGGTAGAGGTTAAGAATAATTTTAGTAAGAGAAGCAAAAAATTTAACAATATTTAAGAAAAGTAGTCCAGGTAAAGAATGTGGGTATGTATTCCTGCTTATATGGGCTTGATTCTGGCTACGAAGTTTCTCAGTCGGCCTTCCCATTGCATGCAATGTCTTCATGAGGTTACTATACAAACCTTCATGAAGGAATCCAAAAAATACCACAAAACATACAGATGCTTCAGCTTTCTGCACAATGACATTTTGACATTTGTTCCATTATGAAATCAAGAATTCAAACCTAAGTATTTCAGTAGGATAGTGCACAATAAACTGAATTTATTTCAATAAATATGTCTAAAATGGTATTTTCCTGCTTATTGGATTGTGCTGCTATATAAAATGAAAAAAAAATCTAGTCTTCTTATAAGGGAATAAACTACAAATTCAAGAACTTGATGTTTATAAAGTGCTATAACTAAGGTTGAATAAAACTTCAAAAATACTAATATCTGCCTTTAGCAGAAAGCAAATATTTGAATTCTCACAGCTACTGAATCTACTGAAAATATTACAAATACTGAGATTTTTAAATTCAAGTGTACATAATAGCTACTGGATTGTATACTGCAAAGCAATGTGGTTGCTCTTCATAGAAGAGGATGCCAGGAAATGAATATAACTATACTCAGCACAGCAAAAGAAATGTAGATCTTGGGAAGAGGTAGGAAGATCATTTTAAGCTTGAAGAGGGTACAGGACAGAAGAAAGAAAGAACAACGCCTGCATCACAAGGCAGACTAAAACTTTCTGGTAAATAACAGTTTCAAAGGGTAGCCCTTTCTGACTAATTTATATCCCTGATTGTTACAGATTCTGATCACTTTGCTCTTAGCATAATTTTTGTAATAGCCCAACTTAGTTTTAGAGAAGTGATACAAATGTCTGAAAGTGAATCAGGACTAGACTGATTCCAATGGCCTGTAGGCACCTAAATTACACTGTGAGCAACCTATTTCCTACATCTGGGGGCATCTATGCCACTTCTGAGCATCTGAGCTAGCAACCTAGGTGTGTTTGTAGCCTCTGAAGACAAATAAATAGTTCTAAAAGACAATGAATTTTATCCTAAAACAAGGGCCCAACAGGTGGAAGGCTTTTAGAGAGGTCTACATTAAAATTTAGTCAGTAGCTCAATTTTATATTAAACTCTCAAACCTCTGTTAAGGTAGATGACTGCTATCATTTGGCATAACCAGCATCTTCAAACATCCCCCATCCACTGACTGCCTAGCCCACTACTACCCTTAGGCAGCAAAATTTTTACAGGACTGTATGTCTATTTATAAAGGTATGTATGCATACACACACACACACACATACACACACAGTTTTCTATATATAGATGTGTGTGTGTGTGCGCACATGTGCATGTGTATGTGTATGCAATATATGTATGTATATATTATATATATATATATATATATACACACACACACATATAAGCCCATGGCATTTAGGACCAGAGACATGTACTTTGCACTGAGGTTGCAGAACCCCTTTTTTTAACCCCGCTTTGGAACAATACTTTCAAGCCAGATAATTCTGCATACTAGAAAAATGATCAATACTATCAGGTAATTCGGGAAGAATCTTTCTTAGTCTCTTCTGACAAAAATGTGCCATTATTCATGAAGATAAGCCCCCTGTTCAAGTACTTCAACACTAGGAAGGCATGTGAGACATAAACAATGGAAAAATAAATAGGAAATAACTTAGTGGCAGCTCGCTTCAGAATAGAGAGGAATTTCTTTTCACTGATACAGAAGCTTTCTGTTGGTCCAGTTGCTTAGCAAGTAAATAGAAAAACTGCACAGTCCATTACAACACAGCCAAATAACAAGTCTTCTTATTTTCTTTTCTATTTTTTTGTATTAATAATAGCATTGTAAGTACTACAGAAACTCATATACAATTCAGATGACTGTATATGACACTGGAATTGTTTGGAAGCAATACATTTGATATAACATCCTACAGTCATTTTGCTTTCAAAATTGTCTTTAGGATTTAAAGAAAACAGTGTATAGATTTAGAAATTTTTTTTAAAAATATAATTTTCATAAGCACTTTGACGAATACACAGGAGAGATGTAATCATTCTAGAGCTGATTAGGTATGTTCAGTGCTTACGTTGGTTATTCATGATCACACCACTTCCAAGGAAACTCAGCTCTTTATAACATGTGGTTGAGAGAGAATTTATTTTATCATTTAGCATGGGATTTCTGACCTAACATAACTACAGTGCAGAAGTTTATATCCAGGCTAGTCACTATAGGCTCCCTCTACAGCTGATGTAGAGAAACAGGCACTTTTAATGCTATAATCACATTTAGTTATTGTTTTAGGATGCAGCGAGTCACACTGTAGAAGCTCTATTGTTCTCCATTGATTAGAAGTAGAACTAAGTGTGAAGAACTCATATGAGAATGTCTCTATTTTAGATAACTATGTTTAGTTACATAAATTCACTCATAAGTTGTGCATGTATGCTTTTACACACCTCAGTATTATTCTAGAGAATTGTATAATCTAGACAGAAACATTGTTGGTCTTATTCAGTGAACAGAGAGAGCCCTGTTACTCTTTCTAGAGCAACATTTCATGATACAGCGATATACTAATTTGTGACAAAGGTTTTTGAGCACCCAGTTCATACAGTTTTCTTTGGCATATCTATATTCTTCAATGGAGCATGGCATAGAAGCATGAAAACTATCCCTAAAGTTTAGCTTACATAAACTTGGCACAGCACGAAGCCAAAATAGAAAAAAAAAAAAGTGGACCTGATTAACTTTGGTACTTAGAAACAGTTTTGATGCATTCAGATTTGGATCTATACCAGCATGGGTACATTGCTTCCAGTTCTGGAGCTAATTTAGTCAATTCTATTTTGTAGTTTCCTCCAACAAACTTAACTGTATGGCATAAGTAAGCATATTGACAAGCACAGTGAACAGCCCATTGCATTGAAACCAAGCAACAAATATTCCAAATGATATGGTCTGTGTTCATCAAGTCTTTCTAGAGCCTTAAAGTCAAAACTTGTACATTATAGTCCTATTCTTTAATTCCTGACACATTTATTTAATTTTAGAGATGGCCGAGAGAACACATTTGCAAATTGAAGTTCTTCAGTTGAAAAACATACATCGCTGTGAGTAAGGATCTATTTGAAGAAAATTATCCAAAAGGGAGAAAAAAGCATTCCTCTATCAGGAAACTATCAATTGGTGTAATTATGGCGTAACTGAAGAAAGCTTAGATGCAGATAGATGGAAAAGGGTCAGACGGGAAGGTGCCAGCGTAGGAGGGGAAGGGCCCAGTTTGAGTGAGGGGAAAGAGAATGACTTTTCTATGCTTTGCTCTTCTTTTTTCTTTCTTTTTTTTTTTTTTTTTGTTCATTTACAGGCATGATATGCATACACATATGCTTGCCCTCCACACCTATACACATACGATACACACAAGCCAGCCACTACTACACTAAGCCTGAGCTATCTCTTATTCACGCGTATACCCCCTTTTTCTCACTAGCAGACATACTGTTGCTCTTGCCTATCACAACTCAAAAGCATAGCAAGGAGGAAACTGTGAAATGACCCTCATTAAATCAAAGGCTAAATTTAGTAAACAGTGAGAAATAAAGATGTTGTAATGAGACATTTTTTTAAAAAAATAGCTATTGTTCAATCTGCTGATATTGACTTATATAGAGTTTTTTGTCTTTTTAAAGAATATTTTAATGAATTTACAGTGGATCTACATGTAACTTGCATCTACGGCTGTGAGAGCTGGGCCTGTTTAGCCTGGGGAAGAGAAGCCTGAGGGGGGATCTGATCAATGTGTACAAGGACCTGAAGGGAGGGTGTCAAGGGGACGGGGCCAAACTCTTTTCAGTTGTCCCGTGTGACAGGACAAGAGGCAATGGGCAGAAATTGAAGCACAGGAAGTTCTGCCTGACCGTGAGGGGGAATTTCTTCCCTGTGAGAGTGACGGAGCCCTGGCACAGGTTGCCCAGAGAGGTTGTGGAATCTCCTTCTCTGGAGATCTTCAAGGTCCGCCTGGATGCAGCCCTGTCTACCATGCTGTAGGTGACCCTGCTGAGCAGGGAGGTTGGACTAGATGATCTCCAGAGGTCCCTTCCAACCTTACCGATTCTATGATTCTATGATCTGGTCCATTGCACTTTGATGATACCACTGAAGTTTTGTCTGTATTATACTATTTCTAATTTAATTTGAACTTAGCAAGCTGTATAAGCAGATTTACAGACACATCTATGCTCTCAAAAACTACTGGAAAGTCTATACATCAGAGCAATTAGGAAGACTATTTTCTCAGAATAAGTAACATAAAATATTTTTGACAAGTAGAAATGAATTGAAATTCATAAACTCATGCTTTTATATTTTATTAAAGAGATTCTTCTTCTGAATGTCATTACATTCAATAAAATGACTGTAGTGGTATTTAGCTTGGAAATATTCACCGAAGGATTGCATAATTAAGGCCTGTATGAACTTCATTATAAGTCTGTTTAAGGGCTTCACTTACTTCTAGCATATATTTCTAGTCTCTTTTGTAAACTTTGCTAAATCTATCCAGATATCTCCAGAGTAAATACATTTAGTTTAATTTATTGGATACGGAGTCACTGGACAGTCCCTCAAAGTCACCCACAGTGACTTTGTATACCATCTCAGGATGAGAAGAATCCCAGAAGATCGATCTCCAGGAGAATGCATGTTTGAAAACTAGATTAAGTGCTAAAATTGCATGTGTTATCAAATGGAGAGGTATTTTTATTTGGGG
This sequence comes from Rhea pennata, assembly GCF_028389875.1. Lineage (NCBI taxonomy): Eukaryota > Metazoa > Chordata > Aves > Rheiformes > Rheidae > Rhea > Rhea pennata. The sequence continues at coordinate 162,411,610 of NC_084663.1, forward strand.
AAAGGCAAGGGAAATCCTCCCCTCTGTTCTTAGCTCTGAAAATACTCTCTTTCACCAGAAAACTTCTTTGTCCCCTCCTCCTTTTTGTGTTCATTCAGCTTATATTAGTAGCTCTATCCAAGGACCAACTATACAATTCCTTTGACTTTTTTCTGTTATTGGAATTTCAGAACAATACATCACAGCTGAAGTATTTCTTAAAGTATTTAGCTGCATCAGGATTACAAACACAAGCCCACACAGTGCAGTTGCAAACTGAAAGAGGTTTGAATAAACACACTTTATTTTCTTTAAAAGGGAATTCGATAGGGATTAGAAAATCTTCCATTGCAAAATAGATTTCATTTAAGCTCAATTAAATTGTTTCAAGATTAATATTGTTGCCTATAAACTTTGGTGGAAAACAAGTGATTAGGTTAGTGGCATATTGACTACTGTTCTGAAAATATTTGAGACAGAGAAGTAGAATGAAAAGGGTAGGCTTCCCCTTACCTAATTTTATCTGTCCAGAATGTAGGTCTGCGGTGTATGTTTTTTATCTAGATTTCCCATCTCTTGCTGTTGATTTTAGAACCACCTGCAGAGGATGATTTACTCCATTTTCATGTGGATTCAATATGCTTACTTATGCCTTTGATTATAAAGGCAGTATATAGGCTTCCAGTGCTATATCATAAGCCCTGTGGTACCCAAAAAAGTCCACTACACAGGACTAGCAGATATAAGACCTATTAAAAAAAGCTCATGGAGAGTTATCTGGTGTGAAGGTGAATATCAGAGGACCTAGTATGTGGATCTTATGTTTAAGCCACTGAATTGACCTTAGATTTCCATTGTCTACCATGGAACTTAGACACGTAATTCATATTTTTGCACCTACATTTGGACACCTCTATCTAGCCCAGGGTAATGATTCATTGCTAGACTGCAGATGCCTAAATTTACGTCTTAAAAATATTTTTATAGAGGTACATACATAGCTGCACTCCACCGGAATATCACAGAGCTCTGTCAGTAAATTTGGTCTTGAAATGGGAGTTTTGTGGCTTTCATTATATATCAGTATCACAGGATACAGCCAACAGAACATACAACATACAACAAGGCAGATGGGACACTTCCTATTTATTTATTTCCTATTTTATCCCAAAATGAAAAAAAAAAAAAAAAAGTATTTGTAGACAACTTGCTCTTATATGCATTTTGTGGTAAGGTGCAGTCTGATGGAAAAGGCTTATTTTGGATTTCTATGTTCTGTTTCAATAACGTTCAAGGCTTTAATTGGCAAGCGTTCAAGGCATAGAATTTCTACTGACTTTATGACCAATTTTGTATTGTGATGCCCAGCATCTAATATATGGCTTCACTGAGGATCAGTATGCATCATTTATGCTAAACAATATAGTTCATATAAGTTTAAATTTAGTCTTATGAAAGTAGGGTGGTCTATTAGACTATGTGAATAACAAATGATACCATTCAAGAATCACAGTGAAGTGGATATTCACAAAACAGGATTGATCTGTATTAGTAAAGCACATAATGACAACTTTCTACAGCTTCTATAATTTTCCAGTCCACAATGTAACCAGATATAACAGTAAAGCTCAAATATGTAATCATTTACTATCCTTAACAAGAATGATATAGTGGCTGCAAGCTCTCATCAGCCTCAATGCCCATGACATTTCCACTTGAGTCCTGGCAGTATAAAGGCAAATGCTGATTAAATTAAAAGCCTACCGTTATTTAGAGCACATGCTTTTAATCTGAATAAAGAGGTCATACAGAACTGTCCCAAACCATACTTAGTGATATATTAATCATATGTACATCATCATCTCCTTACCATAGTCAACATCTGGCTCTTGTATTTTTCCTCTTTTTTAATCTGGAAATCACCACACCTGTTTCTCCCTCCAAAAAAAGCAGACTCCCTCTCCCATTGTAAATAATAAGATTGAGAAAGAGCTGCAACATACTTGTTGGATATTATGTGTAATATATCAAACAGATTCATAAAGTACATGGTTTTGCAGGGAAGGTTTTACGTAACCAGATTAGTTGTCCTTAGACTATACCTTTTAATAAAAATGAATCTTGTAGTGCGTATTTTAAATAGTTTCTTCCTGCTTTAGAAAACATACTGTTAATTAACAGATTATTGAGAATATATCATAAAATAAAAATCAAATTGAGAAATCAGACTTTCATATTTAAGAATCACAAACTTAATTAATTCTGATTTCCATATGGTAGCTATTTTTTATTTACTTGTAAATTACTTCATGTTCAAACTTACCCCTGTAATTTAACTGCAAACCTTTCTACATGATGTTTCATGTTGATATTCTGTGATGTTCATGTGTTGAAGCAGAGCGGAGCCCTGCAAATGTCATTTCTGAAATGACTAAATAATCTATAACTGGAATAGATCTTGTCATTCCTTAAGATTCTGTTATTCTTTTTATAGTTTGAGGAAGAGTCTTAGCTGCTGAATGACACTGTCTTACCTTTCAGTTGATTTAGTTAGTAAAAAAGTTCCAAATGAATGAAATTATGCCCAACAGGGAGTTTCTTATTTCAGTTAAAAACATTCAAGTGGCTGAAATATCCAAATTAGAAATATTTCCCCTAATACTGTCAAAAGTTCTTTCTTTTTTAGAATCTTTTCACAAGCAAATCTTTAAATTTAGACAGTGTGCTCACTTCCTACACTGGCTGAAAGCAAAACAGCAATAAAAGTTTTAAGACTTTAATCATTTCCAGACTCCTTAAAGTACCAATTAGCATATTAATGCAATGGTTCATTGGTCTTATCCCAGGACTTAAATTTCTAAATGACTAAATAAAAAGCTTTTATTACATGACTGCATGAAGGCTAGTATGACTTGCAAAGGAGTGGGGACAGGCAAAGGAAAAATACAAACCCTACGTTTGATATATTGTTCAATCAAACCATTTCAAAGGTCTCTTGTCTTTCCATAATTAGTCTAGCAATTAAAATTTGATCTATATATTGAAAATTATATTTGACTTCATAATTATGTTTTAATCTGCAAGTATCTTATTCAGAAAGATCATATAATTAATTTCTACATATATTCATTATTATGTGTGCCTAAAAACATTTAATATATATATATTCACTATATATTCACTGAGTTCTTTGAGGACACAAAAGCAAGTGAACAACTGTTCTTTCCCAGTTTTGGTGGGCAAGAAGTGTTACTGGTACACATGAGTTCAACACTGGAAAATAAAGGGGTGGGGATACGAGAGAATTGTTGGTAGCTTTTTGATTTACTGGCCCAATACAAACTGGCTGCTTTGACCATAAGAGTGATGTAGAAGGTTCTCTCAACCCTTAAGTTGCAGATATCCTCCTGAAATTCTATGGTGGATGAAAACTCTGAAAATTGGCTGCCTCTAGTCATATCCAGCACTCAATGCCTCATCACCATCCCATATGCAGGAAGAGTGCTGGTCAGTCTCCTGACTGACTATCCCTACTGAAGTCTCACCCAAAGTCAGTGAGCTTTCAGCATGGCTGCAGGCTACTAAGCAGCATGCAGGAGAGGCTCTTAATCCTGCGCATTGATTAGGTGCATCATGTTTATGCTATCATGTCCAAAGCTACAAAGCAGAGTTCAAGAACAACTATGTTACCCGTATGCAAGAAAAATAATGAGTGCTCATGCTGCACTGTGTAATGTAACATGGTATTGCACTTCGTGCTGCTCCAAGCATAGTACACTCACTGCTATGATGACTACATGCCAGCAATAAGAAAGAGTAAAGAGGAATGCAGATGCTCCACCTTTAAAGTTTGGGAGTTCATAACTTGTAGGTGTGGAAAAGGGAGATGACATTGCCTGCAAGATTTATCTCATAGTACGTATATCACAGTCATATATTGAAATAGTGTAGATGAAAATTATATTTATGTACAAAAATAACTATTATAGTGAATAAAAATATGCTTATACAGAATACGACTGAATAAATGCAACTCAGTAAAGGTTCTTAATACTAATTTCCCACTGATAATAACTATGTAACATATGCAATTTTGTACAATTTGCAGTATTTTCAAAAAAAAAAAAAAAAGTAGTTCACAGTAAGAAAGCATATACTCCCAGGGTCAGACTTTGCTGCAGAAATGCCACCTTGCTTCTTAATGATCAGATTTCTTTTCCCTTTCCCTTAAATAAAATTAGCAGGTCTGCTTCACAGGTTTGTGATCTTATTGAGTAATCTTTATTTTCATTCTAAGACATTATGCCTTAGATAAATACAGTTTTGCAAAAGGAAGAATTATGATTTTTCAAATTGTTGACAAATAGCAGAACAGATACGGTCTGCTCTCAGGACTGATATAACTTATTTGAGTCTACTGAAACTGAAACATTAGCTACTGGGACAGTAACTACAAGCCTAGAGATGGGAAAGAGCTATTAGTTCAAAACTAGTTAGTTTTTCTAATCTGATGACATCTCCTCTAGATTTTATAAAGAGTTTTGCATTATTAGTCCTCATCATAGCCACAAAATGTGCATGTGTGATGCAAACGCGTACATTTATGTATAGCAAACATGCAAGTACAAATGCATATGTAGAGTATGGAGCCTTGCAAGCTTATATTATGCTTGGTATTGAAACCATTGCAGTAGGAGCAATCAAACTGCAGCTGCAGAAGAGTATGCAAGATACGGGCATCCTGTCGCTGCATAAGCAGGCCTCTGAGGCTAAGCTTAAGCAAAAAACTAAAGGGTCAGGCAAGTCTAAGCATCACACACCAGATAGTCTCTTGGTTGTTAATCTACTTTCTGATTCCATTTTGGACTATTCCAAGCAAATATTTGCAAGTCAGACATGACGTGGGAGGTAGGAAAGTCCTAAGCAGTTACGCAGTCCACGTCACTTGTGGTCAGGGACAAGTGGTCTCCTTTTATTCAGCAGCATAGGTCTGTCCATAATGGTTCTTCTCCAGGTCAGAGTGATATAGGATGGCCTACAGCGTGTCACTTCCCACTAGCATACGACTTGTCATGCACTGGCTCTGGGGTATATGGCCATAAACCATAAGAAGGTTCCCAATGTGACTTCATCAGAAAGTTGACCAGCTTTTCACTTGGTTTTCATTCTGCAGCTTTATGAATACATCATGGCAGGATTGCTTATGTTTCCAAATGGGTTGTGAGGGAACATATGATTTTCTGTGTGAACTCATGGAATAAAGCTGCTAGAATTGCTCTTCCTCGCCCTCTCATCTACTGCTAGCCGCGGCGAAGCTAAGCTTGCTTTATGCAATCATTCCTCTGCAATAATAAACATTGCTACTTTTTCTTCACACCTTTCCTAGGAATGAAGATAATCTGTAGCCTAAAAATTCTCTCTTCTTTTAAATAGAATAAATTTATAGATTTATAATTGTCTTTGGCCAGCACAACCTGTTTTCAAGGTTTCCCTAGTTACTCTAGGCAGAATTCTTATGCCAGCGAAACAGCTGCATTAGATAGGAAGAACTAAAAGACAAATACAAAATTACCTGCAAGACAACTTACTTTAAAATAGAACAGAAGTTCCAGTTGTAGAGTGCCTCTGATCATAATGAGTAGAAAGGTTGGCAGGAACATAGACTAGGTATATAGTTATGCAGGGTGGGGACTTCTCATCTGAAAAGGCTATCACAGTGATCACTTAACATGAAAAATTCATGAAACTGCTGAAGAGTAGCAGTTTCCAATATCTCTATGAAGTCAAGAAATCTTTGAATTGTTAGGGATCTTTAAACTCTTCTGTAACAAAGAGGTTGAATAAGACATAAATTAAACCTTCACTTTTTTTTTTTTTTTTTTAATTTGAAAGCACTTTATTTCCCTTAAACAATAAACACAAGCCCAATTTCATTTGTTAGATGCTGCTTAAATAGACTGAATCCTAGGGGAACAAACCCATTTTCTTTTAGTGCCCAATCCTACATTTTAATGGGTATTGAATCAGATGGTTAAAGAATAATCTAATACAGTCACTTGAATGAACCAATTTAAAGATTCAGATTATAAAAAATATAGGATTACATATATAAAATAATCATATACCAAATACCTGTCATAACTAATTTATTAGCACTAATTTATTCTGTTTCAAATAAAGAGTCTTTAAATGTTAACCTAAATAAAATTTTAAATGTATTTTTCCATCATCTCTGTGAGTTTCCAAATGTTAAGGATAAACGTAGGATGGAAGATACTTTCAAAAACTAACATTTTTTGCGCCAAGTTAGTCTACTTCAGAAACTGTCCAGCACAACACTGTATCACAGTCAAGTATGTTGGAACATGAGAGGATATGTTCATATATGCTAATAATCTTCAGGCTCTTGGCCTGAATATTTTCAGTAGTAAACTATTTGTGTGATTTCAACAACAAGGGTTGTAAAAGTTTCAGGAAATGTTTAGTAATCTGACGTATTCCATGAGTAGATTATATTTAAGCTTTTGCAGTGTCTTTTCTTGGTTTCAGAGCAGTTTGACATTTGGTGTTTGAAGATAGCTATAACATAGAACCATCTGTACCACTCTGTTTCAAGAGGGATATTAATTTTTATCTTCTATGGATCCTGCAGGAATACCCTGCTAGAGCACAATTTGCTTACTAGTCAAATATAACTCAGTCATTCAACAGTGGCCAAAAGTCTGAGCTTTCTACTATGTTTGTTCTTCTGATATTTCAGGTGACAAAGAGTATGAGCTACAGTAAAGAGCAATGCAAAGACAGAAGCAAGACATCTGTAAATGGCACTGGCTGTAACAAATTTTGACAGCATGCACTGACCTATACAATTAGCATATTAGCTTTTCACTTTTTTCACTTTTTTTTCTTTACCTTTTAAAAAAAGACTTGAAGTGTAAAGACCAGTTTTCAAACTCCATTTTGCAAAGTACGAGTCTCTAGTACGCCCACGGGCAGAAAAGTGACAGTTATTCAAAATGAAGGTCAGTACTGAACTGTGTAGTTTTGCATGCAAAAAATTCGGCTACCAAATAGTAAGCTGTCCATTTGTGTTTTCTCATCATTATTGTCAAAGCATATGAAAAAAAACTAGCGTGGATTCTTGATTTTATTATCTTCTTCCCATTATATTTTCTACTGACTGATTCATTGCACTGATATAATAAAACTGCATTATGTCAAAACTGGCATTCCTCATTTATTTGACTCACCTACACCTAACTCTCTTTGTCCTTCTGTGAGAATTTTAATACACATCTTTATCTTTTCTTCTTCTCTCCAAACATTTGATACACAATCTCTCATTTTGAATCCATTCAAAATATCATTCTGCCACGATACAAAAACCTTGACCATAGGTATCAATTGATGAGCTATGACTGCCGCCTGTGATGCTGGCTGTATTGCTGTTTCCTTCAACAACTATACTCATCTGGTATATTTTATGTTACTCTTCAACTGTAGGGTCAGTAATGCTGAATTATCTTCCTACCCTCTGTTTGTACAGCACTTCGTTCACATGGATCTATTTATCATTAGATTCATACATGCTACTTTTCTAAAAATAGATCCAATTACCATTAACAATGACTGCCAAACGGACTTTGGATTAACAAAAAACAGTTTTGCTTTTCCTCTCTCAATGTAAAGGTGGTTAAAGTGGTTCTTTCCACACTTCAAATCTGTTTTAGCTTCTTGTTTCAATCATTTATTCAAAATAAATGAATTTGATGTAAAAAAAAAAATGCACTCAAACCAGTCCTCCAGCCCTCTGCTGGGGACAGAATGGGCCAGCACTCTCCATTGCCTGACTCTTGCTAGTACTAATAGTAGCTAAACTTCAGCCTGCTTGGCCAACTTAAACCATCAAAACCACTGTCTGTAAGGCAAACACTTTTGCGGGGTCAGTTCTCAGTCCTGCACACAATCCTCAAAACATCCTTCTTCTCAGGATACTGAACTGCCCCTCCGTATAAGACTGGCAGGCTGAACTCGATGGCATGGGCTGACATTACTGCATCTCCGTCACAAGCAGTGATGGTCTGAAGAGTACCCTCGTCATCCAGTTAGTATGTATCAGCATACTTCATGCTTTCTGTCTGCTGCTGTTCTTGGTCAGGAAGAGAAAACATTGGCTCACAATTACACATAATTAAAGAGAATATGGAAATAAACGTGAAGAACATTTTGGATGCTGGTATGTGTATGTTGGAGTGAGGGCAAAGCTCACTGGAAGAAGTAACTGCTTTAAGTCACTCAGTTTTTAAATTTATGAGGTCAAATTGCACAGAGACAGATACACAAAAACTCATCAGCACTTTTTCAGTATGCTAACACATTGCCTTTAATTTTGCTGTTTCAGGGGGGGAAAAGTTGCATAAGTTTGTAATTTCCCATAGAAATAGTTTAATACGTCAAAAGCCTCTGGTCAAAGCTATCCTTCATTTCATGTTGCCTAGGCATACGCATGTCCCCATTTTCCACTAGGTAATATATTTTCAAGGAAAACTGCATGATACTATGTAAATTTGCTACATCTGTGTGTTGATTTGTGCTCAAGGTCATGTTAGTTCTTTCTGACTCAGGGGACTATTGGTACAAAAGGGCTGAGTGTAGGAAGAAAGAGAGATTTACATTCAAAAGGGAAAGTTAGAAGAAAAAATGGTAAGAGGGATTTCAAATAGTCAGGTCACATCTGCAAGCAAAAAATGGAAATAAAAATGTTTCTAGCTCTCAGAATATGGCATTTTAAGCTTTGTTACAATACAAATTAGCTTGTACATTTGGTTCTTATTTAATTTTCAGCACTAATTTGATTGAACAAGGTCTTTTAGTGCTTGTCCTGTACTTTCTGTTTTACTGCATATATGCATATATACACCCTTATTTAAAAATCCAGAGAGACAAAAGTGAATGAAAACACTTATGAGAAACAGCATGCAAGGGCTGGGAACACAAGCATATTTCTTTGACAGGGAGAAAAAGGAAATCTATTTCCTATCAATATTCAACATTATTAAATGTTACTGCAACTGGGTAAAAAATGGGGAGGCTGAAACCAAAGACAAATGTTTCCCTATGAGAGAATTATGAAGAGATTGAATGATGAAGCAAAATGTTATGCCATTTTGGGGAGAAACAGAAAAAGTGTCTTGACAATGCCAGGACTCAAAAATTTCCTTTAAGGAAAGAATAGGACACAAACAATTAGCATCCTGGTACACTTTCATGGGAGAAAATAAGGTTGGCAAGAGGAGAATCAAGGAAAAATGTTGTTAATGCTTTTGAACATTAGTAGAATTTACTAAAGATTGATGGGAAGATGCCTCTTTCAGCAGCACTAAAAGATGCTGCTACTTCTCGTTGTTCTACAAACTTCAGTGTCTTTTTTGATCTTAATATCTAAATTTTCTAACAGCTTGATCACACTTGGCCTCATATATTGCAGAGTATGAGTCACTGTAAAAGTTAGCTACTTGCAAGCCTTTGACCTGCTTTGTATGAGAGACCATACTAAATGATGAAAGAAGCTTTAGGATATTTCTGTTCATGGTTACAGATGCTTCCCATCCTTCTTACCCACAAACAGACTTTTTTGTGGTCCACAAAATATCAGATATTGCAATATAACCTTCTCTTAAACAGTTAAATGATTTCACAGAACAAGTTCTTCTAAGAAAAAGCAAAAGTACACAATAAGAATAAAATGCAGTTCCTGCAATGTTCTTGTTAAGTTCCTTTCTAAAAACTTCTCTTCCCTTGTAAATAGTAGCTTGTGGCATGTTTTGTTTATGAGCCAACAGCAGTATACCAAACATGGTGCAATATGCACCTTAAATTACACACAAATATTTGATTTTGTTAGTTGTCAAAGACAGCTGAGATCTGGGTGGTGAGTGCATGTTGTTAATGGGCAGGAGCAGCCCGAAGGGCTTCAGAAAAATAGTACTTAGCCCAGGCATCTAAGCAGCCATCTCTGCTTTCTTTCTCCTGCTATTTATTTTTTCATTCTTTTCTACAAAGCAAAAATTTTACAAAACAAGGATATACTCTGTGCCTTCTTAATATAACTTTAGAGCAGTTTACCATTGCCTTTTTGTAGCTTGTTAAAAATAAATCCTTATTTTGTGGAAAGCATTATTGGCTTCCTTATTTTTTTTGTTTGGGTTTTGTCTGTACTGTTTTGGTTTTACTCACTTGGAATGAGGAAGCTATGTGCAGCTTCTTTTTAAGAACTTTAAGCAAATTATCACCATTTTATTAGTAATATTGATTTCACTGTAAACTTACGTGATCATAGTTATGGAGGAAATTAAAGTATATCATCATCTTTCTGCTGATGATTTAAAAACTGATGCTAATGGTTAGTGCAGTGAAATTACTTTTTCTCTCCCTCTTCCTCTGTGTCTAAGTACTATTATCAGGTGCTGGATTTCTCTTATGTAGTGGGGGGGGGGGAGGGGGAAGGCCATTATAACGAATGCTTTAATTTTTTATCATTTGACTTGTATTTTTCTTGAAAAGCTATGGTTTTGTCAATGATAAAAACATTCCTAACAGTAGGGCACAGTTATCAAGCTTTGGTATTCATTAGTAAACACAAAGTTGAATATCATAAGAGTTTAGATTTGTTTTCTGTATGAAAACATAGCTCCATGATGTCACATATTCCCCTTACCTTTATATATACCATTGCTCATTTTTAAAAACACGAAATACAACAGACTGCACAGGACTCTCCAGAGAATCCACCATTCCTATTCTGCAGATGAACACACATTTCAGCGAGAGAATTACACTTATCTGAAATCAAACCATCAAAGGGCCAGTATATTCAAGATCTAAGGTCCTGAAATCTCATATATCTGTTCTGTTAAAATGCTGATTTTATTATTGCCAACCCACAAACTTACCCTTAACTTGGACTTAGTCTATAGTCTATTTATGTCACTGCATATATACAGTACAAAAGGGGATTCACAAGTCAAATAGAAAATAGGCCAGTTAATTGCTACTTTACAGCACTGAGAAAACTATACATTGGGTAATGTTACAGCAAATTAACTGCATCAGTTACTCTGTGTTATTTTTATGATAACTCCATTGATTCCAGCATAAAGGTGATATTTCAAAACGTTATGAGAGGCAGTACAGCAGACTGCTTAATCAGTTACTCAGATGTTGTCTTTCTGATTTACTCTAATGCAAATGCTAGCTTTTAAAGTTGATAGGTGAAGCTGTAAACCTACTCATACTTCAGCAAACAGCTCTTTCTACCTTATTTACGATGGATAGCACTATCATCTAACCTGTTGGAAACAGTACTCTGCTCCACACACTATTCCCTCTTGATTGACAAAACATTTCAGAAACTAAATAAAAGCTATGATTCCACAGATATTGAATAGAAAACCTTGCATATTCGGAAACCAGCTAGCAAATGCTTTCAAGGGAGCCAATAGCACCCAAGGGATAAGAATTGGGGTTACAGCACCATTGACCTCATTCATCACTTCCTGACAGTGGCCTAGATAAAGTTTGTAGTTTTTCATGTAAATGTTGCTTTGTGAAGTGCAAATGCACCAGGTGCAGTGAATCAATTTAAGATCAGTACATTCCCTCAAACTAACATTTAACAGTAAATGGATCTCACTTATTGCAATATATATGAACATATAAAAATCGCATAAAGACATAATTTATATACGTGATAGTAATTAATTTATTTTGAATCCTTACCATATGATTATATGCTTGCTTTATACATTTTGCCTCTATCATATCATAAATCTGTGCCTTAAAAGCTTCTTCTATTTAACCAGCAAGCTCTTGGGCTCCAAAAATTTCTCTAATGGTTACACTATTTAAAAACTACGACTATCAACTGTAATATAAAGATTGTATAATAACCTATTTACAAATAGATGCTGACAAAGAGAACAAAACTTATTTCTCTGCATCTTCGCTCAGGTTCCTGGAACAGCTACAGTAATCCAAGCAGAATTCCCTAACTGACAGAAACAGGGTTTTCTCCTCTTTTTCTCTTACCTCCTTAGCACTCCTGAAAATTGCTGATAGGTTATTCCACAGTTCCTTACTCACTTATATTCATATTATTATGCTTATGCCCATCATTATGGTCATTATGACATCTGAATACTCCCCACAGATTCAATGTGACATATTAAAAGAAGTATAACTTGTGCTTTGCTGACTGAATGTCTTCATTGCTGCTGAAGTATTTTTAGCTCCATTTCTCTTCTCCTTGTCTCTTTTATTTCTGTTTTTTATATATTTATATTTAGAATGTTTTAAAGAAATAATATTAGAAGAGATCCATTTTAGGGGTATATTTGTACATAGATGTTCTCCCTGCACAACTGAGAACACTAAAAGCATAGACGGAACGTGACTGTAAATGATGGGAAGGCAGCTTGCAGAACAGAATGTATTCAGTCAAAGGTGAGCTCATGCACATTACAATTTTAGCACGTTTAATCACTAACTGTAGCTAAAGGTACGTGAGCAGATGATACAAAATCTTTTCTTCTGAAGAAAAGTGAATATAGAACTTTGATTTGAGACTTCTTCTTTGAATCTCTTCTTGCCTTCTCTATAGACTATCCCAAAATATAGAACTACATTCAACACAAATTATATACAACTCCTCCCATGCTATCTCCTACATCCCAGATGGTATTCATAGAGTGAAAGAGAATGTAAAATTTTATTCACATTTTCTTCAAGATTTTGTCACAGAAGGAAATAAAGATGGAAACTCTAGCTTGACTGCACAGTTGCTCCTTCAGTGGAAAGTACAGAATGTGATCCTAATCATTGCATTTCTATGCAGCTTTGACCACATCCCTTCTACCACACAGTGCAAATATTTCTTACAGCTGAATCATCACTGTGGCTGAACTGCTGTTCCTGAAACCCTCTATCCTGTAAATCAGCATAAATGCAGCATATTTTGAGCCATACTTTGAAGCTGGTAAAAAGAAAGAATGTTTATCTTGAGGGCCAATGCCTTTTTTTTTCCTGATAATCTTCTGAATATATTTTACTGTACTCTAGTTTGAACAGAATATTGTCCTTCTGTATGATACCACTGTGCTCCTTCACCTTTGCCTTACTGCAGGACTACAGAATGGTACTATGATTTTGTTTACAAAAGGATTTAAGAAACGAACACCACAAAAGCCTTTCCCATATTTTATTTCATTTTGCAAAATATTTTTTGAGTAAGAAAATCTAGAAATCCATCACGTTCACCTATCTACTGATGATTCATGTGACATTTCTAATGTGCAACTACTGTTTTTACTTTGGTTACCCTTAGACTTGTTAAGCAGCCTTTTTTAAGAGTTATCTAATTTTACAGCTGTTTGTCCTGACAACTATTTCTGAACTGATAAGATAGGACACTGCTTAGCTCTTTGCACATTCATTGTGGGCAAAGGCAGTTTTAACTTACATTTTTGTGTTCCTCAGACTTGCAGGAAGTTCATAGTAACTACAAATCTCAACATGCTGTAGCAAAGTACTTTTCTTGCTCTCCCTTTTTGCAAGAAGTAAAATCTCAAAATGATTACACAGAAGGCTCCTGCTGCTGTGATATTCCACAATACTGAACTTTTGTATCCAAAATAAATGTGAAGTTCTGTGAGAAAATTTTAAAAAGAGCCCAAGAACCACCCTGAAAAACCCACCCAAACACCCTAAAAGTGGAACAAAACATGAATACTATCACAAATGGTAGGATATAAATCTTCTCTAATGTTGAGTGACCTTTAGAAATAGAATTGTAGAATGCTGTTCTACCTATATTAACTAAACAGCTCACAGATAGATAGATTTATACTGATAAGAATCACTCCTTTCATAAAAACTGCATTTCTATGTGATATTCTAGTTTCAAAGAAAGCACTAAGCTATTGATTAATCCCACAGGGCCAGATTAACTTCAGCTAATTATACTTGTTCTATAACTGATAATAGTGACCCAAAGTCGATCAGGTAGGCTTTATTTTCAGTCAATAGAGACTGCTACCTTCAGAGTGCTTGTGTTACAAAATAGATGATCGAGTTGGGAGGATGAATCTGTAAAATTGCTGATAAGTGTCCCCATAGTCACTTTTCTATACAAGAAAGCTTTACAAAAGCTAACTCTTAAAAGCATGCATTGCCTCATGCTGTAATTATACTTAGCAACACTAAGCGTGACACACTGTTGCTGTCAAACATTCCCCCTTACTGCTTTCTCTCACTGCTCCTAGCAGCTACTGTAATGGACAGAAATTCGTGCTTCTATTTTTTAAAGACATTTCAATCGCTGTGTGTCACCTGTTGTGTTGCTTCTGTGTTACAACTATTCTGCAGTTAAATAGAAGACTTCATTCTTTAGGACCATCAGTTAAGCTTTCAGCAGCACCAGGTTCACCCAAAACTGTAAAAGGTGGGAGGAGAAACCCCACACAGCAATTGAATTCACTTCTGATATAACAGCTACATCATGGTCTCCAGTCCTCTGTTTCAAAAGCCATTGCCAAGTTCAATAGGAGAAATGATTTGAAGGTGAAGGACTCTGATAAAAAAAATAAAGAATCCTTTCAGCTATTACAGGTTAAAATGCAATCTGAGCATATTTTACATCACAGTGTAGGAAATTCATTTGTTAGAGACCACCTCCCATTCAGAAGCTCAAGATACTGAATGCACAATGCAAACGCCTTTGTTCACTTCTCAGTTTCCGCTTACTAGCTCAGATTTATCAGTGATACACAAGTTGTATCAGCTAGAAATTTTGTGTCATGAAACGTAAAACATGCTGAGGGAAATAACACTTAATTGAAGCTTCTTGCTAGAGGATAGACCCTCTTCTCATAACAACAGCTGTGGTTTTCAATTTCTTCCTTAATTTTCAGTGGATGATAATAACCAAATCCTTCAAATGTCAGTTTTCATACATGGTGGTAGCTATGGAAATGCATATCCAGTACTAAATGATTATTACACTGCTAGGAGATTTGAAATGTCAGCAAGTAAGTATTGTGGAACAACTTCAAAGACCATAAAGTGTGGATTAAATAAATCAGACAAGCGAACAATTCAAGTGTAAACCTTCTCAGTTAAGCCAGAGAATGACATATATTAATTTTTTTGCAGGCTTCCAGTTAAAGATGCTCCTAAAAATATCATATGCTAAACCACTGCAGGTCATCTTCAAATGCCAGAACAGCATATTAGCACTTGGTGACATCCTATGTACTTCTATTGGTGTATGCAGTAGGACAATAGAATTATTTCAGTGGGATTAGTATCTTGCTCTTCTTATTTCAGAGATACAAAATTAAAAATAATAATTGTATCTGAACAAGTTGTAGCTAATGATAGTGGAACTGCAAAAAGTTTGGCAGAACTAGAATATAACGCCATTTCAGCAACAAGTTTCTTCAGGATTGTCACAGAGTTGGACAAACACTTGACAGCTGTAGCAAATAATTTTTGTAATCAAGTAGTCAGTAACGTTTTCTTTTGGACTGTTGGATAGAAATACTATAGTGTATTTACACTTTCCTGTCTCAATTAAGAAACGTGACTAGCACAAAGTGACTGTCGAAAGTAAGGATGCAGCAACACCTTCTTGGGGACTGAGGAAAAGCTCCCCCTCCCTTTCTCATATTGCGTAGCAACTTCCACTTCAATCCAGGGTCCTGGGACTATTCTCAGGGCAGTCAGTGGGGGAGCCGTAAATACCATCTTCAGAACTGTCTTCTGTGTCATTATGATCATAGACAGTTGTGCGATCTTTAAAGTCAGTGGAGTTTCACTAACTCACAAATGCACCTTTACTTTTGGAGAATGCCCAAAGTAATTGAAAATAAATTTTAAGTAATAAATTTGTTAAAACTGTGATACAATGTGTGAAGTTTTGGGTTATTACCATTCCATTACCTGAAAGGGAGACTGTCTCTTTAAAACTAGAAAGCAAATTCAGAACAAACTCAGTCTAATCAAGTTATCTTTGCACCTTCAGAAGTCAATATCACACCTGCGGTTCACTGGGAAGAAATATTTCACTTTGCTATCAGCTCACCATCAGCTGAGAATTCATGGAAGGCAAAAAATTCCTGAGGGTTGTTTCACTGCTTTTAATCTCTGGATATTATGGCAGCCTTATCTGAAAATCCTCCTACAATGCCTAGTTCCTTAAAGCCTTTAAAATTATTTTAGCATAGATTTTGATTGATATTTTATTTTCCTTCAATAAAATATAATATATAAAAGGAAAGGAATCTTTTAAGCTCCCAACTGACAACGAAATAGTACTTATATTGTCATAGGGAGCTAACTTCATATTAACACAATTGTGTTTGACATTTCCATTAAAAAAAACTTCCTTTGGCATTATAGAATTATATCTATGACAGCTCACTGTGAGTCCTTTAGTTAAAAACTGGTTTTAGACTATTGCTACATTTTTTCACAGCATGTAAAAGACCCACATTAGAAAAACACATTCTTTTTTTTGTTGTTGATTTAAAAAAAGATAGTTAGAAAATAATTACTGAATGCATTTGAGATTTTTCATAATAAATGTCTGGAATGATCTAAATTTAAAGAAATTTAAAGGACCTCTTGTATAAGAAAGAATTCAAATTAAGATTTAGAAGTACTACAAATCACTTTTGCTAATTTTGTTAGTTAAATGTAGGTTTTTGAAGAAGGTAGAGTAACAGCTCTCAAGAGGCACTATGAAACACGGGAAGTCAGATATAAGCAAAAAAAGGAGTATGTCAGAAAAGGCTCTAGACTGTTCAGACATGCATTTTCACAAATGTGATTTCTGTCATGTTCCCATTGTAAGACACTTTTTAAGACTACCAGCAGTTTATGTGGCAGTTTACCACAGAAAATGCAAATTTCAGGCTTTCAGAATCATTAGTTCTTTAAACATGTGTATAACAATATAAATATGATTATAGTTGCAACATATAACTTTGAGTACTGCCCCATAATGAAATTCAGACAACAATTTAAAGAGTGTTAATAGTAGGTCAGGTAGGTATGTCAACAGCAAAAGTTAGTTTTCATAGAGTATCATTTATACACAGATTATTTATTCAGATACATGATATATTCCGTTTGGGAGCTTGACCTCTGTATTGCCATCTGCTGATTGTAAATTTTGTGAAAAACACTCAGCCAACCTGAGATTTTTGCTTGTTCAGAAGATTATCCTTTCTACATTATTTAACTACCTGTCATTTGACCTTGTCTTGAAAATCATTGTACGGTTCTCATATCACTGCGCTCGCTGTTGACAGCTGGTATTTATCAGCAGGAGCTGTGGGGGGAAAACTGCTCGGTGTACAGCCTAGCTCACTTACAAAAATAGTTCAAATTACAAATAAACAGAAATGAGGAGTCCCTGAATACCAGCAGCTAGCATTTCAACAAATACAGGGAATGCACAATGGTTATATAGGATTTCATTGCACAGCTGCTGTTGGCATTCCTACCGCTCAAGAAAACAGCTGAAGTGATACCTGCAGTTTCTTATATTGGAAAGCGCTAGCTTAAAACATGTGGAAATGCAGCGTGTTGGTCTGCCGCACCGCTATTTTACATGGCCGGCGAAAATCCTAAACAAGGTAGCGACTGATCAGTATTTGCCCCACTCTTTTAATCCTCCTTTACCGGCAGCTGTCAGAGACAAATTCTGGGCTCGCTGGGCCTTTGTGCTCGCCTGCTGTGGCTGCTTTGCCGTTTTGATAAAACATCTGTTGGATGCAGAAAGCTCGAGCTGAATGGTGATGTAGGGGACATGGTATTTCAGGTGTGGAACACAGTCCAAGTCTTGGTCAAGCTTGGTTAGTAAAACTAGCGTCAACGTTCTCATTCAAAGGCTGCAATTCTTGTACCACAGACAAATACAAGGATTTATCCTTTGGGAGCTGAAAATCCAGTTCAGTGCGTTAATCCAGTTCAGCTCCTGTCGATCCTTTTGTACTGATGACACGTGCTCCTACAGGAGCCACGTGCCCATTGCAACACAATAAATTGTTTTATTTCGGTTTTGTATTTATTCGTTTAGTATACTTTGAAAGCTCATTAGTGCTCAGTAGAAACAGAAGTGCTATATAAACACAGTAGAAATATGATTAATATCTTTTCTTCTGAATTCTGCTCCAGGCACTTGGAAAATCCCTGTTCTTCATTTGCACTAATTGTTGTTCATTTTCTTGTTTATATCTCATTTTTCTCACCTTATCTTCCTATCCTGAAAGGTGTAGATGGAATTTACACACTGCCAAAAAGGGGCCCTATTCCTGGAAATGAAAATCCATCTTCAGGGGCTACTTAAATGTAGAGAGACCACCCTGGCTTAGGAAGGACCTGATTATGGATCATGGGATTTTTGGAAAACAATCACAGATATTCTAAAGACTTGATCTAAAAGAATATTAGACTACTCATATTCCCTAAATACAGTTGACCACTACCGGGCAAGGTGGACCTCTGCTCTTACATATTAAAGCTGTTCTTTAATTATGCTATCTCCCACAAGGGATACTTCTATTTTCTTCACTCAACTTCTGTACTGATAATACACGTGTATGAGTTAGACTTACAAAATTTTTATGATAGCAAATCCTGTTTTGCTTATAAAGAAATGTGTACTGCATTTACAGAACAATAAAAGACGAATTTGCAGCGTATTTTAAAACATGAGAGTAGCGAATATTAATTAGGCTTTAAAAAAATGTGTTGGATTATCGCCCAAATAATTAAGCGAGGATGGAGATACAGTGCCACAAATGTGCAAAGCTGCAAAACTGCAAAAGGGTTGGACTGCGCATCTTTGGTGTAACAGTATCCACGTTAACAAGTTCAGTCACCAAAACAGGTAATGCCGTGTATAAAAATACTACTGCAGCACTCATTTCTACTCTGTAAGGAAAACCAGAACGAAGGGAGAGAGAAATGACTGATGATTGTGCTTTCACATTAAAGGCTAGCGGGTTCACTCACATGTGACTCTTAATCGATTTTTCAATCTTGTGGATTGCGGGCACATGGAAAGCGAACAAGTGACGCAGAATGTAATTCCTGTTAGAGGAAACGAATGGTGGTTTTAATTGTTCTTTTAAAGCGTGGTCATCCAAAGAGGATGATCTTCAGGGTGGTCCTCAATATTCAGTTCTGTTCTTAAAAAGGATAAAAGTCCACAGAAGTGAAAAAGCTGAATTAACAACATTTTTAAAAGGTCATTGGCAAAAACATCCCACTGATTTTCATTTGGTCATACCAAAGAAGTTTTGGAAAGCTGTGTCACTAGCAGAAAATTCCTATTTCAAACAATGCTTTAAAACAGTAAATAACACTTGTATGTTTTCTTGAGTGTAATTCTGGTCTTCCCAAATAACATATTTATTAATTACTTGAAAATGAGTTCCAGGAAACTTATAAAGGGATTTATTCAGTTGTCATGGTGATTTTTAATTAAGATATAATAGGATTCTCTTTCCTGATTTCCATCAGAACTTAGGATACTACTGGAGGAGCAAATCTTCACAAGACTAATATAATGCTTTAAGTATTCATTTTGTTTTCAGATAAAAACTAATACTGTTAATTCAAAGTATCATTTCAACTTGGATAGATCACGAACAACATAATTCTAAGACATCTGATTATTGTTTCTGGGTAAGTCATGTTTAGACACTGCCTAAGAAACATCTGAGAAGTGGAAGTTAATCAGACAGCTTGGGCATCTTTACAAAAACTTCCAGTATCCAAATTCATCTTCCTAAGAAACACTAAACAAGAAATGCTCTAATTCAACTTATTAACAAAATACGTCTAACATCTACTATTTTGGGTCATGGTATTTTCCTAGAAGTATGAAACTATCAGTAAAACAAATTAGGGGAAAAAGCTAAAATAAAACAAATGCTGTTGTCCACTGGCAACAATTGTATTTTTTCTAATGAATACAAGTAATAAAGGCATATCTATAAACTGATTTAATTAGATGCCATTCTCACCCCTATACTCTGAAAAGTGGCAAAAAAAATATTGACAGGTATTTTGAATGACATAGGGGCTATATTCTAAAAGCTTAGGCATATATGATGAAATCAGTGAATACAGGGGAATGTTTATCTTCTACCAAGATTTCATTCACTTTTTTTCCAGAAAGTTTAAATTCCGGTGTCAGCTTCAATTTCAGTGAGTCTCTTTTTTCAGTAGCCTCTTCACAGCAGATTAAATTTAAAGGCCAAAGTAAGTCTTACATTCACCTTGTCCTCTTTTCGTAACACAGACCATAAAAAGACACGCAATAATTCATGAACCGAGCCCATAAAATCTTTTAGGGTTATCATACATGTTTGAGAGAAACATGCTAGTTTGAATTGTACGCTTACATTGATGAAGCAGCTATACTTTTCGCAATGGCTACGTACAAAAGTATGGTGCCTTAATCTAGTCTGAATTTTTTCTAGTGTCAGTTTCCAAGTGCAGATTATCTTCACTTCTTCTGTTGTTTACTGCCAGAAGTCATTTCTTCATCTGGAGCTTTTTAATGAGCCACTCTTAGCTTTTTGCTTGTGAAACTAAATATGGAACTACTTTAAACTCACAATATGAGAGATTAATCCAAATCTAATCATTCTTTTAGTCCTCTAGTAATCCATCAACAGCTTTTAAAACATCATCACTGGAACTGACTGTAGTATTTCAGTAGCAATGTCACTGATGCTGCATACTAAGAAATACTTTTCCCTAGTCCCACTTATTTTCCTGGTTACTGGAAATCATTCCCAATAATTGCACGCTGTTTGTTTTCTGCGGCCATGCACTGAGAGCTCATGTTCAACTGATTATCTACCCTGGCCTCCAGGACCTTTCCAGTGTCGTTGCACTTCAGGATACACTGAACGGGTGCAACACTCAGGGTTTATTTCAAGAAATATCACTTACAGCTGGCTGTACTACAGCACATACCGTTCAGATTAAATTGCAGTTTTCAGTCACTCAAGGTAACTTACCAGTCCCTGGTTATGCTTTTTCTCCTTTCTCCGTATTACCTCATTTTTTATTCTTTTTAATTTTCGTTGAGGTTAGTAAAAGCTATTGAACAATGTTGAGTCAGAAACATGTACCTCATTGTATAATACACCACTATTGTAACCTATCAGTCACCTAACTTCTAATCAAGATCTTGTTAAACACAAAAAGTTTGCTGCTTTTTAAAACAAACTGCTTTTTTATAAAGAGCGATAGACTCCTGTTACTTGGCCACTGCTTGGTAATAGTTTGTCAGCGCGCTGCATCTGTACTTTTCCTTCACCAAATCGATCTTCACCCTGAACTCCCTCCCACTGCTGTAATACCTTCTCCTGCCGTGAAGGAAGCCACAGCAACCTGAGTCTTTCCTGCCGAACAGCTAAAGGTGGAATGGGACTTCGACAGCAAAGTCGAAGCGTTCCTCATCGGTTTTCAAATGTCATAGATAAAAATACCAGAGTTAGACAAGTATAGGAATACCTCCCATTCAGGGGAAGAAGACATTTTTTCTGCCTGGTGAATTAGAGGTATTGCAGAGAATGGACTAGATGATGATTAGATTCAAAATGAATGAAAATAACTGAGTACTAAGTAAATCATTAGGCTGCAATTAATCTGGTCAAAACACAACCAACATATCAGTCTGATATCTTACGGAATTTGGGCCAATACTCCATAGACACTCTATCTGACTTCTGCTTTTAAAGAACTGGACAACATTTCAGGTATTTTACATCTATTTGATTTTATATTTTTCCCCCTAGTACTATTACTCCAATGGTCATTCTCAATGGAGCTAAACAGATCTATTTCATTCTAATCATCTGGCTTAATCAAAAAGTAACTTAGTTTCTTCAAAGAAATGATGACAGTTTTGACAGCTGTACCACACCAAATCATTGCCTGTGCACCAGTATCTGTAGAGGGAATCTATGCAGCCATGAACATTTGACTGCAGGATTCTACTAAATCTGATTGCCCAGTTTCATCATTTCCTTCTTAATTTTTATATCTTACTAAATTTTTTGTTACCCTCTGGTCTCTTAGATTTTTTCTCAGCTCCTTCCACAAAGGGAAATTAAACAAGTACTTCTACCATCTATAGACATAACATGTAGACATGAAGCCTGCTCTAGACAATGTTAGTTATCTGAAAATCAAGCAGTGTTGAACTGACAGTCTTATAAAAGATTTTGGTACCTATAAATTAGCTGCTATGGTATTTAATTCCTCAAGAGGGGTTGGATACAATTTGAGGAGCTTTAATTTCTGATACCACAGTATTAAGAGTCAAGTGGACCCAAACCATGCCCACAACAAAACTGCCTAGAGCTAAACCAGTAGCAAACACTGTGTAAACGAGCATGTCTGCAATCCTCTCTCATCTCTTTCTCATATAGGACTAAGATACCATCCTCTGGAGTTTGGGGAAAATTACTTTTTTTCTTGCAGTCACCAGCCTACAAATACATCTTTGATAGATCTTTCACAGCAGATTTTACATTTTACTTTTAAATGAGTCAGGAAAGGTTATTCTTTTCTATATTTTCTCCTGTGACTGCTTTACGTAAAGTATAAAAGTGAATGCTTACAGCAGGGACCACTAAAGATCCGTTCTTATAGTGGCATTGCTTAATTTCTAGGTCATGGATTCATGCTTCCTTTTATATTCTTTCTTTGGCTTAACACTTGAAAAATTTTTTAAAACAATGAAAGTACTTTATCAGAAGGAGTGAAAAGTTACCATGAAGACCAGGCTACATCCTCACTGGCTTTTCTTCTCTTCAGTACTGCACTCCCTCTAACAGAGCAAAGAATTAATTTCTTCTTCCTGGGAAACCCTCACTATGTTATATAAAAAGGTGCCACGCTTAATACATTGCCAACTATATCACTGTTTTTGAGACAAAATTTGAGAATTTCTAAAGGTTCAAGGGATATGGAGTCTGTGAAAAACATTTTGTTTCTGTATCATACATAGAAGTTCACAGCATTCATGGAGCAGATCTGGTAGATATGAAGTAGGTCTGGACCTATAAAGCTATGTCTCTACACTCCTTCAAGGTGCTAAACAATTTATGGAGATGAAACATTTTCAGGCTATGGAGACAGTTGAAGGCTTTCTGGTCACTGCCACTAAGCTGCTTAAGATGCTAAGATGCATTCCTTTAGATGCTTTGCACTGTATTTTGTAGCTCTTCCATGTGTCTAGAATGTCCATAGCCTCAGAACCTCTCTGGAAGGTAGATCTCAAAAAGACACTCAATAGATCTTCCAAATAACTAGTCTTCCTTTGAAAATGATGCTAAAGGAGCATTATTTTCTATATTTTTTGAGGTGAATGGAGAAAAACACATCTTTTCATTGATGCATTTTTATATTGAAAAACAGAGAAAGCCAAACAGAAATAATATAGAATTTTATTGTATTTCTTTTCACATGCTACTTAAGTCCATATGTTACATTCAAAAATAGAAGTAGATCATTTGAGAATGTATCTGGAAGTACAATATTTTTTCATGCACTTTGCAAATATATGTATATTCTATTGAGTAAAGATATCCACATATAAACTGATAGGAAAAAATAAAAACCTTCAATAAATGGTCAGCTAATGACTATTCTTTTAAACTCAAAAAAAAAAAAAAAAAAAAAAAAACTTGCAGATAGGAAGATGTAATTACAAATCAGCACACATTCCTTAAAAGTATATTCTGAATCTTTATCTTTTAAAGATGGAACTTAACTCTAAAGTTCAATATGCAGAACAATATCTAACAAGTAAAGTAGTTTTTCACAATCGATGGTGATAGATTGCAAATATTATACAAGTGGGAACAGAAATGAGATGTCAAGCACAGAATTTTTTTTTTCCTTTGAAAGTTACTTTATTTTTGGGAGGGATTTACTTTGTAAGAATTCTGATTCATCATTTTCTTTTTCCATCAATAATGAGGTTACTGGGCATTATAATAATGAAGTACCAACTGCACTTGTTTCTTTGTTTTAGAATTTTTATTCTTGAGTGCAGAGAAGTTATGAAGAAAAAAAATACCTCTGTTCCCATGAACTATACATCACATACATGAAGATATCAGGGCTTCTTGTTAAAAATAGTTACTCTATAAATAAATGAGGTATTTCACAGCCCTCAGAAGTCCAGAAACTCATACTTCTAAGAAGACTTTGGGGGAGTGGGGAAGACATATGATGCATAAAGACAATAACAGAAAATGATGTCTGCTGAGGTTTGGAAGACAAAATTACGACTTCCAAAGATCAGTGTTCAGCAAGGTGAACCAATGGCCAAAGTCAAATAGAGAGAGGTAAAAAAAACCAACCAAACAAAAAAGCCAAAAAACATTTGCAGGTCAGCACTTATATAATTATACACACAATCTAAAACAAAGAATGGTATTGCCATTCAGTCAAACCTCAGTAAATAAAATTGCCTTGTGCTATCCCAAATCTTCCAATGAAGTTGTGGAAGTTATAAGTTAAATAGTATTAGATCAGCTAAACAGAAATTGATTATGTACTACCCCCATTTTTGTTCTTACTTTTTTTGTGAATAGAATCTATCCTACTGAGCATTATCTTTAATCCATTTTAAAAGGTAAAGACTTTTAAGGTTACTGTTAATTAGAGAAAGGTCCAAAGTCTTCTTAACTTAAGGATTTGGATGTCTCTCTGCAGTTAAGCTAATTTACCTGTTTGGATTAATATAAACATTTGAGAATGAGACTCGCTTATCCCACTGGGCTTCATCATTTAACTGGCATGTGTATTTCTAGGCAGGAAACAAGAAAATCTTCCTTCTTACAAATAATGAGTATCATCACCAATGGAAACACAATTTCAAATGAAACTGGAGGGGGGATCTATTAATCTCTGTTAATTTCTCACAGAATTACAAAACCACTGCAGGGTGTAAGCTAAATGTGAAAGACTGTCAATAGTAGCATTGAAAGGAAAGCATCAATGAGAAAGAAAATGTCAAGGGCACTCTTCACCTAGTATACTCCCTTTTAAATTACTTCACATCTAGAAATTAGGCAATTCTACAATAGTTTTTAATTATTTGTGAGAAACCTGATCATGGGACACTTTGCTCTTCACAATAAGCAAATTTTACCTAGGCCTTGACTTTCCACCCTTTAAAGGCACAAAATTCTGCAGAGTCTTTCTTGGGGTTGAAGAACTCCATTTGGCTTATGATAACAGGTTTTATGCTTTCTCCTTTCCTCATCTACTTTCAGTAAGAAGTGAACCCACAATTACTTAGTTTTTAGTGTATGTTTCTCTTTCAGAGTCATGATTGTCTTTAAATTAATAGCCCATGTAGATTGCTCAGTGCTATCCGGCCATGAAGAACTGTTTTTACCCTCTCTTTGCTTTCAGTACTACACTGAAAACATACATATATCTTAGCAAATATTTTTCTGTGCATCCTCATTTTCAATGCTCAGTGGCAAAATTTGCTTCATAACACAAATCAAAATTCAAGTATAATAAGAAAGCACTGAGCCAGCTGTGGTTCCAAAGCTTCTTTCCATAAATATTTATCCAGCTTAGTACATTTCTCTGAATGAATTTCTCAGTAGTTCACGTCATTGCTACTTGTTGAAAAACAAAAATGATCAACTACAAGCACTGGAAGAAGTATAGCAAGAAAACAGTATGCCTCTAGCTCTTGCACCTAAAAGAGAAGATCCAATGATCATCTTATCCTTACTTAAAGGTCTTAAGCCAACATATATTTAACAGCAAGAACTTAAAATAAAAATATAGGCAATTGCAGCTGGAAGTCTCATATAAAATTCTGAAGAAGGAAAATTAATATAATATTCTTGTCCCAGATTTTTCTCATGAATGACGGACTCATATATTCTTCCGCTCTGAATGGATGCATGTTTTTGACTTGACATTTATATACATACTTTTGAAAATACAATTATAAAGTTCCTGTTGGCTTGATGAGGCATATATGGAAACTCTTTTTTTTCTGACCACACTAGAACAGATGACTTGCACTAATTTGCACAGACAAATGTTAGGTAGCTTTTCCTCTCCAAATCATTCTATGGATCAAAGAATTTGGATCAACCTGAAAAGCTGATTGTTGGATGAATTTCCTTCCGTGGTATTATTCATAAATTAAAAATAGATGTGTTATGTTGATTGAAGAAGTAAACAAAGAATATTGAAAAAAATGTAGTGTAGATTTTTTTCTGAATTTTCAGAACAATTCTTTAAATATTCATTGCTAAAGATACTAAAATATGTAACTGAATATGTTTTTTCAACAGATTTCTCTCTATGTTCTACTCTTAACCCTAGTGGTCATGCTACTAATCAAGTTGATTGTTACTTATAAAGTCTGTAACTTTATTTAGAGAGAGGGAGGTGACTAAAACAACCATGAAAATGTTTAGATTAATGTTACCTAATTATTGACAAATAGAAATCTGTAGAAAAGAATAACTTCTGAAATATTCCTTACTGCTCCACAGTGTTTTGAGATGAACAGCAGGTTTCTTCACATATCAATAAAAACAATAGGTAAAATGATTATGCTTGAGTAACTAGGTTTTTATTGTCTTTTCAGGTATATGTTCAGCTTTTCAGTAGCATTATTTGTCATACAACATTAAAATGCTACCTTTTTCTTAACTGCATATACAATAAAATAAAATGGACAGTTCTCATTTAAATAAAAATTATCTTGCAAAGAGAATGAGAAGAATGCTAAGAATGAAACAGCCTCTAAAATAAAGTGCTCCTTTAAAACACTTTTTATGAACACCTAGAGACCAAGTAACCATAAACCACAGTTCCCACAGTCAATTTGAATTTGTTTTTATGAGGCATTGTTCAGTGAAAGTAGAAATTTGCAAGAACTTTCAAGTCTGCTATTATGTTCATCCACACTCTGATACATGGTTTGCTACCAGAAACAATCATTATTTTACCAAAAAGAATCAAAAATATTATTTCATGAGGAATCATTCTGAGTTAGATATATCAGTCTTTAATCAATCAAAATTTAATTTTGATCTGTCTGCACTGCCTTTTGATTTCTTAAACCATGAAAAACAGAAATAATTTTTGATTTTATTAATATTATTTTTTGTGAACAGCAGTTGATTCCAACCAGTTAGCAAAAATGCATGGACAGAAATCTATTTCCCTTTGAATGGTGTTTAATCAGAGTAAGAGTTTTAGCTTTGCTAGGAACAAAATTGAATAAATTAACCAAATTTCTCTTAAAATCTAGGAAATTTATTAATATTATCCAAAACTGACTCAGACATCCACGGTCTAGCTTCCAAAGGGCTAGCTGTGCTGACTCATCACATGTATCATGTCCAAAGGTAAAACCAAAACATTTGGTTTCAACTTCTCATATTCTGTGGAAATAGGGAATGTTTTATATGTGACTGTTTCCCTTGCTTACTTGCAACATTTAAAACTAGAATAATAATTTCCGTTATTTTAAACTGTTGCTTTACCTTTAGGATTTCAAAGTCATGCCATCAGCAACAGCACTGGGACAACACAAGGTTCTATGTTATGAGTGTGTTGTGAAACGTGCACCAAAGCTATGCTAGCCTTGCCAATATTAATAAAGAAGCATATGGCTCGCCAGCCCCCGGTGCTGCCAGAATACACATAGGAGGAGGCACTGAATTAGTCCCAAACATTGCCAAGGTCCAGATAAGCCAAGATACACGAGCACATTTACACCTGGGTTCAGAGACCATAGCAGTAAATGTTTGGAGTTTAGAAAATTTCCTTAAACCTCACCAGATTTACCTAATTTCAGACTTCTGAAATGAAAAGATGAAAAATTTCAGGAAAGTAACTGGAACATAAAACCTCCATCACTACCCTAAAACCTTCACAGTGCTGTCAAATTATATTTAGTTTGTAAAGGTCTTGAAGAGTTGCATTAGGTCACGTTTGTAACCTTCTTCCTTAAACATATGCTCCATCACACATTTCCCTGAACTTGTACTTTTAAATCTGGAGTAACAATCTCCTTTTCTCTAAAATTTGCTCTCATGCTGAGTAACCATGGTCCCAAATGCAAGTAATTTCATACAGCAGAATATGCTGGTACACTACCTGGAGTGCATTAGGTGAGGATAAGGATATGTGTGCAGATTTAATATGTGCATGCAAATCTCATTCCAGTAAAACATTCAGGAGCATCTCGCTATCACCTATTCCCAGTGACACATACAGAGAGGGAACCACGACGCTGTCCCTACAGTCCTTGTGGAAATAGTGGATGGCTGTTATAAATAATTGAGCAAAGGATAGCTTTCAAAACCATCTTGCTGGTTGATTGCAATTAGGATGCTTTACACTTTATATAAACAGTTAATGGAGATTACAGTGATTGCTAATTTGGGGACTGGAATGAATTTTCCCCTCTCTTTATGCAATTATTTTTTTTTATCTCTTTCTTCCAAAAGGCAAGATTTCTTGCACTTGGTCAAGTCCTGCATATTTCATCTACGTAATCTTCTATCTTTGCTGCACTTCTCAACATTGCAGTTTGCTACCTCTAGCCTAGTCTACTAAAGGCTGAAGTGATTTTATCCAACTAACGCCTTGTATAGGCATAGATTTATATATGTACATCTGCATTGTATTTGAGGCCTTAAGGTGTAATCAAAAAAAAAAAAAAAAGATATTGTCAAAACTAAGACATAAAGACTAGATGGGATACTTCTTGTTGTCATCTGGACTTAAGTTCTGTGATACCTTAGTAGATAGACAGGTACTGTAACTAGTAATAGTTACTACTATTTTTTGCCCAGATTTACACTGCCAGCTGTTAGTAGCACATTTCTACTCCTTACTTGAGACAGCTCTCCTGCCTTACAGTTGCAGTGACATTTGGAATCTGTGAAACTTCTTTCCTAAGCTGATGGAAATATACCTAAGCTCCAGGCATATCATTTCTGTTATGTAGTCTCTTTATAATATTTTTTGAATCAGAAGTGTAGCACTGCAGAAGAGGCAACTCAAATATGACAAAGATTTGAAAATTACTTTAGGCAACTTAATGTATTTAATAATTTTCTGAATTAATTTCTGTCTGACTGTATTACCACTTCCAGTTGACCATATAGTGGACATAGGGAGTATAGGATAGAGTATAAATAAACATTTTAAAAATTCTCTGCTTAGTTATAGTAAAATAAATACAAATTGAATTCAAGGGAGTGGAAAGAGACTTCATGGAAATATTACTTCCTCCTCCCATGTTTCCAGACAAAATGAAACAGCCCAAACAAAATGCTAATGAATCTATATTTATCTTCTCTATTAAGAGGAGAGTTTCTATGATTCAAAAGGAAATAAAAATTGCCAAGAGTGATTGGGTAGTGCCAAATATTATGTAAAATAAAATGTGCAGTGTTCCAAGACTTATAAAATAGTTGCAGAAACGATCTAATATAATGTATAGTTAGGAGACGAAGATCAGGGCTTTAGAGTGAGAATTTAGTCAACCAGGGGTTCGAGCAGGATTAACACAATGAAATATGACATAGCTGTTAATTTCCTTGTTGGTACTTTATAAACACTTCTGAAGTCCCTTACCTATAGTTATCATTTCCAGCCCCATTAGTAATATGATAAGTCATTAGAGATATTTTTAAGTAAACGTGCATACTAAATTTTTATTTAGCCTCAGAAAGAGGCTTCAATTACCATTAATTGCATTGTTGCTCTTAAGAAAGCTCAAATCTTTAAGTCTATGCTCTTGAACCGAGGTCCTCACTACTCTGTAGCTTTCCAAAATGTCTGCTTACTCCCCAGAGTACTATCTTTTCATTACAGGATTTCAGAATGGGAATGATTGCATTTGGTCACTATTCTCATGGCCACTGAGTTAAAAAAAAAAGTCATCTAAAAACTCTGTATTATGTATTGGAATTACTCTTGAAATTATCTCATTAGAATTACTGAGATGTGGAGGCAGAGCGTGCATGGCTGGCTGGGAAGGTGAGGAGGACAGGCTGTGTTTTGTGCAAAGGAGTGCATTGAATGCATAGAGGTTGGCCTTGGGACAGGTGATGAGCTTAGATGTAAGGATCAGAGGACCAACACAGGTCACATTGTGGCATGCTTCTGCTACAAACCACCTAATTGAGAAGAGGAAGTAGATGGAAGCTTTCTTTAGAAAACTGGAGGAAAGTGCCTTTTGGTACTTAAAAACCCTCTTAAGTGCTGGAAGGGCAACATAGCTGGGCACAGTAAATAAATCCAGGATATTCCTGAAGAGTGACGATGACAACTGCTTGACACAGGTGATGGATGGCCTAGAGGAGATGGTCTACTGGACTTGCTACCCACAAACAAAGAAGAGCTGATTGGAGATGTGGAGGTCAAGGGTGGCCTTGACTGCGGTAATCATGAGACTGTGAGGTTTAAAAGCCTGGGAGAAGCAACCAAGACAAATAATTAGAACACTGGACTTCAAAAGAATTTGGCTTGCTCAGAGATCTTTTTGACAGTATCCTAGATAAAGAGGCACAGGAGAGCTGGTTAATCTTCAAGGACAACCTCATCAGAGCACAAGATCTGTCTATTCCAGTGCACAGAAAGTCAAAAAAACATGGCAGAATGCCAGTATGGGTGGACAGGGAATTCCTGAATATGTTCAAATGCAAAAAGTAAATATAGAGAAGGTGGAAGTGGGACACACTACCCAGAAGGAATACAAGGGGAAACACCATACTTAGCTTCAAGAAAGATGAAGAGGATCCGGGAACCTACGGGCTGATCAACCTTATTCAGTATCTGGAAGGGTTATGGAACCATTTTCAAGCACAAGAAAAATAAGAAAAGCACTGGGAACAGACAGTATGGGTGAACTGAACAACACAGATGCCTTCCATGATAAAATACCTTTCTGTGTGGACAGGGGGAGAGCAGTGGATGTTGTTTACCTTGGCTTTAGCAAGCACTTCAGCATAGTCTCCCACAGTATCCTTTTAGCCTAGTTGGTCAGTTATGCATTGGACAACAGTGCCATCCCCTTCTGAAAGGCTACAGAAGTGGGCTGACAGGAGCTTTTTGAAGTTCAACAAAAGCAAATATGAAATCCTTCACCTGGGATGGAATGACTTCTGCACCAATGAAGGCTGGGGACTGATTGGCTAGAAAGCAGCATTGAAGAAAGGGAGCTGGGGTTCCTGCTGGACAAAAAGTTGAACACAAGAGCATGACTTTGCCTTTGCAGCAAAAAAGGTCAAAGGTATATTGGACCATATTAGAAAACATATAGCCTGCAGGCTGAGGGAAGTGATTCTTCTCCTCTGTTTAACCCTTGTGAGACTGGGGCATTGTGTTCAGTTGGTGGTTCTCCACTTCAAGAATGACGTGGACCTACTGGGGCAAATCCAGTGGAGGGCCACCATGATGATCAGCAGGCTGAAGCATGCAACATGCAAGGAGAGGCTGAGGAAGCTGGGTTGTTTGTTTAGCCTTAAGAAAAAAAGGCTTTGGTGGATATTAGAAGCAGAAATAGAAAGAAACTGTAAAATGTGGAATTTTGATCAGAAAAGGAGAGACTTTTCACCATAAGGTGAGGTATTGTCAAATACTGAACAGGTTGTACAGAGAAGTTGAGTTTCTATCCTTAGACATATTCAAAACTCAACTAGACAAGGCAGAACAACCCGCTTTAATTGGTTCTGCTTCAGACAGTGGTCATTGAGTTGGACTCAATGACCTCTGGAAGTCCCTTCCAACCTAAATTACACTGTGGCCCTGCATATATAGTTTCAGAATACAAAAGTCTAACCATGCTAGTCTAGCAATGCTGTAGCAAAATTATGCTGTAGCAATAAAATTTTTGCTTATAGGAATGTAAGACACTTCTAATTTGGAATTAAACTGTGGGATCTAACTCAGCAGTAGCGCCAAATTTAGCTTCTATGTTTTCAGATGCTACTACTACAGGTACCTTCTCTCCCCTGTCACATAGGATAACATGCTGAGAGCAAGGATATCAGCACCAAATCTGTGTTAATTTGCTGTCATTACTCTTGTGTAAAAATTGAAACTTCCTTTCTGGCTAAATACAATGCTATGCCCCAAACCTTTTTTTTAAAAAAAGACTTTCATTAGAAATAAATATTCTATGAATCACACTGAGATACATAAAAAACCCAAACCATGACTTGAGTTCCACTCTATTAGGCCATAGGAATATATAAAGACAAAGTCCATGCTCTGAGGACCTCACCTATTAATCTAAAATAAAAAGGCAAGAAGACAGAATGAAGAGTAGAGAATGCAAGTAATAGCTAAATGGGAGTATATGATAACAGCAAGTGGGAAATACTGCCTACAGTTAAACTTGAGCAAGGATCTCCTGTTGTAAATGTTTGGTCTCATTTATTATAATTATGTAAAATTCATTAATTTAGGCAGGAACTAACCCTGAGTATTTTTCTTCAGGCTTTTTTAGAACACTGCAGCAAGATAATTCACCTATTTCTGAGATTTAAATTAATTAAAACAAAAGCTAGAACAAAACTGTAACATTTATGAAATATTTAATTGAAAAGCTCATACACAGATACCTAGAGTTTGCCACCTAGATTTAGATGGCTTGAATTTGCAGTTGAATCCCACTTCCTCTCTGTCAGTGAAAACCTGTTCAGTTTTGGTCAAATTATAAACCCATTAAGAATCTCATATTGCACAAACCACACAAAGGGCTGTGTCACAGTATCCATAGCAGCTGGAAGACAGAGAGGAATAGTTTACTCCTGTTACTTGTTACACCACTGCCTGAAGCTGCAACAATTTGTGACACTGGTTCGAAAAATGCTGATGACCCTAATTCATTATCAACTTGGTTATAGCTGATCATGTTGCAGATCATTTTCTAATAAGTTAAAAATATGCAGCATTTTATTGATCTGAAGTACATACAGCCCTTTGTGAGCAGGGTGGTATGGTTACACACTCAAGCACTCAAAAGTTAGTCAGAAATATTGCCTATGCACATGCTACTTTATGGCCTCTTTGACACTTCCATCATAATATTTCAGTTATGTGACTCATTGTATTTCTTCCTCAAAGCTTCTGGTTGCACTTAACAAATGGATTGTTATTCAAGGTCTTCTTTTGTTTTCCTTATTCAGTGTTTGACCCCATACCTTCTTTAGCACATTATTTAAACCTTGTGTTGAATCTAAAATTATTTTCTTCATCACTGTTTCCATGGCGTTTTTGCTATAGTAAATGAATGCCTGACAAACATAAATTCCTGAGATTTAAGTAGTTTTATTACACCCTTTTTTCAGTTTGAAAAATGACTCAGAGCGATATTGAGATGCCCACTAACTTGGGTTAGTTTGGATCACTTTAGATCTCACTTCATACACAACATTGTCCTCATTCAGAGCAGTCCTAATTGATTTTGTTTACAATTGAAAAACCAGTTATTCTGCAAATCCGACCTCAGTTTTTTGTGATGTCCAGAAAACAGGAAACATAGTTACCACAAGGGTATTTTATATACTGAATGAAAAATAAATTTCTGAAATTCAGGTTTGTGTTCCAGGAGTTTCCTTTCTCCTCCCTCTAAGACCACGCTTTACAGCTTTTGTGTAGGAGATTCATAGTTTATCATCTCTTTCACTTTTTACTCTCCTTGCTTTCTGCTCTGTAGGCTACTTTCTCCTAAAGATATCAGAGAAATTGTTCCCAACTGTTACTGAGTTTTGAAATCTGCTGCTTCTGTTTAAGAACGGAGAAAGGGAATATGCTCCTGAAAACTGATTTAATTTTTCCAAATATCAGTTGATTAAATGAAAGATACTACTTCTAATATGACTGCATTGATGATGGTATCATCCCTTTTCCCCTTCATCAGTCCAATCACAGTTGTCACACATCTTTAGACCTGGAACAAATAAATCAGGCTTCCTACAGGCAGTATTTTCTCTCACTGCAGCCTCAGAGAAGCAGGCACTAAGGTAAGGTTTCCATTAAAAGAAGTCTGTAATCACAAAACTGAAGACTGTATTATCATTCATGTGTGCAGACTACCTTATTTTTGACATTTCTAAACATTTGATTTGGAAAACCTCAGTGATATTCTCCTACTACATTTTTTAAGGTATTTTTATATTTACACAAAACCTCTACATGTATACTACGAAGTATATACACACCTCAGCACACATTTTGTCTGCATATATATATTGGCAAGTTATGATAATCAAATCTCACTGAATCATCTGGAAGTATTTTTTTTAAAAGAATACTTTAGTACTGTCATTCACATTAATGAATGATTATGAAGTACAATGTCTTTTGAATAAATATTAACATAAATAGTGAAAGGATGAAGCTACAAAGAAAGTCAAAGTACACTGACTGTTATAAACAGGCAGCAGCTTTATCAAAGAAAAGATCAAACTTCCTGCTTCTACCAGGTACACGTATTCCTGCTAAATAAGAACTAATGAAGCCAGCTGACAGCCAGCTAACTGCTAGTCTCACCTGAATTTGTACTTCATTTGCTTCCTCCCCATTCCTTCCTCTGCTTTCACATACTTGGTATTCCGTCATTTACGGAGCTGCTTGGACTTCTTGGACTTCTGAATGTATGCAGGCCTGGCAGATTCAGACTTCTTTATTTCTCATTTTCCTCATACGTAACTCCTGCGTTTTCTCCATAGCCGTATATTTATATCCATCCCACTGCTGCCTAAGCCATTGCTGGGTGGGAAGGGTGTGCTGCTGCCCAGGCTGAGAGCCCTCTCCTCCCAAATTCCACAAAAAATCTTCTCTGGTGCTGTGGCACAGGCTGCTATTGTGACCACCTAGTAGCTATCGTATTTTTTTTTCCTGCTAGAATGAAAAAAATGGAGATTGAGAGAAAAAAAAAAAAAAACAATAACTAAACATTAAGGTATGGCTAAGGCTGAAGAGGAGGAAATTTCTTTCATTAAATGTTTCCCCTCTGTGCCCTGCCACACACTAATAACATATCATCTGCATTGTTCAGTGTGGCAGAATTTTGACCTCTGGTGAACCCTGAGACTCCAAGTGTGTTTAGTTACTGATATTTATTGAGAGGGATAACAACCATGGGTGAAAGGGCTGTAATCACAGCTACATCACAGTGTATGCATGTGATAGTAATTTGTTGATTAGGCTACGAAAGATTAAGCTGCTCCATGAAAGATGAGCAAGACAGAAGAGAAGGAGGCTAAATAAGAGCGTGTAAATCTCAGCTATACAAAGCAAGGGTGTATTGTTTGAGATCAGCCTAGATGTCTGCAACCTGCACACGTCCCTTAGGCATTCTGGTGCCGAAATTCTGACTTGAGGAGTCAGAAGCTGGGAAACAATTGCAGATCAGTATGAAAACAAGACAAATGATCAGGGGAAAAAAAAAGATAACCTTCAGGCATAGGATGTCTGTCAATCCTCTAGCTGAGAAATATTTCAAGATGTATTTTAACTGCTGCATAGTGTGAGTAATCCTACATCTTGAAGCAATAATCTGAGATGACTGGTCAACTTTCCTAAATCTCCTTTATCTCAGGAGCCAGGCAAAGCCAATGATTTACTGAAATTGAGCATATTTTAGAACCACCCCAAAAAATGTCATGTGATTTTTTTTCCTAGTAAATACTAATTATTACATCATTAATTAATTCCTAGATGTTTTGAGTCACAGACTTCAAGGGCTTTCTTCACAGCAGACACAGTGTATTTCACAGCCTGGAAACTCATTAAAAATCTTCCACAAACCTGTGCCCCTTAAAGGTGGACTTGAAAGACAGGATAATGCCACTTTGCTGAATTTGGATCATAGGATAACTCTATAGTCAGGGGCAGAGATGTTAAAGACTGAGCCCAGTGTTCAAAGCTGATAATGAGGACATTTCAAATACCGGTCTGATGCACACCTGGCTGGAGAACTAGCAACATATAATAAAAGCTAGTCAGAGAGCCACAGTATATTGGACCGCTATTATGGAAGCATTTGTAAGTGTGTGTGTAGAGGGGAAATGCACTTTAAAGTCTACCAGGAATTTTACATAAAGTTAGTAAAGTGATTTTTTTTTTTCCTCTTTTCTTTCCTTCTCCCCACAGGTGTAACATAATGAGACAGACTGGAATCAGACAGGATTTAAGCTGCTTGCATTTTGTATTAACTGAGTCTCAGCATGGCTATATTTTGAAAGTAGAAAAATGAAACTTAAGATATAGCAAACACCAGTTTCCTCAAAAAAGAAATGTGAAAGCAAAGCATTCAAAGAGACTTTTTCCATACCTAACACCCAGAAATGGTGTTACGAGAGGATACATAAAATTATTGCTTGGGAGGGAACAGTGGCCCCATCCTTCCTTGGATTTAGGGAATAAGAAAAAACTCAGTTTGAAGCAGAGCAATAAGTTTGTGTCATTTATTTGATGTCTGGAATGGGGCAAGATATTCAATTAAATGAGAAAGTATCTTAGCTAAAAGAGAATTATTCTCTGTATTAATCATTTCTAATCAGAAAACTTGGCTCATTTTCATGGGTTCATGGGGGGGACGGGAAACCAGAAGGCTGAGAGTTCACCCATCCACTTTCTAGCACAGGCGCACAGTCCTGTAAGGCCTGTGGGATTCACACTGGTGTTTTATAACAGCCTCAGCAAAAGATGAGCTAAAGCTGACCTGAAGCTGAGCTTTAGCTGAAGTTGCAGATTCTGCAAGGTGTAATTGGGTGAAATGTGATATATGGAAATTCAAAACTAAATGCTTTAACAGTGCCATTCAGCCTTATAAGAACTACAGGACAGACTAATTAGGTCTAATTTACGCCTCTCCAGATCAGGTGTTTAAGTCTGAGCTTGTTAGCCTAGGCTTCCTCCGTAGTCTACGGAAGGAAATAGACCCCTCTGAAAGGGATCTGATCTCACGCTAAGTCATCTATGAAGAGTAAGATGAATTACTTTCTCGAATCCTAATCTCTGCTGGCTTTAAAAGAAGCTGAGATTTACACAACTGAGCTTTGGATGTCTAAAGGCTTGGCAGACTGATCTCTCTTTTCAAGTCCCTCCGCCAAGTTTGTGTTTGAAAGTATAAGGAAGTGCTTCCATGTTCACTATGGAAACCCATATGTCCTCAGAGAAGTTAGAAGCAGCAGAAAGCCTGTTCCTTCTAAATTGACTGTGTTCTGGTGCATCTTTTTTCCCCCTGATATCATTGCATTATATATGCAAACTAAATCTATTATGTAATTCTTTAAACACAATCTTATCCTGCTACAGACTTACCTGAACTTTTGTTTTCTACATCTGCTAATCAGACAAGGCTGCATTCTCCTTTTTCACTCATCCGTAAAAGGAGGCAAACTAGCCTATTAGAGTGAATTTCCATAAAAGAGTAAATTTTCAGCCTGTAACCAGATCAGCTTGCATGATTCCCTATTCATGCATACAGATCATTTACTTTAATTCCATTAATGGTCTACGTGGAAAACATGATGAAAAACAACATTAAAAATGGAACAAAATTACTTATGTGTAGAAGAAATTCTCTGATGCAACTTGAGATCACTCATTTATTTATTCAGACAGTTATCAGCACATGCAAAAAAAATAAGATTATTGAATGTGTACTGAAATGTTACATAATAAGCCTCATTTTATTCTAATTCTTATTACATACAGACTGAGAAAACAAATCACGAGCCTCTCGGCTGTAGTAGTCTTCTTATGCCCTATATTAATTAGGCAAACTTAAGTGTTGTTAAATATTACTCACCTTAAATATTTTAAAGATTCAAAATTGTTTTCAGTATTGTGCCATGGACCCTATAATAAAGTTAATACTGTATTTGTACAGTAAAAATTTATTTGTACGATTGCTATACGGTGTTAGCAGAATCTAAAAATCAGCACTTTATGGTCTTATTTCACAGGAACCTAATGTATTAGTATGTGTGGATGACTGTCAGATGTTACGGCATTTTATTACATCAGAACAAGAAGAGAGAAAGATTCTGAAATGTAAATTTGACAACTTGCTGGAAATTACTACCGTTGCTTTGATTTTTCAAAGTATCTGTCTTGTTACAAATGTAAAACCTTCAAGGTAAGTTGAGAAACATTAAAGACAATGCTGTATGCTTTTGACATTTGAGTTCTCCACGGTCTAGTCTAAAGATACCATCCTATGCCTTATTGTTGTCTGCTTAAATCTTTCATAAAGGACTAACTTGCAGTGTCAAGACCATTGACTAACATCCATTTCGACACTGATGAAATTACCTGGAGTGATGCAGAGTCTCCCGAGGAACACTGTCACAAGTAATGAAATATGAAAGGGGAAGAAGAAGAAATAAAAAAGTGCTCTACATTACAGAGCAGATGAAGATTAAAAAAAAAAAAAAACAGAAGAAAAAATCCTCAAACACACAAAAACCCTGCACACTTTGAAAGTATGAGCATGCATTTATTTTTCTCCAAAGCAATCTTGGCAAATCTGTCTTCCATGGAATTCCAACAGACATGGTCTGGAACCACATGCAAACAGCATTTCGGCATTGTGGTCATGCTATGATATTCTAGAAAGACAGAGCAATAGATTATGAATGATTCCTGCTGAGTTAACGATGGAAAAACTCCAACATTCAAGATCATTTCCCCTTTGCCAATACTTGAGTAAGCATATTTGGCTTTCTCATTTCTCTCTACAAAAGCAGTGTTTCCTTAAAATGAAGCTGAGTATGCCAACAACCATTATACTTGCAAAAATGATTGGTGATTCATCTGACTTCCTTAGACAGTTGCATAGTTGTATGCAAGTCAGATGGAAATTCCACTGCAGTCAATGGACTTCCAGCAACTCCAGAAGCCTTTACATCAAGCCATATATATATATTTGCCTTCTTGGAAGCCCTAAAGTCACATTCTCAGGAGTGCTCAAAGAACTTGAGGGACTTACCTAGCTAGGTAAGTCCCATATATATAAAACAAGGTATAAGTATAAATCAGTACAATTATACCAGCATAATCTCAACTCTACAGACAATTGTATTACAATATAGGAATCCCTTTTCTCATGTAGTTCATGAGATAAAAATGCTATGTGAAACCAAGGTAAACCCACTCTCCCACAAGAATAGTGTAAGAAGGATGTGGGAGAGGTATTATACTAGTACAGTTAGCAAAGTTTTCCAGGGACAAGCAAACCTTTGCTGTTGACCTTCAATTCAACCGCTGAGTTTTACCCAACCTTCCCAGACTTATATAAGAATGTAGTGAACAGACTCAAAAAATACAAGATTTTTTATGCAGTCCTTTCTTTTCCCTAGCCATTTATGTGTTTCACTTAAAGGAGCATTATTATTATCATTTCAAAGACCTAAATCAGCCCTTTATCATTGCTTTAATCATTTATAGAAATTCTAGAGCTTCAAGTTTCCTAGTTGCTAGTTACAGA
This sequence comes from Rhea pennata, assembly GCF_028389875.1. NCBI lineage: Eukaryota > Metazoa > Chordata > Aves > Rheiformes > Rheidae > Rhea > Rhea pennata. The sequence goes on from NC_084663.1 coordinate 162,451,196, forward strand.
GCACACATCCTACTGTAACCTCTGAGAACTCTCCTTGCAGCTCACCATTCATTCACTGACTTTTGAACATTCAGTGGCTCTTTTCATTTCTGACACCTGTATTAAGATTTGTCATGCTGAGATATTAATTTTTTTTTTCATTTTAAGGTTCAATTGTGAGCTTCCCCCCCCCCCCCCCCCCCCCCAATAATTAAGCTACTTCTCATGTTTTTGCTACTGACTTACTGGTTCCCTTATAATCTTAAAAACAATTGTAACCAATGGGAAACACACGAGGAAGTGCTAAGCAGGGCAAGTCATCAGCTGCTGATAATGAAAATGTAATTCAAACACATACTAAATATAATGTGAAACTACTGAAAGATTAAAAAAGTCACTGTTTCATCTGTTTCACTCCTTTCATTTATATTCCTCCCAGGAAACAAATTTTAGGTTATCATTTCAAAAAGCAGAAGTGACCAACAATATTTAGAGAGACTAATGTGACAGCATTAGAGATAGACTTGTGTCTATAGTTCTACTTGAAAATATTATTCACAGCATGAAAAGTATGAATCAGGATGAAAAAGTACTATTTAATTAAGAAATCACAAGCCATGTATTTACACGTAACAAATACACAGTGTGGATACTACCAATGCAACATTGTTAATTCAAGAACTCTTACCACCTAATAAGCCTCTTACTGTCCTGTATGCTTCTCAGTACTGCTGATATATGACTTTGACAGAAAAACAAAGCTAATTCCTGGGACCTTTACAAATATGGGCATTACATTACAAGGAGCTCAAAGAGCTCTACTTATTCCGGTTATTAATCAAGATACCCAGTGACTCACAGCATTGTCCACAAAACATGATTTTGCCTAGAGCTGCCAACATCATTATCAGAGACACTGAAGTACACTGGATTAAACGTTTTCTACTTATTTAAAATCCTTTTAGCACTTCACTCAGACACAAAGGGTATCTCATTTTTTTAACGTAAGTGATGTTGATTTCCACTAATGGATAAAATGTAAGTGAATTTAGACCATGAAACAAGAATTTCATGCTACATTACTATATATTTATTTCTAACGTCACTTTGGCAAATGAATTATGACCAAACTGCTACATTTCAAAGAAGGCTAATGATTTGAAGACTCCTTCAATTTAAGGTGCCTCAAGTTGAGTATGTGTCATGGGGGTCTTCATTCACTATTATTAGCACGTTTGAAAATATCTCAAATTCAATACCCAGGTGAATATCTGTAAGCCTCTCTCAGGCTGCTGTCCACATACAGGAGCAATAACTGCTTAGACTAATCAAAGAAACAGTGACGTACAATTAGGTTCTCAAGTATAAATGTGTTTTCATTTTGAGAATAATGTTATCTTCTTAATTTAAAAAATAACCCCCATTCAGTGCTCTGAGGGATAAAAAAAAAGAAAAAATAAACAAAAAAACCCTTAGAATAGACACAGGGATTCTATTTATCCTTATTAAACAACTGACCCCTCTTGCTTAACTGAGCATTTTTACTGTTACATATCATCTTGCTCTGAAATCCCCCCAAAAAAGGAAGTCATTAAATGGTTGCAATCTACATACAAAAGAAAATAGTGTCTTGGAAAAAAACATTTCCTGGCATCCTCCTTTTTTCCTAGCCTCCAAAGGATCTTCTAACCTCACCTAGCACTATCAGAGAAAGTTTTTTTTTTTCCCCACTGATGAATGTTAAATTCCTTAACATTAACATTCATCAGCAGAACGAGACAATTTTAGAGTAACAAGCATATAACTTCAGTTTATGTCCTAAGCTACCATAGTTACTTGCCTGGACAACGGAGTCACCGAGAGCTCAGTACCCTACTGATGCACGTCCCAGGTTGTCCCATATGGGGGTCACTACACAGCACACCCTTAGAGAAGCCACATATTTGAAACCAAACGAATGCCACATCTCAAAAATGAACAGCCAGTTGTCAGAGAAAAACGTTTTTCGCAGAACAGCTTCTCTATCATCATTCTCGCTGTCCTAAGCCACAAGCGAGGCCTATAAAATACCTTCAACAGATGAGCCTGGAAACTAAAATCCATTATTATACAGGACAGTAAAAGTTATAGACTGAATAAAGATATTGCTCTTTCCACTTTTTCCTGTGATGCGCTGCCAACTTCCCCTGAACATTTCATAGGCATTCACTTACCCATTCCTGTCATTTCCATACAGCAGAAGGATCCTGCTACCACTCCTTTTTTTAACAGTCCCCCTTTTCCAGAAACTGCCAGCTGCCCTCTTCTCTCAGATTGCTCTACTGATTGGCATAATTAAACTAAACACAACTGTTTATAACTGGTAGCTAATTTTTCATGTTCTCATCTTTTTTTTTTTTTTTTTTTTTTTTTTGGTCTGATTTGTAAGTTTTGATGAGCTATGGATACGCAGTTTCACAGAATTTTCCTGGATTAATTTGCAATGGCAGGTATAACCGCAGTTAGCTTTGTTCGCACAGAGTAAATAGTAAATGGGAATTGAAGACACGGCACTAGGCACTACGAAGGAAGTAGAGAACTATCTAACTTTTGGAATTTTGATGAACTTAAAATCATCTTCTTTGCAAAATATATAGGCATTATCCCTAACTACATTTAAATTAATTAGCTCGTGCTCAGGTGCAAATACAGAAGAATGTTTGAAAAAAATGCTTCCACTTTATTTTTTTAATTGATGGCCTCCATTCAAGAAACTCTGCTGAAGTTACTGGGAGCTGGGAATACTTGGCAACTCTGAAAATCAGAGTTCCTTATTTATTACCATTGGTAGTTATCTTTCGAACTATTTAACTGTGTTCCAAAATTGACATTTCAGATGAGAACAAATAAAATGCCTGAATCCCTATTATCAAAAAAGTGAAAAAATATGCAGCACCAGCTGTCTCCAGACAAAGTCAGATACAAAGTAATAATTTTCTCTCTGCAGCACCTGTATTCAATTTCTAAGGTACATCTGTCATTTTATTTTAACAAACTCTAACAAGATAGGTTCACTGCCATCTGTGTCTCTCTACCTTGCAAGCAATTCAGGCTGCACTGCTTAAAAAAAAAAAAAAAAAAAAATCAAAGCAAAGCAAAACAAAGCAGAACAGCAGCAAAAGATTAGAGATGACATTTTGAAGTTCATTGCATCTTACAATAAATTTCTCCATGAAATATAATTGTAGGACCTGTTGTGCTCAAACGTAGGTGATATGAAATGATGAGGCTACACAGCACTTGCAAAGGGCTACTGTTCCCTCTTTAGTCGTAGCTATGTTGTAGTATCAGCTATGTTGTAGTATCACAGAGCTAAACTTGCCAGAAAAGGTCAGAATCTTAGGAAATTCCATGGTAGTCACACACACTTTTCCTTAGTCATTCCCTCCTACAAAAGAGACCTTCAAGGTTAAGGATAATCAAAGTTTTTATTCCCTGAGCATCCATGGAACAGAAAGCTATTTGCCAGAGGAATCACAGTATTTCCATAGCAATGTAACAGCAATCTCCAATCAATAACAACATTGTCATAGGTATCTGGGTGACTCTAAGCAGTACAGAATAGAAAAAGCACAAAATGTGTGTACTGCAAAGTTGCCTACGTATGTTTTTCTAAATTTCACTTAAGAATGAAGATTCTCAATGAACGTGCATCAAAGTAAAATTATTTACCTATAAGTAAATATAAATGGATAAACCTACAAATCTCTTTGGATATAGTTTCTCAGCTTTGTATAAATAAAATTCTGCTTTGATCCAAGTCCTTCACACATGGTATCAACTCACATCACCCAGAACAGCAGCAGTTCAGAGACACAGTATTGTGTGGCATTAGAAGTAGAATTTCTGAAGCAGAAATTAGAACCAAGGGAGAGACAGCACTTTCATTCAGTATTAAATGGAGCCAATTTAGAGGAAAGAAACAAAGCAAAACAAAACAAAAAGAAAATGATCTGATCAGAGCCAAGAACTCTGGATTTAATTCAGTCCCTCCTCTAGTCAAATACAGCTTTTATTTTTTTGTCATTTCTAGATTTAAAACTTTCCTAACTGTAAAGGAAAATATGAATTGTCTAATTATAAAACTGGAAACTTTAAAGTTTGGAGGCACCACCTTCTACCTAAACACTAAAGTTTAGTTTGTAAACCAGATAACCATAGAATCATAGAATCGTAGAATCAGTAAGGTTGGAAGGGACCTCTGGAGATCATCTAGTCCAACCTCCCCCTCAGCAGGGTCACCTAGAGCATGGTAGACAGGGTTGCATCCAGGCGGCCCTTGAAGATCTCTAGAGAAGGAGACTCCACAACCTCTCTGGGCAACCTGTGCCAGTGCTCCGTCACTCTCACAGGGAAGAAATTCCCCCTCACACTCAGGCGGAACTTCCCGTGCTTCAATTTCTGCCCATTGCCTCTTGTCCTGTCACACGGGACAACTGGAAAGAGTTTGGCCCCATCCCCTTGACACCCTCCCTTCAGGTACTTGTACACATTGGTAAGATCCCCCCTCAGGCTTCTCTTCCCCAGGCTGAACAGGCCCAGCTCTCGCAGCCGTTCCTCACAGGGCAGGTGCTCCAGCCCTCGGATCATCTTTGTAGCCCTACGCTGGACTCTCTCCAGTAGCTCCATGTCTCTCTTGTGCTGGGGAGCCCAGACCTGGACACAGGACTCGAGATGAGGCCTCCCCAGGGCTGAGCAGAGGGGCAGCATCACCTCCCTCCACCTCCTGGCAACACTCTTTCCAATGCACCCCAGGAGACCATTGGCCTTCTTGGCCACAAGGGCACATTGCTGGCTCATGGTCAATCTGTCATCCACCAGCACTCCCAGGTCTTTCTCTGCAGAGCTGCTCTCCAGCAGGTCAGTCCCCAGCTTGTACTGGTGCCGAGGGTTATTTTTCCCTAGGTGCGGGACCCTTCACTTGCCTTTGTTGAACCTCATGAGATTCCTCTCTGCCCAGCTCTCCAGCCTGTGCAGGTCTCTCTGAATGGCAGCACAGCCCTCAGGTGTGTCAGCCACTCCTCCCAGAACTTTCTCTTCCAGTTTACCATTGGTTATGGATGTCAGTCAAAGATTGAAGTCATATATAAGCACCTATGTATAACTGCATCCTATCTATATTACGCAGTTATGAACCAATATTTGGTATTTCTTTGGCACTTTCAGTAAGTGCTGAGTGTCAGACCTAGTGACAGAGACAAGGATAAAAAGTCCAAATTGTTCCTACAGAGTCAGTCCATAAGAACATAGCAGACTCAAAGAAATGAAGCCTATGGAGACAACGGATTATGGAAAACACTTAGCAAATCAATCAAGGGCCTCGAATATTGCAAAGGCAAGAGACTCAGGCACTTAGTGCCAGCTTAATGGCAGTGAAATAGGCAGCAATTCAAAATGATGAGTAATGGATGGGGTATAATAGCATTCTGGGAGTTATATGCTAGAATGTAATGAAATCATAGACTCTTCCAAACAGCAGCAGGGATTAGTGACAGGACAGGACTGTCTGTGTTACTGGGGCTTAATAGGTTGTGCTCGAGAACTACACAAAGTAAAAAAAAAGGAAAACAGCGTCCTAGCATAGCATCCGCAGTCAGAGACTTGGCAGCACTGCCTGGAGTTCTTAATGAAGGCAAATATTTGCAAAGTAAAAGAAATAGAAGACCTCTGAACCATAATGGAGCAGTGTCCTTATACTCCAACCTACTCTTCTGCATATCATTATGTGATCTTTTTCTCTCTGTTCACAAAGACGCTACCCATACTTTGATTTTTAAAGCCAAACATGCCTCCTTAACAGTTTGTTTATCCTTTGCAAGTAGCTAAAAAGAAAGTTATTTTCAGTTAGTTGACACCAGACCACTGATTTATAAAGGCCAGATTATATCACAAGAAACACATGAAAAAACAGCATGCTTGCTATAAACATATACATTTATATCAACATTTAATACAGGCACAATTTTTTCCCCTTTCTCCATGAAACTATAGAGAGAAGTATGTTTCTCGACAAACAAGGCTCTTTAGATTTAATCCCTAGTAAGAAAGTCACAGTTCATTTCTCATACATTCCTAGAGGAGATTAAAGTCTTTACTTAAATAATTTGACTGAGAATGCTAAAGCAAATAGAGCCCACAATGAAGCTGGTGGCTTTCCACACCTTACCTGGAGGAAAAACAATTACATGTCCTTCCGTTCCTCACCTTGAGGTGAGAAGTATCCTCTTCAAGTATTGTAGATTATCACTCATCTTTTAAAATACTAACATTTCTGTGATAAATAACAGCTGCCTTCCTTTTGAGTCCTTAATGTTTCAGTTTGATTGTTTCTCAGATCACATAAACTCTTGTGTTCATAGTAAACAATTACTATTGCACATATATTAAATGGTATGCTTATTTCTTTTTGTTGGGAAAATTTCCACTAAATCTTACTTAGTGGATGGATGGGTTAACTAATTTGTTGAAAGGATATTTTAAAAAAAGTTGTATTTTTTAGTTTACAGGTGTGTATGATTGAATTATCAGAAACATAGCAATTTCAGTAACGTTTTTGATTTTTTTTCTCTTTCCAAATGCTCTGAAGTCATGCACTTAAATCATTTGCCATTACACTTCAATTCAGGGTCAGGAACTGATGCTCCTGGAATAGTAGTAACATTTCCATGACTTATATATACTAAGGACTTCCCTCAGTTGCCTAACACCAAGTGTCTAGGGCCATTTGGCATTGCCCGGTTTATCTGAGATATTGGCCTGATCTGGGCAGATGTGACATAATATCTGTGAGATTAATGCTCTTCCGGGCTGGCAGCTAGAGGACAGGCAGAACAGCATGGGCATCTCAAATGGCACCCGACAAATACATTAAGGCAAATTAGTGCAGCTCTACAAAGCCAGACATGAAAGATAACATCCAACTCTCAAGTAAGGATACCTACATTAATTTATATGCCTAGGCTCCCACTATCATCAGTGGAGATTCAAATCCTAATTCAGTTGCCCAAACATAAGTGTCTAGTGCGTTTTGAAATTCTCTAGGGTATCCTGCCTGCCTTTCAGTTCCTACTCCAGATGTCCCACAAGTGTGTGCCACACCTGCCAGCCCTGGAAAAATGTCGTATACACTACAGTGGCTCAAGCAGCCCCTAAGCACCTTTCTGCAGGCAACGAAAAGGTGTCTTTGGCCAACACCTCTGGACATCCTTGAGAGCTAACCACTGATCTTGGTTCAATTACCTAAACAGAATGTCTGTTGCCTTCTAAGATGTCAAGCAGGAACATTTAAATTGAGACCAGTAAATAAACAGCCCATTAGACTCCACTGTCTATTTCAACTGCATCTTCATTGGCTATAACAGGGATGTAGACCTTCAACTTACTTATAGACATCAATATTGTATATACCTAAATTTAAGCATCTTAGTCTGAAGCTGTGTCCCACTGAAGAAATACTGTTGCCTTGACACAAGCTTCTTTTGAGATGCCTGCTTGTACCTTGCACTTCGAATAGCACTAAGCACCTAGGTTTAAGCAACTGAATTCTTCTCCAAGAGTATAATGTAACTTCAGTGCCAATTCACCTGCCTAAGCAAAGGTGTCTCATGGCATTTGAGATGTTCTAGGAGGCTCAGGACAGGGGGGCACTGTGATTTGTGGTATATCAAGGACTGTGCTTTTCTGAAGTGACAGTTGGAGGTCAAGAGTAGTGTCCTACGGCATTTAAAATGGCACTAGATGCCTATATGTTAGAACCTTAATTAAGCCTTCTACAAACTCTTTTTCAGCATAATTAATTCTAAATATAGATGTCAGAGTTAAAAAAGATCATACTGAATGCTGAGAAGCAAAATCATAAAGACCAACAAAGAGATTAATATACTTTCAGTCTTTTACTTTCAGATGAGACTATTCCAAGAATATAAGCTCAGTTTATTAAAATGCAACAAACAGCCTCAAAATCCCTTTGTTATGTATTAATTGATCTACAGTCACTGGTTATCTATTCTGAATAAAATGTTAGGATTTCAATGTAATAATGTACTGAAATCAAATCTACAGTTGGATGAGCTCTCTCCAAGTATCATTCCACACATCTTCTACCTATATATCACTCAACACAGAAGCATTTTGTTCAGACACTTCTTTCAGAAAAAAGGTTTAATTAAGTTTTTTGATTGCTTTGACTGAGCTGAAATGATATGCTTTGTGGGCAAGGAACCCATTCAAGTTCTGTGAAACAATTTGTAAGTATTACTTTTGAACTGCCTCTAAGAATTAAAGCAAAGCAGCACTGATAACAGTGAAGATTTTTGCTGATAATGGCAGTTACTCTATTAAAAAAAAAGGAAGAAAAACCTTAGAGCTCAAACTAAAATGCAGTAAGTTACTCAGTATGCTCACTTCACATCACTGTAACCTGTTCTTGCTAGAATGGTTTCCCCCTTGTCCATGCATTTTACTGGCTCCCCAACATTATAACATTCTCAGAAGTGCATAATGGGCACTTCTTGATTTCTTATCCCATTTCACCCCATTTTTAAGACAAATCATGAAACCAAGTGTCAAATGTAGCAGAAGCACGAGCTCCCTCCATTCCCAGAGGCTTCAAGAACTCTCTCAATTTCATGCTTCCCTGCACAACTTTATTTACACTAAAACCAGTCAGCAATGGCTTCAGAGCAAACACTTGGTCTTGGTCTGCCAGCAAATCTTGGCTATATTATCTGCACACTCTACGAAGCCTTGAATCTTTACTATAGACTCTGGCTGACATATCAGGTGAAATACAAGTGAACTGCCTAATGGAAGTTAATGTCCCATCAAAATGGGGTCAACAGGATACAATCAAATGTGTATCATCTACTTGTGGTGTGCAAGTTTTTCTTCAAAACAGCATTTAGATTTAAAGTGGATCCTGTAACACAGACATTTGGTGTGCATTTGAGGAGTGCTTCTCATTATCTTGTTGAAATTTAAGTTGGTGCTTCAGAAATATTCTTTCAACAAGTTTTCCAAAAAAAGATAACTTAATTTTAAAATCTGTAAAACTTGGGGTTTCTCAGCAACATTTGCATGAATAAACACAGCTACAAATACAACACTAAACCCTACTGAAGCTGCATCTGAGAAGCTTAATTGCACAGGCTTTTCAAAATTACTTTTGTACTTTTTGATTGTCTCTGTAAATTATCAACTTAAACTCAGGCATTTAAGATAGCATAGAGAGCGTCTACATTAAAAAAAAAAACTCACACATGTAGGCAAAGGAATATATTTTCTTCTTGAAAAAATACTCTCTTTAACACTCAAAGCTTCAAAAAAATCAGTAAACACTGCTGAATACCTATCTTTTATGCTGAATATAAAGCCTCTCTTCAAAGCTCTTATTTAAATATGTTAACTACTTAGACACTTTTCTAATGTAAATTGGCAGAAATTGAAAGACACACTGAAAAGCATTTTTGCTGCATGCCATTCAAAGTTTAATGTACCTGATTTGTACTTCTATAGAACTACAACTACTTCTTACTTCCATAGAACTTCTCTCACAGGAATTTAAATCACTAGATGAAAGAGAATAGTTTTATAGTTGTATTTTGCGGTGGGATGGAAAGGACCTAGTTCAGCTCCTGACTCTGTTTGTTCTAATACAGTTATAGCTATTTCACTCAAATTAAAGGGACAAAGATCTCAGCTATATATACATACACACACACACACATATATATATAAAGTACAAAATGGCATTTTTATAACAAAATAGTGCTAATATATTTTCTTTGTGGTAAAATGAAATGCTAGTAAAATGCACAGGCATGCTACGACATTTTATTAAGTTACTTGACTAAGTAGAAAATGCTGTTGAAACCCAAGGTCTGTCTTTAAAGTACCGAAAGACCGTTAGATGATTATATCCTCCCATCTATGTAGCACTAAATGCTTTTTAAAATTTGGAATTTTGCATCTCTCATTTTTTTTTACATACTTTCACAATCACATAATACTTTCAAAAACAAACACTGGGCAAAAGATTTCTGTCAGATTCAGAGATTACGGTATTTTACATTTAAAGTTATCTCACAAAATATATTTCAAATTGTCATTGAGATGTAGGGATTCTATTCTAAAATAGGGGCCTATAGTTGGCAAAGACTTCATACAAAGACTTTGGAAAGTCTTCTTCAGAAATTTTACTGCTCTTTCTCAAATGATGTTAACAGGCTGCTTCAGCAATGTCACCAGAAGCTTTTCACATAGATTTATTGTGCTATTAGAAAATAAATCACTCATTTATTTATTTTATATTATTTACAATAACAATCCCACAACAACCTCACAAAGTATTTAAAGGGAATCTACTTTAAGATATATTGTTCTGTGATTATAACAGAGCTTTATTTGCGGAAAGGAGGGGTTCCCCTTTACATAGTTATTTATTAATTCATGACTATTTTGGTTTAGAGCTTGTGAACTTTATTGTCTCAAAATCAAAATATAGACAGCACTAGTTAAAATCAGCAGTTGTTTTGCAGATTGTCATAAAGCCCTGAAAGATAGTAAACATGATTTACCTACAACACTCAATTATTCTTCAATTATTAGGCAATTGCACCAACCACCATTAAATCACCACTGAACTTTCTTGAACTTCATGATTTTTTCCTTTATATTTCTTAAAACAAATCACATTGGGATAACATTCTGGAGAAATACAACTGAAAGGTCAAAACTATTAGAAAGCTTAAACCTCCTGGAGCTTAAGGTACTATGACCCTTCCAAAGAGCTTAAAGGATTTGCTCTTTGTAAACTTTGTATGTTTGTGAAATTTTCTGCAATAGGAAATCCATGCTTTTCTTTCATCCAAAAGTGACTGTTTTTTAAAAAATGAACCTAAATAATGAAAAACTTCAGCTAGGTAATGGGAAAAGAACTAGCACCTAAGGACAATAGGAAGGGCTGCTTCAAATACATCAGCAGCAAGAGGAGAACTATGGAAAATACGGGCCTGCTACTGAATGGGACAGGGGCCCTGGTGACAAGGGATACAGAGAAGACAAAATTACTGAATGCCTTCTTTGCTTCAGTCTTCACTGCTAAGGGCAGCCCTCAAGAATCCCAAAGCCTGGACATGAGGGAGAAAGTCCAGAGAAGGGAAGACTTTCCTTTGGTTGAGGAGGAGAGGATTAGAGACCTTTTGGGCAGGCTAAACATCCACAGATGCATGGGCCCAGATGGGATGCACCCACAGGTACTGAGGGAGCTGGTGGATGTTGTTGCCAAGACGCTCTCCATCATCTTTGAAAGGTCATGGAGAATTGGAGAGGTGCCTGAGGACTGGAAGAAAGCCAATGTCACTCCAGTCTTCAAGAAGGGCAAGAAGGAGGACCCAGACAACTATAGGCCCGTCAGCCTCTCCTCCATCCCTGGAAAGCTGATGGAACAGCTCATCCTGGATGTCATCCCCAGACATATGGAGGAAAAGAAGGTGATCAGGAGTAGTCAGCATGGATTCACCAAGGGGAAATCCTGCTTAACCAATCTGATAGCCTTCTATGATGGAATGACTGGCTGGGTAGATGAGGGGAGAGCAGTGGACGTTGTGTACCTTGACTTCAGCAAGGCTTTTGACACTGTCTCCCATAACATCTTAAGCTCTGGAAGTGTGGGTTAGATGAGTGGACAGTGAGGTGGAGTGAGAACTGGCTGAAAGGCAGAGCTCAGAGGGTCGTCACTGGTGGTGTGGAGTCTAGTTGGAGGCCTGTGGCTAGTGGCATCTCCCAGGGCTCAGTACTAGGTCCCATCCTGTTCAACTTCTTCATCAGTGAACTGGATGAAGGGACAGAGTGCCTCCTCAGCAAGATTGCTAATGATGCCAAACTGGGAGGAGTGGCTGATACACCTGAGGGCTGTGCTGCCATTCAGAGAGACCTGCACAGGCTGGAGAGCTGGGCAGAGAGGAACCTCCTGAGGTTCAACAAAGGCAAGTGAAGGGTCCTGCACCTAGGGAAAAATAACCCTCGGCACCAGTACAAGCTGGGGGCTGACCTTGTGGAGAGCAGCTTTGCAGAGAAAGACCTGGGAGTGCTGGTGGATGACAGGTTGACCATGAGCCAGCAATGTGCCCTTGTGGCCAAGAAGGCCAATGGTCTCCTGGGGTGCATTGGGAAGACTGTTGCCAGCAGGTGGAGGGAGGTGATCCTGCCCCTCTGCTCAGCCCCCGTGAGGTCTCATCTCGAGTCCTGTGTCCAGTTCTAGACTCCCCAGGACAAGAGAGACATGGAGCTACTGGAGAGAGTCCAGCGTAGGGCTACAAAGATGATCCGAGGGCTGGAGCACCTGCCCTGTGAGGAACGGCTGCGAGAGCTGGGCCTGTTCAGCCTGGGGAAGAGAAGACTGAGGGGGGATCTTATCAATGTGTACAAGTACCTGAAGGGAGGGTGTCAAGGGGATGGGGCCAAACTCTTTCCAGTTGTCCCGTGTGACAGGACAAGAGGCAATGGGCAGAAATTGAAGCACAGGAAGTTCTGCCTGAGCGTGAGGGGGAATTTCTTCCCTGTGAGAGTGATGGAGCACTGGCAGAGGTTGCCCAGAGAGGTTGTGGAGTCTCCTTCTCTGGAGATCTTCAAGGGCCGCCTGGATGCTACCCTGTCTACCATGCTGTAGGTGACCCTGCTTGAGCGTGGAGGTTGGACTAGATGATCTCTAGAGATCTCTTCACACCTTACTGATTCTATGATTCCATGACTCTATGATTCTATGAACTAGCACAGATCTTTGCTTATTTTGTCTTAAACTGAATTTCCCTTTAGAGGAAAAAAAAATCTTTTCTCTACAAGCCTGTGCACCTTTTTTAAAAGGTAATCTGTACATTTTCATTTTGCTTTCCCTATCTCAAAATTTATTTTTTTTTACTTTCAGTATGAAGATGTAGCAGCATTTTGCTGTTGTGCCAGGTAGTATCATATGACACGGACAAAAACATAACTGTAACACACTTGCACCTAGTGATGTGAAGAAGAGAGAAGCCATACCATAAACCTTCAATATTATTATGAGATGAGACGTGGGCCACAGTACCAGAAAGGACAGGTGAAACACTCGCATACTGCTTCAAATCTTCTTTAGAGAATCGCGCTGCATGCTCTCATGTCACCACCTCAATCTACCAAGGACCTACTTTGAAAACAGACTCCTGTATACCTCTAAAATGATTTTTCCAACATTTGCTCTTAGTTCTCCTCTTTAACATCTGCTAATTTGAAATTTCTGTCACATTTCTGTTTGTGAAATATTTTTTTATTTTCCCCCTGACTGTATTGATACCAAAAAAAACAAAAGAGAAATTCTTCCTCAGAGGAGTCAAAACTGGATCGCAGAAGAGTACCTTCAAGATGAGCCCTACTTGCTTATCTCGAAGGTGGGCATTGGTTGAGGTAAGCTTAAATTGTGAATGAAGATTCTTCATTTAGGAAAGTCATTATGCTGTCGCACTGTACTCTAGCTGATGTGGTGTCGCCATTCTGGCATGGACCTTATTTTGGCTTGTTTACCTGTAACAGCAGTTGTCTAACAACCAGGTTGCCATAACTTAACTTGTTCCAGCTTTTGCTAAGCTGTGGTGCAACATCAATAGTTACAGTAATTCTGATCTATACATATATATGTGTGTGTGTGTGTGTGTGTATATATATATATATATATATAGTGTGTATGCATATATGTGTATGTAAAAATAAATGTAACTAACGGATAGTAACAGCAAGCAGTTACTCTAGCTAGTATGAACTGTTCATGGCTCTAAAATAAAAATGGTGAAGAATAAACTATCTATGGCTCGAAAAAAATGTTGTGTGGGGCAGTGCAAGCACAGGATGGTCATCACTTTCTTCTGTGACTGTGTTCTTTTCTGTAATCATTAGGTCTGGACTAACAATAATTCTTGGCTTCACTGGTAAGATTTAAATTAGGCAGACAATAACTTCTTGGATCTGTGCAAAAGTGTGTTCCTTTTCTCCCTAACAAAATTTTGCAGGCAACAGTGGGTGTGGTTAAAAGTAATAATGGCTCTGGTCTATCATTCTGCTGAAGGCTCTAAGTTCACTTTGAAAGAATAACATGGTTCATTCAGGTTCTGGTGGAGGAAGGGTGTCCTTCTACATGTTTCTTTCAAACCCCAAGCAAGATGTTACCTTATTTATTAAGCACAATCTTTGTTGGAAGAGGTAAGTACCCTTAATTATTTTTATATTATTTCTGACGGTATATCCAAAAGATTAATTTATATTACATTATTTCAATATCCATATTAATTTTCATATAAATAGATTTCCTTATATTTGACACTATCACTTTTGCTATTAGAATTATACCTCACTCTTTTCTTTTTCTTTCTTTTAAGACAGGATTTCTGATGGCTCATTTATCTGTAACTGGAAGTCATACCAAATAAACTATACTGGATAGAATAAATTATTAATATCATTACTCTGATTCTCTTGCTTTGAACTTCTTTCTACTATGTTTTTGTGCAACAATTTGTTCTATTGTTCATCAGTCTTCTATTTCAAATTTTGGAAAGGTTTTATGTGGAATGACAACACTTGTATTTTCACTTTTTTTCTTTCCTAGTGAAACTTTGAATTTACTTTAGGATGTCTTATTGCCCAAATGTCTTTAAAATTGATCTGGAGATTCAATATCTTAGACACTTAGAGATATTGACCATTCAAGTCAGCAAAATAATTCAGCATGTGCTTACTTGATACTCTTATCTGAAAACAGGCAAGCTATAATCATTGGATAAAACTTTCTTTTAGGAAAAATATAGGCTTTACCTAAACCAAAACATTTTATGAATTTCAGGCAATTTATAAGTTCAGGTGAAAAAAAATCAAACAAGGTAAGATTTTTTTTTTTTTTAATTTAGAGATTATTTTGTGCTTTGGCATTTCTCTAAAATGTTATTTGAAATGTTTAAACATGTCCAAATTCCCCACAAAATGTTTCATATAAATTGAAGTTTTCATTCTAAAGTTATCACTTCTCGGGCTCATTGAAAATTACACAAAACATACTGTGCATTCAGCTTATATATCTTTCACTTATCCATTTTGATTTGTATGAGCAACTTTCAAATAAAACGAAGATCAGAAATTTAAATAGGATAAGACAGGACAAGACCAGAGTTACATTTTTTTCTTCTTTAAAGCATGGAAGCATTTCTTTAACTTTAATGACCTTTCTATATCCTATTAATTCCAGTGAGATAAAAGCTCATGCTTAAGAAACAAACACAGCTGCTTTTTCTCCTAGATCTTTTCAGTCCTGGGAAAACTGAAACATCTTTAAGTATTCTCCATTCTCTAAAAGTTATCTGGATGTCTTCATAAAGTATTCTAGATCTACTGATAAAAATATTTGAAACATCATAATATCATCACCATCATTGTGAAGATATTACAAATAATTTCGACCACAGTAACGTCTATACGAGATTTTAAAATATGAGATGGTACAGAAAAACGTGCTCTCCTGGTGACGAAGGAAAGAAAAAGGTCATAAAAGAGTTAAAGAAATATACCAGAATAATATTTTAATCAATAATTTCTATTCTGAAAGAGTTCTGTAATGTTCTGTTAGAAAGTGATACAATGTGTACTTATTTATCATAATTTCATAGCCAGTGTGTTACTTGTGGGAAAACTTTTAATTTGGTGAAAAGGCAATACAAGTAATTACAAGGG
Organism: Rhea pennata; assembly: GCF_028389875.1. NCBI lineage: Eukaryota > Metazoa > Chordata > Aves > Rheiformes > Rheidae > Rhea > Rhea pennata. Next base: position 162,466,961 of record NC_084663.1, read on the forward strand.
AAAATTTATCAAAAATGAACAGATAATGTATTAGCTCTTGATATTTTTAGTGTGAATGTAACCCTATATGCTAACATTTGGCAGAATCCTTCCAGTCCTCTCCTTCAGCAGACAAAGAAGAGTTCTTTCCTATCTGGGAAAATGTCTGAGTAGATATTTCACAGATAGTTAGAGGAATGTGGGTTATCTGAAACACAAGTAATATATTGAAAATACAGGGCTTCTAATATATTATTCCAGATGTCTGTGCATCTGTGCCTCAGAAATATCTCAATTTTCTTTTCTATGGTTATTTCTCACTGTGATGTATTTTAGTTTTAAAACATATGTACTTCTCTCGCAAAAAATCTTCTTTTATTCATTCTTGCAACTATTTTCATTAGGCACTACTGCATAATTAATTTACCAATGCACTATTAAATTAGTGTTTCTAGACACAATTTGACAGACTCTCGTTTTGGTTTAGGCTGGACAAAATTCCTCTGACTTCACTGGGACTATATTTATTACAGAGCTGGCATATGAAGAAATATTGACCTGTGGAGGATTTAGTTGCCCAAACTCAGCAGTATTTCAGGCAGCGTGATGCCCTTCCTGGCTTCCCACTGTCTCTCTGGAAGAGTTCAATGACACATTGAGCTCAGTTCTCCAATGCTCAGCCCAGGCCGTCTGCTCTCCATGGGTCAATGTCTGGTTTGGTGCAGCACAGCTGTGTGACCCTGCCTCAGTTTTATGGGGAAAACGGTTGTGAAGGTGTGAGAAAGTCTGTCAACTAAAGCATGCAATATAAAGAAAGTCAAAAGACAGACGTGTGCAATTGTTTAGGAATTAGTTAGCAGCTCAAGGATTCAAAAAGAAAAATACTGACACCTGACTGTGGACTGCTTGGCCAGCAGAGACTTATTGGGTGCCTCGTCGCAGATGGTGGTCATACTAATGCGTAGTCTAGTAGCTCAACAGTCCTAGCTCTCTTTTTGTATAATATGTGTATTATCCAGTAAATAATTGCTTGTACTCTTGAGCTTATCCTGTTCTGCAGAGTCTCTTTGCACACAATAAAATTTGCCGATACAAGAGAAAGAGAGTTACAATTCAGATGCCTGGATATGGTGTCTAGAGCACCTTGAGATGCCTCAAAACATTGTGCCTGGCTTCCAGCTGCCATGCCAGAAGGCTCTGGGTCTCCAATCTTCCAGTTCCATAATGAAGTGGCAGATAATCTAGGGAATCTCAAATGTCCCAAACAGATAAATGAATTCTGCTCATCCTAGTTCTAAGTTGCCTGCACCTGCAGCCTTAAGGCTCCTATTCTGAAATTCCCTTTGGAAGACCTTTCTTTCCTCACTGACTATGTTGAATACTATGGAGCACTGAGTCCTACATTAAGTTCCCAGGTTAGGTGACCAAATTCATCTCTCAGTGCTTACATCAAGCATCAGCTTCAGACTGCAGCTTCAGACAACAGAAATCTAAACACAGGCGCTTACACAGCAAGTGTCTAATACTGGGTCTAATTCAAGACATTATAACATACCTACATGACATACCTACTGTGAAATGGGAAAGGCTGTTATATTTGTGAGAGATCTGGGAAGTTGATGAGTCTCAATTTAATGGCTGAAAAACAGGAATCTAATTCTGTTGAGATGACTTAGGATATATTACCTTACCTCCAGCTCGCTGATCCAATTAGGCATAGGAGTTCCATAGGTCCCAGGGACATTTCTGCTAGTTTTGTGCCAGTATCTTGGATAATACATGGAATCTCATGTAGAATTTGACACAGGCAACTAGCTAATTATCTAGCGCTTACGTGTGTGTTTAGACAATTACGTTCAGGCTACGGAATGAGCTCAGTGGATCTGGAGAGCTAGTCAGCTTATCCTACTAGTTAGCTGAAGAAATGCCAGCTTCCACTGACTATATTGGCTAGATTGCAAGTGCTTAGATACAGGCATTTAGTGTCATTTCAGATGCATTACTGTAATCTGCTTGGCTTCCAACTGTCACACCAGTGGGTCTCCAAAATGTCGTATGTCATATCTTTTCTGTGCAACTAATGGAGAGATTCCTGTTGATTGCAACAAACCTGGATTAGAGTTCTCATGAAAAACAATACCACAGAACCAAGGGAACTTATCAAGGGCTCTAAAAATTCTTATTTGGGAGTCTGGTTGAGATGTTTTGGATATTTTGAGTGTTTCTCAAATGACATTGGACACTTATGGGAGGAGAACATAATATTAGCAACAACAATCATAATGCTAGCAGTTGAAAAAAAAGACATTCCCCACACCCAAAGCAAGACTTCTGAGACTTGCTTACAAATTGGACAGCTTTGTGTTACAAGAATTGTTCTGCTTTGCCTCATCCACTTTCCATAACTTGTATACATTTCTACTGTATTTCTGCAGCAGAAACTACCTTCATAAAATTAATCTTGATGACATCATGTGGAGCTAGTTAGTCAGAACATTTAAAGAGGATAAAGCACTTTAGCCTTAAGGACTCTTAAAATGAGAATCATTTATTCTCAGTTGTCTTCTGTGAAATGGATTCTTGCTGTTAGTAATGTAAAAACCTGCTGCTAAATGTTTTGACTGTACATATTAGCCAGCTGGTGGTTCAATTCTTACTATTGAGTTGCCCAGAACTGAAATAATTAATTTAGATAATAAAAGTATATTGTGTTGTACCTTTTGGATTTGTGACTGCAATCTGTAATCACCAGGGAGTTTATTTGGATTTGCAATAATACTAGAGTTGGTAATTTATAATAGGAAAATAGGAGCTCACTAAGTAGAGTCTACAAAGCTTGGAGTTTTTCAAGAATAAGTTGCAGAACTTCTGATAACATGGAAGCTATGAGCAGCTAACAATTGGCTAAAAGGTTAATCTGTGTTATCCTAATACTCTGAAAGCAAAATCTGTGGATTTAAGATGGAGGTCCCTTTCTAAACAAAGATCTGGTTAATATTGTTTCTTCATATCCATATCACAAGAAGCAAATCAAAGCTCACTGCAGCCAGGGGAAAGACTCCTATTGACTATAAAAAATATTGCAATGGAGTTCTCAGTAAAGAAGCTACTGAAACTCAAGCAGATCCATTAACATCAATTCAGAGTTCTCAGCAAAAAAACTACTGAAACTCAAACAGATTCATTAATTTCAATTTACATGACTTTCACTGCATTTTTTTTTATTTTTATTCTCTTCTGCTTTTTCATACTAGTTAACTTCTGCTCATTCTTTGTATTCTAATAGGGTTTTGAGGAATGTAATAGGCCAAGACTACCTGATTCTTTAAAATTGCTATTCAAATGTAGTGATTTGTTATTTGGCCCAAATATTGGTTTAAATTTCATAAAGGAAGGAAAAAAAAAAAAAGAAATGGGACCATATGATACTGTCGTTCTCCAAAAGACTGCCTGTAAGGAAATGAATGTTTGTCATACAATACTCATCTTGTCAGGGTTTGTGTCTGTTTATTTTTCTGATTTTGTAAAACTTTCTTCTGTGGTCTCATGAGATGCTGATTCATCCTTCTTGCATAAGGAATCTCTAGAGAATGGACCATCTTAGACACCTAATAGAGCCAGCTGCTGCTCACCCTACTCTAAGAATAAGGAAGGACCAGAGAACACTTGCAGACTCTAAGGCTCTCAAAGCTATCTATTGAAGGCTCTGTTTTCCAAATAATATCTGTCTCTACTGGCAGAGATAGAAGATTCACATAGTGATGCGTTAGCTTTACATAAAAAGGATTTGCATTAGTCATTTTGGATATATGATGGATTCCAGGGCTGCAGATAGATGGAGTGTTAAAGAGAGTGGACTGTCATAGATCACTGAAAAACAGGGAAAGTGAGAAAGCTATCATGATGCCTCTGAAAGCCAGCTGCTTTTTGTTATTTTTATTTCACAACACTGATGAATTTTATAATTTTGCATTGCTACAGTCTGTGTTTTAATAGACAGCATTCTATTTTTCATTTTCAGTGCTAGGCTGTTCACATACAATTATTCACAGATGTTTAATTACTATTTACAGATGAAACACGTCACATTTTAGCAACTCTGTTCTCAGTTGTGACCAGAAAGTCTGTTTTCTGAATCACTAAAGCCAGCAACAAGATATCAACAATGCTTAGCACTCTTCTAGTGCTCTTCTTCACTCTTTTAGCCAAGGAGTTTAATACTGTTACTAAATATTATCCTCATTTTAAAAACAGCAAATAGAAACTGCCAAGCTTATAAAAGTCACACAGAGTGTGTAGCATAACTGAGAAGAGCGAGTCTTGAAAATAGTACCTTACTTTAATTTCATGAAGCCAGAAACCATTACTGAATCTGCTTTTTTTATGGCAGAAGAAAAGAAGAGCGAGAGAAGGATATTACCATGTCATTGCTCTTGGGCAAATCCTCTTTTGGATTCAAGAAGTCAGAGTAGTTCTTTGTTTAAATAGAAACATCAGGAAAAACAAAAAAGGTTTGTTTAGCTCAGCATATCATCTCCAACAGCAGATATCCAATAGCAGATGTCTAGAATAGGGAAAGAATGTAGTAATATTTAATTGGAGGGAAATGGGGATTAAGACAAGCAGAGTCCTTGCACCACACGGGCAGCCACGCCAGCACTCCTTTTGCTTGATAAATAGCTTATGTGAGAAGGACACTGAAAGTTCTTGATTACCTTTCCCTACTTCTCTCTCCTTAACCTCTCTGGATGTTAACATGTTTTTATACTACCTTGCTTTAATAAGAACACAAAATAGAAGCAAATTACAGAGTCACAAATATATGCCCTGCACGCCACAAATCATTTCTCTCTTAGTGACACTGCTCTTAGAGTAATTCAAGAATTCTATACTAAAAAGGAAAATATAAAGGGAGAGAAGCTGAAGTATTGCTTGTTTAGGTGTTTATTTTTGTTACCCAATACCAGCATTTTGATGCTGAATGAACTCAAGAGATATCATTGCATTCATTTTTCAAAATTTACATTTAAATAAAATTTGTTTTACACTTCCTTCTGTATTAAGAAGTGTATATAATAATATTATCCTTGCACTAGAAAATGAAAATTTCCAGTGATGGTTTTGAAGGATTTCCATTTATATGCATATTCTGACTTCTACCTCAGTGAAAATGCATTCTTTGAAACAAGTGTAGGAAAATAAACATTGCTTCAAAAAATGTCTCCAGAAGAGAAAACATCATCTCTAATCAAGCATGAATTACCTTCCTACTGATGAACAACCCCACCTTCTCAAGAGGATGTATTTTTTTGCTTTTTTTTACTGAAAGTAAACAAATATTTTCCTCTCATTACTTTCCATCTGCCTTATTACTATTACATATTAATATGAGCAATATATCCTCCTCACCTCTAAGGCTTGTGAGTTTGAGATCATACTTTACTCTCTGTATATTTAAAAATGGTTTCTGATTTTTTCCTCACCATCTTTCACAATATAACAGAAGGCCAAATCTCCCTACTTGTCCTAACTCCTGACCATAGCCTATACAACTCCAGCTTTGATTCACTGTAACATTCTCATCGCTTGACTATGAATACATAAATTATTCTGCAGACTACAGCTAAACTACCACACCATTCATGCTCATCAATTCAAAATATAAATGTCAATCAACTTCTGTTGTGCTGTGTCTGCCATATGTTGGGAAGGTGACTGGACAAACCTGTATGATCCTTGAATAACTCATAAACTCTTCTTCTGTGTTTTAACTACTACTATGTCTTTTCTGTTGCCATTTGATCAGAGGAACCCTGCCTTTTCCATTTCTCTTAAAGAAAACCATGCTTCCTAGTTTGCCAGTCCATATCTTCTTATCTTAGGCTTGTTCCATATTTGAAATAGCTGATGGCTCACTTCAGTCACACACATACAAGTGTCTGGTGTCATTTGAGGTCTTTTAGGGTACCTAGGACATCCTCACAGAGCTGCCATGTCCAGCACAGGACCTCTGAGTGAGCCATGCTCTTTTGGAGAGGCAGCTGAAGACCAAGCAGGATAACCTACGGCATTTCACTGTCTGAGCATGCAGGGATGAGGTTAAGAGAGGATAAAGCCTACCTGGAGTAGGCTTCTGGGATCCTCTGGCAAGGGGTGTGAAAGGCAAGACAAAGAGCTTCTACAAGTACATCAGCTGCAAAAGGAAGGCTAAGGAAAATATGGGCCCATTGGCAAATGGGGCAGGGGCCTTAATGACAAAGGAAACCAAAAGGGCAGAGGTACTGAATGCTTTGTGTTGGTGTTACTGGTAAGACTGGCCTTCAGGAATCCCAAGCCCCTGAGAAGAACAGAGAGGAAGCCTGGAGCAAGGAAGACTTTCTTTTGGTGGAGGACAAGCAGTATAGAGATCACGTAAGCAAACTGAATACACACAAATCCATAGGCCCTGATGGGATGCACCCATGAGTGCCAAGGGAGCCGGCTGATGTTGCAAAGCCACTCTCAATCATCTTTGAAAGGTCATGGTGATTAGGAGAGGTTCTTGAGGACTGGAAGAAAGCAAATTTCACCCTTTAAAAAGGACAAGAAGGAGAATCCAAGGAAGGTCCATCAGCTTCACTTCAATCCCTGGGAAGGTGATGAAGCAGCTAATCCTGAAGCTATTTCCAGACACATGCAGGACAGGGAGGTAATCAGGATTAGTCATCACGAACTTATAAAGAGGAAATTGTGCTTAAACACAATTGATGAGCCCAAAGGATTGTGATTAGTGGCACAAAGTCCAGCTGAAGGCTGGCCACTAGTGGAGTCCCCTAGGGGTTGATACTGGGCCAATACTGTTAAGATTTTCATTAATGACCTGGATTCAGGTCATAGATGACAAAAAACTGGGAGAAGTGGTTAATGCACCAGATGGTTGTGCTTCTATTTAGGGGGGCCTTGGCAAGCTGGAGAAATGAGCAGAGAGGAATCTCATGAAGTTCAACAAAGGGAAGTGCAAAGTCCTTCATGCGGGGAGAAATAACTCCTTGCAGCAGTACAGGCTAGGGACTGACCAGCTGGAGAGTAGCTTTTCAAGGGACAACAACCTGGAGGTCCTGATGGACAAAAAGTTGGACATGGGACAACAAGGTGTCCTCAGATCAGAAAAGGCCAAGAGTACCCTGGACTATATGAGGAGAGGGGGGTGACCTCCCTTGCTGGCAGGTCAAGGGAGGTGATCCTTCCCCTCTACTCAGCCCTGGCGCAGCCACATCTGGAGTGCTGAGTCCAGTTCTGGGCTCCTTCTTGCAAGAAAGACACGGATCTGCTGGACTGAGTCCAGTGTGAAGGGCCACAAAGATGATTAAGGGACTGGAACATATCTCCTATGAGGAGTGACTGAGAGAGATGAAACTGTTTAGCCAAGAAAAGAGAAGATTGAGGGGAGATCTTACTGATTTTTGTAAATACCTCATGGAACAGTGTAAAGAAGCCAGGGTCAGACTCTTCTCAGTGGTGCCCCGTGACAGGACAAGAGGCAATGGGCACAAGCATATTTATGGAAAAACAAACTAAAAGTACTAAGAGTACCTGAAGAGACCAGGGTCAAGGAAGTTTTCATTCTGCTTTTCAAGTGTAAAGCAGAAAAATACAAAAGTACCATTTGCAAAAATATGCTCAAGCCTTTGCTTGTGTGTGCTGCAAAGAAATTCCTCACTGTGGCTAAATAATAACTTCTACTAAAACTACCTACAACAACAATATATGAAAGGCAGAAAGGGAAGGGAAAATGGGCTTCAAACTGGGATGTTAGTTATTTAAAGCATTCAGTATTTAAGGAGTGCTACGGAAACAACATCTCTATTAACCCAAGTTAGAACATCTTTGTCACAAATATTCAATTATCACTTTGCATATTATAGTGTGAGCTTCAGCACCATTTAATTTGCTCAAAATATTCAATGCTTGTTCTGGAGAAAAAAAAGCTTATGCAGCACTGTCCTGCTGCTTCCACAGTTCAGCATTTTATAACTAGCTAGGAAGCTTTCTTAGACAGAAGGGACTGGAGAAAACACAACAATTACATTTTCACTCTGCACCAGTTGCCACCACTGCTGCTTGGGGGTATCACTTTCTACTGAAAGCAGAAAAGTCAAAATAGCATTATTCTGGCTTATTCTGTGAATTTTACCGGAATGATTGTACTGAAAAAAAAAGTCACAGTGTATCAAAAATTTTTCATATAGACAACACAGGGCAAAATAGATATGGACACTCACTGATGTATGCATGTTATAGATAGCGACTGTATGAAAGGTTGAAAAGACTGAAACATAGGACAAGAATTAAGTTTATCTGCCTAGATGAATGCTGCTGCCTAATATCAAGGCCAAAATTTGTTGATGTACCAGCTTGTTCAGTGTTTTCCCCTTCTTTTACCACATACGATTGTTTTGTCTTCTCCTTCACACTACACATATGCTAGATTGCTCCTGGGATCCCAACTGAGAGACTCTCAATCTGAGACAGATTATAGATTGGACTGGGTCTTCTCCCCATCCTGTCAAATGGCACCATTTTTCAACACTGTTCTAGTAGGTCTTGCATATCCACACACACTCACACAACAATTCTCTTCACTCAGTACATGCCCTTGACCACATTCAATGGAAGTACAATACTAGAGAGTAATAATACTAGAGCCCTTTTATCATTAAACATGTTATTAATTCCTGAGGAACCTTAAAATATTCTTCACTGTCCCAGATGGGTCCCAAATGGTGGCCCATAGATGCTTGAGAGTAAACGTGAAGTCTTGTGGATTTTGAGCTATCCCCACACCATAGCGAATCATAGTTGCATGAATCCATCTGACCACTGCCAAGGATACAGCAGCACACCTCTATGCAGAAGGTTTCAGCACAACCCCAAGCAATGCTACGCTAAGCTTAATAAAACAAAGAGTAAACCTACCTGAAAGTCTATGTGGGAAAAGGATGTGGTCATCTAGCATGTGGAACAGACATAGCTTATGTGTGGCACATGTACCTGTGCAAGTAAAGCCAATGGATGAAGCAGCCTATGGGTCAGTATCAAAGCATGAATCACCAGAACTGCAAATGTGGATGTGACCAAATGGTTCTTGAGGGGGCTGGCTGTAAACAACAGATCATTTGGCTCAGGGATAAATGTCTCCAGCATGGTTGATCCAGCATCATTCTAGAACAGCAGTATGGAGCACGAAGTTACCCACTGGTAACTGTTCTTTTTTCTACTATCACACTCAAATGGTCAAATATTTTGACCAAACAACCAAACGCAAAATAGGGAGACTTGTTGCAGGCTGAATAACATCAGACCCTTTTATCTTAAGGTCTCAGTGAGATAAGCAGGAATAGAACACCAAACACATTGTTCCAGAGGCAAAGCAATTACTATGTACTGAAAAAGATGAGAAATTTTCTGTTATCAGAGATGTCTTGTATTGCCGCTGACTTGCAATTGTCTCTGACTGTGCTGCTCACATGAAATTCATATAAGGTAGAAAAATTACTTTTATTAGACTTTTTTACAAAATGTAGTGTGAAGAGAGCCAGAAATTGCTGCTTTTTGTTTAACTCTGTTTATATCGTCACTGAAAGAGGTTGTAATTTCAGTTCTCTGAAACATACAACACAGGCTGAGAATGTCTTCAAATTTACCTAATCAATATTACAGAAGTGAAAGACAAATGTGTCCATAGTTTTGTAATACTACTTCGTAATATACATATATTTATGCTCACATACGCATGGGATATACCTTGTCCTTACAAGGACGATTATCAAAGGGTGAAAACAGTCCTGCAATAAGAAAGGAGAAAAAAAGATGGTCACAGATTTTACAGATAAAGCTGCATTTTAACTCAGGCTTTCCTCTTCTGAATCAGAGTTTCAGTGAATCCTGAAAAAGTAGGAAATCTGTTATCCGATGATCTTATATCTCCAAAGCAGATGGCTTTATTATTGCATGTGATTGGAAGAGCTCATCTTGAAAGAGTCCCCAGAGACTTCATGAATATCTGGAAATCAAAAATTTGGAGATGTATTGCTACATCTATAAAACTATCCTAATATTGATTTTCTAGTGCATTAAAAGCTAAAGTGAGCCAAGCTGAACTTCAAAGAAACTGAAAATATTGGCTACCTTATTGTAAATCAAAATATTTGAATTGTATTTCTCTTGAATTTGGATTCTTCAATGTCCTCAGTCGTATATAAGGAGAATGTATGTATTTGAAGACTGGAAGCATTTATTATTACAGTCCAACTGTGATAAAGAGCCATTAAAATCTCATTGGCTGTATATTGCTATACTTAAAACACAGCAGAAGCATTTTGTACCAGCCAGTAACATTAAGATATTTCTCATACTAGAGAACACTGATGGTGTTCAATATAGCAAAGGCCAACAAGTTAACTGAAATGTAAAAGATGGAAAGGAAACAGAAAAAGTATTTAATCTGCTCTGTTTCTGGTGGGCATCTGTAAATCTGAGTTTACAGATTTAAACAGCGAGGTACCCAGTACTGTGATCCTTTAATCCTTTTAATGAATGAGTATGAAGAGTGATTTCAATACATGAAACCTTTTGATACAGGCATACAATATGCTGCACAAAAAGAAGGGGAGTAATGTCGCTATACACAATATTTATAAATAGAAAGCTCAAAAATATGGAGAAACACAAAAGCCAATAAGGAATATTTAGATAGAGGAAAAAGAACAGGGAAGGAATGTCAAATACTTCATAAAACATATGGAGGAATACCTCCTAACATTGTGAGATAGATGCAACATAGTTCTTTCTGGTTGTGATCACTCTGAATTACGGTAATACCATCCTACTTAACTTTAGACACATGTATCTTACAGCTGAGAGGGTTACTCTTCATTTCTGGCCTAGTCAGCAGAGAAAAGCCACGTGTAAGATGTATTCATTTAACCTACTTTAAAATAGGAAATATATTGTGCCCTGAGAGTTCCTATTTCTTTCCAATGACTATCAAGGGAGCTGAAACAATTTGCTCAAAGTCATTCACGTTTTGGCTGACATCCTCATCCACAAAGCAGAGAGAAAAGGAGAGAAGAGGAGAAGAGAGGAGGAAGGGGAGGGAAGAAGAGAGATATGTCAAAAGATGAAGAATACTAAGGAACTAAGCTAAATCGAAATAGTCTACTATCAGAAGAGGGACTAAGCTTTAACATTTTGGTCCTACATAGAGAACGAGGCAGGTCAGCAGGAATCTGATCAATGGCAACTAACATAACTATCTTAATTCATAAAAATCAGAATCTAATGTTTGAAATGCGGGTGGAAAAGGTATAGATAGGTTGACACTGCAACATAATTCAGAACTGAACAAGTTCACAAAGAGATTTTATTGCCAAAGGCAGGGAGGAAAACACTCTGAGTCAACTAAATTATTAAGCCTGAGGAAAGCAACAATAGATAGGTTTAAATGTGCACAAAGCATTGATTCAGAGCACAGAAAAAAAAAAAAAAAAAAAAAAAAAGAGGAAATTCCACCAGTTCCAGTGTTAACTTCTTCTGGGAATTTTCTGGATCTCTTTGCAGCTCTACCACATACCTGCTTAAGAATATCTTGCTTGTGTTTTGATACATATACCATTTTCTTGTGGCTTCTATTTAAGATTCCTGAATGTTCTGCATTCTGACTACTCCAGATATTGCCATGGGACAAATCGGAGAACCTTACAAATGTTATTTGGAAGGGACATCTGAAGGTCATTTACCCCCCACTTAAAGCAGGGCCAGCTGGAGCCTTGTCCAGCCACGTCATGAAAATCTCCACAGATCGGGATTGCACAGCCTTTCTGGACAACCCGCACCCATGCTGCACTACTTTCCAGAGACATCTTTTTTTCCTGAAGTTCTCAAGCTGCAATTTGTGGCCACTGTTCCTTGTTATATTTTCCATCTCTACTGAAGAGAGTTTGGTTCTCTTATCTTTGGAACTAGATGCCCTTTAAGAAACTATAAGCAGCTGTTGGTGCTCTCCTTTTCTTCCTCTTTACCATTCTAAACAAACCAAGTTCTCTCAAGTTTTCTTCATATAACAAGCAACCATTTGGCAACCCTCTCCTGGATGATCTCCAGTTCCTCCATATCCCTTTTGAACTGGGGGCCTAAAACTAGATGCAGCATTCTAAGTGCAGCCCCATCAGCACCAAGTAGAGGAGGAGAATAATTTCCCTCTGCTAGCTATGCTCTTCTTGATACAGCCCAGTACCTGGGTTTGCCATAGTAAGGCAAAACACACACTGTTCATATTCAGCTTGGCACCTACTGTGAGCTATGGTCCCCTCAGCAGGACTCTTAGGCAGCTGATTTCCAGCCTGCACATGGCTTCTCAGTCCTACATCCAGAACTTTTGACTTCTACTTACTGAGCTTCATGAGGTTTCTGTTCACTCAGTCCTCAAGTTTATCAAGGTTTGCCTTGACAAGCCTCTGGATGTTCTGCCGTTCCTCATGTCAGCCACTTCCCTGAGCTCTGTGTCACCTTCCAGGTTACCAATGAAGATGGTGAATGATATGAACATCAGTACTGACCCCTACTGTACTGGGTACTCTCTCTTTACTTTACCCACTGGGCATCAAGCCACTGATCACACTCTTTGAGCCTGGCAGTCCAGATAATTTTACATTCATAGAACAGCCAGATTACCCAGCCCAGCTTCCAAATGAGAACACTGCGGGAAACAGTGTCAAAAGTCTTACAAAGTCAAGGTATATTACCTCCTATGCTCCTCTCTCATCCACATAGCCAGTTATTTTGTCGTAAACGCAATCAGGTTGTTCAAGCATGATTTGCCCTTGAATGCCTGCCGTGAGCACTCATAGTGCCTGAATGCATCTGTTTTCAGAGTCTTTAAATTCCAGCACCTGCAAACTGACAGTATCAGCCCTACAAGGCTGTTGAACCCCGAATTGATGTTAAAATGACAAAGCTAGCACCTGCTGCACTCCAGGACATCATAGATCGGTATTTAGTTTTTCACAAGATTGTTTGCAGGAATGGCAATAGACTATGTAAGATCGTACTTACAAAGTAACAAGCAGTAACAGAAAAATTAAATTCCTAAATTCCTTTGCATCTCTTTCTTTGGGTCTGGCTTCTATTTCTAAAATCAAGCCTTAAAACTAAAACCAATTCACTTGAAACTACTGAGTGTTTTCATAGTTACTCAAATGCTCTAAACATTGGTTATGAGACACCTGATTAAAAACATTCCTTACTGTAAACTCTGGTGGATAAATGATAAAATCTATTCATGTTTACAAGTGTAAAAGGTATATAGGCATGCCCAATATACATTCATTTTAGATACACCTTGTCAGGTCACATTAAGGTAGATTAACAGTAATTACTGTTAATATGTTTGCTAATACCATCATCATCCCTAATAATATCTTTCACAGACAGAGTTTTCAAGTATCAGGTGTCACTGCTTCCATTTCATGTTTTGAAATTGTGGTAGCGATACCTTATAAGACCTGCACGTCTATCTTGCAGAGGCAAAGACAGACAGATCACTCCTATTTTCTGAACAGTATGGACAAAGCATAAACGAATCATTTCACTAATAAAGCTATGTTCAAGCAATAGCTGTATAACAAATATAAGAACATTTTGTTTGGTATTCTCTGCACAGATATTTCGAGAGAAAAGCTCTAGATGACATCCTGATTTCCATCAGTCCTCTGAGAACAGAGACTTAAGATGCCAGATAGCTCACAGCTAAGTGCTGTACAAGCAGGTGCTATGCCAGCCATCAAATTAATTACATGTATCACATGTTGTCAGCTGAAGGATTGGACACCTAAGTATATTTGTAGTTTTTGAAAACAAATTTCCTATTATCTTGTCATCAGCTGAAGACTTAGAATACATCTCTTCTCCTGACTCTGCCTGCCTGTTTGTATTTGTTCTTCCTCAGTATTTCTAACCACAGGACTACATTACATGCATGCGTGCTTTCAGTTCTGTTCTCATCTGTGGTCCTGAGAAGACAACATGGCTAGTATAACATGTCCTATCATATTTATTTTACCTGTATGTATATATATATATATGTATATACACACACACACACACATATATATATATATATACACACACACACACACACATATATATTTTGCTTTTACAAAGACAGATATTCTGCAGACATTCTGGGTATTCACTTGAAGTGTACTAGTCAAATCATTCTATCAGAGAGTATACTTATCATTCAAACACCATTATTTAGCAAGAGCTGACACCTTTGCGTACCTGTGATATTATAACACTTCTCTGAAGAACAAATAGCATGGCACAGCTGGAGAGGAGGAAAAAAGAGAGTAAAAGGTAGAAGCTGCCACAAAATGAATTTGCACTTTACTAAGTGCATGTGCTGTTAAGCAATCCCCTTCTTCCTCTTCTGAAAGCTGTGAGCAAAATCTGCTCCTGGAAATCATGCACATGCCAGAACAAAGCAGCATACAATCTGTCTCCAGTCTAAAACGTAGTATCTTGCTGCTTTTAGGAAAAAAACATATTCTTAAGAGGAGGAATAAGGAGGTATCACTGAGCATAAAAGCTGTTCACAGTTAAGTATGACACAAGGATAATACTGGTTTTCTAGTTCTGTGTGGGAATATGGTAAATAGAGTATCTGGCAATTTGTAAAAGAGAAACTATCTTTGAAGTCCGTACATACAGTGCCTATAATCAGCAGGTTCTGCTTAACTGCTATCAAGTGCTGCAAAAATACACTGAAGTTTAATATTCATGATTTATAGCTAGGTCACTAGGGAACGATGCCCTGGACAGAATTTATTAGCTAAAATCAAAACCCAGCCAGGCCTAGTGCAACAGTTTGTTCATTTTGGAGAAAATTTGAGCAAATCAAGGATGAATAGTTATCAAACATTTTAGAGATACACTAGCAAGCATAACACCCAGAGAGATACAGAAAACTGAGTGGCCAGTTCAGTAATGGTACTTGCAGACGCAATTTTAGCGCCAGCAAACCTTAAATGTTTTTACGAGCACTAAATCTAAGAAGGTCACAAGTGTAGTGCAATTTGGTAACAGATTGGAAGTAAAAGACTTGCTTTGTCTGATAAATAACTGGGGTTCACTGATCCACTTTAGCGTGTGAAACTAGCACGAAGCTGCCCAGTAGAAATTTGATACAATGAGAGCACTGTTGTTTCAGAAGATCAATGATGAGAGGAGGTTATGGGAGAATTTCAGCAGTCTAATTAGTTATGTTAGTAGTATATCCCAAAGAGCTTGTGTCAGATAAAGGATGGGTGTTCTTTTCAGACAAATCATCTGTTAATCACCTAGAAGAAGGAGTAAACAGCACATTAATTAAATTTGTAGATGATTCCAAAATGGAAGGTGCTGCAACTACTAATACAGGTAAGACAAAAAGCCTGCAGAGACTGAAAATAAAAATTGGCAGCAAGTACTGAAGTATGTTCTATGTAAAAAAAAAAAAAAAAAAAAAAAAAAAGTACAAGTGAATGCATTCAAGGTAACTAAGAAAAGCTTCAAAATATCTGGGGGGAAATGACCTGAGGGTAATAATTGTAATGTGAATCTGTAACACAGTCTTGCAGCAAGGAAAAAATCAATTTTATTTTCATAGGGCAAAAAAAAATATACTATTCTACAACAAAAGCTTCTGTTGTAGCACAAAACCCTCACTAAAATGCTGTGTACAAGTCTGGATGCTTTTGCACAGAAAAGCTCAGCAGAAAGGTATTTACAAAAAAAGGAGTAAAAAGGGACATTAATTTATGAGAGAAAATTAAAAGAATTATTGCTTACAGAGAAGGCTTGGATAAATGACAGCTAAGAAAAACTGTAACTTACTCCAAATACTTTTGGAGTTATTGGCATTAACATCACAAAAGGTGAGGGTATATTTACGAGTCTGAGGTAATGCACATGGAAAGCAACCCTTGTTCCTTTCACAGTTCTGTTGCTCCCACATTGTGAGACCTCAGGAAAGTCAAATTACCCCTATGTGCCTCAGTTTCTTCATTGTCTTCTTAGACATAAGAATATTATAAGAATATTTATTTAGTTTACAGAGAAGCTGCAAGTTTTCAATTAGCCAATCTCGACTCAGATTATTCAAAATGTTTAAGTGAAAACAAAAATACAAAAATGAAAATACATAAGGTGAAAAAAAAAGACTGACTGAGACTCTTTCACACAGAGGAGAGCTCTCCACATCCAGGCTACCCAAAAGAATGCCTGAGATGATAGTATCCTTATGGTTGAAAGGTTTGGGGCTACATGATTTAAATTCTCATTTAAAACCAAGATTTCCATGTCCTTAAGTTTGGGATGAACCTCTGGCTATTCATCCTTCTGTGAGTAATATGAGTAAAGTCTTTCCTTGTGGCTAGAGAGAATTATGTTTTTTGGTTAAAAGGAACAATGTGCAAGTACAAAATGTGACTACAAATTTTCTTAAATTTATCATTGACTTGAGTGCAATTTCAGAAATATTTGAAGGAAAGATGGAGGAAGAGCAGCAGATGAAGACATGAAAATGAGCCCTGTCATTCTGAGTATTAAGATGCAATTCATAATCGTCTTTTTTGTAGTGGATGAGGTAGGGGACTATACTCATTTATCCACTAAATTTTCATTGTTAAAGCTTTTTTCAGCCTTTGCTCATATCATATGCAACAAGAGATGTCATCATTAACAGGAAAATTTGACAATCCACAAGCATATTCGGTGTTCAACAGTTAAAGTATGATTGACTGATTCTATCACCAGAAAAAGTTCTTTATGTTAATTATCTGTGCCCGTAATTTCAGAATCAGGCTTTCACAAGACAGGCTGACTTAAGAGCGCTCTTCTCCATATGACTCCACAAGTACTTGGACTATTTCTAAATCATTTCCCAAATTCCCTCCCAAATATCACGGAACTCTTTGAAAGCAAAACGAGATTACCTTCTAGCCAGACAAACTGTAACCTTTACAGTAAACATTGTGTTGCCCTAGTTTACTCAATAATTAAGCTAGCAAATGAAAGAAATTAGACTTTAATTTGGGAAGATAACTTCTCTCCAAGAAGGAACGGAACATACGGCTGTATAGATTATAAAAATTTAGAAAAGTTGCCATCCACTTTTGTTATTTAATGAACAAACAACGCTATAACCTTATAGAAAATGTGGGCTGTTTCCACTGTAGAGCACAGCACATCTAGGTAAAGCCTAGATCTGTCTCCTGAAGAGACTTCAGGTCAATGCCCCAGCACTGCATAAATGTGATACTCCATTAGCTCACACATGTTTTGCAAACAAAAGCTGAGAAGAAACCTTTTAGCTGTTGCAAAACTTGCCACACTTGTTCATAGACGGTCTGTTAGCGAATCTGATAGTGTGCAGTTTCACTGGGTAGTCTCATAAAGACTTTCTAATTGTTTAAGCAGAAAGCCGGTGGTGGGAGCAGGACCTGGCCCTTTACTAAGAGTTTGAAATCTGCATTGGTACTTGGACCTTTTTATGTGGCAGCTAAACATAAGGAGACATGCTAAGCACATTCAAACACTGAGTTATCAACTGCTTTCTTTTCAAAATCTCCTCCTCCTAATTTTGGCACTATCTTGACAGTATTTTGTCCTCATCTCTAAGAGTCACTTGCCACACTACATGACCTGATGGCTGAATTTTCTCCTCTCTCTCTCTGTCCCTTCCTCCACTTTCTTTTGTCAGAAGAAATAGCAGTTTTTGCAGATTTAACAAGCTAAAATATTTCAGTCCCTTTAAAGTTGGCTGATAGTATGCAGGGACATCAAAGTAAGGTGACCTTGTGATCGATCCTGAACTATTACATTTAAAATTCCTGAAAAATATGAGTTATAACCAGCCTAAACATTAGGAGCAGAAGGAGATTTTGAGAAAGACAGATAGAAGAAAACCCACTACTATGAACATTGGGGCCCTGTATATGAGCTTATGAGGAAAACCAAGATGACTCATCCAAACAACAGTAACTTCTGACATTATCCTTTAAACCTTTGTAAGCAGAAGTCAATTAAATTCCTTCTTTTTTTTTTTTTTCTTTTTTTTTTCTTTCTTTTTTTTGGGGGGATTGTGTTCTTTTAACGTTTTGATCTAAAAAAACCTCCTGTTGAACAAGATGCTTTGTTTTGCCCTTTTATCTCCGAATCCTTCCCTAATGTAGCCATCAGAAAATTATTTTGCTACCAGTACGTCCAGTAGTGGTAAAACATCTAAAATACAAGATTGAAATTCATCTTCTTCTTTTGAAAAAAAGACAAAAATCATAAAACCTTTCCTATAAGCCACAAGCAAAACACCTGAGCTAGCAACAAACCATACATAACATGTGGTCACAGTATTCAGTTTTTAATTTCACAAGCACATGAATAGTATTGCACAAACTCATGAACAGTATTATCATCAGAGTCTCAGGTTGAGAACTACCAACAGAAAGTTCAGGCATACCTTTTTTTGCAGACCTATAGCACTGAAATAGGGATGCATAAATCTTTCCCTATAGATGCTTGGTCAAACTAGCCCACTGGATCTCTGCTTTTTTCCCCCAACTCTATATTTATTTGCATTACAAAGATAACATATAAAAGCCTGTCACATCACTACTAGTCCTACCTTAGATACAGATTATAGCTTTCCTGGATATGCCTAAAGTAATAATAAAAATAAATGTATATAGGGTATTGATTTCAGTCTGGATAGTAATATGTTTTCTATTTAAGCAATTTGTGAAAAGGAGCATTCAAAAAGCAAAATAAAGAGATTAAGACATTTAGAGATTTTAGTCAAAGCAGGAAACATGGCTATTGTTTTTATGTTATGCTATAAATGTTTCCTTTCAAGCTGTATGTTTGAAAACTTCATTACAGCTACTTCTTGCTCTCTGAAGTCTCCTTTGTGTTCAACAGGAAAAGCAGCTGCCAGAAGGAGGGCAGATTTATGCATTACATAATAACTGCATACCTGCTTGTAAACAACTCTCAGGTAATAACCTTCTTTCCTTACTCATACTTTTAGACATTTTACCAGATCTCACAGTCCTTGATGTATGAATCCACTGACTGCAACGGCAATAAGCCCCTGAGGGCTGCCAGGCGAGATAGCCTTGCTGAGGTGGCCTTCCTTGGGTCGCTGGCTTTCAACGCTTCTCCATCCTTTCACAGGACTAAGCCCAGCACAAAAGTACAGTCAGTTCTTATCTGTCCCTGTCCCATTTCTAATCTTCCCTTCCTCCTCCATGTCACTCTTCCTCAGTGCACTTCTTTAGAAACAGCTGAATAAAACCTTTTCCTCCCAGGCACACCACTACAGCCACGATGAACTTCTAGTGAGCAGCCTACTGATGCATAAGTAGAGCATTTAAGAGGTGAAGTAAGGGTAAAGAGTTTGGTTTCAAAGTATTCCCTTAAAAGTGGTGGGGATGCCACTGCTGTTGGTGGCTGCATTCTATTATAGGTAATATATGAAAATGCAATTGACTCCCATGCAGAGGTCCAGTGATAAGCCTGTGTATGTTAGGACCCAGCATAGACTTATCCATGGGCTAAATGAACTGAATGGGGCTTTTTTTCATCTTACATAGCGTCACAGGGTTCACCACCTATGGAAGAAAGCACTTAAAAAAACCAGTCACGTTAAGGAAGAGAATGTAGTAATGTAAGATGCCAGAAATCCAAACAAACCCCTACAAGTTTTAGGGTACCCAGTGAACAGTTAAGCGTGGTATTATTTTGGCATGAAATCTATTATCTCTCTGGCTTTGCTGTAAGAACTGGTCAATTATCATTTTGAATCAATACTAATGGTTTTTCTTTTCAAGAACTCTGTAAAATCAAGATCAGGTACACTCATATTCCTCTGCCAAAGTAGCTAAAAATATTCTTCCTTCCATAAGAAGCATTATTAGAGGCCCATTTGAAAATTTTGTCTTGTTTCACAGAATCACAGAATGGTTGAGGTTGGAAGGCACCTCTGGAGACCATCTAGTCCAATACACCTGCTCAGGCACGGTCACCTACAGCATGTTAGACAGCGTTGCATCCAGGCGGGCCTTGAAGATCTCCAGAGAAGGAGACTCCACAACCTCTCTGGGCAACCTGTGCCAGTGCTCTGTCACTCTCACAGGGAAGAAATTCCCCCTCACGGTCAGGAGGAACTTCCCGTGTTTCAATTTCTGCCCATTGCCTCTTGTCCTGTCACACGGAGCAACTGAAAAGAGTTTGTCCCCGTCCCCTTGACACCCTCCCTTCAGGTACTTGTACACATTGATAAGATCCCCCCTCAGGCTTCTCCAGGCTGAACTCATTTATTTTTCAAAGTGACTCCTATTGTCATATTTTGTTAGGCTTGAAAAGAAGTATTTATACAAGGGTATGCCAGGTTTAATAAGGTATGTCCTAGTGCTATGACGACAACTATACACAGATTGCATGGCACTAGAACTAACCAAAATAATGAAGATATCTATATAAATATAGATAGGCAGATATTCAAGAACTGAGATACCAGGCATGTAAGCTGGAAAAAATGTCTAGTGCTATTTAATTTCCACTACAAGAGCAGTATAAGCCTAATATGAATTTACGCAATGATCACTTGCTATTTTACAACTCACTTTTATTTAACAGAGAAGCTGTTATATACTCATAGGCAACCTTGTTCAGCAAGGAACTTTATTATACCCCTAACTTTAAGTGTGTGACTGTACAGCTTGCTTGAGGAGCTACTCAGTGGTGGTGGGATTGCTGAAAAATATGCCACGCTAAAATATGCCACACTAAAATAACTTAAGTTTAGGCATAATCTCCCACAGAATACTAATTTGTTTGTTTCAGCCCACTTCTTGGAATTTAGAAATATATCTCTGCACAAAGTGTCTGACATAGACTTAATTTGATTGACATTTAAGTACCACGACTGTCAACACAGTTGTACCACTGTGCACAACCACCATAGTACAACAAAATAATCTAAGTAAACCAACAGAACGAAACTGAATCCATAAAGTACCTTCATAGTTTGCATTGATAAAATGATAGTTGTGCCAAACACTGAAAGGTGGTTAAGGGAATAACAGCGTATTAATGAAATTTTGAGAAGTTTTGAAGAAGCATCCTGTAGACAGGAGTATATGAGGCTGGGTGCTCCTCATTAGCCCATTCTGACCGTTGCTAATAGCATCGCTCAGCTTTCCATTTCTTCCGCTCTCTCTCTGAACTGTTGTCACGCCACTGCGATTTTTCAGGGATGGCATTTCGAGCAGCACATTGGCACAGAATAAGGCCGTGTGTGCTCTCTGGTGCGTACAGGATGCACTTCGTAGCTGAGGAGCAGTTAAGGATATTGATTTAGCAGCATCTTGCCTCTGTTTTAAATGTCATCCTTCCCATTGATTACACTGCTAGAAGGACAGTCTAAAGAGATAAACTCTAAGAATGGTTGGACTCTGGGTTGAACTGGCAAAACTGGACCAAGTAGGATGTGGTAATAAAATGAACCTTACTAAACATGGAATTTTCAGTGGTTCAGATTTTGAGCGAGTGCAAATAAAGAACACCCTTCCCATGTGCATCGGCCAGAATGCTCAAGCCTAGATGCTTTACTTAAGACTCAAAATCCATATGAACAAATGCTTAATTTCAAGGAGTAGTCACGTTTGGAAATGCACAGCAGCTTTTTAAAATATCAGACCATGTTTCTTTTGGTATCAAAATAGGAAGCCAAATCTCAAATATAGACTACAAACAGGAAAGGGATGGCTTTTCACGCATCTCAGTAAAAAGCTGACTAATTTCATAGCTGCAGCTCAGGCTCACTGCTAGGCAGCAGATCCAACCTGGCTGGGTTTGGGTAGAGTCCAAAAATGATGCTGAGATGTCTGAGACTCTGGGATCCACTCCTGATGGTAAACACAAGTCTAGAAGGTTTTTCAGGCCCATGGCCAATACTGAAATTTCCTGAGGCATCAAAGTAGGTGACAAAGGTTCACTCTTCTAGGTATGTAAGTTTGTGCTTAATGGGAACTTAAATTCATATGCATTTTACTTGTAGGAATTCCAGGAAAGTTACAGAGATATGTAGACTAGTAGACAACAGAAATCAGTTCTCTTCCCACTGCTTTCCAGAAAGTGTCTGAGATTAGTTCGTAGAGCTAACCAAAATGCTATTATTAGATAAGTTTTATTTCAGGGCTTAAGTTTGTTTGTTTGTTTTTTAATTTTCAGTATAGCTTCAAAGCACACTTCCGGTAGTGATGGTGTTCGCTAGCTGTCTTTCCACTGATATGAAGACTATCCTTCTGCATTAAACTATCCTACTGCATTGAATTACTCATATAAGGTTGCTCTTTTAAGATCTATACTGTCCTTTACAGGTTTATAGTCATAACAGATCAGTTCACAGCACAATACTGTGGGTTCTACTTCTAGGTCTTTTACCCCAGTCCCAGGTAATCTCACCCTGCAATATGTGCTACCCTTACATATATCGCTGCTATTAATGACAGGTAACTGGCCTGCACATTGTTGAAACATTTACGTAATGCTGCAGTGACATGTTATTATGAATGCATAAAGCACACTTATAAGGTAACAACTGCAAAAAAAGAATGCGGCTGCTCCTTTCTATTGCCACCTGAATAGACAAGCAGCTGGGTTGCACTACAGCGGTGTAAGCAGGGGACGTGTTTTTACCTGTCAGATACTGCTATGGAATGAAAGCACTTGTATAGCAAGGGGGGAAGACTTCAGGAACAATACCCTTGTGCCATACCTTTCTTACTAAGGCATACTTGAAGATCTAGTAGCTCTGAATTATACATGCAATTTGCACATTTATCACAAAGTATAACACAAGCAGACTTTAGCAATTATGGCACATAGGCACACAGTCCCTTTTCATCCCTAAAGCAACTACCTTACTACTAAAAGTGACGTGACATATCTATGACACTCCTTTCAGAGAAGGAGCCATTTCCGTATTTTCCTGGAAGACCACAGAGCAGAGGTAAAAGGAAGAAACTTTAATTTCAAATAAACTCTAGAAAATGATGATCTTTTTTAGATAGGTAGAGATATAGGGACAGTAGTGATTAATGATTCATTTAATCATTTTTCAAATATTCCAGAACCCATTTCTTGATATACTATTTTAAAGTTTGCTTTTAATTTCCCGTTGTTTGGACACACAGGTAAAAGAATTAAGTAGGGGAAGGCAGCAAAAAGACAATAATGCTCATGTAATATAGTTGAGAAATTCATTTCTGAAATAATATTTGCCCATTTAATGAGGGCTGAAGACAACAAACGAGACATGGTAAGACCACCATTCCTATTATCCGGGGTGCTGATAATGCATATGAATCTCATTGTTTTGCAGCTTGGTTTTGATATCCAGACCTTATTTCTCATTCTTACAACACAGTTTTGTCCTTGCTGTGTGTCAGGTGTGCACCTACTGTCAGAGTAAGAATCAGGGTTGGGTAACAGAGACTCTGATGACATTTTCAGAATACTGATATCTTTCATTAGTATTATGGAGTTGAGGCAGAATCCATTATTAATCCTATTCTTGTGCACATGCATATGAAACATCTTTAATGACAGGAGCTTCAGGATTCAGAAATCAGTAATTTTAGTTATGAGTTAGTATTTTTTAGACTTGGACATTAAATTGAGAAAACAATTTCCATCACAAGATGTTTAAAAAAGTGTATTATTCAGAGCTTCAGTCAAGATTATATGTTATTTGCATTTAACAGGAAAGTCTTTTTTCAACCAATATAAGATACTTAATAAATAACTCATTACTATAGTGCCTAGTTGGCTTAATATTTTTAATGTATTTTCCCCTAGAACACTACAGAAAAAAGTAGAAAATGACTTTTTAAAGGAGGAAAATAAAGCACAGAGAGTCTCAGAAGTGTTTTAGATGTTTCACTGCTATATTATGTTCCTCAGAATGGAGTTTATCTGAACAAATGTACATGTCCACAGTATAGACATCTGAACTCCGTGCCCTCTCTAATCAATATAGAGAAACACGCACTTCAGAAAGAGATTTTTCTGACTGATTTGTAGTGTATATTTTAGGCAAGCATGCACCTATCATTTTCTGTTGACTGCAGAGGAAACCTACAGGACACCTGTAGGTGTCCTGTAACTACACTGTGGACACCTAAAATCAGCAAGAAGAATTCTGCTCTCAGTTTAATAAGGAAAAGACTGGATTCCTGTCCTCTCAGAGCTCGTGCATTTCAACACATGAGACTGTGCGTATCAGAGTACATACAAATGTGACAAAGATTTGCCTATATTCCGACAACAGGGTTTCTAGTGAGATCCATGCGGGAGTGGGTCACGTCCCCCTGTTGCAGCACAGTGCAGCAGCTTGTCCTTCACTTTGTAACTTCATAAACCTGATGCAGCTGGTTAGGAGATTACACGGTCCACTGGCCAGCTGCACTTAGCAAATGAGGCTGTGGGAGAGGAGTGCGAACAAGCCATTGCGAATGCATGAAGTACAGCTCTGGCTGCAGGGAGTGCGCAGAAGAAGCCAGTGCCCACATTACTGCATGTCAGCACTGGACTTGACAGGTGACGTGAATTTGCACCCCTAGCAGGAAACTGTTCTCACTATGCAACAAACCCTTCCTTTCCAAGTTTCATAGGCTTGCAGCACCTCCTGTCCTGGTCAACTTTATTATTATTAATATCATTAATTACGTGATCTGATGTAATTTGTAAACACATTTTCACATGATATTAGAAATGATGATAAGCAGTAACCTCAATACACATCTCACAGAATTAGACCCTAAATCTTTTGTATGCCATAGGGATTCCTTGTAGGCTATTACCAGCTTTGATAGTACTTGGTTCAAGTCTACATGAATACTTTGTTTTCAAATTAATGTTTCATTTCAAATATAGTGTAATGGGATCTTTTATCAGGCACCTCTGTAAAGTTTAGAAACTTGCACCAGATGTCCAGCAAAGGCTTGCAGCATTTACCTACTACAAGCCAGCAGATGTTACCATTTTTTATGGCTTATAACTGCTGTAAGGCCTGTATTTTGGGAAGTGGAGAAGTTATGCAGTCTGTTAAAACAGTAGAGGAATTATATGGAAATTGTGACCTGCTAGCACTGAAACAGCCTAACAGTTGTGGAGTCTTAAAAATCCACCTGTCCTGCAATGGATTTTCTATTTGATGCAAAATACATTTCAAAGTAACACTGAAATCCTGTAAAACAAAACGAAACAAAGCAAAACAGACAAAACACTGTCACCTTGCCCAGAAGTAAAAAGCAAAATACCTGATATCACAGCATTCACAGAATGGAGCCTATATTCTGTCACAGATCTCATGGGATTAGCATAATACAAGTATGAAGAATATCAGTAATTGCACAAGGATCATGGACTGTACTGTATCAGTATGGCTTTCCTGCATTCCTTAAAAGCCTCCTCCCTTCTAAACAGCCGTGTAGAAAAGGCAGAGCCTTCTGATTCCCTGCCTCCAAAAACCACAGAAATTAAAATTAAAAAAAAAAAAAAAAAAAAAAGAACCATACCCTAGCACAGTCAAAGCAAGCAAAGCACAAAGCATGAAAAAAATATCCTGCCCTAAGTCCTTCTTCACCTGCTGACTATGACAGCAGTATGCAAGCAGTGTGCAAGAGGCCTGCTGTTCAGAAACCCCCTGGCATCGGTGATGCTCGAGGCATGAGCAAGAGCCCATGTACGCTCAGCTGCCAGACCTGAGGCTCAAGCTGGGCTTGCAGCCTGAGCAGCAAGGACAGGAGAAAGTGCAGAGGACTTACACTAGCTAAGCAACTGAAATTTGGCGTTTTCCAGCTTTAAGCAGCTCCCTTATTTTACTCACAGTTATTTTTCATGCTTTTCCCACAAAGTCTACTCTGAGACACTCAAATCTGGCTATGAGGGTTCATCTGGTTAAAGAGTTCTTATTTTGTTGAGATACATGTTTGTCAACTCCACAATCAAGAAAAGATGCATAAACACTGTTTTTCCCCCAAATTGTTCTATGATAGTGGGGGGGGGGGGAAGGGAGGAGAAGAAAAAGAAAAGGTGATACAAGGTTTCTGGGATGGTAGCTCTTCCTGTAGGTATTGTTTAGGGGATTATCTCTGAAACTTCCCTTCCTGCTCTGTAATTTACACTGTTCCTGCTGGTAATGTTTGTAAGAAACATAAGCAGCACTAATGGGTATGGATCACTCTTCTCCAAGACTGTAAAAAAAAAAAAAGGAAAAAAAAAAAAAAAAAGGACTGTGGGGAATGATGACCCTGTTAGATCAATGCAGCTGCAGATTGGTTCTTATCCTGCTCAGGTTATTTTCCTTAAATGGCATCGTGGCTCACACTTTCTGCTGAAGGCTATCCGTATCTGTTCAAGTTCATGACAGCTATTCTTAGACACGCTTTCACTTTTAACACTATTACCAAGAATACTTCTCTCTCTCTCTCTCTCTTTTTTTTTTTTTTTTTTTTATGAGAATGAGGAGACAGTGCCTCTTTAATCAGGATCAGATCAATTTAGCTGAAATAAAATTATTTTCTATAATTTGCCTATAGTTATTCACAGGATTAGTGAGAAAATGTCACTGAGCAGATACTTGTCTGCTCATTAACATTCATGACAAAACCTTCCAGTAGGGTTGGCTTCAGCTGCTGATGGAGCAAGACTTAAAAGAAATTGGCTTGTCTGTGAAACAGCTGCTAAGCAAAGCCACCATGCAAGGGAACTGGTGATAATAAGATGACTACACTGGGAGGGAGCACAGTATATTTTAAGCTACTTTGAGGCATGCAGTGGGGGTCCAAGAATTCGAACACGATGGTCTGTCTATTGCTAGGAACAGGAAAGAGTTGATCATTACAAGTCTGCTTATTTGGATGAGTCTTGCCCTAAACATTGAAGTAAAAGAAATCCAGGCCTGCTGTAACTCTTTGCTTCATGTGACTTTCCTGCCTATTGGAAGCCTCTTAAAAGCCTGTCGGCTCTTTCTTTTTCCCTCTAGTTTTGAGAAGTGCCATTGCCGGAACAGGTGCTCTATTCTTTGCTAGTAAAAATGATCACCTACTGTATTTCAAGGAATCTCTCTCATTTTGAGGCTTTCTTCTTTAGTCAAGATTCCCAGGAGAGGATTCCCTGGATCCTCATGCACCCCAAACGGAAATTCCAAACCTCAAATTTTTGCAAACGACCATCCATATGGCAATGTAACAGCAAGTGTGCAGGTGTCAGCAATACAGATGTACAAATCCACACATAAGGCTCGCTCAAGAAACATTTGGCAGCTGGTATTATGTTGTGTACTCATGCTAATTCACACTTACCAGCTAGAATATAGAAACCAAATGAAAAATACTATTGTTAAAACTTTGGCTCTGAGTGATTGCTGAACCCCGCTTACTATGTTAATATAACAATTACATACGCTAATAAAACAATTAATTAGAAAAAAAAATGAACGTGGAAGAATGGAACAATTACAATTCCCATCACAGTGACAAGTCCTTAGAAATGCAGAGGACAAATGAAGAACATTGTATAGGGCTTTAATAAGCAAGAACTGATGCCAGTTAAAACAAAGGCATCTTTCCTTTTTTTTCTGATTGTAGCTGGTTCCAAACTTAATAATTTTTAAAGTTCTCTGTTAAGAATACCATTTCATTCACAGCTTCTCAGGCTTATAGATATTACACAAATTAGTTATTACAGCAATTTGGAAGAAACTGCAGTTCTAGTAAAAATGCATCAGAAAAATGGATATAGAAATGATGTAGAAATGTATATAAAGTATGTATTTGACCAGAAGCTATCTTTTCTATCTTTCTTATCACCAGATTGAGTTCCCTGGTTAAAGACTAGATCACGAATGGGATCTGGGGCAAAATCCTAAAAAGGAAAACAGTCTTCAAATCAACTCTCAAAAAAGCAATCAGAAAATCATTTGATCTATGCTTAAGTGTATGGATTTGGGACAGAAAGGACATGATAGAAAATCCAAAATACTGTAAGATACCAATGGTAAGACATATGAAAATCAGATCATAATTCAACAGAGAATACCCTTAGAGTGTCATATGTTGTCAAAACTAGCATTACCTTAAGGCATGCCTGGTACACCAGAAAAAAAATGCAAATACTGCAAGAAATTCCACATTATTTTGCAAAAGTTTTCAAAATTATACAAATGTCTACAGGAACAAAGAGGCTGGCACCAACACTAGTTCAAATTAATTCCTCACAGGAGCAATGATAGTATATTCTGTCTCAACATTACTCAAATGTTCACCCACTCTGTTATGTCTGCGGCTCTTGCTAAAAATAGGTCCTATATATAAAAACTTCCATGAAAGATTACAGCTGGCTGTATTTGTTTCATTCTATGTGGTATACTAGCAACAAATAGCAGAGTCATGTATCAGAACTTCCTTGTACAATCAAAATATGAAATTAAAACAAAAAAGATGATCTCCAAAAACTATAATATTGAAGTTACCCAACAATTCAATATTTGTTTTTATGCCAAAAAGTGCCATCCTGTTTTAGATTGCAAGAAAATCTACCTGTTTTTATATTGAAAGGCACAGCCTATTAGAAGGATATATTTTTCCATAAATGTATTGCTCTCCTAGAAAAACTGGGCAGTTTTCCATATAAATCAACCACTTCTGAAAAATTGTAGAATGGTATTAAAATACTGTGACATAAAGTTCAGTTGCTCAGTGATGATATTGAGACTTCACATTGCAAATTCCCTTTAAAAATCAATGATAAGCCAGAAGAAATCAACTAGTCTTTTAATCTGACTTCCTGCAGAGGAGATCTGTAAGAATCTCAGAATGTAATGTTTAAAGCAGGTCAATAACTTTGAGGTATACCCTACCATCAATAAAGACATACAGCCTTGATTTACAGAATTTCAGGTTACTGAAAAAGCCGCCACATGTTCAGGTTCATTGCAATACCAAAAGGCATCAGGTTTCCAAATAATTAAAAAGGCAGCCTCTGACTCCACGGTAAATTAGGCCAGCATTTTCAGTGATCTGCATTCCTCACCAAACACCAAGGATCATCTTGGTTTCCTTCTAGAAAAAGAAAAAGCTCTGCAGTTGCTTTTGATGGTTTCCAATGTCCATGTTTATGCAGACACAAAAATGCACGGAAGAAAGCATTCAACACAAATACAGATTTCATACTTAGCTAAGGCCATGACCAAATGTTCTGAAGCTCTTTTAATGTTTGCTAATCTGCAATTTATGAGAAGAACTTCATAAATTATGACTTGCAAATATGGATACAAGCATAAAAATTACTTAGAGTTCATTATTAAAGAAAAGTTTTTAGCAAATCGTGGCAATGGTCCCTTGATTCCTCTCCCAGATCTTACAAAGGCTGAGGGCCAGAAGAGGTCAGAATAATGACAAACAAATAAAAAACAAAAACTGCCTTTATAGACTTTCCCTAGATAGAAAAGATTTGTATTTAATACTGCCTGCGTGGTTTGCATTAAAATCCCTCCCAAATGCAACTGAGGCCTGACTGCAACCAAGACCCTCTGAGAGACTCTGTGCACTGCAAGAAAATTATGCAGGAAAAAAATAGAGCCTTAAGGCTACAGACTGCAGACTACAAATAATAGCTCTGCAATAACAAAAAGCATGGAAGATCCATAGTTCATCTTGCAACAGTGAACATAATTGCAAACCTAAATTTTGCATTTGAAATTAGGATACAAAAATTATAAGCCTCTCTATGCATATCTAATCTGTTTTCTCAACATTAGCCAAGCCTGCAGGCACTTAACAGTCTGATTCTTGATGTTATTGTAATTAAAGGCAATACTCAAAAGGCTGATAAGGGTACCAGCTGTAAGTTAACCCTTATCTTAGCCAAACTGACAACTGCATGTGTAGGGAAAAGAACGTTGGAATTCATCTTGGATATCTGACTTAAATCCCATAACCTTGAAAACAAGTAAATTATATCCAGCCTACCGTCAAACTTCTTGTGCCGGGACACAAAAGTAGTGCGTACAAAGTGACTTGTTTCCTCCACTAAGTTTTCAAACTCCAGTTTGCTCTGCTGGCTTAACTTGTCCTCCATTTCTGAGGTGCAACACGTATATTCCTGAGGGCAGATTCTCAAATGTTCCCCTAGAATCACAAGAGAAAATGCATTAGAAATATTTAAATAGATATATGCCAGAGTTTTCCATGAACTTTATATTCATACATGATATCCCTTCAGTTAAGAGATTTGTGCTATACCAGGAGCTCTTTAAGGCTTGACCACTTCATTGGGAACATTTTGAATCTATATCAATGACTTTGCCACAGCTGGGCATTCTACACACAGGTGGGGAGACACGTTTTGCAGAGACTTTTTGATATTTCAGAAGCAAAACTTTTTCAAACTCAACATGATTCCTGAACTGAGAACGCCTTTCTCATAAACAGAGAAAAACTTTAAAATGCTATGACAATTGCTTGCTTTTTGTTTGTATTCAAAATGCCTTCAGAGATACCTAGTAACATGAGCAGTTACAAGCCACCAGAGATGTCTTGCTGTCAAAACCAAAAAAACACAGAAATTAAATGTTTCTGTAATATGGTCCTACTCTGCTGGGCAGAAAGGTGGTTAGAAATGTGATTCTTTCCTTCTGTCTCAATGCATGCCCAAATGCACCAAAACACTCTCCCCTTCTACCATTTTTCCCTTCTGCTTGAGTAAGTGACTTTTAATGACTGTGTTTGGGTGCCACATGTTTTCTTAGACGTCTTTTCTTGTCAGACATAGCAAATGCTCCACTGAATGGCAGAAAGCAATGAAGAGTTTAATTAATGCTTATGTTATACGGAAATGCAATGTAAAAGGTAATGAAAGCCTCTTATTTAATTCAATAGATTTATCTCTTGAAGCACTGTGCCAGTTCTTCTGACAATATTGCTTTCTTCGGTACAATTTGCAAGTGGAAACCAATTCTTTAGCTCATGAAATTAAAATGGTCTGTTATTACATGAAATGTGAATTTCCAATTGACACTGTACTATGGGTGTCAGAAACATTTAGCTCAGTTTGTGCGAAGGCAAGAAATTCTACCATTCCCTCTTGAGAAATAAAAAGAATGATCTGCCTCTATGATTAAAGCTACTTGTAAGGCAATGAAAACATTTAGCTTTCTGTACACCAAATCCTGATTAAAAATCCCTCTGCAAATCCCTTAAAGGTGCAAATAAAATGATACACAAAGCCCAAGGGTTAAATAAATACTGGGGACCTGATTCTCATTTATATCAAGGCACCTTTGTACCACTGCTGAGCCATAAAGAAGATTTACATGCAATTTATACCTACTTTAAGGCTACTTTTCACCATTCTTATTATGTAGTGAGGAGAATCAGGCCCTGAGGTTTATACTTCCCAAGGGTGTCATACATTTAGCTGCTGCATCATCTTGAAAACAGCATCAAAAAGAGGTTTGTACATGCTTAGAATAAACACTGTCCTGTACATGAGTCTGCCCTGACCATATTCCAGTTTTTATATTAGTTTTTGAATGAAGTCTTTTGATTTGAAGTTTAGTCACTCCCCAGACCTGACCCATCAACCCAGACTTAATTTGTTTTTCTGGAAGAGTTCACCTGTAAAGCCATGAGATTTCTTTTAGCAGTCTCAAAACTTTAAAAAAAATCACAGCTATATATCTTGAGGAAGGATCATTTCATTATCATCAGTTATTGTTTTGCAATAATACCTACAATTTCTAGCCACATACCAAACCACCATTGCGTTAAAGACTATATGAACACCAGAAAAGGAGATACTGCATTACCATCAAAATGATGTAGGGATTATCTCCCACATCTGCTAAACTCTCCCAACACTATCAGCTTAACCCCTCCCCATTCTCAAAATCAGGCATCTAAACCAGAAACAACCCATGTAAGGACTCATCAGCCAGCTGCTATCAAACGTAAATGAAAAAAACAAAGTGATGCTTGCTTTCCTCTCTGGGAGGGCCCAAATAAGCCTTCCTGGAGTAACAGTCATGTCCTGAGTTCTCATCAGAGGCCAGAAGGAGAAGGAAAACTGAAACGGCACAATTATAAGCACTTGTATAGTCTTGATTAATATATATACAATTATTATTACAATAATTAATTACTTACAATAATTATTACAATAATTATTACAATGATTAATATATATACATATATACCCTCTCCATACATCACTCCATTTCCTAGATAAACTCAATTTTTTGCTCAACGGAAAGCACTGGGGAGACATGCTGTCCCATTTCCAGCCACAGTGGTAGCTTATGCTTTGTGTAAGAATAACCCCCTTTAGCACTGGAGTCATGAATTTTTATAAATTCATTTTTTTCCTCCTGTTCATTTCACATTGTTTTTTTTTTCTTCTCTGTCTGGCTTTATTTGCAATATTTTCAGAGCTGCCAGAGTATCAATTGAACTAATAATAATCATCAAGACTTAGTGAACAACAGCCATAGGTGTAGGTTTTTAAGACGTTATGTTATTCTGAGTATTACAACACATTAAAGAATATTGAATTCAGTACTACAGTCATTTGTGTAGTATTACTAATTTATTTACGATCTTAGTTTCTCTTTACTACAAAACCTACTTCCCAATTTATTTTAAAATGCACCATAACAACTATGATCTCATTCAGATAGCTACTGTACTTATTTCATATATCTACATATGGATTTTCATCAAGTTTCTTCTTTTTAATTCACTGGATTTTTATACAGTCATTACACTCTTACCTGCTGAAATAGGAAACTCATTATTATCAGAAATACGCACAACTTCTACACCACCTCATCCCTTTCCTAACAATGTATCTTCCTGTATCATCTATACTAACCATCTACCTTCACTGCAAGCACTTCACTAAACTATAATCAGCTTCTGAAAACAGCATTTCTAGTTCTCCTATCTTCCCCCCATGGACTCCCTGCATTTTGGCGGAAAAGAAATAATAACAAAAATATTGTGTTACTCTTCATGTTCTGCTTCAAGATCATATTTTTCCTCCTCCTGGTCCCTGCACTGGAGGTTCAGGCCAGAGCATAGATCAAGCAGAAGTATCTTCCTCTGCTCTGCGGCAATGGAGTGTTTGTAGGCTGATCAGCCTAAGAGGTTCAGCTACACTTAGCTAAGATGATGACTTCAGAAATTGGGGGGCATAAGCACGTTTGTACTGACCATGAGCGGCTGCAGATCCCAAAGGCTCGCAGCTCAGCTAAAAAAAAATGTGGGCAGATTTTGTAGAAATGGCGAATGGAAACTTCCTCATACAAACAGTCCTTTT
Source organism: Rhea pennata (assembly GCF_028389875.1). Classification (NCBI taxonomy): domain Eukaryota; kingdom Metazoa; phylum Chordata; class Aves; order Rheiformes; family Rheidae; genus Rhea; species Rhea pennata. The sequence goes on from NC_084663.1 coordinate 162,500,399, forward strand.
TGTATGCTTGATCTTAATTTCCCTTTTTAAAGCAGTGATTACCATTTTGTGTTTGTGCTTATTAATCCCCCAATTTATATTATTACAACCAGATCATTCATTACCTGGAAAATAAAAGCAGTCATTATTTTCTCAAAAAAAAAGGTCATTTTTTTTTAATTAAGGGTGGTGTTCTTATTTTGTTTTGGCTTTTCTGCTTATTCCATGCAAATCAGTCGTACTACAGGCTGCTTGGATTGGAAATAACTCTGCAGGCTATATTTGAATGTGCTTCCTCTATTTCCTTGAACAGGCTCATTTACCATTTGAGTTTTGTAATATATTGTTCTATTACTCTAAAATGAGTTTAATCGTTGATTTGTGTATATACACACCTTAAGTATTTTGCAGGCTCAAAATGTGCTCACAGCTAATGTGCCAATTCTTGCCTTGGGAAACTCCATATGGTCATGGAGTTAGCATACATTCTTATGCTAATTTTAGTGAAGATTTTATGGCGCAAGTGGCACTGGATATAACTGACTGGTTTCTCCGTGTCGCAAATGGTGTCTCCACAGACAAGCTCGACAGACCGTAGTTACGCTGCACCAGCATTATGCCAGACGAAACACGTATTAACTCAGCAGTTCCCCGCAGCTTACCACAGCTCCTCTAACCACCATTTCCAACCGAAGATGCTGACCTACATGCCTCTCCTTTTGTGGCCTGTGTTATATAAATCAAATCAATTGCCTACTACAAATTCAGCTGCCCAGTACTCAATTTCAGTTTTATTACAGCTGTAATCTCACACCTGTCTTCACACGTTCCAAATTGGCAACTTTTGCAGTTGAGTTTGGTAATCGTGCTAGCATGTTGCTGTGAAGTGTAATAAAACAATTTATAAAGCACTTGTTTTATATTCAGATATACAGCAGTTTGGTGTTGCCACAAAACGCTACAGAAACTCACTAGAGCTTTATGAAAAATTGCAGCTTACAGCTCTCAAACTGAATAAATGCTTCTTCTGTGTATCAAAATGCCACAACTGATTTGAGCACAGCAACTACTTCCAGATGATGCAATTTGAAGGTGTAATAAACCCCATGGAATATAACACTGCCCTTAACAATTTCACCACCAAATTTCATGGATGCCCGATGTAAGCACTGGTTATAGTATTACAGCTGGAAGCATGTTTACAGAAAATATTTTGCATCAGCCAGAATTCTTAAGGGTCACGTTGCAAGTTTAGAAATTTCAGGCACAGTTCTTTAGGAGGTAGTCAGTTTTATACAGTTTCTAAACCTGTAAAATTCATAAATTAAAAAACAGTACAAAACTTTTTACCTAGACTGTTCCGCCTACAGAATGGTAAGACTAATTAATTGTATGACTGGTGATAATAGAAACATATGATCACTGCACTGCTTCATAAAGCCAAAATGAACAAATGTCAATAAATATAAAGGGTAAATGCAACGTGTGCTTTCAAATTTGGTCTTCCTGTAAGCACTGACAAAATTTAAAGGAAGACAGAGTAGCTTCACCTCCTTCATCCTGTGAATCAGGTTAATGTGATTGCAATTTTGGACTTCCTCATTAATTAAATTTGTTAAAAATACAAATATCTGTCTTAATGGATCTGCTTTGAAGACTGAACATGAGACCAGCTCATATACAGCCCTTGATGGAGAAGATTTATTACCATCTTCAGAACTTCATACTGGCAGAATTACAAAGGGCTGCAGCTGCTGCAATTCTATTTCTGCATTAACATTTTCCAACTTATTTCTATACTTTCTATATTTTACCTTTAAATACAATAAATAGAGAGGGAAAAAAAAAAGAAAAAAAAAACTTATTCAGCTATAACCTTGCCCCCTGCTTATTGATTTGGTTCTCTGTCTGTATTGGCGATTATGTTTTTGAACATCTGCTTTTCAAAGCTGGTAATGTGTTAAGTGCTCTGCCTGTGAAATCAGGACTAAATGCTAAATATGGGAGAACTTTCTATGATCGCATTATTAAGTTTCTACCATGGAACACCATTCCTCTCCAGCACACATATATCCTTCTGTCACTCATAAATGTAAAGATAAAATAGTGCTGTAGAATAATTTGATTTATAATCACCTTTATCTTAAAAAAAAAGTACCATGTTTTCTGCATTGACTTATTTAGCAGTTAAAACTAAATTAGAAAGATGAGTTTCATCATTTCAGCCAATATTCAAATAATGAAAATTAAAATATCATTTTGCTGGACAAAACCTGTTCCCTAATGAAGAGTCCCAAGGCTCCTTCTGACTTTGTAATTATCTCCTCTGTGGGGTATAACAGCCCTGCAAGCAGCCTCTGTAAGATTGCACCTGACACTCAAGCTGCAGAATTGAACTTTCCCACTTAAACTAAAAGGAAACAGATTATGTTTTAAATTAATTCTATTGTAATGTTGCCCTGACAAGTGCTGATGGGAGCAACGTTTGCGCAGAATATGATACCTGAATCAAGCTCCCTGTAAAATACAGAGCATGCAGAGCATGCCATCAGAAATAAATCTCCTGATTTAAATCATCAGAATAACAAACCTGAAAAACTTGCATGTCCACTAGACTTTAATAAACCAGTGCAACTACCCCAGGAAGGAAAATGACTCATTTGTTTGCCCTGGACCCAAATCATCTTTCCTCAGATTTCTTTTGTTCCGTGAGTGCTTTGAGGTCAATTAAAAAATGAATGCCTTCCAAACAGACCGATAATTAGTTAACAGTCTCTTCATTATGAGTCCCACAGGGAACATTCATTTGCAAGAAGCCCTGACCCTGTTGTCCTTGGGAAGCCCTCAGTAATAAGTTACAGAAGTGGAGGCCAAGGCAAACCTGTTCAGACCAGGACTACACAGCTGCCAAAGAAAGAGATAAAGTCCCTAGAGCCTTCCTAACTAAACTACCAGAAGCAGTACCACCACTCCAACGCTCAGGTTCATTTTATTTTCCAAGCATACGGAGTCAGACAATTGGTTTTTGATAGCGCAGTTTGTGAGAAGAATCTTTAGTTACCTCTCGGGGGGTGCATTACTGACATTTTGCTCGGCGCGTTGCGGAAAGCAAACTGTGCGGCTGTGATTCAGCATTGCACAGTTTCATCATCTCACTGGCTTCATGGCTGTTATTTTCTGATTTCAAAGCACGCTCCTGCCTGGGAATGGCAGCTAACTTCCCCTCCCCCTAAATTGATTTTTGCTGTTTATTATGTCTCCCACTATAGTAGCAGAAATATCTTATATAATAGTATAGTGAGAAGGAAAGCACAAGCAAGCACATTGCGTTACCATGCTCATGAAATATGGTGCAAGCAGTTTTTGTATTTCAGCTGCTCTCTGAACAATTTTATTATTAAGATAGCAGGATGACATTGTACACAACCATGCAGTTATGAAGGGCAGAGTAACACTGGTTACACTATTACTAATATGCAGGCAGGAAACGTTAAAGTTACATGAGCTACAGTTATACCATTCGACTGCACTGTAAAGCATATTTTAAAGCTGTGCAGAACACTTGCTGATCACTGTATCGCCATGAATAAAATCCATGTTTCTAAAATACAAAACATAACAACATGTGTTCAAGAGTCGTTAGTCACGGCGCTCTTCTGTTCTTCATACGGCTTCAGTCTGTCCAAAGAAAACTTTTTACACCAGCATTGGACAGATGTATCTACTGCCTCGCTCTTCTGATTGATAATGACCTGTTCCTACAACATCAGTTGCAGAAATAGTTCATAAAGGCAACTAAGCTATACCTTGGGTTGGGTTTAAGTCAGAGGCTGTATCAGTTACTTCACTGATAAGACTTCGGTGCTATTGCCATGAGCTCTTTTCGGAGATACTCTTCAGCCTACGCATACAACTCAGTCTCTGAATTTCCCATTTCCTTACTTGCTTAGGTACACAAGCATACAAAAAGGGAGGCTTCAATTTATAAAGACCTCACAGTCCTGTTATTGTACTAGCCCAAGGTCTACACATGAAATATCAGGGTGAGAAACTATGGTCTTTGGCCTTTCATTTCTTTTTGGAACCAAACATTGCAATGAACAAAATGCCACTCTCAGCTCTTTCAATATTAACCTTATCATGACACTAGCTGTAAGGCAAAAAACAAAACATCTTCATCAAGTTTGTGTGTGTTTGAATTTACAGGGAAAAAAAAGAATCTTCCCTTTTCCCCAGTGTATTATAAATATGGCCACAAGTAAAATGAGTAGAAAAATCACTGAATGCAAGAATCCAAAGAGATGCAAAAGCTAATGGCCTGTTATCCTCCACACAGGGGTTCTGCGCTCTGTGATCCAAGTTTGGTGCAGTGTGGTTGTGTGACTTTGGCTCAGATTTAGTTGCTGCTACACTGTGAGAAAGTCCAAGCTAAATCCATGCAAGATACTGAAAGCAAAACTATGGACAGGCTTATAGCAGTTAAAGGATTCCAGGGGAAAAATTCTGAAATGAGAAGATATAAAACCCTAAAAAAAATATGTTTTGATGCACTATGTGACAAAATATAGTTTTACTGAACTGAAAAAATGTGCATTAGACTATATGAATCTTATAAATTACAAGGCTTCTAGTTATCAATAGGAATTTAAAACTTCTCGTTAGATATTGCTAACAATAGTGTGAGACCAGTAATTCTATTATTAACATTATGGAGAAGCAAACTGATTAATAAACAGGAAATTATGACATATTTTCAATACATGGTATTTCCTTAGGAATTTCCTCAAGATTCAGCAATGAAGACTAATGTTCTTGAAATCCTCTGTTCACTGCTGCTATCAGAATATCAGTTTCAAAGTCAGCTGTTAGATCTCCTAGAGCCAGGGCTACAGGCTGGGACATCCAAATCCTCCAGTCTTAAAGGTAAACTGGATTCAAGTGCTTTCCTTGATTCAAGGGCAGCTGGTCTGTGTGTCTAGAAGCCCAGAGGTATCTGGACCTAAGGCAGTGCATATGACAGGGCCATTGCTCTTCAGCAGAGGCTGGGAAGCCTTGAAGGCTTTGTGGTTTCTTTCCTGTGGCAGTCCGAAGGCTTTCTGACTTTACAGCAGAGAGCTTGGGAGTTTTGAAAACCTCTGAGGCTTCCTTCCAGGTGTTCTGTGGTAGGAGATCAGAAGTGCTCTCAGCATCTGGCTCAGATCAGTCTATCAGGCTTCTATACACTTCCCTATGCATCTAAAGTCTTTAGCTATACTCCTGCATAAAAAGGGTCCAGCAATCGATCCCATGCCATTTGGTGGAGCTTGTGCCCACATTTCTTAGGGTTAACTCCCTCTGTTCATAATGAATCTGGAAGCAAAACAGTTGGCCCTGTCAGAAAGAGAGCCAATGTGGGAGCTAGCCATTAGCGTAGATGATCTTGGGGCCAGTGCTTGAGATTGGTCCTTTTAAGGCATTGTGTCTTAGATCTTGAGTCCTTTGATTAGAGTAGAGTCTTTCAGAGGCAAAGGACTCTGGATGCTGGATTCAAGGAGACTGCCAGAGCAGGCAAAATGTTGCCCTTGAAGGTCTCCTCATCCGAAGGAGGCCACATGGCAGGAACGCCTTGCATCACAAATGCGGGAAGCTTGAGAGCTTAGGCAGCCCTGCAGCCTACCAGGAAAACCTGCTTGCAATATCATATTTCTGTAAGTCAATATTTTGTAACAGAACTCTGTTTGCTCTGAAAACTTTTAGCTCACTCTAATTAACAGAAACTATGCTTCTGTAATGTCAGCCAGCCACAAGAATAGCTGCCAAAAGGAAAATGAAAGCTCTTTAGAGCAGAAGATAGTAACTTAGCCCACAAACAACAGTTGCAGATTTTCACTGTTCCCTATAGTGTTTGATATCTGATTCCATTGTTAGTCCTGTATAGCTTTTTGTATTGGATTTAACCACCAAAAAAGATTGAATAAGAGTTTTTAGCTGTTTTTATTATTGTCCTTTTGATAGTGCCCTCTATGGCTTGTGATACTTGGCAAGGCTCAGGGTCTTCAAAATCAATAATTGAATGTACCAGAGCTTCTTGCCCTTCAAGTGTTTTAATGTTAAAGGTTTGACATTTATGATTAAAGATCAACTTGAAAGGAAATCCCCATCTATATCTGAAGTCTTCTCTTACATAACCATATTCTTGAGTGGACATTTTTGATTGAAAAAAAGAAAAGAGGCTCCTATCCACTTTTATATACTTAATCAAAGCATTTAAGTCTGGAAGAACACAGTAATAGGCTAGAAAGGTGCCATCAGTCTCTCAAAGAATTACTATTCTATATTATTACTATTAATATATTATTAATATGCATTTTTGGCATATTTGAACAGTCTAATTAAACTCTAGACAAGCTGCTTACAGTGGTGACCTCTAGTTACCGTGCAGCCATCACTTCTGGAAAAAAAAATCAATACTTTTTATTTTTTAAGTGAAAGAATATCACACGCTAGGCACTGTATTTTCCTTGAAACAGCTTGATAATTCTTCTTCATTACGGCTGAATTGGCTATTTCCTATAAAGATGACAAGGCACTCTTTAGTGCAATTTACTTAGTGCAGTTCAGCTGACATAATACGGACAGATTTTATCCAAAGAGAAGCCTTGTTTTATGAAGGAAACTCTTTGCAGGTGTATAGCAGATGGAGCCAGGAAGAAAGTAAGCAAGGACTATGTCATAGCAGAGGCTGGTTGGGCTTATTCTCTTTAGTACGAGAAAGGCACCTCTCCAAATTAAAAGCACCCTGAATTTATTTCTCTATTGGTCTAGAAACTATGCAGAATGAGACACTTCTTGGCACTTTCTGGACTTTTCTGCATGGATGGAGCCATGGGAGGATGCATCATATTAATGCTACATGGAAATTTAAGTAATCTTAGTGTATGGCTGTACAAATCTTAACTGACTGCTACCTTACCCATAAAACCAATGTGTAGGAATGTGCAAGTGGTAGACATGCTTGCATTGCAGATGTAGCTGTAACGCTTCCAAGGCTTGTTCTTTTTCCTTTTATTTTTTCCTAACATTTATCCTAGGCAAACCTAAGTTGAGCAATTCTTAAGGCCTAACGTAAGGGTTTCAAACCAGCTGTGGAACCATCTCTTTTCACAAAGGCATTTACTCAGTGCTTCCAGTGAAACAGTGTGAATTTGTCTCCCTTTCCTCACCTCCTTCTCCTGTAAGGCTTCACTCTCTGGAGTTAAATGTGGTCCTCGCTAGGGTGGGGGCCTGTGCAATGCACAGTGCATTTTCACAAAGTAGAAGGGCTTTCTGAGTTAAGCAGTTATCATTTACCTCTTTAACAGAGAGAATGATGATGGCTACCTAAAAAAATCTCTGGAAATAGCAACAATAAATCTGTAAGATAAGAGCTGGGTCAAGGTGGACATAATTCAGACATTATGTGCATTCACTAATGTTTTCCGATTTTTTTTGTTTGCTTTTTTTTGGATGGGTTATATAAATAGTTCCACTTTGGGCTCAACTGCAGAAGTAGTTAATATATTAAAATATTTTCAGGGGCTATGTTGGGCCAGTGCATGCCCAAAAGCTTCATCTGGAATGTTTTTCCCTTATCACCTTCACAAAGAACTTGAAGAAAGGGAAATAATAGCCCTTAGTAGTACCCCTGAATTTTCTCCCATTACAAATCCAGCAATGTTGATTCTTTCAGTCAATAGTATTGACCTTTACTGCCATTAAAAATAATTTTTATATGAAATGCCTTAGTAAAACTCTTATTACGCTTTTACTTATCCTTGTCTTTATCATCTACCAAAAGGAAGCCATATATATTTTTAATTTCCTTGTATATCACAAGTGAAGTTATAAAAATATAGCTGACAAGGTACAGTTCAGGGATACGTCTAGTAAAATATATATGTAAACAAGTAACTTTGAATAGTCATCTCCAGGTATCTTATTCTAAAACACTGTTCTCCTGGGCAAATACAAGAAATGTCTGGAATTAATGAAGAAAGAGGCTAAATTATCCAGTAAACTCTACAAAGCACCTAAAGGAAGATCTCCACTCACAGGTAAACAGGCTGTCGCAAGAACTACACTTTATTTCTGTGTGATTTTGTTTAAGTTACAGCACAACTTTGTTATAGTTCTTGAATGTCAGTCTGCTTAACTCCTCTCTTTCCTATTTTGACTCGACAGGCAATGAGGAGATACCAGGAGAGGTAATAAAGCACAAACCAGAGCTGGTAGAGCTGTTATGAGAAGACTACCTGTGCTAAAAGCTTGCAATATAGGAATAAGCTCCATACACTCTGCAGAGTGGACTGTGGATTAACTGTAGTTCCTGACGGTCATTGATGTTTCTAGGATGAAGTTGAACAGCTGCCAGGAATTTGGCTTTAGGGTGGTGGTTTAAACTGTTGACTTGGAAAGTTATTGTTAAAAGCAATAGTATATACAAATGATGCACACTTGCACAAAAATACATATAAAATCAAATGCACTGCATGGAAAAGCATACTTTCTTCTTGTGAAACTGTTGAAAACCATTCTTGGAAATGTTCTGAGTCAAGTTTGGCTGCTTTTGTGAGGAAAAGTATCAAGATTAGTCTCTTTCTAATGTATTTATGAGATAAAGCAGCAAATCACATGACTTAATCAACAACAAAAAAAATCAGAATAGTTTATGAAAAAGACATATTCAAAAATATATACACCTACCAGTAAATAACCTATTCACTGAGTTAGCACTTTTCTAAATCACAAATTAGGGATTCATGATCCCACTAAATACAATATATATTATTAGTTAATAGCCCTCACAGTGCTTTATGTTTCTGAAAGAGATTTATAGGTTTATAATGAGGAACATTATAGTGCAGGTGCTACTAACTGCACTAAAAACTAGGCATAAAAAAAGAAATATGAATCCCATACATCTTCCATTAAATAGAAAATTCAAAAGCATTTTCTTTAAGTTTTTTCCTTGCATACTGCTCTCTGAGAATAAAATGTCTATATTTTGAGGTGACTTCTGAGCAGTGTAGTTAATTTGGTGGAGTTCACATCAGGAGTCCGTAAGTCCAAATTGTTTAATGAATACAGTGTGTAACGAATATTATCGGAAACTTTTTGGCTGTTCTTTATGTCCATTCCACACAGCAGCAGTTTTGAGCACTTGTTGTAGATGTTTCCAAACATCTTCTCCCAAATGCAAATTCTCTTTTTGAGTGATTGAATTATCAATGCCAATTTTAGCTGATACCACTGTTGAAAGAATAACGTCCTATAAGGAGAATCATATTACTACTTGTGTTCTTTTAACAGCACTTGGGGAATACCCCCAATCACCTTCCACTCGGACAGCATGTCTTTTAAAAACAACAGCAGAGGTAAGTAGGTTTAGTCTTCTTTAATGTGGTTATAAATGAAGTATCAAAATTGTATCATAAGAGAATTATTATCCAAAATTAACATTGCTCAGTTTCATGATAAAATTGTAAACCTTTACATAAAAAAGCTATTAAAAACAAGCCATGAATCTTGACTGCTCTATGCTGTCATTTTAATAATTCACTATTATCTGACTACTCCTAATTTAAAGCAACTACCTAGCCCAGTTTAACATTGCTTCCTAAGATACAAAAAAGCCATCCACAGAGTTCAAAATAAATGTAATTCTGCAATTATTTCTGCACTCAAAAGTTCTAATAAGCAATATGGGATTGCTGACATACATAAAGCTACTCAACTGTAAATGCTGACAGAACCAAGACTTAGATTATAGGACTTTTCTTAATTTTCCTTTTCCTTATTTTTCTAACTACAAGCAGCCTCTGAGAGGTTCATGAACTCCATGCAAGGATCCTAGACTCTGTTCTCCTTAGGTCTGGCCAAGTAGGATCTAAAATTAATGAAATCTATTGGCTTTTCAGATATCACATTATCAAAATCCTTGCTTTAACTTTTTATAATCCATAAATGTCTGGTCACACTTAAATAACTGCTTACACATATACATAATCAGGTGATAAATCCAGCCAAGACAACCTCTATGTATTGAAACCTAAGACATCTAAGAAAACATTACAGTAAGCCCCTGCACTGATCTCGTCTTCCCAGTGGTATTTAAAGCATGAGTTTCTGTAAGGGTTAAAATTAGAGCACAGTAGAAAATTATGTTTTAAGACTAGGATTGAAATAATACTCACAGGACTCAAATCCTTGTTTAAAGGATTCTGGTTCTTAGAATACAGTTGGGAATCTTTCTCCTGAATTGCCCATTTTTGTATGTCAAAATATTGTCTTATTTTACTGTTAAAGGTTGTATAATTAAGTACAGTTGTTCTAGAGATGGATTAAAGTTTCAACTAGCTAACATAAATTCTGTGAGTATTTATATTAATCTGAATAAAATAACTGTAAGGCAAGAAGAGGCTCAAACTATTAGGCATCATTGCATTAGCATCATACTCACTGCAGTAGTATGAAATCCTTTGATGCAAGAAACTGCAAATGCTGAGCAATGGAAAGTTTAAGTTCCTATAGTAGTCTGAAGCTATTATAACTATTACTATTAACAAAAAAAAAAAAATCTGTTAGAAAGTTTAAAACCTAGATGATCATATAATAATAGGATTTAGGCATATGTGCTAGTGACAAAAAAAGAAAAAAAAAAGACATTCAAAGCTTTAGCCAATCTGTCCCCCTCAGAAATGAATTCTAGAATACAAGAGTGTGAACTGAGCTGCCTGCATTTTTATAGGCAGATAGTGCAAACTTTATGTCAAGCTGCAGATCTGTGAATGATACAGACTTTGAAAAGGGAACCAGCATGCAGTTACTTATTACTTATGGCTAATTTGATGCATCATTTAGAGTCAAGACACCATCTAAGACTTGCTTGACAAGATGCATTTAAGGTACAAAATAATCAAAGGGAAACCTTGTCATTTATTTTATTAGCAAATCAGCTTTCTGAATGTTACAAAATTGCTTTTACAAGGGACTGTATCATCAGAACAGATTAATTAAATGAAAGGTAGAGGTAAAGATAGCGAGTATCGTCCACACAGGTGACTGTGTGACTGTTCAAAGAAATACAGTGCAAACATATTGCCTCTGAGTGATTACATTTTACTTTATTAAATGCTCCCATAGCATTGCATGATCATTTCTGCACTTCAAGTCTGCTACTCAGAACTGAACAGAGCTCACCATTTTTTTTCACAGTCAAGCTAATATCATATTCAGTTTTGATCTAAGTTTTGGCATCTGAGATCTTTGCTTGTCTTCTCCAAGTTTGAATGAACCCACAAATCTCAAAAGAAAATTCAGTCAGACTTGTCATATTATATTTTCCTTACTTATCCTTTTATTCAATGCGTAACTTTTCATAACTGAGACCCAACTGTGACCCAGCCCTCTTTTGCTGAATGGGACCACAATCCTTAGACAGTTTCAGTTTGATTTCAGATACTGTAATTACTGTAATTAAATTGTCAAAGGCCTCATGCTTATGAAATGTGTGAAGAGAACTTAAAGGGAAACTAAAAGCAAGAGAAGGACAAAGCGTATTAAGAATTGAGGGTATGCATAAGGTAATATTTGTCCAGAGAGAGCCATGCCATTGCTGGCTGAATTTTCATAAGCTCTCAACTGAAGTAAAATATACAAGCAAAACATAGTATTCTTCAGGCTGAACAAAACCTCACATCATTTTTACATTCTTCGAACTGATTAAACACAACAATTAAGCCACAGCATGACCCTATTTTGGGACCACAGGAAAATCAAGGCCAGGCACTATGTAGTGCAGGATCTACACACTAGTCAGCTTCTGCTCCAGAAGAGGCATAGCCACGTGAGTATCAGCTTGACTATGCTGCATGCTCTGGGGCTGCAAATCTGCCCATACTGCCTTTTTTCAGCTGTATGGTGACAATGAGTTTTCTGGTTAAGCCAACCATGCAATGACTGCAGGTCTTCCATATCTTTCAAATTCAAACATGGTAAACCAAGAGCCAGCATAGTTCCTGACCTCCAGAAAGTGGCAGCCATCCTTTCCGAACGTCCACTCTGTACCAGACACTGTGGCTCATAATTCTGTTCTGGCTTCAAGAGTTTGTGCAATGTTGTACAGCTTTGCTGTTAATGCAATACCTTGATATTTTTTCACAGAACCCTTGTTTCCACAGCAACTTTGAGAAGGTTATGTTGATTAGCATATTTTTTCACGCCAGAACTCGCCCAAAAGAGGGTAATGGTGAGTAGCTTGTATAGCTGTATAATGGTGACAAATCAAACATATGGAGTGTGAAAAAGTGGAGTGAAATCATTGAAGAAGAGCTAGCAGATAACTCATAAGAGGTTTAGCCTTTTTTTTTTTTTTTTTTTTTTTTTTTTTTTTGAAACTGAAAAGTCAAAAATATGGTGCTATTTTTCTGGATGAAATCTGTAGCAAAATCCTAGATTTCTAGGATTTGCTTAAACAATCTCATTCAGATCTTTTTACTTTACTATGCCTTAAAGTTGTACAGATAACTATATTGCTATTTGTCAATGTACCACAATAATAAAAACAGATACAACTTTACATACATGGCATGGGTGTGGTATTCATACATATGTCTCCTGGTCTCCTCATTCATACAGTCCTATGCATACATGCCTTCAGGCTTCCAAACTGAGTACTCAGTCTCACTAAAAATTTATTGCAAAAAAGGGGTTCAAGGACTATCAATCATGTTAAGTTATCAATGGTATGAAGGCAGCAGGCTGAAACTTTTTAAAGATCAATGAAAGTTGTGTTTTAAGAAGTAAATAAAGGGAAAAATAGAACAACAACAACAACAACAACAACAACAACAAAATCCAAGCAACCAAACTGTTAAACTACAGCTAAGGCAATCGCTTGGGCCCTGAATTGGGCAAGGTGAATGTAATTCCATATTGTACAAAGCATCACAACAGCTGCAGGTTAAAACATTGCTGTTCTTCATATAGTATTTTAAAATGCACTTAATTACTGCTGCAATGTAAAAATGTTTTTCCATTACCATAATCTTACATTTTTAAGAAATTAAAATGAAGACAAGAATTTTCATAGTCAAGCTATGCTAAAGATAGTTTCTTACCGAGATGCAAAGATTTATATGCTGGGTGTGTTATGTTGCTTGCACACCTTCAGGGAACAAATTTACCTCAGATGCTTCACTCATAAAATAAATTAAATTAAGATCCTTTCCTTTCATTATCTATTGATGAGCAAAAAGAAAAAGAGTCTTTTCTTCTCACTATACTGACTTTTTGTTTAGTAATGTTCAATACAAACAGAATTTCGTATTCCGTATCTTCTATTCAATTATATTCTGTAGGACAGACTCAGATACAATGATTGACATGACTTATCACACTGAAAATCTTTTTTTTTCTTCCCAATTTCAAGATCTGTTACTTCATGATACCTTTTCTGCACAAAATATTTTCCATATGCATTTTGCTTCTTACAAAATACTCTGAAAAAGCTGCTTTTCTGATTCCCCAGGTGCTCTGTTTTTCTGTATCTCTCAAAAAACAGCCAATAGTCTGTATGCTCACTTGGGATGAGCATGTCTTTAATTTAGTCCAAGTAACACATTTAAATAATAGGAAGATCTGAGCACTTTCAATTCTTTTTCAACTTTTATACATTCAACTAAAATGAGCTTTATTACTGTGATGGTCTACAAGGTTTTTCCCTCCCTGCTGTGGTACATCTCTTATAAATATTCAGAAATCTGTTTTGATGTTGAAAATTTATTGTTTTTCTGTTACTGTACTGTCCTTGGGGGGGGGGGGGGGGAGGGGAAGAGGAGGGTATAGTACTCAGAAAGAAGTTTTCATGTATTATCTACATAAAATGTCTTATTCACTACATAGTAAATGATCTATATGATTTCAATTTATTGGCTAGATAATCCTCAGCCATGTGCATACAAAGGAATATTCACTTTGCTGTAATCAAAGTCATAACTAGCAACTGCTTATACCTACCAGAATTTATACTTCTGCTGATCAAAGTGCAAAGAACATTTATGTCAAGGACAGAAAGGCCACTAAGTCCAAGCTAATGCTAGTCCAAAACATAATTTTTCAAAAAAATTAGAATGACTAAGATATTTCTAGTTCACACTGTATGAAATGAGTATTTTAAATAATATCTATATATTTATTTAATAAAAATTATGTAACTTATGTTTTATAATAAAGTATTTAGTGTATTATGTGTCTTTTTTTTTCTTAAAAGTTACAATACAGTTTCTTCTCTGTGAACCTTAACAATCTGTGGTGGTAGAAGGAGTTAGAAAAATGAGGAGGAAAGAAGGAATGGTAGGAAAAACTATGTTCCCAAATATTTTCAAATTTCAAAGATCCAGAAAGTGTTATCAACAAGAAAAGCAAAAACTGTTCTTAGAGATGAAAGGAAGACAGTGAGGGACGTTCACTCTACTTAAAACATTTCAAAAAAAATTTTTCAAAAGAATTATCTATTGCCCACATTAAATATGTACCGCTTTAGAAGGATATGAATTCACTTTAGCACAGCTTGGGGACCTATACAAGCTCAGTTACAGTTTTCTCCTATCAACCACTGTCAATGTACATATATACAAATGCAACTTCTAGTTACAAGAAGAGAAAAAATATCTCCCTAAATACCAGGCCCTTGGGAAACTCCTTAGAGTGTGGGAAGTTCCCAGTCCTTTCTGGCTTGGGAATCCTGCTAGACCACCAGCTAGTAAAGCTACTAAATTTTGTTGCTGTGACTACAGAAAAAAAAAAGGTATGTTTTTGTTGTCATTTTGACAACCAGTTCTATAACAACTCTCAAAGTTAGCCAATATTCTCCTTTCATTCATTTATCCCTGTAAATTAAATATGTTAATCTTGATGCAAGCTTAGCTGAAAACTAGAAACTTAGAATTCAGTAGAGATCATAAACTTCATTTTGTGAGATTCTGTTCATTCTCAGAAATCAGGTGACCATTCTCATATTTGCTTGTACTGGCGTTGTGAGAAGACGGCATTACAAGCGCTGAAACTCAATGTGAGTGAATTTGCACGACAAGTGCAAAGAACGGGCAGTTGGGAGAAACCTACATATGCTCCTTTTTCACTCCATAAGCATCTACATGCAACCGGGATATTCTCTGAAGAACGGAGACCTCTATCAGTGGCAAACTGTTGACATTTCCAAAGCACAGTGGTGCACAACTGGCTCATAATCTAAGGGCACAGAGAGAAATGGTGAAGGCCAAAGGAGTCTGTTTATTCAGTTATTCACTTGGCAATAAAAAGGAAGAGACAACACCAAAAGGCAAATACATTTGTAGCAATAAACAGTGCTGTATTGACATGTTTATACTTTGGTCCTGAAGGATACGCTCGCTGTTTTGACAGTATAGGATAAATTGTATAAATGAAAACGCTGAAAGGAAATTAAGACACATGCCAAAAACATTAAGAAATCATTCCTCTCAAAGAAATAATTTTAAGGCAGATACCAGTTGCAGTAAACTAATCCAATGGAAATGTAAACGAACCCTCTTGAGATTTGTGTGAAACTATATTTAGATAGATATAAGAGAATTTTTTTTTTCATTCACTCATCTTTTCTAAGTATCACAATATAAATAATTTAAAATGGTTTTCTTTCTGATAGTTAAGATACTTTGCTTCCAGCAGTATTTTTTATGTTTATTCTACAGTGTATCTGCTCAACCTGATGATATTTTACCCATTGTTGAAAAGCAGAAGGAAAATCTCTAACTGTGAACAGTATAATTCACCACTTTCACACTACTGAGCCTGGACCCTCATATATCTTTTTAACATATGCTTTTAGTTATAGATTACAAGACCTGTTTGGCAGATATACAACTGTACTCTCTCCAGGTCAGTAACAAAAGTCCGATGCTCTATGCATTTGCAATAGTACCTACAAGCATAAACTACAGACACTGCCAAACTGTAAAATAGTTACTGCCAGATCAGTGCTTTCCATACCACCATCCTTAAGTATACATGCGCTGTAATCACTGATAAAGGGATCTATTAAAACTGGGCTTCTGAATTAAATGTATCTTCCTCTTTGCTCCCCTTGTAACTTCTGATGGTATTTCAGTCTCTAGTTTCAAAGGTTACCCCTTTTTTTATATCACCAAAAAACACCTGTATATTTGCCTTAATTTCTTTTATACAAAAAGTCATTCTGCTTTGTACAGTATGGTTCCAGAGGCAGATCTGTTATTCATATTCTTTTATTGATTCTCATTAACCTGCATTTCAATTACAGACGTTAAGGCAAGCTTGCTCCTATTAAAATCAATGGTACTTTGCCCCTGAGTGCAACAAGGGCAGTACAAAGACTTACAGGCAAAATTAAAGCAACTTTTGTGAACCATTTGAATTTTTTTACATTATTGTAGTACCTCAGTACATAGTCATAATATTTCATGAAATATCCCATTTCTTACTCAAAGTTTAATAACTAAATCTAATTTAACAGTAATTTGTAAATGTGTATTCACAGTAATCTAAACAGATAAATTACCCCCCCCCCTTTTTTAAAAAAAAGCTCTGGCTTAAAATAGTATGAAGATATGGTAAACACTAACTCATAATTCGTTAGTGCTTCTCACTGGCAATATTATCTAAACTTATAAATAAGGAAACATTTGCTGATATATAAATCAGGTCAGTACACAGTACTCCATATTTGATACTTGATTGAAATTAAATGTTCTTATTTTACAGCATTGCCCTATCCTACCTTATGCCAATAGATATCCGGTATAATAGATTATGGCTTCTATTTGAGTGGTGAGAATGACACTTCATAGTCACACCTGCTGGAAGATGCTGGAGGAATGTGCTGTTTTGAGAAAATGCTTAGAAATTTATGACCAATTGTAAAGTTGACTCTTGAATATTTATAGGACCCGCCACCAAAAAGCCCGTGAAATAACAAGGTTACTGCAACAATATCTTTAAAATTAAAAACTATACACACATTACAAAACTATTTTCATATAGCTATCAATGAGTTTTGAAAACCACCTTCTCCTCTGGTTGCCAAGAACTAAAATGCTGCCAAAGATATTTTATAACACAGAGTACTATTCCTGATTACCTATTTGCCTGAAGGATGAAGGAAGGGGGTGTTTCTGACAAATTTTGAGCACTAATCACAATCCAGCAATGACATAAACCTATTATTAAACCTACTGAAATAATGCTGATGTTTTCAAACAAGATCTGCATAAGTTTAGATTTAGAGACCGTAGAAAAAATAATGAATTGTCATTCATTTGTGAAGCTTCGTTGGCCTGGGGTTCTGTGCTAGGTAAGAAAGCAAATATTGCCAGAAGCAGATCGACGCTGGTACCCAGCACATGTATTCTTTCTCTGGGTAGTTTAGATGCCAGTTCTGCAGAGATGATCTCTCCATGTCCCACAGGTGGAGCAGGCAGAGAAAGACTGAAAATTATATTACCTGTAAATTACTTATATTATTGAGATAGAGGTAGCACCTGTTATTTATAAAAAATAAAGAAATGCAATATGTGTTGAAAGAGGAAAGAAGACAGAGAGATTTAAAAACAGAGAATATAGTGTCCCAGATATATCTAAGTCAAAGAAAAGATCAAACTCCTTTCCATGAGATGAGAAAAACAAAGTGTTTTAGGCAAAATAACAAAGTAGGACTTTATCCCCATTACTACAAATGCCATCAAGGCAACACTGCTTACTACCCTGGGAAATAAAATAATGCTGTTCTCTATGAAACAGATTCTTAAAACTTTCATATTTAATATTGTCCTCACAATGTGTTATTTCCTTTTTATTCAAGTATGCAATTGTACTGCCTTGTTTTCATTATGTTGAAGGATGTAAGTAATCAGTCCAGAGAAACTAGTAATTTTTTTTATTGCACAGGGCAGAAACAGTTATAAAGGGGAAAAATGCAAAAGACAAAATAGGATTTTCTGAATGACACAGAATCAGCAGCTAAAACAGAGAAACAGTAGCATCTACGAAGGTATCACTAACACTGCTGATGTCCTTAAAATGATATCACAGAATCTGTGCCCTTCTGAAAGAGAAGACACAGTTCCTTATTTATCTACTGACGATCCCAAGCTGGGAGGAGTGGCTGATACACCTGAGGGCTGTGCTGCCATTGAGAGACCTGGACAGGCTGGAGAGCTGGGCGGAGAGGAACCTCATGAGGTTCAACATGGGCAAGTGCAGGGTCCTGCACCTAGGGAGAAATAACCCCAGGCACCAGTACAAGCTGGGGGCTGACCTGCTGGAGAGCAGCTCTGCAGAGAAAGACCTGGGAGTGCTGGTGGATGACAGGTTGACCTTGAGCCAGCAATGTGCCCTTGTGGCCAAGAAGGTCAATGATCTCCTGGGGTGCATTAGGAAGAGTGTTGCCAGCAGGTGGAGGGAGGTGATCCTGCCCCTCTCCTCAGCCCTGGGGAGGCCTCATCTCGAGTCCTGTGTCCAGTTCTGTGCTCCCCAGTCCAAGAGAGACATGGAGCTAGTGGAGAGAGTCCAGCGTAGGGCTACAAAGATGATCAGAGGGCTGGAGCACCTGCCCTATGAGGAACGGCTGTGAGAGCTGGGCCTGTTCAGCCTGGGGAAGAGAAGACTGAGGGGGGATCTTATCAATGTGTACAAGGACCTGAAGGGAGGGTGTCAAGGGGACAGGGACAAACTCTTTTCAGTTGTCCCATGTGACAGGACAAGAGGCACTGGGGAGAAACTGAAGCACAGGAAGTTCCACCTGAGCGTGAGGGGGAATTTCTTCCCTGTGAGAGTGACGGAACACTGGCACAGGTTGCCCCAAGAGGTTGTGGAGTCTCCTTCTCTGGAGATCTTCAAGGGCCACCTGGATGCAACCCTGTCTACCGTGCTGTAGGTGACCCTGCTGAGCAGGGAGGTTGGACTAGATGATCTCTAGAGGTCCCTTCCAACCTTACTGATTCTATGATTCTATCTGTTGGATCTGTGAATAGTTAATACTTGTCTAATATGGTTTGCTTATGCTTTCAGCACTTCTACAGTAACAGGACTCTTTAAGTTCAGTTGAAAGTGTACTCTGATCTCTGCTTTTCAGAGATCCATGAAGTTCCAAGGGTTTGTTTTTGCAGTTGTTATTGTTTTTTTGAAAAACTCTTCACTTGTGGGTAGCACAGGTCAAAGACGAGTCGTAAGAAAAGTACAGACAGGCTCAAATGCATTTCTGCATGGCCTGTTCATGACTTTTGATGTAATTATTCACCACTGATAAAAAGTGATTTATTATTCTGATTTACAGCCAGTAAATTCTCATCTAGTTTTTAACCTGAGTGCCACACATATTGTGTACGGATCTTTAAATAGAGTTTGCATGGTATTTTAAGCTTTTTAAAATGTAGTTAATACATATAATGTTCCATGCAATTTATTTCCTGTTACAAAAGACTAGTTCTTTTTATTTATAAAGTATCATTATTCAGTGATTTTTTTAAGAGCATAGGAGAAATTTTGAGTTTCTGGGAAGTTTGGTAGATACTGAGCTAACAGTCTTCAAACTTTTAGGCATCTTTGAACTATTCAGTACATTTCAATTTTGTGTGCCTCATACAGAGATTTCAGAAATTCATAGATAATTGTTTTGTCTATATTTAAAACCTTTTTCACAATAATTTTTGTATATGCATCTAGCATCCTCAAGGATGCTGAAGAAAAGATAATATATTAGCACATTAGATTAACTCTTCTCATTAATAGTAAGCACAAGAGCTCCTCTGAACAATGGGAATTATTCTTTCACGAATATCCAGTTTTCCGTGTATACTGCAGATAGTATTTCCTCTGCATCAATTTTTATTATAATCTCAAACTTTCACTGATGATGACATCTTAGATGTAATTTAAATTCTTTACATTTTCCTCTTTGATCACAGATACATGTGTGGACTGTAGGCTATTTGTGTATTTATAAATACGTATGTTTGAGTATCTATGTCTGTATTAGTCTGTGTGAACATGTATATGTAGTCTATAATTAAAGCAGAAATTCATACATAACTTTCTGGCAATAGTCTTATCATAGGGTATTGTTAGCATTTTAGTCCTCATCTTAAAAGGCAAAATTTAAATGATATTTGCGCTTTAATTCATCAGCTGTAATCCTCAGTGGACTTTGTCAGACTAAATGAAATGCAAGTTTCATACTACTGAAATAGGGCTCACCTTTAAAGAAATTGATTAATGCTTTTGGTTTCTCCCTTCAGTAAGATCCAATACCTTTAAATTTAAAAAGGAATTCAACTAAAATAGAACAAAAGAAGTGTTTGTTACTGAAAAAAATAGGTCTGTCACTTTTTAACTTTTTGCTGCACAAAGGATTTCCCAAGTTGCTGGAAATACCTTTCACTCTTGCAATGTTGTGGTTTTGCCAACTAGTGTACTCTTCAAGCAATTGGAAAATAATTAGTGCAGATGATTGGTTTGCTTTATAGCTCTTGACTGACAACTTCAGCAATTTACCTGGAACATTTTCATTAAGGTCTTTTCTCACTTAAAGAATTTGCTTTCACTCTCTCTCCTTCCTAATTCTTTGAACTTTCATTATGACAGCACTGAAAAAAAATAGCTTTTTTCCCCCAAGAATAAAACATGTTATGCAAAACGTTAAAGGCCAGACCATGTACTCACCCATTCTCATTAGCAGCATGTTAACCAGGAAACTCAGCAGGGCAGCTTCCTGACCAGTCTTTGTTCCACTTAAATGGAATAAGCTACTCAGAGTTTACCACTAATATTTTATCTGTTGGGTATCCAAAGAATATCAGCTATATCAAAGGTCTCATGCTGCTGTGGAACATTTGAATTTGGGATTTGGTAGCCAAATAAAAAACTCCTTTTCTTTCCTCCTTCAACTTATTGCTCTGTTTTTGTTTTTGTTTTAATTTTGCTTATGTTTTTTTTTCCTCAGCATAAATTATTCTCAATTTAGGTCACAGAATCACAGAATGGTTGAGGTTGGAAGGGACCTCTGGAGACCATCCAGTCCAACACCCCTGGAGACTCCACAACCTCTCTGGGCAACCTGCTGCAGCGCTCTGTCACCCTCACAGGAAAGAAATTTTTCCTCATATTCAGGTGGAACTTCCTGTGTTTCAGTTTGTGCTCATTGCCTCTTGTCCTGTCGGTGGGCACTACTGAAAAGAGTCTGGCCCCATCCCTTTGACACACTCCCTTTAAGGTATTTGTAGACGTGGATAAGATCCCCTCTCAGTCTTCTCTTCTCTAGGCTAAACAGGCCCAGCTCTTGCTGGAGTTATTTTTCCCTAGGTGCAGGACTCTGCACTTGCCCTTGTTGAACCTCAGGAGGTTCCTCTCCGCCCAACTCTCCAGCCTGTCCAGGTCTCTCTCAATAGCAGCACAGCCCTCAGGTGCATCAGCCACTCCTTCCAGCTTGGGATCATCAGCAAACTTGCTGAGGAGGCACTCTGTTCCCTCATCCAGGTTGTTGATGAAGAAACTGAACAAGCCTGGACCAGTATTGACCCCTGGGGGACACTACTGGCTACGGGACTCATCAAGTCAAATTTGACATATAGTTTTGGCTGATCTACATCTCTAGTTCTACTGAAGTAAATATTTGACAGAAATAAATAAAAATCATTTAGATTTGGACAGAATTTTATCCAACACAGGCTGGGCCCGTGGCTAGACTTGACACTTGGGCCTTTCAATCATCATTCTTTACCACAGAAAAAGGGAAAATATAGATGTCTTGTCACATTAATATTCTGATATTTGCATGGTGCAGCTCATTTTTATATATTTCCTAGGTGTGAACAGATAGTAAAAAACAAGAATCACATCATTTCCAGGCTATAACTTATCATTAACTCTTCTCCAGATATCTGCAAATGATAGAGTTCCTAACACATGCTATATATGAGAAGTTTGAATTGGTATATAGAGTACTAGAAACATACAGATTGGGTTTAATTTCCTTAATAAGAGGATTTATCTCTTTGCACAGTATGTCAAGCAAATTAACTTTCTCTGAAAGAGGTAAGGAATGAGATTGTTCCCTGAAGTTTTTCCTAAGTTCTTCCTTTAAAAGGATACTTAGAATCATAGAATCAGGAAGGTTGGAAGGGACCTCTGGAGATCATCTAGTCCAACCCCCCTGCTCAGTAGGGTCACCTGGAGCATGGAAGACAGGGTAGCATCCAGGTGGGCCTTGAAGATCTCCAGAGAAGGAGACTCCACAACCTCTCTGGGCAACCTGTGCCAGTGCACTGTCACTCTCACAGTGAAGAAATTCCCCCTTCACATTCAGGCAGAACTTCCTGTGCTTCAGTTTTTGCCCATTGCCTCTTGTCCTGTCACATGGGACAACTGGAAAGAGTTTGTCCTCATCCCCTTGATCCCCTCCCTTAAGATACTTAGGTACTATTTTTCTGAAACCTGAAAAAAATAAAATGAAGTAGAAAAAACAAAATGAAGCATTATCATAGATGTAAATTACAGTCACAATTAAAGATATTAGATTAATTACATCTACCGTTGGTCTATTTGCTTGAGAAATCCTTTTTGTTATTGTTTACATCCTAGGGACGGTGGCTATCATCAAACTTCCAGATTTCCCCTGTGCCCACATAACAAGTTACAGCCCTGTTTCAGATCTCACATATACTATAAAAAAAGGATATTTTAACCCAAATCATAATTTCCTTTAATGTTTTTGGTAAAAAAGATTGCTTGAGCCTCTGTGATGGATTATGTAATAAGGCTGTGCGGCAAAGTATTACAGAGAGAAGGAACATTCATCAGCACTAATCAGCTGCAGCAAAATTTTCTCATCCATACAGCAGCAAGATGTAGCTGGGCACTGTGAAGATGATGTAAGAGTCATCAGGAGGAACAAAACAAGGAATTCTGCCTGTGGTGATTTGAGGTGTACCTGCTGATATAGGCTGCAAGCACAGCTGCAGGCAGGTTGGTTAGGGATATCCCTTTGAACCTGCTCTGAAGCATCACTAGTCATACACGCAGTCCAATGTAATTCCTTTTTAAATTTTTCCAAGACATACACCTACTGCTCCCTCAAATCTAAATTTTTTCCTTCTCTGTTTGCCACATGCACTTTTTCAAGATGCCTTCTTTCTGAAAAGCCCACATGTATTCATGAGGTCCTCCTCCTAAGTTCTGGAGTACCACTGTCTTCCTGAAAAGCTACCTGTTTGGGCTCAAATTGACATCCTACTTTTCTACGTTGTCAGTCTCGGGTAGTAAGAGGCTTTCTCTTAACTTTTCTCTTCACTTAACTTTACCAGAGAACTACTGAAGCTTTAAAATATACAGCTTTTTTTCCATATACACTCTAGTAGAACATGACTTCCTTTATCTGTATTGCTTGTTTGTCTGTTACTCATTTTGAGACGGTTAGAAAATACAATGTACAAGTTAAGATGAGTCTTGGATGGTACACATCACCTATATCAGGGCTTATTAGTAAATTTCTACAACTGTTATGACAATTAAGAGATGAGGTTGATTCAGAATTATATGTAATAAAGAAGCACTTTGGGTAGTGATAAGTTGCTATTCACAAGGTGTTGTAGACCCTTGCAATATGAGGGTAATCCATACTGGGAACATGATACCTTTGGATCAAGACTAGGCCAGCTTGGAAAACATCTAAGATAAGGTAGCTTGAAGATATTTTGTTCTTTTTCAGTTCACTTTTTGTATAGGCAAAGAAACAGTGATTTGGTAGGAGATTTGAATCAAGTGATCAGAAGACAAGGGAAGTTTTCTTGTTGTGTTAGCATAGGCAGATGGTTGCACTTGATGTCTTTCATTGGGACATATTTAGTGCATTGTAGAGGCATACAAATGTAAGGCAAAAGTGACAGAAGAGCAGCTGGACGTTAGGTCCGGCATCACTGATAAGACTGGGGTGGCATGGCTTAAGATTTATGTGAAAGCCAAGTGAGGAAGAAAATACAAAGAACAGAGGAATATAAAGAAAAGCATGTACATTAACAAAGCAGCCATCAGTGGATATTTCATGTTACAGAAGATTTTAATTAGATTTTTTTTGCAAATAAAGCTTTCAAAACACAAAGGAAAGAAAGTAGTCTTTCAAGAATATCTGTACAACTTTTGCCAAGTATTTCCTATTAGAGATGAATTTTTACAGCATCGCTTTACAATACAGTCTAACATCTGCATTATGTATTTTTGTATCAATGTAAGTAATGTAAATTTTTATATGAATTTGATTTCATTTCAACATTGATTGTTGAAATTGTTCACATAGTGGATTAAAATAGGAAGAACCCCCCCAAAAATCAAAATAAATTTTTTATGCTTACATTTGAAAATTCATAATGACAGGACCACTAAGATTATTGTATCTTCAAAAGAAATCTAATATTTTAGCATCAGTGTGTTTACCACAATGTTATCTCTTTATGAAAGGAATTCAATTTATATGCCATTAAAGAAATCAATGCGCTTATATCATCTGCAAAATCTCCTCAGAATAGGAAAACAGTTTGAGTAGAAGTAACTATTACACAAATCTAAAACAAGTAACAAAGGAGAAAACTTATTATGGTAAATTAAAATGGAATGATAGAAATTTCATGAATGTTTGAAAGCATCTTCTTTCACATAAAAAATTAGATGTCATTTACTAGTCTTTCAGTACTCAGAACAATTTGATTTATACTTATTTTCCAGAACTATCAAAATTAGAGAAAGATTTTATTATGACAACTGCTATGACTTTTAAATAGCTCTAAGTAAAATGCCTTTTAAAAATGTCTCTGAAAAGGCACATTCTCTCTATATCTCTAGAACAGCTTGAAATATTCATTAAAAGACATTTTGCAGCCCAAGCATTTTACCATCCAAAAAACATTAGAGGCAAATAGATGCTTAGCAAATTTTGGGTGGGTATATTTTCAATTTGTGTACAGTATGGCACAATACATCATGGGAACATTACATCAAACAGCAACATTACAGACAACAGAAGAATCACAAGCCAATATACTGACTCACCTACACAGATTTAATCTTACCGCTAAGCAACAGTAAGAGGTATTCCACATTATTATCTTTATGCCTTAAAACATGGATTGAAGAACTGACAAGACTTATACTGTCAGTTCAGTTAATACTAGTGTTGTTGTATCCCTGTCCATTTCTCTCTTTCCCTCCTCCACTGTGCCAGCTGGAGTACGAAATTAGACAAATACATATGGAAGCAAGGTCACATTTTTAAATAAGAAAGCAATGTACAAAGTTTGGGTGTCCATCTAAAAGGTATGTCTTCACTGAAGCAGAAGTTACAGGCTTGGTGTAGGAAGTACTGAGAAGTTGTGTGGCCAGTGCTATGGATGAATAGCAAAGCTTTAGGAGATACAGAAGCAATGTTCTCCCTATGTTAAGAGTTTCAGTCACTCCATTTGGTTGGCAGAGATGATCACAGCAGCAGAAGCTAGTACAGCTTAATTATTTTTGTTTCTATTTGGGACTTTTCTCACTCTTGCAATAGTTTGGATATAATTCATAACAGCTCTGATGATTGCAATTTGGTATAGGTTATCAGTGATAAAGAAGACTTCACAGTCTCCCTGTCTCATATATGCCACAAAATATACACATATCCCTCCAGCAGTGCTGCTTTGAAAGCTGCACTGTTTGTGAACTAACCCTGGAGTGCTATCAGTAATAACCACTTAGTTAAAAAGAAGTGAAAGCCATCTACATTACAACTACTATTTTTATTATTATTATTATTTCACTTAAGGCACAAAAAATCTGACTTTTAATAGCAGCAGACACTTAATTCGTACTATACATCCAAAGCTCTGCTCTAATTGACCTGATTTGCAGTTATGAACTGCTTGGCACCTCTATAACCTTAATGCTGACATTTCCTAACGTTTGAGCACATGGCTTTCCAGCCTTTCCAGACCCTGTTTATGTGAGCCTATCACTCTTTTAAAAGTCACTTTTTTGCTTTATAAAAACAAATCAAACAAATGTCATCAATGCTTTGTGAAACCATAATGAGCCCTGCACTAAATGTTAGATGCACTAGATATTCAGGCTAATTATCAATTAGTTTCTAAACATATTACTTGCTACACTAGCAAGTAATTTGAAACAATATAAGAGGATGAGCAGGTCAAAGCAGATGGTGCTGAGACCCCTTCAATGATATTGTATGTTGAAGAGGAGTTTCCCCTCAGACTAAGGGGAAATAACTAGATTCCCCCTAGGGTCTCCCAGACTGAATGTTCCCAACAGACATGTGGGAACTAACTAATCCAAAGGACTAGTCATTGGTTAGGACCCTTAAGTCTCCAAAAAGTGTTGGAGTGTATTTAGCTTGCACCTGAAATGGAACTTCTGGGGACCTTTTGGAGGTTTTGGTTTCTTCTGAAAATATCAGAACAGCTCTGCAACCCAGCTCTGACATAAAAGAAGTGGGGTTGACCTGGGCACCCTGTTCAGACTTTCAGTACTGGTTCAAAAGAAAACACTAGTGTAGACATAACCTAATGGAACAAGTTGTTCAAGAGGGATGCTATTTTGCCAGTCTTTTAGGTAGGTATTCTCAGATGAATACTGAATTTTCTCTCAAATTCTGGAAGAAATCTGTATGACTGTAAATCTCCTTGGTCTGTCCTTTCCATCTCCCCTATCTTTTCCTCCAATTTCCCTTGATAATTTTTAAAATTCCTTTCGTCCTGCAAATTTCCTGTTTCCTAACTGCCTCCTTCCACTTCACCTCCACTTTGTTCCACATTTGAATGAGGCTGTTTTCTCCTCCAGAATGACTGTGTGCCAGCCTAAGGAACAAAACCATCTATCTGTTTCAGGGACTGACCAGCTGGGTGAAACAACCTTGTTTTGCATTTTTACAATATCATTGGAGCTCTATTATAAGTGAAGAATCTGAATTTTGCAGTTTAATTCCCAGGAAGATAATAAACTTGAGAAGGCAACACAGATGATCAAAAATATGGAATACTTTCATACAAGGTGGAATTAGATACAGTAGGGCTCTAGGAAAAGAGATTACTGAGGAAATATAAAGGAAATCCATAAGACAACGAATAGTGAGGACTAGGGAACTCTTATTAGCAATGTGAATCCATATTAGTGTTTTGTTTGCACCTGGAGAACACTTTTGAAGCAAGTATCTGCTTTGTTTCACATGGTACAGCAGCTTCAGAGACCATGAAATAGATTCCTTTCAAATGAAAATAAATTGAAAGATGCACTTGAGATACTCACCTTACATGATCCAGTCACTAATGAGCATTTATGGAACCAGCCTACGTAGTTTGAAGTAAAACCCGCTCAAATGTGTATTCCAGGATATCAGGTCATCAGCACCAACTGTTTCAGCTGACAGATTCTTGGGCTTATCCTATGTCTCAAGAAGGCACCAAATCAGGTCACAGCTTAAATAAAGCTGTGAAGAAGTAAAAGAAGTAAATATTCTGTATTTGACTTATTACCATATATTCCATTTAGGATGCTAAAATTATAATGGAGCTCAAGAGTTATTAGGGAAATACAAGAAAATATATTTAAAAATAGAAAGATGATTACAGCTCAGAAAGTACCCACAATGCAGATTGCTAGAAGAACAAAGCACTAGAGAGGAAACTCTATTTTCTAGCATAAACTATGTTTATCACTTTATTGTGCCTCTTTCATCTCAAGCAAAACACAAAGCTATTTTACATTTCAAGCTGAATACCTCAAATTCAGATTCAATAGATTGAGAGAGATTCAGAGTTCCCTAGCTGCTTAATTTGCTTAATAAACAATATCTTGCAGGATGGCCTTCTATTGGTGCCTATCAAACCCCTCTGCTAGTATCTCCAAGGCAAAACAAAACACCATCCACCAAATACTGAGTTAAGCAAGTTTCTCAAGTAGTGTTGCGCACACAAGTTTGAATAACGGTCTGAATACTGAAGGGCTATTTTGGAGTCTCTACATTTTGATCAAGAATCATAGGACATTCTGTCTTCTGAGAAAGGAACTTTTTTTCCCAGCTGTTTTTGCTTTGTCGTGGTCCCTCATGCATTTAATCTTTGGCTGTGTCTATTTTAGCACTTTGGTTTGGATCAAGAATAAGCTTTTGAAGTGAATTTTCTAACATTACTGCACTTACCGTGTTTTGGTTCACATCATGGACCAGTCTCAGAGGGCATGTATGTACTACTTTGCCTTCAAACTAAACTGTAGCTAAAGATGCACTTCAGGACTGTATCTAAGGTATTCCAACTTCTAACAGAGATACAGTCTACAGAACCATCAGAACTAGAATAAAATAAACATCCTGATGTGCATTTAATGCAGACATCAGCTCTTCAACTTCAGCTATTTCACTCTACAGTCAGTGATATGTTCACTCTACATCTACTCTTACTGACTTGTACTCCTTGCCACAATCCTTACTTCCTCACCAAGTAACTCTGATGAGCTGTTTTGTTTCAGTTTCAGATTGACTTTGATAAAGTTAAATGAAAGGGAAAATAAAAAGAGAGAGAAGCTAACAGAAGGCTCAGAATGAAAGTAGTGATAGGAAAGTTAATCATAAATGTTCTCTTGGCAATGCTAAAAGTCACAAATGTAAAAGGCACTGTTGATTGTCAAGGCTAGCAAAAACAAATTAAAAACACACCACAGGATCCCAAAGGAATAAATAAAGTGTGTGTGAACAACCTGACTGCAACAATAAAGTATTCCTTAAGCCTGCGTGTTCAGTACAACTTAAAATTCTTTTTTAATTCACTTGTGTAAGTTAATTTAGTTTTATTTAATATGTGTTAAAGTTTGACCTAGTAATTTCATGTTGGTATTCTATCCCTGGAAGTGAGAAATCAGAGCTCTACTGTGGACTTAGGTTTTTACACTTTTCATATGAAAATGAATTCAGATTATTACATTTGTGTAAGTGCTCCACAGTCAAAGCAACATTCCTAATAAACTTTTGGCAATTTGTATTCATGGCCCTATTAGATTCATTGACTGAAAATGCAGTGAATAGGTTGAAATTTGCTCCACGTTGTAATTTCCTTACTCAGTTGCACTCAGATTTCATGAAAGAAATTGAATTTTTGCCATTATATCATTAGACAGGGTTTTATGGTGATGTTACAAAGTTTGAAGGAGGAGGATTGATCACTATTGCTTCCTGAGTATTAGAAATTATATTTTCCCTTATTTCTTGGCCAGCAATAGGTTCTTTCCTATTCCATAAACCTACACAACTTTTAATTTATCCTTGAACTTGGAGAGGTATCTTAAGCCAATTTAAGCTTAAGCATGTACTTGTAAGGTGTTTAGGTGCTACCTACTCATTGTTGTAGGTAGAGCCTAGAAATACAGCCTGTTGCTTCCCATGTGGCCAGCAAAGGGGAGGGAGTCTCTCACGGCTTAGGAGTCCCTCTGATTTCAGGAAGTTTGTCTTTGATGTTTTGTCCAGAATATGAATTTGCACAGAGGAAGTAGAGACATTTCATAACAGCCCTCTTTCTTCCACATCTTTTGGATTCTTTCTCTATTCCCTGTCTTCAAATTTTGCTTTTTCTTTTTATCCTTCGATCCTTGGGACGTGTACTTTGTGCATGTCTGCAGAACATCTCCTGTAGCTGGAACACTGCAGTTACAGAAGTGGGAGATGGTAACAGATGTCTAAAGGAGCAAGGATACTAACAACTGCAAGGAACAAAGAAACAGGAAGGAGTTAACTTATCTTAAATGTAAACTCCTTTGTGTATGGAAGAGACTCCTCTTCAGTGTTTGGTGGAGGGGTGAATATAGTTCTCTCTCAAATAATAAATATAATATTATTTTAGAGTTGAGAGAGTAAAGCATATTTAAAACTGTATTCTACCTATGATACAAAATACATTAATTGCAACTGAACAGCCAGTTCAGCCAAGTGCTGAAGACTGTTACTGTCAGCTTTAATTCTCTAGCATTTGTTTGCTAAGCACATCTGATCAAACAAAACCTCAGACTTTATCTCCTTTTGACTTATCCATTTAGCCAAAGTAATGTACAGAATGTCAACATGATTTAGTTTTTAAGTACAAATAAATCATATGCACTTAAGAGTCTGGAACCATGGCTTAACAATTCAGATGTACACCTACTGTATAACCACTATATAACCTATCAGCAATGCTTTCAAGTATCTGATAGTTCCATTTAATTTAGTAGCTTTGTCTCCTTCTCTTACTGTTTCATCTCAGTCGCTGTTTTTTCGTACATTAGAATCATTAGTGGTCACACAAAGATACTTGTCTCTGGGTTAAAATGTCTGCAAGCTGTCAAAATGTTTTAGTGTAAACCTCTGTGACTGAATGTTTAGTAATGCTCTCAGCATACAAAAGATAGACTCGTCAATGTTATTTACATATGATAATAAATGGGCAACATTACTCACTTTACCCTAAAGTAAGCAGTTCTTTATGGGATGCTATTAAAGAAATCTTCCTTTTATTTATTGCAATTTTCCATTAAAATGATCTAGTTTTACCTTGTTTCAGATTTTGGGGGAGATTAATTTTAGTTTTATCATACCTGAGTGAACACATGTATTCTCTATTTTGTTCCTCTCTTTTTTCCATTATTAAAGCTTTTCACATAGAATATAGAAAATAATTTTGCTGCTAGCTGAAAAAATAGTCATACATCTTGGAGAAATTTGGGAAAAAATATTTAGAAACAAAGAAACAATTTTGCTTTAACACCATATTTATTAGCAAGGATAGTTATGTGAGCATAGAATCCTTGTTTCTAAGAATTTGTTTGTTCCTCCAACTGCCTCTCCAGTTGAACACTTAACCAGGTTTGGTAACATTGCAATTATTTCCACAGCAATCAGTTTTGGTGTCAAAAATAGAGGATTATGACTTACATTTACAAAAGAGCAGCAAGAAAATTAACTCTTTGAAACATCATGTGGGAGGGGTTTCTTATTTACATTCTTCTGGTACTAAAGAATAAAGGAAAAGAATTAAGTATATACTTACATGGAACGTTTTCTGAACAAAAGAGCATCCAAATATTTCTCATGAGAAGCAGTATTATTTCAAATCAATAGTAATTTTATTATCCTGAAATCTGGGGTGGAATTTAAGTTCTAAATGAGACATCTAACTTACTCGTTTGTGTACACAGTGGCTGGGGAAATGCAGTTGCGTGAACCTCGGTACCTAGACCCATTGGAGATACTCTGGGACCCTCTGGTTTATCTGGGGTTATCTGCATGAGCTGTTGAGCATGAACGAAGGCCTATGGGAGACCTGTGACCATCTGGATTGGCATCTGAAGGCCAAGAAGAATATTCCAGGACATTTCAAATGGCACCAAATGCCTGTGTGTGAGTAGCTGAAGCCTGACCTGAAGTGGCAGATGAAGGCCCTGTCATGCTGGTCTCATGTTACAGGACATCCTGGACATCGTAGCATGTCTCAGAAAGGTCTAAGCTCTTGTGTTTAGGCAAGTGTGCTGGAACCCCTAAAATGAGGTGTCTGAATTGCAACCTAAATCCTACCTTTAATGACATTTTAGATACACAGATCTAACTCTATCGTAAAATTTATTTTGTTAAAAAAGAAAAGATCCTTCACATCAGGCAAGTCTCTGACTACCTTGCAGAAAATTCTCTAATGGCTGGCTGGCGATAGGTAAAGCTTTATCTGATCTTGAAAAGTACTTGGAAGCAGAGAATCAACTCTAGCTTAAGTTATTTACAAGAATATTCAACATTACCCTGTATTGCTTTCTTAAGCACAAATGTATTTAACTCGTACTAGAAAAATCAGAGGATGGTACTGCATTTACCAGGTAGGTATCAGGTAGTTAATATTTTTAAAATATAGCTAAGATATCAGATAAGAATAGGGAAAGAACTGACGCGGGAATATCTGGATTAATTAGATATTGTCAAATCAGCTGAGTCTCCTGAAATTCACCATAGAGTACATGAAATACTGGCTGAAACAATGTCGGAAGCATTAGTGGTTATCTTCCAGAGAGCATGCTGACATTTCAGAAGATTTAAAAAGGTCATACACAGCCTTTATCTTTAACAAGTGGGAAAAAGAAGAGAAAAGGAAATACAAACTTCTCAGCTTAAGTTCAATTTCTGAAACAATACTGAAAGAAATTAACAATATTAGAAAATTAAGATAACATGAATAACAGCCAAAATAGACTTGTCAAGAACAAATCCAATTTAAACAGAAGAGATCTTCACTTAAAAAATACTTTTGACATTGCCTCACAATATATTTTTATATGCAAGTAATAAACAAAAACTATTCTAAGATAAACTTTTCTAAGATACGTCCAGAACTGGTTTAATAACTGTACTCAGAAAGTGGTTATCAATAGAGCATAGCAAGGCTGAAAGGATATCTGATGATCAACAGATGTAGATCCAGCAACACATCAACACTTCATATTTTATTGACAAATTCCCTGATACTTGTGTGACTGAACAGAGATTATATTCATAGACAACAAAATATAAATGATTTAGAAAACAGGACTAACAAAATGAAGATGCAGTCTGAAAGAAACAGGATGCAATTCATTACAGGAAAAAAAAAAGGTTCTTCTGTTAGGTAGAATAAACTACTGCAAAAATACTAGATGGAGAACAATTGTCAGAGTGGCAGCTGTGAAGGGCAAATCTAAGCCAGATGTTGAACCGTCAGCTGATAGTGAGCTACCAATGCCATGTGACTGGAAAAAAAAAAGCTCTCATACAAAGATGTATAAAGAGGAACATTTTTTGCAATCCACTTAAAATACTTCTTTGGGATTGGCAAAGCCCTCACTGCCTGCTGAGTCTGGTTTTGGGCTTTGCCAATCGAATAAAAATGGGTCAGTTGGAGAGATCCTAAAGGGGAGCAACGAGACGTCCAGTAAGCATGACCTATACAAACAGCTGGATTTGTTTTTCATAGAAGAAAAATAACTGAAGCAGAAGTATGAGGTCTTAAATACTAAGAAGCAAGCAGTTATAAAGAGAACGGAAATAAGCCATTCTCCATGTCCGTGGTGTATAAGATAAGAAGAAATGGTTTTACATTCCAGAAAGGAAGTTCTAGTTAAGAAGCTGATGTTATTGCTGATTAAATACAGCAGTGGGTTGTCTGTGGAGACAGTGCAATATTTATTCTTATTAAAAGGATAGATCAGCAATGTTTTAGGCAAAGGATTCTGTATTTGACCAAAATGGGGAACATGAACCTTTGAAGTTCCTTCTAGGACTTCCCCCTCCCCCCCAATAATTCTGATCTTTTTTCTCTCTTCAGCCCAACTGTTGTAAAATAAGGATCTGTACTTTTGGAATATTAGTTGCTTGTTTTGATTTTTGAAAGGATTTTATTTTCCACTCTATATTTGATCTGGTGGTTTTGTTTCATTAATTTTATTTTTCCTCTTGCTCATAGCATCAGTTTGGTACAGTCGCAAGACTACAAATGCAGTCTTAGGATGTAATTTTGTCAATAAGAATGTTTACTGCATCAGCTGTGGCTTGCATAAAGATTAAAGGCCTCTCAGAAACAAAGCAGCTGGTATTTTCTGAAGCATCTTACAGGAAAGAGAGAGATGAACAGAATTTGATGCAATTGGGCTTATACACTGAAAATGGGAAGGACACGGGAGAATTTTAACACCTGTAGTCCACTGATAGTTTGGGAAATGTATGTGTATAAACCCCATGTTTATATGGCAGGAGTCCTATAATCCTTTCACTTCACACACATATAAATATTCTAAAACTTTGCTGCACTCCTAAAACCCCTCCTTGCACGACTTTCCAATTATTTGTGTTTCCACATTCAATCCCCAAATTCACTGGCATGTTACTTAAATTGCTTCAATAACCCTGCTTTCAGAGTACCTCTTCTAACTAGATAAACTTCCTTCTGGAACGTAAGTGGTAGCTAAACATCTTTAAATTAGATTCCTTTCTTCTCTTTTGTAAGTCCACGGTATTTTAAAACATTTTGCCTTCTATTTATTAGCTCACAGTTTTTACAGACTGAATTTCTATTAGTCATAGTGCTATTACTTTCTCTGGGCATAGTTTGCCCTTTGTTGTTACCTTGGTACTATTTTGCGTTAGTGTTGTTTCACATTTCCGAGATTAATGTTATACTAGATGTGCTTTATGAAGTATTTATGTGTTGCCTCCCATTCACTCTATTCCCTAGAAGAAGAGACAGAGAAAGCAGGAGCTTAGATGTGCTTTATTCCAGTATCTGTATGCTTGCAGAGCTTCGAGTAGAACAACTCAGCCCAGAAACATCCAGAAAGTTTAAAAATTACTGGGCATATAATTCAGAAGCTGTTTATGAAATCGTAAAGGATGTTTTCCTCGGGGCAAGTGAGAACTCCAGCCAATCCTTCTGCAAATAGTTAGCATAGGAAGGGAAGCATAATAGTTACACACACAATGCTGCCAAAGCAGTTCGCTGCTCCATTGCAGTATCATCAGCTGTTTAATGATCTGAGAGAGAAGATAATGGCATCAAATATTGACATCTGAACTGCTCCACTAGCTATTAGTTTTCTGTGTGCTACTTTGCTCTTTATCATTCACCCTCCCATACATTACTTTGTTGTTATTATTATTATTGGCTACTAGAGTCTAGGACTGAAGAAAATGTAGCCAAGGAAAACATACACAGGGGACAAGACAGGGGATGCCAAAACTAATGTCAGAAATCGGAATTAACTGGAGAATTACTAGCTTTCCAAATACTTAGTATGAGACAGTTTTACATGAAAAGAGAAAGAAAGAGAAAGAAAAGGCATGGATCATTAATGAGGCCACTATGAAATTCTGTAAATTTGAAGGTGGAGAATCTCTGTTAAATGACTGGTCCCAATTTTCCTTCTTCATGAACAAGCATAGAGGACTAAAGAATAAGAGAGGCAATTCCAAGTATTAAGATGATGTATTCCTATTTTCAGGTGACTAGCCCAAATCGACCACCTGAAACACATCATTTGAAATTAGGTGCTTAGATTTCCTGTGCTGTGACTGGAGACACTTATATCTCAGGACATTAAGGTAAGTACATAAAGTACATAAAAGTATACAGTATCTGGAGAATACAAACACAAATTCAATGGCTAAAACACAATAGTTGCCTTCAGTGCCCAGAGCAAAGATGGTTTCTCCTGCTTTTTTAAAAAGAAGTTTTAAAATATAACTGTAGTCTCCGGATAAGCTAAAGCACATGCTTTTGATTATTTTCCTTTGGGAAGATAATAAGGTCTTCCAAAATGTATGACAAAGACTCTTCCAAAACACATCAGAAATAATATGCAAAACAAAGAATTTGCATTCCCACTTGATTTAGGCAAGAGCTAGAATAGATTTATTTCATTTGCACTAAATTCTCAAGGGGGACTTAAGCATTCAGTTGCCGTTTTCAGGTACCTAGATCAAAAATTAAGATCCTCAAAACCCACGCAGTATTATTACTTAGCACTGACAGTATCTGACTTCCTCAAGTACATAAATTATTACTGGAGTGATTCCCTAATGCCAAACTCTCCATTTTAGACTATGCTCAGGCTGCATACCTATTAACAGGAGCAAACAGGCACACTTCTTGTATACATCCAACTACAGCTAGACTCACAAACTAAGTTTTCCTCCAATTTCTTAAGCAACTCAAACAGGAGGTGTTTTCAGAGCCATCTGTTACCTGTGGCGCAGACAATTCAGAGGAGCAAGAGCTGTTCTGACAGTCATGCAGCAGATCGAGCACCAACTGCAGGTGAAAGAGAGCCAAATTCAGCTCTGCACCTCTGAGAGAATTTGATCCAAATTTCTCCAACCCACAGATTACCCATTCTAGACTGGCTAGATACTGACAGCAGCTAAATATAGGTGAGGTGTATCATTACCTACAAGGGCAATTCATTATGACTATCTCAGATGACTATCTTGGGATGAGGTCATTGAGGTATTTCTGTTATTTTTGCCATCATCTAACTCTTTCTTTTAACTAAATTCATTCGTCAGACTAAAATCTTTTGTAGTACTTCAGTGCCTAAAATTCTGTGAGACAAACTCCAGCCAGGTTATTTAATGTTGAAGGCTGATTCTCTTTCTGTCTCTCCATCTGAAACAGTTCAATTTTTGTGGGATAGCTTAAGATATGCTACATACATTACATATATAAGATAGATTTAGGAAGCACAACTCTGTAGTTTAGAAGCTAGCATATGAGTGGGAAGAGCTAGATTCAAGTTTCCATTTCAATGAAAGCTCTATTACTTCTATATTTGAGAATAGCATGCGGGTCTTTGTGCTGCATCAGCAACTGTACATTTATAATACATAAGCAATTCTATGAGGAAAAGGCCACTGATTTGAAAATATTTAGTGAATTTTAGAAAATTAGAGCTTCAGTTTAAACAGCTGTTCATGGGCAGTACTTTGCATTTTATCTCCTGATGAGGCAGTTATTTTATTCATCTATGCTACAGGTGCAGAGATACAAAAAGCACTGTGAAATCCTGTACTGCATTTTACACGTAACTGTAGTTTTGCACGCTATTACTGTGTCTACTGAAAATCCCTTAAAATAATTTAAAAGCAGAGAAAGAAATAATAGCAATTAAGCCACATGAATCATTTTAATATTGCTTTTAGATGAAATGTGGGGGAAAAAGATTATTACACCTTGTTCTTTCTCAAGTATTGCTCTAGCAGCAGAGCACACACAGCTCATCTGAAGTGCTGGTATGAAAGTTCAAGATTTAGCTACGTTTATACAATCATCTGTAATCAATTACTTCATTACTGGTTTACTTAGGAAGAGTGTGAAAGATGAACCTGTAGAAGAGCTGATCTCAGCAGAAAGGTTACTGCATACTTGTGATATAAATCAGGAGAGCTAAGTACATTTATCCCTTAAGACCTTTACTTAAGATCTGGACTAACAGCTTTTTGATAGTTTTCTCAAAATGAAGCACAGTTCATGTCCTGTTAGTCTTCATAAGCCATGAGACAAATAAAAGAAAATACTAGGATAACCTGCTTAAAAATTATTCAGTCATTCAGAATAGTTCTCTAGAAAATATACAGTATCTTTTTAGTAAAGGTACAGGGGCAAAGTTTTCATTGTAATTCCCTACTTTCCCTTCAAAATCTTTATAGAAAAGTCTGTGCTTGACTTGAAAATTTCCAGATATTTGCTCAGTCTTTTTTGTTTGGTCATCTGTGGAAAAACTGAAGTGTTCATTATCTCTGCTATTCATAAGAGAGAGCCTTAAGAAATTCCAGTTTCCACATGATTTATCACATGTATTTGACTTACCTGTGTGTTTGCCTCCCCTATTGCTTGTGCAAATTCACACACAAGAATGAGATCAAAGGAGCAGTGGTTATACTTGGGTAATAAGAACAGTAAGTTCCAACAGAAATTAAATTTGATGTATTGCTTAGTATGAAAATTATCTTAGAAAAACAAAATAGACTCAAAAATGAAAGTCTGCTAGTGCATATTTTTGCTGCTTCTATTGATGTCAATTTTAATGAACACACAGAGAAGTTTTAAAGCCAAACCTCTATGATTATTGCATTTAAAACTATTACTAGTAATTCACAGCACTGTGTATCTTTCAACTCTAAAGACCAACAGATGACACATAGGCCCATTTATTTGTGACATCTATGGTTATAAGATCATTTGAAATGACAATGAAAACAGCATCTCCATGAAAATTACTGATGCTGTGAAATTTTCAGTGCTGGCTGCTGCTTCTTTTTTCTCTTCAAATCATAAATCCCTCATAGTCTGGGAGCATATTAGGTCATAAGATATAACAAATTTTTTGGTTTTAAAGAGCTAGCAGGGTGCTGTGCAGGATATGCAGCATCCAGGATTTCACAGAATTAACAACTGCTCTGTGCCCTGTTGAGAGAACTATCAGTAATAGATTGAAGGACTGCTTTAACAGCCACTGAAGAAAACTATAATTCTGTGTTTTTAAGATAACAGTACAAACTGAATGTCTAAACGCCCCCCCCCCCACAGATCTCAAGCAAATGCATAGTTATTTAATGGTGGGGAAAATATTTTGGATCAAAACAGCTCAATCATATACTTCTGAAATCTCATTAAAACCCTAATTTTGAAGAGAAACCAGCAAAAGATTTGTTTTGTTGTTATTAGTTTCCAGAAAGGCATGAAAGTTAACATGTTCAGCAGGTTGTTAACATTTCCTTTATAATAAAAGGGCAGATTTAGACTTAATATCCTTAAATTTCTTCTTCTGTATGCTTAAAAAAGACTAACAAGTCAGAACCAAGATTAATATAGATGTTTGACTTAATTAATTCCCAACACCATTTAGGAGTCAAATTAAAGGCAATGTCAAGTATTTCTTAAAAGAAAATAGATATTCTAATATTATCTGTACCTTAATTATCATTCTTCCTAATGTCAACAGTTTTCAGGTCTTACATTTGCAGTTTACAGATCATAAGAGTGCTTAGTGTTACTATAGTAAGATTTTCATTAGCACAGGCACACACTTCTGTTGCAATATTTCTTCATACTTATCTGAACTTGAAATGTGATTACTTTTGAAAAAATAAACGCCCTAGTATGTGCCTAAGTAGATATGTTTACTGCTTATTATTAAAGCAGTTATACTCTTGTATTAAAATTGAAAGCAATTTGAGGAAGAAAAGGATGTAGGGGCAGTAACTTTCATTTACACTTAAGCTATTAGAACAGATTTCCTTTTATATTTTGCATAAACAAGATACACAATAAAATGAAGCACTAAAACTGGACAACTAGATTTTGTGAACTCCACATTGAGTATTCAGGGATGGACACATCACTATGTAGTATGTCTTCCAGTTAATGTCTTGTAACACTGTAACTGAATATAAAACCCAACATTAAAACCAGTAATTTCTATCTGACTAGCTGATGTTACTTACATAAGTTTGGTTCCGGATTGGACAGTAAGTGAAAGCCTAAACTGCAAGCTTCTATTTCACTGGAAATCTTACAAATACACCTCTGATTTCTACCTTCATCCGCACTGACTTGAAAGTCTAATGCATGCTCAGTTTAAAACCCTGGATTTGGCTGCGTTAGAATGGCCTGTCATGATTACCTATCCTATGGACTACCAGTCCTCCTTTCTCTTTCTGAAATGCATTTTCCTTTTGGCTCTCTGCCCAAACACTGTTAAGAGGCATTAGTTCCCAAGGCAGGCCTCATACTTTTTCAGTTAAATAGAGTAAGAAGTGCTGATTCTACTATTTTACTGATATCCACACTATATTATTCTTTATTTTATGGCTTGTCTCTGAATGCTCCCTGACCTAAGAACTTGCTGTTCATAAAGTGAGGTGACTGCTCCTTTCATGCAATTACAAAAGAATCTCACAACCCTGTTACTGTTACTTTTACTTCCACTTCAGCGAGCCAAACACTGTCTGAATGTAAATGTTATAAGCCAGCATTTTGTCTAATGTGTGAAGGAAGCCACACAAAAATATTTTTTCTAGCTTTCTTCAAGAGTAAAGATGAATAGAGACAGAATAAAACATTATCTACCTGTGAAGGGTAGTCAAGGTAGTTCTCATATATCTTCCATTTATTATCGTCTGTTAACGACTCCTGATTAATAATTCTAGGAACTGAAAATGTTAATATTTCAATGTCAGGTGAGTTTTTCAAAATAGCTCAGTTAAAACACTGCTGAATTCAATGGCAAAGCTCATGCTGATCTAATGAAGGCCAAACTGCTATTGTTGGTACACTTGCCCCTGGCACAATGGCTTTTGCTACTTTAGCTATGGCATCTGTTGGATTGCAGATGATGCAGCTAGTTTGGCTAAGGGTGCATCAAGACCATGTTAAGTTGCCTGTGTTGAACCTGACAGAGAGAGATCATAGGTAGATGCATACCATGACACAAACCATGCATTTGCAATCCAGCAACCTCTGTTATTGCCTCTGACTGTGTCTGCCATGGGAGGGCAGTTGTATCTGTAATCTCCTGCTGTATTGTGGTAGACATAGTCACAATTTGTACCACGCACCTGCGCAACTACAACACATAACCAGAAAGTTACGTGCTATGTCCGGAGGCATCAACTGGAACAGTTATACGAAGTCCCTCCATATTCCCTTTTTCCCCAAAATCTTTTTCTGGGATATGGCAAACACGTGCATTCATCATGCAAAGTCAAAGAACATAAGGTAGCTTTCAACCTTTCAAGATAAGCAAAACCAAGCCAAATATCCTCAACAGATCTGACACGTTCGTTGACTGGGTGCAGACTTGTCTCATTTTGTTGATGCTGTCTGGGACAAATTGATTTCTTCCTATTAAATCCTTTTTTTTTTTTTTTTTTTTTTTTTTTTTTTTTTGTAGAAAACTATTAATTCTATACTTACGTTTCTGTGACATTTTTCAACCTGGCTAGAAAGAAGCGTAAGATTCTTATATGAGGTTTCATATGACTGGACATAATGTAAAACCTACCTACAAGAAAGGGAAAAAAAAGGCCTAAACAAATGTAGATTTGTTTAGACTAATGTTAAAAAATATTTTAGAGTAGTTTTTGAAAAAAGAATAGTTAAAATGAATGTTGATGAGTGAAAAAATGATTTAGAAATATATACTAAATATAGTTGCCAGACTGACCTTATATCTAGAAAATGAACTACTTAGAAAATGTGAAGTAAGATCGATATAATTCTCCAGATTTCCCTAAACATTAGATATGATAACGCTTGAAAAGTTATAACTTAATACAAAAATGCTTAACATTTATTAGAATTAATTGAGTTAATTGAGGTGCAGACAGAACTGGTTAAGGGAGAGAAAGCAATATATTTCACTGGAAGGAAGTTACTTACGGTGTTCCTTAAGGATTTTTTCATTAGTGATTTTGGCACAAAGAACAAAAGCACAATAATGAAATTTGTTCATGACACAAGGCTGGAGGATAAGAATATCATAGAGGAATACTTGCATCTTTAGGAATAATAGGATTAGAGAAAAGAAGGGCACATGATAATGGAATAATGTTACTAAGTGGAAAGGGAGTAGCAAAAGATTTGACAGAACTAGATTTACTTGTTGAGCACAGGATAACTTAAAGACATCAGCATAATGAAGGCTGAAAAATGCAAATGTTATATTTATTTGCAGAAGTGAAGTATTACCACAACTCTGTAAGAAACAATATTAAATTTTATCTAGAATACTCTGCAAAACCCATCAGTGATCAAAACATACAAATACAATCTGGAATAAGTTTGAAGCAGCACTACTAGGATGATAAGGAGGGTAAAGAAGATTTTTTTAGAAGCAAGCTTTTACCTTGTTTTTTTACTTTGGATTGCTTAATTTAAAAATTTTTAATTCACCTTGTGAAGCTTATGGAGCAAGTCCCTATGGAATCCATTTCCAGGCACATTAAGGACAAGAGGTGACTGTGAACAGTCATCACAGATTTACCAAGGGCAAATTGTACTTGACCAACATGATTGCTTTTTATGAAGAGTTAAAAACCTCTATGGATGATGGCAGAGGGAAGGACAGTGGAAGTCATTTACTTTGATTTTAGGAGAGTCTTTAGCAAAGTTTTCTATAGTATCTTTGTAGCCAAATTGTGAAAAGATGGACTGGGTGGGTGAACAGCCTGTATGTAACTGTGTTCACTACACCTTTGCTACAGTTAACAGACTTTGTGCTGATGACTCATCTACTTGCTCTTTGAATGCATTTGTACGTCTGGCAACAGCAAGATCCTGAGCTCCATGCTTCACTTATGGGTCATGTAAGAAAAGTGCTTACTTATGTTTGTTTTAAACTTACTGCCTGACAATTTAATTGAATGTCAATCGGTTTTGCTTATACAATAAAACATGGTGACTAATCATTACCTGGCCGTTTTCTCCATATGTTATGGAGATCTCCAGCATCTCCTTTGACCTCAATCAATCATCTCTTTTAAAGGCTGAACACTCTTAATCTATTTAATATTCTTTCTAATGGAAATGTAGAAGTCCATATTTCTGATCATCCCTTTCTGATTACCTTTGTACAATTTTAAGTTCTTCTAATCTTTTTTGATTAGTTTGATTAGAACTGAATGCAATGAATGAATGCAATATGAGGGCAGAACATCTACTTGTACAATAGCACAATGATGTTTCTTTCTTATTGTCCTTTCTTAAAAATTCCTGAAGTTCTATGTGCCTTTTGACAGCTGTTGAGGAGTGAGACTCAGTAACTGTCCTCATGACTCAAAGATCTCTTTCCTGAAAAGTAATACTTAGTTTACTGGTCATCATTGTGCACACACATACTTATTATTATGCATAACTATATGTATATTAGTCAGGTACTTTTCCCCCATGTATGATACTTTGTATTTATTAACACTGGATAGTATCTGCCACATTACCACCCAGATAGTAACACCAGCTCCTTCTTCAGCTCATCAGTTTTCATTTCGCTGCCCTGAGTAACTTGGTATCATAAACAACTTTATCACTTCAATTTTGGCCTCTCTTTCATTCCCTCTCCCTGCCTTTTTAGGTCATTTATTGATAAGTTAAAGAACACAAGTTTCAGCCCATTCTTAGTGGAACCAACCATTTATTCCTATCCTTAGTCCCCTATGCTTTAAAAAATTTCTTCCCCACGATAAAATCTGAAAAGGACATATAAAAGTTTTTCTTGAAAATCTAGGTATACTATATAATACCTTTGTAAATCCATTTCTATGATCCTCTATATAAGGCAGATTAATTTCTTCTCTATGCTATCTGTATACATGTTTACTAGTTCCTTTCTTTCCTACCATTTTTTTTTTCTTTTCTTTCCTACCAATCTTTCCAGAGGAGAAGCCAAACTAAGAGGCTTGTAATTCCCTGGATCTTTTTAGGTCACTTTTTAAATAGTCATTTTGCAGCTGCCATCTTCCCTTATTGTGAAACAGGAAATGTAAGCAACAGGATATACAATGCCTATTTGTTTTTATCTATACTTTTTACTGACTTAAATTTGGGTGAGTTCCTTTCAGCTCCTTCTCTAGAAACAAAACAGTAAAATGCAGTAAAATAGAGAGGCACTTAGCCCTGTGCTGATCTTCTGCCCAAATTTTACCTGAATTTTCCTGCATTTACCTGCATTTTTTTAATAAGTCACCACTCAAATACATATATTCTAGCACTTTTGATTGCATTTCCCTCTGGTCTGTTTTTCAAAACCATGTACAGGAATACAACAAAGCTAAACCTAAACAAGAAATAAAAACATAAGGTATACTGTGCTAAACATGAGCTTACTTATCTTTTCCTTTCTTATTTCTTTGCTCTTTTTCTATCTAGGTCTCTGTCTAAACTAGCCAGTGCCTGGGTATCAGTCAGCAGGGCTAAACAAGCTTGCTGCCCATCAACGAGTTTGACCATTCCCACAGAGGACACAAGAGTGTTGTGTTCTTGCAATGTTGAACCATTAGCACAATCCTATCATTTGCCTGCAGGTCTGATTTATTTGCAAAGGGAATTTCTTGAGTCAGCTGCATCTCATCTTACGGATGATGGCCATGCCATCTCTCCTCGATCCCAGCAGAGTACTCCATTCCACTACATCAACTCCCAGGCACACAGGAGGGTAAAGCTGAATATCTGTTTTCCTACCATAGTCCTCATTCTTTCTAAACAACTGTTTATAGTCATAGATCAGGTTTCCTAATATCCTGCCG
Organism: Rhea pennata; assembly: GCF_028389875.1. Classification (NCBI taxonomy): domain Eukaryota; kingdom Metazoa; phylum Chordata; class Aves; order Rheiformes; family Rheidae; genus Rhea; species Rhea pennata. The sequence continues at coordinate 162,544,278 of NC_084663.1, forward strand.
ACCCCTGAAAACAGCTTCCCAATCTCAAGGTGATATTGGTGTATTAACTATACTGCTATTTTCTTATGATACTGATATCGCAGTCTTCAGCTGTTTCTTGGAAATACTGTCTCTGAAATACTTTTATTTAGTTAAATAAATTTCAAACAAAAATAAAAAACAAGGCTGACTTGGATAAATATATTAATAGAATAAATATACTCCAGTTACAGGAAAACAACATTAATTTCAAAACGTAATATTCCTTTGATGGCATGTATTTAGTGGCAAAACCTCCATACAGTTAGTAGACACAGCTTTTAAATCAAATCTCCACTTCAATACACACTGCTATTTGAATGAACTACCTTTAAAGTAATAAGATTCACAGATATACAAGGTAAGTTAATCAGCTCTCTCTGTATCTGTAGAAAATATTATTTCCAAATGACTAAGGACAATAATTATTAATCTTGACATAATTTCAGAAATAGGTTCAGGTTACAGAGAACAAAATTAAATTACAGAATATTGATAAGATTCTCCCCCTCACACATAAAACATTCAACTCAGTCACCATCTCTCTGTCTCTTGGAAAAGAACACACTGCAGTTTCTGCTTTATTCAAGTAACTTATTTTCCAGATTAAAAGTGTATCCAAATTCCAAATTTATTCTCACACAAGTTTATTTGCTGGATAAATGAATGCTTTTTTTTTTTTTTTTTTTTTTTCCCCAAATAACTCTCAGTCTAAAGAGGAGAAATTCCCTGTGAACCATCTTTTGAATTTTCAGAATAGTTGGTTTAAGCTTGACAAATTTATTTTTGCTTCAAACAGTAAGTCCTGATACATAATTGTATCCCCCGAAGTGTGCTATGCCTACGCCTTTTAATTTCAACAGATCCCATATGGAGCATAGTTATAGTATATATAATTTGTACTTAGGGTTTGGATCTGGTTATATTGTTTTCAAATCACAATTCTGGTACACGAAAGTTCAGATGCAGTTCATAGAATCATAGAATCAGTAAGGTTGGAAGGGACCTCTGGAGATCATCTAGTCCAACCTCCCTGCTCAGCAGGGTCACCTACAGCATGGTAGACAGGGTTGCATCCAGGCGGATTTTGAATATCTCCAGAGAAGGAAACTCCACAACCTCTCTGGGCAACCTGTGCCAGGGCTCCGTCACTCTCACAGGAAGAAATTCCCCCTCATGTTCACATGGAACTTCCTGTGCTTCAGTTTTTGCCCATTGCCTCTTGTCCTGTCATACGGGACAACTGAAGAGAGTTTGTCCTCGTCCCCTTGACACCCTCCCTTCAGGTACTTGTACACATTGATCAGATCCCCCCTCAGGCTTCTCTTCCCCAGGCTGAACAGGCCCAGCTCTCGCAGCCGTTCCTCACAGGGCAGGTGCTCCAGCCCTCGGATCATCTTTGTAGCCCTACGCTGGACTCTCTCCACTAGCTCCATGTCTCTCTTGGACTGGGGAGCACAGAACTGGACACAGGACTCGAGATGAGGCCTCCCCAGGGCTGAGGAGAGGGGCAGGATCACCTCCTTCCACCTGCAGGCAACACTCTTCCCAATGCACCCCAGGAGACCATTGGCCTTCCTGGCCACAAGGGCCCATTGCTGGCTCGTGGTCAACCTGTCCACCAGCACTCCCAGGTATTTCTCTGCAAAGCTGCTCTCCACAAGGTCAGCCCCCAGCTTGTACTGGTGCCTAGGGTTATTTTTCCCTAGGTGCAGGACCTTTCACTTGCTTTTGTTGAACCTCATGAGATTTCTCTTTGCCCAGCTCTCCAGCCTGTCCAGGACTCTCTGAATGGAGCACAGCCCTCAGGTGTATCATCAGCCACTCCTCTCAGCTTGGTATCATCAGCAAACTTGCTGAGGAGGTACTCTGTCCCTTCATCCAGTTCACTGATGAAGAAGTTGAACAGGATGGGACCCAGTATTGAGCCCTGGGGGATGCCACTAGCCACAGGCCTCCAACTAGACTCCACGCCACTGACGACAACCCTCTGAGCTCTCCCTTTCAGCCACTTCTCAATCCACCTCACTGTCCACTCGTCTAACCCACACTTCCAGAGCTTCTCTAGGAAAATGTTATGGGAGACAGTGTCAAAAGCCTTGCTGAAGTCAAGGTACACAACATCCACTGCTCTGCCCTCATCTACCCAGCCAGTCATTCCATCATAGAAGGCTATCAGGTTGGTTAAGAAGTTTATAGTTCTTTTTCCTTTCCTCACAGCTGCACTGTTCTATCAGATAGTGCTGCATTATCCCAAAGTGAAAGAGCTGCAAAAGGATTAGAAATGAGGCTAAAATTAATTCTGTTTGGAGCCTTTTTTCTTAAAAAATAATAGGTATTTCTCTAGAATATAACCAGAGATGTTTTCAAAAATCAAAGCCACAATGGAAAATCCCTTGCCATTTCACATCAATTACCTTCTATAGCAGTCAAGAAACTCAGTATCAAAATTGTGATTCACTTCACCACAACATATTCAATAGCCTTTCTTGTAAATATAGTTTAATTTCATAGTCAAAGAAGGAAGGATTTACTTAATCTAACTTTATATCTCTGTACATTGCAGCTGTTTACATTTGGACTAACCTACACCTAAGCTATGCTACTTTTACAGTCAATGGAGATAATATGTGACATCAGGATGGGATTCATCTGATGTAGAGAAGTCTATGTGGAGTAAGATGAATGTGATCTGAAAGATCCGTTACTGAAAGATATGTATCCCTTTCTCCCATTCACATGTGATCACATCTTTGCTTCTCTTCTACCAGCGGTACCTGTGTACCTGCATGCGCATGGATCAATGCCTTTTCTTGGTAATTAAAAGAGGAAAGTATTTTAACTGCCTTCCAGAAATTCTTGACTATCTCCCTTACCTACAAATATATTCTAATTGAAAAGTTGGATAAAATTACTAATTTTTAAATGGCTTAGAAATTAGATGAGATGAATCTTAGCGGTCACCCCTAGCTAAAGTGAGCAAAAATGTCTTCTTGAACACATGCTAGCATATGATTGAATCATTCCCAACACTGCTAGGCACAAATTCAATATCAGTACAAATAGTTAGGACTTTTGATGAGCTCACTGATACTTGAATCAAAGATTTATCTGTGTAAAATGACATACTAATTTTTGATTCTGCTACAGGGAGAAACTTGTTTCCATGTTGATTAAAGCTTTAACATCACTGAGTGTTCCTCAATTTTTTATTTAGTGAAAATTTAACTGGAAAGAATCCAGTGTGAGCAGCACAAGAGTCTATTTCTGAGGACAAGATAGCAAGATCAAGGTCTTAAATTGTTGTTTCCATTAAACTTCCTAATGCTGACTCAATTACTTCAGAATATCAAATTCAAATATTAATGCACTTCTGGATTAAGTTTGGCCTGAACAGTCATAATGTAAGAGGAGACTATTACTCTCCATGATGTCACTATAGATAGGCAATCATTTTTTATGAATAATTTATTTGATGAATTTTGTCCTTTTCTCTGGTCATGAAGACATCATGTTCTTCTCAAAGGAAACAGTCAAGATGGAGTAACAGACAATTCATATATTTTTCTTTGTTGCTTTGAATAACTTACGACTTATTTGATATTTAACATTTTCAGTTTGAGCAAATTTTGGCTAGAATTATACATTATAATATTTGTGTGAAAGGAATGATTGTTGAAAAAAATTAAATTTTTGGTGTTTTTGTTTTCTGCAAAGACTGTTAAACATTTGTACCCAATTCACATTAACTTTCTTTACAGTTTGGTTGCAACAATAGTCTAATACAAGAAATATCTAGTTACAGTATTTTTTTTTTAATAAATAAATTTTATAAATGCTGCTGGTAATATATTCCTAGTTGTCACCATTAGGAAATAAAGCTGATAATGGAAAACAATCACTTCATTCCTACACTGTAATATAAAACAATCTGCCTCCCTCCATTACTTCCAAAGAATATGGAGAGTTCTGTTTGCACTGCTAAGCAGAAGAAGCAGTAAAATATTATTGGTATTCATAATCTGGCTTCAGGAAACTATTTCATCATGGAAATGAAACAAAGGATGCTACTTAGCAATGAATGTTACTCAGCAGCAATTTCTATAACAGCTCTTTATCTATCTATCTACCCTGTCCCATTGTCTTACAGAGAACTGCATAGAGGATCAAAGTTTACATAGAATATTCAAAGAAGTACCCAAAGGTGAAGTTTTCTAATCTGCTGTAACCTTTGAGAACTAGATTGTACCACCAAAAACAGCTAGTGAAGTCTGTAGCAACTTTCAGCAAATACAAGTCTTTTATATGAACTTACTGTTACATTTCTAGGCAATTAAATAAAATCACAAAGGGTTAACAAAAAAGGAGGATCAGTCAGAACATGTCACGATCACATTATGCAGGACTTTCTGGTAACTATATTTCTACAAAAAAGTGTGACTGCTAAAAAAGAGATTTATGCAACATCATAAAATGATAAATATTTTGACAGCATTGTAATAGAATGTTTTATTATGTAAGACAAAATATTCAAAAGTTCCCACTGTCTAAAAAAATGAAGAACTGAAAATATTTAATAAATCTGAAATGCAGCAGAAAACTTTCTCTAATTCTCTGCCTTCAGTAAGAGCATTCAAAAAAGTATTCCTCTCACCTCTCTGTAAATTGCTTTTTGCTTGTGTCTTAGATGGGATTGCAGTGGGATTGATACAGCCAACACTCAAACACATTGGTAGCATTAGTCAGGAAGGCAAACTCAAGATTCATATAAACAAACACATTTTCTATTTTGTGTTTTTCATGTTTATAATATGCAGTGTTCCATGATGCATTTACTCACAGTTAGTCAGTCGCTGTTTCCTCATTTGAAATTGAATTATGCCTATTTAAATTTAAAATTATTTTTGTAACTTTTACTTACATACAGACTGTCAGAATATATGGCATTACACTTTCTGTCATTCTGCACATTTCCACTTCTACCTGGAAAATATGTTATACAATAGGCGCCAAAACCACTAAGTTTCCAACAACAACATTGGTGTAAATAGCTAGCAACTCCCTCTACGATGTCCATGAGGTCACATTGCAAGGACATGGAATGGTTACCACTATGCACATAGCTCAAGAATCTGACAGTTAGAAAAATGTCCATTTCTGCAATCTGCAGTGATTTTCAGGGCTTCCTTTTCTTATCAGGTCTTATATTACGTTATGACATTATGTTATGATATTACATATATCAGTAGCAAAACAAAGATGAAGGCAAATGCGGGCTGGCTGCTGACCTGGACCCTGACTTGGTGACAAAGGGCACAGAATAGGCCATCGAACTCGATGACTCTCTCACCTCAGACCATACTGCTAAGACCAGCCTTCTTAAGAACCAGGATTACCAGGTTCCTGAGACCTGTGGGAAAGTCAGGAGCAAGGAAGACTTATTCTCAGTAGAGGAGAATCATGTCAGGACATACAGAGGTCCACGAGACCAGATCGGATGCACCCATGAGTGCTGAGAGAGCTGGCCAATATCATGGTGAGGTCACTCTTGATCATCTTTGAAAGGACATAGTGATTGGGAGAGGTCCCTGAGCACTGGAAGAAAGGAAGTGTCACTCCAATCTTCAAAAAGGGCAAGCAGGAGGCTCTAGGGAACTACAGGCCAATTAGCCTCATCTTGATTCCTGGGAAGGTGATGGATGCCAGGACAGCATCCTGGATACCATTTCAAAAAACATGAAGAACAGGAAGCCTGCATGGATTTACAAAGGGGAAATTATTCCTGAACAACCCTATAGATTGACGAAATGACTAGCTTGGTGGACAAGGAGAGAGCAGCAGATGTTGTGTCGATTTTCATAAGGACACTGACACTGTCTCCCATAACATCCCTATAGACAGATGAAGTACAGGCAAGATAAGTGGACAGTGATTTGGACTGAAACCTGTCTGAACTGTGAGACTCAGAGGTTGTGATCAGCAGCATCAAGTCCAGCTGGAGGCCAGTCACTAGTAGTGTCCCCCAGGAGTCAATGTTGTTTAAGATCTTCATTAATGACCAGGATGATGGGACCAAATGCACACTCAGCAAGTTTACAGATGACACAAAACTGGGAGGAGGGGCTGGTGCACCAGATGGTTTCGCTGCCATTTGGAGGGGCCCAGACAGGCTGGAGAAATGGGCCAATGGGAACCTCATGAAGTTCAACAAAGGGAAGCACAAAGCCCTGTGCCTGGGGCAGAATAACTCCACGCAGCAGTAAAAGCTGGGGCCTGACCTGCAGGACAGCAGGTTTTCAGAGAAAGACAACAACCTGGGGGGTCCTAGTGGGCAAAAAGTTGGACATGAGCTAGTAATGTTTTTATGGCAAAAAAGGTCAATAGTACCCTGGACTACAGGAGGAATAGCATTGCTAGCAGGTTGAGGGAGGTGATCCTTCCCTTCTAATCAGCCCTAGCGAGGCCACATCTGCAGTGCTGGGTTCAGTTCCGGGCTCCTCATTACAAGATAGAAACACTGACATATTGAAGTGAGTCCAGTGAAGCCATGAAGATGATGATGGGATTGGAGCATCTCACATGAGAAGAGGCTGAGTGAGCTGGGACTGTTTAGCCTGGAGAAGAGAAAGCTCAGAAGGGGTTGGACTTGGGGTTAGACCTCACCAGAGGTTCTGACTTTGACCATCCTGCAATTCTGTAATAATAAGTAATCAGTAACTGAATCCAAGGAGTTGATGCTGCCACCAGGAACACGGCCTCCCTGCCTTGCCTCATTTGCCATGCTAGGTGCAGCCGCAAGAAAAGCATCTTGTATCCTGAAAAATACTATATGTAGCACATATGTAAGTACATATGAATATATATGTTTCTTAACATGGGTAATCAGCTTCAGAAAACCTAGGAACATTCCTTGTACAAAACTTTTAGAAAGTCAGTGTTTTAATTGATTTTAAAAATGGTTAAATAAATCTAGGAAATTCACAATAGAAACTACTTACAATTATATTTTGAAGGATTTTAATAAATTTTGTATCTCTAAATTGCTGTAGCTTTTCCTACGTTCTCGTAACAGTCATTTATATCTCTTATTATACCTCAAGGCTATTTTTTCCTCTTGTTAATCAAATATCCCCTGATCTAAAGCAGCAATTCTAACCGGCATTTTTAAACCTAATTATATTATTTTAATGGGCTCGGATATATAGCTGCCTCAGTAATTTAGTGTAATTCTCTCAGATTGCGTTAGGAATAAAGAAAAGAAAAGGAAACAAAGCTTTCTGTTAAATTCTGTTATGCTACCTTGAGAAAAACAATAAAAAGCGATCAGATTTATGTATAGTCTTGTTACAACTGAATATGTTAATTACTTTCTATCAAAACAATTTGATGTTACTAGGAAACAGAGTGACAAAGGCCACAGGTGGTAATGAAAGATGGGTGCCTTATCAGAAGTGACTAATAATGCTTGAGTTGCCAAAGTAACCAGATTGTCTCCTAAAAATGTATGCTTTGACATTTACTTATCAATGCTACTAAAATGCAACTGTTATCATCTTTGCATAGCAAATTTCATTTCCGTGGAAGTGATGAATATGCAGATTTTTCCATTATTTGAATGTCCCGATTATTTTTTTTTCTGAGCTGAATACATACAGGGAAAGAGAAGCTTCTTGTTGGTGGATTCCATTCCCTGGAAGGGTTACGCAGTGGCTTCACTGATTTGTCTTTCTTATATTTTTTTTTTCCAGGTCTTAGTGATTAGGCTTTGGATTAAGGTGTAATCATTTCTTTTTCTTCTCTCTCTTTTTTTTCTCTCTTCAGTTGTCATACCTCACATTGCCTCTTTTAGCCACCTGCAGGTATTTACATATGCCAGAATACATCAAATGTGCTATCTTCTGGAGAATCAATGATTTTTTTTTTCTATTTTACTTGATATCAGTATTGCCATGAAACCTCAACAACTTGATTGGATCACAAGAGTATTGCTGCTTCAGTTGCCATCTGCATCTCTGAACTAAAGACAAATGCGTGTATTCCTTAGCTTTCTTCTCTTCTGTTACAAAGACTTCAGATTACACGTTATAATGTTGTATTACAGGTTACCACATGACAACTACAGGAAGTAGAAGATACCTTTTAACAGGGTCCTTCAGAGCAAGACCAGGCTACCGCCCTATCAGCAGTACCACTCTGTCAGTATTAGGCTTGTTTCCTGACCCCATATCGCACATGCAGTTGATCAACAGATCCCAGAGCAAGCTGGGAAGCACTTCTTGCACAGGGATTCATGGAGGAGAGAGGCTGCAGTACTATAATGACAAATTTGGTGCTGCAATAAAGAAGCATGAGACAGGAGTCAAAGAGGAGAAAGACAGGAACCTCCTGTTCAGTGTGTGAGATCTGACAGATCCGAATTACATAGAGCCAACTATTTTGACTTAATTAAGTTTTGTTCTTGGCACACATGTAAATGACTACCAGCTGAAATATAGCAAAAATCAAATCCTACTTCCTTTGTTGGTAAGAAACAAAAGTATAAATTTCTCACCTCCTGAAATTGGCTATGAAAAATATATGTATCATTTTCAGCAATACAGGCATACAATATCATCTTGGGAATAAGTGACTTAAGATGCTTTAAAGCAGGAAATCAAAATGTTTCTCAGCTATTGAATATTGCAGACTGCTCTCAGTTCAGGATATGTGATAAACAGATCTCATTGGTAATTCAGCCAACCATTTATGAAATCTATCAAGCAATACATCTGAAATTCCCATAATATCTTTTCTTTAAAGAAATATTTTCATATTTGTAAGGCTGATTGCCTAATGAGATGCGATTAATCTCCTCTACTTTCAGACATCCTATTTTAGGATGAAATGAATTGCTCTGTGGAAATACCTGTGTCTCCTCATTGACTATAAAGGGAATATGGGAGTTCAAGCTTGGACACTGAATATTCAGTTACTTAAATTAGAGTGTAAAGCATAGTGACCACAAGATATAAAAGGCTGTTCAAACATCTGACATTTGATCTGAATGTAAAAGCAGTAAGTTGAAAGATTGTAGTGCATGGCTATAACAGCAAATAAACACTAATCTTGAGAAATGTAATTGAAAAACTTTTCTGAAAAAGAATAATGTATTCAAATGTTTTAGAATAATTAAAACTATCAATCACTAAAATATTTTATGAGACTATTCTACAAAAATCTCACATCAGTAGCATCCTAAGCTTAAAACTAACATTATGATGTTACAAAAATCTATTTCCTGCTAAGAAATCTGGCCAGTTTCTGAAGTCTGGTTATGATCTATATGCCATATTGATTCATTACCACATGGAAACAGTTCTATTGAATTCAGAATCAATGGGCCTATTTAGGGAATATGCTGCTGCTCAGTATCTCAAGCGTGGCAAAATCTGGCTTTCTTCAGTCATTGCTTTTCTCATTTAACTCAGAAGTTAGTCTAAGGCTCTCTTCATGAGAGGCTCTCTGTCTTCTGTGGCTTCTTCATGAGAAATCATGAGCAGACAGAAGACTGCAGGAGAAATGGGGCCTAGAGATTTTTGATCTCTAGGTGCTGATGTATTAGCTGTAGGAAACATTGGACCAAGAGTTAGTGAAGATCTTGGGCTTTCTAATCACTACCACTATGTGTTCCAAGATTCCCCATTTCTAGATTTAAACAAATGAAGACACAATGAATAATTCACAAGCAAACAATGAAAGTCAGAATTTATTCTTTGGGGAGGGGAGAAAGCTTTCCCAAAACTACATATACAAAAAGCTAAGAGATGTCTATTTATTCACTTCAGATCTATACTACGCTATACTTCAGCTCCAACTAACTAGACTTTTTTCCCTAAAAGGTTCATACAGTTTTATAAGCATTCATTTTCTTCCTGAACACTTCATTCACCACTCTCTCTAGTGCTTTCCATTTAACATCCTGGTCAAGGACACACTGGAATCAAAAATACTTCTGATTCCCACAAAGTCTTACAGGTTGGCAAATCTGACAACCCTGCTTTTGATTCACATTAGGCTGCAGTGTAGGCCACTTAAATCAGAAAAACTGATTAGGTTTTAGGCATTAGTCTGCTAAAATAATTCAGGAGATCTGTTCTACTTGACACTGAGGGAACTCTGTTACCCCAAAATTGTTTCAGGGAACGTAATCCCTTTCATGGGTAGCCAAAAGTTCTTGTGCTTGGAAAAAAAAAAAGGATTACCAGTAAGTTTACATTTAATATGAATTGTAGGCTTTAAAATCAACTTCTGACTCAAAGAGAACAAATACATGCAGGAGGTAGAGTTAATATAAGCCTGCATGCAGATGGTCTAGGGATAATATGTCTGTCTTCTTCAAGCTATCACACACAATATGCAATACAAAATGTTAATATTTATAGCATTAAGTATATCTCTTAATAAAAATACTTATTGAAAAGGAGTTTCATTATACTAGAGAGATGAAAGACAGCAGGATGGAGATAATGCAAGGAATATAAGTAGACTACTAGAGTGACTATTATGAAAATTTTTACTCAATCTCTTTTATTGTTGTTGCTGTGAATAACAGAGTAAGTGATGAATATTAATATTTCAAAGGGAATAAGCAGCAAAGCAGACTCTGTCTGTAATGGTACTAATCTGCCACTGCAATGCCTGATGCATCTGACCAGATTAGATGCATGACGTGCATATGAACCTTATTTACAGCCTTCCCTTTTTTTGTCTTATATTGTTATTATTAAATGATAATAGTGGCTTGAAGTTCCCAGTGGAACAGGGGTGGCCATTTTATTAAATACACAGTAAGAGTCATTCCTTGCACTCCTTGCCAAAGAATTTGTTTACATGAGGCAAATGGGAGCAAGGGGAAAGGAAGAAATAGATGAAGTGATTTGCTCAAAGTCAGTGGAAGGGCAAAAACTGTATCCAGGTCCTTCCAGTCTGATGCTCCTTCCTCTCAAGTTGTTCAGCCATATGTTATCATATGGCATTATATGAAGCTTCTCACTTTCCCGTAACAGTGAGTACTTCAATTATAATGATGACTGAAAACATTATTGGCCTTGCTCTTAAGCCATATCATCGCATGTTATCACGAAGACACAAACCAAGCCAACTAACTAAAAATGAAACAGACTTTCACAAGTAGCCTTAAGAATTCAAGAATAAGTATGTTTTTGTCATCTGCTTCCTGTTCTAGTTTTTAGTCTGAAAATTTTCTAGTATCTTGGAGATTTGTTTAAAAGAAACACTCATATAGGCAAAATGTGTGCTACTCTGTCCACCTCAATAAAAATACAGTCACACGCCAAAGTCTCCACAGCAGCATCATTTAGTTCTCACCAAAACATAATTTATAGCTTGAGAGAATTAATCAAAGTTAAAATATTATACATTTCTGAACTCTTAGGTTTGGGAGCTCTAATCAGTCCCAGCTCCATCCCTAAGTGAGATCCTCGTTTATTGTTTTTTTGCAGGATGAAAATTGGCATCTGGACTGGACAAGCACTGCTGTTTGCTCCAAGGAAATCTCTCTTAGAATAAAACACAGAGCACTAGGTCATCTAACAGTCGTCAATGTCTTTTCCATTATTGAAAGATTTGTATCTAACCTGCTCTTGAATTCTCCCTAGGCACTCCAGTCTAGTGCTTCACTAGCCTTAATGCTTTTTGTCATTACGTCTAACACCCATTTATTTTGCCATAAACATGGAGAACATAGTACTTCCTGGGTTTTTTTTAATAGCTATCTTTTACAGGGATTAAGATGGTTCATTAACTGAAAAACATTTTCTTCTACCTTTCCTCAGAGTTTAGATCCTCTGCTCATTCTTATTACTCTGACTGGACCATCCACAATTGCTCTTTCTCAGTTGTGCCCAAATCTGGACAAAATATCCCTGTATCTGAGTATCTATATAGCTTTCAGATAATACTCCTGTTTATCTATCCCATTATATACTTTGCTTTTTGGCATTATCATGTCATTTATGACTTATGCTCAATTTCTAATGCATTGTGACCATAAAAAATTTTTGTTTAACATGTTGTCTAATCAACCATTCCTCATCCTTTATCTAACCTGCATTTTCTCCCAAATGTAAAATTTTTCATTTATATTTACTGAATTACATCCTATTTTTTTTTCTCACTGATTTCTCCAATATAACAAAATCATCAGAATTCTAATCTTATCTTTTAATGTTGCAGGAACAGCAGTGACCAGCTTGGTGTCATCTGAAAATTTAATAAGCATAGTTCATATTATCTCATCCAAATCGATACTGTGAATACTAAATAATACCAGACATAGAGCAGACCCTGAAGAACTCCTCCAATAAATTTATCTAAATCAACATTGAAATACTGATACTGCTCTTTGAGTATCACTTTCCAGTCAAGGTTATGTATAATCTGCTAACAGAGTTGATAAACAGAAGATATACAAAAATATGATAAAAGCCCAGAATGGACCTCATGTGACTGAGAATGTATTGTAAATTTATAATCACATGCAGCTTGACAGCAGTTATATATGTTATATATGAGAACCCAAACAGAGAAAGCATCTTTCTTATTCAAAACACTAATCATTCTTACAGCGCAGAAAATGATTTTCCAAGACTCTTATTAGCAACATCATGCATTATACAACAGCACTGCTTGTTCAAACTGTTTTTCTGATAAGAAACAGTGCGTTTTAAAAAGCAACCTCTATTTTAATATTTAATACCTCAGCATATCTAGATCTCCAAAAGTAGCAAGCTATTTAGGCAAGTAGTGCACTTCATGTAATGTTAAAAGCATTTCTGGCATTTTATGTTATCTGCTTTTTAATGACTGTATTTTCCTAACATTAAAAATGAATTAATATCTCTTTCCTTAAGTAGTCTGCTGAATGCTGAAAGAGTAAATCTGACAGGGTTACTCATACCTTGCATATACTGTAGAGACCTGCACATCAGTTTGTTTTTCATACTTTTGAAAGGAAATGGGTTTGCTTCAAAACTCAGTATCTCCAAAGCTCATCACAGTTATGCCTGGGCACCAAGGAGAAAAATATACATGGGTTACCTTCAAATTTCGGTAAGCTAAACTATCAAATGCTGAGTCACCTCTGGCTTCACTGGCAATTAAATCTAACGATGAGAGAGAGGTATCATTTTTCAAAATTACCTTTCAGAATTACACTTTACAGAAAAGAAACCCTCAGAAATGTGTGGAGAACTGTTAGGACAACTTCCAAGAATACTAAATCCAAGTCCAAACCTTTCCCTGTTTTATTCTTATCTCTAAATTCAGTTACTTCATTCTCCATGCATCCATCACAGCATAAAATATGTTACTATGTATATGCAGATAGACAAATAAGTCCTCTCTGAGGCTTTTGTCTGTCCCCATTAACTTTTATAAACGTTTCATTGATTAGAAAACAGAAGAAAAAAAGAATATTCATGACAATTCTAAGGTCAGTCAGGAATTCTAGGATTAGAACCAAATATTTTGCACTGTATTTCTGAGATTTCCCACTGCATTTTTTTCTCCTCTTGCTCATTTCAGGTTGTGTCTAGTTTTCTGAGAAGCAACCCTTCATTACAACCTGTGAAGAGTTCATTTTATCAGCCTTTTCCTCTCTACAATATAGGATAAGAAATAAATGAGAGAAACACAAACATCTCAAAGGCCCAATTTTGCAACATGCAGGTAAGACAAAAGAAAGTTAAAACTTCTGCAACCAGCTGTAACAGTTCAAAAGGGTACGTCAGAGAGCTCAGTCTCAGAAATAGTTCTTAATGAAGAAAGATATAATCAAAAACATGAGAGAAAGGTACAGGTGATTCTAACAGAACAAAACCAATAGTAAGAAGGATCATTCATGAACACTTTGGCATGTTAGGAACATAACATTGTTTTCTTGCACACTTTTACTGACTTCTTATATTCCTTAGTGATAAGGTTAGAGCAATTATATAAAAGATGTTAGAAAGATCCATGTGCATTAATCCCATTGTAGGCTATGAATATTTATTCATCCACCATGTCGACATCATAGTTTTGTTAATGATAGAAAACTGCATACCACTATTTTTCATTAACATTACCAAATATTCTTCAAATTTTGGCTGTGTTTAAAGGGAAACAAATGATTCACTGAGAGTACTACATTAAGCTATCCCTAAACAGAAGCTAAAATAGACTAGACACAGTGGCCAACCTTTGCAACAAAAAGCACACAAAATAATTTTAGAGCCCAGATTCACAGATTTTAATCAATATCTAACAAAGCAAACACAGATCTACTTTCTTCTTCCTCATATGAGACCACATAACTCTTTGCTACAGAAAAAGGAGTAAGAGAAAGATAAATTCTTCCCTGACCCTGGTATGTAGCACATTACATAGCAAACACTAGCATATTATGTACCTATATAGTACTAAGGCTTAAACCAAAAGCCTGATTGTCCTAGTACTCTGTAAACCATATGATTTAGGTCTCTCCAACTTTTTCATTACTCTAGTGTGAAAGACAAAGATCTAGACATTCTTACTGTTATTCTGCCCACCAGGAAGCAGAATATCGTCTTACGAAGTATGCGTTCTGCGTATTGCACACTGACATGCACATATACTTAAAAGTAAAATTAATGTCTATTTTTTTGTAAATGCCTAAGTCCCACTTTTCTCTGTATCTACAGAGTTACAGCTCACCAGGCAAACTCAAAAATGCAAGGGCCAAATTTGTACTATGACACACCAATGCTGAGATTAGTTGTAGCACCTATTCTTGGAGCACCAAGTGAATGCACCCATAATACTGTACACTCTTTGAAAATTTTGCCCCCCATTAAATTGAATATAGACTTGATATTAGTGATTATTATATATTGATTTCTTTTAGAAGGGATTCCTTTGCCTGTATTAAATGTTATTTATTCTCATGCATTCTGACATTTGTAACGTAATATCTTAGATACAGTACATTTGATTTGTTCTAGTTACTGGAATTCTCAGAAGCAATGGCAACTACTTTGCAGACATTTCACAAATTTCAGCAAAATCATCCACACCAACTTCTAAGAAAAGCAGCTGTTATTTGCAGTCTTCCAGACTGCCAAACAGTGCTTCATTATCTTGACCTAGAAGTCTACAGAAACTTTCCCGTAAGGGAGAGCAACTATTTTTCACACTAGTAGCACCACTGTAATTAGCCCCCTACTGAGCTCTCCTTAGCCCAGGGATCAAGAAATTCTATCTGGAAAACAGCAATTGATTAGGATAAACTTATACATTCATTATGCAGGTCTCCTAGCTATCATTTAATGTGCATACTTAAAATTCCTTTTTACAAGGTACTTAATGAGACAATAACTATTGATGGATCAGTATATTTGAGGTTCATAGCAATATATTAGTACCTTTTTATATATGCCTGGGATCTGCAATCATAAAAACAGCTATTTTGAAAAAGAGTAGGAAGGCCACAGGAGAATTTCTATATAAATGTATCAACAAGGTTAATTTATGTCAAGGAGCAGTACTTTAGTAAATCACAGAAAAATCAAATCAAAATGACTAATATTTGCTTCCCAGCATAAACTTTCCTTAAAAAAATAAAAACAGAAAGGGAAACTTTCAGCTTGAGACAGATTTGTTATCAACTCTCAAAGAAGATTAAAATTAGCATTAATAAGGATCAAATCTCAAGTGATTCAGAAAACTGTTAGAATTTGGTTGGGCATCTCAGAAATGATGAATAATATTGTGAAGTATATCCTCTTCCAGGAATTTCTAAGGCAACATATATGGGCCCAAGTTTATTCATCTCTCATAAAAGGCCAAGGCTAGTTCACTGTATTCTTGGATAGTTAGCTCATCTTGGTTATTCAAGATGCAGATGTAGACAGAAAAGATTTTGTTTTTTTTTTCTCCTTCCAGGTTGGCTACCTTTCTGCTCTTAATTGGACACCTCCATTTTTATTCTTTCCTTCCTTATTTCCACGTTTGAGACTTGACTTGCAGGTAGGAGCTAGGAACAAACCTTTTGTTGGGTCACAGAACATGGTAGTTACCTTTTCAATTAGTTATTTTTAAACACCCATGCTTGGAATAGCATTTGCCAATTGGAATGCCTGGAAAAATCAGAAAAGAGTATTTTTCACCAGGCTAGGTGGTGTTCAAAGTTTCTTGGGCAAGTTAGGGCGTTCTGTTTTGTACATTTGTGTTGTTCCTATCACACAGTGATAACACAAGTGTGTAAGCGAGGCCTAGTACTGGTGGGTTTATGCAAATTTATGCAAATCAAAGCTCAAAAGGACAGTCTGACACTTAGGAAGGTCTTGCTGGCCAGGAAAACAAAGCTCCTGCCAGGAACAATTAAGCTCTGTGGCAACTCAATCAGGAATTAAGCAGGAAAAAAGTTCAGAAAAAGAACCCTGCAGAAGATAAATTATGGTCCCTTTTCCTCCCTGCAGTGGTAAAAATGAAGCCTGAAGTAGCATATAGCAGTCACTGTCTGTAAGGGCATATTGCCCTGGAGGTAGTAAAGAGTGTTTAATAGTATAGATTGGACCTGCTGGCTACAATGCCAGAAAACAGTTCTGGATAAGTTTCATTTGCACCATATATGTAGCCAGAATCTTTCAGTAGATTTGTCAAGATTCTGTTCAAAGGTAAAATTTTGTTTTGTTTCTGATGGTACATGGATGCTGGAAGAAGTGATTTTATTTTTACATCATACTGGTAGACTTTTCATTCAATATGAAAATGTGGAAAAGGACAGTGCAAAGAGTTTTTGGATGCTCTTCCTCCTTCCAAAAGGAGCAGCAAATTTCAGTGATAACAACAGCAACAGAAATAAGGCAGTCACTAAGGCAGTGACAAAGCTCCCTGGCCAAGTCTGTCTTTCACTTAGTGCTTCTACTTGGTTTCTTGTACTCTGAAACCTGGTAAAAGGTACATCTAGGTGACCTCTCTTCCTTTCGCTCCTGCCAGATCATCTCTGTAACAGGATAGTTACCAGCAATTCAGAGGTTCATGCTACAGTCATTAAACCTTCCCAAATTTGTCCTGTGCCTTTCTCCTCCCCACCACACTGAGGCAGAGGAGAGTTTCCAAGGTTAACATGGTGGCCTCTCCCTGTTCTCCTCCTCCTTGTGTCAGTCCTGCTCTCATTCCAGCTGAAAGTGAGAAGTTTTACATACGTTGATGATTAATTTCCTGGCTATTTGATATATTATTGTTATTCAGGAAACAAGCAAGGACACTGAATCTGAAAGTAACTATAATTCCATAGTGCAAGTGCCATAACTTCATACTGTGAAGCTACCTTTAAAAATATGATTGGAGTATTATGTTTCTGTGTTATTTTCTCACTAGAACACAATAAATTCTTGTCAAGTCTGATAAAATTGGAGAGTTTATTCAGCTGAAGTTTAAATCAGTCTGACTTATGCAAAATTTAGAGAGGGATAAAAAAGGTGCCCTTTGCCATATCTCACTGATACCTCGTATACTTTGAGATCAATGTGTCTTTCAATATTCATAGAGATGGGCTTTATTCTTAATTCCCACAGGTGCAACAGTCAGTGGGAGTGAGAATAGGCACAGATTCAACTAGGAAAATGAAGTTAGAGAAGATTTGTCCTTTTACCATTTTAAGATACACAGTTGGGGCTGGTTTTGATTTTAAACATTTCTATGCTCAGGCAATTGTCTTCCCTTTACCAAAGCCTTTTACTTTGCTTGATCAAGCAGTCTTGTCATTTGGTACTTTCACTTTCTTGGCCTCACATGTTTTGATGGGCTTTTAGGGGTGGAAAGATCCCACCATGTCTTCAAAACGTGAAATCCACACCTGATAACTACATTTATTACCTTATTTTTTAAAGGAGGAGTGGGGGAGGCCCAAACCAAATGGGTAGCTGTAACTGGATTGAGCAGCTTCATGCATCCAAATTCCTCCTGAATCTTTCTGTGAAGTGTAGCATGCACAATTTGCAACTGAAATCTGATTTAACCAGATAAGAAAAATTTTTTATTAATTAACATATGAGATAGTGTCATGTAAAAAATTAGATTGCAAGTAAAAAGTAAAGTGCACTTTTACCATGAATATTTATTTTATTTTATCTGGCAACCCTGCTTACTGCCTTTTTTTTTAAAAAAAAAAAAAAAAAAAAAAACTCATTATTCTCTGTCTGCTTTCTGTATGCTTTACAATTTCTGAAGGATTTTTCCAAGGATGATGAGGGACAAGATCCTTGTTAAAGAACACTTTGAATCTCATCCAACAAAGATGACAATAAATCTTCAAACCATTTCTGACCATATGTCACAACTCCTGAAGGCAAATGAAGGCTTTTACAGCTTTTAAATAATCTTTGTCAATGACAGCTGTTAAGACACTTCTCCTCCTCCCCACTTCTTCCTCTCTCACAAATGGGAGGGGAAGGTTGTGCTTTCATTCACCCTGTTTCCAGCATTACACAACATGACCTGACTGTAAACTAAACATTAAAACAACATGAAAGGTCTACATAATGTGTGCACACTAAGAAACCTGTTATCCACACAGCTCATATAGTTTTCAAATTAAAGCAACGGCCGTATATTGCTAAACTATACTACTGTTCAAGGGCAAATGGTATTTACTTTGGGGTTTCTAGTGCTAAATCAGCTCCAGACATAGAGAAATAAATAATTCTGCTAATCTCTGTACAGAACCCTTACAAGAGCTGAATCCTATGAATTGTTGTATTTATTACACTTAATACTATGATTTTTGCATTAATTTTCTCCTGTTGTAAGGCTCAAATCAGCACATCAGACAGTAATACAGGATCTGAATTTTAAGAAAACAGTAATGCTTACTTAAAACTATAATGGAGCATTTGTCTCCTACAGAGAATCTCGTCAGTTATGCAAATCAGTCCAACAAACCTGGAAACGGACTGTACTGAAAGCAAATGCATTTCTCCTTAGATACAGTTTTTTATACCAGAGGTTTCTAGATAGGAGGAAAAAATATGGACTACATTTTTAAGTATTTGTGGTGGAAAACAATATATACAAGAGGGGCCAATCTTCAGCTGTTGGAAACGGATGATTTCTAGCAGCTGAAGATTTCATCATCAGTGAAGAGTATATTTACTGGATTTTACTTACCTAGAAACTGTAAGAAATTCAAATAAAAAGGATAGCCTGTATTCACACATATCACTTTTTGATATTTGTTGAAGAATTCTGAGTATACAAATCAATTAGAACTTCATATATACACACACATACAAACACATTTCTTCACTATGACTAATAGTACACATGGTAGGAAGAAGCAATCTAATTATAATGTTCTAAATACCATTTATCACGTTCATCCATCCCAAAACATCAGATTAAAAAAGAAAATATTTGCTGTACTTTGAAAATCATGCTTGGCACTCAGATTTACTCTTATTCTAATGGATGTACAAGTCAAGGGATTCAATAGCCCCTGTGTATTTAGGAGCCAAAGTTTCATGGGTGATGAAAAAGTAAAATTTAAGCACCTAAACTACATAAAGCCTGACCTTTAAATACACTTTGCCACATATATACTAACTATAGATTTTTGAAAGTATTGCTATCAGAAGTTTGATGTCAAACTGGTTCAGAGCATAGACAGTGAGAGCTTGTAGCTATCCGTTCCCGTTTCTATGTTTCCGTAGTGGAGAACTGAGAGTGCCTAGGACTCAGGCACTCGCTGAATGCTTGGTTATGCTAAGCTAACCAGTAATGAAAGCAGAAAAGTGATGGGAATCTGGAATCTATTTAGGGATTTATGAAACATCAGGATGAACAACTTGGAATACTCTCAATGACTCAAATGATAAAACAATAAGTTTAGGCATGAAATGATGCAATCAGCTGACTTCTTCTTCTTATTTTTTTTTTTTTTTTTTAATTCTTCCAAGCAATGGAAGCAAACAAGGAAACAGTGGAAGAAGGTAGTAGTTGTTCTCACCTTGCAGTCTATGCTTTAAATGGAAGGTCTGGATTCAATATTCACCTCAACATGAGAATACATCTAAACCCAAGAACATGCCCTCATCACTTCTGTAATTTAGAATGAAGATTTCTGTTCCAGTTGTAGAATTCTGTGAGTAAATGAATAGGAATATGTAGGTTCCCAATGTGCTACTTACATGGGGAAAAAATGGTTTAGGCCTTAAAAAACACTTATAAATACAGCTGTTTACTACTTTTCAGAAATTTTCAGTCTAGTAAGACAGGCATCTTCACTTTTGAAGTGAAACACGTAACACATGTATTTGCTGAACAAATCTGCAGAAACTGTTTTGAATATAAATACGTATGTACTCTCTCTGATGAACCAAAGAAATGACTTGCACACATACTTTCAAATCCAGCCAAGGTATTCTGAGCTATGCATTATACTTCCCATTAATTATATAGCAGAAATGGGAAGATCTGGAATTAAAGCAGTCTTTAGGAAGAGAAGCAAATAAATAATTGAATATCGTGCTGCTCCAGAGAGCTTTCCATGTTATTTTGCCCTAAGATATCTCTTTCAAGCTTCTGGGAATTAATAAATTATACCACTGATCCATCTATTACATTATTCTATCATCAATCACCTGCTTTGGTAGGACCACAAGAAAATTTTCAGAATGGAAACTTCATCTTGTAATTTATTCTCTAACTACTGCTTAACATCTTCCCAACATTAATAAATAAATAAATAAATAAAGATTTAAACATGAGTTTATTTACTTATTTATTTATATGAGGGATTACATAAAAATATAAACAGTATATTTGCAAATATTCATGGAAAAAAATCTGTATTTGTTACAGTTAATTTGCTTTAAATTTGCTTTAAATATGCATACATGTGTTTTAGCAAACAGCTGTCTTTAATCTCAGATATGCTGAATTGAATGAATCATGAGAAATTATGAAAGGTATAGGATGGAAAAATGTGAAAAAATATGAGCCCATATTCTTGAATTTACATTATAAGAAATGACAGTTCAATCTCAACCTAGTCAGAATTCACTAACTCTTATTTCTCAATTGAGCTCACATTCCAGTGTGACTCCAGAATATGCATACCCATCTGCCTATGCAATCTTCTCCCCATTTGCCATTAAAAGCAGAACTCAACAATGAGGTATCAAGGCCTCATCTTTTATCCAGTAGTGATGAGGTTCAAGCCATCTCTCGTGATTTGAGAGACTAGAACTCAATTTCCTTCTCTTGGAAGAGGAAGTAGATTAAGGGACAGGAATGTCTCGTGGTTTTTGCTCTCATTTATTTCTGTTGAGCACCCTAATTTAATAACAGATAGTTCTGAGAAAATACAATCCCAGCACTACTCTTCCATCTTCACAGATGCACTCACCTTCTTTAGATTTTAGTGCATCTAGCATGGTAAAAATGCATGCCCATGTACTTTACAATATATATCATTGTAAAAAATACTTATGCTACTTTTGTATTCCCCCCCTTTTTTTTCCCTCTCTATCCAAGAAAACAGTGTGCAGGAGTTGCTCTTATCCCTTCCTTCCTTCTCTCTGATAGAAACACCAAGAATCCCTCTTAAATGCCGTGGTGCAATATGGAGAAAGATTTAAATATTATCATTAAGCTTTCAAACTATTCACTTCCAGATTTAGCTGGTTTCTTTCTGCTGATGTCATTTAATTATAAATGCTGAAGCTTTTAGCAGTATAGAATCAGATATATTTGGCTATGAAAGATTAAGCATGCATAAAGTTTTTACCAGCACATTAATCATCAGGTATAGAAAGAAGCATGACACTGGTTAAAAAAGCACTTCTTGCTCATGGGAAGTATAAAGTCTTAGCAAACAAAGATTGCTTACCTTTAGGACGGGCCAAGTGCTGAGCAAGACTTGTTGAATTTGCATTGCCTTAAACAGTACTTTTGTTTGGTTAATGACAGTAATTGTCCTTTGACAGTATAAATAGCAGTAGCAAAACAACAGCAGTGGCAAAATCACATTAGCTTTAATTATGCTTTATTGGATGCATGCTCCTGGGAAGTAAATCAGACACCAAAGACTAATTCCCGGGAACTTAGGCATCTCAATATCTCTTTGTATTTACATGCCTAGCTCTGCCCGAATTGCCCCCTCCATTGTTATGTATTTTGATAGAAAAGCTTTTATACAGCAAAACAACAATGCATGTAGACTCCAGAGAGAGTCAGGCCCCACTGTGGTTAAGTTCTGAAGATACATTTAACAATGGTCTGTCTTCTTTCTATACTCAAGTACACACAACTGTAAGCACCTTTGGGACTTTGGGAGTTCATGCAGACTATTACTTTCATGTTAAAGAACTTTTACTAAATGCTACTATCTCTGAAAGTCCCGTTCTTGGCTTCTGTGATGCCAAGTTCCAGACTAGAAAAAGTTACTTCTATGGAGCAAGCCTGAAAAAAAAAAATGTGAAGCTAGACAATTGTAAAAGTGTTTCTAGCAGTCCATGTGTTGTATTTATCCCTCCTTTCCTCCCCTAATCGGGTGGCGAGTGCTTTCATGTTTGTTAGCTATGTAGCTTGACACTTCCCTTAACTCAACCAGACTACGATAACATAAAAGTAGACGTAAACTTGAAAACATCTGCAAACATCTGTAATAATCTATACGTAAGCTATGTTCAGCTGACCTACTGCAGATGTTCCCCAAGACACCCCAAAGAATTCTGCTGCCCTGCAGGGCTGATGCTCCTGGTTGCATTCCTTAGAGACAATGTTCCTATTGAAATATATTGGGTTTTAGACACTATTTCTCTTGATGCTCTCCACGAGTTACATATACATTCATTTCTTCCCATTTCCTGTATTTATTTACCTCTTTGTCTTATTCAGAAGATGATTTAGACAGTCCCACTGTTCAAAGAAAGGTTGTCCTGCCGCTACAGAGATATAAGTCACTGATGTGGCAGAACAATGTTATGTTGTCTCCTGTACTTGACTGGCCCATTAAAAATTTCTTGACACAATAAATAACAGCACACCTTATCTTGTTTTTTGAGTCTGTCTAAAAATTTCAGAGTGGAAATTTCAGTGTCTCCATTTACATCTATAAAAGCAGATGTATTTTTATGGTAACCTGGAGATAACTGAATAAGTGTACTAATACTGATATGAAAATGGGATAAATGTATTTAACTCATTCATATGATTGCACAGACAAAGATCAAACATTTGTGTTAACCCTGCAGAGATGGTAGTTGAGTTGGGAGTGACTGCAACCTAAATCTACCTTTGAAAAATACTGTAGTAACTTCTAAACTGGAAAATCTAGTAGAGCTATCATCTAAATAAGCAAGCAAGAACAATAATATCATCACTTTCAAAAGTCAAAGACTTTTGAACAAAAAAATCATTTAAAGATCCGTAATACTATTCCTGATTGTAAAACTGCAATGGACTGTGATGGTATTTGAAGGATAGTTATTACTTTACTTCTTTGGATAAAGATTTTTTTTCTTCAAGAAAATAGGCTAAAGCATGACTGTTAAGCAATTTCAGCACAAAGAACTTTCATATTCTACTCAAGTAATCATCTGATGAATAATATAATCTAATAAAGTTTATAATAACATTGAATAAATATATCTCTAATGATGTTGCAAATCAAGGCTACCCAGCAGAAACCATTTACTGTTTTCTAACATTAGCATAAAAATAAAACCCAGCTGAGATTTCTTTCAGCCTCTCCCTGCAGGACCAGCTATACCTCCTTTAAAGAGAACTTTCAAGATAATAAAGCAATGGCATGATGAATATTGGAAAAGGTCAATACTAATTAACTGCATTAATGTATTTTACATAGAAACAGCTGTTGAAGAGTGATTTTTTTTAAAAGTATACCAACAAAAGTTCCTTCAGCAAGATTGCTGTGAGAGCCCATCTGAAGGAAGGCAACGGCCTTCACAAACAAATACTATAGCCCATTTGATCTGTGCTCGTGTGTGTGTGTGTGTGTGTGTGTACATACAGTATACACACACACAGAGGAACATATTACAGTAAATTTACTCTGATCATTAATTTAACAACGTCAGTATTTGAAAAGAAAACAAATCATATCACCATGCATACAATGGCAGCCTTGAAGAAAATAAAAGAATCCAAAAGTGCCAGTGCACTGAAGGTAGCTCCTCTGTTGGCTTGAACTCTAACTTGCAAACTTTATCTACATACTACATGTGATTTCAGCTAAAAAGAATCTGTTACTAGGAATGAACCATCATTTTGTTACCTTCACTCCCCCAAAAAGATGCAGCTTTCCACCTCAAAATGGTGGAAAAGGGTGGGAATGGTGTCCTTTTCTATATGTGAGGGACAAAGAAATTCAGTTCCTGGGTTCCCTTCTGTTTTTTGTTCTGAGTTATGTTCACATTAGCAAGAAGTGCATCACAACAGGAGAGAATCTGCAGAACAAAACAGTTGTGCTGAACTTTGGGGAGTTTTTACTACAGACTCACTCCATCTCATTTTTGTGGTGCACATGGAATTTGCAGAAACCCACCTGGGCAAGCCTCATCCAAAAACCCTTCGCAGTGTGTAAGTGTGCACTACAAAACTGTTCCACAATTAAAATGGAAAACCCTGCAAGGGGAGATGATCAGGACGTTTGCTCCGAAAGCATACTCCTCATCCTATATAAAATGCTAATATAGACACGCCTGTTGCCAAGACACGCACACACATGCAGACAAGAGTAATTCTTCAGCTTGACTTATCTCAAAATCCTTAAAGAATACAAGAACCTTTCCCTTAGTACGCATCTTCCCAATCTCCATCCGCGCGCCTTTCACAACTCATTCCAAAACTCTGTACTGCTCCAAAAGAAAAACTGAAATGGTTTAAAATAGCTTCACAGGTTCTAAGATTGGGCCCACCTTCTTTGATAACTTATCAGAGTAGTTACTGATTTTTGCTTTGCCCCACCAAAGGCATGAAGCATTCCCAGCCAACGTTCCCCCCCGTCGCTCTGTTTCTTTGGCCTTGCAAGTTACAAGTAGCTGGTTAATAGCCCCCGGCCTCTGTCCATTTATTAAAGCCTAGTGAAGATGTCGTTTGATTCTTTAAGTGACTGGAATTTGCCTTTTTCCTCATATGGGAGGGATTATATAAGCGTGACGTTGACTATTATTTATACGTATGACCTTGAAGAACACAGCAGTTTGAAAGCTGTGATTCATTTCCTAAAGAAGCTGTAGTGATTTATGGGAGCCCTAGCCATTTCTCTTTTCCTCTCTTCCTGATTCTCTTGCACATGACTGTGAAGGCAACAGAACTGTACATTCTTTTGCAGCACACAACATGTTCCGGATCATGAAACGAGCTTAACTGATACTCATTTGCAGCAAAGCAACTCAAGCCTTCTGTACATTTGCGGTCTTGCAAATTGCTGTGGTTTTATTTTGTAATACTTAATGTTAGAACCATGGTCACCTGGAATCAGATGATTACATAATCACTGCGGTTTCCTTTAAACGAAAGATCACTCAACCTCACTGTTTTCAACAAAACCTGATAATGTAAATTTTAGTGGCCCAATTTATTACAGATCTAACTATTTGCCAGGTATTCTTCTGATTCTGGAGATAGATATCAAATGTTCAGTTTCACCCATGCTGCGATACTACAACTATGAAGTCTTATAGTGAGACTCTCAAACACTTCAAAACACATTCTCTTGTATATACTGAACATCTAACTTGCATCTGCAAATATACTTCTCTTTCTCTTAGTTAGGTGGAAAATCTTTTCCTTGCTTTGCTGTCCTACAGGCAAATAAGCTGTCAAATACCAGAAAATGGCAGTTACCAGATTAGAGCTGAAGCTTGTTGTGATGGGCATTTGGAAGCTCCTTTTATTTCCTTATTCTTTGGAAGTAGCTTGTCAATTTAAGTATTTTGGATTAGGAAGAACAACATAGAAACAGTCAACATTAATTATTACAGTAATATACTGTGGGGATTCTAACTAAGAACTGATTTCTACTTCGGCACCCAATGTTTATTACATATTACTAGGGGATAGTTCAAAAATCGTTATAGAGTGGAAGGAATGAACTACTATTTCCAATCAAAGCACAAAGTCTTTTTCCTAGAATATTGCTTTTTCTCCCCAGATACGAATTTTTTATACTTCTTAAATTCTCTTCTGGCAATAAATGCAAACAAACCCAAAAAGCAACTCTACTTGAGTTTCTTCAGAGACTAAATGAGCTTCTTCTTCAGATGATCACAATGAGGAGTTTCATATTTTTCAGACATGCAGTTGGCAAAATAATAATCAAGTTATTTAGCTCATATATAATATTTACCTCTGTATTTTAGGCTGACTAGTCAATAAAGCCTCCATTCCATAAAAACTGAAAGAACCATTAAAATGATATAAACAGGACAGACATGACATAAAAGAAAGGCCTAAAAATCTGTATTTTCCTTTGAATGGAGTATATGCCTCTGCATTCTTTAAAAAGAGAGAACATGAATTACTCTCCAGCTGGTTTCTCTTTATTGGATAAAAGTATAAATAATGCCAATGCCAAATCTTAAGGCAATAGGAAAGCAAGAGTCTCATTCATCTTCAGAAATAGTACCTTTGTCCTAATGACAGCTATTGAATATAACAGCTAAATGTCAAAGAACAGAGAAAGAAAAAGAGAAAGAAGATCTAGTACTGAAATCTACAGACAAAGAAGACATTTTGACAATTCATTTGAGATAAATTCCTTTTCTATTTTCTTAAATTATGGCTTTGCTAGGAGTATATTTTTATTTACATGTCACTATAGTGATCAATATAGCAGAAAAAGGAGCAAAAAACAACTTGCTAAGTCTCATGAAAAGTAACCATTCCATAGTTATCTTTTCCTGCTCAGTGAAAAATAATATAAGAAAAGCAGGGAAGATTTAACAGGGATAAATCCAAAATACTGCCAAGTGATTCTGTTCATGAGATGGTTTAGAGGCTATTGGTTAAAAAAAAAAAAAAAAAAAAAAAAAAAAAAGTATTTGGTTTGATTGGGTAAATAGCCAAGCTCATTCTGTGATCGGATAGTGTCCAGAATAATTTGCTGCTTGCACATATTAACCAGTTTCTCTCATTTTAGATCTCTTCATCTTTATGCAATTGTACGAGATTTACACTACTTTTTTTTTCCAGCAAAAAAGAACCTTTGGTATCTTTAACTGTCCTGTGAGAGCTCTCCACATGCTTGCATAGTTCTTCTTTGATCTTTTTCTACCCACCTGTGATAATCTTCAGTACATGTAGCCAGTCTGGCTATTTAATTCTGTGGCTGAGTAAAAATAGTATAA
Organism: Rhea pennata; assembly: GCF_028389875.1. NCBI lineage: Eukaryota > Metazoa > Chordata > Aves > Rheiformes > Rheidae > Rhea > Rhea pennata. The sequence goes on from NC_084663.1 coordinate 162,571,691, forward strand.
AGCCTGAACTTCTGTAGAAGGGTCCAGACATGAGGAAGACAAGTCTGCACCACTAAATGATCTCCTGGCGTTGTAATTAAGATCCAGAGTCAGAATACTGGATTTGTGCATCTGGATAAAAAGTTTAAACCTTGAGGGAGTAAGTAAAAGTGCATTTGATGGTGCTTTGACTGCCTCAGGTTTCATGGACCAGTCCTATAACCAGCCTTTGCTTTGATTACAGCACCTTCGAGGAGTGGGAAGCTCTTAGAAGAGTGGTAAGTGGAGGCACCAGCAGGGCAGATGGGGAATTTTGTACAGGCCATTTCAAGTCTACACTATTTATTAATCCCTCAGGTTCAAAAGTATTAAATCCGAATACAACTTTAACAATAAAAATAGAAAATATGATGCTTCCTAGGAGTGCAGTATTCAACCTCATAGCCTTGGCTTTTATTATGAAGCTGACAAAAACTACAGAAATCTTAGGCAAGCTGCAATTCTGCTGTTCATGTTTTCAGCCATATTCCTATAGGAAACCAAATTGAGATTTTTATATGAATCATTAAAGTACAATATCAGCTGTAAAAACAACCTTTTTTATAGAATTTAATTATTGCTACTTAAGGCTGAGTTGGTCCTTACTTTTACCCATATTTTCTATCAGTAAGAAATTTTCTTAAAACTGTCCATTGAACAATCTTTCCTGCAGGTTTTCATGATCTATCTGCTACAGTAATTTAATGTCAGTATTTCTGTTAGGTCACAGATTTTCTAAGAATATTACAGAAAGATAATCTTGCTTCTGATAATATTCTATTTGAATGGCAATAAAATTACTTGCTCTTAAGTGCTAAGTACAGCAGACAGACTAATCACAGTCTTTGGCCTAAATATAACCCCCAAAATCTTGAAAATGGACTGAATACATTCAGATAAAGCACTGAAAAGTAAAACAAAAAACCTCTAAGATTAAAACAAAGATAAAAGGATAAAAACAGCCCCTCCATATTTAAGCTTTCCTTGGCTGATAATGCAGAAGAAATGTTACGTTTGCCTGTTTTTTCCCTCTTGTGCGTTCAACAGCATTACAGGTTTGCTACCAATAACAACAACGTTTCATAATAAGTAGTAGCATTCTGTGAACTCCTTCTGAATCTGTCCTTTTCTTCTGACAGAAAGAAAGACTTGGTGACTTGATGTAAATCCTAGGTACACTGAAGTCGCTCATAATTTTGTGATGGTCAGGATGGCCCTTAATTTCCAGCAATTACTCACAAAGTACAATGCTATTTTAGTGACAATTTTGAGAAAAGAAATTAAAGTTTTTAACGAATAAATAGATTTATCAGGACTATATAGGTTTATCAGGTCCATCAAGCCTATAATTTTGACTGAGGACATAGCAAATCTGTAATTTTAGAAGTCTGTGTTGGAACACCCAGTAAACTGAAAACCAGAAAATATTGTGCCATCCTTAAGCGTGCTAAAGGCTGTTTACCACTTGTTATCTCAATATGAATTTTTATTCAGAAAAGCAGTATTTTTGAGGCATAGGAAATGAGATTTGTTGCTTATTATAACTAAGTCATATTTATGTGCCCTCTGGGCACAGAATATTTACCTATTCCCTATATTTGTAAGTCGTCCCAGTTGAAAACAGAACGTGGCTGCATTCCTCCAGTTGCAATATTTTACTCCTCTGGCAAAATGAGAATGTCTTGAGAGACAGTAGTCATTTATGATGCTACTTACATGTTTCATTTTTAGAAGCTATCTAATCATGCCTTCAGAATAAAGTCTCATGAGTGATAGTTTTAGAGTATCTCCAGGCTCAGGTGAGTAGACAAATAGCCTCAGTAAGACAGATGCTAGTAAAAGACATTAAAAATACCTGTCTTGGTTACAATGTGAAAATCTAAATATCTTCTCAATTCATCTGGAATACTCAGAACAGTGTGAAAGGCCTTAGACACCACAAAAGAGATTTTTACTGCTGACATCCAAGAGACTGAAGTAGATGAGCAGTCTGTGCAGCTGGTTACTACTTTTGCCCTTACACTTTCCCTTGCCAGCAAAACCCCGTTAGGACTGCAGTCGGTCTGCTCTTTTTGGCAACTGTTTTTAAATTTACAATATTCCTTCAGGATGGTTAAATAGCTGTAGTCTAACGGCATTTATACCTTTTGCTGTTGCTTCAAGAAATAAACTTAAAACTGGTGATTCCCCCACATACTGTGAGTTACACTTGCTAACACTTGAGGTGTCTTGAACTGTTTCTGAATGAGAAACATCAACAAAAAGATAAAAACAAATTCACGGACACTCACATTTTTGCCTACCAGACTGTACACAATTTTTTACACATTGCAATCTTGTCTCATCTTTCTGACTGATTTTATTTTACTACTAATATTATACAAAAACATTCAGTGCTTTTTTTCCCCTCACATTGCATTCCTAATTTTGAAATCTTAGTGTATTTAACATAAAATCACAGTCTATAGCATGTCTAATTAAAAGTTCTGAGGCTTGTTACATAAAGACTTGACAGACTTTAAAGTTAGCAGGATTTTGAGACTTTCAATTTATTTTTCTCTTTTTTATTCACTGAAACAAGAGCAAATGTAATCTTTTTGTAAATAGAAACTCCATTTTTCTGCTGTAGCTACATATATGGATACAATTCAAATGATAAGCAGTATTTTATTTTGATGTATACTGTGTAATTTTAAACTCTTTAAAGAACCGTGCTGTTTCATCTATTTTTCTTGATTGATCACTACTCTGTAATTAGGGTTGCATTTTAAAATGACCTCATATGGATCATAAATTCCTGAATTTCTGTAATATCTGCAAACAGTTATATTAATTATTATCTAGTTTGATATTGTATAACCTTTGCATTTGCTATGAAGTTTTCTATATGCAGAATCATAGATTGTTTAAAAAGGAAGACTTTGAATGTAGGCTTTTTCTGCTTCCGTTCTCTTTTTCTCTGACTGGTCCTCTTCCATAAACTGTCATGAATGGAAAACGTGGGGAGGGTATTTGGAGAAGAGATTAAAGACATGAGAATATTTTGGTTTGAGAAAAAAATATTCATATTCGATTATATGCTCTTTTAGCTGGTATTTCTGGGATACGTTTTCAATTACTGTTGGGAAGATAGACTAACTTAATAGTGGGAAGGGTATGTATAAACATCATTGGCTAGGAGTCACTCAATCCGAGGAATCTGAAGGTTTGAATTGTGTCAGGTTTGACAGCTAGGAAAGGCTGGGCATGCACCACGGCCTGACCTGTGCAGCAGTATTCAAGAACGAGATCTTACTGGCAGCTGGCATTTATGCACACAAAAACCTAACAAATTAACCAATGAGACTGGTGTACAGAAGGCTAATTGAGGTACAGCTCATGCCATGCAAAACTTTTCTCATAAAGAAGTTAATGTGTTCTGTCAGATTTTAGCTCACAATGGAAATGAATTTGCACACAGTTCCAGATGGTTGAAAATGCAATTGAATGGAGCAGGAGAGAAATATCCCCTCAGGGTTTACAGTCCAAGATGTAACTCACATTGGTATTCAAATCTAGCCATAACAACACAAGATTAAGCACAGTTCATCACGAAACATCTACCTGCATCTTAGTCAAATTTTGCAGCCTGTGCTAAGCTCTTCGTTGCCACAGACAAGATTAAGACAACAAAACATTTTCAGAAGCGTTCATGATACCTAGTCTTCTTTAACGTTAACCTCAAATCTCGTTTCTAATAGAAACTTTAACATTGGAAAGCTAAAGTAATAGAAGATAATATTTTTCTCTAAAGATGAGAGGACACAGAATCACCATCTAACAGAGTAGTTTTTTTTTTTGTTTTTTTTTTTTTTTTTAAAAAAAGCTTATCTCATTACTGTTTAGGATAAAGCAAAATAAATAAAAATGGAAAACAAAAGCATAGAGCAATTTAGGGAGCTGATGTTAAGAATACCTCTGTTTACATAACTTTTGAGTAAAGATAATGGAATAAATATCCTCTGGCTCATCTGAAAAAATACTAGTATAAAATCCATTTGTCTAACACTATGCAGAGTACACAGTTTCAGTGGACTCATATGTTTTATTATATTTCTGTAGTGACTCTAACATGTCACTAGCTCAGAGGTGCTAGACTGCAAAAGTGAGCAGTGGACATCTTATCTAAGTGAGATGAGAAAAAAATAGAACAGTAATAAAAATCATTTCATTTGGTTAACACTGTACAGAAGGAATTAGGCACAAACACACACATGCTTAAGTTCAGAAGCAGCTCGCTACATCCAGAAATTCTTATAACATTTACTACATTTATCATAAGAAATAAAATCTATATATTTTTAACAAAATGTATATATTTTAAGAAAATTTAACATAATTTAAATATTACTCTATCTCATATCCTTGCCAAAACACATCAGCATTTTTTGCCGTGACCTTAGTTGGCCCCTTCTTTGGCACTCAGGAGAATTGAATCACTGTGTAAATGCATCTGATTTCCCTAAATAGATAAAAAAAGAGATAGTGATCACATGTGGATATTCTGAATCAGCTTTTCTTTCATGTTCCTTGATCTCTCCATGACTGCAGGAACCAAGAGTCCTCCCAAATCACCACTTTGAGGCTAAACATCTCCCACTCTTGGATGTTGTAGTAACATCTAAATAGAAATTATTCTTCATGTTCAAAATCAAAGTGCATCAGAGTGAAGTAGTGTAAAACAAGTAGAATCCTGATACACCTAAAATAGGCAGTAATATTTCAGGTGTTTTCAGTGTACAATAACACACACACACCTTTTCCAAGCAGGTGTATCTTTTAAAATATTTTATAGATTAGATGCCTTAAATTTTCTTATTACTGTTCTCAAGAATATTCCTTTTCCTTATCTGCTTACATTCTTGTATCACGCATATCACTGTGCGAAGAGATGCCTTTTTGTTATATATAAAACAATATAAAATTCTATGCCTGAGTGATGCAGACCAGAGCTTGACCAGAAATTCGCTACTGGTAAGGACTAATGCAATGCATGTCAGATTAGTATCACCTTCAGTGGAATTCAGTTCCAGCTTACAAACCTTACTGCTTCATTCATCTATCTAAATATAGGTTTGTTGTGCCCTTTGGGACACCCTCGATTACCCAAATGAGACACAGAGGACTGACAGATACAACAGAGGTGCCAGATGAGCACCGTGACTTTCTGGTTTGGCAGCTGGAGGCCATCTGAGATGCTCCAGGATGTCTAAGTGGTACTGGACTACTGTCTTCTGAGTGGAGTCACCCATCAAATCACTTAGTATAGTCCAAATTGCTATTCAGCTTACCCTAAAGTAGGTGTCTCTACATAGGTAGCTACAATCTCTGTCTGAATTCCATTTTCAATGTAGGGAAATAACATGTTTGAAGAGTAAAGATGAATTCTTCGTGAATGCTGTATTTTTTATTTTAATGTGAACACAAAATGCTGCTCAGTGGTCTGTGTTTTATCAATAAACTAGGCAGAGATAGTAATTTGGTGAAGCTTAATAGGTAATCCCACCTATTTTCCAAAGTTTAGATATGTATGTGACATATCTGATTGATATGTCAATAACAAGGACAATGATAATAGTATAGCTACTGGTTTCACCTAATAATATTAACATGACTTAGAAAGACAACTACTTCAAGATTAAAGAGATCATGACTTTACTACTGACACAGGCCTGCTGAATGAAAATTACTATATCTGGGAGTCATGTCTACTCTTATCTATATGCAAAACATGGTTCTTCATATTAATCTCTGTCCTGAAATCTACAACTATTAAAATATTTGGAAATAAGAAAACAATTCAAGCTTTTTAACCTCAAGAAAAACTCTTCTAAAACATTAACTTTGAAAAAGAAAGAGTAAAACATACAATTTTTGTAATGTTATCTGAACAACCTTGGCTCAACATCACAGAAAGGCAATGAGATCTTACTGATACATACTGACTTTCACAGAATTTATGTCACTACTGAAGTTGTCTGATACGCTCATTTTATTTCTACAGTGAGAGGATTAAATTTAGAACCAAATTTGTATTGATTTCGCTAATTAATTGGGGCAGACATAGATTCCATTCTAAATATTTCTGCAAATCTGAAAAAAAAGACAGCACTTTTTATGCAATGAAACAAGTTTTTACTTTCCTATCCATCATGAAGAATGTACTTGATTCTTGATCAGTGGTTTTTTTTTAGTTTAGAAACAGGACTATCTAATTAAACCAACAAAAATCTAGAATAGTATTTTGTGTCCAGTAAGTCAATGGCAAGAAACATCTGTTAGATTTCAAAGGATGAAAGTTTTATATATAAGATTTCCCAGTTGAAAAATAGAGAAAAGCCATAGCATGTCATGAAATATTATCCTCAGTATTCAGACTACACAAATATATAAAAGATTTTTTAACTTGCCTTTCTTATTAGTCAGATTGGCTTCAATTGACTGAAGAACCCAAAATTTTTATCAATTCAAGAGAAATATTTTTGATTATTTCCTAAAAAGTTGCACAAACAGAACACTTGATGCTGTCACGGGATGCCAATTTCATTTCATTTGGCATGTGAATCATTGAGGCTTACAAAATACTGAAGGAAGTTATTTTCAAAGAACATATTGCATGCTCAATGCACCAAAAACGGGGTGCCTCAAAGAACAAACTGCATCAGCAGTTTTGTAACAATGCAAGACAAAAATTATTTTTTATAAATTTTAATTTATAAACTAGTAATATTACTAGTTGAAGTGGCATTTTTGTGTCCAAATATATTAATGCAGTTATGATTGCATAGCTGCTATGATCACTGTGAAATCAAATTGCATAGATTAGAACACTTCGTAATGTTCCTAAAGTTAAATTTCAAGCTTATATTTTACCTGATTGGTTAATTTTGATCCAAAACACGCCACCTTTCATTTAGTGGGTCCTACTTCTTATTTTAGATAAGCACTTAAGTATTTCTTTCTCATTTTAAAAACAGAAGAAAAATGAATGTGGGTTGAACTCTGGTATCACATCACATTTTTTTTCTTCTGAAGAACATGTACTTGCAGAAAGTGATCCACCAAACAAACCTGGGCCTTTTTTTTTTTTATTTTCATGGACTTTCTTGCTGCATATGAATTTAGTTACATTATCCTTTATGAGTTACAGTTTCATTGGATTTTGCTAATCATTTTTTTATGCTTACTGATCTCTGTTATACTGCACATTTTTTATCATTTAGCTGGATTTCAGCTGGTGGCACACCTAACACCAGCCAAACATCTAATGCTAACTGCCATGAGCTTGGTGAGAGCCTATCAAGGGTCTTTGCTTTGCCAAATTTAGGGAATACCGACAATAGCTACTCCACAACAACAGATGCTCTATCTACTTTTGTCCTCCAAAATAAAATAAGAAACTACTTACGTTAGCAGTATAAAGTAAAGATGCTGAACATCTGATTTGGACACTGAACATTAGGAAAGCATAAAAAGGAAATGGTGATCTAAAATCTAGGTCGGTCTCAGAATTTCTGTAAGTCTAACTGGCTGACCCAAAATGTTGGATCAGGACACCAGCTGAATCATTTGTCTTACCTAAGATGTCTCAACTGGGCACAAGTAAAAGGTCAAATACATTTCTACAATTTAAAGAACTATGCTGGAGGGGGAAAAAAAACGTAAATTTTCTATTTTCTAAATTTTTCACTACAAGACGTATGGAAACTACAAAACAAAGTTGATGAACAAATTAAGATGTGATCATATAAAGTTACAATTCATCTCAAGTCTTTTGAACTGTCCCAGTTATACATAGTGGTAACTATTTTGTGATCTACTCGGATATTCACAGATACAGTTTTCATTAAATAAGTAAACAATATTGAGTTTACAGAACAGATGCATTTTTAACTGCTGCTATCATTTATACATTTAGTCTTTCCCTTTTTAAAGCGAGTTACATACAGTGTAACTTTTGTCACTGAGACACTCTTTCTGGTAGGGATTTGTTTGCACTTTCATTATGCATTTTATGATCGAAAGAAATATAAAAAGAATACAAAATAAATTACAGAACATGAACATTTTAAACACCTCTTTGAATACTCCTCTGTGCTATAATTACTAAAACTTTTAAAATATATTGTATTGTGAGTACAACCGTGTATTACTCAATATTGGTCACATTTAATGTCCATCTTTCCATAAATATTCTTCACAACCATGTATGTCTTTTTTAGCTTCTGATCATCAACACAGACTGTTTCAAAAGTTTTTATCATAACCTCTGTTCCATACAATTACATGTTACAGCATGTTTTTTTCCAGAAACAATCACTATTATTCAAACAGATGACCTGTAATTTCATTATCTTGCAATTTATGCATTAAGCAGACTACGTCATTTTCTATCATTATACCAAATTTGTTTTTAGTTGATCAGGTGCGTTCATCTGGTTTTGCTATAATTCCACCTCAAGATTAACAGCTTGGTCTTCATACAAATCCCTGATGCTTTCCTAATTAAAACCTTTCCAGGTAAAATACACTTCATTACACCTATAACAAACACAGTAATCCATTAGGATTACTTGATAGTCCAGTGTTCTTGGATGATTGACAATTTGTTCAGAGTATTTTAAAGTATTAAGATAGAACAGTACAACTGGGGTTAGCAAAGTATGTTTAAAAATAGAATATTCAGAGGATTAAGAAGCACAGACTGTGCTGAACCAATTTTTAGGGGTTACCCCTACAGTTGTTTTGACCAAAAATATTTGCAGTTTGCAGCTGGACAGCTGATGCATTGAACACTCAAAAATGTACGCTGCCTAAGCCAATAGAATTGACAAAAAACAGTCTATTTTAAGCACAGGCATCAATAATTCCCTTTTTCAGAGAAATGAGTACTACAGCTGCTAGTAAGAGGTGGGACCACTTTCTAATTATTTGTATCAGTGGTCAGAATTTCTCTGTCTCTGTAGAGTTTAATCTGGTGAGACAGCGATGAGTTGAGGAGCTACCTGGACCCAGTGAGTTTAAAGCTTCTCTAATTTGCATGCCTATGATCCTTGAGGCAAAATGTTCCTCCTGGCATTACTGGAGAACCAAGTCCTTCCTCACATTCTCCACCCTGCTGCAATCAATAATAGAAATCAGCAAGCAAAAGAAAGGAGATTTAGGTTTCATGTCCTGGAGACTTTCTCATAATGCAGAACTCGCTCTGACTTCCTCAGGAGACTGAAGGTATCACAAGGACTTTAGTATATTATGCTGACTGAAGTGGTATGTATTTGTAGATTTATCCAGCAAATGTGCCTTAAAGCTACAAATTTCAGAGAAATAGTCTCTAACTTTTCCTACTGCTCTCCTCAGGCAGAGGAACAAACTGGTGACCAACGATAAAAACACCTTAAGTGAGTGCAGCTGCATGCGGTACAGTAGAATACAATGCATGCAAAAAGGATATCCATCTACAAAAACAATGTACCACATATTCAGGAATGTCATTTCTAAGGTATCTCAGCCTTTTTTCTTTAAAATATATTAGAGATTTATTTATATTTAAAAATCCATAATGTGTGGGTTAATTTAATGTCATTAAGAGTTTGACCTTGAAGGACTTTCTCACTGGTTATACACTTCATTCTTGGCATCTCTACTAGCATCAAGTGATACAGATTACCATGGGGACATACTGCACAATAAAACAAACATTTGGAATATACAGCCCTGTCTATGTAACAGTTGCACCTCATTTATTCTAGAAAAGAAAGAAATGTGCATGATATGCTTGAAGTGGATTATTTTTCTTCCCATTAAAGTATATATTGCTGTATGACTATGAATAATAATTTATCATTTTCTTTGCATTTGGAATTTGTTAATAACAAAATTTTAAAAAGAATAATGAAGATAAATATCTTTAATTTTCTACTTCATTTTGCCTTCACTATACTCAGGCAAGCTGCACCTTTCTTCTATTTACTGCTAATTCCTGCCATGTGTTAAATTAAATGCAAATACAAAACTTTAGCAAGGGAACCATTTAAACAATTAGAAAGACAACAGGAACTTAGAAAGCAGAAACTTTAAAACAGCACATACGCACAATCTTTGAGTAGTAGAAATACATCTAAATTCATTGGTCTAACCCACAGATTTGCCAAAACCTAACTAACTGCATTTCTAGATTAGAAGCAAATTTTCATCTGAAATCACTGTCTAACCCCAAAATATATTGAAACCACTGCCAGCGATACGTATTTGTATTAGTTAATTTATTCTTTGTTTTCCTCATCTGTAATTTGTCCAGTGGTAGTTCTTGTCTTCTGCCTATTTTAGGGACCTTCATTTTTCATCTGTGTTTGTAACTGAATATCAGCACCAATTAAAATAGTATCCTGATACTTAATTCATGCTGCTAAATACTATGCAAACATAGATAATAAATTATCTGTATTAAATATCACTAGACAACAAGTGGAAACCTCCCAATAGATTTTTGGAAGTATATACAGCTTTCTTAGACTTCTTCTGTGAATAACAATTTCAAAACAAAATTGTTCATCCCTTTTTCTTCTTTAACTCACAACTGTTCATGTGTTATTGAATCCAACAGTAACATGCCAAATTGTAAGGATTCAAATGACTTGTTTGTTTCGTTGCTTTCTGCATAGGCTGCAGCTCAAATGCTGAACTAACACATTCACAGTCCTTTGTTAGAGCTAATCCCTTTTGTTTGTATGATTACTTTGAAAAGTTACTGATTTTTCAAAGAGGAAAAAATATTGTTTTTTAAAATTATAACCATCATGAGAGCCATTTTGTAAGAACTGTTTCTTCAGTTTGCAATGTAAAGATATGAACTCTGTTAGCCAACATTTAAAGAAAAGCTAGACATTTCAAATAGAATATAAATGCCAAAACTCAGATTTTGTAAAATGTTCTCCTAGATTATGAAATTTGGCCTTTGTCAAAGTATCTTTGTCTCCTTCAGCCTAATTCAATTCTAATAACCTGATATTGTGTCCTGCAGTGCTGCCCCTTTTCTAGTATAGTATCCATGAAGAAAACAAATGTTGAATGAACATTTCCTGAATGAAAGAAGGAACCTTACTTACTAACTTGAAATCTTTAAACAACCAGCAATACTGCTTCAGAACTACTAAAGTTTGAGGACAAAGACAATAGCTCCACAGCAAAGTTGGAAGGGAAAAGGAGAGGCTTACATTTCAATGTGCTGGCAGTGCAAGATCTTTTGCAACCCAACAGAGATGCTCTTCCTCCAGGACCTGGTGGAGTGCCTCCACCTGGGGAGGGAGACAATCACAGAGTGTCTCACATGATGAGAGAGTTGGACCTTCAGATGGAGAATGAGGCATGAAGCTAACAGTACCACAAAGACGCAATGATTAATAATCTCAGTAATCATAAAAAGAAAAGGAGAGAGAGAAAAAAAAAAAAAAAGAAGGAATTTCATAACCACTAACACTTTGCATATATTCTTTAGGCAGGCACTTTCCAAAGTGGCCTGAGTTGCAGCCCTTGGAGGAGCTTGCAGATTCTGAGCCTGAGCATAAGGGTTTTATTTGACCTTACTAAGGCTGATAATTTATGATACCAGCCTCTGGTATATGAAATTATTATCTAATCTTTGGTCCTCCAGTGTTAGAGGAAAAACTAGCTGGATGGACTTTAAATAATATTATTCAAAATAAAATAAAATGGAAACATGAAAACAGCCTTAGATAAATTGCTTCCAAGGCCAGCTAAACTTGCCAGCATAGGAGAGAGCGCACAGCCAGTTGCAGTTCTGTCCCACCAAATCAGTATCTTTCTTTCACTGTGTAACTCTTTATTTTCAAATGCATAGTTGAGATATTGAAACAAAACAGATATTAATATACACATATATATAGCTTTTCCTAGTAAAGAATTGACATCTGGAACTCGGTTAACAGAATGTGCAGAGCTGCTTGAAAAGAGCCTTCCTGACCTCAACTTGTAACTATACTCTCAGGAGCCAGTTTCTCTTCCTTTAAAAAATAAATATATTTTCTTCTAAATAAATACACTTTATTAAATTTACATTACTTTATAATCTGTTACCCTTTATACAGTCATGTTTTCTGTTAAATGCACAAATAAATGGCTACTTTAAAAGCACTGTAATTTAACAATTTGGCAAGGATTCAATATGATTATATTAACTTATCTGAACATCTATATTACTTAAAATGAGCTATAACTATATATTCTTAATATTAAAAGCAAAGAAGCAGTTTATTTTGTGAGACACTAAATTAGATTTAGTTTCTGTCATTATCAGTTCATGTTTTCCAGAGAATGTACTCCTGCTGACAGTCTCCTCACTGTTTATTGTTATGTTTTGGAAACTGTATGTCTCCATTCACTTTACTGTCTCTCAGATCTCTGGTTAATTGTATCTATTCATCTTGTTGTCTGTCACCATCATATTCCACCCTCTGGTTTCTAGTGAAGAACTTTCTGAGAAATCTTCCTTGCATATACTGAATTCAGTCAGTGGCATGGAGTCTAGTTGGAGACCTGTGGCTAGTGGTGTCCCCCAGGGCTCAGTCCTGTTCGTCAATGACCTGGTCGAAGGGACAGAGCACCTCCTCAGCAGGTCTGCTGATGATCCCAAGCTGGGAGGAGTGGCTGACACACCTGAGGGCTGTGCTGCCATTCAGAGAGACCTGGACAGGCTGGAGAGCTGGGCAAAGAGGAACCTCATGAGGTTCAACAAGGGCAAGTGCAGGGTCCTGCCCCTAGGGAGAAATAACCTGAGGCACCAGTACAAGCTGGGGGCTGACCTGCTGGAGAGCAGCTCTGCAGAGAAAGACCTGGAAGTGCTGGTGGATGACAGGTTGACCGTGAGCCAGCAATGGGCCCTTGTGGCCAGGAAGGGGGTGCATTAGGAAGCGTGTTGCCAGCAGGTGGAGGGAGGTGATCCTGCCCCTCTCCTCAGCCCTGGGGAGCCCTCATCTCGAGTCCTGTGTCCAGTTCTGGGCTCCCCAGTACAAGGGAGACACGAAGCTACTGGAGAGAGTCCAGTGAAGGGTTACAAAGAAGACTGCAGCACCTGCCCTATGAGAACGGCTGCAAGAGCTGGGGCTGTTTAGCCTGGAGAAGACAAGACTGAGAGGGGATCTTACCAACATATACAAATTAAGAGGGGGTGTCAATAAGATGGGTCCGAACTCTTTTCAGTAGTGCCATGCAACAGAACTACAGGCAAAAGGCACAAACTGAAACACAGGAAGTTCTAAATCTGAATATGAGGGGGAATTTCTTCCCTGTGAGAGTGATGGAGCCCTGGCACAGGTTGCCCAGAGAGGTTGTGGAGTCTCCTTCTCTGGAGATATTCAAAATCCGCCTTGATGCAGCCCTGTCTAGCATGCTGTAGGTGACGCTGCTTGAGCATGGGGGTTGGACCTTCCAACCGCAACCATTCTGTGATTTTGTGAATTATAATTATATTCTTAAAGTTTCTTTTTCTCTTTTTTCCTTACTTTTTGCACAACTCCTAGGACTACAATGCTTGAACAACTAGTATGCCAAAAGCAAGACCATAGTTTTTCTTTGTGAATACATGAAATGTCAATTGTTATCAAAATCAGTTTAAAATGCTACTACCATGATCATACGGATTAGTTTACGCGTATGCTCTGATATAACTCCCAGTGTACTTCAAAATACTTTTCAAGGGAAAACTGTTACAATTATTTTCTTGATTAAATCTTCTGTTATTTTTCTCATTTTAAATGAAGAAATTGAAAAAATATGGGAGCACAGGAAAAGCAATACTTTCCAGAACTATGCTGCTTATGAAAAGAACTATGTCCTTTTACAACAACAGAAAGATTCCTTCCTATTGGCTTTGATATGCTCTTGTTGAGGAATTGTGGCTTTAAAAACATATTTCAGTGCATAACCAGTATTGAAAACTATGAATAAAACGATTTTTCCAGAATTCCTCAAGTGGGTTTGGTCAGATTAAAAAAGGACTTTTCAGTAAAATTTTAACTGTACAGGCTCATTCCTGGAAAAGTCCAAAATAATTATGTCTTCAGTATGACACCTGACTTTCAGGTGTACTGAACACTCATGATGTTCCCATGGTGTTTTAGAAAAATAATAATCACTCAGGATTTTTGAGAATTCATGGATATATGGGAGGATTCTTTAAAATATATAGGTGTACTATTGTCATAAATATTTTGTTATTGTAAACTGCACTTTCAAGTACTACTTAAATCTACAACTATGGATTGTATATAAAATACATGTTTATATTACTTAAAATTTTGAGTTAAATGATGCCCTGCATTTCTCACATAATAGCTGAAACACTTGATTTGAAATTGAAAGACATGAAGAGACTTACTTTGTTGAAATGCAATAGTAAGAATAAAATCATTTGTTTCATGGTGGGTAAACTTACAGTCTTTTAAACTGTCTTCTCATTAATACTTGCTTATTATCTCATAAGAAAGCAGATTTTAACTCATGTGGTGCTAAAGGCTTATGGGAGTTGTTACTGAACAATTGTTTCTTTTATAATTTCTGCTCTTCACTTAAATCCTTGAAGTCATGTTTCGACTAATTTAAACATCTATTCCCAAAGAAAATTGATAAATATAGTTTCGAAGTTTTGTAGCCTTTTTGGTACCACCACCAGGTTTGCCATTGTTGCTAAACAACGATTGCAGCATTCTCATCGCTATGATGAGGACAAATAATGTGCTCTTAAAGGTAGCAAAAAATGAATGTAGGCAACACTGGCCTCTGCAATAGGACAGAGAATTCAGTTTTGTGCTTTAAGCCTCGTCAGAAGGCTGTGAGGAGAAAATACTTCTCATTCTCGCACTCATACTGTTATGCATCGTGCCTTTGCCATAGAGCCTGCAATCCAACAACCACTTAATGCAAGCGTTCATTAACTAGACTGATTAGACTATCTGCCATACTTTGAGCACTTGTCCACATCCCCTCCTCTGTGCTGCTGTAGGTCTAACAGAGTGAGCCAGGTGTGGGCGAGGGAGTAGTTGAACGTGAAGCAAGCCTTTTGGGGTTCCCCTACTCAGCTTGTCAAGTGGCTGCATGAAAGGTAGGTCCAGCCCTTCAGAGACAGGGGGTCCACAGCCAGAAAGAAGGGCAGCATCTTGTATCACGAACCCCTGGTCCTCGCACTCATCAGCTCACTGAGTCTCATCTTGGGACACGCACACTTTACAAGATGGTGACCCCTGATTTAGTGGGGCACATTCTGGCTCCCTCTCCACCCACGTAACAAAGACTTCTGAAGAAAGTCAGGGTACACAAGAGACACTGAAGACTTCTCATGAAAGACAGCTGAGATGCAATGGATGTTGCACGCTAAGGAACCAAAACTTTGGGTTCACTGAATAAGAATGAAAGTACAGCCATTAAATCTTCTGGTTTGTTTGTTTTGATTTGGTTTCAGGGATCAGGAAGATAAACCCACTGAAGAGAACATACCTTGTGGTATCCATCTTCCAGGAATTTATTGACACGAATCATTTATGCAAAATAATTTAGGTGTAATGAGCATTTAAATATCCCAGACTGCCCAAAATTACCCATAGGACATTAAAATTTTATTGAAGAAGTTATTCAGAGGAAACGGAGCATATTACTGCAATGTAAGAAAATCTTCAAATCACTGATTACATATCGAATGCATTTTATTCTTATTGGGCTTAAAAAGTCAATTTATTTTTATTACTCTTCTTTTGTAAATCACAACTCCATTTTAGAGATTGAGGAGCAGACATGGTCATGAAAAGATTCAATAACGGAAATAAAATTTGATCTCAAAAGTTTTTAGGTTAATTTTTATAATTATTCGCCTGCTAAAAACTTGAAAAAGTACTGACAAGTGAAAAATCACGAACTGTACTTCATTCTAGTTAAAGAGAGACAACTCACATATCGAGGACTTTAACTCCCACAGAGCTCCCTTTGAGAAAAGCTCTTAACAGTGGGTGTTTGGATCATTTTTAATTAAGATGTGAATTTTCTTTGTAGCTCTGGTCTGACTTCATGATTGGTTTTGCTTCTTACAAGCACTTAAATAATTTCAATGCACTGGCAAGTTTTTTCTACAAAATGTGATGTGTGCTCATTTATTTTAATAAGTGTTCTTAAAAAGTAGTCTCAAACTGAGTTATCTATTACATCCGTTCTTGGGTCAGGAGAACCTCATTTCATACTATCAAAAAAATGTACACACAAAAACCATCTTACCAATTGATTTTACCAACTGATTTTTTTCTCAGATGTTCAAATGTTGTTTTGTTATTATATTTATTATTTATCTAAAAGGAAACTATTATGCTTATTATTTACCTAGGGAGAGGATAATATTGTAAAGGTGTGTCGGTATAGTAAGTATCTGACATCCAAACAATGAGCGATCCTTTTCATGCTATGAAAAAGAAAACCTAACTGCTTGAAAACTCTTATTAGTCTTAAAATGCTATTTTTTCCCTGAATATAAAAATGCTCTCATTTTACATTATTCCTGTTGCTACAACAAATGTCCATGCCTAGGCATATCAAGAATAGTGTTAAGAAAATGATAAAAGAAGACTCAGATGTACTTGCCTTCGTTATAAGTTAGTGTAATTACATAATCTAAAAAAATTATTCTTGATCTTCTCCTGCATCGGATTAGAATTGACCTCATGACTGGTCCAGTTTCCTTAATAACAGTGAGGAAGCAATGGTGCTACAGCGCAGCAGCTTTTCTCCTCACTGCAAGTAGCTCAGTACCCATCACCTGTCAGCTGCTCTCAGAGGAAACAGTGATACTGATTCTCATAAAAAAATCTCTAAACAGGCATCATACGTGAAGAGATATACTGCTGACAGGAGCAGGGACCAGGAGGCTCCCCTTTATTCCACCAGCTATTGACTGGGATCTGTGTGCCAAGCTCACGTACCCTGCTTCTTCTGTAAGCCAGTGGATGCTCATGATAACAGTATTTTGCTCAAGTGAATCCAATCTTTACATTGTCAAGTGACAGCACCACTGGATCCAATAATTCAATGTAATGACAAAAAACAGGGATGCACATGGCTATGATTTAAAATAGTTTTTTGTGGAACATTACTCTTAAACTGAAAATTAAACTTTTACTAATCTTTCAGGAACCTGAATAATTTCAGACACCATTGTTGGCTATAAATTTATCAAAACCCTTAAAAAAAAATCAGATTAGCTTTTGATCTTGCATGGTCCTTAACTGTAAAATTGAGTTTGCACTATGAAATACATTTTCTCTCAGTGTTTTTGAATTTATTGATCATATATTTCAGAAACATGCACTTGATCTCAATCAGTGATTCTCCAAAATAATTATTTTAGATAAAATATCCTGAGTTTAAAATTAATCACTGCTTGAATTTCCAATAGCATCTTGTACTAATGGTCTATGTGTAATCTGTAATCAAATGTCATATATTTAAAGTTAAAAATATCCTTTGAAGTTTTTCTGGACTCCCAAAAGGATTTTACCACTTTGGAAAAAAACAAGCCCTCATAAAGGAAAAACTTCCTCTCAGATAAACTATTCTGTGGTGAAAGTCTCCACAAGTAGCATGTCAGCCAGACAGCCAGACAGAGAAGGACATGGAGATTCAGGTGCTAGAACCCTTTACAGCAAATCATTTGTGAAAACAGAACTTTGTAGTAAATAGTGATTTCATTTTTATAATCACTTTCAGGATCTACTAAGTCAAATAACTTCACTCCTCCATTCACTTTTGGTTTCTTGTCATGTGGTAATTCACGCACTAAACACATTATCATTCACAGTGAACCAACTAACCCTCTCCAAGACCAAAACCTAGACAAAACTCTCAGGATACTTAACCTAGCTTGCTGGCTCTCTCACGAAGCCTAGATTTGACTCCGCTGCTCTACATTGTACTTCGACATTGTGTTATCAGACTTTGAATGTTCAACTGCTCTGGCCTCTCTCAGGCCACCTCCCAAGATATGCAAGACACCACTACGAATCAGGCTAACCAAATATCACTGCTGGACTGCAATACAGCCCTCACTCCACTTCAAGCACTTTGAGACACACAGACACTATGCCTAAGGCTACCGGTCCAAGTGCACAAGTCCTCCATGCATACAAGGAGCGTAGTCCTCCTCAACCAGAGCTAACCAAGGGCGGACACAAAGACACTCTGTACTACTTTCCTAGAGAATACAGATGACTTCCTGGGATTTTAGAAAGGTAGAGATAGTTACAAAAATGAACACATAAATTTTAAAAATCCCACTCATAGAGGCTTTCCCCTTTACCTATCATGTTGAACATCTCTGTCCCCTCTCATCATCTGACAGATATTTTTGGACAAGGAATGCAAATATTCTGTAAGTTTGACTTATATGCAATCACTAAGAAAATGAATTGACTTTTTGTTGTTAATACTTTTATTCAAATTAAGCTTTCTGAAATTTCACCACGCAGATGCAACTTTTTGTATTAAAAGATTAAACTTCTTTGCCTTAATTACTTTTCAAACTAATGACTTTCTTGTAATTTTAAACACCTTCAAATATAATGTGTAACTACACATGAAGGCAAGTCTTGTGAGATTTAGCAGCTGGGGAGCAGACCCAAATACTATCTGAAAAGGTCATGCGTCTTCCTTTGGCAAATATACAGCTGATTAAGAGCCTTTTAATAATCTTTTGCACTATGCGTATCACTTTCATGATGCAAAACATCTTCCAGTGTATTTATGTGTTTTTTTATTACCATTCGGGAATCCACTTTTATCCAACTATCTCAACACAAAACTAATGAGCTACTTTGAGCTATTGTAAAAGTAATAATGTAAAAATAAGTGTCCTTCTTTTCTCTTTTTACCTGCTTCCTTTTATTTTTGTCAGTATCAATAGTATGAAAGCATAAATGCATTCTTCTGCATTACTATGTGAAAATACTTTCCTCTATGATCATTCTTACTTCTTTCAGAAAATAAGTCCATAATCTATATGCACTTCGAAGGGTTTGCCTTCAGTTCACATCTGCATTATCCTATCATTCATCATAGTTTTCATGGATTATAAACTATAGAGAACAACTGACTCCAAAAGACAGATTCATTCTTTCATTATGTCAGATGTAACAATTGTGTTTTAATTTAGATGACATTACAGTAGATTTGGCATTTAGATCTGGCTTAACTTCATAATTCCTATGTGTCAAGCCACACACCTCCAACTTTACTTAAATGTATTTTTCAAATACAAGTAGGTAAAAAATCAAAGTACTATTTCAAATATAATTTCAGTGAATTAATTACTATGCACAGGTGTAAGAACTCTTGTTTTCAATACTTATTATAAAAATCTGCAAGAATTGATTGACTTTTAGTAAGAATACAATAGTATATGAAGTAGGGATGTAACAATAGAATATATTCCTGCTACCTTTTCTGTATACAAATGTGTGAATACATATCCAACACTCTGCATGTACCAGCATGATACAGTAAGATTGACCAGTCAGCCTCTTTTTTTCCCATTCTGATGTCTATAGATTTTAAAGCTAACTAACTACCTCACATGTACTGCTATTTTTTTCACAAGACTGAAATTATTTCTGTTTGGACTCTAGTAATTTCCTGTTATGGACAAGTCTGATCTGCACTATTTAAAACAATAGCTTTTTCAGGAAAACTATTAAAAGCAAACTTTATTTGTTTAATGTCTGTGCTTCATTTAAATAACATGAAAATTACATTCTCATTATAAACTGCAATATAAGCATGCAGACTTCTAACCTCACTTACTATAACAGAGAGATATTACGCTAATTTTTTCTTCATGAAGCATTTCCATTGATGAATTATATGACTAAGTCTAAACCACACAGGCATTTTCTTTTTGAAATATCTGCCACCACAAGAGCATTGATTATCCTTTTGAGGTCAGACGGTTGAGGGATGTAGGAACACAGAAAAGCAGTTTTCCTTCCAGAGAATAAAAAGGTGAAATTTTCAATATGGAGATTTCAAGATCCAATTAAATTTAACTTTATCAGCAACAAAGAGACTCAAAAAATCTATTAAAACCATAATACCAGGGAAAAAAAAGCAAAGAATATTGTAACAGTAACATAATTGCACAAAGGACTGAAGAAAAATGTTCTATTAGCCTGACTGTGAAAATCAATCACTGGCATCACATACGAACTAAGCTGAATGAACCTCATTTAGCATTCACTTTAATGACAGTTCTAGACCAGGTCTTCAGGCAATGAGCTCCCTAATATATAACTACCTCCTTCACCAATAATGCTTGCTTTATGAACAGCACAATAGGTATTTCTCCACTAATCGACATAGGCACAGGCACCTTCTTCCTTATTTTCTTACCTCTCCAGCACATTAAATATCATGAACTAACTATCAGAACAATTATAGATATATTCATGGGTGAAGGTTTGTCTTTCCAAAGTACTGAACTGTTTTCATTACACATAAAATATCATTATGAAATAAACTCATTTATTTTCTTGCCCATTAGGCTTTTTTCTTGGAGAAAATATTTTTCTGTCCTTACTATTGATTTCAACTGGTGCTCAACTGTGGAAGACCTGCAGAATGTAATCCATATATTATTTGTAAAGAGGCCTTGAGTCAACTGTCCAGAGATGCTGTTAAAATTGGCAGATGATAATAAAAACAGTATTTGAGCATAGCGTTTTATTGGTTCCATAATCAATGTAATGGGCAGGAACCTATTGATTTTCCTGAACTGCCTGCTCCTGAATTAATCAACTTCTGCAAACGTCATTCTTCAGTTGGGACTGTTTTATGCTCATCATATGCTGAACAACCTGGCACATACACTCCAGATAAACCTTAGAGCCAGGCACCAGCTCCATCTCTGCGATGCAACTGAAAAAGCAACACATTGCTTGTGAGCAGTGGGGAGCTAAAGAATATTAGTCTTTTGCTCCCTCACCTCCTTCTGCATGTCTACTGGCAAGGTCCAACAGTCTTGGCTATCGCAGAATGATGAGGCCAAGTGCTGCCAAACAGAATTCTCTTAAATATAGTATCAAAAA
The DNA here is from genome assembly GCF_028389875.1 of Rhea pennata. Classification (NCBI taxonomy): domain Eukaryota; kingdom Metazoa; phylum Chordata; class Aves; order Rheiformes; family Rheidae; genus Rhea; species Rhea pennata. The sequence continues at coordinate 162,592,873 of NC_084663.1, forward strand.
GCAGTCTTGGTTTCTTTCTTATACTCCGTCACTAGTTTTTGTCCAGCTTTCTGAATTTGTCATCTGCAAGACTTCTCCTTTCCTTTCAACTTGACTGAAATTTTGCCAATGGGTTTCTGACTGCGAAACAAGCGAGAAGGTTCTGTGATCACCTAAACCTCATTTCAGAGGTTGCCAAAAACAGGCTATATTAAAACAAAACCACCACAATATTATTATAAAGAAGTGACAAACGCCACACCAAATTAGGTTTTTGAAGATTGCCAACAGAGATGTTCAACATATACAAAAAAATATTGTTGGTATTAATAGCCCAAAAATCTCCATTATTGAAAGTATTCCCATCTAGATCTTGATTTTCAGTATTTGTTACTTGTAGTGAAATGAAGAAACAAATTAACTAACTGATATGACATTACCTCAAACATTAATCCTGAATCACTGAATACTGCACTGTGGGATTTACTCAAAACACACAGACTAGAAAAATAACTTGAGAACTATGTCAGCCTCTGAGTGGTGTAAAGGAGAAAAAAATTAACCACAAACTGGTCATTTCTCTCGAGCTTTATTAGGCAAATGATCCACTGTAATGAAGACTTCATTCTGGAATGCTATATAGAATACTTGGCTTGCAAAGGAGTCCAGTTAATGTAATTCACCTTCCCTATATTTATTGAGCTTGTTAGAAAAACATACAGTTCTGATCTTTCTCTACCCAGCTAGCTCTGATGTCATATAGCTCTTCACTCCATGATGCTTCCTGTACATTCACTACACGTATGTCCATTTCTTATGCAATTGCCTCCGTCTTCAACATTTCATGACACCTTTTCTGAACTGACTGACAGCGCATGTCTACTCATTTTTCCCCTGCTCATCTCTCATTATTAATACCAGTATCAGGTCAATGTGTAATCTGAAAACCAGTTATAAAGAACTGATAGATTCAATTCATTTTATCATAAAAACAAAACATTTCTAAAATTGGGTTTGCGGATTTTTTTTCCCTTCTCCATCCTATAGCTGCAATTTTCAAAAGATGTACTTTGCTTTGATTTTAAACATAGCATCAGTTCTACTGAAATCAGTACATTTGGCACATGTTTGAAGACTACATATGTTCAAGTTGGGCAGATCATGACCACTGAGCAGGCATGCTGGAAGGAGTCAGTCAATAGCTGGTGCCATGTGTACCTGGACCTTGATTTTTCTGTTCATTCCCAGGAACATATCCTCACAGACATGCCGAGAAAATACTTAGGCAAGTATTTGTGAATCAGTCAGAAACTACAGGGATGCATTAAGCAGGAGTGGCTGTGAAGAAATTAACTGTTTGGAGAGTGTTTGAACGGCGTTCAGTACGCCGCTCGGAGGATTACACTGTGAACAATAAAGGGTGAATGAAGTACTGAAAAGTAAGTATTCTCCACTTCATCTGCTGCGTGAGGCAGGGATCCTGGGCATGTGAGGAGACTGCCTGTTCCACACTGATCCTGCCCGTGGAGCAAACCTGCTTCCCGCCGGTTTTCCGCACGTGCCATAGCAGTCCTAACTGCACTCCACTTATCTAATTGCACAAAACACAGAAATGATACCATGCTGCGTCGTACTGCAGTTCATATGGACAACCGGCAGGGACGCGGCCCTCGGACCTGAATACACACAGAAGCAGTAAACTCTCCTCTTATGAAAACTAGCACTAAACAGAGATTAAATATTATAGCAGAGAGTTTCACTGATAGCTATTTACAGGAGAAAAATGTTGAGATGCAGGATCTGGCTCTTCTATTCCAGGTGCCAGGGTACCGTCAAGGTCATATATTCCAAGTCTAATTATTTTTACTGCTTATCCTTTGAAGTGTTCCTGTGCCCAGCCACTATTACCTATATCCTTCTCTCAATTCATGTTTCCCATTAAGCCAGTTCAAATGTTCACTTTTCCTATTTTTCAACCTAGTTCCACTCTCCTCACTGTTTAGACTCACTAGTCTGCATGACTCCTTATGACCCTTATCCTCAGACTCTTTCTGTAGTGCTCATTTACAGATCTGTATATACATAACCTCACTTTCCCCTTTTCAGCTTGTATTAGCAGTTTCTTCTTGTTGCTCTTTTAACTCTCTTCCCTTCCAGTTTTCCTGTCCAAATGCCATATTGTTTTTTTTTTTTTTTCAAAAGTTTGTCATCATGCAAGCAGCATTTGGTAAGGGTGTTCTTATTTTATGTACACCATGTATTAGCTTATTTCATGAGTTAATGTGAAAACTCTCAGTCCCTGCATTTGGAGAGCCCAGAGTCTGAAATTTTGTAACAATGCAAGGAAATTATACCATAGTACTGTACTTCTACCATCTATATACACGGGGTTACAGTTTAGTTCATTCTTGTGCTGAGACTATCCCAAGAAGAAAGAGGCTCACGTCACTTCTTAGCTTGCTTTTCACCTGAAGGACACTTTGATCATGCAGTGTCTCACATAACACTTTAACAGGCAGTACTAAATGGCAATACAGACAACACGCGATTTGACTAATTAACGATATGTTGTATCATTAAAAAAAAAAGATAACATATTGAGAGGTGCTTCACTTCTTCCTCTGGGCTGGCCTAAACTGAAGACATATCTGACCATTTTTAGTACCTTGAACCCTTTATTATAGATACAGCTTTGTTCTCTTGTAGGAACTCTGAATTTCTTTTTTTACTATTCCTCCAATCCTCAAATCTTTCCGTAATTTTCACATAGCTGGTATGTAGGGCTACTAAGGTTCAAGATAATAAATACAGTGGATCTGTGAGATCAATAACTGTCAGCATTCCCCAACACGAGCACAAAAGCTGTAATGTAATTAGGCTAGTGACACTATACCTACTTGTACAACAAGGAAAATAGGACTACTAGAATATCCTATCAATCTGTTTATTTGACACTGTGTCTTAGTCTTCACAAACTATCCAAAGTCCAGGATATGATACCAAAGGAGAAGACTTAATCATTTTTATCCATATATGGAAGATAGATGAAAGATGTTCAGAAACAGCATTTCAAAGAGAAACACAGTTTCCTCTATCAAATTTACAAATAGAACACAATTTACGGGGTTTTTTTAACCCTGTAGCAGTATTTTGTATGCATTATACTCTTGGAGCCACTCTGCTCTCTTGCCTCTGCCAACACGATAGGACTGACCATGCAGTCAAGCAGACCATCCTCCCATGTTATGCTAAGAACTTGAATGATGGTTTAAATTTACAAGAATAATTGGTAAGTACTAAGAATGATGGTTTATATTTACACACATAATAAGTCAATAATGTAGGATCTCCAGCAGAGAAGAAACGAGAATGACTTAATGTTCTGCAGTGCAAAGCAGGCAGTTAATTCATTTTACATATGTAACTTCTGAACAGTGCCTTAAAGACTAAGTGCCTGGTCACTGATCTTCCGATGTACACGCCTTTGCCTAAAGCCACTGATAAAACAAGTTTTAAAAGGACCTAATACTTTTTTGTTTTTCAGAGTTCTGAGAAAGCTCTGCATGAAACTTGTCACAGGCAGAAATTTCCCTCAGGAAGCAGACCTAATGTCTCATTAAACAATTCTCAAGTAAAACCTGATTTCTTTTGTATTTTCAAATTTTTAATACTTGATTATTTGTAAAGGTCTTCGGTGGAATTAATATAATTGCAATTAAATCCTCTTTAGATGCTTTGAGATCTGCTAATTGAACATTCTGTGTAACAGCTCAATGTTATTAAGTATTACTCTTCTAACACTAGCGAAAAAATAAATAAGCAGTGTTTAATTATCACTGCAGCATGGGGACAGCTCTATCTTCAGTTTCAGATTTTGCTTCTGTTTTAGCTAGAACTGTTGTTTTGGCCCAAATTCATGAATTCTTTCATTCATCTCAAAATTGTATGCTGTAAAAAAAAAAAAAAAAAAAAAAAAAAAAAATTAATCATCCAAACAAGCTTAGCTTAGCTCCAGACAGTGCAACTGTTTACCTTTCCTAAAATATTTTTCTGTTTAAATATATATATATATTTAATTGTATCACAAAAAACAGAAGAATACGAGAACAGGACTATACTAACAATTAATTATTACAAACACAAAAAAGACACTACTTAGATTGGCTTTTTTCCCTACTCCCTAAAGATCCTTACCACTAATATAATGAGAAGCTTGCTAAAAATGTGTTCAAAATAAGTGTTTGATAAACAAAAAATATCAATATGAATTGTAAACATTTAATAAAAAGCTGCTGAGTATGCAGGAATCTCTTAGTAAATGTCTCTCTCCTATATATAGTATGCAATTTTCTAGAGCAGTAAATAAAGCAAAATTATATAAGGATTGTACTGCATACTTATCTTAAACTTCTAGCATGCAGAAGTAAATCTATGTAATTCTGGAAAGGCAGCTCCAGCATCATTATGAAAATATAGATATTTAATAGATTTCCTATAAACTTATCAATTAAAATGAAACTACAGCTCTAAATTACTCCAAAGTAAGAATTTAAATAAACTATTTAATTAAATATCTATTTTAAATTGCATTCGCAAGGTATGAGAATGTTATCATCAAGGTCTATAATCTCAAATACACAGAGAACAACCACTGATTTACAGTTCACTTTTTTTGACATTCTCTTAAAAAACAATCAAAATCTAATCATAATTTTCCACATCACTGTTTTAAAATTTGGGTTTAATGGTTATGATGGTTATTTATTTCATAATCCACTCTTCCACAAAGATGAGAAGGAACCAGAGAAGACAGGAACCACGACATTAAAATGACCTAAGCCCATCCTTCCAGTCTCCCAAGACTTTTGCATGGATATGATTATAAAGCCTTTCCTTGCACATCTTGGCTGAATCACTGACATCACAAATTACGAGCAGTGAGAAATATCTCTACTCTGTAAATACTTAAGTACGCTGTCTTGGTTTCTGCTGACTTTTTACTGCCTACAAACGGGTTTCTTGCAAAATGTACTACTCCATTTAATTTTTTTTACAGTGGCCACATTCTTACTGCTTTTATTGGCTCAATTATTTCTAGTTACTTGAGGTGAATTTTTTACAGAAATAAATCCGCACTTTAGGCACAAGTCAATTATAGGCCTTATAAAATTCAGGTATGAGTTTCTGCAAATATCAAATTTGCATTGACCAAATTATTGCTTGACTGAAAAGACATGTGCAGAAGGGCACTATTTATCAGGCAAAGATTAATTATCCAACTACATTTCACTGCTCACATTGGCCAGTTCTTCATGATGGGGACACAGTTCAATTCAGGTTATGTAGTTTAGTTCAAAGTAGTTTTTCAGCTGTTTGGCTGCAATCTTCCTCTAGACACTTAAAAGAAATTGAGTTAGCAAGGTGCTCATCTGCGATAACTTTCCATAGCCGTGGGAGGAAATTCATAGCGGCTGTCCAGCCGGTCCTCCTCTCATTTGCTCTTGTGCTTGGGTGTGTTTTGACTTTAAAACAGTGATTGGAAGGAGGGCAACGTATAATTCTGATCTCGGCAGCGAAGTAGAAAACCTCCATTTCGGTTTCCCAGGAGAGGGGATGTGAGTGATGTCGAATCCGTGCATAATCTCAGAGTAACTGATTTAACTTATGCATAAGCATGAGCACTAAATGAGGACAGCCAGGCTGAAGGACAATCTCTTTAGGAATTTGAACTCAACACTAATACCCAAATCTGTAGGAGCATCTCTGCCCTGGAAATAGTTTGTAATCAGAAACCAATGCAAAAGCAAAATTTAACTTCTTTTCACAGGATCCTAGGGTGATTCGGTTGGAGAGGACCTCAGGAGGCCCCTGCTCAAAGCAGGGCCAGCTCTGCGGTCAGGGCTCAGGCTTCAGGGCCTTTTTTTAAAAAAAAAAACTCAGTATTGAGCAAGGGCTCAGTTTACTTGCCCGACTGTACGTGTCTGGTGCCATTCGAGATGCTCCAGGGAATCCTAGGTGGCCTCCAGCTGCTCATCCAAAAAAGCTGAGCCAAACCCTGCACAAGAAACAAGAGCTCGGCCAGTACAGAAAACAGACCCAATTCCTTTCTTTCCTTCCTTTAAAAGAGTAAGTAATAAACAAACCAATAAATAAATGAAATAATACTGCTGAGCTACTTTTTTTTTCTGCTAGCACAAGAATGTTGATTTCTAATTGCTCAGAACTATTCAGTTTCTTCTGAGAAGCAACTTATATACTAAAGTACAGTATTCAACACTTAGATGTCGAAATATTACAAGAGAATGTTTCTTATTGCCATCACTTATTCCTTTACTTAGTACTTATTGCTTATTTCTTATAACATTTTACCTATTATATCTATTATTTACGATTTCCAGTACAGGGTAGCTTACATATTGTAAGTCAGTGTTTCTTTTACTAATTATCATCGCCTTCATCACACCAATGGGCAAATATGCTTATTTAGATTCAACCCAATAAAGCATATATTAAAGGTGATCTACACTCAGTCTGATCATTAAATTTGCCTTTATCTGTTTCTAGATTATAACCACAAAACTTACATATCTATGTAGTTTTTCCAGTTAAATATTACCTGTACCCTTTCATGCAGTGATGCTAGCAGTTTCTACAACATGGGAAATGGGCTTATTATGTAAACTGGAATCAAAGTAACAACAGACGCAAGAGCTGTACATGTCTCAAATCTAACTTGCCATTCATCCAAGTGATGTGCAAGCTTTGTGCGTGCCACCACAGATTTTCTCAACAGGGTTTTTTTCTGAAATTAATATTTATAAGGAAAATTTTATTCATGAGAAAATGGATATTTCTGAATGAATATCGTTTTGCAGCTCTCACAGATCTTTTCAGTGTATAAACTAGTTTGCATGCATATCTGGAAAGAGCTGTGAAAAGCCAAGGAGAGTCCAGAAGAATTTTATAAACCACTGGATGCCTCAAACAAATAAATATGTCAGTGGGAAAAACAGCAGGAGGGCAGAAGTGGGCTGTGATAGTAATTGAATGGCCCCTCTGTCTCAAAATAATCTACATGAATTTTGTCCCCAACTCACCTAAGCAGTATGTTGCAGCCTGGCCAAATTCTGAGGCAGAAGGATTCGTCCTTTTGATGCTGCAGTTGCGTTCATTTTTCTCAATGCTGAACTGATGGGGAAATGGCTGGCTACCCTGCCACTATCACCAGGGAGAATTTGGAAAGGGCTGGTAAAATAGCTGGTTTGGAATTATCCATGAAAGTATTTTTCTTTTATAAATAGTCACCTAATAAATTTAAAATTAAATGCTTTTCTCCCAAAATATAAAACTTGACAAATTCCTGAGAAACCTGAAAAATTTCAAAAAATTCTGAAGAGTCTGGAGAAAGGTTTCTGCAAAAATGTTTGCCATTCTTTTTAGAAAATATAGAGCTGGGAGAGGAATTATGAATGTATTCTGATATTTTCAAAATTTCAAATTTGAAAATTATTTAATAATTTGTTTCACGTTCTAAAATCGTAAATGTTAAGAAGACAAGACCTTAACTTACCAAAACATAGAAAGTCACAATTTATTTTATTATTACCTCTCAATTTTTTTCATTCCTAATTTCAAAATTTATTGTTAATTCCAGACATTTTTCAAATTAATGGATTTTTTTTACAATCTATGACTACCTGTAGGCAGTAATTAGTAGCGCTACGTGGAAAAGAACACAGTCAACTACATTTTCCTTTAGGAATATGTTAATTAAACAATTTAAAATCTCTTACTCCTTATTTTTTCTGCACACACATTTTTGCAATATTGTTATTTATTTGGAAGATAGTTGCTTATAAATTTGCCTTATGAAACTCTTATGCCTAGTGAGCCAAAAATTAAATGCATGTTGCACAGCATTTTTCCTAAAATAATAATGATAAAAACCAACTAGGAAAATTCACTGGTATTTATGCATGTCTAGGAGGTAGAATTATTTAATTTCTCACGCTATAATATTGCCAGTATTTTCCATTTAATTTAATTTAATTTAAAGTAAATTATGGTTCATCCCTCTAATGTCATTCTTTTACTTAATAGCCTTAATTCAGGCCTGATGTTCAAATTAGTAGTTTTGATTATTCAGTTTATATCAGAAACTGCTCCACTTTACATACAAAGGAGTCCAGAGCTTGGGGAAACGAATGCACGATTCACTAGACTTATCATGTCAGGTTATTATAAACAGGGAAATGATGTCATTAACATCAAAGCAATGAAACACTTTTAAATAGTTAACAGATGCAGAAGATAAAGATTGCATTCCAAAATATAACTGCTTTAGAAAATCTTTTCAAAGAAGAAATAATCTTACAGAGTTTCTAGTTTCTTTCTTTTTGTTCTGTCAAGCTTCATGAAGTAGTGCATTCAGAGTTGAAGTTCTTTTTCTTTTTTAGTTTTTCTGTTGACTATAACATGAAAAAAAGAAAACTAATCTGAACATGTTCTAAAGAACTTGCTTTCTTCTTCTTTTTTGCCTAGCGGATAGCTTATTTTCCGTGTTTCAACACCCACAGACTTCTGTTCATTGCCTTTGTTCATAACAGCTACTTCACACCAAAACTTTAGGACTTAGCTCGATAAACACAACTGAAGAGTCCCAGAGGTCTAGTACTGACTACTAGAAGAAAACTGCAAATGCATATGCCCTTTGTGGCTATAAAATGCCACATTAAGCAAGCCTCACCATCCATAGAATAGCTTTTTCAAGATACTGTCTTAGGAAAGGGCCACCCACAATGTTCAGAGAAAAAAAAAAAAAAAGAAAAAGAAAAAAGAAAACTCCACAGACCAGCTTATGTCCCGGTGTTGTTTAGGTGAAAAATACTTCAGTGAGCAAAATATAGTGCTTTACAAAACATTAACTTAGTATTTTAATTAACATCATAACTACAAATGCTGATGTTGCCTGGTGAAAAGCCCTCACAAAAGCCAAGAGCCAGCAGCCATTCTGAAGATCAAACTAGATGCTGCCACCAGTCCTCTGATCCTATCATAAGCAATGCTGCAGTTACTGTTTTGGTTTTTTTTTTTCTTTTCTCAGAGTTGCTCCCAAAAGTCAGATCATTTCTCACCAACCATTTGGAGCTTACCAAACTATCATGTTCCTATAACAATTATTAATTCCATGTCTCTATATAATATTCCAGCAACTGCATTTTAGCTTCAGGGGTACATATGAGAATGAACTGGAACCACTGACTTAAACTGTCAAATGATTCAAGTATAGGTTACATTCTTCTGAAAATTATATGGGTTTGACGGAAGGTCTCAGTTAGGCTGGTTTATTTCAATGGGAAATAAAATAATTTAGAAAATTCCATTCCGCTACACTCTATCTACACTGTGCAAGTCATGAGACCATCTTTTTGACCAGGAAGCATAGCCTAGAAAGCCAAAAAGGAACCTATCTTTTGAAATGTTATTACTTGAATACAAGAAGGCAGAAAGTCTACGTAAAGCGTCTGCAGAATTAACATAGAAAATAAATGAGATTCAAAATCAAATCTTTTTGTGGGAATGAGAAGCTAACTTTCTACTTAATACGATACATTAAGAACAGTCTGAGTGAGTGGTGCTACTTACTAGACTAATAAATATGATTTTTTAAAATTATGTGCGCATATACATTGCGAAAGATAGAGAAAAGATAGAGAAAGATAATTACTACTATAGAGGTAGTAATAGCAGAAGAATAGTGAACTTCATAGAAGTTAGGTTATATGTTTGTCTGCACAGCTCTTGGCTGCAATGCAACGTGTTTTCAGCAAAAAAGATTTCTGAGAGAGCGTGACCTTTCTGAAGAATAGACTGATATCCTGCAGAGCCAGAATCTGTGGTCAAGAATCAATACAACCTTCTGGAGGTGTCTTATTTGGTTTAATGGAGGGTGAGCAAAACTGCAATGCGCGGTATAAATCCATAATGCCATTCAAATGTCATTTGGGGGGCCTTCAAGGTTAACAATCGTTGCTGTCAAATAAGCTGTCAGAATGGCAGGAAGTTTTTGTTCGCTGGGAGGTCTAAGGTCTAACATGGTAATTAAACTCAGAATACAAAATAAACTGTTCTCATACAGCGTACTAGTGTGCCAGAGAATCCTAATGAATAGTTAGCATTGATACTGCTTAACGCGTAAAGAAACACTTACCTCTACTTGAGCAGCTTTACCTTCTTTTAAGCATCTACCTCAGAGGCATGTTCCTGGGACCACACCTTTACAGTTTTTAAAGAAAAAGTCACTCAAATCAAAATAAAATTGAATTTTTGCTACTTGTCATCACAACCCTTGAACCAAATACATTTTTCACCCAGCTAACAGTGTTGTAAAGGCTCTAATACTGACACAAACAGAAACAATTGTTACAGAATGGACTGTCTTAACTGAGTTCTAATCTTTTTTGGATCTGAGTTTATCATTTAACATTTAGAAATGTTAGGACACTGTGACTATACAAGCCTGGAAACCCTGAAGACACCTACAGTGCCTTTTTCTATCCTGGAAATGCTTTTGGTTGCTTATGGAAAGGCTACTGGTCAAAAACTACTGTTGTTCTTCCTCTATTAAAACTTTCCTGGGGGAGAAAAAAGAAGAAAAAGCATCTGCTACACAGATGGCTGTATGTGGGAATGAGATGATTATGAATAGCATTGCTTGGAGCTTTCACAAATTCAAAATTACTAGTCATAAAGAAGGGGATCTTTTCTAATGGTAGGTTTCTACTCTGAGGGAAGTCAAACATTGCAGGGTGCCCAACAGATTTACGTAAGGGTGAGATGTAGAACGAGTCAGCTTTGCCCCAAACACCAAATACGGTACTCCCCAAAGGACTGACATAAGAAGGATGTAGGCTACTCTGAAAGACGTGCAACTGCAGACTATTTCATGGATAAAGTCCTGGTGAGTAGGACAGCACTATACCTAAATTCCTCATTTTACTACTCATCCTCTTTAAATGGGTCAAGCAAGATTTACCAGGGCCTACAGTCACGCTGCAGTCCCAAGGTGCACGAGGATGCATCAGACATTAATTTTTAGGGTTGAGACACTGGCATTCAATGACAACTTAGAAAGAGCCTCAGAAAGGAGTTGTGAACCTGGGATTTTGTCTCGTAGACTTAGAAAGCAGACCTTGTCCAGATCCAATTAGCTTAAAAGCTTCCGTGATTGAATAATTGAGTATATTACCAACTAGAAGAGGGCAAGGAGATAGCTCATGTATGGGCTCTCTCATCACCCACTTCTTAATCGTTAGCTCATTCGTGGCGCTGTTCACATCCAAGGGGCTCGACACAGTAATTGGTTTCAGTCACAACACTGGTGGGTATCAGGCCACGCTCTAAAAAGTACCTTGGCAATGCAGCATTCCAAGCGGGGTCTCGGAGGGAGGGGAAGAGTTTTTGCATTTCTTGTCTTTGGCCTAATAAACTGCATTTGTCTTAGGTCTTAAAATGACTGCAGCATTATTAATTATTCAGTTCTGCAAGGATTTATTAAAAACAACAGGAAAAAAAATACATTATGCTGGACTAGACATTATATTTCCTGGAAGAAAGCAAAGTCTGAAAGTTGGAGAATGTTAAGCTTTTAGAGTAAATGATTTAATAGTCTCTTAACTGTGGAATATACAGAGCAATAATTCTGACAAAGGGTGACTTATCTTTCTGGGACAGCTATCAAATTGCTTGTGCAGATTAAATACGTGCTCCAAACTGTATGCATACAGGTACTAAAATCACACAGTACTGCTGAAAATGTCCAAAATCATTCCTTGTGTAACTCTATTGAAGCCAGGGGAATGACGCCTGGGAGACATTTGTCACATTTATGAGCACGCTTCAATCTCTGCCACAGCAGAACAAAGGCCTCTGGCAGCAGGAGCTCTGCCAAAAGTCCTGCTACAAGAGCACAAGTCGCTTGCATGTGAGCCCCATTAGTGACCAGTTCAAGCCCAGAGACTGAACCAGAGTTGGTAAAAAAGGTTTGACCCAGTGCCTCTTCCATATACGCATAAGTGAGATTCCCGTCTAATCCCAGGTAGGTTTTAAAACCACTGTCCCAGAGGCACCGAGAACCACCAGTGCAACCTAAGATATTCCCGTCAATTTGATAAATGCAAATGCCATGGCTCAGATCATATCAGCAATGTACCGGGGTGAGGTAGAGAACAAAATAACTGCTTAAGTCGTAAAACTGTCGAATATTTTTCATACAGTTTCTCTCCTTCTTCCATCCCAGCTAGGACACATTAAATAGAAACATGGAAACTCAAAAGCAGAGGGATAAAATTAATCATGTTTGAATTTGTTTCATAAGGCAATAGAGATGTAATTTCCATCTAAAGGTTTCTGATAATTTCAATCTTCTGGCTTTTGAGTGATCGTTAGCAGGTTAATAATCACAAAACGTGTACACATTCGGTGATTCTTCCATTGTACCAGAAGGTACAATTTCAATATGAGGAAATTGTATTCCAAATCAACTGGCACCTGCAAAACAGATGACGGAAAGTATGACAACAACCACTACAGTTGCTTTTGCCTTACTCTGCTCTTGCCTTAATGAGGAGATTGCTACTGAGCTGTGACACAATTGGCCCCACTTCCCATCCCCTTCAACTTCAACTTACTTGCACAAACCGAAATTCTTAATGAGCCCGGAGGTGAGAGGAGAAAGTAAAAGTGTACAGACATACGGCTTCATCAAGACCAACGCAGAGAACAGAAAATGGACAGGACACATCACTGTATTTAATAAGACAAACAAAGGCAACTAATGGCAAAATACATATTTTTGGAAATACATTCAAGAAAATATAGTAAGTTGAAGCCAAGAACCAAAAAAAAGATGGTTAACAAACACAATGGCTTTTTTGTTTTTTTTTTTTCCTGTCAGTCTTAAACACAGAGAGGAGTAACCATCATAAAGACATTTTTCAGGAAAAGCTCCTTAAAAATTCAAATCTCTAGGGAGAATCCTAAGTGCAGCAAATCACTGAGCACAAATGAGATACCTAGGTAGCTCTGATAAAATGTTATTCACTACAGATTCACTTATTCCGTAAAGCTACAAATCATGGAAAGAACGTAAGGGAAACATCACCATAAAAGAGCACTGGTCATAGTTCTCTGAAGCAGGACATAGGGCCAAATTAGAGTGGTCCTTCCTGTACGGTTAAATCCTTACTTACGGTCACAACAACAAACAAAACAGTTTTTGATTTGTGCAAATTTAACAGGTTAGTTGCCCTGTTTTCTTGAAAATATTTTTTGTCTGCATATTCTGCAAGGGGCAAAAAGCAAATGCTTTTTCCTTAGCAGCAGCCAGGATATATAGTAGTCAATAACAGTGTTGATTTTTAAAAAAGGATGCAGAAAAAATATGGCGCAACAGAAAAAAAATCCTAAAATTCTCAAGCAGTGATTATTAAAGAAATAATCACCTAATTTTTCATTAAAGAAAAAAATAAAAGGCCTGTGGTATAGTAACTCCAGAAAAATTATAAAGAGTGCTCTTCTGGAAGACAGTCAGTCAATATCAATGTGTTAAGTATATCTATTAGTGTTTGGGAAGAGAAAGTTGACTAAATGTTTGAAATGTGCCGACGATCATTTCAGTTAATGAAGTATGGAAGGCTGTAAATAAATTAATATAGATTTGTATGAGTTAGAAGACTGAATGGGAAACATCAATTTCTGGCAAAATAAATGACCATCTGCATCAGTAGAAAATGCATAAGAGTTCTACTTTGGTTTAGGACACTTATCTAGACTTGCAACTAAGCCTGTCAGTAAACAATGTGTATAAGCTCAAAAGAAATGAAGGCATATTTTGTGGAATTAAAAGGTAGTTGTGTATAATACGATTATTTAGCATGTAAAACAAGATCTCTTCAGTGGAACTTCAGATTTCAATAATTTTTCAGAAATACTTCATACAGGAAACTGAAAGATATAGATTTCATACCGTCTTGCTTTCCAAGTTTTAACTTATTAATGAGTTTTTCAGGATATTGTTTACAATAGGATTTTATTGCAATGAAATTAGTATGTTCACGGTAGCCATTTTCTCTTTAGAATACCCTATTTTGGTTTTTATCTAAAGAGTATAAGGTCAAATGGGGTCAGAATCAAGCCTTTTTCTTTTCAGCACTTTACAAAGAAAATCACCTTTTTTTTATGAAGTGCTTTAGACAAAGGTTATATTAAACATTCACACTAGGTTTAATTTAAGCATTGAATGTGCCAGAAGGACACATGCCAGTCATATGGAAACTATCAACTGCACGTCAACCACAAAGCACATCTTTGCCCCTAATCCTAGTCTTTTGGACCTTACACTCAGAGGAAACTACACATATTTCTAAAAGCAACAGTAAACTAAGTAGAAAATCAGTATGAGAAAAGCAAGATAGTTTCAGGTGCAGAGAAACAATCTGTGCAGAATGGCTCACTTAGGAGATCAAGCTGTCACAAACAAAACATTCAGCTAAAATCTGGAAAGCTTGCAAACGCAGACATTACCAGCAGGCATAAACAGTTTCTTCTTATTACATTTATATAACGGAAAACTGTTCATTAATGCATTGGGTGTGGGAGCCTTTTTAAAAAATGAACATACTACAAAATATAAGTTGCAAACATCTAGTGCATACAATGTTACTTAAGCCCTTATTGTACCTATACTTTGTTAAAAAGACTAGATAAAAGCTTCACATATATAGATATATGTGAGTTTGTGTATTTATATAATTATTTTTATTATCTCATTAAATATAAAAACATCCACTGTTCAAGCAGCTATTCATATATTATGAATTATTTTACTAGTATTTGGAGAGATATAGCTAGGTTAGTAGACTCAAATTTCCATCTCTTTGAAAATTCATGCAGGTAAAGAAAATGGAGCACCATGAGTCCATATTTTAGATATACAAATATTTTAGAATAGGAATATTCTAAATAGAATATTTTACAATACTCCTATTCTAAAAGAATCTTTATTTTTCTCTGCACTATCACAAAGAAAATATAAGATTTAATGTTTACATTCTAAGCATGAAGACCTTAGATGGCTGATCTGTCTGCTGTAAATACCTGTCTCTCTCAGCGTTTATTAAGGAAGCCTAAGGCAAATAACCTGCTAGCTTAGTAGTATCAAGTACTTCCCTAAACTTAGGTGTGATGGAAATTGCTACTGCAACAGTAAACAGAGTAGAAAGGTAAGTAAACCAAGTCAAATCTTTTCAAGGATTATGTTCATGCATTTTGAACTCCAATACCACTTTTAATCTATGGAGTCTCCTATCGCTCCACAGGGGGATGCTGTCTTTACAGCAACAGATTCTACGATGTAGAACTTCTTGCCTATAAGTCACATCATGATATGCATTATAAATATCATCTGCACATAGCAGTAAGGAAAAGTGTAAACTGTATTAGAAGGTGGCATATAGCAACTAGCAGAAACAGTTGAGCATTCAATAATGTCAGAGAGCTAGAACAGCCTTTCCCCAAATCAGCTTTAGATAAGAAAATTTAAACTCAGCTCTTGCACAGACTGCTACAGCAGCCAGTACTTTATATCGAACAGGAATATATCCACTTCTTCCCGTTTTTACTGTCGAGCAATCAAAGCTGAGTTTCCTTTACCATCTAAATGGGTGCATACGGGGGACATGCCAGGACAGACCAGATTGTGCCCTTAGTCTAACCTAGACAGAAGGAAACAAGCCCAGACAGATTGCTCACTTCATGTGTTGCCATCAACATCACCTTGAGGCTGCCCTTGAAGCTACATGTTCACCGTGCCTGCTAGCATTATGTGAGGCGTGACTAAGCTCCACTGTTCTCATGCCCATCCATCAAAATGCAGCGAACGCATGGCCATGGCCTTTCAGTGGGCATCTGCAGGCATTGCAGAAGAAAATCCCATAGGAGAAGGTTACACATGTATGGCTAGGGATCAGCAGAAGCACCCTTGCTGCTAAGGTTGCTCATGCCAGACAGAGCTCTGCTGGAGGCAGAGTCAGAAGGGATGACAGGTCAGGAAGAGCAACACCATTTCATTCTCCAACTGAGTGAGTTTTATCTGAAAAATCTAGGGGGCATATTAAATATGTAACTCTACAGTGCCATTTTTTGCAAAGTCACTGCTGAGGTCAAAATTATACTTTCAATAATCCTGAGTGTGCTCTGTCCTTCATGTTATTCCTATGCAGTTTTTTTTACCCTGCTGAATTACCACTCTTTCGCAATATGCCCAGGGACGCTTCCAAGAGAGTTGGATCCTCATTATCTTCTTAAAGTATCACTGAATGGATCAAAAACACAAAGAAAGAAAACAGTCGATTCAGGAGTGAAGGAGGCTTTCCCACTGATTTGATACACTCAGAAGGTTAATCTTCAATTGCATCTTGTTCATTAATCTAAATATACATTTAAAACATCAATGTGCTTAAAACTACTTTGTCAGTACCCATTAAGAATGTGCACTGCATATTTCAGACATGTCTTGATAGTAATAGGCATTGAAAAGCAGGCACTGTTCATCTTTTTAATGAGTGGTTTTCCCTCTGTGTGCACTACGAAGCAATGATGCACCATAAAGCGACACTGGTATGCCCTGCGGACATGCAAGAGCAACCCATTCCATGAAAATCAGGCAATTAAAAGGCATAATGTGTGAGCATGACTTCAAAATAGCTATTCTTTTAGGGCTTGATTGCAAGTCCTACTTCTGTGCACTGCTGTAAAGGAGGTAAGGAGATCTAACAAGACGTCTCCATCCAGGAATGTGGAGAGCTGAAGAAAAGAAGCCACTGTAAAAGGGTATTATTCCATCTCTGACATGATATGCTTTCTCACATCATTCTGCTAACCTAGCTAAGCTATGTAAGTAAATATCCTGCAGCAGAGAGATTAGTCACATTTGCCAGCTAAGGACAGCCCAAGCTATGCCTATACTAGCAGTCATTCCTGGGCCCCAGACCATGTAGTGAATTCACTCCCTCTAGGTGGGACTGGCAGTTTAGTGCCCCACAGACCAGCCCCACAACCTCACATAGTGTGTTTGAGGCCGTTAGATAAAACAATTTTATTTTTAAATTGTTTCAGTTTTAATACCTGAATTAACAGGAAGGCTGCCATGCAATCTGTCAGAGCAGCCTAGCGCGTGTGCATCGCATGCTGCTAAGGGAACGAAGGATACAGCATCAGAGCATATGGTGTGTATGAAAGTACAAGGCCTGTTGGGATAGCACAGAGGACTGTGTAGGGCAGAAGGAACCAAACCCGGCATGGTCCCGTCTGAAGTCTGCTTGTCCTCAGAAGGAAGCATCTCCTGACGTGCTGCTGAGTTCACCTTGGACAAGGGAAACATTCTGGTTGGCTTCACCTGAGACCCTGGGAATTAACTAACACATCTACCACTTTTCGAAGAAACAGCTGATTTATTTGACACTGCCAACACATCCAAAGACTTCTTTCTCACTGAAGCTAGCAGAAACTAGTTGAGTAAGTAAGTGTATGTTTGGCATGCCAGCAGTTCTGTAAAACTTGCAGGTAGAAGTAGAGGCCAGTGCAGCTTAGGACAAGGTCAGGTGCGGATGAATGGTGCTTGAGATGATTGTGGTAGCTGGAATTTAAACTTCAGCTGCCAGCTGGAAGGAACATTGCTCATACTGTTACTGAGGAATTGTAACTTCCTTGGTGACTCTTAATCACATGGGAGTGAGTACATGTAAAGTACTGCTCTTGGGGTAGCATCCAAAACAGAAAGTATAAAAATGAATACAAGTACTTAAGGTCCATTACTGAATTGCTTATGAATTTTCAGTAAAGACAGGAACAAATGTTACACTTTATTACTCCGACACTTCCAGAATTGACTAGATACCATTCATTGAAAAACTGTCCATACTTCCCAATATTTAGCAATTTTCCCCACCATTAATCCAGCAACTCAGCAATTAATATCTTTTATTTTAAACTGTATGAACCATGAAGGCAACTCTGTGGCTCTAGCTATAGTACCCTCCCTTTACAGCACCCTAGGCCATAATACACGAGCGACTGTATGTCCCCTCTGGAACAACTGAACGGGGAACACACGGGTTGCTGTGTAACACATACAAGCAAGAGCAGTATTTTAGGATCGCACTAGTGCTAAATGAAGCTCTAAGGACACCACCTAGCCCAGTTACCCATCAGCTGGCTGAGGAGTCAGGCAGCACTTGGTGCGTTTAGCATCGTAGATGTTGCACCCACACTACAGCTGAATAAATAAGCAGGCTAATGAGCTGGTAAGTCCGAACTCGTGATGACTTGGGAGTGTCAGACACTGCCCGTCTGCATCAGCAGAGGTTTTTTCTGTTCTTCTTCCATTACTGATTAAATTGTTTTCTGCTAGGCAAAAGGCACTGCACACTGAGGAACTGCTGTTCACCAGAACTAAACACTAAGGCTAACAGCTACATTGCTACATTTTCACAGCTGTTTGCTACAGGAATTTAAGATAGAATTTTAAAAATATCTTTCTACCGAGAACTAGAGGTTATTGAATCACCACTGCTTGTCCTCTTGAAAAGCATTAATATTGATTTTGAAATATCTAGTATCTTCAACTTTGTTCCAGTCTTTTTCCTCTCCTAGGCTGTACAATATCTAATACTGCTATTCCATAAACTGCCCTTTAAACTATCAATGATATCACACGAAATCTCCGCCAGTGCCTCTAGAAACTGTTTTAAATCCTGCAGCATAAAGGAAGAAGGAAAGGAAAGCAGAAAGGAAATGTATGCCTTAAAAACCACTAGTTGAAAGAGATATTTTAAATAATGTCTAGGTATTTACACACGGAAGCAATGGAAATACATAGAACTCAAACTTAGCCCTAGATGACCATGAAATTAATGACCTGGAAGTCACTACCTGATTTTGTATCTGAATATATATACATATATATATATAATATATATATAAATGAAACTGAAAATATGACTATAGATATAAATAAATAAATAAGTAAATATTATATATATAATTTTCTCTCTATCAGATATTTGCAAGAGGAACTCTGTTAAGGAAAACACATAGCTATAAAGATGCTCAAACCCCAAGGATTAGTTTCCATTAGAATAAATCAAATACATTCCTGATACAGCTCACTGTAACACTGTACATACCCAGGGTATGTGAATTACGTAAAGTATTAGTGAATTTTGGAAATTGTATCTTTACTTACAAATGTCTTCCATGCCTAATATACACAGTATGATGTTTGTTGAAGAAGATTCTCCTTCTCACTCATCCTTACCCTCAAAATGCAGTCTTTAATACAGTCTCTCATTGTTAAATGAAGATGAGGCAGAGCTGTTCATCTTCTACTTCTTGAGTAGTGCAGGCTCTTCAAAGATAAATGCGTTGTACATGAACAACTGGATGAACTTATTTCTGTCACTCTATTTCTCTTCTGTAAATTAGCATATTTTCTTATGTCTTTTAAAATTCAGATAATACATTATGTAAAGCAAAGACCAGATTTTTCCCCTGTGTTCAAGATGTCTAATATACTTCAGAGAAACCAAGAATAACAACTACTTTCACAGGAAGTCAGATGCTTGTACTGTTAAACTATGATATATTTGTAACAATTTAATTGACTTCAGTGGCATTTGCTTTTACTAACTTTGATGAGATTTGCTCTGGAGTTACATTACTGTAAGAGAGCATTTTCCCATAACTACCTGTATTTTATAGCAGTTAAAAAATGTCACCAGTCCTTTAGTTTCTGCAGAGGTGTTGGTTTTTACTATGTTTTCTGCAAGTTTCCAGTAAGACTCACTGTAGGCTATTAATATAGTCACTACACAAAACAAGAGTGGTTCTCCTGGGCCATACTTCTATAAATTTTATTCCTGACAAGAGCAGCAAAGGCAACAAAGAACAGTCTAGGGAGACATACCAGGAAACAATAAACATAGTATTAAAAAGCTTGCAAAAAGAGAATTATCCACTTTGAAGGAGCATAGTCTCTGCTGTACTGCTTCCACCTTCCATTCAACGGCAAATAAATTCTCCATGACAGCTCCTAATGGCCTCCACAGTTATTCACTGAACTTGCCCTCAAATTATAGGGTAATAAAAGGATAACAACACTTGACTGACTAAATGAGGAGGTGGGTCCTCCCAGTAAAAGCATGCCTTTCATTACTCACCTTTTTCTTTTGCTTGTCCAGTGAAGTAATATCTCACAACTACAAACTTAATCCCTAACAATTACCAGACTAATACATTGTTATTTTACTTAAATCATTCCCTAGAGCATAACAGTGGTAATGCTCTAAAGCTGGGTTACCGTTTGCTTGTTTAAAAGTTAGGCAATGGAATAAAGTAGCAATAATAATCCTTACTTGACGCAAGAATACCAAAGCGCTTCACTTTTTTTTCCAGATTATTAAAATTTTTGCACAATAACCTAATTGCATTTCTGTCGAATGCCACCTTTCCTGTTCATCTGTTATTAGCTTGTTAAAGTTTGGTCTCCCTCACAGGAGGCCACCTACACAAATCTGAAAATTTGAGAATTACATCTGTGAATACATCTGTCTTGATCTGCTTTCGGCTAAACATCTCCACAAAGAGGAACATAATCTAAATTTACTTGATACAAACAGATGAGAAATTGCCTGGATTGCTACTGATGAATTTCTGTTTAAAATATTTTTAAGTTCAGATGAAACATAAACCTTATTTTGTCGCATTTTCATACATGCAAGTTTCTTTAAAGGTAGCAAGGACTTGATGTTCTTGGTATAACCAAGCTGGAGGCCTGAGACTCTTAACTGCTGAAGTCAAAAACTATGTGACCAGTTTTTAAGCATCCCAATGTCCACTGTGCTTCAAGATCACTTCACAAGGGATCTCATCACACTGAACATCAAAAACCTCCAAACATATGGGGTTTATCTAAAGCAAAGATAAGTCAGGCTTAAACTAAAGTCAGTGGCGGTTGAGTAGAAGAAATTGAGGTTTAAAATCATTACAGCTTCCTCATTTGAACAAAGACATCTCCTCATACACAATCTTATTTCAGACAGTGATAACATAAACATTTTATGCAATGTATCTTGAGTCCACTTCCCTCTCCCCAGCTATCTACTAGTTAGGATTTTTCTATTTGAAGTAGTTAACATCGTGACAGGAATTTTAGAAAAGGAATGAGTAAGAAGCATGATTTCAATGACTGGAAGCAACCTGAGAAATCAGACATCATTTTACAAGTGATTTCCAAAATGTTTTCATTAACCTGTGCTGCTGTTGATTTTGATTTCAGGTTGATGAAATCAGCATGCTGACATTGATTTCATTAACCTGCCCAGATTATTGATTTTACCACAACCTCAACACATAAATGGGAATGGGATAAATTAAAAAGAAAATACATGTTCTATCTCAGAACTTGTTTTTTTTTAATTAAGTAGTATGTGAATATAATATATATTTATATAGTATACAGTATACTATAGATTATATATAGTATACGTGAATATTTACTATTTTATTACCAATTCTCCTTTCTGTCAGTAAAATACTAGAGCTGATCATAATTTAGAGTGGAAACATTTTCACAAACACATCCTTTCTTCCATCTTGGCTCCTCACATCAAGGACTTTACAAACTTATTTATCTCATTAAGCTGGCACACAAACCACAATCCATTTATTCTGTCTTTGTCAACTATTGGACATATGTTGTAGAAATAATTTTATATTAGCAAGCTCAATCAATTTCCCTTTTCACTGTTTTTTAATAGGTTTACTGTTTTCTTTGTGGAAAATACCAGTGACTCCTTTTTGCACAAGAGAAACAGGGTTTAATTTTCTGAACATTATGAGGAAAATCAAATTTCATGTTAAACAATTGTTGACTGCTCTGTATTTCGTTGGTAGATCTTGATTTGGTTTGTTATGTAGACTTCTGCCTGGATATACCTTTTGTCAGTGAGCTGCAAAAGACAGTCTGTGACAACATATTATAGACAGGACAGATATGATGGGACACTTCTTTCTTATTTCCAATTCTTTGCTACTAGATTCATATTTATCATATATGAAAGTTTTAAAAACTTCCTGCAATTAAAATACTACTATCACCTTACTTTCTATCACTTAAAATCACATGAACAGACAAAGATTTTATACGTGCTGACTTATATTCTGCTGTCTGTGGAGCAGAGTGTTGTAAAATATACAGATGCTGGCTATTCAGATGTTATGGCAAGCTATAGGTACATAACAAAATTAAAAGAAGACCAGCATGACTGTGACTCATTAGATGGCCTTTTTGAGTCAGCACTGAACAAATGTCCCAGTCTGATACTCTTAGTTGCTGGAGGCAGTGTTTCATGTCAGATACGAAACTGTGGTCCTGATTGCTTACAATTATAGAGGGTCCCATGGCACTTTTTTGAAAATTCAGAGAAATAAGGTCCAGTATCCTGGCGAGATTCCAGTACTGGTAATTACATTATATCCCTCATTTTTTCGCCTTTAGTTGCAACTGGGGAAAAGAGTTCACCTCCTTTTTTAACAGTTATAAGGGAAAAATGCCAAACCCCAGAGTTCTCATGTTGCGGATGGGAAGGGATGCAGTGCTTCTGATCCAAAAAAGACTGTGTGAAGTGCCTGCAATTGCACTTTGGGGCAGTGCAGGACAAATGAAGTATTGTTTTTAATCAAAAAGAGAAAAACTATTCTTCGATCATACAGTTATATTACTCATTTTTTTTCATAAACAGCATATATTTACCATGGCTTCCCAAAGCAGCAGAAGTAAGTATGATTTTGCAGGTTCCTCAGAAAAAATCATTTACCCATGTAAGTCTGGTGATTCCCCAAAGAGGAGATTCTATATTTTTATGTCGGCTGGAGTATTTGCCAGCTTTTAGAAAAATCACATAGCTTGAGTTCAGATTATATAGTCCTCATTGATCTGAACACAGTGAAAATGCTGAGGATAGAGTCACCTTAACAGAGTTGGCAAAACTAAAACTAAATTTTCTTAAACAGAGAATGTGGAGCCACTTCAGCAGGGCTACAGGAGCCACAGACACTGAGGGAGATGTCTAGGCAATCACACCTGCTTCACCCGCATGGAGAGGTGGCCGCTACTTCTGAGATGTGCTGCCTCTCCTCTTCTTTTGTAGCTGCAGCCAGCCCTCCCTCCCCTTGCCCTATATCCTGAAATTCTGGGGGTAGTAACAGCAGCAGCCTGATTTTCTGGTATGGGCAATACCCACGAGGTACTTGACTGCTCCTTGATGCAACGGCCTCCTCTGCTTATGCACAGAAGCACGGCTCCTGGCTGTGGAACAGCACTAACACCTCGTGAGGAGTAATGAATAGAGGCAGCTCACTCCCGTGTTAGAAGCCGTATCCCTCCCTTTCCTAAGAAAACACTTTTGAAAGCCCTGCAAAAGTTAGCCAAAGATTGTGTAGATACCGTGCTGCCATTAAGAGGCTTCCTATGAGCCTTCCTGGCAGCTGGAAATCTTTTGCAGCCTCTCTTTGTTCAGCTGCCTTTAGGGCTACTGTATCTCGTGGCCACTTGTCTGTGTTACTTCTATCATGTCAACAATTCTTCTGAAGCACTTTGTGTTTTCTGCCCACCAGGATTTCTGATATGATTCTTCAGAAACCAGGGAGACCAAAGAAGTGCCGACAAGTATAATGCACTACTTTGAGCGGCTGACACTTAACATTTTTTTAGGCAGAAATTCTGGCATTTTTCCTTGGGGAATTGCATGAAAAAGAGAAGAAAAGAAGTGGAAGACAGAGCTGTACAATAGCTTGGGCACTGAGGGTCACGGAACAAGCCCTGCAGTAAATCTTAATGCTGCTCAATAAATGATCAACACTTCCCACAGAGCTGAAGGATCATGATCAGTTTTTCACCCTGAATAACTCTGATACCTTCTGGAGTGCCAGATGGCACTTACTCTAAACCCCAAAATTGCACAGAGGTAATATGTCCCTTCCTTACTTATGTGTTTACAATGAAACATCCAAAACTTTCTTTGCAGTATATTCAAAATTTCTCTCTATGTGTAAATGTGTGGAAGGTAGCAGGGAGAACCCCCTTACTTACCCTGCTGCAGGAGATACTGCTACAAGAATCAGCAGAAAACTACTGCTAAGTATAGAAGTCCACGGACAGCAAATGTTATTTTGTCAACTCTAGTTAGCTATTTCTGTCCTACATTATTTTTAATAGGTAAAACTCCCACATTTGCTTGCTGAATTGTGTAATTCTCAGTATTATATGAGGGTTATAAGGACATAAAAGCCGTCTAGGTAGTTTCTAGCACTTGAGAAGATAACAAATACATTTTTAAAGCAGAACCATCTGAAGCTTGTTATTCTAGAGCCAAATTATTAACCTTTTCGCTAGGTAATGGACTATGGATCTGAAGAAAAGATTAGAATGTGGATCACAGTTCCTTTTATTTTCTCCCTTTATTCTTTAGAGATTCAATTCACCTCAGTTTAAATGGCAGATCTTTCTTTGCCATTAAGTTTTCCTAAAATAGAGCCTAGAGTTTAAGTATCATTTACATCACAGTCAGAAGAATAATCACATAAATAAGAATTTATGAATAATTAATTGCAACTGCTATTACATTAGCAGAGTACTATTTTTAATTTGTGGGGACCACAATGGCATCTTTGCCAACCTGTCAAGGGGCAAGTAGCAATTAAATTAGCAGACTGATTAACTGATGAGTCATTTTAGAGGTACGCAGAGAGTGACTGATAAATCATTTCACAAGTACACTGTGATCATGCCACAATATGCCTGGACAACATGGAAACTCTTCTGTTACCAGCAGTGACCTCAGGCACAATAAGATATTAAAAGCCCCACAAATTTACAGAAGCATTACTAATGCCATTTTTAAATTTTTTAAATTAATTCCCTTTAATTTTTAAAGGGAATTATTTTGCTCTCAAGAACAGAAGGGATGAAATCCGAATCCTGTTGCAGTTGCCATAATCTGCTGAGCACTTACAATTCAACAGCGAGAAAAGAGCTCTGCTGAAGTGCTCCAGTAATGATACTTCTGCTTGGAGAGTAATTGAAACTTTCAAAACACTTAAAATGTGCCCACTTTTACATTCCTGATAGCAAAAGAAAATGCAGTATTTTCTTTATGAAAATGTCAGATAAGATATGTATCCTGGTTTTGTGCTTTTTTCCCTGTTTCAGCAACCAGATATCTACTAATTCATACAGCTCCATGGAAACAGAACAACTGACTGAAAATATAGTGAAAAACTGTGAAGCAGTTAAAAAAGGAATTTGACAAAGTAGCTTTTGTTTTGTGCTTCTTTCCAAAATACATGAAACTGATATTTAAAATTCTTTAGCTTTTGCTTCTCTAAAAGCAGCAGAAGATAAAAGCATGGATATTCTTTTTTTTTTTTTTCCATGATGAATTAGATTGGTATTTCAAAGGAAGCTATTTCAGACTGAAGCAGTTGGAATTATCTGAAAAAAAATCATTTCTTATTTGATTTGCAGACTTAAAACTTTCCAAAGAAATGTGTTGCTGATTCTAACAACGATGGAACGATGGAATTCTGGTCAACTTCTACAAAAAGAAGTACGTATACACAAGCTCCACTTTCCAACATCCAATAGATACACAGTCAAGATACTGACAGGTAATGTTTGAGAGAGATTCACACTGCTCTTCAACCTGATTCAAACTTTGAACTGCAACTTTCAAAAGACACCAGTTTTATTCCAGTACAGCGCTCGTATAAGTTCTGAAATACCACAGGTTATCTTACAAGTGAGAAAATTATTTTCTTTCTTGTTCTGCTTTCAAAATCTACATATTGCCCACAGATACAGAATGATTTATATGACTTACAATCTCCTTGTTATTCCCAAATTATCCAGTTTTGGGTATTAGGAGACAGAAATTCATGCTGTGAATTTTTATCCTAGCTCTATATAAATTTATACCCTATGTTTATCTATCTATCTATCTATTAAAGATAGAATCTATTTTTATTGTATATCTCAGATTTTAGTCTTGCATTTTATCTTGTTCTAGTACTCAAACTTATTAAAACAATTTCTTAATTTAAGTGATTTCCACAAAAATATAGGGAATATAGCTAAAAGAAAACAAATACTCTAGTGAAAAAGACAGAAGTTCAGTTATAAAGAAGAATTCGGTGTATTTTGTCATCAGATCAAAATAAAAATATGAATATGTAAATATAGCTGGTATGGCATTAGTTCTAGAGTTCAATAGGAATCTTTCATATATTCATCTGTTTTAATTTACAACATCCCTTCAAATTTATGGAAATTATTCTACTCCAACAGCAATATCTCTATCTGGGAATCAAGATCTTGAGAGTCATACAACCTAGGCGAAGTGTTACTAAAAGGGTAGTTAGAACAACTTCCACCATCATCAACAAGGAGGAAGACTGTTTTTCAGACAGCCAATAAATCTTTGGCGGGTCACTATCTGGAGGTATGTATCTAATTCTGTTTTCTATGTAGATAGCTGAGGGTCATTGTATTACTTGCCCAGGAATTTCTGCTTGGCCAGTGAGCTTTCTCATACACAGTTTCTCAGATGCCCTCTTCATCTCCCTCCTTCTTCTATTTCAACAAATGATGTACCACAAAACATGAATTTCATATAGGCTTACGAAATGATCTTTATCTTCATGGCTGTTGATTAGCAAGAGTAAATGAAAAAGATAAAAGCAGCAGCAATATTTGTTTGACACAGCTTTGAATACAGGTCTGTACTATATTCTGCCCCACCGTCCCTCTTACTTTAAAACAAACATTGTCTAAGACTAAGTAGAAGTTGAGGGCAAACTATCATCACAAAACACGTAAAGCATATCTTGGCAGTTATCTCGGCAACAAGACTCCTAGCAAGTATTACCAGGTCGTGATTTGGTTAAATGATCTTGACATTGAGGCTGTTGCCAATGCTCTGTTTTTAACAACTTTATGGAAAGAGATTGCTGAAATGAGTTCCAACACCAAATAAACAGAGATCACTGGCTAACACTGGGGTGGGCACGGTGTTTCACCAGTTCCTGTTCTACCAAGGCTTGCATATCTCTGAGGCAGCATGATCAAAAAAAGTGAGACAGAAGCAGAGACAGCAGGCAACAATGAAGCCAGGTGAAAGAACTGAATCTGTGAATGAAATCCCATTCCCTTTCCATACTGTGCTTCAGGAGTAGTACTTTGACACAATCTTATTTATTTTACAAAGAATGCACAAGGAGATATTCAACCTCATTGTTGAGAATCTCACAAAGGATACTTGGGACTCTAATTACTTGCTAACATCACATCAGGAGTAGGAAACGGTGGTGTCGGATACGGAATTTATTTCTAAGGAGCTAAAATTGTGAGCAGTTTTTTTCTGATGAATCACAAAAGAACAGATGTGAGAATGCTTATGTAACTCCAAAATGGACACAGTAATTTTGAACAAGAATAAAAGACAAGAGGTGCAGAACAGGATCAAAGTAGCATCTGGTGGTTTCTGCAAAATAAGGAGCTAACTTTAAAGAAAATATTAAATCTTTGTTGGATTAGCAGCTATCAAAGGTTTTAGTACAAAATCATCAGCTGAACTGGTAAGTGACCAGTGGCCTGCTTTCCATAATCTAAAAAGTCCACAAAATAGGTGATGGTAGGTAAACCTTTTAAGAATTTACTAAAGGAAGTGACCTATAACTTAAATTTAAAAGTTCAGTAAACACATTTCATAAATGAGGTATAAGTCAGCCCTCTGGATACGAAATTGAGCTTGCCATAATACCTGAATAGATTGCATGAGGAATATATGCTCTACTCTTTCTATATACTCTTTTTTTTTAATATAGTGAAGTTCAAAGGAATAGAGTTAAGGCTGTATCAACTAAAAAAAAAAACACTTTTTTTTTTTCTTCAGAAGAGCTCTTTTTGAATCTCAGTCACAGTGAATAGTTGTAGGGAATGGGAAACAGGGTTCTTAGCAGTCACTCCAGCTATGTTAGATGTCTGGAGTATAAGGCTTACTCCAAAAACCATCTAATACTCTGGAGATTTAGTAACATCCTTGTACTGCATGCTTCAATGTGAGTAGTTAGTTAATTTGGGTTGACCAAAGTCCAAGCAAGAGAATGAAGCTGTTTTCAAGAGATAAAACTGAATAAAAAGCAGTACTGACAGCTTGGTATACCCACCCCAGCCTACGTTCATTTAAAGAATTAAACAAAGAATTACAGGGTAGCTTGCTGCTTTCAGTCAGGTTACTACACTTAGACATATTAACGCACGCTAGCTACACCAGAAGTAATATATTTATAAATTCTGTAAGACTATTTAGCAGTCTTTAAACTGAATGGAAGTAAACATAATTTGTTTCAAAGTACTAATTCACATTGATTTCTCACCCACAAAATGAACACTGAGGCTGTACACGATGGGTAGACCCAAGGGCTCCTTACAGCAATGAACAGTTTTATAGGATTCTAATCTTATTAGAAAATATTTGAATTTGCCATTATTACAATAACTTCTTCACAGATGGAGTGAGAAACCACTTCTGTTATCAGCAAAGAAAGTCCATACCTGAACAGAACTCTTTCAAGTGCTTCTTAGCCTTTCTGCTTTTGAGATTTTTCTAGAACTGGACAAATGTACTAGAGAAGGCATCACTGGAATAAAAAAGGACAGGAGGAGCATGGACCTTTAGAATAAAATCTAGGTTTTAGTTTTGGGGGGTTTTTTGGTTTTTTTTTTTTTTTTTTCTTTATATTGGTTTGTTTTCTAGTGGAGAAAACCCACGAGATAACATCAATGCTTAAGTTGTTAAATTGCTTTCAGTGTTATCCATGTTGAAAAAAGTTTGGAGCAGGATAACCTGTATTTCCTTTAAAGAACTCTTTTGAATCTCAGAGGAACTTACCAGATAGTTAGAAATTTTGCAGTGCTGTGATGCACAATAATGTCACAGGCTTGAGCTCATGTAAGGTAATGCTAAAACCTTAACCTTCAATAGCTCCTCAACTGGACAAGCATAAACACTGTACAACAAGAAGCAGAACAATAATTCATTTTTAAAGGAAACAACTGTGGTCCAGAAGACACAGCTACTTCTCTTTTAACAACTCGCAGAACAGTAAATTCTTCCAAGACAAATGTAAGTGTGCAGCAAAGATAGGAAAGGTATGAGAGGTAAGAAAAGAAATAGAAACTTCAAGAGACTTGGTAGTACCTGATAGAAAAAAATGATTGGAAAACACAGCAACTCTGCAGTCTTCAGGTAGCACAATCAAATGTTTCCGACTGTGTCATGAGAGCATACTAGGGATATCTACATGAACTGCTTAATCTGCTCTCAGACTCCCCAAAGTGTCTTAAAATTGGCTCGCATTGCTGAAAAAGCTCTCTGTGTGACTTAGATAAGGAGAGGAGGTCTCTGACTTTCTAGAAATATTGAGCCAACAGTCAAGATCATTCCTGGCATATCATTCTGAAGGCTAGTTTTATCAAAGGCCTTTCCATTTTAAATACTATGAACATATTTTCTCTCTCACACTTTTACAGGACCATCAGGAAGACTTTTCAGCTACTTCTTACGGAAATAGGAAAGCAGGAAAGTCAACTAATATTGTCTGCCTTCTCTAAGTGCTGGACATGTGATAAATTGTAAGATTGGGATAGAAATTTGTGGTGCTTGATCACACATCAAGAGAAATCTTAAAATAAAGCATACTGTTATCTGGAGTAACTGAAGGGAAGCTCTGTTTATCAGTATGGGTGCTGCCTGGATGAAAGATATGTAAAATAATAAAGTTAGGAATTTGTATTACTATTTAAAACTTGCTGGTGATTTAGCCCTTCTGTAAAACATGTCTAAACTTTAAAACAACTAGCTCAGTGAAATTCTAACAGAAAGTAGATCACAAAGGCACAAAATGCAATTGTTAAAAGGTTTTGCTCTAATTCAGGGTAAACTTACTGTACACTAATCTATATACCAAGCTTTTAGACACCTAGGTCTAGCTGGTCATTCTCATGCTACCTTATAATCAATAGATGCTCCTCCAGAGGGTTATTAATTTTATTCCAAGTGTTTAAGAAATGTCAGATGACTAACTGTTCAAGACAGAGCAGATGTAATAATAAGAACGACATAGCTCTTTCCACGACATAGCTCACAGCAAAGGTAGTGTGAATAAAATTGCTATATTTGTACAGTGACTGAGAAAGGTAAGTATTTTACAGAAGCTGGAGAAGGCCTTCCGTGCTTCCAAAATTATGTCGCTGTCTGGGGTTTCCGGTCCCAGTTTACAGCCTGATTCTCTGAGATGGCTGACATCCGCTGGGCATTCACTGCTCAGCAATTGTCCAATTCAAACTCCTATTTTGCAAGAGAAACAAGTTAAATAGATTTCATATCTAAGAATAAAAATGACAGCTCCTTGATCTGTTGATGATCCTTGGCAGAGGTCACGTCTTTCTTATTATGCACACATCAGATCAAGGTGTTTAATCAAATTCACCTATTGCTTAATTAAAGCAATCTACCCAGCAAGATCATAAGAGATAGCTAGACACCTGTTGGTGTAGCTAAGGTCACAAAGAATTTCAGGCAAATCCTCCAAGTTGAAACACCTGCTGTGTTTAAGGTATTAAATTAAATAGCTGGATATATTTCTCTTTTCTCAATATAAAGAACATTTAAGAAAATTCTCTTTCTGACTTAGATCTGTACTGATATTTAACCACAATGTCAAACAGTCTCCACTGTGAAGCGATTACATCTGAATGAGAACCTTTGGAAGAAACTGATGTTTCAGTAAAGTTGTACATCAGTGTATATGGTTCATTACAAAGTGAAATGTGCTCTTTTGCATTTAAATGGACAAGGAGATGAAAACATTACATTGTGGTTCATTACAAACAAACATAGGACTGTCCATTCATTATATTATCTCCCCCAACTGCTAGTGAGCAACCAAATCACTAACACCAGCTGAGTATATGTGAAAATCTGGTGTCTTGATACCATTTGATAGGTTTGTGCCTTTACTATACTTACAGAAAGATGTTGATTTGCATCCAGCAGAGTAACTAATATTCTGTAGCTAATTGTGTGCACTGCCATGACAGAACATCTAAAGAAGGACATTGCTGCTTATGTCTCAGAGGGAATAGGAAGATACTTCATTTATAGCCACCCATCTGTCTAGTCATGGCAGAATTATACCCAAGCACAATGCACAATTTGGTGCGTCCTTCAGGAACAGCTCTCCTAGCACAACAGACTGCCTCTCTGCACCGTCAGCTCTGTTCATATACCAATTCGGTGTTTTACAAGATTAATTCTGTACATTTTATGAGTGATGATAGGCAAAGAAATCTGAATTGGGGGGAAAAGACAAATACAGAAACACAATATCAACATAAGGAGCAACAGTTACCTTTTAAATTTCTCCCAGGACAGAATTTCTGTTGCTAATGTCTCCCACTGAGACATTGTCCTATAAAAGAAAAATACTGCACTTTTCAGCTTCAAGAAGTCTTGCCCAAATGTGTCTCACCAACAATGAATGTTCTGCTGCAGCAGAGAAAGTAAGTTTCTATGCAGATTTAGATGACTGAGATTTTTAACAGTAATTAACTGTTGCAAATATTGATAACTAATAATTCATTGCAATCATGAAAGTCAAGGGCAGTCACTATCACAGACTTCTCAGTGGCACACTCGACAAAGACATCTCTTGAAGAGTCAGAGAAAACACTCTTACACATAAGTAGGGGCTCGACAGAGCATCCTTTTGTCATACTGTAGATTGCAGAGAGCCTGAGCTAACGCTGACCCAAGCTGGCGTGTCTGCACAATGCAGCTCAGCATGATATAGACGTCCGAACAAAAATGCAACATTACACCAGAGACAGAAAGTTCCTCAGTAGGAATACGGCTTGGATATGGCACCATATAAATGCAGCTCGACTGCTTTTTAATTATTTAATTGTAAGTTATATTACATTATTTCAGAGCTTCTGTAACCTGTTGCCAGCTTCAGTGTTCTTGCAGTGCCTCTATTATGCAATATAATCCAACTGTGCTGTCAATGCAAGATTAGATTAGCCTTGGAAAAATGTCTTTATTGCACTTTAAGATCATCTGTATTCTGAACAACTACCCTCCACCAATTAAAAAAAAAAAGTTTACTCTCTGCTATATGCTGACATATTTGCTTTGGTATATTTGCAAGTATAGATGTGCTTGTGGGAGGCATTTTCTTGTTTATGCTTCTATTAATAATTGTCTAATCAATTCCTATCATCCTATATGGATTTCTACTTCATACAGTTTTAATCTCTCTCTCTCTCTCTTCTTCTGGCTATTCAATCCATACAAGACTTTCTACCTTTTCTTTATGAAAAACAACCACAGTTTCATTTAAATATTATTACTCACATGATGCTAGTCAGTGAGAACAGCTTAACCAAAATGAGCATAGGCAGGAAATAAAGCCCTAAGTTTTACCCCCAAATTTGATATTTTCATTACTTTTAAGAAGTTATTGTACAGATGAATCAGTTATATTTTAAATTCTGCATATATAATGTGAACCTTGTTAATGTCTTGCTTAGAGAGGGAGAGAAAAAAAAATGTGCTATTCTCTAAGGAAAACTGTGTCTAAAAAATAAAAGTAAGGCACTAATGCAGGCCTTAGTCTCCCCTTCTCAATAGGGGAAAGTAGGAAACAGTGATAGAAAAGGAGAAGCCATTCAAGGAATCCCCCCACCCCCTTTTTTTTATCCTTTTGTTGAGTCAACTTTGAAAGAGCTCCCAGAAACAACAAACTTAAAATCTTGCAGATCTGAAAGCCTTTGAAAACTGTAGGACCCAAGTATTGCTATGGGATCAGGAAAGGCATTGCAAGAGTGACTCTTAGAGCAGGGCTTTCCCCAGCTGCGATCAGAGTCAGGAACTATTGCTGATGATGATCAGACCACTCCCTGTCTATGACTACTTTTGCAAGTAGCACAGACTAACAGCAGCAGATCTGTAGGGCAAAATTGTTTGCTGAGAAGCAAGATTCACATTGTATTAATTTCAAGGAAGTTTAATTAAGACTAGTAATAATCTGATCACATATAAAGAACACCTATTGGCAGCTGCAGTGCACTGGGTACCCTTTTGAGGTACATAATATAATTTAGCTTTGTCTCAAATAAATCTAGTTTATGTGTGCCAAGACTGTTTGCAGTGTGGGCTAGAGTGTGGTAAGTAAGAATGACTAGGACTGTTTTTTAAACTACAACCTGATCTAAACTAAAACAGTAAGGCTGATATGTCCACTCTTGTAAACAACATTAATGGGAGTGATAGAAGTCTGGGAAGCCCTGATTTAGTAGATATCTTATATAAAATTTGGGCAGAGTTTTCATTCACTGAAGTTTTGTGTCATATTAAGTGTTAAGGGCTTATATATGCAAGCTCAGCCACCACTGAAAGCAGGTCAAAAAATACCCTAAGAGCCCCAGACTCCTAATTTTGTGTCAAGTCCCATTTTTCATTGCTTTTCTCACCAAACTTTTGCAAATCCTGTAAAATATAAGTATCTAGACTTTGGTCTGGAGCCCAAAACATATCTGTGTTGGGCAGAGAGAGATATTTAATACATCCGAACACAAAAGAAATTAAAGACAGACAGTACTCTGGGTAAAAAATCAGGGAAAGAGAAATAAAATACTTAAAAACAAGTCTATAAGTGATAGTACTGGCATACCAGGATGTGGATTCTGATATGACCTCTTCAGAAATAATATTTGCTTACTTAGAAAGGAAAGGATGATTTCTGATGTGAGAAACATCTGAATTTTGAAGGATAGACTTTAATGTTTAATAGTATTACAGTTTTAAAAAGTATGCATTATCACATTACAGAAAATGAGAATGTAAAACTTTGTTCCTCTATTGTGAGAGGAAAAACTCCAGATTACTCCTCTATATGTAGGAAATTTTATTCAAGGCCAGATATATACAATTTCTTTTCGTATGAACAGCCATTCACTCATGGGCCATGCGTATTAATGTAACAGTTACCCTGCCTTACAACAACTCCAAAATTCCTACATATCAATGGCCTGAATTCTCATGATCGGGTTTTGTGTTTAAAAATAGTTACAAATGGCTGAGGGAAATATTAGGAAAGAGAGTGAACCTCTTTTCACAAGACCATAGTGACAAGCACTTACCCGCAGCAGTGGTTCTCAACCTTTCCATGCCAGTAATCACTTCATTACCAACATCACACCATATGGACATTCTCTCTGGACCCAAGCCAGGGAGTTTTCCTTAGCCCTTGAATACCTTCTACATCTCCTTAGCTCCTCTACTCAGCCACTATCACTAGGGAGATGGGTAAAGGAGAGTTCCAGTTGTTCTGAAAGCAGGAGACTTGGGAATCTTTGTCAGGGGAAGCAGAAATCAGGAGGCACACTCCAATTTTACTGAGACTCCCATGTGGGAGCAGAGACGGCCCCTGAAAAGAGATAGAGAGGGTGGAAATAGAAGTGGAGGTGGAAATAAAAGCACTGCAGGGAGGGATACACATGTGGGACCAGCAGCCTTGGTGAAAGATCAAAGACACTAAAGCAGGGGTGAGGGGCAGGAAATGCAGAAATGCTGCACTTCAGCAGGAGAAAACAGAAGAGTCAGATGGATAATATATGAGGGCCCCCAAAATACAAAAGAGTAGAGGAGCAAAAGAATGCAAGGAGTCCTGGTGGTACACAAAGAGCTTGACCTATGTATGAAAAGTTACAAGCAAAATTATGAAATACTGGATTCCTTAGAAACATCTTTCAGAGACCTTTTGTGGTTCTGTAACTGAGCACATCAAGATTTCCTATCACTATACTACAAGACTCTACTACATATTAGTATTTAAAGTATATACACAGAAATCTATCATGGAAAAAGCCCTATACACCAGAGGATACAGTTTACACTAATTCAAATGTTTCTGTCCATTAGAGTATAGTCTTGCTCAGATTTAAAGAAAATATAAGAGAGTAAGTTCCCAATAAAAGCAAGCCATATGCGAAAGGTCCTTGTTTTAAGTACAGAATGTTTTATGTTTAGATCATGCTATTTCAACAAGAAAAATAATTAGTGGCAGAGCAACATGAGAGGAAACATCTATTTAACAAAAAAGAACCTGCCCGCACAAAACAAAACAAAAAAACCCAAAGAACAAATCTTTAACGGTCTTTGCAAAAACTGAGAGATATAGTTAATTGTTTAAATAGATCACAGACAGACTCTTAATCTTAGCAAACGTTTGGTATTTCATATCAATTTATATACATATTCATTTACAGTCTTTGTGTCCTTTCTTTGACATACAAGCTACAGCATTTCCCAAGCATATCTACCAATTAGGAAAGAGTCAACTTTTCAGGTTATGTTAAGTTTAAGTTCTGCTCAGATAAAAACAAAAAGTTATTGTGTCAAGTAAGATTGTTGACAGCAAGGCATGCATGTAAGCAGTATTCATGTTTGAGGATAATTCAGCTGTGGCATTTTACTAGCTAACTGCTTCTGAAGCTCAGTGTAGTAAACGGGAACTACTATTCCCAGGGAGGTAGAAGGCTTGAAGAGTTTTGGGGGTTTTCTCTCTCTCTCTCCTTTTTTTTTTTTTTTTTTTTTTTGAGATACCAAATCTTCCACCTGGGGTATCTTATCATCAATCTACCATTTGAGAACTGTCATTTTATGCAGCATCCTTGATGAAATGGAAATTCTGAGGTTTTGACAAAATCACAAATGAAAAAGAAGTTCAAATTTCAGTAGAGAGATAATGGTCTGGAAGAATACATTCAAAAGCGTAGCATCACCACAAGAATTTTAAAGGAATTATTTTGGTATTTTATGCATTCCTGAAAGATTGCCAAAGACAACATAAAGTGCAACACTTCCCCAAACTGAACTTTTTTTTTTTTAATTATTTGGGAAGAGAGGAGAGGTAGAAGAAAAAAATCTGTTGACATTGCTGAAGTCTAATAATGGCAATCTAAGTGTCAATCTATCTGGGCTAATAAAAATCAACGCAAAAAAGAACCCTCTGAAACAGTACTGTCCCTATAATTTAATTTTAAAATAATGACATTAGCAAACTGAATGATACGTTTTTAAATATGTATTTTGATAGGACAACATTTCATTTTAGATGTCAAGCTGTCAGTCTAGGCAGATGATTCAAAATGAAGCTTTGTCTGATGTGTGAAGTATCACAACAAAAACAAAGGGACATGGAGGAGTACATCTAACTGTTCCAGGGCTCTTTGGGGGAATTTTAAATTTATGAAAGCAAATCAGATGATAGACTGGTGATTGACTAAAGATTTGTGTCATTTGCATCTTTCTCTAGTAAGAGAGATACACTCTAAGATTTTCTGAATGATACTCTGAATGGCTATATAGTCCCCTGTAACTCAGCAAAAGATTCATCATTGCCTCCATTAAAATTCCAATTTTAACCATTTTTTATGACACTAGTAAGTGAAAATCTTATTAAAAATTCTTAATGAATTAACATTACTGTTATGCATTAGTTTTTCATAAATATTATCTTGATTATTTTTTACATCAATAAAAATTAATGGAAAATATATTTTACAAGTATGCATATAAGCAGCCATATACTAGTTCCTTCCAATTGACCAAAAGAAACAGCATTTGACCATTTGCTAATTAGCATGACTCAAAAGATTCAGAAAGTTGTTTGCTTTCTGGTCAATGAGTTTAAAAATAATTGAACAATATTGTCACCTGACTTTCATAATCGAACACCACTTCCTGTTCCAAATATCAAAACGTAAAACTGTACCTAAGTAACCATCATACAACTCACAAGTAGTTTCTTTTTCTGTATGTAAAGTAGATTTGAAGTGTTTATGAAATTCAGTACAATTAAAATAAAGATTGCTTTCATCTGCTGTGAGCTCTTTAATCCATATTTTCCTTTAAAAAAGACAAAACAAGAGGTATTCTCTTAGCAACAGAATACCAGTAAAGCACTTCACTGCTGTTTTCTCATACTTAGGGTTTTCTATATCCATTAGGCCCAGGCCTACTATAAATGAAAAAACTCCCATAATTTAGCAGAAAGAACAGCAGGCCATTATGTAATTAATCCCTTGAACCTGAAGGCAGATCTCCAATAATGCAAGTGAAAAATACAGTTAGGTAGCTAGAATTTTTCCTTACATAGCAGGGTCCTAAAACAATAAATTCAGGGAGATGTTGTGAATGTTAGGGGGATATTTTGACCTTTTACAGCATCTAACAGTAGAAGCAGTCAAATTAGCCAGTACCAGAAGGCAGAATACTTGAAGTTTGAGGATGGAGGGATGATTTGGTTGCAAATCCTAGGTAAAAGTGTGCAGGAGGTTATAGATTCTGGGGGAAGAGGAAAGTGGATGCTCGTTTCCTGCAGATATTCCTTCCAGCTGAGATACCTCCTCTGTTATTCCTGTGTGACAAGAGCTAAGAAACACAAGCCTGAAGTGAGTTATAAGTAGGAAACTCAAGCTTGCCCATTAGTTACAACTGTGATGGAGCTGGGTATCAGGGCTGTGGCTGTGTGCTCACCCCGTGCACTTAAGTAATTAACTCCTTGGGTGGTCCAAGAGCTCCTGAGTCAGTCACCTACAGAGAGGAGGTAACAGATTGCCTTGAGGGAACGAACAGGCTTAAAACCAGGCGACTGACTAAGCTCCGAGCCACCTTCACAATTAATTATTTGCCTGAATGTTACAGAAGCTCTCTAGGTGGGAACTTCACACAGTTGTAGAGATTCCCCAGGCAGCTCCTGCTGTGCCCAGTTCAATTTGTGTGCCCAGATGTGGTGACTAACATCTTGGATAGAGCGTCCCAGAGACTTCCAGGCAGCTTCTGCTATGGAATCGATCGTATTGCACATAGGTAAGCCATATGAAAATAGCCAGTAGAAGCTGTTCCTCAGAGGCAAAAATGGTAATGTAGGACAGTCTTTTGTATGCACCTAAGAGAGTTTGGAGGTGTTTTCTGTGTAATTTATAACAGCAGACCATGCATGTGCTGTAGTCACCAAGTCACCACAGGCCAGCAGAAGAGTGGTTTGGAGAGTCGCACCCCATCCCACTGTAGGTGCCATTGGAAGGACATTTGCAATAAAAGCTCCCATTTGCATCCAGACAGCGACTGATTCTCCTGTTTGAATCATTTCATTCCCAAAATAAGCATTACCATATGCGAGGTCATAACACACAGAGGCTTTTGTCTGTTTGTTTGTTTTTTAACAAATGCTCTGCCCACAGTCATCTGTGAAACACTTGCTCAGCATTAGAGAAGCACTATTGAAACAAAGTGTGGATCTAGCTAAGCTCTCACAAACAGCTGGGGAAGGGAGTCAGTGCTATTTCTCCCACTGACCGCCCAAGAACAATGTGTTTTTTTAAGGCATTATAGCAAGACAGCAACTGCAGAATGACTGATTTCATCTCTTACTTTCCCATAATTCAGGTTTCCACAGAATCCATAAAACTGTAAGATTATACATACAAAGAGTTGGCAACAACTTACTTGAAATCCAGATCAAAATTGTCCATTGAAAATTAGCCAATATTTATTTTAGAAGATTCAACACAGAGCAAGGAGTCACAAAATGGCAAATTTTGTAGAACATCTGTCAAAAAAATGTAATCTCTCTAATTCTGTTTTACTCTCACTTGTAAAAAAGACGCTTAAAAACCAGTAATGTCTATTTTCTTGGTCCTAGTAATCTCATAGTTGATTTCCACCTATATTTTCAAACAAACTCAGACAAAATTTTCCAAAAATCGAGAATGTGCCTGTGATAAGCTATGTGAACACTGAGGTCTTAACTAGTTGAATAAAACAAAACCATCACCAGGTAATTTTTACAAATTGAGTTTAACTTCACTGAAACTTTACTGTTCTCCTTCACACTGAGATAGTGCATATAATTTGAACAATTAAATTAAGTAATGAGCATCTGAATCACTAACATCAAGTTTGGAAGTTTCATTGTTAATAGCATATCACGTCAGTTAATAAAATTCAACATCTGTAAAATAGTTCTGCCCTATTTGGATTTGTGTCTATCAAAGGGCATAGCTAGTGGACTCTACTTTTCTGGAATTCTGAGTTATCACAAAGGTTACATTTGAGTCATCTAGACTTGCTTTTTCTTATTTTCAAAATTATATTTCTAAGAAGAATTATAAATGATCAACTCAGAGATCTATACACTTCCTAAATGAGCAAATAAGTCAATCATTGAGTAAACTTCAAACAAACATAATCAGCTTATGCTTGGGAGAACTCTAGAAATTCTGAGAGTCCTCCTTCTATTTAGATGCTTAAGTTTGCATTTACAGATTATTAAACTGCACTGAAGATATTAGGCTTCTTTGTAGCTTTTCTGTACATGGAACTACCAAGCAGTTAAGGATGCTTCAGCCTGGGTGAGAGACAGAGGAGATAAAATAGAGGTCTATTAAATCCTCAGTTGTATGGAGAACATGCATATATATTTCTCATTTGCTTTTCTGACACACTAAATGAACCAACAAGTTGATAGCACTACCCCCCCCAAAAAAAAAAACCCCAAAAAACACAGATGTAGTGTGTCAAGTAACATGAAATTAAGCTATGGAACTCCTTGCCAACCTTTTGTAAAGATTCCAGCAGCTTTTTTAGCATCACCAGCTTGTCCCCCTCTGCGACACTGAATGAAGAACCTTTACTGAGAAATGCTTTACTGAAGTGTGTGAAGGTATTAACATGCAAACAGAGAAGACAAATTATTCTGAAGTGCCCTCCGCAGCTCAAACAAAAATTGTTAAATTCCACCATGCTGCTTGCTACTCTAGGAGCAGTAAAGATGAGACACATCAATCAACCAAATCGAAGACCTTAATCTGACATCAGGAAGACCTACATTTGGCAAGTCAGCAGTGAACACCCCGATTCACTGTTTTCTCCTTCTTACATATGATAACCTACTCTCACCTTCTCCTAGCAAGGAGGCACTGATATTATGCGTTCCCTTAAACATTTTTCCCTTTCCCTTTATTTCCATTTGGATTATCTTCTCATTTCCACTTGTTGATTACTTCCATCCTATATTAAAATCAGCCTTTTAACAAACTTTCAGCTTACCCTGACGATACTGCAGTGTATCTAATACAGCATTAGCATGTGTACTTTATAAATATCCTGACATTTTTATGGGATTATTAAAAGAATAACCTTTGAAGAATGTTGCATTCAAAACAGTAATGTCCAAGGAGGAAAAGACTCTTATGTATATTCATTAGATTGCTTTTTCCAGATTTATTTAAAAAAGAAATAAAACAACACTAATCTTCTTAAGTTAATGGATTAACAACAAACACATGCATTAGATGAACGATAATCATTTTAAACCCTTGATAATTATTTCTATTTATTTATGGAAGTAACATGAGCGAAAAAGAGTGGCCTGCAGACAGACACATTAAACACTGCAGAGTTGCAAATATCTTCAAAGGAAGGGTATGTGCAGGGGGACAGACTATGAGAGAGTTTCACTAAGAAATTATGTTATGCGTTTATTCCCACTTGTTGCCATGCACCATGTGTACCCGTGCAATCACACTCCATTGTTGCCTTTATGTATTTAGCAGTGCGCTGAAGGCAAAGCATTTACATAGACAACACATAAAAAGTGTGAAAAACTGCATCCCTATTTCTCCATTCTTACTTGCCGCAACAAATGCGATCAGCCCTGACATGCTGAGCCTGCGTGCAATTCCTCATCTCTGAGCTGTGTTCTGTGTAATCAGCAGATGCACACAACTCATTCCTGCACCTGTAACCATCCCTGTGGCCACTCCAACAAGTCAATTGCATGTACCAGTCTCAACACTATTGCTTTATTGACATTTCTCAGCTGAAAGACTTTTGCAAATACCATCCAATTTTCCAGTTCTGTCTAAAAGATCAAAAGATGCACCTCGCATAGTAGACAGGAATTTACACTGATGAGTGCCTATTGTCTTGAATACAAATGCTACTTTCGGTGTTTGCCCAAAGCTAAAGGCATATGTCTCTATACTAAGTAACTGTACTTAGACAGCTAAAGCACACTTTTACTGGAGATGAATATGTTTGTGCTGGAGCAACCTTTTGCTTGAAAAACCTCTAGGCTGAGATTTTCAAGGCCTCCTCATTAGGGAGGAAGACACTGACCTTCCAACCTGTCATTCCAAACAGAACAGATGGAAGGAGTACCTCACTTTTGCTTGATAATGTGAGGCTACTGGTGCAGGCAACAGATCCTGTACATTAGGAACCACTTGTGGCAGGGGTCTTTAGTCAAATACAACTCATAAGAGCAAACAGTTTTGGACTCCAGGTTCATCCATATCGTGGGAGGGAACATAATCAACTTCCCTATGAAGGACAACTTGACTAAGGCACTGACCAAAGTCTTGTAAGAGTTTATTTAGGGTACAGAAATAAGCTCGTAGTTAGTTAAATGTCCCACTTAGTACTGCTTTCTTAAATAGCCTTGTTGCCACCTTTAGTATTTTTGCTGCCTACATGAGACAGACCATTGCTGTTTCTGCTGAAAGCTGCATACCAAGATTAGCAATAAAGTTTGCTTTCTCATATTGGTCACTTGCAAAAAATGCTTAGCAGATGTGAAATTATTTTATACTAATTCTTTTAAAACACTGCTAGTGAATAAAGCATTACAAAATATCTCCTGGAATTACAGTCAGATTTTTGATGATCAAAAGGATGACATCAATTTTAAAACTAGATAAACTGGAAAGCAGTAGGACTTAAACTACCATATGCTCACAAAATCATGAATTAAATAAAGAATAAATCAGTTCATTAAAGTTACTTTGAACAAGTAAAAAAAAAACGTATTATGATATCTATGCTCTATAACACATATGGTCAAGGAGATTAAATTTATCCCACTGGACACTTATACCAATAACAAAAGGGTGAAAAAAGATTTTAACAGGATCTGACTAGCAAACAAGATACTTAATTCTTTCAAGTAGTGATGCAAAGCATATCTTTCATGATTAACTTACTGAAAAT
This sequence comes from Rhea pennata, assembly GCF_028389875.1. Taxonomy (NCBI): domain Eukaryota; kingdom Metazoa; phylum Chordata; class Aves; order Rheiformes; family Rheidae; genus Rhea; species Rhea pennata. The sequence continues at coordinate 162,635,145 of NC_084663.1, forward strand.
ACCATCTGCTTCGCAGTATACACACAACAATATTATTAAAGGTACTATAACCACACATGTATCTTCATAGTGTTTTTAAGATTGTATTGAACATGTCAGCAAAGAAAACAGCATTACTAGAAATAAAATTTAAGCACACATCTAACAATGTTCCTAAAGTAATCTCAACAGCACCACAAAGAAGAAAATAAATTGTAGATACCGTAATGTTTCAAAGCCATGTTAGAAATCAATTACCCTTGACTCTGATGTCAATGCTTTCACAACAATACTTTCCATTTCTAAATGGCACCTCTTACTACTGAACTAAACTTTATCACACTGCCAAGAAAAATCGTTTTTTCTTTTAACATTCAGAAAACCTTTATTTATACAGGCAAAGTAACAGCGGGTATTTATTTCAGCACAGTCAGAGTAGAATAAAATAAGTTCTCCGTTCTATTCTTTTTATTAGACCATATAAATCCCAAGAATTTCCAATGCAGAATTACTTTATTTTTCAATTTGAGTTCTGATATATTACAGATACTGATCCAGCAAATAAATAAATAAATCTAACAATCATGTAGGAGGATATGCAGAAAATGCTTTTCAAATTATGGCTATTCTCGCATGGCCCTGCGAAAAATATGCTAACATATTTACCAACCCACAAATATGCAGAAATGGAATAACTGCTCAGTTTTATTAATGGCAGTTAGGATTCAACAACATTACACCACAAGAAAATTTCAAAGCTTTGTCTCCTGCCCCATACCTATACTTCTTCATTTTTTTAGATCATTTTCCTTACCAGTACTCGGTAGATTTTACAAATGCAGCCCTAATGGGATTCTGGCTTCTTGAAGATCCCTGTTTAAAGTTTCTCAGGGCTGGAAATGCTTCATCCTCAGTATGGCTATATAGTTACTACACCTTGTAATTTCAAACAGAAACAATAAGAACATGGATGATTTTCTCACAGAAATTTTTTTCATTTTACAATGTACATGGAAATATAAGTTATTTCCAACACTTCTGTGATTCTTCAGTAATATGATTTTACATTTTTCAGTAAATTTACAGAAGTGACTACCCTCACCACCTAGAAGATTTTACTGTACTTCAGAAGTTAAAATTCATTAATGAATTTAACAGACTACTACTTGTGATATCCATGATAACGATGAGATGAACTCTAAAAGATTTATACCAAACACTTTTACTTAAGAGCAAGAATTTGAGCTGTTTTCCAAGAATTCCATATAAAAAGAGAATAACTCCTCAAGTCCTATACTTCTCATTATAGTCTCACTGACTGCTCTCATCCCTAGAATGTCCCTTGAAAGAATTAAACTAATATATATATATATTAGTTTATATAGTGTGTATGTATATATATATATAACTATACATATATAGTTTTATATACACTGCTTTTATATGTGGGTGTGTGTTTTATGTTTATATATATTTATATAAATATATCAAGTGTCATGTATTTATGAAATACATATATACATATGTATTAACATGTTTAACAAGAAACATTAAAATAGTAAGAGAGAAGGAAATGGCTTAGTCACCAGCAGTGCCCCTTGCCACTCACAGGAAATGAAGGGAGAAGCAACGAGGAAAGACAGAAACGCTCTCACCTAGGACTAGAGACAGACCTAATCACTGCAGCACCTGCTCTGAGCAACTCTAAGACATCTTCAGCAACTGAAATGGATAAAATGCATCTCTAAAACCGTGTCAAGCCTGGGCACAATCAGAGTGAATTTAGCCAACCAGCCAGGACACAGTATCAATATCAAAATTCTTTACCTAATACAGGCCTATCTGCTGTCAACGACATAGATTAATGCTGTTTCTGTGTCACATTTTGCTCAAAAGGGATTAGGCATTTTATGGAGTTCCATCCTTTTAGTTTAGCCCACTGCAACTTTCACTGAGGATATTAAGCAAAGCTGAAGATACTGAGTCAGACTGTCAGCAAATCCTGGCTTTGGGGTACTGATAAGCAAAGGTGACAAGGCGGACTTCCGAAAGCAGAGATGCTTCCCCCCCACTAGACCTTACCATACAATACTTCCAATGACCTACATTGAATTTTGCTGTCACAAAAAAGATCAGCTGCACCAAAATAAGAAAGAGGGCAGAATTTGCTGTTACACGATGCTCAAGAGCCACGCTAGTAGCAGGCATATTAGACACATTATACAGTAGAAAGCCAATTCTTGCAAAGCCAGTTGGTTAAAGAAAAGCTGGCTTTGCTTTAAGTAAAATGAAAAAGGCACACCTGCAAGGTCACTCCTGGTAAATGCTATAGCTTAAGTTTTAACAGATTTTTCAAAAGTAAAACCATTGGCTAAAACAAAGCTACAATGACACATTCAAAATACCATAAATCAAAAAAAAAAAAAAAAAAAAAAATAGCATCAAGACTGGTGCAATATGATTTGCCTCAAAAAATATCATGAAGCAAGAGGTGTGAAACCACGTTCAAAGCTGTAAAGCTACACAAAACTAAATGTGATGAATCTTTTCCAAAAAGAAACATCCTTTATTTTCTGACCTTTCACAAAACAAAAGATATAACAAATTTTTCATCTTTTGTCACTCCTTGAACTCTTGTTATCTTTTCTGCCCTTTGCATTTCTAGCAAATCATAGCAAGTAAAAAATACTACTTTGTACAAACAAATCATGCAAAGAAAATGGACTGAGTCTAGCATCTCTAAGAGAAAGTTCTTGCAAGTATGTTGTAACAAGGGTTAGGGAGGATTACAAGCTCTTAGCTTCTAACTGTAGGTATCTTTAAATGACTCAAAAGATTACTTTACTGTAATGTCAAATGCAATGCTGCCTAAATCATGGAAGAAAATTAAACTAAGAACTGTTAAATAAAAAGATTCAAGGGCTATAAACTGCTGAAATCAGGGCAAGTAGTCCAGTGTATCACTGTATGTTTTCCTTGATCTTACGCACTCCAGTGTGGTGATGTTTAAATACAGGACTACTAGATAGTCCTTTGGATCGATCTAGCACAGTCACTCTCATATTCTCATATTCTTACTGTGCATCAGTATTTTTTTTTAATTTTAGCATTTTTAATAGTGTTCTAGACCCTGGAGCTATGTGATTAGTATAATGAAAGCTAAGACTTACATGAGCTATTTTCTAGCTCTCTTTATAAAGTTAAAATGGCAGTGGAACAAAAGATGGATATGGTAATTTCTTTAGGTAGAGTGTGCAATTCCTCAGTCATTTCTATTTTATAATAAATGCAACAGAAACAAGTCAGAACCAATCATCTAAATTCCCTGACCCTCACTGTCTTACATATTCTTTCACAGTTATTTCTGGATTCATTTGTTTTCCCAATTATACTTTCTTCTGGACTTCCTCTGCTTCAGCTTCACTTCTGTCCTTTGTATTCCATGGACATAGCTTTCCCAAAGGGTTCCCTACGCTTTTTCTTAGCCAAAAGCAGAATGAAGACTTTATCTTCAACCTCCTAGATTTTTCAAATACTCCTGACATGAGTTTTTCCTTGAATGATACTCATCTTTCAGCCTCGGAGATGTCTCTTTTCTTTTCCTTCTCTAATTTTGCTTTGAATTAATATGCCAGAACATCTTTCTCATCCATGCTTCAAATTTCTGTATGTGTTTCAAAAAGTTCTTAACTATTAGGTCAAGATCATAATAGCAAAAAGAGAATTCTTCATTTTACTGTCTGGCATAACAGCTCTTTACTCTTTTCTTTTAATATATAATTGTGAATAATACCATCATCCTCCTCAGATACAAAACCCAAGACTTTTCTCAAATGGTAACTTTTAGTTCCTTATATTAAGAATATATTTCCACCATACAGACTCTTTCAAGGCAACTTCTTACAGACACAGCCTTTCATATCTAAATATAGGGCCTATATGCTCATCAAATTCCAAACATGTGTCTTCATTGCCGCAGCATCCTTTACTCCGTCCTTTATTAATGCAGTTTCACCTGCTCATTCACTTAGAATAATTCTACTGTGAAAACGTTTCCATCCTATTTTATTGACCATGTCACTCTTTGTCTTTATCATCATTGTCACAGCCTATATAAGCCATTTGTCTTCATTCCCATGACCTGCATGTAATATCCTCACTGTGCCTATCATCTTCCATTCATTAATGTTATGATCCTAAGTTCTACTGTCCACACATCAAAATGTTCAACCTTTTTACTTTTTGAGGTGGTTCCACATATTTGTGAGGAGCTCCACACAAACAGCCAGACATATTCTCACTCCTCCAAAACCTTCAAACTGTCCTTTACTACGATGCCTTTAAAAACATGAGAAAGATTAAGTACTATTTTATTCCATGCTGAAAAGCTCTCCTGATTCTTTCATATTTCTACTCCACTTATAGCTATCTGTTATTTATTGTTGTACATTTAGTTCTAATTTGGAGGAGTGAGGACATCTATTATCTTTTTACTTGGGGCTTATCATTCCACGATTTATAATACAAATATTATGGAAGCAAACATATGAAATCTGTAATAGTTTTCAGTAAGGAAGCAAATGAGTTTTTGATTCATTAGATTATATAAAATTTGAGATTGTGGGGAAATGGTCTTGCTCACAGGTTTGCTTTTCTGGTTTGAAAACCATATATGGGATATACCCTGACATAATCTTTTGAGTCATTTAAAGATACCTACAGTTAGAAGCTAAGAGCTTGTAATCCCTTGTTGCAACATACTTGCAAGAACTTTCTCTTAGAGATGCTAGACTCAGTCCGTTTTCTTTGCATGATTTGTTTGTACAAAGTAGTATTTTTTACTTGCTATGATTTGCTAGAAATGGATGGCAGGCAGTCCATTTACAGCATCCCTGGTATTTCAGAATATGCAGCATGACTTGTGACAGTTTCAATGAACTCTCCTCTCCATAATAAATGAAGATGTTTAAATAATTGTATGCACCTTGCACTGAAGATGTAAAGACTCTGAACCCTGAATATAACTTACAGTCCTTTCTCTCATACCTCAGAAGTTCCTTTTACTAAACTGCACACTTCAATTTGAAAGAAATGGAAAATGAGGCAAAGTGGTGCTGAAACAAGTATTTTTTTTAGCTTTAGTAACCAATCCATAAAATCCTCAAATACTGGGGAAAGGTCCCAAAGAAAACTCTCTGAAAAGGTCTACAGCATAAAATCTTTCAATCCTGTTTTAGGCAATCAGAACGTTTATAGTGTTCCTTTAAGTACAACTTCATTCCTCCACTTCTTAGAGCATAAAGTGAAAAGTACAGATTGAAAGCACTGCTGCAAAGTGATTGACTGGCTTACTAAAATATGCAATTTAAGAACTTGAGCAGCTGATGGCATTCATGAGAATTCAAACTCACTTTAAGAATTTTGTGAACTTTTCCCCCTCAGCTCACCAGAAGTGTTATTCTTTCCTTGCTCTTTTCATGTATAAATTTGAAGCAATCGTGTTTCCAAGTAGCTCTGAGGTAGCTCAATCATTTTCCAGCTTCCTAGGTTGTAAGAGTACAGCAAAGGACAAAGGGTATCTTCTGAAATTTGTAGTTAGACATGATCTTTGACTGCAGTCCCAACAGATACTAACCACAGTGTCCTCAGCAAGCCCAAATGAAATTCACACCTGCTACTCAGCAGCAGGTACATGATAGCATTCCTTGAGAAAAATGTTGTTTCATTTATAACCCAACTTTTCAAATAGGATTGATGTTCTTCCAAAAAATCTATGCATTTATCTTGCTCCTGTACTTTTGTAAGATCCTGTAAGATTTTTCCATTCTCCACATGGCTGGGGAAGCCTCATCTTTCTTGAGTCACCTTGCTGACGATCTCTCTCTTTTTCAAAGTCATTGGAACTTCATTCTAAGACATTATTTGGTCTCTTGACTCTTTAGCAATGCAATTATGTCACTATGGTATTTGGAAAATGATGTTGTATAGTTTGTTTGGAGGGCATTATTACAGAACTCTGCTTTCACACCAATTTTATCGGCCCTGTTACATTAGAGCATTGCATTCACCTAAAAAACTTGCTCTAACTAGTTATCACCGCTCTGCTTTTAATCCTTATATTAATTATTACTTTTTTGTATTCTTTATTATGATATAGCATTTCTATATCTGCTATTCAACATCTCTGAAGCATCTGCCTTCCTTACATCAATCGACATTCTTATGCTATGTCAGAATGTGCCAAGGAAATTCCACCTCCTGTACATGAAACAAGAGCATTTAACAAAAGTAAATCAGGTCTATCTCAGCATATTTATTAAAATGCTAGGTGGAAAAAAAGGAGCGAGAGAGAGAAACAAGAAGTTTTTTCTTCCCCCATAATACAAAGTAAAATATTTGCATTTTGAAAATCTGGTTGCTGTCAAAGAAGTTACTAAATAATTATTTATACTGATTCTGGAAAATAAATATTTGCTTTTAGGTGTTACTAGCTCTCTGTAACACATTCCTCTCTGGAAAAAATTTTTGGGTTCTATACTGGCTCCTGCATTATAGACAAAACTGCTATCAAATTTCCAGTTAACATTACTGAATAATGAAGAAGGAACCAAGTTAATCTTCTGGATCATGCACACATATTACTATATTACCTTAGGACAGAGACGAGATTATCCTTGTGGGTGCTTTCAATTTTGCTTCCAAGTATCTCAACATTTAATAGACAAATTTTTGAGAGGAAAAGTTTGGAAGCATACAGTACAGATTTTTGTTTTCAGAAAGTGTTTTAATTAAGTTACAGGTAGCATTGAGCAGGAAGAAGTCAGAATACAGGGAAAGAGATGGTAACCGCCAGCCATAGAGCACACTACAGAATAAAGACCTCTTTGGTTGAAAAAAATTATCCTAAGGTCAAAGAACACTAGAGAAATAATGCTGGGTCTAACACTCACATTAATTATAGAAGAACATGGAATAATACTAATATTACACAATTCTGTGGTACAGATGTATCACATAAAGGAAAATGCCTATCAGTCTAAAGTAGAATTTTGTTCCAAAACTTCTCTCTGATATACTTATATAGTGTACTGTAATATTCTTGACTTACTATCAGACATGAGTATCAGTTAACATCTGCTGGTTTTACATATTCAGAATCGTATATAAGGACATTAATTATAGACCCTTCATCACCATTTTTTTTTTAAAGATAGGAACCAGGTGGAAAGTTCAAAAAAAATTTCCTAAAAAATTAAACGGTCATCTTCTCAAAAAAAAATATTAAAGAGTATTTTTTACTTTTAGAGTCAGAGGGTATATAAAAATCTCACTCTGTACCGGTAAAACTTTCACCCTACTGAAAAGAGTATTAATCTGACAGCCATTCCATCTACACAAACAGTAAACTCAGTAATTAGAAAGTTATGACTTAACGGCTAGAATACAGCATTTCCCATATATTAAAACACAGAAAGACAATAGCATGTTGCAGAACTTACTCAGCTACAGTACTGAGTAGGAGGGCACTGGACGGGAAATACATGGCTGCACATTGACACAGACTCTCGTTTTACTTCACTAGCAGAGAAGAGGGCAAAGATAAAGAAGGGATAGTAGAAAAAAAAAGATGTTATAATCTGTTCCACCTTTTTACGCAAATCTTACTGCATTTTGTGCAGTCATTTAGCATTATTCTACTTTGTCTCCTCACAGAGAACTTTTCATACATTGCTTAAATGAAACTATAGCTGTGTTTCATGTCTAAACAACTGTGGCAACTTTAGAGCAAATTGTGGTTATTCACATAAGCAGTATGGAAAGCTCAGTATTGTGCTGACCCTGTACATCTCAGTCTTACGAATCCCATAGCTTTTAGATCCGTTATCGGCATACTGGACACAGAATTGATAAATTCAGAAAAAAGTACAGTGGAGATTGATCACTATAAACCCACTGTCCTCTCAAAGTGGTTGGCTACCACTGTGTCTAGTAAGAGTTAAGGCATGCATTACTCCAGGTTTATGCTTGCCAAGTATATTCCTAATACCTAGATTGATACAAAACATGCATCAAACTACATCTACATATCAAACTATATCTAGAACTACACTATCTAGTAGTTCTGATTGGTTTATTCTCCTGACATCATCTACATTAAAGAAACATGGTGTATCGTAAGGATTCCACACCAACCTCTAGCACAGATGCAATACATCTGTTAGAACAAATGTGATCTGCTCGGAAAATGCCTGGAAAATAGGCAATACGGGGAGATTCCATGAATGAAAGAAGGATGGATGACAGGCAGAAGGAAAGGTATGGTTTTGTTATGTAGTATGTGCATCTGCTCATAAACATGCAAGACAAGCACATAGACATATGCAGTGCATTCAAAGTAGGTACAGGGCAATCTGTGTCTAGAAAGCAGAAAACTTGGGGAGGAAAGCTGAGAAGATATGAAAATTACATCCATTTTTGTTAAGAAACAGTAAAAAGACTCCCCTTGAGTTTAACAGACTTTGCACTAAGCAGTTCTCCAAAATAAAGAACTTCCTATTTTTTGTGTTTGAATTAAGATTATATATTGTCAGCACGTTTAGCAAACTCTTTGATATTATTGCGAATTCATTTCCATAAATCTCTAGAAAAATGGATGAATCCTGCAACACAAAAAAGCTTTCGTATTTTATAAATGAGACACAATCTAACCCTCGCTTAATATCTTTACAAGCAGTTCCTTATATGATAGCTGAATTTTTATGTAGAACTTTTTACTTCTGTGTTAGCAAGTCTGCAGAAAACACAGTTTTATAGCAGAAACAGCAAAAACAAACCAATAACTTACCAGTGACTGTCAATACTGCTTAAATAATGATCACTTATAGACTACTACTGCAGTATCTCATCAAACACACAACACTATAAATGCTTCAAATGTCTAACCTTGAAGATACTAGATGTGGATTTCTGACAGTGTTTGTAGGCAACAAATCCGGAAGCACATTCCCTGTGGCCATGTAGTTCCACTAAGGATTTCATATATTGCTCAAAATCACATTCATATTAATAGCTTGTATTTCTACCATTATAGCTAAATTGCAGGGTACACAGAAGACAAAAATTTGCCTATGAACAAAAAACCACTGGTTTTAAGACAACAGTGAAATACAACCCTTACATAAAAATGAACAGAAAAGAAGCAGAAGTTTCCTTATTGCTTTGTTATTAGTGCAATCTCAATCCTAGACATACTGTAAAAAGAAGACATCATGCTTAATAGAAGTAGCAGATTATAAATGTCAGTGCAAGGCTGGTCCGCAAACTTCTCTCCTAACATTTTCCAAAGCCTGGACATTTATCTATGAGTTACGTGAGTTATAGCTTCTGTTTCCATCGAATATTTCCAGAGGAAGAGAAAGAAATATGCAAGATCTGCATTGAGTAGTAAGGATTCAGAGAGCAATTAAAAAAGAAACTGCATTTATAACAGTGAAAAAAATGTCAAGTATTTGAAAATGCAGAAACTTATTTTTAAAAAGCTATTGCATCTTTTTGTTGTGTCATCATATACTTTATAGGCCCTAATTCAACCCCCCACAGTTAAAGCTTCCCTCAAAATTGGATTTAAATCCCAAAACCTAACATCAGCATTTCTGAGAAACTCTTAGCTATCACAGCCCCTGTGAAACTGAGTTAGGATAGGAAACCAAATTCCAAACACAGTGCTGAGATATTAATTAAGTCACATTTTCTCAAACACATTTCCAAATAAATCCTCTTCCTTCCCAACAGACCTTAGCATTACCTTGGTTAACATTAAATTGTGCATATACTTTTCTTGTAATTGCACTGTTAAATTATTTCTCCAAAACAGACTGGGAAATAAATGTACATTGTAGTTTTCAGTTATCTGCTTCCAAACCATAATACTGTTTGCCTATCCCTTTCTCCAGCCAGTCACTCTGCTTATAGCTTAATGCACAAAACAATATAAACCATAAACTGACCACAAAACACTATAAATTGCAATAGGCTTTTTGTTTGTTTTTTAAAAGATGAAATTTCACCTGCATGCAAACTGAAGCTATTTAACAAGGATTTCTTAATAAATTAGCATGGCAGCCTGTAACACGGAACAGAAGGCAGAGTTCTTGTGTTTTTCCCCCTCCCTCATGCTTTTGATATGATGATTTGATCTGGATTCCCACTTCCTAACATTATTCCTTTGCCAGGGACATCTTCATATTTCCAGCAATTCCTTTCCTTTTTACAGCCAACATCTCGGAAAGTTCATGTGAAATCTACTTGAACGCATAAAATCTGATGATAATTTTATGAACACAATACAATTGCTAAAAAAGCACGCCTGCTGTTCTGGAAACACTTTAATGTATTTTTCAGTAAGAGAAAATGAGAGAAGTTTCAGAGACTTAATGTGAACCTCACAAAAATTTAGAAAACAACCTGCCAATGTGTAAAAATCTTCACTGATATTCAGTTCTTCAGCTCTTCCTTTTCAACAACAAATGTCATCTTCTGTGAAAACGCTTCTGATTAGCACCGAAAATCTTATCCAAAAAATTAAAATCTGCTCAAGGTAAATGTAAATGATTGTAAGTCCAACTGAGAACTTGTAATAAACTAGAACAAACATCTTTTGGAACAGAAGTACAATTATGCGATTATGAAGAAAAAGGTTTCTGTTTCCAAACTCTATTTAATGGAGTATCTAAATGTATCTGAACGTTCTCTATATTATTCTTTTTTAAATAGTTGCCAGGACTAGATGGCAAAAAACACTGTTCTGCATCCCAGCGCATTTAGGGGTATGCAAACTAACTGCACTATCCTAACTTTTTACATTCTCTCTGCCTGATGTAGCTCTGGACACTATTCTTGATCTTTTGGTTTGGGCCACTTCATTTACACATTCAAAGTGAAGTATCTCAGGTAAAAGTTTACAAATAAACTAACAGTGCATTTCACTTCCAAAAACCAAATCAGTTTGTCATCTTAGAAAGGGTTTTTCAAACACTACCCAGGAAGAACTAGAAATTAAATCCTGTGCCTAATTTTTTCTCAGATGTGGGCTGCATAGAGTGTAGCAAGCTAAAACTTCTGGTATTTCTATGACACTGGAAGCACAGCTTGTAGAAATTATTGGTGTTTTCATGTAGTTCTGTCTTTGCTAACACAACTGTGCTGAATCCCAGAGCTCAGGGAAACAGGAAACCCTTAGTCCCAATAAAACAAATATTTTCCGAAGAAGAATGCAGCTATTACGCAGGAGCAGCACTGAACATACTTAGTCACCCGATCCAGCAGGCTCTACATTCAACCATGCCATAATCTCCCATGCTTTATATGCTCAGACTTTCACTCATTCTAGATGTATGTGGCCTTTAGCAACCAGTCTGCAGTGTAACTCCTTATTCTTACACCTCCCTGCTAGACCCAATCTCTTTGCAAGTGTGTTGTTTTCACTGCTGCTTTAACCATCACAGCACTTCATTGGCATTTCACAGACACGCAAAGGGCAAAAAGGAGATTAGACTCTTGAAAAAAAATGCATCTTATTGTGCTATCCATACTGAAAATGAATGAAATTTCAGAGTTGTCTCAAAACATAATTTCAGGAACTTATCAAACTGCAAGTGTTTTTTAAATGAAGTGGGAGTTTCCTCTATCTTTCCTTTCTCATTGCTCCCTCCTTTCCTTTTCCCCTTGTCTCAACTAATACAGTGCTCACATTGAGGCTTGCTGCAGCGTAAGCCTGATTTCCATGCACGATCTTCCTTCCCTGGGATATAGAGACGAACTGTTTCTCAGGGGACTGTAGAGCAGTGTTCTGTCCTCATTTTGACTCCGTGCACTTTCTCAAGTGCGAAAGGAAGACATTTCCCCTCTTTGTGGGATTCTATATTTCTTTATGTTTTAGCTTTTTTTTTTTTTCCCGTACTCCGAAGCCTTCTTTTTAGGTCTGTGTAGCTTGAGAAGAGCAGTAAGAAATATGGATCTGAATACACAGCTGGCATAAGAACGGTATTTAACTAGCTCTTTTTCCTCTTTTTTTAATCACTACAGTATTCCAGCCATTCCTGAGAGCATAAAGAAGAAACTATTATCATTAAAAAATTGCTTTTTCCCACACATTAACCACATGTCACAGAAAGGCTATAACTTAGCTTACATGAGAAAGAGAAACTGGAAAGTATCTCTCAATGAAAGAGCCATAATTTACTTCAGGGTTTTTTTTTTTTTTGGTCACTTCCCCGCTGTATGAAAATAGAAGATTTTATCTAGTGAGCCTAATCATTGTTCATCCCAGCTCGAGTCAGACAGAATGAATTTGACAATTACTTCCTGAAAACTAGAAGAAATTAGAGGGTTCAGACTAACAATTCTGCCTTCCTTCCCCTTGTCACATCCATTCCAGTTCTAATTAATCTAGGAAATCTAGTGAGGCTACAGGCTATTGGGAAGGAGAAGAGAATAAAATGAGTACAATTCCTACACAAAATAAAAACTATGACTGCTCTTTAGCAGGCCTACTGAAAAGTAAAATGATAACAGTAACACATAAAGCAAAACCCCTAGTAGTTCTCTGCCACTCAAAAAAATAATTTGTATCATCCATCAGCTCTACTTGAAGTGCATTCAGCAAAGTGGGCAACTGGATAAATATGACACCACACTACAACTTTGTGCCATTAGGGATGAAGGGGGTTCTAATGCAAATTATGGAAATCTTAGGGTCGCACTAATATAAAGTGGGAAGGAACCTGTCTACAGCAGCATACACCAGCTCTCTTCTTCTTCAGCATTCCCTTTTTCCTCTTCCTGTCTCTAACTGCCCATGAAAGCCTTATAGAAAAGGTAGGGCAGATGGTCAAAGCCAGCTTGACCATTTGTGTAATTTGAAAGTCACTGCAGCACAAATAATGCATCTTTATTACAGTCCCTTTATTACACTGCGGAAATCATAAAATTGATGTATGTTCCAAAAAAGCCTTGATGTTTCATTTTTCTCCTGTTAGACAATTTAGAGAGTTCATACATTTTAGGTTTCAACTTTTCCTTCCCAGACTGCAGACCAATGGAATGACCCTTTCCTTGGATTTCTTCACATGAAAGTTCACCTTACACAAAACTTCGTGCACCTTCACGTGTCGTATTTCATGCATGCTATTTTCAGTATGCGTCATATTCAGCTGCAAGTACACACATGACTATAAATGTCCAGAGAATGTCAACACATCTTGCCTCTATAAAACAACTGTCATTGCATCGCAATTGGTATCTGTGGGTTGTCACTGGAACCGCAACGTCTTGGATATTGTGTAGAGACAATGACTGACTACTGCGGAAAAGAACAGGCCACGCAACAGAGTACATAACTTTCATATCTACTCCACCTGAAATCACGGTGAAATTAACTGCAAACTTACTCGACGAAACCTATTACAAATGTGTTGAAATTCAGCTGCTGTTGCGTAGAGACTTTTCTGTATCCTGAATTAATGGACTGATCAGTTTCTTAAACAAAATAATCAACATATGTTTTGACATAATTAAAACTAATGTTAACACACTAAACACACCAAAAAAGTCTTTGCAAGGAAAGAGTGTTGACAACATTTGTCAGTTTAAACATTTTCTGGCAATAGCTCAGCTTGTTAACAGGCAATGAAAGACTGCTCTATTAAGCTCAGGGTGATGCTAAAATAGTTTCATACAAGGCGATAGCAAATTTCCTCACCACCAAGCGAGGCTGCCTGTTGAGAAAGGCCATGGCACGCTGCAGGTCTTTGCTATTCATAGGTATTGATTGTAATGAGGAAGATGTTTTATTGCTATCCAGCGTTTTACTGAGTTACACAAATTGCTATGTTTTTATTCAGAGCTGGGAGCCACGTAAAAATGACTTAGAATACTGCTTAGTTTAACAGCATTTCCTTTTAATTTTAACTGAAGCAATGGTCCATACAAATAGTAAAATAGCTCATAATCAATTGTTTTTAATTTAAAAACAGTCTTTGAAAAGGAGATGGTTTAATAAACACTACCTGTTAAAATTTACCCGACTATCACATTCATCAATATAACATTTGCCCTGATCAGAACTAGATTAATTTTTGGTGCTAAGTGAAAATCTGAACATGGAGCAGGTTTCCAAACATGTGGAAACATGGCTTCAGTAAATATTACAAGAAAACCTTAATGAGGCATAAGAAAGAAAAAAAAACAACAACAGAAAAGGGTGTCCACCAGCAGAGAGGGAAATGTAAACCTGGATAGTGTCCGGAGGCAAAGAGAAAATTACAGCATCAGCTCTTTGAACTCATTCTGGATTCTGCAGACTGCAGCTATCATGCTGCACAGTAGTATTTTTTATTTGGGTATCAATGCTGCCATTCGAACATAAATCTCTGTTGGAGGGATGTTTTCAACTCCTGAGTTAAAATATCCTGCTAGCTGAGATGTGGTAAACGCAGGACACTGGAACGAGTTGTATTCTGTTGCATACAGCTGCTAAACTACAGCGTCTCGATAATCCTCTCTGCTGGAGGTGGGAGATCCCTGATGAAAGCAGACCTCCAAAAGGGGTTCCTTATCGAGCTCTTTCGTGATGAGCCTGTCGGCAGACCTTGACCACCAGCTGTGCCAGCTGATGACTTGGCTGCTGCTTCTCCCCTCTCCCATACCTAGAGGACTCCAACAGACCTGAAAGAGATTTCTGCCTTAGCATCATGCTGTCCCCATGATTTCCTCCTTCCAGATATTACGAGGTAGGTATACAATAAATTCTCATCTAGATTATTTCTCCTGGGGATATGTATTTCTGAGATCTTATTCTTTCCTACTGTACACCCAATATCCACCTTCTATCACAGAAAGGCCTCCACCAGGTCCACAATGAAAGGAAAACATTTTCTGGAGAAAGCTACATTATCCACAGGTGCAGAAACTGGTGTTAAAAGACGAAATATTTGGGAGCACTAAATCATGGTATCTGTTTATTTGCTTGCTTAATAAAGAGTGACCTGTTTGAATAAGTTCCTTTATATGACTTCCAGTGACTGCGTTGGATTATATTTGTGTTGCTGCAGTTTTACATTAGTCAAATTCCATTTTATTTGCACAGATTCAGACCACTGTAAAACTGCTGTAAGAATGCAAAAAAAGAGGCCAGTAATGTAGGTAGACTAAAAAGCTTCAAAGTCAATCCCAGTCTTTATCTGGCTGGATTTAGATGCGGGATTCACATGTCGGCAAAGTGACACCTTGCACTTAGGACTATTTATACAGTTTTCATTAAGTCATCATTGAATATAAACATGTACGGTCTTGAAATCAGTAAATAAAATTCCTCTTTACTATCTACTCTTGTATTCTTTCTTCCTCGCTCCCTGAATTTTACATGCTGTTACACAGGGGAATTGCTTTGGCAAAAGTGGTGGAGGATATTTGAGAAGACAAGGTTTTAATATAGGGCCACAGAGAGTCCAGTACCCCAAAGGTGGCTTCCACGTCCAAAAGTTTTGAAATCTGAGATACCTAAGTTTGAAGGTTAATGACCCTAAGTTCCCTTTAGAGTCAATGAAGAGGGATATACACATGCACCCACACACTTCCGAAGGGCAATTCAAGTATCTCTCCTCTGATGACAGAGAGATCTTGGGCAACTACATTTCTAATGTAAGTGCCTCAAGAGGGGCCTAGAGAAAAGTTAAGCATGTGTCTGGCCTATGTTGTCAACAACTATGAGCTTATGCTTCCTCCTGTATGTAGATCTGGTACGTAAACTAGATTTTAAAATATTAATGCATATATAAAAAGAATAAACAGTATTTTTCCACTGTTAAAGAACAAGGCTAGGAGCCACAATTTCTGAAGTGTGGTTCGCAATTTATCCTTATTTCTGGCTTTTCGTATTCCTCCTCACTGCAAAAGAAACTCAACTTCAACTCAATTTCAGCCTTTATCATTAAGGATAATACCAATAAATAAATAAATAAATATTCACAAAAATATCGCAGTATGATTTTTGGCTACTTGGGTCACTTTCTGTAATCTGCCAGTAACCTCTATACTGTCCAGGATCTATGTAAGTTTGGCCATGTGGCCTTCCAGACAGCACTACACATTTTCACCCCAGAGGGTCCTGTTCCTCCAAGTGAGCCAGACATCGAGCTCCACACTGAGCTCCTGCTCCATTACCAGCTACAGCAGTGCTATGCTGAAGTGCAGTTCTTTAAAGACACTTTATCGTTGTGCAGAAGTCCCAAACTCCTTCAGTGAAGAGACTTTCTAAACATCCCTAGTATTAAAAAAAAAAACCCTCCAAATTAGCGTGCATCACCGCCCTCAGTAATAAACTTAAATGAAGCTTAAATGTACACCTTCAGCATTATTAGCACTAGACAACTGCCTATACACAGGAGCTTTTCTTCCTATAATGTTATTTCTGTTGTATAACACACGCTTGCACAATTGCTTTAATTTGAATCTATGGAAGTACATGCTGCATAGCAGAGGGCAGATCAACCTCTGGTTTTTAATAAATGATCACACTGACAATTAAAATTCCTAGTGACAGGCGAATTACTGTTAAAATCTATGATTGATGTTTAGAAGAAAGATCTGGAGCAGCAGGGAGTAGAGCAGCTAGCAGAAAGCCTTAATAAAAAATCAAGGTAATAAACCTTTTGCAAATATCAATTTTAATTATTTTTTAAATTACCTTTTCCTCTTCCATCTCTTTCATATGGCCCAATCATGTGAAAAGTTAATCATATTTTGTAATAAAAAACATTTACTGCTCCTTTTTTTTTCCATCATCTGTAGCAGAGTTTTTCAACAATACAGGCCATTACACTAAAATGGGAATTTCTTCAGCTATCAGAGCATAAGGATGTTTTACAGTTAAACTATTTCAAATCAGTAAAGATTTTTTACTCACCTACTGGAACTTCTTGAGCGTTATTTAGCTATGGGGATTTTATTACTAAATTCCTGTATTTGATTTTTAATAATACCTGTACAACAGCTGGCCAATCTCTTTGCTCAGAAAGGCTTTCTCACTCAGAATTTTTGAACTATTTGCCAACAATAAAGGAAGTAAGTCAGCTTCAAAGTCCTTACAGTTAAAGCAGAGAATTTTCTAAACTACACATAAAGAAGTCCTGGAAATGAAGCACAATGCAAAGAGATAGCTGAAAATAAGTTTCCTTCATATTCTTGGAAGACCAGTGACACAGACCATTTATTTTCATCTCACACTCATCTTCTTCCTCTACTCCCACAAGCTAAAGAGGATTTTGTCTATAAAAAGCTTTCAATGTACTTTTGTGAGGGCTGAAAGACACAGAGCACTGCATCTTCATTTTTAGAGGTGAAAGAAGTAGCAAATTTTTAGAAGTGATTTCTTTAATGGAAGAAAAAGTGCATGGGGGGGCACTAAAAAGTGACACTCATGGCAGGGGAAAGTAAAGACCTATGGGTTTTAAGTTTCACTCATCCCTCTCTGCTCCCAAAAGTGTTTTTAATTTCAACTGTAATAATCTTTAAACGGGTGGTAGTGATGAATAATGAACTTTGTGATCACTGGAAGCAGTCAGCCCTCACTTGTGACTGACTCTCCGTGCACAGAGTATGCATTAAACAGTAAATCCGAGTTAGGAATTTAATTCTTGCTACTTTTATTTACTTATTTGCTTGGAGAACTACATGATCCTCTTCAAGTTTTACTGCCATCATTATGACCACTGTAGTTTAACTCCAGAAAAGACTGACTTGTTGATAGATAGATGAAGGAATAACTCCACAGGATGGTTTTATAGTCGCTTTCACTTTTGCAGATATTAAGAGAAATTATTCAGTAGTCTGATATTCTATCTTGCTTCTTTACAGCAACAAATAAATGTGTTCCAGATGGGATGTGCAGCTAATAAACCAAAGGTGTATCCTTAAAAGGTATTAAATGCATGTTGTGTGCGTGCTACCATGCAGACATAGAGCAGTTTCTTGTGAAGGCAGACCACGTAATTTACCAAAATATGTATACAGTGACTTAATATCTACTGACTATGCATTTTTAAATTCCTTCCCTCAGTTCAGCCGGTTTGATCTTTACAGCCAGGTATATATTTTGCCCTAGCTGAGGATCATGGGCTACAGCCCCTTCCCAGACACGTGACCACAGCTACTGCCTACATAGCACAGAGCTCGTGCTAGCCAAAATACATATGGGCTCTGGAGGGACCCATACGAAACCCTGCATCCGTGGGGTACCACAGCTCAGCGGGGTCAGCCCTATGCAGCCGGACCGCAGCAGCCTCTCTCCCCCTTGCCGGGCAGCTCCCAGGAGCAGGACCTCCCTGGTCACGAGACTAGATGCTACCATCGAGCCTTTCAGCTCGCAAAAACTGGTGAACTTGGGCATTCCCTCCCTATGCAGTAAACTCAAAGAACACTCAAGAAACAAAGATTTTCATCCTCTGCCCCTGTAACTTGATATTAAGTCAGGGAGAAGACTCGCTATTTACAGAAAGAGTTTATCAAAACTGATGTTTTTTTCTAGTAAAAGCTGTTGTACATATGAGCTCAATTTGATGCGGCATTGTTTAGTGGTAGACAGAGATAATACAAAACATAATGCAATTTACCGCTTCATTTCTTCATAGAGTCTAACCAGCAACATTTACTGCTCTATGTTACGGTAGAGAAGGAGTTTAGCAAAATGAATAAAGTACGGTTTCTGCTAAGCAATAAATAATGCTCTCTGCTTTCCTAAATAATATTTTCATCCTCTAGTGAAATAATCAAGGCATTGCTCAGCATTTAAAGTCTCCTATTTCAACAGAAGAAAATCGTTTTTTGATATCCCACTGCCCCAAATTAGGTGTCTAAAACATCTAAACTTGAGTTAGTCACCCTTCACTAGATTTGTATATATGTTTTTTGTCCATTGACAAAACAATAAAAAGAAGCTTGGGTCAAATATTTAACTATCAATTGCCTAGGGTAGGACAAATGTGACTAGCAGCCTATGTAACTCACAACACCCTTAAATTTTGCTTAGATACTTATAAAAATTCTGCCTTAAGTTACCAGCACCTGTATTACATGTACATACTGGATTGCTTCATTTTGATTTCTTCATCTTTTACGTTTCAAATTTAATTCATTACAAAGAATATTTATAAATTAACTCAAATGAATAGAGAGTAAAAATACTTGTTGCTCTTTGCAAAATGCAGGCTAATCAAGAAAAGGCTTTTTTTTATTATTTTGCTTCTCTAATTTTAAAGACAGCATATGAATGGTTCCTTTTAAGTACTTTGTTCCAAGCAACATCATTGAGATTCCTTGGCTAACAAGCCAAAATATTATTGAATTAGTAAAGATTGCATATTATACATTTCCAGCTCTGTCTGCTCTGTCTAAGAACTTTGACAACTGAGAAAAAGTTAAGTAATTATAAAATCTTCAGCTTCTTATTTTGTTTTTAGTTATAAGATTGCAAGTGCTGAATTTTTCTCAAGTTTCTTTTCAGTTGTTAATCACACAGGATATAACTAAATCTAAGAGACTGTAAAACAAAACAGTGCTAATGCTTAATGGTTTTTAGTCTACTTTCTGTCTTTTTAACTTAAAAACTAAGATTCTGTTACTTCAGCCCCACAACATAGTGTTCCGTCCATATCCCTGCTCACACACACAACTGGAGTTCTCCTTTCAGACCACGCAGACAGCTAACACACAATCTTCTGTTTGCTCCCTCTTGCGCCCTCCAGCAATCCCTTTAATCTCTTGCCAGACATGAATTTTAGATGTGAATCTTTTTGTTTTTCTCAGCAGTGCTAGTAGTTCTAAATTCACATCTCTTTCCAATATCTCTGACGGAGGGGACAACTATTTTAACTGGCTTAGTTAATAGATATTTTGGGACACAAACTGGTGCGACGTGCATGTGCACGGTGATGCAGAGTAGATGCAAGTCAGCCTCAGGTTAGCTATCTTTATTCTGTATTCTGCTTTAGACCTTAGACCTTTACCCATCCTTTTGAAACCAGCTGGAATTCAAAAGAAAGTATACATTTCTCAATTCAGTAGAGATTGTTAAAGACAGAGGAAGATGAATGATAATCTCTGAGTTGAAGGTTCTAGGAAGACTCACATTTCACTGAAGATTTCCCAAAAGAAAAATCGAAAGCATATTTTCAGGCAGAACTAAATTTGGACAGTCCAAAGATGGTAATTTCTGAAAGCTGTAAGAAAGAGATAATAAAAAGTAGGAGGTAGATGTGAAACCAATCTGTAACTAAAAATATAATAAACATATAAGAAGTTGGTCCTGAACCAAAACTGGTTGACAGTTCAAAATTATACTGAGGGTAGACAGCTTAGTTTCAAGATAACAGTTACTAAAAAATAAGCAACATCCAAAAAGCAATATTTGATAATTTAACCAAAATCTGAGGAAGGTAGTTCTAACGCTCCATTCCTAATTGTTAAACTTTTTATGCATGGGTACTTACTAGTTTAAATAGGTTTAAACTACTTCATTCAGCAACTTCAATAAAGTCCCAAAGCAAATCACAAAAGACGCTACATGCTGTTTCAGTTTGTGCAATAAGGATGCCGAATCATCCCTACACCCAAATCACATTTCCAAATGCTTATATAGAAGCTTTCATAGTTTTAGATGCCTTACAAATGGTTCATTTTCAGTGTGTGAAGCTCCTAAGTTCAAAATTCACACAAGAGCATTTCAAAATAATGGTCAATGAACACCAAAATCCTTTAAGTACTTTATTCAAATTAATCCCAAGTGAGTATCTCATGATTAATGTTATTAACAAAAATTCCAAAGGAATTTGTAATGACTAAATTTTTATTTTAGAGCATTACTACTACTCTTATGCATGTGTGTGTGTGGTTTTTGCCAGGTTTCTATGCTCTACCTTTGAAACCTCATCTCAGATTGACTTGAAACTCATTTTACCTTATATGCAATGTGATAGAGTGAAATAATCTATAAAACAAAGTATACAACACAAGATATATGAATAACGCTGACTGAAGAGTCATACTGGGAGCTGGATCACATCCAGATGAAGTAGCTGAAGCCCAATCCTTTAAGGAAGTGCTGGAATGAGGTGGGATACCTGAATGTCTAAATTAATCAGATGAGATAAACAGACCCTAGAGTCTACTGTTGATGTCGTTAATCTTGAAAAATTCTTATTGGGTTAAATGGTGAACCTGACCTTCCTGGCCATCTCTGTATCCTGTTCAAAGCTTTACAAATGTCAGACTATTTGAGTGTACATATGCTCTGGAATATTAAAAGAAAATTCTTTATTCAGCTTTTTTCAACTTTGAATCTGAAGCATTTACAGCCAAGTGCTGTATTTGAATTAAAGCTTTTAGAACCTGAATATCTCTTTTCTTTTTTTCTCCTAAAGAACACAGTATTATTCGATTAAAAATATGAATCAAATATAATGACTCCTTTTTAAATTTATCATTAGCGCCTTCCTATTCTGCAGCAGATTAATTGACTGACACAAGGAGAGACCTTTGACTTCTCAGTATGAAGAGCCAGTTCTTTAGAACTAGATAAACTTAGCTTCAATAACATTTAAGAGCATCAATCAAATCTATCATTTTATTTGATGCAACTTTTTACTCTTTTTTTTCCTTTTATACAAGAGATCCTTTGGCAATACATTTTGTTAACCTGTGGTGAAGATGCATACAATACAAAAATTAGAAAAAAAAATGAAAAAAAAAAGTGCAAAAATAGAAAAATTGAAGCAATGTTAATAAAAATACAAATAACAAAGTTTACAATAAGCATACCTAAATAAAACACTATTTTGATGACATCAGTGTTGACTCCTTTCCAATAGGTTTTTAACCC
This sequence comes from Rhea pennata, assembly GCF_028389875.1. NCBI lineage: Eukaryota > Metazoa > Chordata > Aves > Rheiformes > Rheidae > Rhea > Rhea pennata. The sequence goes on from NC_084663.1 coordinate 162,657,055, forward strand.
ATACAGAACACGATTATATTTTTGTACTAATGGTGAAAATCCATGTCCTTAAATTTGGTTTTGCATCCATTACAGAGAATGTTTTTGAGCATCTATGAGGATCTGGTAAAAATACTGGGTTCTTAACATAGCTAAGGAATTAACACGCATTCCAGAAAAGTCCTGGCAGATAATTTATAAAAGCTATATGATTTTGTGGATTATTTACCAAAAATATTACTTTGACATTGTAGTCTAAACTCTTGACTATGGACTACAAAGTGGGAACCACTGTTCCAGAACAGCATGGTAAAACATTATTGGAAAACATTCTTGGAAATCAAGAAGTTATGAATGCAGAAGAAGATTTACTGGATTCTAAGATTTAGAGAGAAGCAAAATATATTTTCCTAAAATTCAGAAGTATAAGCTCTACCTTTCTTACTAACAATGACGATAAAGAGGTCAAGGTTTAGGATACTGGAAATCTTATATGAAATTTGCACATATTTATTTTCATAAAAAAGCTTGTACTTTAAAAGTACCATGTTTACATTAGCTGAAATACTTTTCAAAAAAAAATGAGAACAAGAATTACCATTACAATCATGGAAATAACATGAATGACTGTAAAGGACTAAAACAGGCATCCAGAGTTTAGTTCATTCATGTAATCATTTTTCTCCTTACATTTTTATATGGAATTTCACTAAAATAAGAACCTGCTCTTGTCATCCCAGAATTGCATTTTGTTTGTTTTTTTCACTCATCAATTTATGAGTTCTAATCTTGCCTGCTAATTTAGCTCTCCCTCCTCTCCCATCCCCGTGGGGTGGAAATGGAATTAGACTGGCCATTGGCCATGTCATTACTAAAAATTACTAAAAATGTTCAATAGTACAGGACCCAGGACAGATTCCTACAGAACACATTGCAGCTTGACAGGGAACAATGCACTCGCCAGTTTCTAAACTAATTACACACTCACCTAATAGTAGTTTAATTTAGTTCACACTTTCTCATGAAAATGTCATGTGAAATAATGTCAGAAGCTTTACTTGTCAAGACACATGACATCTCCTGGTTCACCCTCTTCTCAAGAACTGTTATCATGTCAAAAAAAGGTATTAGACTACTATTACACAATTTCTCCTTGACAAATTCATTTTGGCTATTACTCATCTCCTTGTTATTCTGCAGGTGCTTACAGTTCATTTGATTTGATTATTTGTTCCAAGGTTTTTTTTAAAGAAATTGAAATTATGCTGATGATCTGTAATTCCCCAGCTCTTCCTTCCTCTCCTTCATAAGCCACTGAGTCAGCTCTTTTTGAGTTTTCTGAAACTTGCTCCATTCTCCACAAAAGAGAATTGCTAATAGATCTTGAGAATGCTTCATCTAGCTATTTAAATACTGTAAAATAAACTTCATTAAACACTACTCATTTAAAAATATCTAATTTCTCCATGTGCTCTCTCAGAAGTTCTTTTATCATTGCAATCTGAGATCTTAGCCATTTCTGATGCATATTGGTTGTGTTAACTAATCACAGAAGACCTTATTAAGGAAAACTGGAAAAGACATTAAGCACTTGCAGTTTTAGTATCATCTTTCAATTTCTTTCCTTCCCTGTTTGGTAGCATACCAACACTTTTCTTTTATTATTGATGTGTTTATAAAATGGGCTTTTTTTTCTATACATACAATAGCTTCCTTTTATGTCTTTTTTTTACATCAGACATAATTTTGTGTTTTGGCCTTTCCATTTTTGTTATCGCGTCCTGTTGGTGCTACTTTTTTAATGCTTATTTGGTTACCTGACCTGCTTTCCACTTTCTGTGGGATTTTTTTCCTGGGTCTGAGGCCGATCAAGAACTTGAGGATTAGTTAAAGGGGCTACTTCTCAACATTGAGATGGTTTGTGCTTCTCCCTTTAATGTAATTTTAGAGGGAACTGCCAGTGCTTGTAAATGTTCTTCCCTTAGATTCATTTGCAATGAGAGCTTACTCACCAATCCTACTAGTTTGTTTTTGTAATTTATTGGTTTTATTATGATCTTCGCTTTCTTTCCAGACCACTTTTCTAGACATGGTAAATTATTTTATGTCCTCACTAGGCAGGTTAAAGAAGGTTAGAGTAAACCTTCTTTTCAAGTACCTTTTTTTCCTGTTGACTTCCTGCTAGCTACCTTCACAGACATAAATTACATAGAGTAATTTAGGTTGGTCTAACCTTCTGCTCAAGGCAAGGTTAATTTCAAAGTGAGATCAGATTACTCAGGGCTTCACACTCGTGGACTTCTGAAAATCTCCAAGGAAGCAGATTCCAACACTTAGCTGGGCAGCCATCTCTCATGATAAACTACCTTCATTCAGAATATTTTTTCCTTATATTGAATTGAAATACTCCGTTTTGCAATTTTCTGACAGTTGCTTCTTGGTCTTTCACTATGCACTTCTCAGAATAGCCTAACTTCATTTTCTCTGTAATATCCTTTATGTAGTGGCAAACTGCAATTAGATCCACCTCAGGTTCCTCCTTTCCTCCAGGACAAACAAACTGTTTCTTTCAGCCTCTCCTCATACAATCTTCTCTGACCTAACAATCTTGGTGGCCCTTCACTAGACAGTGTCCAGTTTGTCAATATTTTTGACTGTGAGGCCCAAAGTTGGAGAGTCTTCCAGATGTAGTTCCAGATGTAGTGTATCAAGCAGAGGGAATAATCAGTCCCTTTCACCTGCTAGCTATGCACTTTCTAATGCCACCCAGTAGGCACTTAGCCTTCAAAGTCTGCAGATTCATGCTCAGCTTGTTATTGACCCAGACCCCAGGTCTTCTTCTGCAGAGCTGCAGCACAGCAGTGAGCCCTGACCGTATACCGCATCTGTGTCAGACTAACACAGGTGCAGGGCTTCACCGCATGAGGTTCCTGTGGACCCATTCCCGTAGCACCTGCGACCGCCCTGAGTGGTTGTGCTGCCCTCCACTATGTCAACTGCCTTCCTGCTACTTTGGTGTCACCTCCAAACTCCTTCCCATCATCTGACTGTTGATGAAGATAGGGAGCAGCATCAGTCCCAGCCTCAACCCTCAGGTTGCTCCCTTCCATGAATTTACGTCTGTCCAGGTTGACTAGGTAGTCCTTAACTTGATCCTGATCTACTGTGGATACTACCTTCCTTCCTAAGGCTTTGGTCCTATATCTGGAGATGTGGAAGACCTGAGATCAAGCCTTTCTAGTAAAGATCCAAGCCAAGAAAGGTGCTAAATACCTTAGTCTCTTCCATGTCCTACAGTACTAGGTTGCCTGACTTGTTTCATTCCAAACATTTCCATGCCTTGGATGATTCTGATAGTTGTTGATGAAAAATCCTTATTCCCCACAGACAAGGAGATCACTTTCATCAACTCATAATTTCCAATATAGTGATAATAATTTTAAAATTGTAATACTCTTGATATTTTTGTTACTCTTATTTATAACTCACTGTAGAAAACTTTGTTTCAAAATACTGAAGTTTGCTTGTACTATAAGAAAATCTCTCTTTCTTCATTCTTTTGGATTTACCTTTGTATTTCAAACACTTCTACAAAGTTCCTAGCTGTCTGTTTGAATTTTTTGCTTAACTCATTCCAGATAACTTCATTTACTTTAAAGGTAAGCTAACATATATTCTGATGCATAATGACTGAACATTGTACATTTCTGAGTCAGGCTTAAAAGGGAAATTTGGGTCCTGCAAGCCATCTACTGATAATTCTGCACTTTGAAAAAGCTTTTAGAGTTTCCTCCAGGCAACTGCATTACCTGCCAGAGGCTAATATCTTAAAAGATTAATCACAGACATGTTCTTGTTATGGCCAACAGAAACCTTTTTCTTCAACTTTCATCTGAAATCTAACACAACAGTAAATGACCAGAAAGCAGAGTTTATAGTTGAAATATCTTTGTCAAAAAGCTAATCTTTAGGGAATATTCTCATATGACAACATATAGCTAAGGTACCCATACCTAAAATGGATAATTATTTTTGCCACAAAAAGACTGCTTTATTTTCCGTGTAAAATTGAATACTCATTTTGGAACCACTGCCAGAACAAAGGCTCTATACGGCCATTATATATATATATATATATTTTAGGAAGCATTATATGAGCTAACTCTTTTCCTCATCCATTTACAGCTTTAGGTATTTTGCAAGGATCTTGCCATCCACTGGAAATAAATAAATAGTGCAAGTGCAGTACTGCAAAGTAAATGACTAGGAGAAAAAATTGAACAACTTTAAGACAACCTGTGAGGTAGCTTAACTCTATCAGAATAAAGCACATCCCAAAAGCTATCTACCCAGCTCCCTGTAGCAATTGTCTGTCTGTGCAGTCCAACATCTCCACAGACAAAATGACTGATTATTGGATACCTCTAGGTACAGCAGCATTAATCCATTTTCATCAATCATAAAGCACACTTTTCATTCGCAATTCACAAAGCTCAAACCAGGATTGGAATCTGCCAATGTAGCTAAAAGGTCTTCTTTGAAATACATTTGTTCTCCCTCTTTTTGTTTTCTTTTTCATGAAGGCTTCCCCAGAATGTTATAGAGAAGCCCTCAGAATTCAGTAATTTACTACCACCCTAAATGTATTGATGTATTTCTATAGGGGCTTCAAAATGACTCTAAACATTCATTTTTTTCTGCAGAAACTATAAAGATCTGCACACAAAACTCAATCATCACTTAGAACATATTAAGTAACAAACACTTCCTTCAGATGTTCTATTCTTTCTTAGACTTAGTTTTTGTTTTTTAATTTACAAAGGTTTTACTCTTAACTGAGAAAGAAAATTATTTGTAAATTAAAAATTTCTGTAGACAGATAGCAAATTCTAAAGTTTCTTAAAGATTTCTCAGTTTCAATAATATGAATTCATTTAAACGTTTAAAAGGATTTATACCAACTACTAAGTCCCAGCAGTATCTACCCAATCTATAGCTATAGATTCTATAGTTTCTCTAATCTTGGGTATAATTTATATACTTTGCCAAGTGAGAACGAAGTAATCTAACCAGAAGTTAAACAATGATTGCCAGCCCCAAAAATGCAAGATAAAACATAAAGATGTAAGCAAACTAATTTCTGCTTTTTTTGACCCTTATTATGCATTAGGCCAATGCAATAATAAAGACTAATTTCCTGTGCCAACCATCTTCAAAGGGAACTAACATAAATGTGTATATTCTGGAGCCATACTGATAAAATGGGTTCAAACAATTCCCATTATTTCAAATAATTTTGTAACATGATCCTCAAAAAGGGCTTTCTGCTTATTTCTAGCTACCTATTTTTGATTAACATAAAATATGCTGCTTCCAAGTGTTGCTATTCTTGTGCAATGTATTTATATCAATACGATTACTATCTTTGGTGAAAGGTTTAATATCAACATATATGTCATTACTGGAAATGTTTCAATTTATATTAAAAAATGAAACTGTGAGATCAGCAACAACCGCCTCAACCAAATCAAATGACTCTTCCCAGAAGCCAAATATAAATGTTCTCATTTATAGAAGTTACATATCTCTCAGATCAGGGACTGAGACACTCAGCTTATTTTCTAAAATTGTCCCAATCAACTTTGCTGACTGTGTTTGAAAGGATCTCTTTTGAAAGTGCTTGATCCTTTATCCTTTTAAAGACAGATTAAGATCAGAAAAAGAGAATTTTCTATGAGATTATCAATGGTTCCAGTCTTCCATGTATGTGTGACAACTGTGTACATACTAACGTTGCTTGTTAAATTATATTCAAGTTAGATTACTGTCATGTTTTGGGCATACTGATTTCACTTTATAGCTGAGAACAAAATAAAATAGGTATTTCAATCGCTAGACCAAATCTTTTTCATTTTGTATGAAAATAACTCTAACAGATTAATAGAATGGTGTCTTTGATTGATGGATATTAATAAAAGGCATAAGAAAGAATATTGGAGGGAAAATTGGAGGGAAAGCTTTTTTCTCTATGCACTTCTGGGAGACTTAAGAAAATATGCTCATTTCCTGATGTTTCCCAAACCAATAAGGAAGGCTTTACTTTAATTAGGTCTGGTCCTGTAAGAAGCGCCTACAGAAGTATTTTAAGTATTTACGTTTATTTTGACAATGTGAGAGGTCAAAAGCCTGATAACATCAGAAATCTATTTTTGAAATAGCGTCACAAGCAAAATGTAGACTAGGGCAAATGATAGAACAGGCTACGATAACATCCAGCCACAGGGAATAACGGAGACATGTATCCAGTCAGTCTCCTGACACAAGGCCCATAGAAATGACACAGACCTTTTGGGATGTGCCCCATCCTGCTGGACATGTGATAGCTGAGGGCCAGGAGAAAAAACACCTCAAACGAATTTTAAGCCTACATAGGACACGAGTTGAGCCCCAGGTAGGGCAAATCTTGGTGAAAAACACCACTCAAAGCTGCTGACGTTTCTTTAACAACCTGTGGGACACCACAAATGTAATCCTACAAAATCCTGGGCCCAGTTTCATACAGTATTTGCATTACAGGAGAGGCTATGCTTGTAAGGCTTCTTATGCATGGTATTACTCTGAAAGAGCTTTTAAACAGTTGTGAAGATAATCAGAATTCTAAGTGCTGGTGGAAATCCACTGGAATAAGATAAAAATAACAATAAATCTACAGTATCGAAGTGCTACATATGGTACTTAAAAAGGAGAGTCAAATGTAAAAACCAGAAGGAAAACAGCCTGGAGAGTTGGTGGTATGTCAGAAAAGGTGTGGGGGTTTATAGGGGATCCCTACATATACGCGAGTCGTCACTAACTGCACATGCTGGAAAAGAATAGTATCGCTTCAAGCTTGTTAATGTAAGTATCATACGTGAGACAGAAAGTTCTGACCCTGTTCTACTTAGCAGCTGGAATACTGTCAGTACTTTGGGGAAAATTTTAATATAGACAAATCGGAGCGCCCAAAGCAAGACACTGAAAGACCCCAAAATGTTATCTTTAATGGAGAAAAGCTGAATGGAGTCCAGGTTGTGCAGCTGAGAGGATGTGGCAGAGGCAGGGAGTAAGGGGGGAGAAACTTCGGTACCCTGCAGCTGGCACAGGAGGCACGGTGATCAACTGCTCCTCGTGGCCGTAGCGGGGGAAGAGGAGATTACCTTGCAGCAAATAAGATTTATGTCTGATCTCAGGAAAAGCTTTCTGACTTTAAGAACAGAATATACACCAACACCTGTCACATACGGTCTTACTTGATCCTGCTTTAGTACAGGTGATGAATCAGATGATCTCTGCAAGTCAATTCCAGCCTTACGTTTCCAGCATTTCATGATCTTGGCTGAGCTGCAATATGAGTATTTGTTTGTGAAAAATAGCTTCCACTGCAAATTAGCTGGAACAACAAATTCTAGGATACCAATTAATAATACTAATAATATAACATTTCTGAATTTAGAATGTAATGCTTAATGTTTCTATCCCATTTCTAATTCCATGAACTCTCCAACCTTATGTCTGACTTGGATGCATCAAAGCAGGATTTCTGCAGATGAACACTGAGCTCACTGTCATCACAAATGTTCAACTCATAATTTAAAAAACATAAAACCAGTACCAAGTTTATTATCCAAGACAATGTTACCCCACATGTTTACAAACTAAGCAGGAGCTGCACACAAATTGTGCCTTCTCTCACCTGTTAATTACTGCAATACGTTATTTTTAAACAGGAGTTTGTGTGGGAATAGCGAAACTGTTAAAGACAGTACCAAACAGCAGCTTCAGAAAAAGGCATGAAACCTTCTGAAAGCCTGGACTTGCGTAGTATGGGCTAGCTCAATGTAAAAAAAGAAGTGCACGTGGCTTCAAAAGTGCCCCTAACCTAGAGGCTTTGGCAGTGCTGGAGGCTGGGTGTAGCCGCACCGCTCCCCAGGGGTTAAAGTCTGTTTTCTAGTCCCTTTCGCAGATCTGCATCAACCCGGCTGGCTTCTCTTCCCCTTTTAGGCAGGGTCAGGAACACCCCAACTCTCCCTTTCGCATGCCATCGCAGGAGAAGAGCAAGGCGAACCCCTGCTCAGCTCTCAGGCAGGCGCTTCTTCGAAGGCAAGCAACGCCAGCCTGTTCCTCGGGGGGCCCCCAGCACCACGCCGCGGACTCCCCGAGGGGCGGAAAATAACTGGGACAGGCGACGCTCTCCCGTGAGCGCGTTTCCTCTGCAGTACACCAAGTTTAATTCTGCCACTCGTTCCCATATGGAAAAAGAGGGGCCGTGAGAGCCCTTTTACTGCCCACTGCCAGCAGCTAATTGCGCAAATTTACATGCAAAGCATATAAGCACACCACTAAAATCTGCCAAAAGATTACTGCTATTTCACAAAACATTTGGAGAATTGGGGCAATAAGTATAAAACAAATTATATGTTTTCATCTCATCGGGTCTGCCTTCTAACACGTTTGTCATCGTCCTTCAGGAGAGCCTATTCATTTCAGCAAAGTGGCTTGAGGATTCAGGCAGTGTTCATCCACAGCGGCTGAGGTATAATAATAAAACCAACAACCTTTTATCCGTGGGATCAGCTGGCCCTTTCCTTCTTTAAGCCAATTTATTGTTAGGCAACAAATGAACAAAATCCACATTAGAAGCCTTTAAACAAATGAAAAGCAGTGGGAAAATGCACACGTATAGCAAACAATTATTAGGAAGTATAGCTGACTAAAATGATGCTAAATCTACAAAAACTCTGTGTGGTCATGCATGGGGGTGTGGGGAACGGGTCAGAATGACCCCCAAGTAGGTACATTTTTCGTTCACTAGCCCTGACTACATAAAGAAAATATGACTTGTACTCTTTTCAGTATTGGAATAATCAAGAAAGAAAATTAAAAGTAAACATGTATTTAATATTCTATCAATTTCTCCTTCATAAAAGAGTACCAGCCTTTTTATTCAATTCCCATGGACCATTTCATGCAGTTTTGTTGCTGAGTATTTTTGACTAAGGATTTAAGGATCTTTGTCTTTAGCAGACATTGTACCACTATGATTTCTATGTAAACAACTCTGATAAAAGCTATTGTATTTTTCATAATCTAAAATAATTATTCAATTTGCAACTTAATCAGTGCAGTAAATGCATGGTTTTTATAATTTCTACTGATTCTGATAAAGTAAGGCCTATCAGCTGGGCCCACAAAACTCTGCTAATGAAGGCTTTAGAGTCAAGCTAAGTATCACCACATGCTGCTATGCAATGTTGTATGCTGCCACCAGCTTGTGTTGGTTCACCTTGAGTACCATAGGCTTCAACGGGCCATGTTTCCAAATTCTAGTATGGAAAACATCCTTGAGGCTCCCCTAGTAAGCAATCTAGATACCTTCAATAAGTGCCAGGAAAACTTCAGTAAGGAGCAGTGATTTTGATCACGATCAGTATTCCAGGACTACAGAGATTAAGTGGAGCAATGTGGGATTCTATTAAAAAGACAGTATCAAACACAACCATCAACTTTGGGTTTGAACTAGATACCTATATACCTTTCCAACACAGAACCTAGTCAGCTGCCAATCAGAAAGTCAAAGAAGGTCCAAAGGAAGAAGAGGATGAAAACCCCACTCACCAATCATTCCCTTTCTCCAAAAATGGGGACATGTCACATTCTGACAATAAAATCAATGTCTTTTCTGGCACTGCCACAGTAATATTATTTTGCCTGGCTGGAAAATAGCTCTAGAAAGATTAATAGCTCAGTAAAATTCAAATACCCAAGCAGGTCCTAAGCCACAGGAAGGTATGTTATTACTGTCTCTTCTCCTCTTAGAGCTGAACAAATCCTTACTAATATACAGAGTTAATTCTAAAGAGTCAAAGGGCAGCAAGCCATATCTAGACCTGCCAAAGTATATGGGAATCCTTCTAATAATCTCAGCAGCCTTTGGTTCATACCCTGTTTATTCTAGGCAGCCAAGAAGCCTCATAGAAGCTACACATTTTCTCCTGCAGTAAGAGTTCTGGTTATTCTTTTTTACTTCAACATGTGGAAGACAGCATTCAGTTATTGAGCTATATGAGGCTTCTCCCTAATTTCATGCTTACCCAGAAGACATTTTTACAATTGCTGGTGCTGTAAACTGTCTACCAAGAACACAAATTTAAACTGTACAGTTCATGGAAGAAATTGCAAATTTTTGAACATATTTATCAATCCAGTACAAATATGTATCAAATACACACCTTTCTCACAAAAAAAAGTATGGACAAAATAAAAGTGATTAAAAGTAGATCCACAATCTGCTGATGTAGCTTTTCATTTTCAAAGTTAGATATGCTATTGTATTAGCATATATATATGGTACATAGCCACACGTTTTCAGAAGTGCAAGTCCCTATAAATTTTGCTGATTTGTTTACATTCATACTGTATTTAACTAAGTATATAAACATTTGAAAGTGAGGGGCTTGTAAGACTTTATATATCCTGAATAACAGCTTGGATCTTAGTTTAGTTCCCTAGGTATATTGAATCACTTAGTAATTGGTACTTCTGTGCCCTAAAACATTTTTATTTCATTTAATAGTCTCTTCTTTAAATAAACTTTCCAGTCATACTGAAAATATTTTACCAAACTCAGCTTACATGGAATTAAAATATTACAAACTTACATTATTTTGTCATTAAATGCAGACTCTGTTCAACTCAAATCAACTCTCTCATAAACAAGCAGATCTTACTCAAAACTGATGTTCAAAAGCATTCATATTTAAACATAATTCTTAATTAGAAGAAAAAGATCTTCTTAAATTATGCCAAAAAATGTAGACAATGTATGTATATTTGCTTCTACTTATGTAAATTATCATTTAGCATTAAGGAAGTGTTGTGTTTTCATCAGTGTAAAATGACAAATGTTCTGATTGGGAACTCATCTGACCCAATGTTTATACCAAAGACATCTACCTCTAATATACCGAGATCTACCTCTAAGATACCTAGGTACTTTTGTGCTTTTTCTAGTCACCGGAGAGAAGTAAGCATCCTAGGGCATGAGAAATCTCCTCCTAATACTAATGAAATTAACAGTGCTTGAGAAGTATTTCTTTCTTTCCGTTAAATGCCACCCAAAGTTGCTCCTTTATTTGTCTACAGCGTGGACATCTAAAGTCTGAAGAACTCTTTTTATGCCCCTGGTTCTCTATCACATACTAGCCAGTATAAGGTGAGCCTCTGGCAAAGATAGAGCACTTGTGAAGCAGGAGCATTATATAAAATCCTAATACGTTAAGAATATTTTGTGAACGGAGAATTAAAAAAATGACTTACTTATCAAGCTATAAAAAGTCAAAAACAGACTGGATTTAGTGTTAGTCCCCAGTGGATTTTTATCCCCACTAAAAAGCTATACGTTATCTAACTATGGATTTTAGACCTTTTGGTGCAAGCCTCACAATGTAGAATGTATGCAGTGGTATTTCCTAAGCAATAGTGGATGTACCTAGGCTTTTCAACAGCAAACGGGAAATGAAACAAGAAAACTATCATCACTTCATAAAAATCAATTTAGAAAAAAAACATTTGTTCTTTGTTGACAGAAGGCACAGGAATTACCCCCACTGGGCCACAATTCAAAAGGACCAGCAAGTAGATTAAGGAATAGTTTAACGAATCCTCTTCTTTCTACAAAGTTGGTAAACAAAGAAAGGAACAAACTGTATTGTTACAGTGCCTCATTGCATCAAAAGGCCTCACAGTACTGCCCTTAGGAAACCCAGGGATTCTCTGAGGGGCTCTTTTCTAAAGACAAAACACAGATGAAATCATAACAATAACTTAAACGAATAATTAATTTCAAAATATTGTCTTTACACAGCATCTTGTGAAATGTGTACAATAGAAGAAAGCGCAGTGCATAAATAGGATGAAGTGGTATGTAACAAGTACACTTCTTTCTCATCAGTGCTTATAAAACATAATTAAACACGTGTTACCTTACAAAACATCATCATTGATAATGCTTCCAATTTCATTTCTGGATGGAGCTGGCCAATTTATGCTTTAGTATATGACAATGACCACATCACTAGATTTTATTACTCTACTTAATCCTTGTAACAAAAAAAGAAGACAATCTTTTTAAGATTCAACATTAGCATTAAGAGTAAAATTATGTTGAAGAAGTGAGGAAGGATTATAAAGAAATGACCTTGTAAGGCTACTGATGGGAAACTCCTGCTTGTGTAAGAAGTAAGTGGCCCAGGATCTCAGCCACTTACTTTTTTCACCAGAATAATTCAGTATCAGGAAAGCAGTCATTTATACCAGATCAAGGATACAGGTGATAGTTGGCATTTTCTCCATAATCTGAGGGATAAGAAAAAAGACTAACTTACAGATGCTGAATTACTCTAGTGAAAAATGTAAACCAAAATACATATTTTAAGACAAAGCCAGCAAAAATGCAACAGCTGTACTCAGAATAGCTATTCTCACAGAGTATTTTGCTCGGACTTGAAGTTCTTCATCCTTTTTTCCATAAGTACATGAACATACTGTTGTTCTCAACAAGATAAATTAACATAGCATTGGAGAGGACTAAAAATGCAAACCATACCAGCACTCGTAGTGCTGTACATATACTATAATATCAGAATTCTGAAGTTTTATTGTAAAAGACTCATTATGAAAAAAAATGGATTTTTTTATACTTTTTCCTCATACCTTATTTTTCTATGTCAATGGAAAATAATTGCTAGCAAAACTGAACAAAGAACGTAATATTTTTAAGGAAATGAACCTAAATAATGCCTCAAAAACACAGAAGTTGTTTGTTTAGAAAGGATGCAGCTGACAAAATACTTTAAAATACTATATATTTCTACTTTAATATAATTAATTTTAATTTCCTTCAAAACTGACATTTTTCTAGTTATTTGTGACAGCAGAGTATCAGGAATTATCCCAGTAGTTCCTGAAAGAGAACAAGGGCTCACTAGCTACAGAATCAGTACAGGAAATACTTTTAGATAATCCACATTTTTTAAGGACATAAAGGAATGAATAAATAGATCCACTATACAGAAAACTTTCATCCCTTATTGAAGTGAGATCATTAGACCAATATGCATTTCACTGGTTTAAGTTCAAGGTTGCATCTCAAAACAGGGAATACTGATTACACTCACAAGACGGAAGAATTTGTTTGGAATTCTGTGTTGCTGAGAAGGACTTCAAAGGGAAGGTCTGAAGCGACCTTTATTTGTGGGAATTCTGGCAGAGGAGAACTACAAATATGAAGAAAGAGACTGTTTGCATCACCAATTAATAAACTCCTTTACAAATACTACTTTTCAGTAATTCCTTTTTTATTTCAACATCTGCTTCATTACCTCACATGAGGCTCCTTGGTTGCTCTCTGATGAGAGGGAAGAACCCACAATTTCCCTCTCTTCATAATAGCCTCTGCTAATGAAATTACTTTTACAGATTAAGAGTACTGCTAGCACAACACAGAAGTATAAAGAAGTACACAGGGAAGCAGAGCAATGTATGTGGGATATACATGTGAGGGTCCTTCCCCCATCCATTCTCGCCAATGATATGTACCCACTGTTCTCATCTTCCTGTCTCTTCTGTTCAGCTCCTCAACTCCTGTTTTCTTGCACCAGTGCTCGTCTTGGAGAGCTGAGGATGGAGGACCAAATAATAAATTGAGAGAAACAGGAGAATAAAGAAAAGCAGGCAGAGGATTAATTCTGGCCAGCAAAGATTCCTGTCCCCAAAGAATACCAGAAGGGGATGGGAAGAATCAGTCTCCTCCACGAGAACAATAAAAAATAACTGTTTCGAACTCATGCATAGTCAGGGTTACCTGCTAGCATCACAATCTAAATGGAAGTACCCTAAAGGTCTAAAAAATCAGAGGAAGAGTATTTAACAAGGTTAACTTTAACTCTGCCCTCTGTAACAATGCCAGCAGTATATTTCTACTAGTGATATTACAGAACAGCATGGGAACAGAGAACAAGCATTATGGGAAAGCAAGACACATAGTGCATTAAGTACAAGCAAGCAGAAAATCACTTAGGCACGGTTTCCACTCTGCCTCTGAATGTACTACCCATCAAACAACCTCCACTTGTAACCTTTATCACTTCCCCCTTGTACAAGAATATTCTTCTTAAACTCCTTTTACTTACATGTTATTACTGTGTTGATCCATGTCATCCATATCACTATTGTTGTCCTTCACGATAACAAAATGGCATTCTGTTTTTCTTAGTGATATAGAACTCAGTACTGAAAATGGGATATTCTCTGTTCTTGATTCAGATACTTATGGGAAGGTGTCTAACTATGAACAACTTCCTGCTATTGTAAACAAAGAGGTAAATGTAGACTTGCTTGCCTAAATACAGGCCTCTAAAGCCATTTGAGAAGCTGCAAGGTACCCATAACACATTCATGGAGAGGACAGATACAGCACAGGCTCTATGGATAGGATTTTCAATCTTTGTTAGTATTAGTTGCACAACAGGGGGACGCACTAGGCCATCTCAAATGGCACTAGACCCATTTAAGGAAATGAAACCTGCCATGAAGTGCTTGTGGACGCAGCAGAATTATTCCATCTGGCCCCACTGCTACAATCTCCATCTGATCCTGTGTCATATTCATTAGCACTGTGTGCATTCCACTAGGCCAGGGCATCTCAAATAGCATCAGGCACCTACATTTAGGCAACTGAATCCAAGTCCACCCTCACACACCAAGTTAATTTACAGATGCTTATATGTAGGTGACAACAACTGGTGACAAATTCCAGCCGTAGACTTCCAAGATCTTATGACCTTACTACATCATTCACAATGACAACATCCTTCAATCAATCCCCCATTATGTGGTACATTTGTATTTAATATGGAGCACCGATAAGCCATACAGCGAGAGCTCAAACTCTTGACATACAACACAATTCCATTTTCTTTCACGTGTACTACTGTATAATTATTATACCAAAACTGTTCCCTCTAGCTACTGTGTGATTCAACAGAGCTGCGTTAGAAAAATTTCGTGGCATGCCAGCATATGTTTTTCATAATTTGAAGTTAGCGTTCATCATTTGAAAAAATTCAAATGAAGTAAATTTCATTGAAATGAATTCACCATTTTCTGATGTTCTAAATATACTGTATTGTATAAGGTATGAAAGTAATTAAACTCAAGAGCTGAAAGGGCTCCTGGCAACCCAAACTTTTGGCCAGCTAATCTACTCTTGCTAAGGATCACAAATCAACATTACCACCAGACTGTAAAAGTGCAACATTGCCAAAAGGCAGAGACGGACAGAAACCAGGACAAACTTCCTTATTTTCCCTTTCCCATTGCTGCCTGCACCTAGTCCTAAATAACATCTCAATTGACAGTTATACAGCTTGCCTACAAAAAAAGACAAAACTTGTTCATACAAGGAGAAACAGGTCCTCAAAAACTACTCATTACCATGGGGCCTTAATGGTCTCCTAAGATGTATTCCCAGATCAGCCATCTGGAATCACTAGCAGTTTTACATGGATTCTGGTCATCCTCTTTTGGTTCATCTGTTTGGTTTTTATTGGTCAGCTGTTACAGCTGACTTTGGCAAAACACTTTACATCTTAATAATTATGCAGAGAGAAGAATGCCACATAGAAGAGAAACTATGACATAAGCAAGGAGGAAAATGAAGTTTTAGGAAAAAGAACGTGGAAAGTGGAAGTACAAACAGAAGAAGGAAAAGACATGGCAGGAAAACACTATTACAAGGAAGAGAGATCAAGGAAAAAGAAAGAACTATGATAAGAAACTGTGAACTTATAAAATGGCAGAAGTTACAAAATCGGACAGAAAAAGAATGAGCATATTTCTCAAGTGAAACAGAGTAGATAAAACTGTACGACCTGCAAAGCTGGTAGCATCTGGGTAACTGCAAAACTGGCAGGGTTGACAATGGCAGGTGAAAACTGGAGGAGAACCAGTAAACCCAATATAGATTCTTGAAGACTGATGACAACAACATGTGAAAATGGTATTGGAAGTACTGGCTGAATGAATAACAAATCAATATGGGGAAACCTGACAGCAGCTTTGCAAATTTGTTGATCATACTATTGTCCATGAATTATGTTTGCAACTCTACACATAATAGAAACATTCAGAGAGACCAAAGCTACAGTACCAGACAGAGCAGGGAGGAGAGATGAAAAGATGAATCTCTCCTACAGACAGAAGTCCTTTTTTATTACAGGCATATATATTTATTATTTCTTTCCTCGGTATTTTTCAAGCTATATCACACTGTTGTGAATTTATTGATTTAAGCTAGCACCAGGCACTTTATAATGGAAGTAACGACCCCAATACATATTTGGAGAATTAGTCGCACTTGGTAAGTCAGCTGCTTCATGTTACTGTCAAACATATATTCTTCAGAGGTCAAAATATTTAAGCTAAGAGTTACTGTTGTTGTTTAATTAATTAAAGTATATCAGAATTATATTAATATGACTAATATGGCATCAGTTTTATTGATTTTTTAATTTTTAATAGGTTATTAGAAACATAAAATATATTATTTAGTTGTATTATAAGTGTTCATAGATTTAATTTAGACACTGAAGTACAGAATTCAGGTTGATAATGCTAATTATCCATCATTTACATTATCTTAATGTATCCCCACAACCAAAATTGAACTTTTAAAATGATTCTATGGATAATATATGTATTTCATCAGAACATGTAAAAATTATTTGAAAACTGACGCTTAGGGAAAAGCAGATTATTTCATATAAAATTTTCTTTAACGCATTTCTTAACTAATATAATTGTCTCTTCAGGCAAAGAAAATGTGTTCTTACCTTTATGGTTTTACTCTCTCTTTTTTTTTTTTCAGATAAAGTGGAAGGCCTAATGTCAAAAAAGACATTTTATTGTAAACATTCTGAAAGCCAAAAAGAACTCAAGATATCAGAACCAAAGCTCCAGCCTGCAAAGCACTGGAACATTTGCTTAATTTCAACCACTTGTTCAGCTGTACCTGCTCCTAACATGGGCATGCTTATATGTAAAGAATGGATGGAAGCAGAGAGTTAAAAATTAATATGTTAATCATGGATTATAAAGCCGTAATAGTCTCTGTGATCCTCTAATCTGATCTGCCATATAGTAAAGGACAGAGGCTTGCCCTCACTTCATTCTAGTTTGAGTTATGTGTTTGAAAATGCTTTATCACAGCTTGGAAATCATTTTCTTCGTCCAGTGGAAATTGTTCAGAAGATATTTAAAAAGATATACTGTGTTTCCTTGTAAGTACACTACAGACACCTTTAAAAATTGTTCTAAAAATGAAAATAGTATAATTAGTATCAAATGGAACAAACTAATGACCACTTCATTGTGTCTCACTGAGATTCATATCTTTCTGTATGAGATGCTATATAAATCAAGGTTTAGATGCTTATCAACATTCATAGCTTTTCTAACACTCCTATTTAATTTTTCAGATAGCAGCAGAGGATTATTCATGACCTTGATGTATTCCGGTATTGCTGTTTCCAAAATAACATGATTTAAAGGACATATAGGTTTTTCCTGATTAAAAGAGAAGCTCTCTCTTTCACAAGAGAGTCATACTATACCAGTATGCAACATAAAGGTACTAGGATCCTGTCAGTCCTGATCAGCCCACTGCCCTCACCTGTATTATGGATAGCCATCATAAATGAAATTGGAAACTATCTTCACTAAGCTGCTGAATTTTATACTGGCCCTGTGAAGAAGGGGGGTCTAGCACAGGAGGAATAAGGAATTCTAGCCTTCTCACCTACCAGCACTAATCAATGTTTTTATAAACACACAAAGAAACATCTAGACCAGAATACCTGTGTATTATACATGCATATTATTTATTCTCTATGGAAAGCAATAGGGGGCAGATATCAGTTGTTCTCAATTAATTTGACCGTAGCTAAAATTTGTATGCATACAGAGATGGATATGCTGCTCATCATAATAGTCAAGAGATTTGTAAAGTACCTTAGGTGAAACCAGAAAGAAAAAGCAAAACACCACCACCACCACCAACAAAATTACTCTAATTCACTGGAGCCAGTGGAGTTCAGAGAGTAACGCAGCTACCAGATGTGACTGCCTTAGTTTTCTGCTCAGGCGTCTTGCACCATCCGAGATCCTGCAGCATATCAAACCACCCTGGCGGGGCCAGCAGATACAACACGGTTGGCCTTCTAAAGTAGCATCTGTAAAGCAGGTCAGCATCTCAGGTGGGGCTGGATCCCTATACATAGCCAGCTGAACCATATTCAATGTGTTAACTTTAATGTGGGCTAAATAGCGCTCCAGCATTTTGCCCAGGACCACACTGTGTGTTGGGAGCCTGGACACCTCGTTCACACTTAGGAGTACATACCTAGTTGGAAGAGGGAACCAGTCTCTATTTAATTTTCACTCATGTGCTGGGAGCCAGAGTAGAAAAAGAACTGCTTCTGATATAAAGAACATCTATATTATACATTTATATTTATATTGTACATTTATATTCCAGATGCCAGCTGGTCCCTTCCAGGATCATTTTCGGATGCTGGAAAGAACAAGGAGGCCACACAGAAAAACTGAGCAGCTTTAAGCTGCCTGTGAGCCCTTTACTGGGCTTCGAGCATCTTCTATACATAGAAGCCATCTCAACCTTAACAAAGCAGCTGAACAAATGCAAACTTGGCCTTGCGTTTTTGCACATCATTTGGCCAAGTATGACTGTTTGAAACCAGTGCACACAGCCCAAAGTCCATTTGAACAAGTAATGGCTCTTCACGGTGCATATGCTGGGCAACAGTAAAAGCCACAAAAGAGATTTAAGCAAATCACAAAAATTAGAAGACCTAAATTATTTAAATACAATTCAGACAGCAGATTTTTTTTGGAGGTTTGATTCTTCCAGTAGAATTCATAGATGATTGAAATTAAGAAACTTTATTGTATCTCCAGTTATTTGAAATACAGTTGTGTTTACAACCTCGCAGCAAACAAACAATGACCTTAGAAATCATTGTCTACTACCTAATAACATTAATCATTATTTTACTGTAATTGTAGTACATGATAACTTGCAGTTACAAGTTTTTTGGTTTTTTTTTTTTCCCTTGAAACTGTAACATACAGATCAGGAAGCAGTAAAAGCTAATAGAAAGAAAAAAGGGAAAAAATATGAACAAGTTATTTCTTCACCTTGATATCGCTCCAGGAAATATAATTCCCCCCAAAAGGTAATCTCTTCTAACATATTCTAAAATCTGTTTTGTGTTGTTCAGGTCAAATTGAGTCCGAGGTAAAGTAAGTACAAGGGCTAGCAATGGACAGACCATTGCAAAGTGTTGATATTTTCACAGTGATTGGTTCTTAAAGAATGCAATCTAAATTCTGGAAATCAGTACAATTTGTGAGACATTCACTTTCACACTATTGAAAAAAAAATCACAAAGATATAAACACAGCACATCAGTCTTGACATTAGATTTCCTAAAGTTTAGTGGTTTACATTTTACAGTTAACATTGTTTAAAGCACTACCAACCATATAATACCAGGTTTAAAATGTTCTGAAAATTCAAGAAGCCATCCTAGTTTATCAGGGTTGTAATTTATGCTTTACAAAATAACATGTGTACACATTTACCTAAGAAGATAGATGTAATTGGGAATCATTCCATTTTTTTTTTGCTTAAAATTACATACATTAAAAAAATACTACTTAATTATACATTTAAAGTACCTAGTCAGTTTGAGTAAATGCAGTAAATTAAATGTAGAAGAAAAAAATAATTTTTTACAGTAATATATTCATACATTTTGTATAAGCAGTATTATTTATGCAAAAGACTGTAACAAACCTATCCTAGCATATAATTAGTGTACGTTTTTGCAATGTATGCTATGCCTATGTAAAAATACTCTCAGTAATTTGTTGGAAATAAATTGATGCTAATATGCCATGAAATAACGGCTTTAAGTCTTACCTTGTTTTCTTCCCTCTATAATGTGAAAATGATTTTTTTTTTTTTATCACTACAGATTTATACATATGGAAAAAAGGAACCTTTAAGAAAACTCTGACTTTTGGTCCGAATAGATTTTTAACTCTTTCCATAATAGTGCAGAATCTTCAATGATTCACTGTTATCCAAGCAGATCAAAATGCCTACTTTTTTCACTGCACCTTACTTTACCAGAAATTTCGTTCCCATTCAAAAGATAAAAATGAAATGAAAAAGCATTCCAACACTTGACAGCCAAAACATAGGCAACGCTGTACGTCAATCAGAAAACCAGTTATAGAACCAATGGTCTCACAGACAAAATTCAGTCTCCTCCTTTTTTTCTTTTTCTTTTCCTTTTTTTTTTTTTTTTGTTTGTTTGGGTGACTGAATAACTTTACGTTATCTAAATTATTATGAATATCCAAATTAAAAAAGACATTGAATGAGAGAACAGTCATCTATCACTCTTTGAAAACCTTAAACGTCCCCTCGTATCCAGTGCTTTTATTCTGTTATATAATGTCTACAGGCTGCAAATGTAAAATACATTTGATGCTTCAAACAGATCATGAAATATGAGCAGTGATATGAGCTTATACAGTGTTATCAGAAGTCTTACATTATTTAGTATTTTCCTTAGACATTCATTTCCACATGTTTATTCTACAATCTCAACTTTAATCTGAAAAAGAATCATTCTTATTACAAAGAGAAAAACAAGCAAAAAACAACAAAAAAGCTAAGACCCACTGCAAACATTAAAGTCATTTTTAATACAGCTTTGTGATTTGGGGCTTCTGATTTATAACTTTTGACAATACTACTAATTTCATGACGGCTGTTAAGCTATTTGTATTCTACCACTACATTCCTTTCTATTACTGTTTATGCAAAGCTCAGCACGACAGTAGCATACACATATTAGTGCATCTCTGCACAGGATGGGGAAAGACATTTCTGCATTTTTACTTGCTTAATATTTTAACTTAGTTATATTGCCCTGCAAAAGCTCTCACTTAAGTTCATAGATGGGTCTGCAAGTTACACAGTACGCACTGTGAAACTTCTCTGTTCATTAACATAGTTGCAAGAACTTTATCTCCCCATCTCAAAATCTATCTGAAGTTGGCCTCTCTGTGGGTAAGAAAGAACAAGAAAATGAAAAGAATAAGAAAGTCAACAAAGATAGAGATGGCAGTTAAGCAAAGGCATGAAGCAGCTTCAGTTTGAAAGGAGATCAGAGACACTTCAGCTGGACAATAAAAAGTTTAAGCATTCGATAACATTATAGAGATGGTGAATAGGAAACAGTATTCCATAAGAACTAAGCACCATAGTAGAAGTAGTACAGGGACATTAAATGAAACTATCAGGTCATTTGCCTACAACAAGCAAAAGGAGTACTTCTTCACATAACGTGTAAGCAACACTGAAATTCAATGCAACAGCATGTTATAGATGCCAAAAACATAAGCAAGATTAAAAACAATTAGATGCATCTAGGTAAAATAATTCAACAGCATCTATTATAAACAAAGATACAAGTCCTGGTTTAGCCGCAGACTGCTGGTGACAGAGTACATACTAGTGGAAGTATTACCAGTGCATGTTAGTGTAGACCTTGTAGCATTTTTTTAAGAACTCCCTACTGACCATCATTTGACATATTGACACAAGATTGGGGCACCCTGGGTCTGACCTGGTACCTCAAGTATTACGACATTTTTTAAAAGCCTAGAGTACAAGCAATTAGATTAGACTGTAAGATTATATGAGTAGCAATACTGGTGCTAAACAAAGATCCTTCAAGCCCTGAATCATGTGTCTGACACAGTCTAATGAATATAACCATGATTAAAAATCTACTAAATGCAGCACAATCACACAATAACACTTCTGCAACACCTGCTTCCAGTTTCCAGCAATCTGTGTTTTCAGGACTTTGTAAACTACATTTGCATCTTACTGTTTGACAGTCCTTAAGGGAATTCTCCTGCAGGAACTTACTCAGTCTTTGAATCTCTGCATACTTTTGGTCTCCAGAAATTCCTATGTAAATGAACTCCATGATTTCATTACGTCCTTTATGAAAAATATTTCCATTTGTTCAATTTTATTTGATTACCTACTACCTGATCATTTTGCTTAATGATTTGGGGTACTTACGAGAAAAAGCAAGTAATCATTTTCTACTCCTCTTCAGCCCGTCAGTCATGATTTTATATACTTCTACCCTATCCACCTTTAGTCACTTCTTTTTTCTTACTAAAGTGTTAGTCTATTCAGGAATCCTTGCACAGATACCATTCCACAACTTTGATCAAACTTGTCATCTCTCTCTGATGTTTTATAGAACTATCTAACTCCAAAATATACTTTCACAGTTGTTACAGCCAGTTTACAGACCATCCTCAGCACGTCTGTCTTTGGACTTATCAAACCTGAATTTCATCTGCTGTCTTATTGCCTAACTACTTACTATCTTAAGATCTGAGTTCACTTTCAAGTATACTGCCCTGAATAATTCAGCATCACTAGAAAACTATGGTATCTCACTATCTACCTCACCTTTATGAACATATTAAGATGAACAGTTGCGGAATTTCATTATTCCAAAACTGACCAACACTACTGACCATCATTATTATTTAATTTCATGTTATTCTTTGTTTCTTATCCTTCAGTCAGTTACTGATCTATGGGAAGATCACTATTATTCCACAGAAGCTTAATTTCTTATTGAAGATTTGCTCAGGAATTCTGCTGAAAACGTTTTGAAAATCCAGGCAGAGTACATTAACTTTATCAGTCTTGGTCTATAAGCTTTCTCACTTCTTTCAGAAAACTTTTAGCAAACTGTGAGACATAACTTCTTCTGACAAAAGTAATTTTGAAGGATTCCCATTATATTTCTTCATGTGTCCACCAGTTCTGTATTATCTATTCTACCTGTTCTATATTATCTATTCTATTCTATTACAGTTTCCACTAATTTGCTTGCTCATCCATTGACAGCGAAACACAAACAAGTATTATGTGCATTACTCTAATGTGCCCAGACGTTTCTATGTCCTTTATAGGTTTAACTCTGCATTTCTACAGCAGCACAGTATTCATCTTTATCTTTGTTAGTTTTCAACTATCTTGAACAGATCTCCTGAGAATACTCTCCACCAGAGTAACTACTTAGATGATCCAAAATACCTTCCACTTTAGCCTTTTAAGCAAACAAATACATGTTCTCTTGACATGGTTATATTTAAATTCTTCTCTCTAAAAAGAATCCAAAGAAAAAAAAAGAATCCTCTCCAAAAGGAAAGAACTTAACAATTCTTCCTTCTAAAAAGAGAGAGAATATATTTCTATTGAGGTTTTAGCTTCATCTAAAGGCTCAAATGGAGTAAGAAAGAAACAGCAGAGTCATCTGAATCAAATTATTTTGCTATGTGTAATATGAGTGATAACTGAGTAGTTAGTCATTACTCAGAAGTATGACTATTTTCACATTTCTGTGAAACAGCAGTACTGAATAAGAAACACTGAGGTCATGGTCTAAAATGAAAATAAGAATAATAAAAAAAATCACAAGGGCATAAAATATATCACTTCTTTCTTCTAAGAATGAAACAGATTAACACATTAAAAAGAAAATAAATATCCCAAGCCTAGGTACAGACACAGCTTAACTGCATATGGCAAAGGTCAGTTACAACAGAAAAATTCTAATCTTGCATAAAAGTTAAATAAGTCATTTCTGATATAGAAGCTGGAGAGCAGCTTATTATCATATCCCATGAATATCAACTATCCATGTACTAATGTGATTCTCCCCATCATAGCATTATGAAAGACAAGCTGATGACCCACTACCAGGAACAGAGCATTTTGTACACTGCATACAAAATTGCACTTTTAATCAGGACAGGAATTTTCACGCTAGCTTTAATCTAGGTAACACTAACATTTCACCGTGAATAAATGGCAGCCCTGACAGCAGCACTGGCAGACAAATGCAGTTGATGAGTATGGATCTCATCAGTCTCCTATAGCACATGGTGAAACTCATGCCACCACATCCTCCCTGTGCTAGTACTAAACTAGCATGGCCCTTTTCACTATAGCCAAACTATGTTGCTGAGTGAGCAGCAACAGACACCAGGTAAAAAAGTCTGACAGCAGAATCTGACAGCAGAAGCAGTTGCAAACCTGGAAGCACTTGTGAAGGCAGAAGAAATGAAGTTACTGAAGTACCAAACTTAAAAACTAAAATTCACACCATCTTCTCAAAAAGAATTTAAGCAAACTTTGGATCACCAGAAAGTTTAGCGTGGCTTGTAGACATCATGACTTCTCCAGATATTTCAACTTTGCTTTGTTCCAGTTTCTACCAAGACTATTCACTTTAATGGGTGCTCCTTAAGTGAAGTCACAGCAGCCCTATAACAAGCATTGCCCACCCAATTAAAAATGTTAAGTGCTCCTAGATTAAGCTAGTAGATTTTACTGTGGATGGCTACAGTTACATTAATCAATAGTTTCCATAGCTTTTTTGATAGGGAATACTCATGAAGCTTTGGTGTCTTGATCTCCTGCAATGATCTGAGCATAAAAATCCAAGTATTATAATTATGTTTTGTTTAAACAGTGTGCAAAGTATTTGCGACCCTGCAAAAACTCAGGATAGTACAGATAACAGTGGGTTTTCATCTGGATTTCCTTCAAAACAGGAAATATCAGCACATAATCATCTTTTGCTACTGCAAGATTTGACTTTTTTTAGTTGCTATGCAAGAAATAACTTGCCCCTTTAAGTGGAAACTGATGACAGCTATAATGATGGAAAACATTTCCAAAAAACTAGAATTCTAATAATTTCTTTCTTTAAAGTTATGTCATCATGCACTTCTCTAATATTTACTGTTATTTACAATGTGATTGTTTTTATGAGTATAACCTTTGGATAGCCTGTAGATCACACTGAACAACACACAAAAAAAATGATATTCTATATTTAAATCTGAACGTGTTCTTAAATTTTCTTTTTAATAATAGATGCTGCACCACAAAAGTAGGCATTGACTTCAACTTTGCCATTTATAATTACTGTTGTTATGTTTGATAAAGTATATGAAGTCTTCCTACTTGAAATATTAGGAAGAACATTTATGATTGGGAAATACTCAACAGAAAATGTTTGCTACAGCTAATGGATGTTTCAAATATTAAGGTGAAAACTTCTTTTCTCAAAAATTCTTAAATATTTTAGTTTTAAATTGCAATCCTTTATAATATCTTTATCAGGTACAAAGTAAAATGTTTTATGCACAAAAACTGCAAGGTCATTTCATGTTAAAACTGATTATCAGTGCAGGAATCTATTTAACTATGAAATGCTGATATTAACTAGAGAATTAGTTAATCATCTGGCAATGTTTAAACGATTTTCTGCCAGGCTCATAAAGACAAGAATGAGCTCTCTAAGCATGTAAAGAAAAATGCATAGTAACTCATTTGATAATTACCTATCTTAAGACTCTTTTTAAAGATTCTAACAATTATTTAACTTAAAAAGGCTAACATTTGAGATAGGAAATTCTGTATAAAGCATCAAGAAAAATCAAGCTTTCACTGCATCAATGTTCCTGCAACCTGAGGTATCCCTAAGTCTGAGTTTGGGGAAAATTTTGAGAAACATGAAAAGCACTAGACAGTGCTAGATGCAGATCTTTTAATAACCTCATTTTTTAAGCGTATGCCGAGAAGGCTTCTAGCTATACACTTCACATTAATAACTCAAATTTTTTTCTGGTATTTCTTCACAACTCCCATGGTAAAAAGTCTGATATCTCAGTTTTACTGTGATCACATATATAGTCAGTCTTCTATCCTTCCATGTAGCTCTTTGCAGGCTGTCAGTTTGGTTTGTATCCATCACTTTATCCTAAGACTCATTTTGGAGGGAAACAACAGAAGTCCAGAAGACAGAAAAAGTCATTTAACTAAAGCACTACCACGCTTCTTCAAAATCTTGTAGTAATTTATGCTTTAAGCAGACTGACAACTACTTCTGCACTTAATTTCAACTTGTATCCAGCTTGCGTCTCATGCTTCTGTGAAAAGGTAAAAGAAATGCAAAGACAAAGGAAGAGATCTTCTGGCTCTATGCATAGTTTTCTTCTCTGCCATATACTTCACATACGCGTATCTATCACGTTCCTGCACAAGGGAACTTGTGCACTTCTAACCCTCGTTGTTAGAAGTGGTAGCAAGAAGAGTTTTGTGTACAACTGACCACAAACTATCAGATTCAATTTACCCTATTCAGACATCTAAAAGCTAGATGTCTAGTCTAAAGTACTCCTTGAGGATTTCTCTGCAGTTAGTGGAGAGTATCTTTAGCTCATAATTCGTATCAAACTAAAACTGATGTCTAACATAGGTGAGATGACTCACTCACATTAGATGCCTACCTTTTGCTCTCAGCTTAAACAACTGATTTAGATTGGATGTTTGCCTTTTAGGTGACTCAGAGTATACATTATGAAATCCAACCCACAACATTAGGAGCTGCCAAAAAGACAATAAAGCCAAAAAAAAAAAAAAGAAAAAAAAAAACCAAAAAACAAAAAACACACAAGTACATGGAGCAGAAATTCAGAAAAGATAAAGATGGTCTGTGCTACTGTGTAATGTTCCTTGTCTGGCACAGGTCTGCCTGATACTCAAGTGCAATGAAGTCGAAAGGGAACAACACATGGGTGAATGATGTAACCTCACCTAAGCAAAAAGGATAAAACCAGAAGGCTTTAATAGTCTAGCAAAATGAAAGTTGAGAAGAGACACCTTTGCTCTCTAAAATTTCACTAGGCTGGAGAAGACCTTTGTAAATTAAAGAATAATACAGACTCAGAAATGCATAATAATTCTGTGATTCTGTGATTACTATGAACAGTTAGAAATTAGAAGGCCTGCTTTCACCATCAAGGCAATGACATTATGCAATAGGGCAATGGTAGGCCAAACATTTTTAAAATGCATTTAAGTATTCTTACAAAAGCAGTTGCAAGGCATTCTGCCTGTGACAGATACTGGACATGATGATTCAGGAGACATAATCTAGTCTTACACTCTTTAGCAAACAATTAAAATTCTGTTTACTCCCTATATACATATTCCTCTAAATTATAACAAACTATAAACAACAAAAACTCCCAAGCACTCTGTATTTGTTTAAAAGTGTTTACGTGTAAGAATCGTGATACCTTCTCACTGAAGAATTACCAGTTTATTATTCTTCTTCATATGAAGTATCACTTCTATGGAGATGTCTCTACGTAAAAATTAATTGCATTGTACATTATTAGATTGTACATATGACTCAAGCTTTATGCTGTTTTTTGGACTTCCCTGTTAAAGAAAAGAGGAGAAACTGTATATTGCAAAATACAAGAATTTGAAGAGAAATGGTTAGCAATTAATGGTAGTTGAAAATATACTTGTTCCTAAGGAACTCAGGGGATTATGAATAACTAAATTAAAACTCGGTGAGAAAACATCTAAGGAAAAAGACATAAAAAGGATTTCCATGTGCATTAAACAGCATCTATTGTGTATTATGCTGAATACATTAAAAAATGATATCCCAGATCTATACTGGAAGGTTATGTTACTATCAATCACAAACTGTGCAATGTTACAGCCACCCATCTGTCTGCCTGTCTCTCTCTCTCTCTCTCTTCAGAAATTCTTAGGAATCAGGAAAGATTCTCCTGGTACCCATTTATATGCATACTCTCACATTAAAAGCAAGTTCAAAGGACCTAGAAGGTGGACTATTCATTAACAGTAACCTTGTAATAGTCTTGCTATGCCTTGTACAGTGTTATTAGAGCAATTTGGCATGTGATCATTTTAAAGAAGTCTTTAAAATGTAAGCTATAAAAGATATTTCTTGTACTACTACTTTGACATTATTATAAGTGTATAAATAAAATATCAAATAACAGTAATCTGAATGAAGAGCATTTTTGAGTCATTTCTCCATGTTAAATCATAGTAAAGTTATAAAAAACTATCACAGAAATCAAGTATCTTTCCTGATAAATCTTTGTAAAATTCAAAAACTCTGAACCTACAATAATCCTAATCTGAACTGCTAAAGACAGTTTAAAGCTGTTACAGTGTGTATCCAATTAAAATCTGCACTATGATAATGGCACTGTCATTAATCTGTGTTATTTCTCATTATTTCTAGAAACACCAATAAAAGTAAAACCCTGAAACTATTCACAGGATACAGGACACCTCAGTATTGTATTGGTCAAAATTTTCCATAACGTTCCCTGCTTCCAGTAAATTAGAGTTTTGCCAGTAACTTTTAATGGATTTTTTTTCACTTGTTATCTGGCTGACATGATTTTTTTAAAAAAGGCATGCAAAAACTGTGAAGCATTCCAGACTGAAATGAGACAGGGAAAGGGAGGAAATGTTTTGCCTTGCCAAAGCCTTATTAATTCACTCTACAATTTTATTACATAACTCGTCACTTCACACTCTGGAGCAGCAATCTGAAATGCGCAAGCAAAGCTGCCTTTTGCAGTTCCATGAAAACAGTACTGAATCTGAGCAAAACTCAAACCTCTGGGGGACTTCTTATATATTCTGTGGAAATGAATTCAGCAACTAAATGCTTCAAGAAAACCACCAGTACCTGAATACACCCTGGTTCAAGGCTACGGTGGTTAAGAAGGGCATTCCCCAGAGCAAGTTTTCTCAGCTGCTTAGCTGTCAGAAATGTTGGTGCTCCCAGACACTACAAGTGGGATTCAAGTATTGGTCCTGCAGACTTGGCTTTCATGTTGGAATTAAATGTATATTTGAAGGGAAAGTCTGATGGAAAGCTGATAATGACCTGATGAACAGGAGAAAGGAACATGGATGAGACCAAAAGGGACAGCTTATGCATGGGAACTACAGCTAAGAGGCATAAGAAGGAGTGGGAAGACAGAGGAAAAGAGGTGGAAGACCAGAAGTACCAAACAAATCAGGCGGGGAAGGAGAACTTGGAATCAAATAGCTAAGAGGGGAAGAAAGTAGGTAAGCCTGACATTTGGAGGCTGATGAACCTTCTGAGTACCTCTGCTCCTTCAACATATCCCAGAAGCCTTCATCCATTCCAACCCTGTGCCACTTGTCAGGCCATGGTAAGCTGGTGGCTGGAAAAGTTCTCCTTTTCAGGCATGGAGATCCAAGAGTAATGATGAGAATGAACTTAACATAGTAATAAGATTTCCCAAAAAAGGGCAATGGGAAAAAGAGAAACCACACCAAAACTTCAAGGTTCTACCAGTCAAATAGCTCTTTATGAAGTAGTGTTAGTCGCTTCCTTCTCCACTGTCCTGCATCCAGCATCTCCTGAGGAGAGGGGAAGACTGCCGGCTGCCTCCTGTGGCAGTTCACATTGGTAACTTTGATTCAGTTAAAGTTGTAGAGCAGCAGAAACTGTTAAAAGATGCTTTCTCCTCAGCAGATCTGAAATAAATAGAATGAGCCTGTAGTACTCAGTATGCTCTCTAAGGACAGAAATCTTCTCTTGTGCAGCGACTTAACATTCGTTTCCCAAAAATATCAGTGAGAGCCAAATGAAACACAAGCAAGAAAGACAATATCTGGCTCTCCATAGATTGCTTTTCAGGAGCTCTCTGTCAGGATACAAGTCCAGTGAATGTAACATTGACTTAATTAGGGTTTTTTTAAGTAAAAAGCAGATTTCCTGAAACTTAATGCAATTGTCTTAAATCACAGTGCTGAAACAGTTAACAAAATCTGTATTTGAGCATATTATCTGAAGAAAAGACATAAGGGAAACTGTTGGTTTTTATTTATCAACATCAATTTATTTAAATATATGTTTTAATTTGAACATCACATTATTACTAGTATTTGAGAGAAAAACATTATATATAAAAAATATCCACCTGGAAGATATTCCAAAAAAAAAAAATTAAAAAGATACTACTGAGAAAGAGTAATTTTGGATCCATATGATGGAAAAAATGTTGGATAAGGAGATTGTGACCTCCCTAGAAGACAGAGAAAAAAATAGTAAGAAGAAGGGCAATAAAGAATAAAAGATTACTTTTAGAACATATGATATCAATTCAGTTGTAGACAAATGTGGGTTGATATGCAAGTAACAGTGTTATGATTTGGAAAAATGCCAAGACTATTTTTTTAATCTTTCTTATTATAATTATTAAGACTGTAAATTCAATGTTTGCTTTTAAGACAATGAGAAACAAAAGATACTGTCAACTAAATAAAAGTAATTTACGATCTTGTTGTTCATAGGATTTGGAAAATGTGAATGAAAGCATCACTTTGTCGAGACTAATGGATGAGATTTTTCAAGCGGCTATTGTATTGCATGAACAAAAACAAAATGAAAAAAAACCAAACAAACCATGAACTGGTATCTTTGTCTACAAAAAAAAATTATTGTTTTTAGCTTATACAATAAAGCTGAATTGCAACTCTTTCCAGCTGTGATTCGTTTTGTTTTCCACTCCATAGATTTGGCAGTTTGAAGCAAGGTACCACAAGAACTGTTGCGTTGAGATAAGCTGTTAAGACAGTAACACCCATCTGCGGTTCTACTAAAAACTACTACTGTTTAAAAATGTACTATCAATAGCTAGTCTTCAAACCCATTAGAAACTACAAATGAAAGGAAAACACTCTTGCAAAAGAACCGATTTACCTGAAAAGTCATGTATGTATAGACATAGGATATGAACACACTTGTCTATGTGAATGTACTCGTTGATACAAACCAGTAAGTGCCTATGATTTTATAATAAACTTGGAAAATAATTAAAAATGGTATAAGAACGCTGATAACTAACTGAATAAAAGTCTGCATATAAGAATTTTGAACAGAGCTGGTTTCCATGACCTTGTTCTCCAAATCCTGGAAACTCCCTTCTCTCAGTTGTCCCTCTTGATGTGAGTATTTCAGATTTTAGATTAGACTGCAACTCTAACCAGAATCGCTCCCCTGATCCACACTTCCATAGGTCCTAGCAGGGTGGAAATCTGACCATGCAAAGATCACCTATTCGTAGAGTAATCTGTGGCCCAAGCACAGTGACAGCAACAAATTTCAGGAGCAGGTTTTTCAATGAACATACCCTCTTCGGGTGATGATGGCAACTAATTTCTAACCACAAGCAAACATGACATTACAGCATCAGGTTACAACAAAGTCCAAAGTCCAAAATCATCTGTAATTTAATTTCTGTTACTAAATGATTATCAAATTCAAAATCTGATATTACAAACATGATCTTTTTGATATTTCTGTAGCCTTTAGAAATTATGTACTTCTTTAAGACGTCTGCCTTCCCATACTTTTTCCTATTGTATATTATGTGTCTGTAGTACAACACACGAACAACAGCTTTTACATCACACAGCTCATTAGAGGCTTAAATGAACCGGTTTTAGAAGTATGATTTTGACCTCATTACTACTATCCTCAGTCAATGAAATAAAAATGGCAGTTGTCATAACATCATATCTTAGATATAGTAGTCTGCAAATCTGTAATCAGAGTCTGTTCCTCAGCTGGCAAAACTGCCAGTGAATATATTTGCTACTAGAGAAATAGAGAAAAAAAAAGGTTTTAGAACTCAATGACCTAATCAAAATACCTCTGAATAAAATGGAGAGGAAAAAATATGCACCTCAGATATTTCCTAAACCTTGTCCACCTGTACAGAGGGAAAAAAAAGTCCTCACTAAGCAGTTACTATGCCACTGTCTAAACATGCTTCTATGTCATGTGCTGCAAATGTTGCAACAAAAGAGTCAGCATGGGTCTGAGGTGCTGCTCTGAAGGGGAAAGCCATGCTCTGATGAAGATCAATGAGAATTCAAGAAATTCCTCGTCTTCAGAATGAGACTATTTCTTTTCATTTTTTTTCCGCTTTCATGCCACTCATGCACCTACCTTAGAATGTGATGAACCATCCTCTGGAGTTAATCTTTTCTCTCCACTGACTATGGAGGAAGCTAAGGCAACTACCTCAGATTTGATGCTTAACTTTTAGACAATTTAACACATTCTGTGCATCTAGTATAAATAAGGAGGATTATCTATGACCGCACTGAACTAAACAGAAGTTTCAGTTACATGCATTATTTCATTTCTGTAGCTTTACATTTCCAAACATATTGCTATATAATCGCTCTGCTATTTAGATTTTTAAAAATGTACAGATGCTTTCTATTGACTAGGGCGTTAGATTGTACACATTTGTGAAGAGAACAAACTGGCATATGTATAACCTGCTTTTTACAGGTACTAGACATACAATGTATTTTATTTTCGAGTGACTTGAGTGATCAGTTCATAACCCCAAAGACTATCATTCATGAATAGTCGAGAGCTGAAATATGTTCTTGTGATATATGTTATTTTAGAATACAGAACAAAGCAGCAAACACTTGGACAAGTTTGCAACAAGTTGGCCAAGCCAAAATTCTTCAAATTGTGCATTGTGCAAGTTTTTATCCAGACATGCTAATTTATTTAGCTGCATTTGCTGAATAGATTTGGAATGCTTTTTGATCAAGTTTTATTTTTATCACTGTTTCACCATTTCTGTTTTTTTTCCCTGACAAGTCAAATCATTAAATAACTTGATACTGTCTTCAATATAATACTCTTTTCAGGTTAGACTACTCTTAAATGTTTCTGTTTTGTGAATAATTTCTCTCTACAGGATGCTGCTTTTTGATAATGCCTCTATGGTTTATCCAAATATTCTTTCATTCATTTTACCATGTACTGAACTAAATTCCACAAGCAAGGGTTCTTCTTGATGCAATACGCAGCTCAAGTTCGTACCTCCAATTTCTATGATAATTTGCTTCCAATTAGCTTCATAATGTTCCCTGCACACCTGTACAGCAGAGGAGATTTGAACAGAGAGACAGAGTGCAGGTGGTCTATTTGGATCTTTAACAGTCGGAAAGGAAAAGTCAGTATATTCCCTCTCTGTAGCCCACTTCTTTCTTCCTTCATCCACTCTTCCTCCTCACTGACACATGAAATAAGAATTCAGTTCTCATTGCTCCAACACAGCACGGGAAGGTTTGGACAGGGAAGACTCTCAGGAGCTGAATGACTCATATCTACCTGCTCTGATAAAAACCCTTCTAAGAGAAGATAGGTATTTGGCATTTCTAGATTTGCACTTAGATATTCTATTTTCCCTGAAAGTGATTGCTTCAGAATATCCTCAAGTATGCTATGGATCTATTGCATAGGATTGGGAAAGAGTTTATTTTCAGAAGATAAACCTGGCTTTTAGCAGCTTGTTTTTAGCCTGGTTTCCTATGGAAACAAGGCTGTGTAATCACAGAGCCTGTGCATCCTTTCCTTCTAATTTTTGAACTAACCAGACCAATTTCAACCAAATCTGACTGAGAAGACAGAAATCTCAAAGATAGTTAAGTTCGTATAAATTTTGTAGGAAGCAGCTGGATTCTAGGGAGACCAGGAGACTGCATTAACGTGTGGGATGCTAACAATCTTATCAGCCCCAATTCTGATGTGAAATGTGGCAGTTTGAATATATTACCAGAATATATGCATATTCAGACATAAAAGAAGAAAAACATTGTAATTCAATTATTAAAAAGATCTAAAAGAAATTGGGTGTCTTTAGTTCTGGCTCTCTTAGCACTTTGCTGTTTTAATTAGACAGCCAAGATATCAGGCTGGTGAGAGAAAAATAAAAAAGGAGAAACAGATTAAATAAAAAGCAAAATAATATAAAATCCATATCATAGCCAAAAATTATGTAGGTGGATTAAGTAGTTGATCAGCTACTATGGCACAAAGATTCAGGGCAGAAAGCTTTTAAGCTTACCTATTAAAGTAGAATTAAATCCCTTCAGATTCAGAATCCTTCACACACATACACAAGTGTATGTGCGCACACACACGCACACACACAAGATTGTGAGCATCATAACTGTTTTCTTATCATAATCAACTAAACCTGTGTTGAATGACCTTTCATTCAGATACCTGAGGTAAAGCTGAAAATCATTCTCAATTTCCTACTTTCCAGACCCAAATAGCAATATAATGGTTAAAGAACACGAATTCCCTCTCCAAATCCATTCTTATAGTTCTTTGATGATTAATTTGAAATTGTCCACCATAATTACCTGTTTTCCAGGTGTTTTTCTGCCTGCCTGGTTCAAAAATACTCTCAAATATCCCCAAGTACTCAGACCGATCCTTTGTTGAAATGCATTCTTTGAGAAAGGGAAGTGGTATGACAAGTCATCTGTTACTCAAAGGAGTAGTAAATCTTCATTATTCTGCCCAATATTCTGTCAATATTTACTATAAATAAGACTGTTCTGTTCCAAGACTTCTCAAGATAGAAAAACTCTCATCTGGAAGACTGCAAAATCTGAAAAGTATTTCTCAGCTAGCAGTTCCTGAAAGAAAAGTGGTGTTTGATCCCTACCTGTTAATTTAAAAAAAAAAAAAAAAAAAAGTGAAAAGATGAGCTTTGCTTTCATTCATTTTTGGAGCAACTTCTCTGTTGTTTTTTTTTTTTCCCCTCTCTCATAGTATCAAATATCTTTTCTCTTGCTTCCCTCTGGTCATGCTGGGAATCGGCTGCATGCTGCCAGTAGGACTTGTTAATTCAAGGAGCTGCTGCTGTCCAATTAAACTTGCTGCCAGATCACAGCCAGCCAGAAACTAAGATTGCTATTCTCCTGCCTAGTTCAGCAGTGAATGCAGTGCCATTAACAGCACTGGCTGGGCATTAACCCACTCATTTGTAAGCACAATTTAAGGTTAATCCACACCAAATGATATGGGAAGCAAAAAAAAAAAAAAAAAAAAGGAAGAGAAGAAGGAGAAGGAGAAGAAAAGAAGGAAAGAAGGAAGCAGGGCATTTAAAATAGACTCAGGAAAAGTATAGGTGCTTAAATTAAAGAATGCAATTCTGAAGACCTTAACTCAAATGCAAAATAGCACAAAGACCCCTCCTTTTTTTTTAACTCAAAAATTTCCTAGGCTCCTAAAATTTTTCTTTAGTACATACTCAGTTTTGCTCCACATTTGGGAGTACTGAGAAGTCAGCATTTAGACAACTCAAAACAGAACATAGAAATTAGGTCAGTAACTTCCACCTACCTTCCATGAAGACCTGAATTCATTAGATGGCATTACAACACACTCTAGCAGGAACAAGCACCTCCAAATAGGGCATTTTCTGACACTTTTAAAATCTAAGATGTAGTGCTCCCATTCCCTACTTTTTAATAGCTTAACCTAATTTAAATTTATAATCCGCAAATGTTAGACTACAACGGACTATCTTAGTGTAATCTGTAGGAGATAACTAAGAAAAGCTAGCATATTCTCAATAGATTAAAGTTTGCTATACAAGGATACATCTCAGCTGCAGAAGTATAAAGAAATTTCAAACTCTTGACTTAGCAGGTCAAGCATATTCTCAGGATGCTTTCAAGAGATGATGGTTCAGCCCCTTTCTTTGCCCATTGCAATTCAAGCCTCATTTTTTTCCCACTACCCTACAGATTATGCAAAGCATCAGGTGATATGATTTGAGTAAGAAATAAGGTAATGGCAGTGCAGCTCTTTACACTGCACTATAGTATCACAGAACAGACAGTCGAACTAGGCTGACAGAGCTGCGATTAAAGTCAAGAGTGCTGAAACAAACCTGGAACTAGAACAGTAACTGGCACACAGAGGCCATACCTACTTTCATTGCTATCCCTCTCTAGATCTCTACAGACGTCCACTGGCAAAAATCTTCCCTAAAAATAGAAGGCCCTACAGGTATTTAAAAATACACCTAGGATCACTCT
Source organism: Rhea pennata (assembly GCF_028389875.1). Taxonomy (NCBI): domain Eukaryota; kingdom Metazoa; phylum Chordata; class Aves; order Rheiformes; family Rheidae; genus Rhea; species Rhea pennata. The sequence continues at coordinate 162,693,083 of NC_084663.1, forward strand.
TTACTTTTAGACAGCACCATTAAGATCCAGCTGATGTTTCCAGTTTCCCTATAGACTGGCTACTGGTCTACTGGCTACAGCATTTCTTTGTGAAAGGGAGATCTGAAGCTTTATCGCTGACATCCAACTTCCTTGGAAAGTGTCTTCACCAGTGGGTTATTCTGGCTGGGAAAGAGCACCCTATAGCTTTCCCTCAGTCAAGAGAAGAAAGCAAAAGCAATGAGTACGATTTTGTCACTTAGAAGGCAGAGCCATCAGATGAAAGAGAAGAACTAGGCTGCAGTTCCTCCTGTGATAACTATTTATGAAATTTATTCAGCAACCACTTAATATAAGGTATTAGATCATTCTGTAGGCAGGTTTTGAAATCCTATAGTCTCCATATTCTCCCTATTCATCATGCAGCAGTTACGTTATCTCACACTTCTCACCTAAGTAGCCTACACTGGTCTCATGAGTAGATAAAGAGCTGAGATGCCTAACACATGATTTCCAATCTTGGCCTTTAAAGATTAGTCAGTGGCAATGCTCAGCACCACAATAACTAAATCTTATTTTTATTAATTTTGGTTTTGAATTCCTCTCGTGACTGCAGAGGCAACTTTATTTCCAACTTCCCTGAAAAAGCCATCCCAAGAAACAGATGACGAAACAACATTATAAGAGACAAAATTAGTAGTCATGAGAAATGCAGAAGGCTTGAAATGATATATATTTATTCCTGCAGAGGTGGTACGGATATAAAAGCAGTGACATTGCCTACGGCATTTGCAAGAGGAATCTGCAGCCAGGCCTTTTGCAGACAAGGAGGTCTGTAAGATACTGTACTTAACTCGCTGCATGGTCAATTTGCCATTACTTAGAAATGAATAAAGGGTGAAAGGTGCTGATGGGCAGTCAGCAGCCAGTACATTCTCCCTTGGCATTAAGCAATGGGTTTACTGAGTTGCAGGAGACCTCCTTTGTATTTTATGGATCCTATTTGAGCATTGGAGCCCATGTGTCCAATCCTAACACTAAGATTGTTCTCAGATCTAGAAAAAATTGACAATATGTATCACCTAATAGAAATAGTCGGAATACTATAAAGCTCTTATTTTTAAAATATTTCAATACTTATTAATTTCTTATGTTAACCCCAATATATTACATAGGACATAAAAGACTTCAGGTAGTATGAGAATGAATTAAAAGATAACCAGAATGCACAATCTAGCTCTGAAAGGATGAGCTGACCTTCACAGAAAGTGATACCACCTGTATGCAATTTATGCAACCAGTTACAGATTGTTCCTTTCATTGTGCAATACATTTATTATTTATAATTTGATAAAAACCTAGTGTAACTGATCAGAGCACAAGGCTGCATCAGGTTGGAAGAAACAGTACTACATTCACGTAGCCTTTACAATCTGTATAGAAAATGAGACACAACAGTTAGATCCAGCAGTCAGGAAGGCAGAATTTAAGCACTGACTCAGAGTTACTATGGTCTCATAAGATTTCTCTCTTCATAATATTTTAATCAATTGCTCTTGAACTTGGGCAATACATCTGTTGTATTTCCCAAGCTATTATATACACTGTGTTTCAAGCTATTGTAATTCATAAATGGACCTCACATTGTGCTCACAGTTATTTTGAAATCCAACCACAAGTGACCATTCCACTATCTATTCCACTGTCTCTATAGCGATGACTGCACTTCAAGTTTGAAAAAGGATACCGAGATGTTTAACAGGAAAAAAAAAGAAAGAGACTTAAAGAAATATTTCACACATACAGCCCAGGGCTGTCCAGGAGATGAGGCTGAGGAAGCAAGAAAGGCAGTTTGCAATATTTTAAGAAGTTAAAAGGAGCTTTATGTGATGACACTAATTATAAATCCCAATTTAGGAAAGACAACAATTTCAACTTTTGCCCTGGGCTCTTTGGCATGTCATTGTGCCCCCTGAATGTCTAATTTAGCAGTGTTTTTTATCCTATAGAGGTATGTATCTAGTACCATTTAATTAAAGAAATTACAGTGGTAATACGTTCTAATGAAGGAAGAACACATTTTATCATTAGACTGAAGCAGACAACTGAACTACATAAAAGGAAATGGAGTTCATTCCATATGAATTTAATTGCTTGTTTTTAAATGTATAATAGTCTTTGGAAGCTACAGTAACTCCGATTTTTGTACTGCCTGCAGAATGCAGAAATGCCCCCCCATGATAGAATAATGGCATATCTGTATTGCGCACAGGGCCTCTTCTTGGGGACAGCACAGCTCGATTTGTATTCTCATACAGCACTAAGGAAGCATGGGGCATATTTATGGTAAACTTTCAAGATAGCACAGAAATATCTTTGGTTGTTCTCATGAGTTCTATGAACACCCTCAGTAAGAGCTTTTGAAAACCCCTATCCTGAAAGTATAGTATCAGGTCACCAGTGATGGTACATCAACCAATCCTTTTTAAGTCTCATAATGGCTGGAAACCTTCTCAAGAAACCACTTTATACAGTGTCATCCTTTTCTTTGGGAATTGTGCAGGTATATGAAGGGACAGAATTTATTTCCTATTTTGAAGCAAAGGGAATGCAATCAGTTCACAGCAAGTAATGGCAAAACAACACTATTGAAATTACATATATTCTCATGGTGGTTCTCAAAGGAAAACTAAATCTAAACATACCTCTAGGGTATGTTTTATTTCCTGACTTGTTTTACAAACTACCATTATATCATGATTCCTGTTCTGGGAAATGTATGTTTCTAGACAGTTTTTGTTGGTGGGAAAAGAAGTTTTGTTTTTTTAATACTGCTTGTCTGGCAATATTCCCACTTAGAGACCCAAATAAAAACCTTTACAGTAGTCTTGCAATTCTTGTGCATCTACTATGATAATCTCAACCGTACCAGCATCTGTTAATCTAAATACAGAGCAGGGGGATTTAAGGTAGGTTTCCTGAATTGTTTATCATGATACGAATTAAATTGGCAGGACCAATGATCAGTGACTCCCTCACATATACAGAAAAACTGATTCGGATGCTTGCAGACTTAGTGTTTATGAAAAGATTCTTATAGTTGCCAAGGATAAAGGAGGATGAATTTTTATGACCCCGTTTACCGAATCACTCCTGAGCAGCATACAAGAACAAAACTATGGCTGAATATATGAGGTCCCAATTGCTAAAATGATTTACCTGCAGAAATGATTTCTGCAGAAATAAGATACAGAAAACAGCAATTACAACACCTACTTCACTGACAGCGTATTAAGAGAAAAAATTGGTTCTGCATTTATGGGCATTGCACAGATCTTTCCATCTTTTGTACTTTAGACTTTTTTTAATATTACATTGCTCTTGTATTTTTCCAGTTTCTGAAATTTTTGAAATGCTTTAATATTTTGTTGTGTAAGGTACAATAAAAACTAAAGCTATATATTCTGAGTGTTCTAAAAAATACAGATTATGCCTGAAGAGTGAAATACTTGCTGAGTAATCATATTTCCTATACGAAAGAAAGGGCACAAAACTCATTTTTTGTAAATGAGAGACATAGTATAAAGTGTGTTGATTGCAGACAAATCCTTCTGAGTCTTCCTATGAATGGTTCTCACGTGAATTAAACATGCACGTCTCCTATTTGCCGCTTTGAAGTGAGCAGTCACCGAAGCATTACTCCAAGAACCTCATCCCTTCACCTCCTCCTCAGTGCCATGGGTAGTCACCACGAGGAGTATTCACTAAAAAGAAACACGGAAAGAGGCTTTCTAACAGAACAGGTGAATAGCTTGGGGATGGCAGAGGAGGAAAGCATTAGCTCTTACTCTGAGACATTCTCCTCGGGATAAGCAAACGAAAAAGGGCAAAAGGGTCTGCAGATAAGCTTAAATTAATAGAGGGAGAGCCTGTCTTGACAGAAAAGCAAGAGAAATGAAACCTTTCTGAGAGGCTGCAGCAGAAAGGAGGATTGCTATTATTAAGTATAGTCTTAATATCTTTCTGTATTTAGGTCTCATTATTGCAAATTAATGTTTTAAAGATACACTATTTAGTTCTTAAACAGATAAGACTGACTGGATGACCTGACAGATAAGAAGACATTCCTGATGAAAGGACATGGCAAATCTTTAAATACAGGTACTGAAATACTTTATCGTGCCCAGGGTCCCAATAGACTATTTCTAGAGCATCCAGAGAATAACAACTATATTTCTACAGAATGGGATATTTTAAGAATCAGCCCAACAAAAGCTAGGAAAGGAAGAAGCATTTTCCATTGGTTTTCTGGTGATAACCAAGAAAAAACTCTGTCATACTGTATCTATAGCAGCAGATAGCCTACATGAAGACTTGAATTCAGAAAACCTCTGTATGACAGAAGAGTTAAAACAAAAATGGAGTGTTAAATATATGTTAAAGACTTGGTTGCTGAAGACTAAGCTAAGGAAAATCTCTTTTTTGAAATGAGCTGGTTTGATCCTGATCAAGGTTGTATCTACTGATGGCCAGAAAAGAAGCCTGAGAAAGAAGGGACTGCATGGCAAGATTTGTTATCGATGCTCACAGAAAACAGATCTGGAGACTGATTTCCTCCCTGAGTGGGAGAGAAAGCAGGAGAGCAAGCATGCTCAGCCAGTTGTCATCAGAGCAAAAAGAGGGAGCATTAACACAGTTTGAGGAAGGAGGAGATTTTTTCCAGTGCTATATCTTTGGAAAAGGATGTGAGGGCCACCAAACCTACCTCGCAGAGTTCTCAAAACATCTGGGATTTTAACATTTAAATTGCAAAACAAGAGAAGGCTAAGGAATGAGCTTGTACGGCTTCTACAAAAGGCCACAATGCTTAATTAGTGTCTTGTTCCCTAACTCCATTTAAACTGCTTTAACTAGCCTTCTCCAAAATAAATCTTACTGAGTTACCCTATTCTATTACAATGTATACGGGTTTTTAAAAAGCTACTCTGGCAGATGATAACCAGGCAGAAAGATTTTGCCTGTCCTCTCTGTCAGAATTACTTTGGGAAACACTGTTGCAAAACTGCTGTGTTTTATGGCACATAATGATAGTGTCCTTGATTCAAATAATGTTGTGGTTAAAAGACTATGAGGTAGAGGATTGAATTTTGCATCTTTTATGTCCTCATCTTATGGGAGTCATAAATTCTTATTGGCACTTCAGATGTGGTCACAAAATTACACTGAAATCAGGCTACCATTAATATTCTCTAAAAAAAACCCACAGCTTAACACATTACATTAAGGGGTGAGGATAGAAGGTGATAGTTCAGGGGAAATACCATTTATGTAAACCGTATCAGAAAATCTTCAACAACCAGCACACATCATAATGAGGCACTAATAAAATGCCTCAACTGAGCTGTGGGCTTGGAGGTAGGGGAAATGGGAACACAGAAAACAGATGTAAGTATGCCTGAGAGTTTACACCTCTTCGAGTACCAACAACACTCCAGCCACTAAAAATAATCATATTCCATGCCTATTTAATGGTTCTCATACGCCACTGAGGTTTTTCAACAAAAGGTTAAACAATATTGCTCCCCTCCCTTGTGAACTTAAGTCCGAGTAAGTTGTTGAAACTTCCATTTCTTACAAGGAACACATGTCTGCTAACACTAGCCCTGACTTCTTGCAACTTGAGGATGAAATCAAACAAGTGATATCCCACCCCATTTCCTTAAGTTTCAATCCACAGCAGAGAACTTTCACAACCAAGTTAATTCAATGTTACATCCCTAAATTAAATAGACTATTTCAAGTATATGTACTGAAAGAAAAGGCATAACGATTTCTAGTGCTGCAGTGCATGAGGATTTACCATAACAACATAAATCTCTGTATTTGTACTCAGCATCTCTAGGGTATTCTGATCTGAGAACTTTTATTGCTAAATAAAGGAAACCTCCAGGTAAGCATAGTTACACTTTCCTATCTTTTATCATACTAACGTCCATAAATCTACTACTGTGCAATTTTTCATAGTTATAAGCTTGGAAAGATCTATCTTGCTTGGAAAGCAAGTCCGTACTTTAAATATGTAAATTCAAAATAAAGTTTATATATTATATATAATTTCTATTATTTCCCTCTACTTTGGATGACCAATAACAGAAACGGTAAATTTACATCCTGATAGCCATGCAGTTGCTCTCATAGATCTCAAAATGGAGGTCTCTGCCTCAGTGCTGTTATAAATGCTCTGATGCTCACCTCAAAGGAAGACTACATGGATTTATTTTGAAAATAAATGCTATGTGAATTTTAAGAAACACTTGCCTCAATTAATAATGTAATCCTGTATCTTATCCGTAAATGTCCCCAGCTTCAAAAAACACGTTTGCTTAAAGATATTGGTTATACTTATCTAGTCAAATAGACCTCCTTACAGTGTTCTCTCTTGAAAGTGCACTTCCCCTGATCTTCACAGATCTGTAAAAATAATGTTCCATGGTCTTAAACTTTTTGGTCTGAAATAAAACAAGTAGCCCTAAAAAATAACTTAATGATCTTTTGTATATTTTGTAGGAGAGTGTCTTTTCTTTGAATACATTGATAGCACACTACAGTAACTTGCTTTCTGCTTTTGTGTTAATTTACATGGCCACAATAAGGTCCTAATGGTCTACTAAAAACTATGTTTCTATTTACTTATTTTGGCAATTAGTGCATAGTTCAGGGTTTTATTGAAGGAGTTGCATTATTTATGTGCTTCCAGGACTCCTGGTCAGGATGAGTTGAAGTATTCTTTGAGCAACGATGGCTCTGAATGAAGAATTTGTTTTTGCAGTGTTTGACCTCTGTTAATGCTTAGATCAGAAAATAATGGTTTCCTAAGCCATCTCTGTCTCTCTCTGTCCTATCACTTTTACTGTACTACAAACTAATCAAGAACATAGGAAAGCATGTAACAAACATGGTCTTGTCACTTAAATCCGAATCTGTACCAGAGGAAGGCTGCAATTGGGATACCAATTTTTTTTTTTCTTTTTTTTTTTCTTTTTTTTTTTTTTTTTTTTTTGACTCTCAACAGATTTAAGAAACATCAAAGCAGGATGTCTGACCTCTGTAACAGATATATTAATGAAAGCTTGTCTAAGGAATGAAATGAATAGAAAATTGATACATTCATTATAATAAAAGGGTATATCTCACAAATGACTAGTTTTTGAAGGAATCAACAACGTATGTGTAAAACTCAATTGATTTACAAGGACTGTTTGGATTTTCAAAAATCTTCTGATTATGTCCTTCAAAGGGTCCCTTAATAAGACTAAACTATCATGGGAGGAAAGGGAAGGCTCTCTTATCCATATCTTATCAGATCAGTAACAGGCTAGAATATAGGAAACGTACATTAGAAATGAACGGTCAGCATTCATAACAGAGGAAGGAAGAATTACCAAAAATGTCCCTAAGGTTCTTGTGCTATTTAACTTCTTTTTTTAATATCTGGGAAAACAGGATGTATTGTAAAGGAAAAGTCCGATGATACAAAATCAGAATAGTAAGAATTAAGGCTACTTTGAAGAGCTGAAGGATTACACAATACTGAACAACCTGTCAATAAAATGAAAGATGAAATTCAAAGCTGATACTTGCAAAGTAATGCATATGCAAAGAAAGAAGGGACAACCCTAACAGTGGGTGAATAATCATGGTCTCCTCACTCTTTCATTAGTATTAACAGTCAATTTAAACCCTTTAATTACTGTTCTTGACATCCAGTAGCAATTAAAAATAAAATAGAAAGTTAGGAATTATTACATAATAGGAAACAAAACCAAAATATAACATGATCTACTGTATAATCCATATCATGCGCACAAGAATTTCAAAAGCAAGGTAAAAGCATAAGAAGTATAGAGACAGAAGACAGTTATGAATAAATGTATGGAAAAGCTTCTGCACTTAATCTCTGGAGAGATTAAATAGATAAGGAAATTTTTAATTTGAGAAAGAGAAGGAATGGGAAAACATTAATATGCTTAACGTATTATCTTGGAGTGATATCTTGTATATTCTTATTTTGGAGTAGACCATTTAGTTCTGGCTGATTTTATTCCTGCTTTTTCAAGATGATCATGTAGCCTTTGCCTACATTCAGTTATAGGTAATGACAGGGATGTAGGATGGAAGTTAAAAAGAAGAATTTTTTTTTTCTTTGCCTGTGCTCCTTGAAATCTGCCAGAGCATCAGCTACTACAACTATGTCAGAAGACAGGAGATGAAGCAAGTGAGATGAAATTTCTTCAGAACGCAGAGAAGGCGCAGATAGAATTAGATATACACAGTGAACACATTTTTTATTTAAAATTTGAATTAAGCCTTGAAATTTTCATCACAAAAGATCTACTTCTGGGAAACCCATTTAAGCTGTCAGTTGCTGTGGAGACAGGTAAAATTATGAAGAAGGTGGAGCATTTTTGTTGCCAATGAATGACATGTCTTATTGATACCATACCGCTCGCTGGTACAAGGTCATGGACCGTAAGCTGCAGTACGGGTTGCAAACTTCAGCATAATGAAAAATGTGCCCAAGACCTATGAATATAAAATCTTCATAATGCTGAACATAATAAGAAACAAACTTCCCAAGGCAGCTATGTGAAATGGATGAAGTGGTAATCTGATGATATGGAAGTGGTTTGTGTCAAGTGAAATATGTTGCATGAGGGGCATAAATTATAGTATGTCTCCTAAACCTTGTCACTTATTCATTGCATGTAATTCTATTATAACTGTAACCTTATTAACAAGCGGAAGGAGAAGATAAGCAAATCTTCTGTGTTTCATGGGCTTTTTAGGGAGGTCCTGAGCCTTCTGGCATAATATCCAAAGTAACTCCCAAAAGGAAACAGAAACCATAAGAAACTATTCAATAGTAAATGAGGAGTCTAGTCTACTGAAAGTAAATCATTCTAAGAGAAACATTTGAAATAAATGAATGCTTTAGGTTTCAGCTTTGAAGAATTGTTCTCATTTTCGTGAGATGTTTAAGTTTGAGTTCCATATGAACCTGATGTTTCAATACACTTACAGCAGTATTTAGCAGCTGCCACTTGATCTGAACAAACTGCTTTTTTTTCTCTTTATAAGAGCTGGGGTATAACCCAAAATTTCTAGTTATTAAGTTGTACCAGTTGAGTCTATTCACTGACAAGTCTGCGCCACTTCCAAAAACTATCTTCTCATTAGTTGTTTGTCCCCCAGTAACAAAGCTGTCATAGAGTAGAATAAGCTTCATAAGGAAGAGAACTTGTGAGTCAAATTCTGAAAAACCTACTCGTGTATGAATCTCAGTCCCATGCAGATGATCAGAAGAAAAAAGCTGTAATGTTTTTTTCCCTTAAGGTTCCTCCTAACTTACCTCAGGGAAGAGTAACCTAGTCTGTCTACCGGTGCCATGATCAGTATTACTTGAAGCAAATCTTCCAATTTTATCACTTGATTACAAAGTTACAGAATAGTTAGCATGCAGCTGAACTAATATTTTTCAATTAATGACATTGCATCCCTTGTCTATTTTAATACAATGCTCACTAAGCTACTGAAAAATCCTGCATCATGGAAATTAATTACAATACAAAGGGTCTGTTAAGGACTCGTCTTTCAATGAACCAAGATGTTAGTTGCACAGAACAAAGACCATAGGCAGACAAATCTGAGGTGAACTTTATATGGAAAGAGTGCACAACTTTATATGGAAAGTCTAAATTCAGGCACCTTCACTGTAATCATTGTAATTTTAACACATATATGGACAGTCCTGTTTAAAAAACATTATGATAGTTAGGAAATTAAACATTCATACAGTTAATCTTGGGTCCCTTGTGCATGTGACTCACAATGGTGAAACTGCACAAGACTGAACTGTTTTTGAATGCTCGAGATGGGGTATCATTCGGTCAGCAGGACAGAAGTCTCTTTTGGAGAGCTTGCAAAATGTTTAGCGAATGGAGTGGGGAGCTGCAGCCAGAGCAATGAGCATCATGAGTACGACAGCAAGAGTATTTCCACTGGGACCTGCATTGTACCGTAACTTCTGCTACAGTTTCCTGCAGCCAACCAAACTTTCACATATAAGTCCCAATTTACCTTAATCATTTTCTGGTGTCCAAAACCTGACATAGTAGAGCCTGATAAGCAGATCTACTCAGAGACTGCAGCTGAAACCAGTGTTAGTAACACTCTTAAAATATATAGCACTACCTGCTCTTGCAATGTGAAGTTGAGCATCTGCAATTTTTAAAATGTGTTTCTTTCTCATCTGTGAAAGAAAAAATACAGTATCCTAGTGAGTACGGGGAAGATAAAGGCTTTTTAAAAATTTTCAGATACAATAGAAAGGGCTATGAAAATATTTTATAGACTTTTCTTCAGAATTTGAATAATATCTAGTAAAAACTAAAGAAAATAATGCATTATATAAAGATCATTGTCAAAAGGTCAAACGGGACTGGTACATGATTATACTGTTAGAATTATCCTAATTCATACATGCAAGGGAGCTAAACTGAGGTTCCTCCAACAACTTTAATTATCTAAATTTTTAATGCTTGACTTCGTAACTTTAAGTTTCTATTAATATACTAGTATAAGTCTTCTTTACTTTGGTTCCAAATATGAACTAAGATAGTATTTTTGAATGTCTTTAAACAGAAATATATACTACAAATGCTTATAAAAATCAGTAAGTTATAAAAGGATGTATCACTAAAGCTTGTACCATTCTGTATTTGATTTACTGCTGGCATGGCATGAGAAATACATACTGGTAAAATATTCTTTGAATACATTGAGAGCTTTATGTTTTCTAGGAGGGAGAAACAATCTCTAAACTGACAGTGAATCAAGATTTATGTAATAGCTTTTGAGAGAAGAAGCTAGTAAACAGGATTTAAGCACAATAATGACTTAGATGTTTTACTTAATAGTCCTAGGACAAGATGTTTTGCTCCAACCAAATGATTAGAAATAGAAGAATGAAAGAGTGAAAAGGGGTGTGCCTCCAAAGAAACAGGGTGGGTTGTCTATTTTCTATGGATTCATTTTTTTTGTAAATTATCAGTATCTCTCTAAAGCAAAAAACAAGTCAAGAACTGGATTAGCAAAGATGTGGGAAGATCCTGATCACTCCGCACGGTTCCCGATCACTCCGCATGGTTCAGTGGGCTTCACATGAGCACAGAATAACTTGCTGAAGGGGACTGAAATAAGAACTGACACACAGCGCTATTTTCTGATATGAACACTCTGAACTGTATTTATATCACCTACTTTAGACAGCTAATGTGAATGTTTCAGTGACTCAAATTTAGGCACCTTTCTGCAGCAGGGTGATTCAGACTGCCCACACTGAAGAACTAGATTCACTCTGCAGTTAAAAGAAAGTTTCCACGAAATCCTTGCCTGTACCTAACATCAGCAAGGAGTGGAGTGAAATAGGAGCAGATCTTCAGGATGAAACACTGATTGTGATGACCTGATATCCACCCTACACATGTTAAAGGCTTCAGACCTACTCTAATCTGGAACTATGGATCTAAGTACTTGTTAATGATTGGAGTACATCTTCTGGCTATCCAGAAGAAGTCCACATTATGTTCTCCAAAAATGCTCTGTGATATGAATACAAGCATAGTAAGTAGACACAATGGGGAGATTTACTTCAAAAGCACATTCCTAGTTCATACTAAAATGTTAATCTAGGTGCACTTTCTCCGGATTCCAGGGAATGATTCAGAAGATCTTAATTAGAATCTACCATTCTATATCAATTATAAAGAACTATATACAAAAAAAAATGTGTGTGTGTGTGTGTGTGTGTGTGTGTGTGTGTGTGTGTGTGTGTGTGAATACTCTTTATATACTATAAAAAAGAAAACATACAGACTATAGAAACTTATATACTTCTACAGGAAAATGTAAGGTATCCATATTCCACAACAGAAGGCACAAGAACATACATAAACCTGGTTAAACAGACATCTAAATCCAGCTGAGAATCAAAGTGCCAAACACTTTTTTTAAGGTAAGTGACAAAAAAGTGCTTCTTTGATTCAGTAGCCTAGTGGTTAGGAAGCTGAAGAAATTTTGGCCTCAAAACAGAGAATATCATTTGTATGCTTTTTTGCTTGTTTATACTTTTACAGAGGTGATGGGGTTCTTGAAAAAACCTGCCTGACTTTCTTCTGAGATTACAGCATCTAAATTCCATATAAAGTCATTTTAAGGTCCAACTTAAGAGGACTGAATACAGTCCTGTTGCATGGCATGACTATAGGATTTGGATTTGGTAATTCAAGCACTGTAATACTGCCTATGCTCCAAGCCTTCATTTCTAGATAAAACAACACTTGTCATTTTTGCTTGTTTTTCTGTTTGCTGATATCACGCTCCACTTCATATGCTGAGATCCTCCTCTGTCACATGCATATTAAAAATGTTGTTTGACAAATGTAAACAAATGAACAGCTTCGCTTCAACTACCTATGTGTAGCTATACATACATATAAATATATACACATATTTGCACATCATAAATAGCAATATAGGATTCTATCTTTAATAATCAGTTTCAGAATTTTGCAAGTATTTGGTAACTGACTGACTTTTTTTATGCATATTAGGAATTTATCAAAAAAATACCCTAACCTGTCTTTACACAAAGATTATCCTGGAATGTGATCCTCTGCCTTCTTTATTTGTCAGGTGATCATGCTTTCTTCGTAGCGGGAACATATGCTGGGAATCAAAACATTTAAAATTGTCTTTTCTTTATGAGCTCCTGAACAACTTACATTTAACAATTTCTGTCTTTTAAAAACGTGCTTGATTGAGTGAGAGTGATTAATTTTGAGAATCAAAGCAACAGCATAAAAGATCTGTTGAAGGAACTAATCACAACTATGAAGTGCAGAAACTAGGAATACTGTCAGAAACATTCCATCAAGCACTTGTGCCTGATGAGGTTTTGAAAGCAAATACAACTCTAAAGAATTCATATGCAAAACAAGTAAAAATAAATTGAGGCCTCACAACCAAAGCAAAGTTACCCTACGTAACTTCTTTCACCTCCATTTCCTTTCATGTGCTGCTGTATGTTGATCATGGAATACCTCTTTTTATCCTTCCCTGCCTCCTTTTTTTTTCTCCATTTGCTTTCATTTTGATCCAATTTTCAGAGCGCTTCCAAATATCTTTCTCTCTGGGTCGCTTCTCCTTTTCTTGCCCCTAACGTCATCTATAAATACAAATTCACATATCATCTCTGTCCGATTCACAGACCTCCCTTTCTTTTTACAAATCAGTTTCTATTCAAACTAAAACCAGTTTTATCAATATCTACTCATGAACTGAACTACATGTTCTTATGTAGTTCTTATACATGCTATGTTCATAGCTCTTATACAATAGAGTGATCATAGTTTCTGGTTCAGTATATGTATGTTTGTTTGTGCCCAAAATCTGAACCAGTAACAGCTATGAACTTACAATCTCTCCAAGAAGTAGGAGGATTTTTTATTTTTAAATAAACTGTTTCCTTTCTCTATTGATAAGTAGCACGAGGCCAAAAAGAAGCACTCCACTTTTATCTACTTAGAATTAGTAAAATAGCTGCACCGGGACCAAGTATTTTTTATATCATGATTATAATAGCAAATGACCCATAGGGAAATGTAGTGATGGGGTGTACTGTTTTACCTTAATCCCAAAATGATGCATAGGAATAATTTTGCTGACACAATACTTTTCACATTATGCAGGTTCAGGTTATAATCACAATATGCTTTTTGTTTTATTAATTTATTTTACAAAATTTTCAAAGATGCTTTTTCACTGTTCTGGTGTTCCATCCTGAAATTTGGATTTATTTGCTGTTACCAAGAATGCAGTTAACACATCAGAAATGTCAACAAATAAAGTTTATGTCTGTTGGCAATGTGCAAGCTAGGAGGGAAGATTAAGAGAGCTGCAAGCAGATCTTTAGCCCTGTAGTGCCACGCACTTCTACAACATGTTATGCTCTTGCACAGTCTCCAATTTAGACTGAGGTCACATCTGCCATTGGTATTGCACACTTTTAGGTAGTAATAGCTTATTTCATACAATCTGAAACCATTTGCCTTGGACCAAAACCAGCACTCCTTTTCTTCTTTAAACGAAAGAAAAATTATGAATTTTTTTAATATAAAAATGAAGCTTTTTTCAAAGCTTATGAGCAAGTTTTTAAAAAAGAATTTACAGAATTCATATTAATTTTTACATTTGTATTTGATGGCTTTTAACACTGTCTCCCATAACATCCTCCTAGAGAAGCCCTGGAAGTGTTGGTTAGATGAGTGGACAGTGAGGTGGAGTGAGAACTGGCTGAAAGGCAGAGCTCAGAGGGTTGTTGTCAGTGGCGTGGAGTCCAGTTGGAGGCCTGTGGCTAGTGGCATTCCCCAGGGCTCAATACTGGGTCCGATCCTGTTCAACTTTTTCATCAGTGACCTGGACAAAGGAGCAGAGTGCTTCCTCAGCAAGTTTGCTGATGATACCAAGCTGAGAGGAGTGGCTGATACACCTGAGGGCTGTGCTGCCATTCAGAGAGACCTGCACAGGTTGGAGAGCTGGGCAGAGAGGAACCTACTGAGATTCAACAAGGGCAAGTGCACAGTCCTGCACCTAGGGAAAAATAACCGTAGGCACCAGTACAAGCTGGGGGCTGACCTGCTGGAGAGCAGCTCTGCAGAGAAAGACCTGGGAGTGCTGGTGGATGACAGGTTGACCATGAGCCAGCAATGGGCCCTTGTGGCCAAGAAGGCCAATGGTCTCCTGGGGTGCATTGGGAAGAGTGTTGGCAGCAGGTGGAGGGAGGTGATCCTGCCCCTCTACTCAGCCCTGTGGAGGCCTCATCTCGAGTCCTGTGTCCAGTTCTGGGCTCCCCAGGACAAGAGAGACATGGAGCTACGGGAGAGAGTCCAGTGTAGGGCTACAAAGACAATCCGAGGGCTGGAGCACCTGCCCTATGAGGAACAGCTGCAAGAGCTGGGCCTCTTCAGCCTGGGGAAGAGAAGACTGAGGGGGGATCTTATCAATGTGTACAAGGACCTGAAGGGAGGGTGTCAGGGGGATGGGGCCAAACTCTTTTCAGTTGTCCCGTGTGACAGGACAAGAGGCAATGGGCAGAAATTGAAGCACAGGAAGTTCTGCCTGAAGATGAGGGGGAATTTCTTCCCTGTGAGAGTGACGGAGCACTGGCACAGGTTGCCCAGAGAGGCTGTGGAGTCTCCTTCTCTGGAGATCTTCAAGGCCTGCCTGGATGCAACTCTGTCTAACATGCTGTAGGTGACCCTACTTGAGCAGGGGGTTGGACTAGATGATCTCCAGAGGTCCCTTCCAATCTTACTGATTCCATGATTCTATGATTATGTTGATTATTATTCAGTGTTACTCAACAAAACAAAAAAACTATTGGCAATATTACACTTCTCTGCTCCAAAGTTGATGCAGTAATTATGAAATAATGGCATTAAAAATTACCATGTTAATGAAAAATTTAATTTTCCACTCTCAAATACAGTATAATACTTTTGTCTTAAAGTCAACATCATGGTAAAAGGTAGGTGAGTAGCATTTTGCTTGGAGCTAGCTTATTTTCACAGCAATTTTGTAAGGCTGCAGTCTAGCATAATGTCATTTTTTTATTATATTCTGAAGTGAATTTTGACTTTTCTGACTACAGCAGAATGGCAAAGATTGTGCATTTTCAACACATCATTGCCAGTTCTGTCTTGGAACTGCTTTTTTCTTGGTTTGTCTTTTGCCTACACACTTTCCAAAGTGCTGATGATTGATAGGTATAAATATATATGTATTGGTATTTGTCATTAATACATCTCTCTCTCCTTCAAATGTGAGGGAAAAAAACATAACAAACTTGTTCCTAAAATCTTCCTTCGGTGTCCTATTCACATTGAGACAGATTCAAACACACTATTCTACAGTATTATTCTCCAAACAATTTCAAATTACCTCATAAGGAGAAAAATCTTACCTATCAATAGTAAAGTTATTCTATGCGGAAGCCATTAAGGAAGTTAATAAGATTTCAAGTTGAAATCCTGTGAAGTTTAGAAAGACACTTACATATGTATGCTTGCTGGGGTGGCCAACCTGGAGCTCTTGAGCTGCAGCTCACATGGGACACCCACACATGGGCTACATCCTGTCATTGGCGGTGGGCTCTATTGGCACTGGAGCTTTGGACAGAGCAACGGAGACACGGAAGAGCCAGGGAAGCTGATTATAGCAAGGACGCCTTTCACCGAGAGTGATGGGACTACTGAGAAGGGGCATCTGCTGCCTGTGCCCACTGGCAGAGCTGCCTTCCTGAGGGCTGAGAGACACAGGCTGTTTCTGGGGCTCTTGGACACATGAAGACTTTAACGTGCAGCTTCTAAGATCACTACTGCGAAGGGAGGATGTAGGGCTGCTGAGGGAACTTTGGTGTAATGACAAGAAATAGAAAATTACCGTAAGTTACGTGGTAAACATTATCAACTAAAAATAAAATACAGGCATTAATTACAGTGAAGTCATAAATTCAGAGTTTGTAAACATTCCCTACTACTGTAAAAATTTGAGCAAAACTACTATAGCAACACATAAGCTGAAGTTATAAAAGATGTCCTTTAGTTACTGCTTCTTTTGTTCCTCCAGATACTGTTGTACTTGGATGGTGTTCCCCTATTTTCACATAGCTCGGCAGATGCAAACTGCTCCACTTCTTGCTTTTGCTAAGAGGGAAAAAGTGTTGATTATCCTTCTCTTGCTCATAACCCAAAGAATAGCAGAAGTATATACTGGTTTACTTGTTAAGCAAATAACTAATTCTCCCCCCAAATAAGTCCAGGAAAGAAAATTCTAGATGAAGAAAGAAGTCCTGGACTTACTAAAATGCAACACAGTTTTGCCGTGGACTTTGCCAAAACCAGTAACCCTCAATCAGGAACACTTGCGATGACATACCACATGCAGCAGAGATGATTTCTGAAATACAGATAAAACTAAGCTTGCGCTTGACAAAATGGAAAAGTATTCCCATCAGAGCTTGACAGAAAAAGCACCAAAAGGAGGCTAAATCATGAATGCAAGAAGACTACATTAAATGATATTTCTTTTGGTGTAACTGACAGATAAAACTATAGTGAAGATGCAGAACCAGAATGCTAAGATAATTTGAAAAAGGAAGAAGCTTTAAGAAACGACTGAGCAAATGGAAAGAAGCAGCACAGAATGAAGCTGCTGAATATTTGTGGACAGATTATCTTAATAAAGGCTACACAAATTAAATACAAAGGCCTGACAAGGATCAGAGGAACGACAACAGGTAGAGGCACTCTAGTAACCTAATCAATGAAAATTACAGCACACTGAATTGGCTGCTCCTAAAGCTATCCAGGGAGACCAAATAGTTGGCGAGCTTGCTGTACCTAGCGTGAAATTCATCAAAATAATCCAAGAAAAGAAACTTTATCCCCCCAATGCCATGCAGATAAAACAGAATAATTGTCTACAGGCGTATAAGACTCATTAAGGCATGCTGAGGGAAGAACATTTTGGGATTGTGTCATTTTTTTTTCAGAGATGTCCTAAGGTGGCTGTGGGGATGCTGAAAACTTACTATGGAAGGTTTAGTAAAGGACCAAGGCAGGAAAAGGGAGTGACTAAGATGAAATATGGATGGGGAAATAGAGGGAAATAGGACAAAAAGAGGAAAGTCACATGTAAACAGACAGCTGTTCTGTATGCTTACCTGACAGCATCCAAGAAGCTGAGAAAGAGATAGGCAGGATATTCTCAGAGACTATACAGCTCCAGCAGTTCCAATCCCCCCACAGCAGTGGAGTTGCTGAAGAGCTCTGTGCCGTTTGAAATGGTACATCATAACACTGTAGAAGACAGCTGGAAACTCCTTCTGGGAGGAGAAAGGCCCTTACTCTTCCCAAAGACTTGCAACTGAGGAACAGCTTTAGTGCCCTCCAGGCTGAGGAGGAGCTAGGCATGGCTTCAAGGGAAGCAACTGGAGAGAGTCCAGCATAGGGCTACAAAAATAATTAGGGGAGTGGTGCATCTCCTCTATGAGGGAAGGCTGCAAGAGCTGGGACTGCTCAGCCTGGAGAAGAAAAGACTGAGAAAAGACTGATATATCAATTTCTACAAATACCTTAAGGAAGAGTGTCAAGAGGATGTGGCCAGACTCTTCACTGGTGCTCAGCAACCACTGAACAAGAGGCAATGGGCACAAACTCAAAACATGAGAAGTTCCACCTGAATATGAGGAAAAACTTCTTTACTGTGAGAATGACAGAGCACTGGAACAGGTTGCCCAGAGAGGTTGTAGAGTCTTCTTCTCTGGAGATATTCAAAATTCACCAGGACTGATCCTGTGCAATGTGCTCTAGGTGACTGCTTGAGCAGAGGTGTTGGACTAGATGATCTCCTGAGGTCCCTTCCAACCTCAGCCGTTCTGTGATTCTGTGACTGAGCCAAGTGCTTGATCACCACAATCTATTTATCCCATATTCTTACTAAATGCTATTTGTTAGTGTATTCTGTCTTTTCTTTATTCGAAAACTGTGTGTGTAAATGCTAGAAACCTTCAAGATGAGATCAGGTGGATGAGGTGGATATAGGATAAGAGATCTGAAGTATCAGCTACTAGAATGGCTGGTGCATATCAATATATATTATAAAAAATGCATAATAATGTTACCCTGTAATGCTTTTTCATTTGAACAATGTACCTGACCCCCTCAACTTTCAAAAAGACATCACACAGGACTGATATAAAATTACTAGTCACTGAGCAATAAACAGCCAAAGATATGTGAAAATTGCATTGCATTAATTTTTGAGATGCGTATTAAATTAGCCTCTATCAGATGACCATAAAATTCTTCCTAAAGGAGGTCTGATTCCAGCTTTGTTTTTGGACTGGTGGCAATAAAGGAGGAATTCACAGCTGAAGTGAAAGCAATAAAATTAATCTCAAAAAGTCTTTTATGTCCATTCATCTGCATTCCACCAAATATCTATCTGCTCAGTCACGGTTATCTATATTACTAGATGAGAAATGCTTCTTTAGTTCCCGTATCTGTCTACATCACAGTTCTGTATCAATATGAATATAAATATATCCCACCCCTCTCAGTCCACTCTTCATCCTGCTTTCTCTGAAAATCAAATACATTCCTAGTTGCAATGTATTTGTTGTTTTTCTCACTCTGCTGTGACAAAGCTTCTCTGAAAATTGCTGAAAATGAATATTCCAAACAAGAGCATAATGATGTTAATCACAAAGAAAAGCAGTGCAGTATTCATTTATCTTAACTATTGCTTGAAATAATCTTGCAAAACTGCTTCTGGCCATGTTAAAGGTTTGTTTTAAGTACTTACTTTCAGTTCATATGTATATAATATGACGGCTCAAATTGGTGTTTTTGTTGTGCTTCACATGAGAAGACATTAGAAGGGATGGGAAAGATAACTAGTGAAGGTCAGCATTGTATAATCAGTAGATTCATCACATGTCAAATATATAAAATTCATGAGAACTTCATTTCCTTAAACTTCGTGATATTTGGAATACCTCTTGCATTTTGATGAGCAGCCCTTGGATTTCTCGAAACCTGCCCAATTAAAAAATAATGAACCTATTCTTTCTGAAACTGACTCATTATCCTAGAGGTTTCCAATAGAATCTTAAAACTCAGTTTTATACCAAATTATTTTGTGCCTGTTGGCCAGTGATACCTTTGCAACCCTCCAAGGCGCTTCTGAAGTCAAGTGATTTCCCCATGAGAAAACATTAAAGCTGCTGTTATTCCCACTGTAGAGTTCACATCGATGCTCAGAAAGCAAATAAAATTTCTAGTGAAAACAGACAGAACGCACAAGATGTTCAAGATCTATCTGACACCATGCCACAGAACAGCTTAAGAGAGGAATGGGTTCATCTCCAGTGAAAAACACCGGGATTTCTGTCACTAATTCTCTGCAGATTTTTGTTTTATAGTGTTATTCTCAATAAACATAATTATAGGATGAGAACATCAAACCCAACCAAAAACAGGTTACAGGTAGTTCCTTCTCTTTTTTTGTGTACATATTTGTGTGAGAAAGAATACATATTTTGGAACTACTTGAAGCTTACCAATGCCTTTAACAATATTCTTGACATATGTCTGCTACATATTTATATGCATTTGTAGTAGTTACACCTCCTGCACTTTCAAAAGGACTTACTCATATGCAGAACAGAAGATCTTTTTACGTAGGCTCCTGTTTGTACTCTTCATCAGTTTTCGAGGATTCAGCATAGTGAGAGCAAGCAACACACATTTGAGGAAATGTGCTTCCTTTAAACAAAACTGATATATCAAAAGGGATTAGGTCACCTGCAAATCCACTGTCCTTTGGACAGTAGCTACCTACTACATGAACTGTGTTAATCCAAACTGGTCCCTACAGAACCTCACAGTTAAAGCGGGAGATTTGTTTCTTTAAATTACTTTAAGAAAAAAGGCCTTTTATCACTACTGGCAAATCCTAAGAAGGTGATAGCCATGTGCAATTCATTGTATTTTGTTTAACTAAGGATCAAATGAGCATTGAGTTTCCCATCAAACCCCTTGGAAGATTATTCCATAAACCGTAACACTTCTCAATGTTTTTTTAGATCTTTGCTGACCGCTTGCAATCTAGTAGCTGATTACTGATAATTTAAACAACATTGTCAGCACAAGAAGAAAATAGGAACTGTTTAAATATTTCTCAGGAGGGAAGAAATAAGGGAAAAGCAGAACAAACTTTCTGTGCTGACCAATTTTCAAGCTGATTAAGCTTTTTATTAAGAAAAGCTACAGGATCAAACAGCAATGTTAGCCTACTTCACAGCTACCTCATGTTTACATAGATTTACTATAGAAAAGGTTCTCCATGGAAAATAAAAATAATTTTAGCAACCTACTCTCAGTCTTTTCTATTAAATTCTTTTGTTTTACATGCAGTAATTATTTACTGGGTAGAAACAGAGCAAGCAGACTATCTAGCTCAGCACTGAGCGCTTTCATTCCACAAAGAGATTCTAGATCCAGGATGTTCTTTTCAGTCTGTTTTCCAGTGGCTACTTTGCACAAAAATATTTATAAATTTGTTGGACTGGAGCCTAGAAGAGTGCATTAATTCTTTCAAAACAGTATCCTGCTATGTGCTGACAAACAGCTGCACTACAAACATTTTCACTAGCAAAATGCTATTACTCATGCACAGTGGAATTGCTTCAAAAGGAAAGATAGTATACCTGCCTCCAGAAGAGCCGTGAAGATACTCACTCAAAGAATAAGAAGTGTGCGCTCAAATCTCTTAACCAGCAGCATCATTCTCAGGATTTTTTCCCTTGGTTTACTGCCTTACTCACCTTGATGGTGGATTTGACCAACTATCCTCACGCATTATACTGTGTACCCTTGGCTCCTAAACAAAAAGATGCCACAAGGCTCGAAGGTGTCTTAAAATATGAGGTTACAACAGTGAATATGGTAATGGCCTAACCCTTTGAGGAAGCATTAAGTATTCTAGCAAACATGAGGAATGTTAAAAAATCTGTTCTCTTCTTTTGAAATAAGGAGATATGTATCTGTTCGCATAGAATGGACTAGTCTAGGAAGAAAAGAATGGTTTGGAAATTAAAGAGAAAAGAAGATTCCACCATAAGCAAGTGAAAAGTTGTCCAGAGTATGTGTATGTATATATATATATATATATATGTATGTATGTATGTATGTATGTATATAGTTTGCCTTGGCTAATTACTTCCTTACTGTTGAATGACATGCATGCAGCTTGCTTGTAAAATTAAACCAAGAGGTTTTTTTCAAGCAGAAGTGTGTATGAATGTTAAATTTCTACTATATCTAGTACACCTTAGCAGACATCTTTGCTTGCAGATTACTGAGACAAAAAGATAATGTACAGATCTGATAAATGTGTATTTTGTGGAATAAATACCAGTAATATTTATAAATTTGCTTTTCATATTGACACAGGAGTATTAAATGTTAATAGATACAAATATCTATTAATTGCAAAATGTGGCTGGTGGCGATTACTGTCATCTTCCCCAAATGCTTATTGTATACATCCACCTGGTTCTTGAAAAATAGGACTAGCACATCTCATGTGAAATGATTTAAGCTGATGTAAAATTTGATTTCTATATCTCTACACTGAATTAATGCAAAGGTATAGGAACTCTCAGTACTGTTTTGACAAGTTTTATTCTGCTGTATCAGTCCTTCCCACGTGACTCATCTGCACAGTTACTGCCTTCAACAGTTTGATCAGCTCCCTAAGACCAGTCAAGCCACAGAATGGAAGGAGAAGATTAGCACTTATGTATCAGCCATTAAAGCGATGATGATCCTAATTTGCCAACTCCATTAGTCTTTCTAGAAAGGTTTATTGTGTGTGCTGCACAATAATTGTAATAGTGACGTTGAAAGGACTATAAAAGATCATCTAAAAGTACATAAATCGATATTAAAACTACATGTATGATTCTTTAGCTTAACTGCAGTTTATAGACCTACATTTGATTTGTTCAACACTATAAACTAAAATCTGCATGGATCTGCTAATCAGCTCCATAATTCTCTTTCTCTTGAGTTTGATCTTTTTGGTATTTCAGCTAATAAGGATAGGCAAGTTCTACAGAGTTTCTTCTCCTGTCACAGGCAGATTGAGCTTGAGAAGCCCATTAAGCATGAAGGTAATGTCAATGACTATCCTGCTACCACAAAAATGGAAATTGTTCTGGAATATTTGAAGGAGCAAAAACTAGCAACCAAAGCAAAACTGTTCAAATACTAAAAGGATACCAAAAGTGAGAATCAGATCTCACTTATAATCCTAAAGTCACCAAAGAGTTATAACATACCTTGAAAAAAAAGCTGTCTGGTACATGGTAAAATTTCAGCAGACTATCTGAGTGTAATGTGTTTATGTATGTGTGTTATTTATATATGGATGGATGGATGGATGTCCACACACTGTGGTTACTTAAGATCCACAGACTCTACTACTTCTGTGCATTATTCTCAGTAGAAGACATTAGTCTCTTGTGCACAAATCGGTAGAGAGGAACAATTTAAATCCATTTGTCAGATAAGGAAAAGCTTCACTTGAGCAATGATCTCTATTTATGTGTTTAAATATCTGCCAGCAACCAGATTTTGGTATACAAGGTGTAAAGAATTTGCGGTTTGGCTAGTTTCTGTACTGAGCATAGCTTGTGCTCTAGACAATGATTTACAGTGTCCAGCTGGAGCTGCTTTTAAAAGCAAATTCAGACTCTAAATTACTAATTAACAAGGTACAAAGATGCTTGCACAAAGGATCCATCAATTATTGTGGTAATCTCAGTGGGATATGAAGCCAATGTCCTTTAAAAGGACAATTAAAAAATTAAGGAATATATTTATTTGTACTACTTTTGATACTTATATAATAGAAAAATGCTTAAATAGTATGTACATCACTATTTTGTAATGAAATAACACTACAGTCATGTAAGTCTCATGAGGATGTGTTAACATAAATATAAAATATAAGCTTGTAGAAAGAATTGTCCTTTCTTTGCATTTATTGCTTCATACAATTATATTTCACTTTTGCTTATTTACTGTAAAAATTATTTCTGATTTTCTGGAAAAAAGTGCAATTAATTCTCAATCAAGTTCTGCCACCAGCTGCATTCAATGGAGTTAGGTAGAAATCACTGAAATTTTAACTAACAAAACTATTATAACCAAAGTATTTATGTGCCCCACAACCAATCTGATTACAGTCAGTTTATACATGTTTTTTAATTACTGTCTCATTAATTAAATAAGAAAGAGGCTTCGGAGTTCTCATTCAAAGAATGGTACTAGACTTCTGAAGATCAGCTCTAAGAACAAATTAATCACTGTTTCAGTTTTCAATTTCAGGAAACCATTTCTGGGAGTCCTTTCACTTTATCAGCCATGCCGCATTGCAAAGACAGGTGTTTGCATTTAATCAATGCATTTTAGTTATGTTCCAGGTATTCAATTAACAAATGCTCATTGCTAGCTCATAGCCAGCATGATGGACCATTCTAACAGCAGCAAAGAATATCGCTCCTGGCTTTTCACCAATTCAATAAATAAAGCTCCCCTGTGCTGTTCTTTTAAATACCTTAATTTTTAAATTAGATTTTGATTTTCTGCTCAGAAACACCTAAATATCTGTTGAGCCACAATAACCTATTTTGCAACTTAGACTACCAAGGTCTTTCTTTCCAGCTATTTTTATTTTATTTTATTTTATTTTTTGCAACTGTACTGTCAGCAGAGGATACATTGCATTACAAATGTGAAAAGAAGATTTTACTACGGAAGTTTTTTATGTGGGCCAACTTTGTCATTTTCAACACTGCTTTAGACACAGGTATGTTATGCAAATTTTAGAACAGATAAGAATACTGTAACCACTAGACTAGGTAAGAATACCATAAACTGCCAAAGCGCTAAGTGGTTAAAGAGAATATGTCCTGAGTCAGAAACTGTTCAAGAGGTATTTTCGGATTTCTCCACACTGCAATAATACTGACGGACAAAACAATATATTGCTCTTTTCATCCAAGGATTTAAAATTGCTCATATACAGTTTCACTTGAGATGTTGAAGTCATAAAGTCAAAAGCTAGTATCAGAGAAATAAATATTGATATTCTGTGTTTATATCAGCTTTGTGTATCTGAATAAGAAAACAAAGCAAGAAACAGTCACTGTTAGTACTTAAAGGATCTTTCTTTCTAAAATATGCTATCAGTTTAAGAAAAGACGGAAAAGACATTTCAACTTCAGCTACTGTACACTGGGTGCACATCATCCCTTTATTCTGATCTTTTACAGCATTGGTTAAGTTTTAGGGACTGGCACACATTAAAAAAAATGGCACCCACAAAATAAAAGACATTTAAAAATTCTGCAACAGTTTGTGAAGTCTGATGACTGCTGACTGGATACTCAGGGCATGCCAAAAAGAGAAATGCCACTGCTTTCAACAATTTATGTTTTAACAATACTATGTGGAGTTTTATAAGACAAAACTGCATAGAGTTTTAAATTTGTATAGAAAAGATTAAAAAAAGGAAAAAAGAAATGTATAACAGTACACACATATGCAATCTAATGGTTGCCTCATAAACCCAAAACTTCAACATGCAATAAGTAGCAGAACCCCACTAAATTCACCACATTAACTACCAGATCAGTAGTATATTATCAGTATAATAACAAGCTGAGAGCTCCCCTAAGCTAGCGATGGACTCTCACTGTGATCCTTCGTCCCAGGTAGATGACATCGTTCAGTTTTGGAGAACAGATGACTCTCATAGTATGGCTCATCAAATCTTGGTGACGCAGGTACAAAGTCAAGTGCAAACATGAGGATTGCACCCAAGAATGCTCATCAGTTGCCAGTGGCTTCTTCTCCGTTATGCCGTAAGACTACTGCAGCACTGGCATACTGCACATCGCATTTGGCTGCCATGTGAGATAAAATGGACAAAGCCTTTCTCTTGAAGTTGTCCAGTGATCTGAAGACATCTACCAGACAGCAATCATCAAAAGTTTGAGCCACACTTTCTCAACACGCCCTCAGGTACACGTTCCTACATACTCTCCCATGTAACTTCCAGATCTTTTTTTTTTTTTTTTTTTTTTTTTTGAGGTGTTTAGCTATCAGATCAGCTTGCTGGTCCAGGCCACCATGTTAGATTGCCTAGCCCTGACACGAGGGGAGCAGGGAGGAGGCACAGCCAGAGGCAGGAATGGAGAACATGGTTACCTTGGTTAACAGCAGACTCCCATCCAATGAAGTTAGGTGTAAATGAAAGCACATACGACAGTCAGGACCTGAGCTCGTTATAATTTTTCTTTCTTAGGTTTCAAAGAAGCATATCCTAGAAACTCACAGCCTGCTCTCTCAAGTTATGGAGCACAGATATACCTAATTCTTATGACAGACAGAACTGTGCAAAAGCTGTGGTATTCTCTTTGGAAAGAGACCTGTTTCAACTACTTATTACACATCAAGCTTGAATCTTTGAAAACTACCCACTTAGCAGACCAATGAGCTCTGAAAGAACTGTTTAACAATAGAAATGCCAATACGTCTTGATTAGAACTTTTTGCATTTTGGAGCGTGATCAGTCAAGCTGAATCACAGCTGCTTTCCTAGATTATAAGAAAAAGGCAAAACCTAGCCTCTGTATCGAACAAGACCAAGTGGCACAGGAAAGAAGAGGAATGGCTCAATTCTTTTCCCTACCTTCTTCTCTGCACCCAGCTCATCCAGAACTTTGACCAGCATGAATACACTTTAACAGTCTTTCTCCTTTCTCCCAGGCAGGGTTTAAACCTGCAAGCAAGGATTTAATACCTGACATACTGAATGCAAAGTGACTCAAGTAATGAGAGAAAGAAGTACCCCCACTCGTATTTCATTTATCTTCTAGTAACAGACCCTTATCCTACCATTCATTCTACCCTCTACTCCCTCCCTAATTCCCTAAATCAGCTTTCTCTGGGTCTTACTACCTATACCTACAGCTGCACTTCCGTGACTCTTGCTTGGACTCGAAAGCTACAGACTGCTACTCTCCTAAAGACTGTCCGAAACAAAAACAAATAAACAAACAAGAAGATAAAAATCTGGGATCTACAGGACAAGAAAAATGGTTGTTCCAGATTCAAATGTTGCAGCTATAAATACCAATGCCTAACCCAAAAAGCTACCTCCACCACACAACTGAAATCACCAGAAAAAATGAAACTTAGAAAAAAGTGATTCAAAGAGAAACAGAAAACTGAAGACAGAAAACTGTATCCTGAACTAAGGTGAACCTAGAGCTAACGTACACAGGATTCTGCTTTCCATTTCCAGGAGCATCAGTCAACATGATCAGACTTTTGCTAGGATAACTGAGCCTAAAGATCTTTTCCCTACTGTCATGCTTCACTTCTAAAAAAAAAAAAAAAAAATCAGTTTAAGAAAGTTGTTTTAGTTTCCTGTGTTAATCACTGCCTCCCGCCCTCAATGAAAAAGTCCAAGGTCATAACAGACACTTTCAAAAGCCCAGCTCAGATGTAAGAGATGACAACTGCAGCGACACGTGCAAAGACACTATTTTGCCAGATGCAAGGTACTTCTACATACCTCTGCAGCTCTCACAACCATGGCAGCAGCCAGGTACATCCTCATGCTGTATTATATCACAGTCTGATGTGTAACAAACCCATCCCGAGTGCTGATTTCCCTCCAAAAGAAACTTGTGCGAAAGCCAGATGAGAGCCTCAGTGGTCTCTAGGAAGTGCCCAAAGGAGAAGTCCCAGCACGAGAAACTCAAAACATACTTCAGAGAGATGAAGACAAAACTTATCAGAGACATCTGTGGCTACCAGCACACTTATGGCAAAAGCTACTGCTACGGCGACTTGGGAGGAACGTTTTGGGCAACAGAGCTGTTGCCTTAGAGTGCACGATGTACTACTGGCTGCACTAAGCATCAGGTTCGAATTAATCAGATTCCCCAAACAGGAGGATTAGTAGGCTGACTTAGCCTTTGATCTTTCTGACATGTATGATGCGAGCTCTGTGTAGTTTATCACCATGCATATGTTTGCATTCAGGTGTTTGCCCACGTGTTTTTCAGATGTAAATTAAGGTTTCAACCTGATTAACAAACAACTATCTTGGTAAAGTGCAGCTTGCCTGTTTTTTTTTTCAGTCCTAGAATGTGGCTTTGAGGCCACTCCACGTAAAAACGATGACTTTACACACACGCATATCCACAGATATGATTGCATTACTCTGCAAGCATATCTAATTTAACATAACAGCCCCATCAGGCACCTGTTAAAAATAGTTGAGACTTCAATTTATTTTGGGAGCTTCGTCCTGCTATTTTAAACCCACCAGGTCAGGGAGCAGGTCCGAGGCTCCACTGTTAGCACAGTGGCTGTAAAAATGTTTCTTTCAGGAGGAAAAAACAGCTCGCGGTGTTCGGTATCCTTTACATCTGCTGCTCAGCTGGAAACGCTGTTAAAAGGCCATTAGAACCTTAAGGTAACAGACCTCGCCGGCTCTGAAAGCCATACAGCAATTTGCTATTTGTGTTAGGGGTATCAGCCCTCGCCACTTCCTTTTCACGGGCCGAAAACAGCTTCTGTCATGAGCCGTGAAAATCAATTCCGCAATAACTAGGCTAAAACGCAGCTCGAGGTATTCCACCTCGGGGCTGGAGCTACCCAGTAGAGCCTCCTTCTGGGCACACGGCGCTTCTACAGCCGCCGCGCCGGCGACGCTTCGGAAAAGCGAGTAACAGGCCCGGTGCTATTAACAACTCCCAACTTTGCTCGCAGGAGCCTTGCCCCGCGACGCGCGATGCTACAGGCGGAATTACTGCTTTGCATGTGGTTAGCGGGAGCCTGCCGGCCTCTGGGGCGCTCAGCACTGCAGCGATCGCCTTCACCGCCGCTTCTCCCGCGGAAGAGTGTTTTTGCAGGCGCTCAGCAAAATAACGTGCCATCGCTTCGCTTTGCTGAAAGGAAAAGGTTGTGTCAGTGAAACAAGCTCCTGCTGGTGGTCTTGATGAGAGTCTCCTATAGCAAGAGCTAAAAAACTTCAATAACGGGACCTTATTTTCTGAATGCGCGCAGGAGCTCTGTAGCAATAAATAGTGAAGAAAGGAAGCCTTAGTTTCAGTAGATTTTAGCTGTTTTTACATATAGGAGGACTGAGTGTTAAGAGTTTTTACCAGTATTTGCAATACTTTTTAAATTCCTTCTGCATCCTGTAATGTATCTCTCAGTTTAGCAGAGTAACTATGCTGCTTTTAAACACTAGCCTTTATAAGCTGTTCATAGGAATTTGTAGAGAAGTGCTAATTCTTTTACACATATTTAAACTGCTAAAATAATTATGCTTGGTAGTATGAATAGTCAAAACCACAGAGTGAATGTTCCCTTCCCAGGGAGATAGCACCCATTAACCAGGTATGAAGGGTAGCATAAAGTCATAGTTCACTGAAAATGTAATTTCATTTTGCTAGTAATGTGAGTGCTGATACTTTGATACTGTAATGGAGTTTTAAGCACCAAGCTTGTTATTTCAACTGGAAACTTTAATGTAATTATACATTTTTACTTTACTAAGCAGAAAGAAAGATTAGTATGCATAGTTTTCTAACATACATTGTGTGAAATAAGACAGAGATCATACAGCGATACTGCAAGATCTTCAAGTCATTCAAAAGAAATGGCAGGTGGTAATTTTGAAGACAAATTACCCAGAAAAGCTTTTATTGTTGATCACTTGTTATAAGATTTGCCATTTGCAAGTAATTGTACATTCAGCTGAAACTGACCTTTTATGAGAGCCAAGCGGTAATATAAATGAAATGAATATATTCTTTATTGCAGTAATATAAAAAGAATGGCCTGAGCTTTTAATGTAGTGCTTGACCTCTCTGGTGTCTGAACACCACCTAATCTCGGGAGTATTTCACAATACCATATGATGGAATAAGTACTAATATAGCATTAGAACAGTTTAACACATTAGCACTTGGAAGTGTAGAAAATATTATAGCTTTAGGTATGCTCTTTGATTATAAATCAAACTGTCAACAGAAAGAAAAAGGATGATTAGAGGACAATACGCTGACATTCACAATTACACTAATTATTAAAGCATTGCTATTTCTATTTTAAATCCCTCTTTCCAAGATACTCTACTATAAAATCATGTTGGGAACTCTAGATGTTGACATTTACAAGTCTCAGTTAAAAATCAATTACTTATAAGCTTTAAAACGCATGTTATTTCTCCTCAAAGGTCCTGGTCTTACAAACGGTACCTGTAGATTTAGATGTACAGACAGAAGTCACATTCACTTTTAATGGAACCAGTCACATACATATGAGTAAGTACATAGAAAAGTAAGAGCAAAGTCAGAATTTACGGAAGTTGTACTTTCTCCTAGCTGAATGTAGGCACAGCATGGTTTACTAGCATGTACCATGCATTCATAACAGAAAAATAAGGGATACCGTAGGGGAGAGACCAGGGAGTCACTTGATGCTACAGTTACTGAAATTACCGGTAGGGATTAGTAACAGCTATACACAATGTAGGGGATACTCCTGCAACTAGGCTAACACAAGAAAGCCATTCAGATAACCTCAAATTGCATGTCCATCTTCATTTTCATCACTCAGTTCAGGAACGAATTGATCTCTAATGGCTCAATTCAGATTTCACAAATTTGCATCGATTATACCATTGATTTCAGTGAAGTTATTCCTATTCCATACTCCTGAGACAACTAAAGATCTCTGCGAATCCTCATTTGTCTTCTCTTCTACAGGCACTTTGTTCACACAATTCTCAGTGACATCAGGAGAGAAACAGTAAAAGAAGACATTAATTAAAAAGTGCTTTAATACAGATTTGGCCAGGAGGATTTTCCACTGTTCTGCTGTCAATCTATCCTAGTGCTATTTAAAGGAAAGAAAAATATTCACAAACAGCATGTTGGGATCATCTGACATGGGCTAATAGCTCAGTTACATAAGTGACTATTTAGTTTATTTTTATTATTACTATTACCATTTTAAAGCTACAAGCAACTGTGTTGTTTGCTTTCACCAGTCCAAACCTCTGTTTTGTTAGTATAAAGCCCACTCACCAAAGTGCAATTTCAAGTGACTCCTAATCGTCAAAATGAATGGTTTGCTTCTGCTTTCATTTAAGTTACTTTCACTGTAGTGTCTCTGTGTTGCCTGAATCTCACCTCATTCATCACCTGCACAGGAGAACAAAGCTCACAAACCTAACACACTTAGCAAACTTAATGCAACATCTTTACAGTTGGACACTTCACCGGGATGCTTCTAGTGTTCCTTTAGACACACTGTTAGTCAGCATCTATTCCAAAATCAACCCTTCACCTTTCAGCACCTCTGGTAAATACTGTACATTTTAATGCTGCTAGAACATACTTAACTTTTTAGGTAAACAGGAGAATAGAAATAAGAATCTTTGCTAAAACCAAAGATTTAATTCAAAGTAAAAAGGCACGACTCAGACACATCCATTATTTTTGAAGAGTCAGGCATTCACTTTTATTCAGAACAGTCTGAGGCAAGGACATGCCCTAAACTTTAACTTTGATGTTTCATTTTCATTGCTTTCCCTAAGATGCTTAAAGTTGTTGAGGTCACTCCTAGAGTTAAACAAGTATCGCTAGGAGATACTCAATGTGACTTTTCACTTTTGTATTGACTTCTTTAAGTGACACATTTTCCTACAGTGAAACATTTCCTGTAACATCCTGGGAGCTCCACTGAGTGCTCAGCAACATTGGGTCACGGCAACATAATTTTGATAGTTCAGCTATCCTTTCAATTACATGTTTTATTTATTTACTTTTATTTTTAATGCAGGGATACTTTTTCAAACTGATATATCTGTATTGCAGTAACTTCTTCAAATGTAGGACACTCGGGGCAATTTGAGGAGAGGTCAGATTTTACATGAACAGCCTTGTACACCGTACAAGCGTACACCACAAGCTGCTGCTACCTAGTCTGCATGTTACCGATGCAGGTTTTGCAGAGAAGAAAGTCCACAGCAATATATTACACACACTTCAGTTTTTCATCTCCCCCCTGGCCCCCGAGGCATTCCCGGGCAAAGTTCTTTTACTGAGGTTTTACTCTGACAACCTATGCTGGAAACCAGCTTTGTATGCAGTACTCTGAAGTAGGTCACAGCACCTGAATGCAGTGATCAGGATTCCCTAATGGACAGCATTGGTAAGTGCAGAGGGCCAATTACAAATAACTACTACGCCAGCAACATTGAACAATTCAGCTCTGTTATAAAAGCACGAAAAGACTATCATAATCGTACTATTACCAACTTCAACGCATTTCACTCGCTGCAAAATATTGTATGAAAACCTTGCCTTACAGCGCAAAAATAGACAGCTTCACAAATCCGTAACCTCTCTCTGCTCCATTCAAACTTTTAAAGAAAGTACTAATATAAATAATTTTACCAACAAAAGGAAATAGTTATGAAAACAGTCTGACTTTGCAGCTCATTTCAACAGAGGGGTCCCTCTGGGTCTGCAACCCCAGAGGTTTTTAACAGATTATTCAACTCTTTGCATTAGTACATACACACGATCACTTCAGTTTATCACATTTCAACAGTTCAACCTAGAAAAGTAGCTTTTAAACAAATGACACTGAACATATGACTACTGTTAAATCAAAATCAAAACACGTAACTCATACTGCGTATATGCTGTGTATTATTATTTTCTATCATACTATCAAGTCATTAATGCAAGATCTTTGGAAAACGCAGTGTTTGTTCAAAAACTGGAATCTAAATAAAACTCTTTGATATCTTTAATATCTGAAGCATTTTGACACACTACAGCTATTTTGTAACAGTAACAAATTGCTTCCTTAGCCAGATTGGTACAGTCAAAAAGGACAGAGTAGAAAAAAATTCACCTGAAACCTGTATGTTGATTGCTTTAATTAAGCACTTTCATCATCGTACCTGGTTGCAAATAGGTAGCCTGCCATTAAAAAGAGCTGCATAAGCACTTATTACTGAACTTCTCAGCACTACATAAAAAGAGCATACTGTGAAACACAGCTTAAGATCATCACACTTTTCCAAACGAGTACTCTGTAAATCCACACAAACTACTTGAAGCTGATTCATCAACAAGGCAGATAATCCACAAAGAAAACCGACAATATTTAATAGGAAGCTCAGAAAAAATAACTTGACTGCATAAATCATTTTTTCTCAAACCCAGAAGTGTATTTTAAGAGGAAGCTGAAGAATAATTTTGGATTTAACAAATATTAAATATAACTGCCATCAGTCTTCCTGTACTGATACATGTTACCAAAAACTTGCAAGTTCCCAATAACTATGAGGGTTCCTTAAAAAGTGCACAGAAACTTTGCACTGTATATTCAAAAAATAAAGAAGACAATAAAACTCCTTTGTGAACTGAAAGCAACAAGTGTTTATCCAAAGTTACTACAAGTTTGAAATCCACCAGATTTTTTTTTAAATAGCATAGAGCACAGCCTGTCATCCTATTTCAAAGTAGATGGAATAACAGCAAGCCAAGAAAAAGCATGACTGCATATTAAAAAGGTCTGGGGCCCAACAAGAGAGACTTCATGGAACTGATGAGCAACTCGAAGACAAATTAAAAGAAAGAGCACAGAAAGACTAGAGAATCAGCGAGCCAGAGGGATAAAGTTGCCTGCGGGACAGTTTCATGCACGGGGCCTTTGCGCTCCTGCCTTGTCCTAAAGCATGTCAATGGGTCAATGTGTTCAAGGAAAGCAATGTGGCTCTGCAGAGAATCTGGTCTATTATGCACCAGGAATGTGGAAATACCTTCCCGGTATTTTTGTGAACTACATCCTTGCTGCCGGGAGATTTTCCACATTTGTCATTCCTCACGTAAAGTGCTAAATGCTGCATGGCAAGTAACTGCAGCTTTATTTCATGGTAAATCTGCTGCTTCCAACTTTAAAAAAGGAAGCAAGCAAACTGAGGGGCATCTAATTCACTGTACAAACAGGAGAACCTAACAGCAAAGCGTCAGCAGCAAAGCAGAGATCTTTCTTGAGGGCTCGAGCAGTCCAATCTGAGCAGCCCCAGCTCATGCTTTTCCCGTATCATTTCTCTCTTTTTGTCCTGCTCTCTGATTGCTACAGGATTATCTGCCTTGGACACGTTTTTATTCATTCAGTCCCAGAGACACACTGTGGATAAGGTTGGAGGGAAAAGCTGGAAAATAAAAATTAAAAATATAAAATAAAACAAAACAGCGACTGTTAGGCAGCCTGGGAGATAAACCTGTTGTGAGCATGTTTCAGCAGAAGGCACAGCTAAGCGAGAGGCCGCCCGCTTGCCCGGCTGCGGAGCGGCACGGAGGGGGAACGGCGCCCCGGCAGCCGCCGCTCGGGCAGCGCCGGCGGCACCGCGCCGCGCCCCGCGGCGACGGGCTGCCCCGGGGCGCCCGCCCGGCTCCGCTCCGCTCCGCTGCGCCGCGCCGCGCGGGGAGCAGAGCGCGGGGCCGCCGCCAGCCCCGTCCCTGCCGGCAAAGGGCAAAGTAGTTCCCCCCACCTGCCCCCGGCAGCCGCACACACCGGCACGGCCCACGTCGGAACCGCTTTTCTCCTCCAGCAACCCGGCTGCAACTCTCAAGAAGTTTCCGACGGCGAAAACAACCGCGGCCGAGCCCCGCTCGCCTCCCCTCCCGCCTTCCTCGTATTTTTTTTTTCCTTTTTTTTCCTTTTTTTTTTTTTTTTGCATTCCCCCTCCATGCCTTAATTTCTTGCTTCTGTATTAATTTCTTCGCGCACACACACAACGCCGGGCCAGCGGAGCCTTTCCGCGCCGCGCGCACAAGGCGGCAGCCCGCCGCGCCACTTCCGCGGGGTGCGGGAGCCCGCGCAGAGTCCGCGCAGCGCCGCAGCGGATCCCCCCTCCCCTCCACCGCGGGCGGCCCCTCACTCACCTGCGATCTCCTGGTAGGGCACGCTGGCCAAGCTGAAGCCCTTGGCGCTGTACGCCTGCCGCACCTCGCCGCAGCTCCGCGCCTTGGCGTCGGCGGCCGCGGGCAGCGGCGGCAGCAGCAGCGGCAGCAGCAGCAGCGGCGGCAGCAGCAGCCCCGGCAGGCCCCGGCGCGCAGCCCCCCGCGCCGGCGGCATGGCCCGGCGCGCCGCCGCGGCGCCCCCCGGCTGCGGGGGCGGCGGCCCGGGAGCCCCCCGGCCGCCCGGGCAAACTTTTGCGAGGCGGCGGAGAGCGGTGCGCGCACACGCACACATGCGCGGGAGGGAGGGCGGCAGCCTCGGCGCCCCCGGCGCCTTTCCCCGAGGCGAAACGGAACGGCCCCCCCTCAATTAAAAAAAAAAGAAAAAAAGAAAAGGATGGGGGTAAGAAGAGGAAAAAAAATCTGTCTGTAGGTTGTGCAGATTGAAACCGCGGGCGCGTTGCTGCGAGCGGAGCGGAGCGGCGCGGCGCGGCGAGGCGGCGGCAGCGCGATCCGCCGCGGAGCTGCTGGTGCCGCCTGCGCGCGGTGGAGGTGGTGGGAAGGCAGCCGGCGTGGGGACGGACTGGACAGCGGCTCCGTGCGCGCCGCTGTGCCTGTGCGCGGGTGTGCGTGTGCGTGTGTGTGTGTGTGCGCGCGTATGCATGCGTGTGGTGTGCTGGGTGCGTGTGCCTGTATTTACGGTGATCCGGGGGAAAACCTCTGCTCCGCACAGCGCTGGAGCAGCCTCCTGATCCAGGCAGGGAGAAATCCGGGAGACTGACACAGCGAGGGAGAGACACACGCGCACACACACACACACATTCACACACACACACACACTCACACACCAAAACGTGCTACACATTGCATCGCCGAAATACGGGAGCAGAAAGCAAATCCTGGCGTGGATTGCTGTTTGCTGGCGGAAGGAAGGAAAAGCACCCGCGCCTCCCAAAACTTCCTCCTGACCTCGGTTCCAGCGGCTCCTAGCCCCCAAATTACGAATTGCCTGCTAGCGAGAAGTCAGAAAAGATACTCTTCAGTGCTGTTGCTCTCGATAATGTCGGGTTTGCAATGGCTCTGTAAACATTTCTTTTTCATTAATTATTATTTGTTGCACACAGAATGCCCGAGCCAGAGAGCTAGGAGGAGGAAAAACCTGTCCTCTAAACGAGAGAGGGGGAAGGATGCTTCTGTGCCAGGGTAGCAGATTGAGGAGAATGGGGAGGAAGCAAGGCAGACAGTCCTTGACCCAAGTAATTTGTGCCACCCTATGAGAGGAGAACAGGAGACAAAACCATAAATTCTCTCCAGCAAATGAGCAGCTGCAAAGAACTGAATGGGCAAGTGAAGAAAATTCCTGCAAGGTGAATTCAATCTCTGCTAAGGGAGAATACTTAAGTATTCAATAGTAAAATACAAAGTTACGGTTTAAAAGAATTTATTGCAGTGCTTGCTACGATTATTGTAGAGAAGTGTGGTATTTTGTAAAAAGTGTACAGAGATTTCAGTCCCAGGATAAAGTAAAGAGGGCCAAAAGAAGAGAGAAAAATACCATCAGCTCAAAGGCTGACTTAGTGGTGAGAAGCCATATAGCATGCTGGTATCATAATTCAAGATACATTCAAATTAGACCAGAATGATAGGTGCCAATATTGCTGCAGTGTCACAGCGCCCGCAAAATTGTTCTTGGCTCTGGGCCACTGTCCGCAGTCTGGCCCCACCAGACACTGCGTGTTTCCCTAGCCTCTGTTACCACTTTTCCCTCCCCCGCATTGTTTTTTCCTTGCATCCTTTTCCCCATCAAATGGGTGATGGTGCCCTTTGGCCGGTTCTGCACCCAGCAGGGAAGTAGAAGTTATGTGTGCTCCCCTTTTCCTCCCTCTTCCTAGCAAAGATACTGCATGTGTATCTTTGCCCAGCAGGGCCCAGCAACAAGCAGGTGAGTAGAGGGTTTTGTTAGAAGAGTCCTGCATCCTCAGTGGAAAGAAGGGATCACAGCACCTACAAGCTCAGGTGAAATGTCCCTAGGGGACAGGAAGGTCAGACCCCAGGAGGTCAGAGTGATAAATAAAGCAAAGGGGCTCCACCAACTTGTGATTTTGAAAGATTTCATTATATCAAGTCTTTCTAGCTCTGCGATCTTTTTTTGAGGGATAG
The DNA here is from genome assembly GCF_028389875.1 of Rhea pennata. Classification (NCBI taxonomy): domain Eukaryota; kingdom Metazoa; phylum Chordata; class Aves; order Rheiformes; family Rheidae; genus Rhea; species Rhea pennata. The sequence continues at coordinate 162,729,983 of NC_084663.1, forward strand.
GTTTTGTAACACTGTTAAAGGCTGTCTCCCAGCCTTATCCCATGGTGGAAGGGAGGGAACAGCCCCAAAATAGAGAACTGTGTGCTACCAACCCACTACAAATAGTACATTAGTAATTATTCGTGACACTATCTAAATCTAAAGTTAGGCAAAATCCATATTTTTACTACGTGGCAAAGTTCTGACAGATCAAGATGCACGCAGTGCACCTCAAGATAGGACCAGGAGGGTGTTAGAAATGTTGCACATACCTCATTTCTTCTGAATTGCTCAAACTTTCCTCTACATTGTGGTCAAAGTAGAGAGTTAGCTTGCCATGTATCAAACGTGACAGACTCCCCCACAATCCAATCTTCTTCAGCATTTCTTCAACCCACAGGAAAGTTATTTGACACAAGCTCAAAGATGCAAATGAGAAAATCAGAGCAAAATTGTTTGAAGTTCAGAAATCATTATAAAATAGCAAGAGATTCTGTGGTTATCTCAGGAATGCATCTAAGTAAATTTTATTTATTTTCAGGAAAACTGTGGACTTGCTAGAAAAAAAAAGGCTTATTCACCTCTGCATTTTTTACAAATTTCAGTTGAATTCATGCTTTTTTTCAATTCAAAAGACAATAGTATTTTTACTTAAGGTGATGATAGTACGATTTTACTTTTACATAGCAGCTTTGGAAAACCCAGGTTCATTTCCCACCCTATCATGCCTCTTAAATAAATGGCCTAGACTGCTGATTGTATCAGAGTACTATATATTAAAAGAAAATCTTATTCTCCCCTCGTCTCTACTTTATGCTTACATTTAAAGATGTAAAATAAAGATATTTCTACCACTTCAATGAATTCAATCCGCATCACATAGGAGAACCATTGCGTGTTCTCAATACATACTAAATTAATTTTTGTACAAAGTGGGAGCATTCCAAAGAAAGCCCAAATCAGTACGCTCCCTAAACCAGTGGTTGTAGCGCTCCATTAGAAACATGACACCTTCTGTCAGGCAAGCGATGGGCATGAACTAAAATCTCTCATTTTTCATTTTCTACGTTGTTAGGCTTTTTGAGGTGGTCACCCTACACCTATCCTGTTGCAGCTGTTCTGCCTCGTTAAAAAATACTTAACTCGTGTGCTTTGCAACCGGTGAAAATACCTCTTTAACTTGGTATTTTAGAAGAAGCAATGAGAGTGGACCAGTTGCTGAATTAGAAACAATTTAATGTATATAAAATGTGGAGTAAAGCCCTCCTCCCACCTCTTTGACGTGGTGATTAAAGTCTCACAGGTTAAAGTGTTCTCAGGCAGAGATTGAAGTGATTCCGAGCTGCCCGCTTATTGGGTGACTGCTCAAACCTCTAAAGTGTTTGGTAAAGGGTTGGCTTTCCTGCCATCATTTTTGTGAAGCAACTCATTCAATTCATTTGCCTTACATAAGCACCAAAATGAAACATTTTATTTTAGTTAGATGGAACATTTTAATCACCGAGGAATGTTTTTGCTGCTTTTACATTTCTGTGGAAAGAAATAATAAAACTTAAAAAATCAATTTAATTTTAATGTTTTTGCTTGCTTGACAGCCAGGCTGAAAATCAATCATTTATTTTCTTGGAGAGCCCCTTCCACTAAAGACATTCTCTGCTGTAACATATGTGATTGCTGAGAATTAAGATTTTGCAATGCATCTATTAGGCCAAGTTTACTACAAGCGTGGGTTTTCTTTCTTTCTCTCTTTCTTTTTTAAGTTATTCCAGATAGGAGGTGTTCATTCATATCAAGTTCTACTGATTGATTTTTTGCAAACATTTTCCTACAGTTGTGCCAAAAATGGGTAAGACAAACGATTTTTAACCTTTGCTTTCATATGCTTCTTAACAAATGGATCAAATGGATTGAAAGTAATCATTCATACCACATCATAATAAAACTGTCAATGCAGAGTAGAGCAGCAGTCAGCGTTAATTCCTCCAGCTACTAGAATACTGTGCCCCACATGGCTGGGAGAGTTTTATGGTGTGCACTAACGGAGCTATGGAATCTCTAAATAATAAGGACAAAAATAAATATTGAATTGCTGCATCATTTGCCAAGCTGCCATCATCTTGAGCTCTGAGGGATTCAAGGACATAGCAGAAAACCACATGATTATGAATTTTAAGCATTATAATGCATAGTATGTTGGAGTGAAGTTGAGGTTGTACTAGGAAGTGCTGCCCCCTTTTTCAGATTTTTGAGCAATTTCACTTTACAGATAAGATAAATATCGTTACATTGAAAGATATATTGATTTATTTTCAGGTGTTAGCAGAAAACTCTCATCGGAGTCATGGGTATTAAGAGGATTGGATAGACAAAAGCATTTTTCACCTGACTTGACAAATAAGGCTTTGGCAAATGCCAAAATGTTCTACAACTCAACTTCGCAAAAAAAGAAGCTGATGTCCAGATTCACTGTTAAATTTATGTGTTCCTTATATTTGCAGCTTTCACACAATGGATTTCTGGCAAAAAAAGCAAAAAAAAGGTTGAGGCTATAATCAGTGAGATTCTTAGTTGTCCATCAGGATGGTTGTTGGTGACATGTCTCTGATGGTTTGGTTGATTTTTACTGGAGGAGGATTGCTTCTCGGCTGTTGGTCTCTGTCTGTCTGTCTGTCTGTCTGTCCTCCTAGGCTTGGAGTGCTTCAGAAGTTGTAGCTGTGTGCACATGGGCTGGCAGGATCCTGGTTCATCTTAGGGGAGAATCCAGCCCCATAACAGCTTCCAATGCATTTTTTAGAGTACAAAACACATCCTTGATTTTGAGGACCAAGTTACTCACAGTCTAGGTTACTCACAACTGTGTCAACAGAGAAATCTGAATACATTCCTTTTACAGTAAAACTCTATGTAAAAATTGAATAAATTACATTAAGAAAATATTCTTATTCAAGGTTTATACTGTCTGGCCCAAGAAAAGGTGATTCTTTAAAACCCAGAAATCATTAATTGTATGGTGATGGGATAACTTTCTTTGAATAAATCCGAGTTATGAATTTGTCTCAATAAAGCTCCTGAAAGACCAGTTCAGTGAAGGCATACATGACAGCATGAAGTGGTCCCTAGCAGCTGGTTTTTCATGTTGTGTCCAGAGTGTGTATAGCCAACCTTCCTTCGCACATCACAAACTGATTCTTATCACTCTATCTCAGAAAGGGAAATATTCTTGTTTTTCCTTTGTACTATACGGCATTTCCTGCAAAATTAAGGCAGAGTCCAATTTCCTCCAAAAAATAAGCTTTAGAGACACAGGTGTGAAGAAATCATCTTGCTCTTCAAGTTGCACTCAAAATAGAATTCTCAATGCAGCTGTTAGATAAGTCCTCTTAGAAAAGGTTTTGGACTCATGGCCAAGAAGACAGACCCGCTAAATCTACAAAATAATCAAGTACAAATAGCTTGCTTTCCTCTGAAAATTTTCAGGGACAGAAGGTAAAAAAGATGATCTAAGATTCCATATGCTCGGTTATGCATAATATAGGAGGTTTAGGCTCCCATAAAAAAGTTTTATAAGTGGTAATCAGTGATATCATATTAATTATAAGCAGTAGTGGTTAATCTTGAAATCTGCAGGCTATGCTATTTTGGGCAAATAACAGTGTTTTATTTTAGCTGTTCATTTTATGAAACCTTTTGTGAAAAAATTCTTGAAGTTTATGATTTTGAATTACAAATATCATAGCAACTGAATGGGTAAGTGGAAATGCTTGGGCTTTTCAGCAATGGTACTCAAAGGCTGGACAGAGCCATGGCTTCTTCCGGATAACCACTCCAACAAATAATCCATGGGTGTTGTTCCCAATAGAAAATCAGTTTCATTTTATTTATTATTTTTTTCAGCTAGTGTACTTCAGTATGTCCATTTTTAATTAAAAAAATGGTCCATAGTGGCCTTCTCTATTAAATAAAATGATTACAAGTTGTTTTTCTTTGGAAAAGACAGTTAAAAGAAAAAGGGGAAAAAATAAATGATTTTTAAGATTGCAAATTTTAATTAAATAAATCTGTGGAACCAGATAACAGCATACATATACAGGCAAATTCTGTTCTTATGTTCAATTCCACATTTTTAAAGCTTGAATAAATGTTGGCAAAGCTCCAAAATGAAAGTATTTTTACATTTGTGTAGATTTTACATGGAATATACCAGGACTAGACCTTCTAAACATTATGTACTGCTTCTTTTTCGCTTATTTGATGCTTTTCTTCTACATGACAGCTTAGGCAGAATTTTGACATTATGCTAGACCTCTGAATAATATGTGCCATCTTCCTTAAAACCAGATATATACAAAATCGAGGTCATTTTCAAATGTATACTTTTATGACAGTGCTCCTCCGTCTTAATCCACAGATAAGATGCAACATCTGTTCTGTCTTAACTGTACAAGAAGATTACCTTAAAGATTCCTAAAAGTTGCTAAGCATCTTGTTTTCCTGCACCTACCATCATTAAAAAATAGCAATTAAAAAAGCACTTGATAAAAAAGTCAAATAAAAATATTATTTCCCAAAGAACATTTAGACTATAGGTTAATATATTTTAAAAATATTACATAACTTTTTTCAAATGCATACATGTATCAGAAATCAAACTATGGGAAATATCACGGCAATATTACACAGGGCTGAAAAAATTCAATGTGCTATAGATTATCACCAGAAAGACTAGTTTATATAGATCATAGGCCTGAATAATGCAAAAGTGAAAGAGGTTCATTGATGATAGTTTGTATTCATATCTAACTATTTTGCATTATCATATTTTTTCTGTTCAGTTGAAAGGTGAGCCACACAACAAACAAAAAGTAAATGTTTTTTTTTGTGGAAAAGTACAGTCTAAGATATGCATTAAAGCTGTGAATGTAAGGCTTATAGTTTTTAAATTACAATTTTCAAGCAATGTGTCTAAAAGTACATGGCATGTTCTCTGACAAAGATCAAAAGGCTTAATGTATTTTGTAAATTACAGCTATAATGATTCCATTTACAAAAGATGTAATTTGCTGGTCTATTTTCATAATGAATGGGCGCCTAATGAAACACACAAGCTTACACATTCAGCAAAAATATGGGACATCTTAGACTTGACTTGGAATACACATTATGATAATATTGAGGATTTTATTAGAGCGTAGATTTTCTTTTCTTTTCTTGGCATGCTCACCTTGTCAGCTTTTCTTGTGTAGAAAAAAAAACTATCTTTTAGGAATATCAGCCAATGAACTGCAGGAGGAGACTATGTTGGTGCATTTGCTGCTGTGGACACACACATCTAACAGAAGTTCCAAGGTAAGAATAGGCAAGAAAGCCCTAATGAGAATTAAAGGAAAATATACCTCTGGCACTGTTATAGCGCTTAATTTTCTTAGTTCTTTTTATAGAAAGATGTCATTGTCTTCTTAGCGCAGGGTTAGGCCATGCCTTGGCTAATAATCAAAATAGAATATTGTATAGGCTAAGAAAGAATGGATCTTTTGATTTTTTTTTTCCCCCATGGATGGTCTATACAGATTTATATGGGTTCATGGAGAGACTAGACAAGTTAATGGAAAAGAAATCAGCTGAGGATTACTAAATACATGAAGGAAGCTTCTGGCTTGGGAGTGATGTGAGACTCCAGGCCGGGCAAGCTGAGAGAGTATGTCTATAGCCTTGTCCTTTTTCTACATTTAATATTAAGATAAGATTCTTAGTTTTTTACTGAATTCTCTCAGTTTTCCTCCGGATACTAAACTCTACTGCTTTAACTGAATAGAAAGACCTGTCCTCCTGAGGAAAGGAAAGCTCACAGGACCTCTCCTTCTATATCCTCTCTCCTATTGTTCGGGTAAATACCTGTCTGCTACAGCCTCACATTCATGTTCAGCAAACTACAAATCCAAGTTTAGGGAAAAAATGTTTTCCATGAGACGTTTTCCCCAGACGCTTTCTGTAGCTATGACAAAATGAAGGACTGTATTCTTTAAACTATAATAAATGTCTAGGGAATTCTGTTGATTTACAATTTTGATACAGAAAAGTCAGATATGGGTATTGATCTATCACTATTAAATTCCTTGCTGGCTAATTTAGTGGCAGCTAGCTTTTTGTGTACAGCTTTGGGCTTCAATACTACTATGTAATTCCCAGCATTACCTTTAACTCTTCCATGAGAGTTTGGCCTTGTATTCAGCTTTCCTCCAATCTTGAGATGGTATTTGACATTAATTATAAAATGTATATTTTGTAAGTAAGTAGCTCAGATGCTTCATTCTTATTTCTAAACTCACAGATAGGAAAATGCCTCTTAGTTCTAGAGATTATTTCTATCACCTCCACATGAACCCTTTACCAAGATGTCTTGATGTCTCTTCCTTTATATATATATATATATATATATAGCTGTTTCTATAAGCATATATAGATTTTTTATAGGCAAAATTATCATTAAAATAAACATGTCACTACCTTTATTTTTTTGTAAAGCTCAAGATCTTAATTTTAGGATTTCAAAAGGTGCTAGGAGTGGGAATGAACAGAAAAGCATTTGCAGAAAGAAGTGGGCCATTTTCTTCACTGCAAGTACTTCTTTCCAATTTCCTCTGCAGCAACCACAAAATTGTTATATTCTTAAAAATAAATCACTTTAAGAGCAGATAAATCACAATAGAGAGACTGTGGGAACCAAAAGCTAAAGGTGTATGTGTTTGTATAGGATCCAGCAGTCTACCTGATCCTTATGCATGATTGTTTTTTTTCCCCTGGTGAAACCATATGAGCATGTGCCCTCATGGACATATGTAACACAGTATGGCAGGTGGGCAGCTGCCTCCAGGCAACCTTTGAAAGACCATTTACCTAACCTGGTAAACAGCAGATAATTGGCTAAAGCATTTTCATTATCTGATAAAGTCTTGGGGTGGCTTCTTCATGAAGACAGCAGGCCTATGTTCGTTCCCTAGGATAGAGAATGGGCCGAGGTAAAAGCGAGCATGGAAATCTGTGACCGAGGAGTCACTTTCAGCCTCAAATCTTTGAAGATAAGTTTCTCTGCAGAGTCAGAATATCAAGCTAGATATCAATTCTTTTAGAACAAATAGAGGAAATATAAAAGGATTTTTTTCTTTGTTATCTGTGATTTCCAGTGGGAGTTTTGTATACGAAGATTGCTGAATATGCAGGAGGTCATTTTAAAGCCTGTTCCTACTGTTCTTCAGGATTACTAGAAAGAAATTTGGAATTCTTACGCTTTAATATAGCTATTTTCAGCAGTAGTGGGACTTTCTGAGATCCTCTCTCACCTAAATTATTCTATGATTCTCTAACCTCCATGTGATATGCTGATTTTAGGGTGAGAAATAAAGTTATAGCAAGAAAAAAAAATCGTCTCTGAAAAGAGCTTGGTGCAGAAGTTCCATTTCTCTTTTTGAATCCTTCGGAAAGCTGGGGGAAACCTGAGCATGATTCAGATAACAGCAACAGCTCCTTTCTTGCTGCTTTTCGAAATGGAACAATGAAGCTAGCTTGGGGGGCCTGGAACTCAGACTTACAGACAACAGCAGCTCTGAGATGTCTATCCCTGAAATGCCATCTCCTGCTTTCTTCTCTTCCTGCACATCTTACTCGGCTCCTGGTGCTGTTCTGTGCATGTGTGGTAAGTGCTCAAGAATAAGTATTAGCTCATATTCTTTCTGTTTCTTTAGTTAGCACATTGTAATGTCTAGCTAAAATGGCTTCCTGATGCTTATTTTCAAGCTAAAACATGTATAAATCCTGTATCACAATAAATATTTACAAAACATACATTTGAGAAAACTCAGAATTCTTAGAGTGCCTTTAGAGACCTCCTTAGAAACCACAGACAACTGCAATAATTTACATGAACATTGGTATCCTGGCACATAGGCTGCACAGATCCTCTTGCAAATCTGGTTTTCCTTTTCTCCAAGGAAGGACTAGCACTACAGAAGCAGCCTATTGAGGCTTTTCCTGCATCATATATTTATTTTTAACTGCAAAAACACTAAGCAAAGCTCCTCCAAAACCATGAGTTAAAAGAAGAAAAAAAAACTTATTAGTCTGAGCTATTGCAATTGATTTCTTCACATATACTATTCCTGCATGAGCAGATTGCATGGTTTAAATGCATGCATATGCTAAATGCTGCATAGTCAGTCTAGCCATAAACAGCACGTAGACACACATCTGTCTATCCAGGTGCCCAGTCTTTGTCTAGATTTCAGGTTAGATTTCCTGGTGTTTCATAACTCTTGCCATTGAAGAATTCCAGATTAACATCTAGAAGACCAGCTGGGGTCACTGATAACACACAAAAACAAATTGCAAGCAATGAACAGGAAGAAGTGAAACAATTGGCAGATATTGGATGGTCAATGTCCCTCGTATATCTAGTCAGATCATAGAAGAGTTAAATATATGAAGAAGAAAATAAAAGAACAGTTCCATGCTACAGCTAGAATTTGAACAGTCCTCTTTCTAGCGAGTCTTGGCACTCTTTTAGGTTGTTTAGGACTGCTATTGTAAACTTGTCCAAAAGCAGCCCTTGTTTCTAGTAGGGAAGAACAGACTTACTCTGAACACCCAACCCAGTGCTACAGCCCGGGAGCTTTATGATGTCCTTGAAGGTCTCGTGGCCAAGTTCTAATGTTCCTCTGTGTATCTGCTCAAGAGCTTTAGCTGCATCCAAGCTAAAAATTTTTATCGTGTCAGAACACTTTGGGGCAGAGCTTCACTGTTTCATATCCATCATCTACACACCTGAACACCTCTTGAATATGAAACCATACACATCTTTTGGCAAAAGTGTAAGGATTAGGCAGGATGATGCAATGCAGAAGAGACTCAATTTAAGTTTTAAGGCAGGGACATGAAAGGCGCATGCAAATAGTGAGCTGAAGAGTTTTTATATCCCATACGCAATCTTGCATCATATGATGCTCTTGTTTTTTGTCAGTTTGTAATTAAGTTTTACTGGCATTTTGAAATACAGTGTGATTAAGGGAGGGAAAGGTTTTCACTCACTGGCTCCACAGTCATCTTGAATTCAGTACAGACATACCTGTGCAAAGCTTCTAGAAATACTATGCTTGCATAACATGCTTGCATAAAAGTGACAGGTTATCTGAATTTGAAAACTACAATTTATTTTGTATTTTTCAAAGTATATGTGAAGTAAGTACTGTGAAGACGAAAAAGAAATCTGATCAGCACTTGCAGGGATAGTTTATGGTTGTTAGGCATTAAAATAGGATATTGTTTTAAAGATAATTAGACAAGATATTGAAATAATACTGCAAATAGGCATATAACGGCCTATAGAAGTTATGTTCATCCTCAAGAATTTTATGGTCAAGTTGCTAGCTTAAATTTTTCACTGATAAATTGTTCTGGGAAGGGAATGACAGTTTATCATGGATTTATGGAACACCAGATTTATTTATCTTTTATCCTATTTGGTCAAAAATTCAGGAAGAAAATATTGGATCTGTTCCCTGACCATCAAAAGCCATTCCTTGCTTTGAAAGGAGATTTGAATTATAAGCTTACTTCTTCAAAATGATGCTTTTGTTTTAGTGTTTCAAAACATATATTCTATATATGATACACAGATACTTTGGATTATGACCTGAGTTTAGGCATTTGTTACACAGAGAAATTTATTACCAAATTTATGGCTAATAAAGAAGTCAAAGTTAAGACAAAATATCCTTTTTATTTCCTTATAAATCCTTGACAGTTGCATGCAACTTCTGCAAAAAGAAACAACAGAGGTTTATCTCAAAATCTTATCTATCAGGTTTAATGTGTGTGTGTTTTCTTTTTTAAGATTTTACAAAAATTGAGGGGCAGAAGTGGGAAAACTCAGGCTTAAGGACATACTTTGACATAAGTCAATTGGATTGTGGGTTTATAAAAAGGTTAGGCAGTAACCATTCAAAGTAACAAGAATTCTATATATTAATTAACAAATAAAGCAAATGTGATCCTTTTGTTAAGTGAAAAATATTACCAGATAATCACACAGTAGTCAATATAAACATATTCATAGAAAAAAAATCAAGTAAATAAAAATAAGTTTTAAGAAAAATACATTTTTTCGTGGCAGCATTTATCAATAATTGGTCATTCAGTTCTGCCAGATTACGATAAAGGTAAACAAGATAATGATCTAAAGTCTTGATGGAAAACAATAGGTTTTTAATCCTCATCTGCATTTCTTCAAAATATGTGAAATTTTATCATAACATTTAACTGTTGTGTAGAGTTACTACAAAGTTTCTGTATTTATTGCAGAATTCCTAATTAAAAATACAGTTAGCAAGAGTAACCAGTGTTAATCAAACTCTGCCGCATCTGAGAGTAATCATTGTAAATACACTCTAAATTTAAAATAACCAACCAACCTGTGCCAGGGATATATTTACAGGTTTATTAATTTAGCGATAGGTGGGACATTCTGGAATGAGCAAATCCTGGTGGATGTACTAGCACATGGGCATTTTACACGATACTTAACTTCTAATGGATCCGGAATTTTTAAGCTCAAGAGGGGAGGAAGATTTTTAAAACGTATCTCAGTAGAAAGACAGTGACCTCAGCTTAAAAGACCGTTAACAAAACATTAGTGATTTATTCAGTGACCCCGTATATTTCCGCGTTACCTTATCTGTTTAGCCACTAAGCACATTTATCTCCGAAAGGGCAAATCCAGAATATTAGTGACTGTACTTGCTGAGGGAAGCCATTTTCAGCCAAATGTTTGCACAAAATATAAAAATGAAAACGCTTTCAGCCTATGTAGCCTCCAATATGAGTTACCTTGGGGAAGGAGAAGATCTGTCCGTAATACATGTGGACTTGACAGCCCTCCTGTGGGCTACTTTTATCAACTCAGAGTTTTCTCCTTTCTGATTTTTCCATATACAATTTTTTGTGAATGAATGTAATACTGTTCTGCCACAAAGCACAAAGTACAGAGCATAGCTAAATGAGTTTAATCCACATAAGCTGAGAGGAAAAAAGAAAGGGGAAAAAGGAAGAGGAAGGAGAAGAAAGGAGCTAGCTGCTCTTAGGAAGAAAAAAAATCCTTATAGAACTAACTGATTTCAATTCACCCAAGACATCATTTCTCAGCAGAAAACATGCTGATGGAATGAAGTGCTGATAAAGTAATGTTGATATTTATTTTAATATTACACTTGAAAATAAATGGAATGAATATTCACAGCAAGTTATCAAAACAGGAGGAAATGGGGCAAAGAATATTTCTCAACGGTAGTGCTAAATAGGATGAATAAATCCTTTTCTTTAATAGAGCTTTATAGAAAACAAAGAAGGGAATAATCTTCTTTAAGAAATACTTCTTAAAGTAATATTCTCAATTCAACTTTTACCATCCTTGCAATAAAAACATTCCTTTAATACATTCATTACTAGAATATGTTTTTATCATCTCGATGTCTCTGTGAACTCTGAGCAAAAACATTCTGTGGGTGGTAAAATAATGTCATTTGAGTCACAGCATAATTCTCCAGATGCTGGAAAAGGAGAAAGTTTTACTGACAAATATTTACCTATTTAAAGAAGCCAACAAAATTACATAATATTTAATCATCTCAATTTTGTTACTTATCTGAGATGGCTTAATGTACTGAATTTGAAAATCCCATCTTCCAAAGTATTAGAATTCCAACATAGGAACAAATCTCAACGATTACATCCCATTTCTCTGATACAGGAGATAAAGTATGTAAATGTATAGTGACATCACTCTTTCGGCTTTCACCATTATTCTAAGCTCTTCTAAGTTGCCCCTGAGAAAAACAGAGGATAGAAAATGAAAAAGATTCTAAAAGTACAAAATAACACTCCTATTGCCAGGAAAATCATTTGTTATCTTTCATTTAATGAAAAAATATATAGTTGTTATGCTACATCTGCTCTCCTGCACCTATTTTTATGTTTTACATATATAAACAGTGACCTAATTTTTTTTGGTGTGGGGGAGAGAGAGTGAGGGTTGTATATATTTAAAAAGATGGAAATATACTCAAATTATGTTAATGCAAGTTTAAAGTCCCCTCTCAGGAAAATGAATAGCCTTTAATAGAATTGCAAGACCGCAATGTTACCACAGAACATGGGTAATAACTTTTGTGTCTTCTAATCATATAAGGTAATTTATTACAGTGCTTGATTCAGTTATATAAAACATGTCTTACATAATGAAGCTCTGATAACAAGTTTTTCCAAGTTTTACCTGGTGGTGGAGATGTTTTGGAGCTTCTAATCTTAAGAGACCTTTGGATTCAGTTAGGATTTCTGCATTTATTTCTTCCATTACTTATTGACTGCAGCTTCCACCATTTTCAACTATTATCAACAACTGCCTCAAAATACTTGTACAAAAGGCAGAAGCAAAGCCCAGGAAACAGATGTACTCAACAAGAAATTATGGAGGACTAGAGAGCGCGCTTGGTAAAGGAGTTTAGGTTTCCATACAGGACTGAATCTTTCCAGACAGAGGAAATGGTTCCCTGCTCAATCCCTTCACTAAAGAAAAGATCTGCTTTTCTAACCTTGTCAGCAGTGACATGTGAAACAACAGCCTTGTTCTCAGTCAGCTTGCAGAAGTCAAGGCCAGAGCATTGAAGACGCTGGTATGAAGAGATATCCCAGAATAGGGAGCTAGATGGCTTCCCGATAAGGATTTTTCACATTCCTGCGTAGGACTGTGTTCGAACCGTGACCTTAAACGGAACGGAAGGAACCACCACATCTTCCCAGGACAGATTTCCCACCAGTGGATTTTTATTCTTCAGTATCCAATGCGCTCGCTCAACTACCACCCCACATTGTGTGATTTTAAAATCTCAGGGCTTTAAGCATGAGCACCCAAGGGGACAGGGCTGCTCTGTTTTATGAATTCCATATTTCAGGTCATGTACTGCAGAAAGGAAAGCCACAGCACTTGCTTGTAGATGTGGAAAAAACGACTCCCTTTCTAAGGTATTTGAGTAAAATTTCTGGGAGTAAACATAGGAAATAAGTACTGCTTTCAGATTTGAAGACAGGTAGAATTTGGGGCAGTAGCAGGTTGAATATCAACTCCCACTACAATATAAATAAATAGGCAACAGAGGACTTAAATGAAGATGATGTGGGATATCAGGAAGAACTAAAGAAATGCTACTGTGTATACAGCTTTGGGGAAACTCTCGCTGGACTCCTGTCTGCAGTTTTGATATTCATCCATCAGAAGAAACTCGTGGATCATTAAAGGTTTGAAGGAAAAAAGACAAGAAAAAAAAAGATCTCTCGTAATAATAAATTTAAGATGCCCCATTTCTTCAATTTACCCAAGAGAAAGTTAAGAGAGCATTTGATTACAGTCTACCTATACCCATAGGGGAAAAGATTTCAGATAAATTGTTCTAAGAGACAAAGGCATTACAAGGCGTAATACTAAGGAACTGTATCTGGACAAATTTAAAATGGAAGACATAGATTTTTCTTTTCCTGTGAGGGTTTAATCCTTGAAAGTTTACAACTGAAGTTGGTCAATTCCTCATCATTTGAAAATCTTTAAATCAGTTGTATATGTCTGAATGATATATTTGAATGATATAATGGAAGTTATAGATTTGGTACAAAGATTACTAGACTAGATTCTTATGCAGTTATGAGATTAAGGCGAGAGGCAGGGATTTGACATTTAAATGTATATCCTATTTCAATTGCATAAACCGAGCTGAGGCAAAAACTGTCACCCAACTTTTACATGCAGAAAACTGAATTAATCATATAAGTGTGATCTATCAAGCTGAATGTACACCCACCCTCTCTCCTTAATACATCTACTGTGTGTCAGCGAGGCCTTCTGATGTGCTTACAGAAAGGCAGCACGAACATCAGTGACTGGAGACATGATGGAAGTGGCAGAAAATTCTAAGTTTTCCTTGTACCTGTTTGATCTATCATGCTACAATGTGATTGATATGCAAAATACATTTTAGAGTCCTTCTTTCATTCTTTTGCCCATGAAATAGATCATGGTTAATTCTAGGAGATGTCCAATTTTCTATTTTCTCTTAGAAGATGCAATTTTGTATATTTTTTTCATATTGTGTCCACTTGAGAGAGCTTGGACAGACCCTGCAAGATGCAGCTTTTTTATATATTTTTAATCTTTCTGAAGTCTCTTTCTTCCATCCTGCCTGAGGATGTAACTGTATTACTCTCTCTACCTCAAGGTGGAGATTAACAAGCCAGTTGAAGGAGTTTTCATTGCTTCCACTTGGTTTGTTGTCCACATCTTTCCATTCTATAGGACACCAGCACACCTTGTTCTCCCTGCTCTGCACTGATGCTCTTCTCCGATTCCACAGCATCACAAACTAAACATGAAGGAAGCCAGACAAACTTTGCTTTTGCTTTAGGACAAGAAGCGTTTGCAACTCAGCAACTCAAGAGCAAAAAAATAAGGGGGGCTACTGCCGGAGGTGCATCCTGTCTTTTTATTCAGGAAACCTTGGATGGAAATGTGGGAGCATAAACATACGTCATGTGCAGAGAATGCATCCTAATTAGTATAGGTATAAATTTATTTACATAGGTTGAATTCCACATATAACCCACAAACAGCCCAGCCCCCCGTTTGCAACTCAAATTTCAAGCAGAAGGAAAAAAAAAAAAAAGAGATGGTAGCCTTTCCAATAGGAGAGGGGATAATTTCTCGCCCATCCGAAGCTCTGTTGGACGTATTATCCTGTCCTCCCGTCTGCGATCCCATCAGGGGCACATGTTCCCAGCATGGGGAACTCAAGATGCGCTGTCTCCCTAACTTGCATGCTAGAAGTCCATTTATCCCTACTGTATCCCTACCCTATTGTAACCTAAGTGGTTTCAACCTGCCATAACTGATCAGGTCTGAACCTATTAACATCTACAGAGTTAAAGATTGTAGGTAAAAAGAGAAAATACCAGTCTTTCATATAATAGACTTTATCAGATTAACCAAATCCTGGAATAGAGCTTTACTGAGATTCAGTAGCTGAAGAGAATTGTGATAATCAATGTAATAAAACTTCATAGGAAAGATTTTACAGTGATCAATAACACCAAATCATAAAACTTGATATACATCTTTCCATGCCTCGTCCTTATTATTTATACTAAACAGTACCGCTTCTGTTTTCTTTACAGAGAGGAGACAGTCAGACGTGGCAGGTCAGCCTCAGAATCCCTGCTTTTTGAGATCATACCCTGGGCTCTGAGACTGGGACTTTTTTCCTGTTTCTTGCAAGTTCAGGTTCAAATATTTGGCCAGAACAACAAAAACAAAGAGACTATTCATTCATCTGGCCCATCAGTTATACTAGTTTGACATGATAAAATTTTAACTCAGTACTTGCTATGTTTCAGTCAGTAATAAAAAGATAGCAAAGAAAAGAGCAACTCACTGGGCAGTATGTAACGTAAAAAATACATCGGTACCATATGACAGCATACAGAAGCAAACCCTTGAGAGGAATACCAGTAGCTCGTTCTTAGCGTAACAGAACAATATTTCAAATCAATTTACTTTACATCTATGCGATTTGTTATCCTTGACTGTATTGTGAGTTTGTAAAGATTGTCATTTTTTGGCACAAAAATACATTGTAGATTCAGTTAAAAAGCTAGGAGGATTTAAAAGATATAACCAGATTACTCTGCAATACTTCCTTTTACTGACAGCTCAGAGTTGATTTAATGGACAAGGAGCTACAGTATTAATTAAACAGCACTGAAAAAAATTAGATGACCTTGATAAAAAATGAGTAGGTGAAGTTATAAATTAATTAACAACAATTTTATATTAGCTTATTGAGATGGTTCGCCATACTGACCATTCAAGTTTGTTTCACTAATGGAGAGAGAGGATAAAAAAAGGGGGGGAGCATAGTATTCTAGTATAATTTCAAAATTTTCTCCAACTTCCTTTAGCAAACTGCATATCTTCACATGGAATTCTGTTTAACATTCACACAACAGCATTCAAACAGCACAGAAACTTTGAGGTTAGCGGTGACCTACTTGCATAATGCAAATTCTGTAAAAATACACAGAATCTATAGCGAGTGATACCAAGAATTTGGTTTTTCAGGTAAGGAGTCTGGGAACACAGAGTTATGGTTTTCATGCTTGTAATTGCAAACATATTAATTTTTAATAAATCATCTCATTAGACGAAGTAAAACCTCTCAGACTCTACAAGTCAAACAACCCCATGATTTGTTCCAAAGTTCAAGGTCCGCTATGGCTTCCAAACTTGCAGCTGCCTCAGCGCATAAGTTGTAAGAAAGAACTTGTCTGTGGTTTCTGCCTAATTTGCATGCGAATGTTTAAATCTAATATCGTATGTATGATATTATCATACTGGAATAGGTAAATAAGACACTAATAAGTACCTTCTGTTTTTAAGTTTAGAAGATATTCTTAACATGATCAGTATTTATTTTGCCTCTCTCTTTTAAAAGAGTATCTACTAGACAGATTTGAAAAGCCTATGTATGCTTTATTCTCATGGCATAAGCAGCCCTCAAGTTTCGTGCAATTCATTTGAATCTGAAATTTTCACATCTTTTCTCTGTTGTTCTTTTTGCTTCTTTTGGATAAATGAAATGAAAATTAAGGCAATATAAAGTATAAAATTAGCATTGTCATTATTGGTTTATTAGTTTTGAGCATGCCTCCATTCAAGGATTGTAAATATTCTTACTAGATCTCAGACCACACTTTTCCTGCTCCATACCTGGAAACTGTAGTAGCTCAAAGTCTTTAGACACATCTCTGTTTTCCTAGTAACTACTGCTAAGGGGCAGTCGTGACTATACTGTCCACATTCAAAAGCAGAGCATAATTTGCTGGCATAATGCACACTCATTCTGGAGAGCTTTTGCCCCTCAGCTGACATGGACTCTCAGAAGTTCCCAGAAATGTCTGGAAAAATCAGGCCTGTCAGAGACAGTCTTAGAGAAAAAAATAAAGGTCTGGCCTTCCTTGCTTAATGTGCTGCTCTGTGAGCACATCCAGGAGCGAGCTTAAGGCTCAAAACAAGACAAAGCTCTATCTGCAAAGAAAGTACTACCTTAAAGCATTATAGTTTCAAAGCATCATAGTTTAGCAAGGCGGGGAGGAGGAGGTGACAGAAGGAAAAAACACAACTAATTCCTCCAAAGAGTTCTTTCATTTGGTTCTTGAATTTTACCTTGTAATGTATGCAAAGACCAAAATTTAAGACTTCTAATCAATTAAAGCGTAACTAAAATTACGGTTAAAAAAAAAACTAGCAGAAAACAAATCTATTGAAGCTGAATCTTATTCTGTTCCATTGGTATTTGAAAATATATTTTTCATCTTTATATTTTCCTGAAAGTTTTGGCTTCAAATGTTGCAGCTTATTCATGTAGCCTGAGCTGAAACTTCATAGAGGCACTTAAAACAAGAAACAGAAGTGGCAGAGCAATAAGCAAGCTGAGATAACATTTCAGAGATTGTGTGTCCTCGGATACACAACACTTATAGGTGGTAAAACATATCTGCTGCATGAAAAGGCATTGCTTATAAATAAAGTAAATCTTCAAAATGTTTGTCCCACTTTCATTCTAATAAAATAATCTATATTTATTCTCAAAGTAATTTTAGCAGTTTTCATTCAACAGACTCAACATTAAATTGAATGAAAAAAATTATTAGTAAGTCTGACTGAGATGACAAGGGAATAGTTTCTTGATATACACTGGACTAGTCCACAATTCCTTATGAAGCAGCTATTAACTAGAAAACTAGGTTGTTTGCAACATAATTGCCCAAACCTAATCATTCTTCCATCTCTTCCAATCTCTTTGTGAACCTGTCTCTCTGAAGTAATGCAACAAACCTACTTAGGGACATGAGCTGGCTGAAATTTCCCCACTCATTCTTCCAAAAGAAATGACAGTGAGGAGGAGGAGTCTGGGAAGGATATAGGGATAGGGGAAAGAAGGAAATTAGAAGCAACCAGGATCTCTGAAGCTCCAGCTTAGGTTAAACTGCCATGCACACTAAACTGGAGTGAATCCACTAGAGTGAATCCACAGAAAGTTTAAGAAAACAGCAGGAAGTGTAAGCTGTGACTTAAAGAAAGTGATACAACAAAAGGCATTCGATGTGTTTGAAGACAGCGAAAAAACCAAAGATTGTATATATTCCTGCTTAGTTTCCCACAAAACCACGTGAACTGGTCTGAACAAACAAATTCTCTGTCTAAAGAAAGAAGTTCATGCTAAAGTAAAGGTAAGCTAACCATGCACTTCAGTATTTTAAACTTTCTCCCCTTTTCAGCTCCTTAGGAAAACATTGTTCCTGCAGGTGACATTAGGAAAGCTGATCCATCTATCTGTGCCAGCGTCCCCACGTAATGCCACGTAGTGCCAGGCTAGGACCACCTAGGTAATTACAGAGGATACAGTGCGAGAGATGGTACACAGAGTCTGACCCAAAACTAGCAGAACTGGGAGGTTTTCTCCTTGTGGGCAGAAGCAGGAAATCTGATGCCATGGGAGGTGCAGTCAGCAGCTCTGTGAACGGTGCAGTACACCACTACCCCTATGCAACTGTCCCACCGCAACATCAGGATAAAACATGATGATTACTTCATATCTATGACCAACAGTGATAGCAGAAAGTCAAGAAAATTTGTTTATTCAGACTTACTAATTCTATTATACCAAAAAGGGGATGAGATTGCCTGTAAGCCCACAAAACAGTGAGTTTTGTGTACCACATGGAAAAAGCTGGATAACAGAAGAATTGACTTACATGAATTTATGCCTATGTTGATAACTCAAGTAACCACATGTAGCCAACGATTAGAAATTCTGTACTTGCTACTCTCCGTTCAATCTAGTGCCAATAGAAAAGTACAGCAAAGTATGCTGCTTTTCCTTTTCATATTATTTTACTTACAAATCATGCTTCCCCCTCAAAAAAACTTGTTTTAATATTTTAGAATTATTTATATATGTCTTTTTCTTGTGTGCTGCCTAAGGATAAAACTCTACATTATTATTGCTGGTAGTTGGAGAAGCTGTTCTTTGGGTGTGATCTTCATTTTTCCTCTCTGTGAAACCCTTTAGCTCACTGACTACAGTGGTTTCAAGTGTTAAGAATGTGCTTGCCAAACATCTAGGGATTTAAATCTGTTGAACCCCACTAGACCATTCAACCAAGCAAGTGCTTTTCACTTGCACAAATTTTAAAATAGCCTTATGTTTTCCTTCTGGAGAAGGAAACATGAATATAGAGATATCCAGAAGCACACAGGTTTAAAGAAAGTAAAAAAGAAACTCAGCTTTCAAAGGCAAACACAGCAGTTGGGTTATCCTATTCCACAAATTCCCCATTTATGAACATGCACATGAGAAAATTAGCCTGAAAAAAAGTTATTTGTAGTGTTGAAAATCTTTGGGAATTCAAGACTTCATTTTCAGTTGAACTGGTGCATGAAATCAGTTACTATCAAGGGAATATAATCATGTAAAAATCCATTGAGTGATCTGAGTCTTATCATGGAAAACTTCGAACAAGTATATTTAGATAGATGCAGTGCTAAAAGGTGTGACTCATAAAACAATAATGATTTATTACAGTAAAAAAAAGGAAAAAAAGTCAATAGAAATTGAACCCAGGTAACTAACTTCATCGTTATACTAATTAGATTAATCAGTATTTTCTCTTCATAATCTTTTGGTAAAAGCTGATAATCGTAACTGTGTTGTTTATGCAAATTTTTGTCCAAATATGCAAAATGAACGATGTAATCAAGTTGTAAATTAAAGTCCAGCTGAAAGATTATCTATCACCAGAAAAGAAAAAAAAAAAAAAAAAAGAAAAATTAAAAGCACTGACTCTACATTAAAAAGAAAGATGGAGAAAATTATCTATTTTTTTCTTTTCTAATGTGCTAGAACATTATATTCAGAAAATAAATCTTAACATTACCTTAAGTCTTCACTTTCCTCCCTTTTAGAATTGATTTTAAATGAATGCAAGCTCTTTGACAAAAACTGTCTTCCAAAGGGACAAGCATACTATGCTGTCTAAATTGAAACAGGAAAAAAAAAAAAAAAAAAAAAAAAGGAGGACAAAAACTGTAAAGAGGAAAAATTGCATTAAGACTCTGGCTTAAAACAAACAGAATATTCACAGAAGTGATTATTCCTATAGCAGGGAATATTCACAGAACTTTGTCAGGTTTGCTTATTCATGTATTGCCTTTAGTTGGATGTGCTGAAAAACCAAGAGATACTGTTCTCTTCAAATGAGTTGTTATGCTTATCTGTTTAAATTTTATGAAGAGTTATGATTTCAGTGGCTGAATGTTGAACTTCTCATGAGCAGATTGCCCTTCAAGAAGTACAGAATCAGTATTTTGAAAATGCCATTCCTTTAAAGATTAGGATCAACCCTCCCCCCTCCTCCAAAATCAAAAAATGTTACTGAAAGTTGAAATGTCCACAAGATTGGCCTTCAGAAACGAACTTCTTGTCCTACTCCCTTGTATCTATTATTTTTGGATAAATGGGGAATTCAAAATAGTTAAAAAGCAGATGAAATACTGGAGGGAATGCATCGCCTGATGGTTTGAAAGTGTTGGGGGTGGGGAAGAAAAGAAAATCATTACAAGAAAGGTTCTGTAATACAGTGAACAACCACTGAGCTATCCAAACTTGAACACCAATTTGCTACAACTGCTTGCAAATTTCATTTCGAGTTCCATTATGAGTTGTGTGTTATTGGAAAAACTGTTGATCCCAGTCCGGCAGTCTACTAAAAACTTTAAACAGGGGGAAAGAGAACAGTACAAGATACAACTTCATCTCGTTCGTCTTAGAGTCTTACAGATGTGCCATACGGCTTTCTTTTTAATTGTTGTACGAGCGCGTAGAACGCTACAAAGAGAAGGACGGATAAACAAGCACCCCAGTGATGGAGTTGCTGCGTGCCTTACATCTGGCAGCTTTGTTTTTCTTCTGTTTATTTCCCAAATAACTTTGAAAAGGTATCAACTTGAGCCATAATTGTTTTCCAACGCTGTCCTGTTGGTGGTCCGAGAAGAAACTTCAAACAGTGTGCATAAAACAAGTAGCCTGCTCTAATAATTCTGCAAGCCTCCAAGGTCAGCCAGTTTAAAACTGGGTGGAAGAGTTGTGCAACCCAGTGAGAGAAAAAAAAATTAAGAGCAAGTTGTGCCTGTGATAAGCTACTGCTTACTGCAGTTTTCTATTTTCCTCAACTCTGTAAAAATGAAATTGGTTCTGAGATTCTCTTTCCCCTACTCACAGTTCTGCATTGATTTTACCCCTAACTAATACATAAACAATTTCAGCTTGAGAGTGACTTATTTTGCCAATGAGAATGGAAATCATGTTTTTCTTTCTCTTTTTTTTTTCCTTCAGTCTGCATATGCAGACCCTTGATTTAGGATAAGAGTGTTTTATTTAGACAGCCACGAAGTGTTGATTGTTGATATTTAACAATTTATTTTCATCGTGAACGGGGCGAGGGGAAGGGGGGAAAGGAAGGGGAAATCTCAGACTCTTTCCCCAAATCAGACTAAGGGTTTTTCATAGTCGTTTGCCTGTGATTGAATATGTCACTTTTGAAGAGTTCATTAAATATCTTTAGACTAAGAAAAATTACTTTATGTTACAAGCCAGAATATCTGAGTTGAACAGTATGGAGAGGAACTGAACATGTCCCCAAGAGTATTTGATGATACCTTTAAAAAGGAAAATATAAAGTATTGCTAGGTAGATTGAAGAGCACCTCCATATCATAGATGGGTTGGTTTTGTATATGGGAATGAAAACTTTATGTCAAAAAAGAGGAGAAAATTAACTTAAAAAATATTTTTTTCCCTAGACCAGAACGTCTGAATGGCCAGTAATCTAGGTCTTATGTTTACTTCCAAATTCTCATATCAGAATCCGATTTGTCAATCAAAGCAGGCTTAAATGGTCATTTTAATAAATACCTGGCCTGTTCAAGAAACTTTCAAAGTTGCTCCATGGTACTGTTTGCTCTATATCTTATTCCTATTCCCATTTCTTGGGCAGGAAATTTAAATATATGCTTTCTATTACAGAGTGTTTGCAAGTTACTGTGTAATAAGAAAATTTACCTATTGTAAGACAAGTAGAAACCAGAGGGAAAGGCAGGAAAGACTTCTCCTAGGATATTTTATGAAGAGCTAAGGAAGCAATTGGGTCAGAACTCAATACTCTACCGCACATGACACTGATAGATCTCCTGTGCTACTATATTGTGCTTTCTCCCATGTAAAAAATGCTGCTAAATAAGAATTTCGGTGGGATAACTCTGACCTAAAGTCTGTCTCACAGGATAGTTCTAGACTAGATGCTAAAATCCTCCACATAGTGGAGGATTGGCAAAGGGAAAGGCTCTAAAAACATCTAATCTTGAGAGGTAAAGGAAGCATTTTCACCGGAATGAAGTAGCTGAAGGGGTGCTTTCATCAAGCTTTCATATGGCCTTAACTATAAACGGCTACTCCTAGCCCTTCTATGCCAATAAACCAGGTATTACAATAAATAAGTTAATGTTATTTTGTTTTCATGTTATAATGAAAAAAAGAGGTCTATGAAAGCTACTAAAGACAGACAAATGTGGCCATGCAGTTATGACTAATCACAACCAGATTCTTATGATTACAGTATCTGAGAGAGTTCTTTTCCTGTGATATTACGCAGTAAAATCTAATGCAATCTCCTCGGAAGAAACAAGTAGTGACTCAGACACGTGCTCTAATCACAACACAACCAAATCAAGCTTTGCTTTGTAATCAACCTCCTTGCTCATTTGAATAAATTCCGGGTACTCTGGTGTACAATGATGCGGGCCTAATACAATGCATTGAAAGTGGCTGCTATTGCATCAACCTCGCACAGAGGTTCTTGCTTATGGCACTCTCCTGAGAGGCAGAAGGAACTGGTCTTTACAGAAGAAAGCTCTGGAACAAAGTCATGGATATGAAGCGGAATAAGGTGCAAAAACTCCAAAGACTGGGAGAGGAGTGTTCAATCCCTATTTTTGGACTACTTCTCTAGGACATAATTCCTATTGGTTGGGAGGAAGAAGAATCTAGGAGAGGATTTGATGAATAAGTTAAGAATTAAAGTATTTTGACTATATATACCTATGTCTTCTATCAAGTTTAGGTAAACATCCTAAAGCACCTGATGAGAAAAACAAGCACTTTACTCAAAACTGCTTTTCTCCTCCTTTTTTTAAGCAGTGTTATCCCATGGGTTGTTGTTGCCACTTGCGTTAGGCATAATGCTATTTTATCCAACCAGGAAAATATATGTAGTTTTATAAACCTGATTCCTAGGGATCTATTCATATGCATTCTACTTTTTTAGTTTCATTACATTTGTCTCAGGAAAGACTATTTTGAATGAGATGATGGGTAAGGAAGGGATACAGAAGGATACAGAAAGGAAGGGAATTACATCTAAATACATTTTTTTAGAATGATTATGGAATGTAAGCATTAGGAACAGGAGACCAGTGCTATTAACCATTAATTAACCATTCAGTTACTGTCTACTAAAAACTAACAAATAAGATTCCAGAAAAAAATGCTGAAATCTAATGTTACTTAAGCAATTAAAAACTATTCATAAGTAAGAATATGCAAGTGTTTTTCAGCATTAAAAAGCAAGCTATATTTTCTAAGCTACAGACAGAAGATTTGAGACAGTCTCCATAAATCAAATAGTATGTAGCAGTATCGTACAACTCATTCAACATATAGAAGTTGAAACAGCAAAGGATATTAAACAGTGGAGATCAGTTTCCACTCTTCAAAGATAAACAAACCAAACATACTGCAGGTTATAATAAGATCATGCTTATCCATAACAAGCAAACCCAGCAAAGATCAATAGCTATAGTATACTTGGATTTACAGCCAAACAAACAAACAAAAAAACTCCTAGCCCTTCAGAGCCACCCAGAACTCACTAGCGGCTTTCTGAATCTAACAAATTCAAAGTCTCCAAGCACTAGTCCAATTGACATAACATCATTAGTTGCAGATATGTCCAGGGAAAACAAACAGTGTACAAATATCTACTAATTAATTCCCTTACGATAGCTTCTGTCTTCTTCAGGCAACATTTCTGATCTTTGTTCCTATCTCTTACTGGCCAGCCTTTGTCATTCTTCATAGAAGGCTTGTTAGCACAACTTGAAGCTACCTGCCTGATTTGGTAATGAGGCTCGATTGCCCTCTGTAAACATACACCAGCTGCAGGGAGGTTGATAAAGTCTAGAAAGGACTGTGAGGATTCAAAAACTTCCATCTCAAAGCCATACATCCATAAAGCCATATATCCAGGCCCTTCATCCAGGCTCAAGAAATAGAGCTTTCCTCTGCGTTGAAGAAGTGTGGATTGACTCGGCAAACCTGCAAGACCTTTCACATTCAGTCACCAAGAGGGTAGAGTTAAGCCCCTAGTCTTTTAGGAGAATGCTGGCACATGCGAATATAGTATAACTAAATATTATGGGCAGCTTTCACCCCTTTTCAGACTCCTCCAAGCAGGAGTGTGAAAAGAGTGATTCAAAAGAAAGCGAAATACAAAATCTGCTAATCTATGAGATAGGTAGTCCATACTCAGTAGAAAGTTAGGAATTATTTTTATATACAGTGTTGCATACATTTGCAGGATGAACTTGTGGGTTTTTTTATTTTTTTTTAATCAGCATTTTGTAAAAGTCCTATTTTTTACACAAGTCCTAACTTTAATGTTGGCAGACTTTATCCCTTTATCTGGAGAGTAATACCTCCTTGGGTACACTACAGGTTTGATTCTTCCATAATAACAGATTACAGTTAGTGATTTAAGGGACTCGCCTGAACGCAGAGGAATTCTTACTTCCAGTAAAAAGGAGGATATGGCAGGGGCAGATGGTATGCACAGCTGAGCTGAGCTCAGGGTGCAGCTGGGATGCACTAGGAAGAGATCCCAACTCTCACAGATTGGGACAGATGTGCTTGCAGCGACCTGCTAATTTTCACCCATATACTAGTGAGATAGACAGGCTAATGAGAAGTTCTCTTCCTTTCAGAAAGAATATTAGTCATACTTTGAGGTACCATATTACTGCTGAGTTACTGCTTGAACTTACCACTCCCAGAGATACAGGCTAAATGCACAAAAGACCTGTACTCTTCTCTCTGCCAGAGAGAAACTCAAGACGAGAAATCATCATAAATCCTGGAGAAGAAAATCCAGTCCTGCAAAAAAGAATTTGAAAACCCACATTTAAGGCAGTGGCAGACCTCAAGATAGCCAATGGCAAATGCTAATCATGAATGCTTCCCAAAAATCGTAGTTCTTTAGAATTTCTGGTTTCTCTGGAAAAGGAAATTAATAGAAAAACCAGACATCTTTACCACTTGGGATACAGATCCTGGAAACGACATCTATAGGTATGCACTGAAAGACTTTAATAAGTTGATGAAGGATCAAGAGGATGATTTCTTGTTTTCTGGACCATCCAATTTTAGATACACTGCCCCAACCTCCCCCGTAGAGGGGAAACTAGTTTCTAGCTTGATGCTGAAATGGTAGTTCCAAACTGTGGATTTAAGGTTCCTTAGGCTGAGCAGAAACAGGAATCTAGATCACCTACATTTATTGTATATTCATATAAATTCATCCTTGATATTTTAAAAAGCAAATAAGTTGTTCTTAATAAATTTAATTGAAGCACATGTTCTTGACCAGGCTTCAGTGCTGTTCTGCTCAAAAATAGACCTGATAGTAAAATCCTTTGAGGTATACAATGAAATGCCAAGCATAAATGCTTGCAGAGATTGTCAAATGTCATTTTTGCACTTGAACATTTAGAATTTACCTTATATTGAATTAAGAAACCTAAATCTTTCCTGGAGCTGGTCCAGATTTGCCTTTCTACTCAACTGTTTCTAGTCTAGCACTTCAAATAATTTTTGTGTCAGAAATAAGTGCAGTTTGAACAAACAGATCAACACTTTGTTTGACCATCACAAGATCATTTTACATTACTCTAGTTTTCTCAATTGGACAGCAGAGAGGAACAGATATTCTGGGCTATGTAACTTCTAGTTGAAAAGCTTATTGAAACTGTATATGAAGTCCAATAAGGATCATTTCAAATATGCAGAAAGAACCAGACTGAGCATGTTCTAGAAAATGTACTGTTTCCTTGGGAATAATTTGCATAGAAAGAGGGAATTAGAATTTGAAAAAGTATTCAGCATGGAATTACTAGTCAAATAAATCAGACCAGAGGAAGCAGTGAGAAGAAGTGGAACTATTAGTAGTCCTGGATATAGGACAAGTGAGAAATTTAATGAGAAGGAAAAGAATCCAAGTCTTCAAGTGTTCAGCTCTGGATGGAACAATACATATATATATATATTTGAAAAGCAATAGCAGAATCATCTATCAATTTTACCAGAAAGCATACACATGACACTGAAGAACAGTTGAGGAGATAAGGAGGGAAAATTGGAAAGAAAATGACCAATTTTATTGCAAATGTATCTCTAAATATGATGAAAGTTGAGACCACAGTCAGAGTTAAGAATTTGTACCATCCTGTATTTTTCCTTCTGAAATAACGTGCTAACTGGCATTGGGAAGTGCGTCTTCAGTGATCTGTCACATATTCTGCTGCTCATGTTGTCAGTTGTCTTCTGAGCCCTAAACCATCTGGAGAAATGAAACATCCTCACAAGGCAGCTGCATGAGTAAATTAAATTCATAAACACTGTTTGGTTCTTGGATGAATAACTCTGTAAAGCAAAGATAATTTGATTTAATAATGGAAGCCTCCTTCTTGCTTTTCTTTTGCTGCAAAGAAAGAAATATAAAGAACCTCTCCATAGGTAGAGTTTTACCAGGCTTCCTCATGACTGTTCAGGTTTTACGAGCTGATGATTTCTGTAAAATTGGGCCAACTATGTCAGGGCAAGAGTCTCTAATAATTAGAAGAGGAACAAGTAATTATTATATTATTATAATACTTTATTACAATAATTTAACAGGACCCCAAAGCTAAGTGACACAGACCATCCAGCCTTCACACTGCTTGGTTCCAGCCATTTCTGTGGCAGATTTGTCTTAGAGACAGCTGGATAGACAATCCATAACAGAAACGAAGAAATAAGCTGAAAAATAAACATTGTAGATGATTGGGGTACAATTCTTGAGTTATAGCTCAACATCATTTGTTAGATCAGATTACATAGGATAGAGGTCAGATGGAATTAGAGCAATGTGACATTCAGCACTGCAATACAAACTTTGAAGTGCAAGGCCTTTAGCAAAATTCAGACTTCAGAGTATGCTAGTGCCCAAACCCAGTAAAAGACCTAGTGTTAGGTATTTCAGTTTTCAAGTATCTGGTAACTCTAATAGAAGCCTCATCTTTCTACGTAAGCAGTTCTCTGCAGAAGCAAAATATAGGGAGCATGACGGATCACAAAAATATATTGTTCAGCTGCCTGAAAATTCAAAATTCTGATCTCCCCTCCTAGGCCTTTGATGAAGTCTAACTGATTTGTCTTCCTGGTATTAGCCACATGTGCTGCTGTAGGTACTCTGAGAAATATAAAAATAGACAGCTTGGCTATGACCATAACCAGATGTCTGTAAATGTCAAATAGGTCCTTGATGCACTGCACTAAGCAATGTTGTGAGCTCAATGTCCCCTCTGCCCCCCCACACTTTGGAGCTTATTTAAAGTCTAAATCCTTATATGATATGAGACGTGTTTAAGCTTGAGCGCATTCAAAAGTGGACACAGCAAAAAACCATAAGAAGCATTAAAATGCTGTTTTTTGGCAAGTTGAACCATCTAAATCAAGTACGGCGTTATCTTCCTACCTCTTTTCCTGAGCCCTGTCACTGTGTAACCAGGCAAAGAATCAATTCAGGTAGTTGATATGGCTAAATTTATATATTTTTTCCAGATTAGCTTTTGATTGGCCACTCATAGACTCAGATGGCAAAAATCCCAGAGCACTTTTCATTTTCACTGTGATGACCAACAAAAGAAAATACAATTTACTTCTCTGTAACATGCATGTAGTCTATGGACATAAAGATCTGTCTGTTGGACCGAGCTTTGCTGAAAGCCAGTGTTTGAGGTGACAGACCCAAGAAAACAAAAAGACTGGTTTTGATATCTGAAGGTAAATTGTTAAAATACCAATATATGGAACACTATGCAGCTAATTAACTTTTACAGCCAATATATAGCCAATTAACTTTTTCACATTTACCATATGTCTATCTTCCTGCAGGGAGTATTTCCAGGAGGAAATCATAATGGGAGATAGTTTTGCCTTTTATATGAGAATAAGATCTGCTTATGACAGTTACAAATTTTTGTGTAGCTCGTAGCAGCTTCAAGGGAGGATGCTGTTGCAAATCTGAGAAGTGAAATATATGATTTCAGTAATGAATGGTACAATGTACAATGGTCATTTCCACAACTGGTTAACTGTGTAAATGGTCTTTTGTCTTTTCTCTGACAACAACTCAAAGCACTCAGTATCAGCAGAACTCACAAAAGAACAGGATATCAATTCAGAGAAGACAATAGCTGAAGAAATTATTGCTGCACACTGGTACAGTGTGTCTCCAAAATGACTGACTGCTCCTCTTGGGAATAACCGTATATTACTATCTATAATACAGTAACTCTATTGTCTCAGGTTAAGTCTTAGTCTGTGCTGCCATGGCAAAAGCCTTTGCCCAAAGCTTTATAACCACTTAGGGTGAGGACTTGTCACCTAAAATCTTGGTAAATAACTGCTCTTGTAAACAAATGCTGGTACATTTTCCGTTCTCAGCAATACCAGTGGTACAGGCCAGTGCTCTTACAGCCTTCCTCTCTTCAGTAGCACCAGATAGAAATGCTATAGTCATCTTACAAACATCTGAAACCTATTAAATGAAGATAAGTTTGGCTAGAATTTCAAAATACTTGTCTTGAAATGGTGAAACTAAAATACACAAATGGATATAACGGCCAACTCTGAAGTCTGTGCTTACTTCTGAACTGTTTGGTAGACTAGCTCTATGGTTCATTTTGCAGTCCTGCTGTTCCTCCCAAAGAACCATTAGAGTACACTGAAGTCTCTTTTTTTTCCACCACAGTTGCAAAAGATTGTCCTCCTGTGGCAGTCAGGACCTGAGACAGGGACCAGAGACTCTGACAGAGCCTAACTCCTGTCCAGGCACAGTCGGTAGACAGCTGTAGTGTGTAGCTGGATCTGAGAACTAGAATATATTCCTAGGTCTCACACTTGGGCTGTAGCCTACATACATAGCTGGGTCACTGGCAGGAAGTGAGAAAAAAACATTCTTGTCATTTGTCAGCAGAAGGAGCACTTCCAGCTCTATTAACAGTAGGAGAAGAGATAGTTACTTGGATGTTCTGGCAGTTAAGTTCTCAAATCAGAGGAAACGTAATGAAAGGAATTAATGAGAAGGAATTAACTACCACCATGGTGAATTGGTTGTTGTTTATCACTGTCCAGAGCTGAATAGTCAGCCCATAATTAAATAAGACTTGCCAGGAAAGGTGCCTCAGTGTTTGCACACTGAGCTGATTTTATTATATTTTTTTCGGTTTGTTCCAAAACAATTGCTTATACATTTATTTGATTAACAATGACATTTATCCTGGAATTGCAGTGGCTGAATATTTATTGGGAGAGCTGAGGAGAATAAAATGAAGGATCACCTTAGTCATATCTGGCTCAGTCTTTGATCCTAAAAGTGAACTGTATGATTTAAAATATTTTAACACTGTGCTATTAACATAAGTATATGAAAATTATTATAATACTAAGCTAACAAATATCATCATTTAAAAAAAAGTGAAATAAAATATTCTGACTTCAAGACTATGACTTTACAACCAGTTGATATAATAATGAAAGATGATCCAAAATGAATAGAATAGACCGAAAAGATTTTTTTCAGTTTGAGTGAAACCAAGGAGTTGTGAGACCCACTTGTGTGTCAGACTAACACTCCTCCTCCTATTTCTTTCTGAAAAATGAAAGCTTTACAAATTTCACTTAGATCAACACTTTATTTTTGTCATATGAAATTATTGGTTTCATTTTCAGGTTATTGAGCCCTTTCTGTTTCTGATGCAGATAAATATCCAAATGAAGCAACATACCAAAAGTTTAATTAAAAATATCAGAGAGAAATGATTTGAATCTGAATTGAATTCAATTCATGAATACGAAGACAAAACAGCTGATTCTCCAAATATCTTTTGCCATTTTTGTTTAAACTCTTCACTAAATTTTCAAGTTAATTTGATGTCTCTTCTTGATAATTTAATTATTTCTTGAAAAAATGTCATCTAGCACTGACAATGACCATACATCAACAGAATGATCCGTTAGTTCAATACATGACATCTAAATTAAATCACTAAAAGTGTGAAATGAGTTAAGAGCACCAGAATAGATAAAAAATATGCACATAATCTATTTAATAAAATACGAGATTTTAAACAATCCTTCTATGTGCGTGATATGCCACCATTGTTAGTTCCTTCCTGCACTTATGAGGTTGAAAGGTCGCTTCAATCATATCTCATCAGCATAGTTATGGTGGTTATCTTGACGTGAATCTTGATAGTCAATACTGCATTGTGTGATTTTAACATGTGCTAATTGGGGTCTTGGAATCCTGGTGAAAAAACCTAGGTCACCATGGTCCTGATGAGGAAAATGGAGTATCCCTATGACTACTATAACTAAACATAATGCATGAGAACAAGCTGATGATCACAGTGTTCCAAAAAAGCTGCATCAGTGACGTAAGCAACTGATAACCTGGTTATTGATTAGGACTTGTTATATGATATGATATGACAGGGTACCTTGTCAGGCATGGTGTCAGAACTCACGGAGACATGCTTTGTGCAGATGGCTGGTCTGATCCATTAACTAGCTGACGATGGTGATGGATGTCACTGGCTGCCCAACAGTCACATCACCGGCTGTTAATCAGAGCTTGCTGGTTTGTCGTCCTTGCATGTTGAAATAAATAACAGTCACCTGCATCCCTTGAGAAATGTTCTTTCTAATTAATTTCTCTCTATGTTATTGAAAGTCTTCTCTGAATATTTCACACTGGAAAAATAGGTTCTCAATAGAAAGTGTTTAAATTTTAATGTCTTGAAAAGCGTGGATCCTATGCCCTATGGATAATAGATGATGGAATAAAATAAAAAATCTTCACCACCTGGGAAGTACTGCAAGCACATTGTTGGATAAGATTAACATTCAAAATACTCTTTTTTGGAATGGTCTGGAAAAAAGCCAACAACTCAAATAGGATGCAATTCTCTACAAACAATTCACTACTGCACTACTACACAATGATAAGATGAGAATAACAGGCTTAGTAGCAGTTGTGTAAAGTAAGATCAAGACTGAAGCTAAACAATAGCAATCAATGTCACATAATTGCAAAAAAAAAAAAAAAAAAAAAAAAAAAAAAAAAAAAAAGTAATCATCATACCAAACTACATAAATACCAGTACTGCCTCAAAGATTTAGGCTGTACTCCTTCTGACCTGCTTGGCAGAGCTCTTCCTCATAATATCTTGGCTGAAATGCTTTGACCTGCAAAAATCATAGAATCATACAATCAGCAAGGTTGGAAAGGACCTCTGGAGATCATCTAGTCCAATCCCCCTGCTCAAGTAGGGTCACATAGAGCATGTTAGACAGGGTTGCATCCAGGCGAGCTTTGAAGATCTCCAGAGGAGACTCCACGACCTCTCTGGGCAACCTGTGCCAGTGCTCCATCACTCTCACAGGGAAGAAATTCCCCATCACGGTCAGGCGGAACTTCCTGTGCTTCAGTTTCTGCCCGTTGCCTCTTGTCCTGTCACACGGGACAACCGAAGAGATTTTGGCCTCATCCTCTTGGCACCCTCCCTTCAGGTACTGGTACACATTGATCAGATCCCCCCTCAGGCTTCTCTTCCCCAGGCTGAAGAGGTCCAGCTCTCGCAGCCGTTCCTCATAGGGCAGGTGCTCCAGCCCTCGGATCATCTTCGTAGCCCTACACTGGACTCTCTCCAGTAGCT
This sequence comes from Rhea pennata, assembly GCF_028389875.1. NCBI lineage: Eukaryota > Metazoa > Chordata > Aves > Rheiformes > Rheidae > Rhea > Rhea pennata. The sequence continues at coordinate 162,762,254 of NC_084663.1, forward strand.
CCGTGTCTCTCTTGTCCTGGGGAGCCCAGAACTGGACACAGTACTCGAGATGAGGCCTCCCCAGGGCTGAGGAGAGGGGCAGGATCACCTCCCTCCACCTGCTGGCAACACTCTTCCCAGTGCACCCCAGGAGACCATTGGCCTTCTTGGCCACAAGGGCCCATTGCAGGCTCATGGTCAACTTGTTGTCCACCAGCACTCCCAGGTCATTCTCTGCAGAGCTGCTCTCCAGCAGGTCAGCCCCCAGATTGTACCTAGGTGCCTAGGGTTATTTTTCCCTAGGTGCAGGACCCTGCACTTGCCCTTGTTGAACCTCATGAGGTTCCTCTCTGTCCAGCTCTCCAGCCTGTGCAGGTCTCTCTGAATGGCAGCACGGCCCTCAGGTGTGTCAGCCTCTCCTCCCAGCTTGGTGTCATCAGCAAATGATAATAGAAATAGAAAATAACTGAATATAATAGAAGTATAGAAATATATATATAATAGAAATAGAAAATAATAGAAATAGAAAAATACAGACCAATGAAAGAGTGACTAGAAGGTTGCAGTGATAATGCTCAGAAACCTATAAAATAGGTTTGAGGAAAGACTGGCGGGAAACATGGTGAGATACAGACTTTTGAACAGCAGATAGATGTGTAGAAAAACATTTTCCATGTTTGCTCTACAAAGAGTATGTGGGGTTTAATTTCAGAAAGGGAAGATTTAGGTTATATATTTGGAAAATGTGTCAATTGATAAAAAATGTAAATATTGAGGAGACTAGAGAATCTTCAAGGCCCTCCTGGATACAACCCTGTCTACCATGCTCCAGGTGACCCTGCTGCTCATGGAGGTTGGACTAGATGATCTCTAGAGGTCCCTTCCAACCTTACTGATTCTATGATTCTATGATCTCCATTGTTGGAGATTACAAAGACCAGTATAAAGAAATGTTGGTCAGGAATTATAGGTAGAGTCGATAAAATCTGCCATGTATTTTAGTGAAAATGAAGAACTAGAACTGAAATAATTCTGGCTATTTGTAAGCAAATTTGTTGCCATGCACTTCTTCTGTTAATTTCATTTCATAGCTTAATTTCATTTCAAATGAATTTCATTTTATAATCACCATAATGGAAAGTGCAGTCTATAAAACTACATTCAAGCACACTGAAATTATTCTTTGGCTTTTAAATAGATCCTTACCCTTTTGTTCTGTAGCATTTAGAATATATGTCTGGTTTTGTCCAAGTTTGTGCCTACAATTGTATATAAATAAAACTAACATTATATGCATTTATTGATTAATCTTCAAAATAAAATGGCAAAGAAACTAAATATATGCAATAAGGATGTTTGAAAATTAAAATTGGAACCATCAGAGAAAAACTGTCTATATGACAGTCAAAAGCATTCTTTTTCAATTTTCCAAGGGGATTTTAATGTCTCTGTTAGAGTAAAACCTATCCAACTATCAAAAGTGCTTGTAAGAGAACTGAATTAGTCTCTTATCCTGATTTTTCTGAAATGAGCTCAGTGAGCACTCACTAGTCAAGTCATGGATGGTAAGGCGCAGGCAATACAGACAGTGCCAGAGTCCCAAGCTCAGGAGCTCACTGCTGTTCGCCCGTCAGATAACCTTTGTGCTGCTGTTTCTTTATTTCTTTGTACTCCTTTTTCCATGAAGGAAACTCCCAGCCTTGGGAGTTTGTTCAGCTCCAGGATTCTCGACATCTGTTGTCTCCAATAACAGTGCCACACCTCACGCTAATAGGACAGAACTACAAAATAGACAATACTTTTCTCCTGTGGGGCAACTATCCAAATCCTTTGAAGTAGCACCATTGACACCAGCATCAAAATACTTTTTTTTTTTTTTTTGCAAAAGATAGGAATATAGCTGGCAGATGACTAATATTTTATTTTGACTGGCATAATCTTCAGTCCTTCATCACAAAATTGTCTGCTCTACAAAATATGTAACAAGTAAAGATTCATTTCAATTATATATTTAGCAAGTGTATGCACATATGCTATTAAAGAGTTATTAGTGGACACTTAGTTTCCCAGAATAATTCTTGCAGTACACTTTTAGATGACATTCTAAACTGAGGCATTCCATTGTGTCAACAAATTTGACTCCAGAAGTATTATTCCTTCATCTTTTTGTTTCAGAACTTCTAATGATGAAATATTTTAATTGCTGGCCGTCTTTCCAACTCTGTTGCTTTAGTAACACTTACAGAAAACTAATCACTGAATAAATGTTTTAACAAACATTTTTAATAACTTAATAATAATGAAGGTGTTTCTTTGTTGCCTGTTGCCTGGAACAAAAGCACAATGCAGGTACATTTTTATTTAGGAAAGCAAATGGCTAATTTGACTTTGGAAAGGAATTCAATACATTCCCCACAGTTCATAGCACATGCTAAATCGAATGCTAATTCTGCTGCAAGATTTCTTTCTTGATACATAAAGTTTAAGTATGCTTCGATCATTTGTTTTTTTTCTCATTAGCAACACTTCACTTGACAAAACTCAGAGATTTTAAGTGTTAGTGTATATTCTATTTCCTTCAACTCACCAATACTGCAGTATTTGAGGCTTTTTTTTAACATTTGACTTTCACAAGATTTTAAAATTCCGAATATTGCCGCTTATTTTTTACTTTTTTTCTCAAATTCTTCCTGCAACGTCACACTCTTCAAATGAATTCTGCTTACAACATTCCAAAAAAATTAATACTACTTATCTGTATTCCACCCACCCTTGATTTTATATTACCCTTTATTGACTCATTCATCACTATAATGTTACAGATTAGCCAGGACACTAAAAAGAAGAGATTAAAAAAAGTGCATACTTTTTGCATCTGAATGGTCATTTTTGCTGACTATTTTGTTTTCACTGAGGTAAATTATTGTTTTAAACTTGTGGCTATTATATGCAACAATTTAAGCTAAATTCTTACAAGCGTAGACATCTCTGATCCCTTTTTCACGTTGATTTCTTGTCTTTTAAGTTTTAACATATTTTATTCTTAATTTATTGTTTATCGTGGTTTCTAGTCTCTGACTTTATAGTTATTCACTAGTTAGAAACTTTAAAAATCAGAATTATATATTCATTTTTTAATTTATTTTGGTATACTTTCAATCTCATTATTTATAGCCATGTTACTATTGAAATTGTGGTGCCGTTACTACAGAGAGTCCTGCAGCCTATATTCTTTTCATACAAATAAGGCATGTCGATATTGTTCATTTTTACAATAGATAGTTCACTATAGAAGTTAAAACCTTTGGATTTGACTTTTCCTCGAATTTATAGTCTTCTAAATTCTCCTCCTCCCATTCAAAATATATTTTTTTTTGTTATTCATTTTTTAAATTGATTTCAGATTTTGGATGCTTTTCAACAATAATTAACTGTGTAACAAGAAATTATGGAATCAAGCAGTTTGAAAGCTAGACAAAGTTAAGAAATGAACAGAAATCTCTTTTAAAGTTTCCATTAGGTCATAAAAAATAATGATGAGTAGTTACTCAAAGAAGCACAATATATTGTTGAGTATTTATCTAACCCATTTAAAGACAATTAGCTTATAGCTGAGTCAAGACAGAATGGGTAGTCAGATAAGGGATTCAGCGAGATAGGTAACATGATCAGGTAGCACTAAAGAACAACGATAATTGCAAGAGAATTCTGAACTGATATTTTTAGGACGATTTTAAAATTTCAGGGCAAAAGAAGAGATCATTAATCTAAGTGAGAGATGAAGAAAATGGAAACAAGCTGTTTGCTTGTTTTCTTGCACGGGTGGATAGGAAAGACCATAATTTAGAGATTAAATTATGAGATATTATGCATAAAATAACTGTAAGACTTCAAGTAAGTTATTTATTTGTTAAGGTGTAAACAATATTATATTTACTTTTTTTGCAAAAGTTTTGTCAGTTATTTCCAGTACTGCAATTGTATTACTTTCTTCTGCTACATTTAAAGTTCATGATTTTTCCTTGTCTTAAAATATTCACTTTTGATCTTTTTATTGACCAAGTGACCTTCAAGGCTCATGGAGCTGGCAAAGATAGTTGGGCTGAAGTAGGAGGTGAGAGATGAAATGCAGGCAGGAGCGAACCTTGGAGGAAAGGCTGAAGCCTTAATGGGCCTGTGCCAAGGAGCTCTACGTCGGCTGCATGACAATCGCCAGGGAATCGTGCAGAACGCATATTCTCAAAATTTTCCTTGAGGTGAACCAGAGAAGTCATTTAAAAGCAGCCTGGGAAGAGATATGGCCCAGAGTAGAAATGAAGCCTAAGTCTGGTCCAGGGCATGGATTAATGTGAGACTGAATGCATTGCTTCAAGGCTAAGAGGACTGTCCCAGGGATCAAATGCCAGTCAGGGCTATAGTTAGGCAGCTGAAGCTACATCTACAATGCTCAAGAGAGAGATTAAAGATAAGGAAAGTCTGATTTATCGTTTCAGTTAGGGACATGGTTATTTATAATACAACATTCTTGTTTGATGTTCCTGTCTACATTTAATTTTATTTCTGATAGTGATATCTCTTGTTGCTGTTATCCTTCCAAGCCCTGTGCATTTTTCCTTCCCTAGTCATATATAACATATTTTTGTGAAGTCTTGCTTGCACATAAATATTTTCATTTGGTTGATGTCCATTTATTTAAAGGAACAGCAACAGAAGCATTCTACAGCAATTACTCTAAAGCACTATCATCTTTGAAAAATAGTACTTGATATAATAAGAGCAAGTATTAAAATATTAGGCATTTAAAGTATAGTTTACTGAGGGCTAATAGAAGTTTTAAATATTTTAGTTATGATGGGAAAAATCTTCCAAATTTCACTGGGTAATTGATAGATACCAGGCTAAGATTATTGCAGAGAGAATACCTTTTCCAAATAGGATGTGAAGACAGATTGCATTTTAATTGAAGGTTGCTAAGAGGATGATGGTATATAAAGAAAATTGTTTTAGATGTAATAATCTGATAGGAAAAAAAAGATTGCATTATGATGCTCATGGGGCAAGAAGGGAAAGCTATAGAAATTAAACTAAAAAATAGGCAACTTGTCTAAATAAATTATGAAAACAATGGGGCAGTAAAGGTACTGTAAGCATATAATTAGAGTATCCCTATCATAGCAGAAGAGAGTGATCTCTTTGGTCACAAATTACCCTCAGCAGCACCAAATTAATCAGTTCAGTAAGGCTGCATGATTCTAATGGCATCATTTGTCTATGTAGGTGGGAATCTCTCCCATGGTTTAGATGTGCAAAAGTCAGATACCTAAGCCTGAATTAGTTTGAACTAAATTCTTTTTGGTAATGAAGGAAGTAAACAAGCACCTTCAGGTCTTAATTTGGTCTTAGATATCTATTTTACAGTGATATAGTTTTTTTGTTTTTTTTTTTTTTTTTTTTTTCCAAACACTGTTTCTCTTTATCATCAATAAAAAGTGATGATCACGTAACATTTTGGATGTCTATAATCAGGTGAGAATAATACCCCTCCCTCCACACCTCTCACTCATATCCATAAATTAAAAACATACTTACACAGCTAGTCTCAACCTTCAGAGTTGGGTATTTCTCCTCATTAAATACATTTCTGCCTTCAAGCCTTCCAGAGTTAGTTGCATGATGACTTACAGAAGAGCAGAATTGTGACTAAAAGACTTCAACAGGACTCAGACAAATTCTAATTCTTCCATAAGTGGGACAAAAGGAGTAGAACTTGCAAAAATAGACAATTTGTTTCTGAAAATGAGATAAATTGAATGGGGAATAAATGTTATTTTGAGCAGTATTTGAAAATAAAAATATTTATACACTATTTAATGGAAACAAAACTAAGGCTCTTGAGTTCATCTGGAAAAAGATCCCTCTACCCCTAATTTTCAGAATATTTTAGGTGATTATTTTGTTTAACCTGATCTTTTTTCATTGTTTTCACTCATTTTCAGACAAAAGTGGTGAAGGGATCAGAAGGAAAGGCATCTGACTACATCAGTCAGTCTGACAATGATTAAGAAAACAGCTTCACAAGGTGAAGCAGTTTTGACAGAACAGAGAAGATGCTCCTCTTATTAAGCTTCCCCTTGGCTTGGCAAAACATGTTTAGTATACTCATCTGACTTCTTTTCTTTCTTCCCACTCCCATCTTTTGTATGTCTCACTTAGTAATAGGTTGTGATTATATCCTGCAAATGCAAAGCAAAACTTATGATTCTGTGAAGTCTTCTTTATGGCAGTGTAAGTTAAAATGACCTGCAAATTTTCAAATCTAGAAAAGCTTTCGTATCAATCTGGCTATGTTATTTCAGTGTTACATGTTAGTTTGAAAGCTAGGTGTTGGTCTGAGAGCTTAAATACGTCAAAAAGTTCCCACAGGGTATGAAGTTAATGAAAGAAGGCTCAGCTAACTCAAATTACCTTACCACAAACTAAGAGCATGAACACAGGCAGTTACTACAAATCAGCAGATGTGTGTGAAGTTTGTACAGCGCAGTGACTTGTTCATTTGCACAAGCTCTTGATCACTGTTTGAAATCCACTGTATTTTGATACAGTAAGCATCTTAGGTTGCAAATGTGTTCTTGATAAACTATTTCTCCACTTATTTTTTACTGTTTAATTTCCTCCAGCTAAACTGCATTAAACTGTTGCATTTTAAGAAAACTTCATGACTGAGTTATGTTGATTTCACTTAAAGTTCTTAACTGATTTATACTATTGATGTTGTTTAGTATTAGATTACTAATGTGCATGTAGAATGATACATAGTAGTGATATAACATTAATTATAAATAACAAGAGTCAGGTTGGACAAAGTTAATTTTCTGATAAAATTCCATGTAAAAGTTGTATATAGCAGGTCAGTGGTGGTAGAGTGAATTATTCCTTAACTCCAGGTTTGCTATTTGAACAAAGTTTAGATCTTCAGGTCATGCGTTTTTTCCATGTCTCTGGCCCCGTTTATGCAGCGAGTGGCAGAGTCTGTTGGGCCCTTTGCGCTGCCTTTCTGTGTTAGACTTCATGTGGGAATGGTTTTATGCAAGCCAGGTTTACCCTACCAGAGATTAAAGAGCAGTTTAGGCTCCTCCGCTTCTATCCGTGAATTGTAACACATCTCAAACAAGCCTCTTTTCCCTGTGCTGCAGCACAAGGACATGATCGTGGGTATTAAGCGCTCCAGACAGTAGTGTTACAAAGGAGAAGACTGAACTTGTCCTGTAAGATACAGTCATACAGTCTACTCATGCAGTCTACACTGCCCTGTAAGTGGGCCAGAAAGCTGTCCCTGGCACCAAGGCCAGCTGCTGTGCACTGGTTCACAAACACACAACATAGGAATAAAAAGTACTCTGGGGAAGATGATTGATTAAATCCACGCTATAAAACACTTTGTCTAAGGTGATCTCTGAATGGCAGGTGGTATCCCTGTAGCTTTAGAACAGAATTATCATTTTATTTGTGTGTGTATGTTTTTTTTTTCCACTAAGAGTGTCTGAAATAGAGTGAAGCTGTATTGAAGCTCACCAGAAAGACATTTTATGATGTGAAGCTAAAGAGATCTTTTGCATGCCTTGGGTGCAGGATAAGAATCTGTGGGGCTCTCTAAATCATGATGGAGGACTGTGGCTGGAGGAAGAAAGCAAGTGCAGTATAGTCTCTTCTTCATACTTTGGGGAATTAACTCTCTCTCTCATCCTGCTCAGGTTTAGTCTTAGAAAGAGCTGGTTGGAGCAGTTGAATGCTGAGCTACAATTATGCCATGTGCCCAGCCGTGACTTTACTCCCTAGCCCCTTTTATGTTGTGATGTAGACTCAGCAACCAATTCTACTTTAGGACTTGAAGAGACTATGGGTGACATGAATCATGCTATTTATCTACTACTCATCTGTAAAAATGGAGGTCTGCAACCCAGTTCAGCTTTTGGGCCAAAATGGTGACTCTTCAGTAACTTTAACATACATGTAATAGGGTTTGCTATTTGTCCCTTTGGGGGCACAAGTGAGACATGATGCACAGAGGATACTCAAGGACTTCAGGGGAGCAGACTGCTACTGTCATGAGCAGGAAATAACCTATCCCAAGCAATAGACATCCTGCCACAGTTTCTTCGCCATTCTGAAAAACTCTCTGATCTTTAGGCAAATATCCTTCAAGATTAGGAATCCTACTGTCCTGCTATAGCTGGTCAGCAAACCTAAAAGTGTCTTTCTCTTCCTCTTCCTCTCTGAAGTTTCTGAAGGAGTACTAACAGCTTGGTTACTTTCTCAGGCCCTGAAATAGTTTCTCCAAACTGCCACGCTCCTTTACAGAAGCTGGAGGAAACTGTTCTATCCAGAATACGTTATCATCAAAATTTGACTGCCATTGTCCTTGTCTGGAAAGTACTGCATTGACAGCTGATGGTAGATTACACTATGAGCTCCCTGTGAAACAGCAGTTTTTTAAATACCAGATGAATATCTAGCCTTTCAAAGGTAGATTCCCTGAATCACCTTACAGTGTACGCTGCTTTCATTATCCTCATATATATGTATCTCATATAAGCGATATATTAAATATATTTAAATTGCAGTAAACAAACATTTCAAAATTTTAGTTATGAGCCATAGGTTATAGCAATAAATTCAGCAGAGTCTGAGAACTCTCAAGGGAGACTGAGGTCAGCTCTAGCACACAGCATTAGGAAGGATGAATCACTCCCATCATCCAATACATCAAGGCTGATACACATGACAGGCTGAAGTAGAATCAAGAGTTGTAGAAGAATATTTAGCTTCTGAATTAAAAAAAAAAATAAAAAAGCATTTGAATATTTGCTATCAGTCCATAAAACTACCCTTAATTCCCTTTCCCCTACTCTGGCCTTTTTCAGACACTGATAAAGCATCAGCCCAGATCTGCAGCATCAGGCCAGGTTAGTTTCATGTAATATTAGCATTACAAACATGCTCTCTTTTGAGAGAAAATGTCTCATTCAAGCAATCTTCAGTTAACCTCAGAATTAAATGTCTGAATGATGTCCGTCAGCCTCACACTTGATAAATTAAGAAGGCAGGAACTTAAAACACTATCAAGAAAGAAATTTCGGTAGGTCCTGTCTAGTGCAAACAGACCAAACGATCAAATTCTCAAATGCAGTTACATTTGATCTTCATACAGGCTGGGATTATGGATACTGCTCCTTACTGATTGTAGCACGAAAGCTCTGTAAGCATTCAGCTACAGGCAGGAGAATACCTTGTTACATTAAAACTGTTCAGTCACACTATTATGAACTTCAAAAACACTATAAAGCAGGAAAACATATTTCAGATCTGAATTTCTAAAGCTCATTGAAAGACATCAGATGTCTTGAATATTGCACAGTAGTGAGTAAATAAGTAAATAAATCTTTAACGGATCTCTTTTTTCTTTCAACCTCAGTTTTTTCAGATGCAGATTAGAAAAAGTTTCTTTTGGAAAAACAGGTCAAAAGTTATCAGGTAAAAAACAGGTCAAAAGTTATCAGGTAAAAAGAAATACTATAGGCAAATATGCCAGAATTATTATGTTACCGGTCACATAGCAGCCTTTCCACAAATGAGAATACATTGTAGTATTCATTTACAAGATCTTTTAACAGTCTTGTATGATAAATGTCATTTTGATTCGGTCTGGTATCCTGTTTTGTTTGGAGATGATACTTCTTTACAATTTAATTTTATTAATGTGGCTAGTTAGAGGATGATGTTCTGGATCTGTGCAGTGAATTATTCATTACATTTCAAATATTAAATTGTCATCAAATGCTTTCTGATCTGCATTACATAAAGTCATACCGCATCTCTAATGCCTGGCCTGCCTGTGTAATGAAGAACCTCTCAGACAGTGTTCAATCAAAATACACTTGAGAGAAAACAGACACAGTGTTTTGGTAAGCATCATGAGTATCTCACAGTTTTGTTTTGTTTGTTTTTTCCTAAGCAGGAAGAATCCGCATAGACCACCACATCTCCTACTTTCTGAGAAGTGCCTACTCAAGCACAAAAGTTTTGATCTTAAAGCTATTATGATTACATCAATTAGTGAGTTTTTGAGGGTTGCTGTTACTGGTAAAGCAGTTAAGAATGTTTTACAGCCCTCTGATTTGTGAGACAAAGACCACATCTGGCTATTCTGGGTAAGAAATATGCCCCGTTCAAAAATCAAAATACCATTTCTGAATATGGTCACAGTACACGTTCAGAAAGGAGGATATCTCTAACGTTTTCTGCATTCTGTCAGAAAATCAGAATATGAAAACATAGACCTCAAATTAATAAAAATATTATTTTCAAAAAGCTGAAATTATGCAAAAATAAATAAAAAGTTAAGTAAAATACTAGAAAGATTAGCTCAGAAGGAAATTATGCTCTATTTATACATTAATTGCATATATTAGTTTTATATTTTATATAAATATATATAAAATATTTATATATTTTTGAAAGTGTATTGTCTTTCATTTTTGGTTTTGTTTAACATCTCAATGACCCAATCTCTTTTTTAGTATTTCAGTTTCAGGGGACAAATATTACAAGACACAATTTGGATCATTCAGATACATGTGATCCATTTTGTTTGCCTATATTTGGAGGTCTGCAATAGGGAAGTAAAGATAATAAAGCAAAGGCATGCTTTGTGTTGTGCTGCTAGCTGTTTCCGTGGCCAGTTTTACATCTTTAAACATTCAAAATCAAGGCTGTAATTTCTAGTCATTCTTAATACATTTTAAACTGTGATTCAGTGGAAAGTCACTAGGTGGCATGTGGCAATGAAGCAGAAGGAAGTTAATATTTAGGAGTTTGAGCGAGAGCAGTTGGCACAGGATACACTGGAATAGAGACATGTTAGAGTTAATGTATTGCCATCTGTCTTTATTTCCTTCACTTGGAGGATAATAGAGTACAGACATCTATTACTCAACACGGTTTTACTCATAGGTGATACTGAAATGCATTACAAATATTTATTTTGGTAACTTCATGAAAAATTATTCTGCAGGCCTGTTTGCTGTAGAAATTGAGTCCCTTTGCTATCTCTCTCATCCTCCACCTATTAAAAAAAATACTTCCATTACAAAACTGGAGACCTGTTTTGTAACAAGAGACTTAAAATATACAGAAATAGAGGAAGAAGTTAGGGAGATATTAGAGGGGAGAAGGAGATGTTAATATTCTATTGCATGTATGGTCACATCATTCTGTGAATCTGATATGATTTAATTAAGATATTGATATTCCAAACATTAAACTTGTGGAGGAAAAGTTTACTTCCCAGCTACATCCGAGATTGAAAAGAAATGGACTTAGCACCAATCATGGAAATCTGTCTAAAGATAGAAGTTAGAAGCTAGAAACACAGGCAAGGTACACTTCCCTATAGCAATAAGTTACAGGAACGGCATACATGTAAAAGAGCCTCTTTTCTTTCACCCTCCTCTGCTTTAAAACAGTTTTACTTGTGTTTTGGGAGAACGTTGATTGTACAACAGCTCAGAGACAAAAGGATGTCTTTTGCATAATTTTTTCTTGCTTCATTTCTGAATATCAGAGGCTGTGGAGCTCTTTACCAAAATCTGTGGGAGAGGTACAGGCTAAAATGTTTTTGTCATACATACTATCTCTTGTCTTCGGAAAAATACCCTTCATCCTTTTAAATTTTATCTAGTATTGGTCTTCAGGTAGTCTACAGCAGTCATTTGTTTAACATTTTTGGTTTACGGTCATATAAGTTATGTTTATTTATAACATTTCCCCTGCACACTTCTTAGCTCACTCTCTACAAAATTTACAGACATGAGAGCTTCACATGGTGTCTAGGTGGCAGCACAGAGATACAGCTCCTGATCTTTGTTTCGTCGTTTGCTGCCATGTCTAATTAAATAAGTTGAAATTAGAAGGCTTTGAGGTACACAGGAGATCTAGATTTGTGGAAATACAACTAGGCAGTACCAAATTCCCCAAATGATTTAATTCCAAAAATATACCCAGAGAAGGTGCCTGTGATAGGTGTAAACAAGGCTTTGTCTCACTCAAAATGTTGAAACGGTAGCAGAAAACTGAAATCTCTCAGGCCTTTTGAAAGCCTCAGATCCAATGGAAGAGTAGCAAAAGCAGTAGATATTTCCAGAATCATTTCTGTATGTGCCACCAGACAGTGCTGGAGGACCTTGGCAGTGACACAACTGACATCATGCATCTGTAACTTGTGTTCATGTAAGTGCTACCTCTAGTTACATGGCATTATATAGCTTCTGCCTTATTTCACTGTAACAGAAATAAGCATCTGCACACAGAGATACGTACATATGCTTTGAATGTGCAACAAGAAGAGCCACAATGGCTTTTTGAATCAAAACAATTTTTTGCTGTAAGCTGAATCATTAATGTGCACCCCAACACTGCAGACTTGAGAAAAACACAGGCAAAGTACTCCATTTCTTCAATCTACACTCCTATTCTCGTGAGTTCCTCTGCCGTTCAGGGCATCTTCCATTTGCTACTGCTGCCTACCAGTTCTCTGACAAAGCCAGTCATCTCTCTTGAAGTCCAAGGTCTGTTACTTGACTTCCTTACTTCCCTTGGGATCTTAAACTCCTTCATCTCATGGTGACCACAGCCAAGGCTACCAGTGACTCTCATATCCCCAAGCAACTCTTCCTGCAGATTATCCCTTTTAGATAGCCCATCCACTACTCACATCAAAAATTGTCCTTGACACACATACCAGAAAACCCAGAATTCGTTAAGCCCTGCCCTGATGCCCTCTCATCAGATGCTGTGAGAGTTGAATATTTCATGAGAACCAGGACCTGTGATGGGACACTTTTTCCCGTGTTTTAAGATGATATTATTCACTTGTTCTTCTTGATTTGCCTAGTCTGTACAAGATGCCCACCACCATGTCTTGCTTTTTGGTTTTTCTCTGATCCTGGACCATAAGCTCTCAACAGGCCTGCTCCATAGCAGAGCTTCATGCTCCATAGCTGCTCCTTTATATACAGTACAACTTTCCCTTTGTCTTTTCTGCCTGTCTTTTTGAAAGAGCTCGTATTCATTCACTGTAGCACTCCAGGCAATGGAGCTATCCTGATGTGTGATCCCAGTGACATCAGAGTTCAACGGCTGTATATAGATTTCTAATTTCTACTGTTTATTTCATAGACTACAGTCATTTGAGATGGGTTCCCACTCACCCTGATCTCTTACGGGGACTGTGGGAGTTTCCTCCATCGTAGTGTCCTTAGTGAGTAGAAGCTCACCCATCCCTGCTCCCCAACTTCTCTTTGCATTTTGGTCTCTATCCCCCATGAAACATAGTCCTTCTCACTAGGTCAGCAGTTCTGCTGTTAAAGATGACCTTGCTCACCATCTTCGTCAGGTGGATCTTGTATTTTCTCTCTACAGACATTCTCATCCCTTGAAGAGGGTTCTATAGTCACAGAAACCGAAGAAACCTCCCTGTGACCCCAGCTGTGCAGCCAGGTGTTGACTTTCTCCTATTCAAATCTTTCCCTTTGACCATTAAGGAGGGTACCACCCGAGCAGCTATATCTTCCGTCTTAGCTCCTAGAGTCACCCTTGATCTGTCCAAGGTCTCCCTTAGCAGTATTTTTAGTGCCACGTGCATGGAGAGCAAAGAAAAAACGTTCAGGTTTTTGCTCAGTTTCACTGTGAAGATAGACCAGTTCCAACATCTGATTTGGTGTGTGTTCCTCAAATACAGATTAGGGTTCACTAAAAAGTTTTCTTCTGGAGGCATCTTTACATCAGAGGTGGTAAAACATCCCAAGAATTTTGCAGCATGAAAGAGTATATATAAGGTCATAAAAAGAAGGAAATTTGGAGCCTCCATCACTTGAAAAGAAGAAGAAACTACTTGTAATTTAAGCAGACAATTGGAGTAATCGATTAGTTCTCACTAACAATTAAAAGATATTTCTGACTGTTAAAGTTAACTTCTGATAATGAAGTAAAGGTTGTTGGTTTCTGGTTAATTTAAATGGAGAGTCAGGAGGTAATTTAAGGTTAAGCAAAATATTCATAAAACAGTTCTGCTTTACTGATGTTGAGAGATAAGCTATCCCTACAGCTGTGATTTTTACTTTTACTTTGATTGTTTTCATGTCATTACTTCTGCTCTTGCTTGATCTGAGACATTTCTTTCAGAATCTGACCCTGATGGACCTCCCAAATTTTTATTACATAATATGTCCCAGTTTTTGTAGATGGCTAAAATTAAATTTCTCTTTAATAAGGTGATCTGTCTTAACAGACATTGATTATCTACTTAAACTACTATTTAATCACTCTTAATAGTGTTGCAAAGTATCTTCATAATATCCTGAGGGATAAGACCTGTGAAATGAGAGAAAGATGCAAAAGAGATAGAGGTGTTTTGTTGTCACCGAAAACATTGTATCTAGAATTAGTAATATAGATCAGGATTCAAATAACTGAATTACGATGTCTACACCTGATTCATTTTCCAAACTGTTTTCAAAGACAATGAGTTTTATTTAAAATGTCTTTTTATCTCTAGTAATTCTAAAGGGAGCATGAAAGAGTTAAGATATAAAGTGAGTTCAACAGTAGTCGTCTTACGGTAAGTGAGAGGCATCCTAAACATACAGTGAAAAATATTTCACTGTTGAGGAAAGCTTTCTTGTTGGTAGATATTCAGCAGCAGGAATAGCCTAAACAGTATTAGTTTCAAGGTCACAAAGGATGAGATATATCTTTCCAAATTTTGAATATCTAAGTCCAAGCTGGACACTTTTAGAATGAATTCACTTGATCTATTTTTGACATCTGTGTCAGGATGAGGTAAGGCTTAAAAGCAGGTGTGAACAACTTCCTTTATGCCACTTTGCTTGTGAGAAAACCATTGTCTGATGCGTATGAGATTTGTAGATGGTTTTTCCTTCACATCAATAATAGTCTTAATTATTCTGACTCTTTTTACATGAGAAGTATTACTCTACAGTAATGCCAAAGGTAATATATGCGGCATTATCAAAGGTAATTCAATAGAGAATGAAGTATGATTCAGATACTTCTCTTTGAGATTTCCACATGTTTCCAGTGTACAACCACTTCAGTTTGTACTTATTTCAATGCTATAGACTCTACTGATTGTTACATTAGCTTAACTTTTATCCTTTTCTAATGAGTTATGCTCAGTTTTTATTATCTTTTTTTCTGTGCTCATAAATTCTTAAAAAGTAGCCTGTGACTGCTATGAAAAGGAAATTCAAAAAGAATTTTAGTCTATATGCTTTTTAAAGTTTTTTTTAAGACATAGTATAAAATATTCAGTATTTAGATATAAAGTGATTTCTCTAAAAAAAAAAAAAAACATTAACATATGAAACATATGAATTTTCAAATGGGGAAATGCAACATTTAGTCATTGTCACAACTCTCATTTTGATTTCTGGATATATCTGATATAATGGCAAAGAAGTCAAATATTACATTACATCTCTCATTTTCACATACTGAACTTCTAACCCTATTTTGTCTAACCCTCCTCTGTTACACTAATGTAAACATATCTAGATTTAAATGAATATTCCATATTAGGGAAATGGAAATTTGGTCCACTGTCTTCCTTTTCATAGTCTAAAATTACTTCCTTTTTTCAAATTTAATTAATTACAGGGTGCATGATCATTAGATGTCTGAAGTAAATAAAAGAATCAGCGTCTATAAACAAACTCAGAAAATGTATTTGTGCTAAGTGTCAACGGATCAATCTTAGTTAATCAGTATCATTTTATCTTTAGAAGAGGGCTAAAATAAAGCAAAATATAAACCATAAAAAAATTAAAAGATTAGTTTGGGAAAGGATATCTGTTTTTGAATTTCAGTAACTGTTATTTTAAAGTCATAATTTTCTAGTTTGCAGCAACATTCTTCCTATTGATGCAGATACAAACATCCTACTATGGCAAATCACGAAGGTACTGAAGAACACAAAAACACAAAAAGCTACGTGATATAAAATAGAAAAAAAAAAAATCTCCCACACCATTGAAATCATTGTAATTAAGCTTTAGGATCATTAGTTATAACCCTTACACATTTTAAGACTGAAGTGTAATTAGTCTTTTGTGAATTAATTAACATTAAAAGTATATAAATCATCATTTCATAGTATATAAATCTTCTTTACAATTAAGAGTTAAGGTTGATATAAAATATCTTTTAAATAGTTATGTATGCAACTTACATTGTGAGAGTTTATTCTCTTGGCACAAAATTAATTTGTTAATAATGCTGAGCAGAAAAGAGTAATTGGAGAACTTCAAGATTTCAGCATTTAGCCTCCTTCCAAGCCAGAAAGACATTCACCTGTGAGTAGCTGGGAGCCACAGGCCTAAAACAGGATGCTCAGGTCCTGCATACTTGACATTTTGCTTCTGCCTCCCAGAAGAGCTGGCTAAAAGCCACAGTGTGATCTGATGGGGGACTTGCCAACAACCTGTCAAGGCTGGAAATCTGTTTGGCAAGGCAAACTTGCCACATTTTGTCAATAATGATCCAGTTCCACAGCACATTTTGATTGGTGAATCAGAGAGATAATGGTTTAGTGAATATGTTTTACTTTAAAGCTTAATTATGGTAGGACTAATTAACTAATCACGGACAATTCTGTGCCAGTGATCTTCAGTTAGTATAACGCTTATTTTCTGAAAGTAAATCATTAGCAAGTGTCTTGACAGGATATACTTAAAGAGAAAAATATGTATAAGAATTTTCGTATCACAGAGACGCAGATGATTAAGGACATGAAGCATTCACCTCTGTATTTGCATGTGAATGCAGAATGGAGTGCTGCTGGAGAGAAATGACTTCCAGCTGAAAGCAACCTTGACCTCTCTGAGCAATTGATTGCATGGTCAGTTAATTTCCAAAAGTCTACATCACTCACCAGAAATGCTTCTGATTCCAGCTTTCTTAGAAGAAAACATCCTTTCAGAGCCTTTTAAACTTTCAGAAGATGTAGTAAAATAAAACCTACTCCCATGTGGCCCAAGAATTGTAATGCTTTATTGAAGAAAAGCTTAAAATTACCAACCATCTTAGAATTTGACATTAGGTCTATGCAATTGCTTTATATTTCATTGGATCCATTGGAAAGAGAAATCGAATATTTCTTCGGTACAAGAATGGTTTAGAAAAAAATATACTCA
The DNA here is from genome assembly GCF_028389875.1 of Rhea pennata. Taxonomy (NCBI): domain Eukaryota; kingdom Metazoa; phylum Chordata; class Aves; order Rheiformes; family Rheidae; genus Rhea; species Rhea pennata. Next base: position 162,779,500 of record NC_084663.1, read on the forward strand.
CAGTCCAGCTTCTCTCTCCACAACTGGAATGAAATCGTAGAAAGTCTCGGCAATTCATAGCAAGAAAATTCCTGTGTTTCTAATTAAAAGTCTTGTGCTCAAAGATACTTTATTGTTCACCTACCTTGCAGAAATATACTGGGCTCTTCCCTTGATTTTTTTGCCAGTTACACAGCTTGCTAAGTATTCCCTTTGTCTGCTGTGTTGCATGCCTAGAGGCCAGCTATCTCACAGGACCCTGTTAAGGAACCATTGAAGAATCACGCCGCAAGGTGACCTCATTGAGAGGCGTGATTCAATTAAGAGAAAGGTCTTCTTAAGGATTAATTTGTGCTTGAAGAGGCTGATCTTCATTTGTGTCTTTAGTAATCAATGGAAAGAGACAAAGGTTTCTCTGCTGCTAATTCTGTCTGTAAAGTTAGGCTCTTCCAAAGGGTGAGTCAAAGCAGGGACCCGTCTTTTTCTCAATCAAGTACACGAGAGACTTTACATTTTGTTAGTACTAGTGAAATGCTCACTGAAGACTTTTTACCTTTTAACAAAATTTGGCATTCAGTAAGATAAATAAGAAGATGGCCCAAAACCTTCAACTGATGCCAGTCCTTATGTGTTTGTCAAATTTTTCTCTGCATCCCACCACAGCTCTTATTTGCTGAGGTACATAGAGAGAGTAATGGAGTTGTGAAGTTTGCGTCATCAGAGTTCATATTCGTTCTTCAGGTACAGAAAGGTGCCTACTCTTCTTTGTTAGAGAGTATCATTTAAAGGGATTGAAATCAAAGGGGTAAAATCTTTCAAGAAGAAAAGAATCAATATGTACTGGGAAATTCACTCTACCCTATTAGCCCTCACCTGCCATTCTGTCAGGTATGGCAAAAGGAAATTGCACTTTCATATGAACGGATCATTTAATCATGTAAGAGAGCTTATATTACCAAACCATCCTTAGTTTTATCTCTGTCTTTTTTTTCTGCTTTCTCTTCTGTCATATGTAAACGTTATCTAAGGGAAAAGTTTTCTCTTTTTATTTGTTCCATACTTTGGGGAAATGCAAATAAGCAAAATACATTGTAAAAGGATGTACACAGAATTTAGATGCCATGCAAAGTGAAAATATAAATGCTAGAACACACTGCTGATGTAGACTGATTAGACAGAATTTCACAATAGAAATTGTTGGGGTCAGAAGTGATGCTTTTAATTTAAACCAGATGTTGATTTGCTAGCCTCTAAGCATGTTACTACTGTTTTTTATTTCTGTCCCAATAAACAGAAGAATACAATTTTATTATAAAAGGTCAGAAGTTATAATATGCTATATCTACAATAGATGAAAATAGCTAATTATTTTTAATCTAAAAATGAATGCTACTTTTGAAAGGTCATCTTATATTATTTGTATTTTTTAGCCTGGCAGTAGCATCTGAATCACCTAGAGTAACAGAGTCTACTGTATAGTTTAAATATAGTTTTAAACATAGTTTAAAAAATGGAGGATTAAAGAGAAGTTTTAATGTAAAGGAGGTGAGTTAGGCTGTGTTTCTAATAAGACATAGATTTTCAGAATCAGTTAATATTAATTTTAGATACTCTTCAGAAATCAAACCCACCGCCTCAAAGTCAGTGTAAAAATAGCCATTTCTGAAAACTTAGATTCTTTCATAATTGTTGTAACTGTGAGGATTCCTTGGTACTATGAATATTATGAACAGCATGAAAAAAATTCAGATAGGCTTTTTAAAAATTATTCTAGCATATACATTTTGTTAAGACAGCAACATGGCAAGTTCAAAGAGAACCTAACTCAACATCTAATTGAGCATCTTCTGCTGTCTGTGCCAGCAAAGTCTAGATAAAGGCAGCTCAAAAGAAAAATAGATGATGTAAACTTCCAGTGAGAAAGCATATTAAATAATTTGTTATCAGAAAGAACCAAACTTATAATATACTGATATACTGATATCACCTAAGCCAGCATGTCGTACCAAATATTAATTTTAAGCAAGTACTTTATAAATGTAATGATGTTTACTTAATATATAATTTTGTTTTGCTTTAAGAGAGAATATTTCTGGAACAAGTCAGATTTTACATCAACATGGCCAGGACTGCAGAACTGTGTAATTTATTATGGACTGAAAACAAAAAATTCCAGAACTCTAAATTAATCTTTTAAAAAATTGCTATCTAAAAGCCTAATGTTAATCACTAAATTAGAAAGCAAAGATTTAGGTATTATACTTCTGAAGGAGTAACTACATAAAGGAAAAATCTCTGTGAAGACTCTAATACAATCCTGTCACAATCACTGTGTCACTAAAAACTTTAGAAGTGAAATGAGTTAGAAAATTCAATGGAAAAAATTAGTAACATTATTTTTTTTGCTATCATGAATGACAAGTAAAATAAGATTACAGAATTGCAGAATGGTTGAGGATGGAAGGGACCTCTGGAGATCATCTAGTCCAACCCCTAGATGATGTCACCCAGAGCATGTTAGACAGGGTTGCATCCAGGCGGGCTTTGAATATCCGCAGAAAAAAGAGACTCCACAACCTCTCTGGGCAACATGTTTTAGTGCTCTGTCACTCTCATGGTGAAGAAGTTTTTCCTCATATTCTGGTAGACTTTCCTGTGGTTCAGTTTGTGCCCATTGCCTCTTGTCCTGTTACTAGTCACCAGTGAAAAGAGTCTGGCCCCATCCTCTTGACGCTCTCCCTTAAGGTATTTGTAGAAATTGATAAGATCCTTTCTCAGTCTTCTCTTCTCCAGGCTGAGCAGTCCCAACTCTTGCAGCCTTTCCTCATAGCGGAGATGTTCCACTCCCCTAATCATCTTTGTAGCCCCATCTCCAGTAGCTCCATGTCTCTCTTGGACTGGGGAGCTCAGAACTGGACACAGAACTCAAGATGTGGCCTCCACAGGGCTGAGGAGAGGGGCAGGATCACCTCCCTCCACCTGCTGGCAACACACTTCCTAATGCACCCCAGGAGACCATTGGCCTTCTTGGCCACAAGGGCCCATTGCTGGCTCATGATCAACTTGTTGTTCACCAGCACTCCCAGGTCCTTCTCCACAGAGCTGCTTTCCAGCAGGCCAGCCACCAACCTGTCCTGGTGCATGGAGTTATTCCTCCCTAGATGCAGGACCCTGCACTTTCCCTTGTTGAACATCATGAGGTTCCTCTTTGCCCAGCTCTCCAGCCTGTCCAGGTCTCTCTGAAAGGCAGCACAGCCCTCAGGTGTGTCAGCCACTCCTCCCAGCTTGGGATCATCAGCAAACTTGCTGAGGAGGCACTCTGTCCCTTCATCCAGTTCACTGATGAAAAAGTTGAACAGGATGGGACCTAGTACTGAGCCCTGGGGGACGCCACTAGCTACAGACCTCCAACTAGACTCCACGCCACTGATGACAATTCTCTGAGCTCTGTCTTTCAGCCAGTTCTCACTCCACCTCACTGTCCACTCATTTAACCCACACTTTCTGAGCTTATCTAGGAGGATGTTATGGGAGACAGAGCCTTACTGAAGCCAAACAATGTCCACTGCTCTCCCCTCATCTACCCAGCCAGTCATTCCATCATAGAAGGCTGTAAGGTTGGTTAAGCAGGATTTTCCCTTGGTGAGTCCATGCTGACTATCAATTCCTCATCACCTTCTTTTCCTTCACATGCTTAGAGATGACATCCAGGAAGAGCTGTTCCATCACCTTTCCAGGGATGGAGGTGAGGCTGACTGGCTTGTAGTTTCCTTGGTCCTCTTCCTTGTCCTTTTTGAAGTTAAAAATACATGGAAAATTAAGCTAAAAATATGTGGAAATTGAATGTTAAAATGTGTAATTTTGACATTATACAGAGGACAGAAGATTTAAAATCTGAAGGTAAAGAGGAAATTTAATAGCATAAATCTACTAATCTCATCATTTCCATACATCTGTGCAGATAAGCAGATAAAATGGTTCTCTGTCCATAAAGACAGGAAAATCTTTCAATTTCTTATATGAACACTTTTTTATATTAGGAAAATTAGGATGAGGTGCTGTTTGGGTATTATTTCTTCTTCTTCTTCTTCTTTTTTTTTTTTTTTTTTTTTTAATGCCTCCACACAGTTTGAATTTTATTTTTTTATAAGTAAGAGAGTTGCAGGTTAAATTGAAAATTACCTTTTACAGGTAGTAACAATTTATTCTTAATTTTATTTGAAAGAAATAAATCAAGATATATTGTTTTAAGTATGTTGGAAAATGTGATTGGAAATGTGAAAGGAAAATCAGTAAAAATTTACAAATATCATATTCAGCAGTAATAGTGTAATCTATCTCACTCAACTGTAGCCCTCTCAAAATGATGTGTGTAGTTTAAGCTAATTGTCCATGTTACCTTCATAACTGATTCAAAGAGAGAGGTTATTTAGAATGATGTATCCTACCTATGGGATATGAAAATCATTGATTATTTAAGGAGATTGTTCATTTATTTTATGAATAGAATTTAATCTCCTGCTTTTAACAAGTATGAATGAAAAAACAATTAGTTACAAATAAAAGGTCATTCAAAATTGAAGAAAAAAGTGCATCCTACTTAATAGTTTGTCTCATCGCTTTGTTGCCTAAACTGACTTAGACAATTCAAAAATGTGAATATTTTCACACATTTTTAGAGCCTAAACTGTAGCTGTCGTTCCAAACATTGTTTCCTAAAAACAACGTTTCCTTAACAATTTTCAACCAACAGGACACATTAGATGTCTTGTTAAGACTTTGGGCTTGAATATAGCTTTGTTTAGTGCAATAAAATCGATCTAACTTCTGTCTTCCAGCCAGATGTCTCCAGCAGGCTATGGAATCCTCAAATATTTTCTCTTACTGTTGGTTTCAAAGCTTGAGGTAATTGCTTTATCACAGCAGGTTAGGAATGCTGCATCTGACACAGACGTAGGTTCTTGAAATAAGTGCAGGCTCGTGTTTTATGCATCTTTTAAGGAATAATTAATTTGCTGCAAGGATTTCTGATTTTCTAAGATTTAACTCTAGAAAATATGGATGCTTCTTTATCATCCATCCCAACTGATGTTTTTATTAATTCTTTTTCTTTTATCTGTAAATAATACACTTGTGTGGCCACCTCCCACTACTTAGCCACTGTTATTTGCCGTATCTCCCCGTGATTCCTCTCTGCTTGACTATGATTAAAAAATCAAAGATATTATTATTAAGTTAACTATAACATTACCAAAGAAACCTTTGGGCAAGAAAATATAAATCCAGCTCATCCTTAAAGTTCAGGTACTTCATAAAATGCATCCATGTCTCTCACCTAGTTTTTGAAGCTGGCTTTCTCTCTTCTTCTTCCTAATATATTTAAGCTAGAGTCTTCAATTTCTTTTTATAGGAATTTGATTCCGAGTTCTCTATGAGTGGGCTTTGGGATAAAATATAAATGTTGGAGGCAAGTTATTCCTTCTCAGTTTCTTGGTTTTTAGTCTGGATCTTTCAGCTCTTTTCACCAGCCTATCCTAATTTACATTTCTGTTTTACTCCTTAATTTGTTTACAATCTTCCTCAAAGTTTTAGCCTGTTTCCCTACACCCCATCTTTCTGAAGGCACATTTGTGAAATTGCATAACTGATGTCTTAAGAAACAGTAATTTTATAATCACCATAGAAGACTTCAATATTTAGGTGTAAGTGTTGTATAAAGACCAATCATTGTTCAACAGATGGTGAACTGGGAATGGTATCATTACAGTATTTAATTTGGTATTGGTATTTAATTTCCAAGATATAGTGCTGGTGAACAAATGCAACTAATAATGGTATTAGTACTAAATAGCCTCTGCCATTCAGATTGGTAACAGCTGACAGATTTCTTTACTAAGTCATTACAAATCAACAAAAAATGGTGCTAAGTTTATACTGATCTGTATTTTTTGTAAAGGCTTAATAGAAAATAATCTGGAATCATGGATTGCTTCGATTTAAATTAATTAAACTGCAAATAGGTCTTTAACAAATATTTTCAATTTCAAATGGTCAGATTTTAATGAATTAAGGGAGTTAGTGATGCTGCACTGAGGAGCTAAGGGAATTGATTTACAGAAATTCCAAGACTCCTTCACATTCAAAAGGTTTAGCAGCACCCTGGCAAAATCTTGTGTAAAGGCTGCATGGGCTGCCCTGACCAGAAACTGAGCTGTGAGGTTATCAGGAGTAACTTGGAGGGAGAAAGGAAGAAGATATTCTCCAGGAAAGAAATTCAGGTATGAATTTCCTGAACTAAATCTGAATTTACTGCAAGATAAACTAGAACAAATACCAAAAGCCTTTTTAGCTTTATAAATACCTGTGAATCTGGAAAAAATACAGCTTCAAAGAGCTACCTCAGACACCAGGAGTCTAACTGCATCAGCAGAGCACTCTGCCAAAGCCAGTAGACTGTCCTCTTCCATTTTCTCTTGGGAAGGTGGTATGAAACATGTGGGCCACAGATAACAGCAACGTGAAGATGGAGACATATAGGGAAAAGAGACTTAGGGAAAGTAAAACATAGAGATTCAATGTCTTAAGTCAGAAATACTTGATTATTTTTATAGTAGGACCCTGAAAATCCTAGCTCTGGAAACAGGTATCTTATACAGGTGTACAGAATTAAGAGATAAATTCCTGAAAAAGAGAAAAAAAAAAGTAAAAAAAAAAAAAAAAAAGTCAAATACAGGCCTATTAATCTGACATAAATAATGTGTCAGGAAATAAGGAAGTATGAATATTGCAATTTGAAAAAAAATACAGCCATCCAAATGGTGTTATTTGGAATCATAAACATATGTTTTACTGTAAGTTGCTGCTTATTTTTTCTCTTTTCTCATCCTTCTTATATAAGTAGGATTTTAGGGCAAAATGGAAAGAGATTGAAATTATATGATGTTTAGACACAAATTTAGAAATGAAGTTTTTTTGAAATACATAGCTTCACTGTTAACTTGTTGAAATGAGACAGCTGCTTCTTATTTTATTTCATCAAAACTGCAGCCAAAATGATTTTCAAGATTTTTTCTTGACCAGTGTATTTAAGTAACATGCTTCCTGGATGCAGTCCAACTCAGCATGTATTTACACAGATTAATGATGATAATTTGTATCTCCTGTCATCTACTGATTTATAAGCAAATAAGTTAAGTCATTCGTTAAAGACTGACAGGTAACAATAAATGATTAAATTATCTCTAAACTTTTTATTATATCAAAAAGTAGATCAACTTCTCTTGTAATAAAAACAACTTCAAGAGATCAAAGAAATCTAAGAATATTGGTCTTACAAACTACATGCTTAAAAGTCACATAGAAACTTTATGACTCACATTTAAATCAGACTGACCGTCATTAGGAGTCTTGCTATTAGGTTTTTCTTGTATTTAGAAAAAATGTTCAAGAATTGCAATAATCGTATGAAATAAACATTCTGGTCCATTTACAATTGTTCTTCTACACTGATGTTGTATTGCTTTTAGGGTAGTTTCAACAAAAAATAAATATAAATACTCAATAAGAATAAAGCAGTCCTCTAGAAAAATGAAAAATTCTCTTATAAAGAAACAGAAAAGATACTATTTCATAAGCAAGCCTGGCATTTGGCTATTGTGGGCAATAGAAGAACAACCCAAGAAGTTTAAAAAGAAAACAAACAGATTTGGTGCAATGTATCGTAGGAAAAGGTACATAAGCAACCATCTAGGAGACTTCTATTTCTCATCTTGGGGGGGGGGGGGGGGGGAAGAAAGAAAGAAAGAAAAGAAAAGGAGAAAGAGAAAAATGACAAACCTTACATTCAGGAAATACAAGTGTTGGGAACAGCATGTGGGAACTTTAGTATTGCCTGGAGGAGGCTGCAATGATCAAAAGTCATGGATACAACATATAGTCATCTTAATACTTAATTTTAAGTTATGGTAGATAGTTTACATCCTTATATTATGCAAAGATGTCATTATTATTATTATTATTTTAAGATTACATTTTTTTTCTGCACATATTTATGCTCTTTCAGCAAAGAATCTCAATCACAGGTCCTTTGAGACTAGCTATATGGCTTCAATTTCTGCTATTCCAGTAACTGGTACCTGGACAAATATAGCCTTGATCTAAATGCAGAGGTGAGAAAATGGAAGAATGTTCATGCAGCCACAGGCCATAAAGGCATTATAGAAAACAGGGTCAGTTGATCTAAAGGGAAACTCCTCTGCTTTCTAGGAACCTGTCCCTGCTCTGTGTGGACTTCTTCAGGAGCTTTACCTCCTCACTTCCCCCAGAGCAGTCCAAGATGCTGGATTATCGCTTATGGTAAAAATAAAATATGAGTGAACAAAGTTGCTATCGCCTTCTTCTGGCATTTTTAGTATGAGAAACGAAGTCTGCACAGGATGCTATTGAAGATATGGCATTTTCCCTATTAATTTTCCCAGTTCTTCATGACCAAGTAAAAGTTTAACTACTTATTTGTTCATAAATATAGTTAGGAAAATATGAAATTATATGTTTGCAAAATATACACCTATATAGTAAAACACACAAAGAAGGAAAAAGCTTTGTTCAGGATGACATGTTCATAATGGATAATAATAGTATTCACAAAGTCTAGCAATTATATCTACAGTGTGTGTCTGGGTTTTAAAACCATTTTACGTTTTCTTTTCATACTACTCTAGGGAGGTAAAACCAACACATTGTATACTCAAAGAAACGTAATAAAAGCTATTTAACATCTCTCATTTCTGTGTGTATCTTTTCATGCTTACAGAAAGACATTTTAAAGGCAACTTTTGCTGTAAAAACTGTGGAGTTTATACCCCTTTCCAAGACATTTGTATTGGCTGGTAGAGCTGCTGCTGCCATATGTGTGAGGTTGAAGGCAAAAATAACTTCCTTTGTACCAGCATCATCAGCTGGTCTAGATGAATGCAGGCTTCAAGTTGAACTGCAGATAGAAAAAGGATCATTTGCTATACTAACTACTGCTCAAGCTGAATACTAGTGCATAGGAGAGATACTTAAAATTTTTTTCGAAAGCTTTTCAGGTTTTCTTTCATAATGTTAGCAATATGACATAAGGAGAGAAGAAATAGAGAAACATTATGTAACAGTAAGCAAAGAAATTTTCCTGACTTACTATATCAACAGCTTTTGTTTAGATGACAGTCCATGAGGCCATCACACAAAATCACCAGATCTCTCAAAATTAATTTTTCTTTTTTTTTTGTATGTCTCAGCTCCTGTATTATTACCTAAGAATATGAGTTTCTGATTAAATTGAGGAAAAGAAACACGAAATATTTAGCTTCCATAATTAGATAGAAAAGTTTGAATATATAAATTAGAAGACTAAACGCAAAAGGAAAATTAGAAGAATTCAGAGCTGTTTTTAAATTTACCTTGTAATTAGGAGTGATTTTTGTGTGCCAGTGGGTGACACCACCATATCAAGAATAACTGGTTTCTTCAGCTCAAACTGAGATAACAGGCAAAGATCTTCAATAAAAACTAACAAAGAAAAGTTGCAACTCTGGTAAGCTGTTACAGCAAGAGAAAGTGAGCCTTAGTTTTGAATAGTGAATAAACTACCTGTCAGGTACACTGTTGGGGGCTCCTCATTTCTTTGCTCATAAGCTACATTTAAGCCCATGCCCTTGTTCTTTGTCTGTACTATGCTGAAGCTACACCTGTATCAAGCCTGAGCAGTACCTTGCCTCAGGAACAGGAGTCTTGGTCAAGCCTGGTTCACATTGCCTGAAAAAGCTCAACAACAGTGGTGGCTCACGCTTAGCTCTGGAGGGCTTCTCTTCTGAATGTCACCATTTCCCTCTCCTCCTGAACAACCAAAGCATACAAGCAAGCTGTACAGAGAAGTGGTCTCCCCTGTTTGGCAGGGTGCAGTCCCACGGTATGCAACCAAGAGGAGCAGAGCATGACCAGTGATGGTCACCAAGGTCAGCCAAGAGTCTAGCAATCACCATCCAAGTCCCAAGTCTAGTCTGAGGTGAAGCCGAGAAAGAAGTCAAGTCAAGTCAAGTCAAGTCAAGTCAACAGGCTGGGATCAACAGATGCAAGGCTGGGCATGAGCATATCTACAATATAGCTCAGGCAAGTGCCAAAGCTGTGGGCCAGCACTTAAGCACAGCTTCAGAGCAATGGAGTAGAGGCCTACAAGGCTGACAGGTTCTTCTCCCAGCTGAGCTGTTCTCTTAGCTGTGTGAAGCAATGATAGACAGCTGTGGCACTTAAATGCTTGTCTTTAACACAGGCAGGCAAAGCTGTAGGATAGAGGGAGAAGGAAGGGTGGGAGGAGAGGTTGTAGAGTTTGCTGGTGAGTTCAGGGGCATGAATGCAACCTTAGCATTTTTTCAATAGCACAGATATCAAAACAAGGCATATTTACATAGGAGTCAATGGTAAAGAGGTAACATCAAAGGGCAGGAAAGGCAGTTAGAAGCAAATTTTTGTCTCTACAAAGTATAAAGGGCTGCAGGTCAGTGATGGTGGGAAAAGTGAGGTGTGTAGCTAGGAGGAAAATGGAAGATCCACAGGCTCTGTAGTGCCTTTCTACACTTTGGGTTGGCTTATCTGCCATCTGGATTCCTAGAGAAAGACTAGCCATTCTCTTAAACAGCATGTTGGAATCCACTTTCTGGAGGGAACTGTAAGCACCTCACTTGAAATGACCAATAAGTCTCTTTTGGCCCTAGTTCTATGAAATCTCCACGCAAAGTGAAGCAAAATTTGAAGGAAAAAAATATCTCTAGCTTAAAAATAGACTTCTAAATGCTTTTTTTCTCCAAGAGGAAACTGGATGATAATTCCCCCCCTCCCCCATAACATACAGGTAGCTACCTGTGTTTAATAATGGACATCAGCAAAAAGATACTTTTATGTCTCACCATATAAAAAATGAGACCTTTTTTTGCTAAAAGGTGAAAGCTTTGAAGTAAAATAAAATTCATACTTCAGGCAAAAATTGCTATACTTCTGTCCAAAAAATCACACAAGATTGACCAGTATAATAGAAATCAGAAAAGGCAAGCCAGAAGCTGAAATCAATAATTCCTTGATTATACTGACAATTATACCTGAAGGTTGATTCAAAATAATTATAAATCCCATGTGGCCACTCAGAGGCATAATTAAACATTCAAAATTGATCCTCTCTATTAGAGAATAAAATAACTAAGATGTAGTAGCAAATGAAAAGGCAAATTCAAACCTATGTTCATTTCCATGTTGAAATTTTTAGGTCAGAAATACTTATCTATCTAAGACAAGATATACAAATTTTCCCTTTGCAGTTAGGAACATAATAGACTGTAGTGTTTTTACAGTAAGTTCTCAAATAGCTGCTAATCTTTGCTGATCTCTTCACACTACAAACCTATTAATTTACAAACCCATTAATTTACAATTGTTTCCATGTGTTCATTTCACTGTTAGTTAATAATTGTTTTTGCTGTAGTGAAGTGTTAATAAGTGTTAATTACTCTCCGGAACCTTTGTGTAAGGCACATAATAGAGATCACTGAATAGTTTAATTATGGGCAGTTGTTGCCAGTATGGATGCTGTTCCTTTCAGAAATGCTAAGTGACTCATAAGTATAGTTCCATGCAATATTGGGACTATAAGATCAAGTACTGAATTTATGGTGGCAAGAGATTTCTTCTAGTTGAAGCTAAAGAGCTGTACTTTTATTTCAGTATAGGCAAAAAAGTCGCAATCTATTTTCTTCATTCTGCAGGTTCCTTCCTAATTGATGGGAAAAATGTAATTATAATAATTAAATCCATAATGAATCACATCACCCTCTGACTGTTATTCATGGGAAAGACTTTATTCTCAGCTATCTCTGCATAAATACAGTTACACAGATCTAAGTAGTTACTAAGTTTGATCTATTGTTCTTTATCTCTGAAGGTTACGTTTCCAAAGTGACACCACTTCTGGTCCTTTCAGCAGTGTAATTTTTTTTTTTTTCAGAAATAATCTGTGCATGTTTTTCCATAAAGTAACTGAGATGTACACTCATGCAATATCTTTCTACAAAATGGCCTATACGTTTGATTTAAAAAACTGTAAGAAAAACAAGTATTAGGTACATCAAAAATGCTAGTTAAATTTCTTTCACTTTTGAATGAGTGAGATTGTGTGAGAATGAAACTTTTAAATAGTGTTAGAAACTATTGCTATTCAAATATCCTATACAGATTACAAACTTCATCTAAGTAGTAATTCAGGTGCCTAAACGTGTCCAGGACCACTTTTTTTTCCCGTGAAGTATTCTGTGTGGCCTGTTGTGGTCACTCCAAAGAGGAGTCTTTGGCACAGGTCTCTCATGAGTCCTTTGTTATGTGTACCAGCTCTGTGCAAATGTTTCATATATCATACAGTGTCTCAAATGATGTTTTGTGATTGTCCATGGTTAGACATAATGTGAGAGATTCAGTTGCCTAAAAAACATTAACTTAAAAAGAAGTACTTAAGCATTGTAAGAAACAATCAGAACTTTATAAAAGTTTCGGAGGTGGCTAACTATTTATTATCTGAAATGACACCCATGAAAATCTATTTCTGCAACAGAATTGGTATCATATTCTTAGATAAGATGTAGATGCTAAAAGATATGGAATATGCTTCTAATTCTAGTGGACCAAGAACAATCTGTTTTCAAGCACAAAAATAAATAACCCCCCTCCCCCAAATAACTCTGGACATTGAATATGAAATTTGTTTAAGCAATGAATGAGAAATGCTGTTTGAGAGAGATCATTGAAAGTGAGCTATTTCATATTTTATGGGCACAGTTCAAGAAAGTATTGGCAGTGTTATATACAGAGATGGATACAAGAACACCATCCAGAAAACTGTGATTAGAAGAAACAAATAAGAATGCTAACAATACTTACAATACTGAGGTTATAATTGGCAAGAACAGGTAGAAAACTGAGTGTTCTAACATTATAAAAATTGATAAATAGACAAAAAATGATAGAATGGATAAAATTGTCTCAGAGATGTAGGCACGTGAAAAAAAGAGGAGGCAATCTACATATTCTGGATAAATTACCCAAACGGATATAAAAAAGTGCCTGGGAACAGGGAAGCTATTAGTTGAGCTTTTGCTTTTTAGATTCTTGTTGCACAGTGATTAAACTGCCCTTGCGCTGGCATCCCCTAATTTTGAAGGTTCATCCTTACGTAGCACTTGTTCCCCGGGAACGAAAGAAGAGCAGTGTCCATCAACAGAACTTCTGTTTCTGCTTTCTAGAAGAAATTGCCTTTGGCAATACCATAATCACTATAGCACAACATTGTCATTGTAGCCAGTATAGGTGTCAAGTGCCTCCGATGAATTGACTTCAGTCCAGGCGCTTAGCTCTTTAAGGACGTGCTTACGACAAGTAATACATCAGTCTGTTAGGGACACCTGCGCTAGCTCTAAATGGTGCAATATGGCTGCATGGAGCAGTCCAGCACTACGATTGCAGATTTATGCTCCATTAGACCTTGGAAGCAACACAAGTATGTTACTGTAACCTCTGGCAGGTACAGGCATAGTGTGATAACGATGCGAGTACGCCGCCACCAGTATCAGAGCTACCTAGGAACGAGCCTCTGCACGGCTTGCACTACAGTGCACAGCCTAAATGCCCAATGAATTTCCACATCTGGGCAGCTCTCTAGTTGAATCTTCCTGTCCAACTTCGGTTTGGGGGATGAGCGAGATATAATATATACTCTCTGCGCTAGTGTGCTTAAAAGCAGTAGCAGTGGTGTCCACAGTCTTCAAAAACCAGGACTCTCGGATCTGAGGAGAGCCCTTCCCTATTTTTCCATCCTCAGGTTCTGAAAAGACTAGCTCAGCCTTTCTCCTCTTCTTCTGTGGCTTAAAAATTGGAGCTAGAATTCAGGCCACAGTAAGCTAATGTTAGTCTTGGTGAGCTTGAATTTGATTGACATAAAAATCATTGCTAAACTTAATACAGAGAAGGTATCTATACATCACTGAAGAATCCTTGAGCTATGCAAGTGCTGAGTCATTGCTAATGTACTTATTTTTGATTAGCTTTCATTAAAATAATTCTATATTAATAATAAAAGTAATATTAGCTAAACTACACTAATTAAAATTAAGATAGATGAAAACTAAGAAAATAAGTCATGTCATTTAATCTAAGAATATAAAAGGAAAAAATATATGGGCAATGTAGAGAGTGAATGGTTGCTGCAGTAATAAAGATTTTTCCCAACATTTCCAGATACTGTCTTTCAATACTGTACCTTTTCATTGAAAGATAATAGTATCTTGACAATAATATATTGATTTAATCAGATTAATACAACTATTAGGCTTCATTAGATGACACTGTAGAGTATATTCTATCAGACAAACCTAAGATTCAGTCATCTGACCAGACTTTTCTGACACCCAGGTATTAGGAACCTGTCACTAACTGCATGACTCAGAGTGCAGAGGTTCAGTACACAGACTCCGACCTTCAGGCATGGAGCCCCTAAAGGGTAGTGCAAGAGCTCCTTGAGCTGACAAAGAAACCTCTCACCCCCAGCAAACAGATCTGTCTAAGCCCAGGCTTGTTTCAGTGCTATTTCAGATTTAGGATCTTGATTCAGATATGTCCACGAAGCATCATTCATGCTCTAGAGAATGAGGTCTGCTCACAAGTGTATCTGAAATATCTCTTGCAAAGATAAGTTCCTACCTTTTGAATAATAGCTTTCCTTAGAGGAGGCTGAGTCCAGTTTCTTCTTCAGCCTGAAACTGTTCTTTCACCTCCTAAGCATTTAGTCTAAGTATTCAGAAAAATTTGGAGAAAGAATTTTCCTTTTCCAATTTTGAAAACAAAGGTTTCCCTCTGTAACCAGGCAGAAGGAGAGAGAGAGGAGAGAAGATCTGATCATATGGTTTGACAGGGATATTCAAATGGAGCTAGTGAAAATGAGTTCTGGTTCCTGCTGCCAACATTTATACACAACTGGGCACTGCATGAAGTAAGGAGATCTTGCTCGTATTTCATTAACAAGAATCAGAAGCTGGATCTGCATCTGAATGAACCTGTGGTAGTGTCAGAAGCCACAACAGAACAACAAACACAACAAATACTCAGACAATAAATGCACTGTCCAGAGGACAAGATTCATGGCAACAAACATTCAAGTCAGAAAATCTTAAACTCTGTTATTTATAAGCCACATGAGGAGTCCAAATTTGCAATAAATTCAGTTACTTAGTTGCAGTAATAGAGTGTCTATGAATTGCAGATAAAACAGCCATAACAAATTAAATAAATAAAAATAAGGACTTCAGGAGGCACCTGAAGTCAAAAGCAAACACTGGAGAGAATCAAAGTTTGGAATGAATGTTAAAAAGAAAGTAATGAATTATAACAGTACTGTTAAAAATGAACTGTAATTGCAAAGAGCAAGGGCAAAATTCTTGACTTTGCTAGAATTTTTCCAAGGTGCTTTATAGATTTAAAATGAAATGTAATAGTTAAATGTGAAGAAGCTGTCCTGAACTCTGGCCTTGCTTTCATAAAGAAATTTTACTTCTTGAATATACCAGTACAAGGCTGAATGTCAGTGCATAATGGTATAACTGTATGGCAAACAAATGTATCGCTAATTAACATGTGTAGACTTTGTTAACTAGATCTTATCAAATTTCCAATGGCCTCAGAATCTGTCACTGGAGGAAGCTGAATATCAAGTCTTTTCTAGTAGAAATAGATTTTATGCTTCACTAAATAAATCCAATCAATCAGTAAGAACTATGTATCTCAAGGCACAGATTAAATTCTATACAATATATAGAGAGTATTGTAGTATAAACTAGATATACGTAGGCACACGTTATTTGCCTATATGGCTATGTACTCATTAGAGTAGCACATTTTTAGTAACAGAAATGTAAAACATTGTAATTTATGACTTTGTCATAATAAATTCAGTTTATATTACAGAACACTATCACTGACATTGGATTAAGAGCAATGGTAGCAGCCCAGTAGCCTCCTGTTGAAAACAAATGGAAATAAACTCTATTGCATGGACTATTTCCTAGAAACTTCTTTCCAGTCTATTACTATAGAAACAGCGGCATCTTGATAACCATGTCACAGATTAATATGGCTACAGATCTCAAACACTACTTAGTTCTCCCCACACTCCTTGGCATCATTTTTGCATAAGGGAGGTATGAACACTTGCTTTTACGGCCTCATATCAAACTCCTCCTGATGTTATCCTTCTGTGGCTCACAAATCCCGCTCTTGCCATCCCATCTTTTCCTCAACACAGACACAAAGGAGACAGTGTTCTTAGGGATTTTAATGTTGATTTCTTAACCGTGCAGTTTTAGTCTAAATTACACTCAAAGATTTTGTCAGCAGAACTTTCATAGCTGAGGCCATGAAAAAAATCTCACCCCACACTGACACTGTTATGTCAGAAAAGTCCCTTGAGTAGAAACTTTTATGCTGAAAGAGGAGAGTCTTTGTCAACTTAGTTTTTTATCATTCAAAGGCATAGTGAAACTATGCTGGCAGAGAAGCACTTTCTGCTAGCGTTTGTTGTCCTCCTCATCTGCCCAGGCTTGATGCACTGTCCTACCAATGACTTTTTACTGGCTGTGGGTGCTGAGGAGCCCCACACAGTGAAGTGATGTACAGAAGTTTACAGGGTGTAGAAACTGATAGAAGAGGAGTAAGGCTGTTAAAGACGGCCTGCCATCTTAAATCCCTTTATTTCCCTAGGATTTCTTGTTTCTTTAAATCTGATATTTATCCAGTTCTTGGTAACTTCCACACAATTGTCTCCACACAAAAAATCAGGAAAATGGAGAATAATCAAAATACCTTCAGGTCTCCAAAACATATTCATAGTATTTTTTAAATTACTTTCATTGGCTTATGTGAAAGTTGCCTTTCATATAATTTTTTTACTCACTGAGAAAACAATGCCTCTATTTAAACAGCAAAATGGCAGAGGTATTTTAATACATCCTCAGTAGTGTTTAAAACACATTGCACTTTGATTACTGCCAAGATTTTGGGTTAGTACCTTCATTTATTTGTGATTAAACCATGCCAGAGAAAAAACGATTTTGCAGGCGAACTTATTTTCTTCCGGAAATTCTGGCTTGTATCTCAGTTTCTGGGTTCAAATTTCATTTAAACGAAAATCATTCCAAGGATTCAGTACTTCTGCTTTTCAGACATATATGCATACATATGATAAGTTGAAACATATTATTATTTGCCTTTCAAATTAATTGATTTGAAGGCAGTGGTTTTAATAAACTGATTCAGTTGAATGTTTCACATTTGATGTGCAAGCATCTGATTGCCTGCACCTTCCCCAAAATGACACAGCTGAAATGCCTAATAAGATAAATAGGCAGACTGCAGGTGTTATTCCCTTTCCCACCCTTGCTTTTGTGTGTACTCTTCCTTGGTCATTTCTCCCTGGATAGTCCTCTGTGATTTTTCTTTTTTGGACTAGAAGGCTAGACTAGCACTCTGAAAATGAGATAATACCAGGAGTATATCGTGTATATATATATATACACGTGTGTAAGCTATATACAAGACTATATACATCCATGAATCCATCCGTATATATATATATATATATAATCTTACTTAATATGATGAGCTCTGCAACTCCAGATCGCTGTAAATCCAATCCTACGTTTATGTCACAATCAAATGAATTTGAGGATAGCAATTCTTCTGAATATTCTGAATATGGGTGAGTCAAGAAGATGTTTATAGGGATCATTAAAATGGCTGAAATGAGCTCCTTTCTAACAAAGTATTAGCTGTACACTCAAAAATCTCAAGTGCTTAAGCCATCTCAAATCAAAGTTAGATGCTGAGCTTTGAAGAAAAGCATGCAAATGATCCCATACAAAACACTGCACATTTTGGTTCTGAAGCTGTCAATAGGTCACATAACACCTCTGATGCTCATACACGCTAGAATATGCAGTGGAGAAGACTAACTGCTTAAATATTTATGTCAGGCTTCCAGAAGAATAGTCTCTGGAGACTGGTCAGGAGGAAAACAAATACTGACTGAACTGCTTGACAGCTCCTCTTCTGAATACAGCTGATCAATGAGGGCCATTGAAAAATTCTTTGAAGAAATGATCCAGGAGAATGAGTATTAATCCATCCAAAAGTTAGGATTCTTTTTACATGCAACAGTAATTTAGTGCAGACTGTAACTTACCTTGTAGGAAGGTGCCAATAATTCAAGAAAGTTCATACAGGTTGTTGTCAATACATGAATGAAGCTCAGCAGTCTAAACAAAAATCCTCTCTTCAGGTATAGAGCAGCTTCAATGACAATATAAGCTCTACCCTCCTCTTTGCAATATCTCTTCTCTCTGAACAGTCCAAACATTTTCTAGATCAGTCCAGTTAAGAAAACAACTTACGTTACCATGTGTTCACATGCATATACGTTTAGGTATGCACGAAAATTACAAATGCACTGGAAAATGGAATTTTGTGATGTACATTTTAATTCACTAAAACCTATTTTGAAACCACACCATTCATTTCGTTTCCATCAGTGACAATTTATAATCACTAGAAAAGTAAAAATGGTAGTGATGGTGGGGACTACCTGGCAGAGGCATTTCTTATTTCTACACCCTCAGTCCTCTATTCTCATTTTTACTTTGTAGAAGGTTTGTGAGGAAAGGTTAAAAATAGTACTTTTTAGGTCCTGATTATTTAAGGGAAATGCAGTTTCACCGAGAGTTAGCGGTGTACTTATTTTTGAGCCTCTGGGCTATACTGTTTAGAAGAGATGAGAAGAGGATTTAGATCACATGCCAGCCCTAAAAATTGGCTGTTATTGCTAGATAGCAAAAGTAAACACCTGTGAGCCAGCTCTGTGCACAGATGCAGATCAGACTACATATAAATTTCTCTGTTATGATGGGTCTCAAAGGGGATCCATTAGTGCTCAATTAAGAAACAGCTTGATGTAAATTTCTTTTATTTACTTGTTTATGTTTTCCACACATGCTGCATTGGAGAAAAAAGGGTTTCAGTAAATATTAGAAGCAATCACAATCTCCCTTTGACCATTTAACTTTTACATGACTTTCTGTTTATTTTTCTCTTACACATTTGCCTGTGCATTTGTAAAATAAATAAATAAATAAATAAAATGCACAACCACCAACTCACTTCTCACTTCAGACCGTGTGCATACCATACAGTCTGCAAAAGTAAATGATACAAAGACATCCTGGAGTGACTAACTGTGAAAGATTAGAAACACTTTCTGTTTGGTCTAAACAGTGTTAAAGGTGAACAACAAGAAATATTTGAGGATAAAGGAAACAAGAATTCTCAAAGTGAAGTGTTATTCAGATGTTTTAGAAGTGTGATCTTTTCACTCATTTATCTTTTGTGACCCCTTAAAAAAGCAGCAGCTCAGTCCCTTCAGGACAGGGTAGAGAAAACTGGCTATAATTATTGGTGACAAATGTTATTTGCTTTACCTTGTCTGGAAGTATTTGAACCACAGCTTGCAATTAAAGGTACTGAGTAGTAATTAACTTTTATTTTGACTGTGGTTTTTAAACCTCACAGTCTATGCACCTCAACAAAAGATTTTAACAGGACAAAAAAGATCCCTTTGTAATTATTCTAAAGTTAGAATTCCTTATTATCAAAGCCAAACTCACTCTCAAACAAAACCGTGTCAATTTACAGTGACTCTTGTTTTTTGTTAATAGATTAATCATATTACTGCAAGGACTTATATGCAATGGTAAACTGTCAACATCACAAATAGCTGTTTCTTTTAAACTTCACAGGAGAAGGTTGAATTTTTCTTCCAAGAGTTAATTTTGTGGTTACACATATCAGGTGTGATTTATGCAGGGTAAACCCAAGAACATTAAGGCACTCATGAGCAGTATTCTGCTTAAGTGGTGGCAGACTTTGAAGATATAGTTTAGGCATCTGTGGTTAAAGGAAATGACTGAGACTCACATATGTCCTAGACACAGCACCAGTGCAAAATTTTTATTGTTATCAACCAAGTTACAGAGCACACAAGTAGCCTAAATGGAAATTTTGAGTTTTATGCACAAACAGGTAAAGCAATATAGAATGGCCCTTATGGTTTGCAGAAAATTAATGTCACCAAACAAAAAATATCCCACCAAACAATCTGCCACAAATACACAAGAAGAATAGAGGATGTATGGATCTACTGTAGGGTAAGAGACTAAGAGTAGGCAGATCAGCAACAGCATTGTTTCCTGGCATTCAATTAATCCTGCCTGCTTCATCATTTTCTAGTTCTTATTTAAGCTGCCATAAAAAGATGAACTTTCCATTAGTGTTGTGGAAGACAGTAGTAATAGAAAGAGATTTATTTCCTCAATTTAATACGCTGTATTAGTTTCTATATTCTGTTCATTATCAGAGTGTAGGTAGGTCATCCAATCAGTTACCACTCAGGGACCCATAGCGTTTTCAGAGAAGCATGTTCAAGTAGTAGTCTGTTCTTACAGAACGAAATAGTTGAATGTCCTCCTAACTAGACAGTGATGGGAAGATACAAGGTAAGCATATTGAATGTGGTTTAGTGCTGTTATGCAAGATAGTAAACAATAGTCTTTTACATTGGAACAGCATAACTGTTAGGTATTCTAATGGAAAATATTTCCATTATATTCATCATGTCATGAATTACCAAGGATAGATTAAAACCTAAGCTCAAGCCATACTTTCTGGAGCTGAAAAGTTTATCATATGTCTAGCTTTGATAAGGGGGAAGGCAAAAGGGGGTATGAAGAGAAAGGAAAACCTCCCTTTACCATCCTCAGGTTCCAGTCCCACTACTGTAAATAACGTACTAACACACTGTACCAAGGACAGCCAGTGCATTGATGTCTACCAGAGTGCTTACACTTTTGGAAGCAGTAGTTCTGTGTTCAGGTGGATTTATCAGTGTGTCTCAGCTTGCCGTAAATAACAAGCCTGACAGCTCTCAGTAGTCCTGTCAAAAGCTGTTGCAGAGAAGTCTGTTCTTCCTTCAGCTATGCATAAACCCTGAGTTAGGTAATGGGCACAGTTACTGCCATAATTTTCCTGTGGCAGAAATTAGTCCTAAAGCTCACTCTCCATGTAACTATTCCTTGTGACTTATATGTGAGGGGTAGTGAGTCTAGTCATTTCTCTTGTTTTCCTCTAATCCTTACTTTCTTTTCAGGATGAGCTGTTAGGAATTGTCTTAAATTAAGTGACAAACGCTGCCAAAGTGAAAAACAGGCTTTAGAATCACAGAATCATAGGAAAATTTTGCTTGGAGGTGACCTCTGAAAGTCATCTTCCAAAACCCACTCAAAGCATGGCCAAATTTTCCCCAGTGCTTGTGCAACAGCCTTGTCCAGGAACTCTTCCCTAATGATGGTATAGCAACTTTCGTAAAGGAGTCCTGATCTTGATTTCTCTGTATGTTAGGTTAGCCCACCTGCTGTGTAGGAGAGGGAGGAATAAGAATAATTCAATTCTCCAAACAACTTTAAAATGACTGTAAAAGATGTTATTGAAACTAGATAGATAGAATTAAGATACCTTGGGTCCCAGCTATCAAGAAATTATTCTATTTAATAGTCTGCATGGGAAAACTGGTGTTAAAGCAAGCAATTAACCTGATATTTTGTTCAGTATAGTTTATAGATCTTGTGATTTTCTGTCTTTTGCGATTTTCTTCTACTTTTAATTATGTATTTACCAGACTCTGTACTTCTGTATGCTACAGACGAGAACAAAGCACCTATGGCATCTTCATCCTGAGTTGTTCTCTTCATTGTCCTTTCCCATGACACTCACACTAGCTTAGATGCCATTAGAAGGAGTTGTAAAGTGCGAAAGGGAAAGGTAAAATATGGTTTGCAAGGCTGGCAAGAGCATAATGTAATCTGCCAATGAACCTGCAAAGTATGAGTGATTTCTAGGATACTTCTAAGACATTTCTTAGATTATTCTCAATTTATTCTAGAATGCATTATTTTAGAATGAAGTAGACAGTTAATAAACTAAAAATGAACTCCGATTAACAGAAACTATATATTAATCAGAGATCCATGAAGACTTCACTGATATATCCCTTTGAGATAGACTGACTTTGGTCTTACGAAGGTCCTAAAATTTACAGGGGCAGAGTTTAGCTTTGCAGAAGTGGTTCTTCATCCATCCCTGTACTTCATATGACTCCTAAATGCAAAGCCCTCCAGTAGTTCCTTCTTCAGTGCAGTGCAGAAATTATTGACCTTCAGCAAAGCTTCATAAATTCAAAGTGTCAGACCTGAGCAATTTTCCTATCTCCATAAAGAAGCTGCTAAACCTGTGCAAAGAACAGTAAAGGAACTGCAGTGAAAAATATATTTTTCTATGACTTTAGCATAAAAAAACCAAGGTCCTATGAATCTAGAAATAAATAAATAGAGTCTTTTCTCTGCTTAAGCAACAAAAACAAGTGCTCATCTTTGTTTTCGGCTTTTTCCCATTTAACTCTTGATTAGTAGATATGATAGCTGTCAAGCCATGACATTGTTCTACTAATGAAAACAGCCTTGAGCATTCATTTCTTCCTTGGGAACCAGTTTACTCTCCCCCATTCAATGTTTATACATAGGAAAAATCAACAAAGCTTTGTAAAATGTCTTCTTTTTCTCTTTTAAATTCTTTCTCTCTCTGACTCTAAACTGTTTTAGGCACCAGTACAAGCTGGAGACCGACCTTCTGGAGAGCAGCTCCGCAGAGAAAGACCTGGGAGTGCTGGTGGATGACAAGTTGACCAAGAGCCAGTGGTCTCCTGGGGTGCATTAG
Source organism: Rhea pennata (assembly GCF_028389875.1). Lineage (NCBI taxonomy): Eukaryota > Metazoa > Chordata > Aves > Rheiformes > Rheidae > Rhea > Rhea pennata. Next base: position 162,802,420 of record NC_084663.1, read on the forward strand.
GAAGAGTGTTGCCAGCAGGTCGAGGGAGGTGATCCTGCCCCTCTCCTCAGCCCTGGGGAGGCCTCATCTCGAGTCCTGTGTCCAGTTCTGGGCTCCCCAGTACAAGAGAGACATGGAGTTACTGGAGAGAGTCCAGCGTAGGGCTATGAGGATGATCAGAGGGCTGAAGCATCTGCCCTATGATGAACGGCTGTGAGAGCTGGGCTCTTCAGCCTGGGGAAGAGAAGACTGAGGGGGGATCTTATCAATGTGTACAAGTACCTGAAGGGAGGGTGTCAAGGGGATGGGGCCAAACTCTTTTCAGTTGTCCCGTGTGACAGGACAAGAGGCAATGGGCAGAAATTGAAGCACAAGCAGTTCCGCGTGAACGTGAGGGGGAATTTCTTCCCTGTGAGAGTGACGGAGCACTGGCACAGGTTGCCCAGAGAGGTTGTGGAGTCTCCTTGTCTGGAGATCTTCAAGGCCCGCCTGCATGCAGCCCTGTCTGACATGCTCTAGATGACCCTGCTGAGCAGGGGGATTGGACTAGATGATCTCCAGAGGTCCCTTCCAAACTTACCGATTCTATGATTCTATGATTCTAAGTCATACCTTACTGAGAAGGCATCTGATTATCACTTTCTTCTGTTTCAGTGAGCTGGAACTTATGCTTATATTTAGTTAATTTTCACTATGTTACTTGGTCAGTTTTGTCTATGCACTATTTTTTGTCACATATAGTGTCAGAATTTGAACAAAATGATGTCTGCTCTTAGTTTCTCTTCCTATGTGTAACTCTTCTGGGGAGGAGGTACAACCGTGTGTATTTCTGACTAACAAAAAGACTTAGGTAGGACTGAGCTCAGCTGACGTTAATTGTCTGAAAGTTAAGCCTCTAGTTCAAACTATTTGTTATGACTTTCTTTATAGCCACTGAAGAGAGGCACCTTTAGCTAATCCTACAAGAACTTTAGGGTCTGCCCTGGCAGATGCACACGGCCTTAGGCCCAGTATCCCGTTTTTGTTGTGCACTTTGTTCACAACAGGTCAACAGCATCCCTTTGGACTGAATCCAGATATAACCATAAAGAGCAACATAGGATCATCTATGTAGAACCTGAATGGGGGATATTTATTTTCAGTTAAAGATTCTTAATGACTTGCATATGTGCCCATATACATATGTGGCCGTATACTTTTATAGGCAGTTCTGTATCTAACACTAATGAAAAAAAAAAAGGGAAAAATAATTATGAGGACATTATTCTTCTGATCTGCTTTAAATGCCACTACTGGTCAACAGAGGAGCACAGATCCTCTTGAGTCCCTCCTCCCTCCCCAAAAGAATAGGCTAGAAGTTGTCTAAAGTGGCTGAGACTAATTTGTCTTATTTTTAGCACTTCAGCCCAAGTGGATAATTTGTAGCTTGCAGTGCGTTTAGACAGATCTCAGATGAGTATTACCTCCTGAGTCCCACCCCTACTCCAAACATCATTGAATTGTTTATAAGTTTTTTGGAAGTTTGTAAGCTTTTTTGTGAAAATAAAAGTCTTAAACTGATCAGCAGAAGATCCTTCCCAAGAAGAGAATTCCTCTAGGGAGCACATACAGTTCTAATGTTCTAATTCAACAGCTATCAAGGAAGAGTCAATACTAAAAAATTGGTAAAAACCCCAAAAGTCCTATCCAAGCTGAGGAAATAGTGATTGCTATACTGATGATGCTATGGCTGTTATAAGCCACCAGGAGAAAAAAAGACAAATTATATCTTATAAAATGGTCAATGGGCTTTTATTTTTATTTTTTTTTAATTGAGCTGTTGAACTGAGCAATATGCACCTAGAAATGATAGTAAAAAAAAAAAAAGTAAAAAAAAAAAAAAATAAAAACAGCCACTGACTATAGCTATCTGCTGCAAAACAGCTGCAGGTACTTACTATACTTAAGATTTTGTAGTGCATATAAATTGGTGACTGCCTAGCAGAGTGAATAAGGAATGTAGATTCTTATCTACTCCCAATTATATGAGAAAGTTAAAATATGAATTGATAAATTTTGTATTTGAGGAAAAGATCTTTTTAATAAAAAAAGGAAACTGGTATTTCTCGTTTTAATCCAACAGATACAAGATTTTGTTAAGGAGAAATGCCATGAGCTACAAATATGGAGTTTAATGTAAAGCAATTGAGAAGACCTCTATTTGTAATGCTTGTTGTAATCTCAGATCTGTAACCAACAGTATCTCAATTTAGATTGTTTTCGCTTTACAAGGAAAGAGAAACTTCAATTAACTATTTTGACTATTTTTTCTTTTTTGGTGCTGCTTTTTTTGTTTTTCTTTTATTCTATTTTGTGCAACGTAAGCTGAAGCTTTTTTTTCAAGTCATATTGTATTATCAGCTGATAACTGTGAAAAAGTAACACAAACACCAGGCACGGTAGGGAAATTAAATGTATTGTCTTTTTTAAAGATAGCATGACCATTACCAACAGGGACAAATTGCAAGGCAGATCTAAGTATCAACATTTAGGTGTCAGCTTGTAAACTGATATCCACAAGATGACACTGCAGCTGAAGGGGATTTTAGACTTGATTCAGGTGCCTGCCCAAAGGTACCCTCTTTTGATGTCTCACTTGGCAAGTCTGTTACACGACCTAGGGAAGACCCACGCCCTGCTGGAACAGTGACAGGTAAGTGGAACATCCTGTGGCATCTCAGATGGCGTCACTCACCAAGGTCTTAGCAACTGATTTGTAGCCAACAGAGTCTACAGAGGGATGCAGCTGCCAAACGATACCAGCTTTCCTCCAACTGTAATGGTAAATGGGCACTTACGTGAATACTAACTTGGGGTAAGATTCAGGTGCTCATGCATGGCACCAAGTGCCTTTTTGGATACTCATGGGCATTTCAGATCTCTTTTCAGGGTTGGTTGACTGGCTATCTATGGATAGCCCATGCTCTTTTAAAGAGGCACCTGCAGGCTGGGAGGAATACTCCATGGCATCTCAAATGGCATTTGAGAGCTGTGTTTGGGCAACTGAATCCTTCTAAGGGTGTGAGTCCTGCACTTAAATAACATAATGATCTTTCAATGTCTGGATATAGAATAAGAGATAATACACCTCTAAATTAAGCAGAACACATTTTCAGAGTGTTAGTATGAACTGGTCTTATTTATTATTGATTTTATTCATGATTATAGGAAAATAATTTTAATAGGAGAGAGAAAGAAAAAGAAAGCACTTAGACATGGCTAGGCATATCAAAATCTTCATGTATAGCCAGATAACTATAATTTGATACAATAAATATAATTTTATTAGCAACAAATAAGTCCTTTAAATTTAAGCCAAAAATTCCCACAGCTGATTTGCAAAATTAATCTCACTACTAAGAAAAAAAGCATTTAAGTCAAAATACTTATCTTTTTTTTTTTGCATATGTTAAATGAATGCTGGTTCTGTAACAGAATAATGATGGAGTAGTATAAATATTCACTAATGGTTTAGTTTGAGAAATCACTATGTTAACAACAGTATCACAGTGTATGGATAGGTTGGAATTATGTAAGTTGATATCAGTTCAGAAGAAGGCAAATGAAGGTCATGTTTGCCTTCCAAAGACTGTATAGATGTGTTCTAAGATTGATTTTCTCTCTTACATTTTTGCAATTTGAGACTCTGTTTATGTAAAAATCAGTATAAGGTTTGGAGGCAAGAGAAAGAGGCAGAGAGATTCTTGCAGTCCTAAGGCATTTCATTTCTCTGAACAGCACTTCACTACTCCACTGGAGTGTACAAACCATGCTACTACCCTGCCAAACTCCATCTCTCAGGAGCTGACCTTCAAAATAAGCTCTGCTATGCTAGGTGCTTGTTGCCTCCCAAAGAAAGAAAACGAATGACGCAAATGAGTTCTGCCCATGAATTTTTCTTAAATTAAGTTAAAGAAAAATAATAAAAACCCCTATTTTATTCTGTAGTTTGCTGACTTATGTCACAGCTGGCAAAGATTTTAAGCAGGAAAAGAAATTATAAATACTTCACTCATTATCTGAGAATTAGAATCAGTGTTTGGCTTATATTTCAACATTGTGTCTATACTCAGGATCATATCTGTAGAATTACCAAACGAGAATTTTGCTGAGGGGCAACTAGAAAATTCTTTCTTTTTTTTTTTGAAATATCGGTTCAACTCTCTGAGTGCTATTACATTTTGCTCAGCCTTTCTACTGCCTTCCAAATCCTCTCTGGCATCATAAATAAATTTTCAATGATGGCCGAGTAACAAAAATGTCAAAATGCAATGAAATGAGGGCATATTAAAAAAATCCTACAACATAAGGCCAAAACCCATGTGATATTCACTTTTATTTTCAGTCTAATTTTTCATTCTTTTTTTCAATGTTGTAAACAATTCATCTTTATAATGAGTTCCCTGGGGGATTTTAGCAGTGAATATTTTCCTCATCTCTTGTCATTTCTCTCACAGTGGTTAAAATAGTGCCAAACCCAATCTCATAATATATTAAGAGTACAGAATGAAATAATTATCAGTTTCTAGTCATCTATGAATTTACATGAATGCCAGTCTTTCTGCTAGCCCTATTTACTACAATATAAAGCTACAACACAGCTTATAGTGAAGTCAGTGGGGAGAAAATCACAGATTTCAAGGCTGCACAAGAAGATTTCTGTAGCAGGACTACCATGGGATCAGATGTTAAGCAATATGAATGCCTTTTACAACTCACAAGCCCTTAGCACCTTCAAAGAGAACCATAACATCTCACCGTCAGGTCACCTTGTTATGTAATCACTTCCGTTAAACCTCAAGACAAATACATTGATGTTTTCTGTGTGCATGTGTGTGTGTGTGTGTATTTGTGTATGTGTGAAGATGGATGCTAATGGGATGCTGATTTTGGACCCTTGCTTTATCAGGCAGTTTCTATTAAAATACAGATTGGCTCCCAAAAACTTACAGTAACCTCATGAGGCTTCATCTGATTAGAAGGGACTAATCAAAGAAGCTCTTGGAGCAGCCAGGTCTGGGACTGTTTCTCAACTGCTGATCTTTGGTATATTGGTGATCTGCAATATATTAGCAAATGGTTCATGAAATGACACGTGTTCACACATAAACAAGAAAATAATCAGAATGGGAAAATACAAAAATAATACTAGAGCACTCCATAGTTAGTCTAGTTTTTTAATAGGTTGTTTGTAGATGAAACCATTCTGCCAACATTGCACAAGGCAATCTTTAAATTTTAAGAAGGGTAAGTTGGTTTGTGATTAAAAAGGGTTGTGGCTAGGAGGCACTGGTATAGGAAGAAGCATAACGTAGTGTTTTCAGAGAGTCAGAAACAGAAAATCTCCTATTACCTTTCTGTTAATAGAACTGGATCCAGGAAGCTGTATATTTTGAATTCCACAATGTTTAGAAAGTACCTTGTATATCTGTACCATTTTTACATATTTATTTTATGAGAGAATTCAGATTTATATGATAAGCTCCGTTCAAATGATAACAACTCTTAGGTAGTCTTACCCATAAACCCTAGTTTGTTTACATGAGTGTAAGGAGCATAATCTACTCCAGAAAGAAGAGCGCCAACAAATTATCAGGATAAATAAATGCCAAATTTGTGTAACTTAGTGTATTACCTGAGAAGGAACAGGTGAAAATATGTTGTTCACTGTGTGCTTTCCTTCTAGTTTCTCTGACACAAAGAGAAAAAAAAGTCAGCAGTATTCACATCTTGACTGAGTAGAAAAGTAAGTGAGCTAAACAACATCAAGACAAATATATCTGGAGTTTCTCATATTCACATTACATCCCCTTCCTGTTCTCTATAGGCCCTTGTGAATTAAGGTCCTGCAGAATACTGACTAAAATTACTTTATAAAAGTTATAATCAGGAGTGCCGAGCTAAAGAGAAATAAAATGAATTGCATGATGATAACAAAGGTTATGACTGTCATAAATTATCCTCTCTGTAGCACTGAGTCTTGTAGAGCCCAAGTTAAAAACTTAAAGAAGCTATATTATTATTTAGCAACAATCCCAGACTACTTAATTGACCATCTTCAGAATTAAAAGACTAAACCAATAGTTAGCACGTTAGTGGCCAGGAAACCTAGCTAGTGAATCAGTACTTTGTATTGCTACTAGTGTTTTTGAATCAGTGACTCTCCAATGTAAAATGTAAAACAGGGAGCATAATCCAGGACCATGCAGTCTGATGGAGCGCTTCGAGCACTGGACTATGAAGTCAGGCTCCTTCTTACACTGCAAATCTCTTCTACTTGGTGGTAAAGTGCTCAGTTTTCAAGAGAAAACTCTTCTGAATGCCTGTATTTGCATCCTCCCTTCCCACATAACCTTCCAAACACAGAGTACTGCAGAGGAATGGGGTCTCCCTACCTGGAGAATTTGGTTTTGGCCCTGCTGTAAGAAGGGCACAAGAAACATCTTCCCAGGTCAAATCAAGAGGTTCATCTCGCCCCGTACTGACCTACTGACCAGCAAGGTCGGTAGGAGCTGTCATTTAGGGAGAGCTCACAAGCCAAGCCACTTTCTGCAGTCATGGGCTCCCTCACACTCCTCCAGAAGCCAGCTGTTGTATTAGACGTGCTGGAGGGCAAATCCTTGCCTAGATACTCCCCAGTGTAGCTATTACTGACAAATGCTACCTTATTCAGGAACTCTCGTAACACTCTGACATTACTTACAAAAACAGCATGCATATTGATTTAGATTTGCTGAGGCACCTGCTAGATCATGTTTGATATCAATGACATCCTTTTTCAACAATGAATAGCCCCAGAAGAATCATGTAAAATACACAGGTAGAACAATGTTAGCGCCACTGGAAGCGGAATCCTCCGATCCACTAAGCCCTCTATTTTGCAATATTTACTCAGTTGCTAACTGTTGTTATCCATTATTTATAGCACCTATGGGTCCCAACACATATTAGATTACACAAGCCAGCATATACCCAAGTTAAGGAAAGCAAACAGTGGAAGAAATCATTGTCTAACATGACATAACAGGAAGTTAAAAGGACACATGCAAATAATGTAAGGGCGAGGGAAAGGGGAACAGTAAACCTAGACGTGTTTGCATAAATGAAACTCAATTAAACTGAATGAATACATTCTTTCTATGCTAATTTAAATAGTTTGCAAGCACATCAAAAACAATTAAAATATAATGAAGCCAGTTGAAATAGTGAGAGCTGTACCTTTATTTTCTAACATGTCCTAAGGTAGGCAGATATATTGTGGCACTATCATGCAGCCATCTTGGGTTTTCTTTCACTTTTAGCATTAATTTCACTAACTGATATCCTCCAGTATAGGTGTCCACGCATAATTACACGAGAGGACAGAGTAGCGCCTCCTAACAAAAAGTGACACTTCTGCGGGCTGTTCAGCAGAACTTGCTGTGTGAAGACACTTAACAGTATCCACTTTTAATAGTGTGTGTCACATTCCTGACAAATCAAGAATGCATCGTGCTGGAAAGAAAGTGTCTTTGAGGCAGTTCTGAAAGCAAATACTCTGTATGACAGAACTACTCTGTGGACAATGTGACTTCTTTCCTTTACGTCCCTTGTCTCAAACTGACCTTCAAGTCCTTCCACAAGTCCGTTCAGTTAAAATACATTTTGAGGAGCATTTGTTTGCCATTATAAACGTAACTATGCATGTTGTCATCCATTTACCCTTTTATTGTTCACAGTCAAGATTTTTCATTATGGAGCTAGAATTAATGTGTAACACCTGCCACAGATGCTAGTAGGGTTGAAAATATGTTCTTCTGACGGGGAAAGGAGCTATATTTGAAACAAGCCTATTTGTTTGGAAAAAATATTTGTTTATTTTTATTGTTAATTCAAACCTAATGAGGTCTCTGGAAGTATTGCCATTTTAATGCTTGCAAATAGAAATAGTTGGCGCTACAAATTTCGGCACTGAGTCCTCATTTGTCCAGAGTTGGAAAGAGCTGAGATATGGAACTATAGGTCTGACCATCATGGAGATTAAAAACTACGTTGTCAAACTGCAAATCTGTGAAGAATAAAAGTATTCAGATCTAGGACTTTGTTTCAGAGTAATCATTAATTTTAATGAAATGAGTGGTTTAATTTTTAGTGCATAATTCAAGGGATCTCTTAAAGTGTTCAGAAAAAATTGTATAAACAGTCACAAAATTAGATTTTTTTTTTCAAGGAAAGAGAAGGAAGATATTAACAAATTCTTCCCATTTTGTTTGTGGTTTTCTCTTGTACATTTGTCAACTGCTTAAAGAGAACAATGAGAACATAAATATAAATACCGAACCAAATGCAGCTTAATGGGAAATGCTATCTATGTCAGGATCTAGATTACGCTCCTTTCAGACCTCAAAGTAAGATACTCAGGCAGCTATATTTAGTCTTTCTTTAACTCTAGGACATTATAATGATGAACTTTGCAGCTACATCCTGAGTGATCCAGATATGCTGGAGATACTGGGAGATACTGTTGTAACTCTAATTGTACAGTCTGTAAATGTTTTATTGATGCAGCATATGTGTGTCTGTGTTTATGTTTGTGACTCTCTCTCTTTATATGTGTGCATATATATATATATATATATATATCAAAGAAGAAGGAAATAGTATGTTTAAAATTAAATTTAGATAAAATCTAAAAATTTATGGTACTAAGAACAAAGTAGCTTTAAGGATAAACTGAAACCTAGTTTTTACAGTTTATGTTGTTTTCATGTTATGTTCTACTTTGCTATGCCTAAAATATGAAGATTAGTCTCAGGAAATCTTGATTAGTAGCAAGCACGAACGCAAGACTAAAATCAAGTTTTTTTTTTAAAAAATGCCCCAATTTTAGTTTCAGGTTTATGAACTATGGAATCAGAACACTGATCACTAAACACAAAAATGATAGCTATTGTTTTCTTAATTTGATTCAGTGCAAATATTTCTACTGCTTTTCCTCTTTATAAGCACCAAAGAAAAGTCCAATAGCTGATTTCCTCATGTATTCAAATTTTGTATTAAAAGTATCCTATGAAGGATAGACATGAAAAGCAAAATCAAGGCAATGCTCTCTTCTGAAGATTTTTTTTGTTGCCTTTTTTTTGATATATTTCTAAAATAACTTCCCTGCGTAATATTTTTCTTCTTAATTCCTGTTCGACAGTGTTACTTTATAAAGGATAATACAGTGAGATATTAAAATTTCAGTTTGTAAGTTCAACCCATCAAAACCTAGGATCAATAAAGCAAATTTATTAAAAACAAACAAACAGTTGAAATATTCTTGCAGTCTTGAACTTGAATCTTGCACTCTTGTAATCAGAGTAGCAGTAGGTCAACTTTTTGCAAACCCCTGTGTTCATTTTGCATTTGACATACGGAGAGGGGAGTTTTCCGTTCATTTTCTGGCAAGAAGCAAACAAAAGTCAAAAGTTAGCGTAGTTATATGTGCAGGAATGTTTACATATGATCAGTGAATAGTTCCAGCTTGAAGTAACAAAAGGCACAAAAGACAGGATTCAGTTGCCTAAACATAGACCAGCAGGGCCCTTTGAGATGCCCTGCAGGGATTCCCTCTGCCAGCCCTGCTCTTCCATGGTCCTGCTAGCTCCATGCAAGTATGTGAAACATAGTAGAGCATCTATGAAGACTTTAGCTGCCCAGCAACTGAATTATTCCTTTGTGAATTGGGAAGAAACACTGAATATGGGAGAAATGCATCTTAATGGAAATCAGGAAAGAAAAACATAAGGAAAGATTGATCAAAATATTCTGCTGCAATAATTTCTAAAACATTTCACTTCTGTTTTGGCTTTTGTTCTTTGCTTTATAAATATATCTGTATTTTTAATATTAGAAGTCTTCTTTCTGTGGAAAAACAGAAAATAGATTTTAAAAAGCTATAAAATTTTTGGTAATTACAAATTTATTTTTTACATCGAAAATTCAGTGACACTGTAAGTTTTGTTAAAGTAAGTTTGTTTCAATAAATCATGACTTTTTATTGAAAAAATCCATGTGAAAATTTATGACCATTCCATTTCTGTTTGTTCCTTTCAGTCGTCACATTATGTAGTACTTCTATGATGTCCGAAGAAGAATCTTTACCTCACTAAGTTAGCATATGCTATACTACCACGGACACCAGCTGCTTCTCATAAATGTTAGTGTAATGTGTGTGAATTACATACTGCTAACATGGTATATTTCCAATGCCATAATTATTATTACTTTATTTAATTATTTAAAGAAATGCTTTTGTCCTGCTTATACAAACCGGTCCTTGCTTCCTGTTTTCCTGCTGTGCTCTTGTAACCACTGTGGGCAGAGGAACTCTATGATGTGCTGCTTTGAAAGGCAACTTGTTATCTTTGTCCTCTGTAGTTCTCTATCAAGCTATTTGATCTTTGTGATGTGAAATAATTTTTTTTCAGCATGCCAAAATGTAAGTCATTTAAATAAATCTATGTTTTCACGGTACGCCATCACAATCGTCAGCATGGCTTTGAAAGTCTCAAAGCTCATGATTTAAAGAAAGATTATTTAGCTTGCTCTCCTTTCTCCTTTATTAGCGGAAAAAGAAAATAGTAAACAGTGTAGCCCAGCCTTACGACTGATGCCACTTTCCCCAAAAAATATCTTGAGACTGAGCCACATGATTACTTACTATGTATACAGGGATTTGCATTCCTGATGAGTACATCCGAAATTCTTAGAGCTAGGAGTGCTTCCCGGTTCCAAATCCTTTGACACTGTCAGTAAGGACTGACACTGTTGCTCTCCACTGTATTTTTGGTTCATCTGCTATTGTAGTGTCTATATGTTAAATATTGCAATTAAGAGTTACTTCATAATGTACTTTCCAAAGTACTTGGCTGAAGAGCAGGTCAATAAGTGAATTTGTGATTGAAATTTTAGAATTTGAACTTATAAGTACTTGCTGCTGGGAATAATGCATACAATGGATAATCCATTTAATACTAATGCAACTATTCACATTATTAATCGATAAGTTTAACAGTAAATATGGCTTGAAATTAGCTATGTAGAGCTCCCATTCCACATAATTCAGTGAAATTTTGGTTTTATATACAATAATATTAAGAACCTTACTGTTAAATTCCATTTTTTTCAATTTCTTCTTGTATCAATGTTTTTTCTATTTTCTTAGTTTTTACCAGTAATCAGTGTCTTTTAAAGGAAGAAGAAAAGACTCCAAAGTCTTTTCCTTTTTGTTTATTTTTCTTTCCTTCTGTTTCTTATTCCCTATCTTCTTACGTCATTTATCTTAGACCAAAAAAAAAAAAAAAAAAAGTAAAGAAAAAAGAAACCTAATTATCTCAAAAAAGCCAAAAACAACAGTACGTTCTAGATAATCTCATTTTCAGGAAGCTCCAAAGTTTTTGCATTACTTTCTTTTCAAGTAAGCATCTATAAATATAGCCAACTTCTGCTCAGTTATCACAGTATGAACGGAATGATATTTTTTGATTGGGAAGTGCATTCACTTTATTCAAACTGAATTTGCTGTATTATATAACAAGATAAAGCTGAATTTGAGAAAACTTAAAAAACAAGTCCTTTGTTTTTTTTCTTTCTCTTTCTCTTTGTTTGAATTGGAATCAATGAATATTTGCAGTTGTGCATGTGATTCAAGACTTTGCGGAATCAGACCTTTTGGAAAAATGACTTAATTTTTCTCATGATCCAGGACAGTACAATTACAGATATTTTCTACTGCAAAGAGGTTCTGCTGCTAGCAGAATTACAGGATAACATTGAATGCTGAAGCATTAAACTAACACTTGGAAGACTTCAGTACATAGCCAGTGCTGCCTTCTGCCTTTGCACATGAATGCCTATGTAACTAAAGTATTTTCTGAGTTGTCTCTCTTGGAATTAGTTCCTGTTCATCATCCTGCTTTGGATTTGTGCCATATCCACTAGCACCAGAACAACCATTTGTCTGGGGACATGGATTAACTTGTATATGATGAAAGGTGATGCTGCTTAGCTTATGGAGGAGAGAATTTTATTGAGAGAGGTTTACAAGTTATAGTACTTCCAAGCTCTTTCATCTAGAAATTAAGTATTTTTAGGGATGTAAATCCCATTGGCTTAATGGAGCATGGAGTTGGGACCTATTCTGTCCAATTTAGGCATGCAATTTGACCCAGAATTTTAAGAATCTGATTAACTTCCTCTTCCCTTACTAATAAGATAGACCATTGAACAATGTCTCCCATGAATGATCTAATTTACAATATTTTGGGTATTAATGCTTTTGTTTTAACTTATTTTCCTATTATTCCATGCCATTTAGATACTTCTCTCTATTTTAAAACATTACTAAGTATGCTTGGACCTGAGCATTTAATTTTATTGAGACTTCTACCTTGATCTTGAATAGTCTAGGTCAAGTGGAGCCTGAATCTGCAGGCTCTATATGTCTATAGAATAGGCAATACCCTAAGAAACCATTTCTTATTTTCAATACTTGATAATTGCGCCTCCCTTTAAAAGTTCTGAGATATGTGTGAAATGAATGTGGCAACTTGTAACGTCCTCAGATTTTTTTAATCTGTCGCAGGCTGCTGGACAAGAACATTCCAGTAGTACAAGTAGGTGAGCCAGTGTAGGCTTACTGCTAAAACTGATCAGAAAGCTAACAGTTCATGTCAGTGCGTGCTGCTGATTTAAAACTATCGGGAGGTGTCAGAGGAGAATGTGTCACATTAAAAGAGGACTGTGTACAGAGAATAGTCTGGAGCCATAGAAAGCTATGAGATGCACTAAACCCTTAAATACTAATTTTCCTTCAAAGTCCAATCTATTCCATCAGTCTGAAGTAAATCATGTACTTTTCCAAGCTAATAAGCATGCACAGTGCAAAATCTACCAGTGACGTTACTGTGAGACTTAAATTTTCTGATATCCGAAATGACAGAAATATACAATCAAGCCAAATATTCTCAAGTCAAATAAATGCTTTGAATATCAAGTATATGACTAGGAGGCATAAAGTATATACGTAATGTCACTTCATTAAAAATTAGCCCTACAGACAGAGTGCAGACAAACTGCTGAGCTATATATGAGTGGTAATAATTCATTTTCCTTTAATACATTTTGCAGATTCTGTATAAAATATAATGGAAATATTACATAAGTGTAATGCAGATTAATACAACTTCTTAAACACTTGTTCTGAAATATTCCCAAAGCCAAAGTAAAATAGAAATTTCTAGTAGTTTGTGTCGTTGTTGAGGTGAGAAGGTCCTTGAAATGAGGACCTTGAAATGACGTCCTTGAAATGAGGAAATGACATGCTAATGCAACTGCAGATGTTACTGATATTGTTATTGATTGTTACTGATATTTTTCTTCAAAGTCCGTTAGAAAACAGCTTTTTTGACAAGACTATCTCCCCATTCCAGAATGTCATCTTTGCATATCAGATTCTCCTTTTCTTTTATTTATTTTTTAATAACCATGGCACACAATGGACAAAATATGCTATGTTCTGTTCACGTATTCCTAGGTTACCTGAAAGGATTCATTCGTAGAACAAAGGTGGATTTTTCTGAACAATTGTTTTTGCTTTTGCAGTAGCTCTGAAGATCAAACAAAATGTGTCTGAAATGCCTGCTGTTTTGAAATCTGTAGATCACAGGGTCTAATGTTGAAATCAAGAATTTACTGATGTTCACTGTTAGGAAATGCCTCCATTTTTAACTCTAGTTCAAACCCATGTTTAATCTTGAAAGATGAGGAAAGGGATTTTCTTTTACACACTTTTCCACAAGACATTTCTGAATAAAAGGAAAAGGCCTTTAATTTGAAAGCTTCCATGAGGGCTCACATACTGTAGAAGACTTCGTTATGTACTATCAGACAGACGAAAGAGAGATTTTCCTTTCACCTTTACCATCCCCTACAGGAAAAAGAGAGAGAAATCAAGCTTTTTTATTTTATTAGTTTTTAACTTGGAAGCGGTTTGGGGAAGTGCTTTGTTCTTGCAGAATCTGAAATGACTTCTGAACTTTTAGGAGATTTTAATAAAGCAGAATTTTATAACATTAGAGCAGCGATCAATACAGGGCATCGAGGGCTTCTAATACACATCCCCAGATAACTCAAATACGACCTCTGTGGTTACTAGGTCTTATAAACCAGAAATATAAGCTTGCCAATCAAGTTTCTATTTTCTTTTTTTTTACTTCAGTGTAAGCTATTTGAATGACTAGACTGCTTATTCAGTCAGAAATATTTGCTGTCCTTGTTCTGCTTTTACATTCACAGTTTTCCTAAGTGCCAGTCATAGGATCTTTTAGTAGAATTGCAGACTCCAAAATTTTTGATGATAATTCTGCCTTTCTAGCAGATATTGTTGCAGACGGGACACAGAATAAATCACACAAAATGATGTTACAAAACAATAAGGTTTGTTCTGGCATAACTATACCGTTACTAGATTTTTAAGTATGATTGCTCACAGTGGAGGATGATCAAGATAGGGACCATTAAAATGAATTTACATTTGCAAGTTCTTGGGACCAGATGGGATATGTCTGAGGGTGCTGAGGGAGCTGGCTGTCATTGCAAGACTGCTATCTGTCAACTTTGAAAGTAACTGGTAACTGGGGAAGTCTTCTGGTAACTGGGAAGAGGCAGACATCACAGACATCTTCAGAAAGGGCAAGAAGCCAACAGTCTCATCTCTGTCCCTGAAAAGGTTATGGGTCAAATCATCCTGGAGGCTCCAAGGCAAGGCTGCAGTGCTTACGGTAGGGGGACCCATGACTGGCTTCAGGCGAGTGCACACCAACCCTCAGGCATCTACATTGGCTCCAACATCCTTCCTGCTCCCAGACAGGGAGGTCATGTCACTACATATCTTAACATATCATTACATCTGTAATGTTACATGCATCTGCAACGAGAAATTCTGCAGTATCTGAGCCCATTAATCACAGAATCATAGAATCACAGAATGATGAGGTTAGAAGGCACCTCTGAAGATCATCTAGTCCATCCCCCCTGCTCAAACATGATCACCTAAAGCACATTACACAGGACTATATCCAGGCAGGTTTTCGAATATCTCCAGAGGAGACTCCACAACCTCTCTGGGCAACCTGCTCCAGTGCTCTGTCACTCTCACAGTAAAGAAGTTTTTCCTCATATTCAGCTAGAACTTCCTGTGGTTCAATTTGTGCCTCTTGCCTCTTGTCCTGTTGCTGGGAACCACTGAAAAGAGTTCGGCCCCATCCTCTTGACACTCTCCCTGAAGGTATTTGTATACATTGACAAGATCCCCTCTCAGTCTTCTCTTCTCCAGGCTAAACAGGCCCAGCTCTTGTAACCTTTCCGCATAGGGGAGATGCTCCAGTCCCCTAATCATCTTTGTAGTCCCATGCTCCACTCTCTCCAGTAGCTCCATGTATCTTTTGTACTGGGGAGGCCAGAGTTGGATATAGTACTCGAGATGTGGCCTCACCAGGGCTGAGCAAAGGGGTAGGATCACCTCCCTTGACCTGCTGGCAACACTCTTCCCAGTGCACCCCAGGATGCCTTTGGCCTTCTTGCTGGCTCATGATCAACTTGTCCACCAGCACTCCCAGGTCCTTCTCTGCAGGGTTGCTCTCCAGAAGGTCAGCCCCCAGCCTGTACTGGTGCTTGAGGTTATTTTTCTCTAGGTGCAGGACTCTGCACCTGCCCTTGTTGAACTTCATGAGGTTCCTCTCCGGCCAGCTCTCCAGCCTATCCAGGTCTCTCTGAATAGTAATACAGCCCTCAGGTATATCAGCCACTCCTTCCAGTTTAGTATCATCAGTGAAGTTGCTGAGGAGGCACTCTGTCCCTTCATTAAGTTTCCACACTGTCAGTTTGGACTCAGACCATGGCAGCCTCACCAACCTGGGCACTTTCTGTGATCAGTGGCTTAATGTTCAACATGCTCTAATGCTCCCATGGTATCCTTACAATCAAATTAGTAATATAGACTGGATAATTGCTGTAGAAAATTGGATGAGCCACTGAGTTTAGAGCTGTGATCAGCAGTATAAAGTCCAGCTGGCGGCTGGTTAAGAGAGGCATTCCTGAAGATTCAGTACCAAGGCCAAAGCTGTTTCATGTCTTTATTTATGACCTCAACAGTGGGACAGAGTGCACCCTAAGTGAGTTTTCAGATAACAGCAAAAATAACATGGGTGTGAGGGGGAAAGTGGTTGATGTATGGGAGGGCAGGACTGCTGTTCAGAGGGACGTCATTAGCTGGGAAAAAGGGACTGAGAGGAAACAAAGCAAGTTCAACAAAGGCAAATGCAAAGTTTCTCATGTGGGACAGAGTAACCCCATGCAATAGCACAGGCTGTGGCAGAAAGCACAGGTTAGAAAGCACCTTTGCAGAAAATGATCTAGAGTGTCCTGTTGGACCAGAAGTTGAACATGAGTTAGTACTATGCCCTTGCATTGATGAAGGTTACCTGCAGACCAGTCGGCTTTAGAAAGATCACAGCTGGCAAGTGAAGGGAAATTATTATTCCCCTTTATTTCGTACCTAAGAGGCTACATCTGGAAAGCAGTGTCCACCTCTGTCTTCCCCAGTTCAAGACAAAATGAGATGATGGTGCAAATCCAGCCAGTGGCCGCTTAAGTGGCTGGGCACACAAGATGCAGACGAGGTGGAGCCAAAGTCTTCTGCCATGCACAAGGAAAGGACGAGGTACCATGATCACAAGTTGCAACAGGGGAAATTCCAGTAAGGAAAAATTTCTTCATGGAGTAGGTAAGCCCTAGTACAGATTAGCAAGAGATATTGTGGAACTGGTATCCCAGGAGAACTTCAAAATGTGGTTGGGAAAGGCCCCGAGCAACCTCATCTAGTCTGCAGTTAGCCTCAGCATCACAAAGGCAGGCTGCTGACTCACGTCCAACAGGATCTCCTGGGCATGCTGCGCTCTCCTTAGCTGGTGCCCCAGTCTGGCTGTTGCATGGGGTTATTCCAATCTACTTCCAGGAGTTGCATTTGCATTTGTTGACCCTCATGAAGATCCTACTAGCTCATTTCTCAAGCCTATTGAGATCCCTCTGAACATATCAATCAAATATTAGGAAGAGTTTGAAAAAAGCCTTCATAAAAATCATCAGAGAACTGTGTAAGGTGGCCAGCTGGAAACTCCGAAGGCACAGGAGTGCCTGAAGTTGCCCTTCAGTGACTGAGAATACATGTTGTAGCTACAGGAACAATGCAAAATTCCCTAGATATAAAATTCCTGTTTGGAGTTTCATACCCTGTTGTGGACAAGGATGGTTATGCCAGTCCCTTAACATGAGATGGTTCAAGAAAGCGAGAATAGTAGTTATGCCTCCTTTTTATTAAAGGGCTATTCGTTTAAAGCATCACTGGCTTTAAGAGAGCTGGGTTCAACTCTTTGGATAGATTTCATCCTGGAAAACTTTGGATAACTGCAGTGCTAAGATACCTGCTTTTATTAGTCTTGCTGAACATCACTTAAAATATCTTCGGTATTCTTACAGAGTGGCCACACTGTCCTCATGCAAATAACAATACTTCTGAATTGTTTTTGGAAAAAAAAGTCCTTTGAGAGAGAACATATTTCTTTTCCCTGAAACTATTTAAGAAATGTTTTTATAAAAGAATGTAGACTAAAACATTAATTTTGTGCACAGAATTTAACTGTTTAAATAATATGATAGCATAAATCATGTAATAGCCTATACAATTATAATGATGAAATATGATGATAATTAAATGAAATAGAAGCTGAATGATAGAATAAATATTTATGGGGCATAAAAATATACTCTTTTATTCTGTATAAAGGTATTTAGCAACTTTTATTGGCCTCTGCAAATATATTTCGTAATTTTTTCAAGCACATTATTTTTTGACTTGGATATTAACAGCTTTGATTCCTAGTTGAAGAAGAGTTGCACAATGTCTATTGAATTTATCTCTTAGCTGAGGAGCCGGATAGTTATGAATGTCTTCTTTAGAAAATGTAATTGCAAATTAGGGACCAATTTAAAATACATCCTACTTTTAAAAGGGTCTTACATTTTTCATAATTTCCTTGTTACTTCAGCCAAAGTTATCAAAGTTATTTGACATATTTTGACTCATTTCCTCTACTCTTAACCTGTTTTATTCTGTAAGGAAATCACAATAAAGTGAAAACAGATGACATCCAACTTAAAAATATCTGATTGCTCCTGCTATGAATGTCTTATATTTTAAAAACTTTTGACTCAAAAAATTCATCTGTGTAAGGAAATTATAATTCTATTACTATACAGTAAAATATCTTGTAAGAAAACTGCTGGGAACTATGATTACAAGTTCAGCTCACTCGTTTAAACAAATATCACTTATAATAAAATGTATAACTACCAATAATTATAGTTTGAAACATACAAGAGAATACAGTAATACAGTTTTAAAATATTGAATTGAATGATGAGTTGTCTAGAATGTTTTCAATAGAAAAGTTGGGAAAATATATCAGGAAAACATAGCGCATATATTCAATTTTAATCATTAAATCCACTTGCTTGTGCTGTACTGACCTTTCAGGAACCTCCAGATCATCTTTATATATGTTTCCTGAACAGAGCTGTAGATAGAAGGATTTTACAGAAGAAAATTTTTGAATTAAACTTTTAAATGAATTTATGCATTTTTTTCCTGCATATATTTACTCAGTGTTTAAGTCACAAACTGTGTTAGATCATGTTGCAACCAACAGAACTAATCTTAGCATGGTATGGCTGCACACACACATAAACTGTGATGAATAAGGATATTACAATGGACAAAGGGGAGCAATATAATATAAATGCCTTGTGTTCATTTGAAGAAAAACTTTCTTTTGATGAGTTTCTGCAGTCAAAAATTAGTCAGCAGAGCTCAAATTCTCAAAAATGCCCACTGAAATGAAATTTCTAGCCTAATACCTGTTTACAAAAAATAGCCTAGAATTAATTGAATTAAAGATTATGATCTTCATGTAGACAATATGTTAAGTTATGGAGAGATTTATTTTGTAAGTTTTCAGTATTCAAGTAGGGAACATTTATTTGCTCACTGAACCTCAGCACAGATTCTAATGATGGGAAAATGCTGTATTTAAATGATAGTTCAGGAAGGCTTCTTATTTCTCCCACAAAACTGATTTTGGCATAAGTGTTTGCAGTCTACAAGAAGTCTTGCAATACCTGGTTCACATATAGGATTTCTGACATTACTGAAATTCACTTTCAGTGAAAATTACTTCACTGCAAGGCCAAGCAGAATAAGAGTGAGCAGATAAGTGTATGAGAACAAGAAAATTCTGAAAAAAAACTTTTAGGAATGGAGATGGGAAGAACTCCAATGATAACAGCTAGATACTTCATTTGTCCTATCAAATTTTAGAAGTTTCTTTCTTAGTGCTAGGACCTTTCTTTACTTTTGTTTTCCCTCAAAATTAAGAGGGTAATTTCTCCAGAACAAAGAATAATCAAATACAGAGAAAAAAGGTTTGATTAATAGATTAAATATACATAATTAAATCAAATTAAATTAGCCTTGCATGAAACAGTAGTCATCTTAAATACTGTTATTTATTTGTTTACTTTACATCTAATAGCCCAAAATACATCTGCCAAAACAAAAAGCCTGGAAATCCCATGGAATCCTCAGAATAGAAATGCAACTAAAATGAGACAAACAGCTTAATTCATAAATGAATCAGCCTAATTCACTTATTTTTTTTCCATTATTTATCAGTAATTATATGTATAAAATGATCATTTACATATTAATATTAATTATTCAAGTGACTTCATAGCCATATTTGTCATCATCAGTTTTAATGGTTATAATATATTGTGCATAAAATTAATTAAATATATATTCTGAATCATGACTCAGTAGCATAATATCCAACTATACTGAGCAGTCAGAGTTCTCATTGACTTCAACTAACTAAGGTCTTCAAAGATTAAAAATTGGACTTTACTAATGAGCAACTAGCTTTAGGTAATTCTCCAGTGGGAGTAGCTGCAATATAATCCCTACAGTATAGCTGCAATGCAGTCTTTTCTTTCTCTGCTTATGACCTGTCCTTTTTAAATCTCAGGTGAAGAAACAGGCTGTAGAAAGCAATGAAAGATCTGCTTTTCTCAGAGAGATTTCTGGCTTATGTCTGAGAATAACTGCTTTGAAATAGTTGTGTATCTAAATGATCCCATGATGTATTATCACATAGACTCTTTTGTTTTTCAGTCTCATGAAATACTAGTTCTGACTTTGAATTCGAGATTTTTCATTTTGGCTTCAAGAGTAGGTAGAGCATTCAAGGATGCATGTTTTTATTGTATGAACTATACTCTTGAAACATCTTTTGAAAAAAAAGTTCAATTGAGATGTCCGGTGTCGTCCAAAATCATTAAGCTTCTGTACCAGATTCCTAGTGTGAATATTATAACCTCTATTACATTTGATTCCACATTTCATATTCTTTTTCTAAATTCCTTCCCTTGAAATTAAACTGTCTCAAGCCCTCTTGGACAAGTCTTGCTTATAATTCTTATTCTTGTGGATTTTAGGTTTTGGGCTCCGCTTTTCAATTCAGACCACTGGTGAAGAGCCAAAGAGTTAAAAAAAACTTTAACATTTTCTATTAGCATCAGATTTGTGCTCCCTTTGTTTATGATCATGAGCAAAGTTGTCATCAATTAAAGAGGCAGGACCTTGATTAGGTGCCCAAAGTTAGATGGGATGCATCCAAGCCTGGCCATCTGGAAAGACTAAAATGATATTCCATTTGCATACAATGCTCAAGTTATTATTTGGCTGTATATGCTTCATGTTTCTGTCCACTGAAGGATATAACATAGGCAAAAAAGATAGTACCATTATAAATTATTCAAAACTTGACCAAGTAGAAAGATGCGGCTTCTTTGTTCAGAGGCTGTAAACAATGTTTTCAGCATTACTATTTTTTCCCAATATTTCATTTTGTTGGAGCATCATTTGTGTTCTGTCTTACTGAGAAGTAAAACAAGATACCCCTCTCCCCAACATTATTATTAAGATATAAATCAATCTCCTAGACTTGCTATAGCTATCTGAACTAGTGATCATGTTGGAGCTAGTGATCATGCTGGAGTAATGTCTTGGATACAGAACCGCAATGAAAGTCTCGTGGGGTGATGATGCTACTTCATTACCTGATACAATGTATAATTACACTGAAAGAAAGCTAAAGATTTTAAAGAAATGTTTCTTTCTATTAACTTTAATGCAGATACAATTATAGAAGCAGAGTCAGTTAACAGCAAGACATAAACATCTAGGCTTGCAAATTCAGAAGAAATTTTAAGCATCATTTTAGAGACAGTAACACATTGATCAAAATAGGTAGTAGATAAAAACATTAACAGAAAATTTAAAGCAGTATGAGAGTTTGAGGCCTAAATATGTTTTAAAAAAAGCAGTGAACATCTTTTACAGAAACAAAAATTTCCTTCTGTATGTCCTGAATCTTCAGTCAAAGATAATTGGGATATAATATAGAAAATTATACAGAATCTGTAGGATTATAGGACTGTTCATTTAGTGGTGTGTGTGTGTGTGTGTGTGCACATGTATATGTGATTCACTTAAATTGTCATGAGAAAATAGATACTAAAAAGAGAGATGAACACATAGATAGATGTGTAGAAGATAGAAACACAGGAGTCAGATTTGTAACATCTATTTTTAATTCTTTAACTGAAGTAACTAAATTAAAAGCCAATAGCATCATGGCACATGTTAAAATAAACATCTGAGTCACTTTTAATGCAATTTACTGAATTACTCAAACTGCCATGCATTAAGGTAATCAGTTTCATTTACTTTATATATTCAGATAAGAAGTAAAAGATTTGAGAGATAAGTGAAAATAAGCCTGGAAATTGGTTTCAGTCACCTAGACATCTAGTGCCCTTTTAGGGGCTTATAGGTACCCCAGCAGGTCTCCAACTGCTGTTCCAGGAAGGTGAAGGTCTCCATGAAGTCCTGGAACCTGTGCGCCAGCCCTAAATACATATCTTGGATACCTGTAGCATCTCAAAAGAAATTAGGTGCCTATGTTTAGGCCTAAGTCAGTGCCTAAGTAACTGAACACAACCCAGAAAGACAAATAGAGTAGAAATACAATATTCTGTGTAAACCAAATCCTGAATCATCAAAGATTTATATTTTAACATGAGTTTCACATATTATTAAAAAAAAATAAAAGCAAAACTCACGAGTCTCTAGTAGGATTGTTATGGAACTTGTGACCTTAATAAGAACTATAAAACATTTCCTCTCAATTCCTAATGAATCAGTTTATTGTTTCTATAAACACTCTGAGATGCAGTAAATTTAAACATGATCTCCTGAGCTTGATACAATCTTTGTCCTTTCACTAACAATCTACCATTTAAAATAAAAGACAATTTTAGACATACTACGTGTTTTGATATCTGAAGTCATGATCCCACAAATTACTCTGCTATCTGTATGGGTGGTTGAGCTTTTTTTCCTATGAGTTTTCTTCCTTTGAATAATGCCTGTTGCTCTCTTGCAAAATTATATGCATTTTTATGAATTCTTATAGTGCTCATGAAATATGCCAGGCATACAGAAATCTCACAAAATGGGAGCAGACTCTTGATTTAAAGAAATGTGGTCATTAAAATATATTCTGACTTGTAAAAAGCTTTGTTTTCAGTTATTCTCTGTTTTGATCTCTCTGACGAGACCATTACAAATAATTTATTTTGTGAGAGTTAGGAAGTGATTTTTTTTTTTAAAAAAACCACATTCCTGCAGTGTGTTTGGTTTTAATACCAAGTCTAAATTTAGAATTAATGAACAAAGTAGTCTAAGCTATAGCACCTTCATTAAACTCTGGCTCCAAAGAGTCTGAGCTTTTCAAACTTACTTGCATTGGACACAGAGGAAATTAAAGTAAGTTGTGCATATGTGCCTGCATAGAATATTATATGCTACTCCATACACCTAGCAGCTGAAGAATTAAAAGTATACAGCATGTCAACTGATGAAGAGAAGTTGCTAATTCATTGCAATTCATTCAAAATGCTTTGCTAAGTGAGTGTTCCAAGAGTTTTCTGTGACATTTGTTGATCATATAATAACCAAGCAAGTGTGACGTCTGTTCTGTTAGACAAAGTGGGTAGCAGAGTAAACTAGCTAGGATGTAACTGAAAGGAACAAGTATTTTCTTTCTCTTTTGATTAAGAAAAAAATAACTGCAGTGCATATGGGTCAGTGACACATACCAGTTTCTGTTCATAGAGTTGATATAAGGAAGGATATACTGGAACGAGGTCTGCGACGGGCTACCATTACACTCAGGCAGTTGGTCCAAATGCCTTGTGTGGAAATGCTGAAGAACAGAGACTTGTTTACCCTGGAGAGGAGAGGCTAAGAGGGATCTTAATGTTCCCTGCAACTACCTAATGGGACGGTGCAGGGAAGACTAACCCAAACTTTTCGGAGGTGGAAAGCAAGTAAGACAGCCTGGAACACAGGATAAGACAAGGAAATAAAATCCTCTTATAGGATGGAAAAAATGCCATGAGGGTGGTCAAACACTGTAGCAGGTTACCCAGAGAGGTTGTGGAATATCCATCTTTGGAGATATTTAAAAATCGACTAGACATGGCCCTGAGCAATGGCCCTATTGGACTTGCTTTGCTCAGGAAGTAGGATTAGATGACCTTTAAAGGTCTCTTCTAACATATATGATTCAGTGGTTCTATCTTCAGTATAAGGAGTATCGTTTGGAAACAGAAGATTTTCATTTCATTCTTTCTTGTTACATTGGTTAAGTAAGGAAAAGAAGATGCTGCAGAAATCTCGGGCCAAAATAAAGCATCAGCTACTCTTTTTCTTCCAGTTTCTCAAGAGAGAAATAATGCCAATTAGATTACATACACACTGCTGAAGATTTTATAAGTAGTCCAGAGCAGCTCCCTTTTAGCAGAAGAATGTTGAATTGTCAAGTGCTAATTGTCAGCATCAAATGAATTAATTCTTTTAGGCTAGATCCAGGCAGTTTACTTCTGCCTGCACTGAGATCAAACATAGACGGTTGAGCCCTAGGTAGCAACACAGGCTATCTCCTCTTCTGACATGTCCTGTTCTGCCTCAAAATTCTCTTGTTGCTGATGTGCATTCTTAAAAGCACTCAGGTCTGGAGAAATGTAATTTTTCTCAGGCAGTGATAGGATTAGCAGTCTGTAGAGCAACAAAAATCAGTAGAGTATCTCTTACATGCCATGTACTGAAGCAGTATAATTGTATATCCCAAAATACAACTTTTAGAGTCAGGAAGATAAGAAGATGCAATCCTTTGGTGAAGACACATCACATCCCTCACAGATGCATGTAGCGAAGTAACATTAAAGAATCCCTTCTCTAAACATGAAGAAGTGAGCAAACCATTTTATCAAAATTCATGTTTTCAGTTTCTGATTTTAATAAGCTTCATGATCTCTGAGTTTTAGTCTACAAGATGTGTTTATCTAGGTCAGTCTATCAGAGCAATCTAATTTAGGTACTTAGGCTCCCCAGACACTCAACAATCAAAGCTGGGGAACCTACGTATCTAAGCTGTATTTCCCAGAATCATCATGAATCACCTTAACATATTCTTTTCAAAGATGACTGCAGCTAACTTAGAAACATAAAATAGACTGAATTAAGTTTCCCTCATCTTGGAGCCCATTTGTATACACAGAAAGAGCAAATGAGCAGTATTTTAATCAGTGCCCTGAACTGCAATTCACAGCATCCAGAATGCTATAATATAGAGATCAATATAATTAATAGGAAATACCGAAGGAAAAAATATGTCTTAAGTCCTTCTCTTCGCAGTGCTATGAGTGCTGTTAGAATTGTTATCAAAATTGATATTAACATGAGGTGTAGGAGAAGATTAACAGGATAGAAAGGGGAAAAAATACAACCTATTTGTGAACTTTGCTTTTTGGGCCTTGGTTTTGAGCTTGAGAACCAAATTTTGTTCAGGTTTGTGCAAAACCTGAATTAGATCGTTCTCACCTCGACATTCCAGCATCTTCTATAGTCAATAAATGAGTTTAAACACTTTCAGAAGACATTTCTCCCAACTTGTCCTGTGTTTTTTTTGTTTCACAGCTGGCTTGTGATGAACCAGGACAGTGCTGCCACTGAGAAAAGTGATCCTGCCTTCTTTTCTGCCTGCAGCCACATTTCCTTCTGTCTGCTAGCACTCGTTATTATATAGCTTTTGAAAGGCATAGGAACAGTCCGTTTATTTCATTGACTCTGTCTGCTTTCTGAGAAAAAAAAAATACTGTTCGTAGTGACATTTAGCAGGATCAGCTGCTTATGAAACTACTCCCTAAATCACCTCTCTTATTATAAAATAACTTCTTTCCTGTTAAAGTTTCAAAATTTCAAAGGACAACTATAAATGAGACTAGTAGCACCATTAGCACCATGGCCTCAAGTATCCTTTGATGTTTGTATTTATGAATTTACTGTTCAAACTCAGATTATCCAGAAGTTTGTGTCCAGGCCAAACTTCTGCAGCAGTATTGCACAGAAATGACAGTTTTAGTTCTTCTGTTTGTACATTATTTCCTCATTGCTAACACCCCTTTCTTTTTCTTCTGCATTCTTGAAAAGCATCTGGAGAAAACAGGATTTTGGATCACTTGTAAAATAACATTTTTCCCACTATTCATATGTTTTCCATGCTTTTTTTAAATCATACTGCAAAGAAATGAAAACCAAAATGAAACAAATTTCTATATTGGGTCAGATCCTCAGCTACTGTAAATCCCCCAAACTATCTTGATTTTGAGGAACCTTGACTGATTTACACAAATTAAGAGTCTGATCTATTATAACTCTATCTTGAAGTTATTTCCAGAAGAAAACTTTGAAACTCCTCTCTCAATTTCTCTTGAAACTGTGCATACGAGTGTTTGATAAAGAATAGTTTGGAGAGGAAGGAATATTGGTGTAAAGTAGCAAATGGGGCATCATTTGGATTCTTTACCATTAGCGTATTCAACTCACATGCTGTCTTGCTTGTTGTTTCATTCTGCAATACCTTCCTGATATATACGTACCTTGTCACGTTTTCCTTCTGTATTTTAAATCTTTTATTGTCATTTATCTTTACTGATATCTTCCACATAATAACTTATATTTTCACCAATATATGAATTTTATTACTCCATCAGTACCAAGAAAAATTTTATAGATGTATCTATATACAGTTAATCTCCAGCACTACCTTACTTAACAGGATATGTAATGATTCATAACACAGATTCAAAATCATATATGCATGTACATGCTCTTTAATGTCTAACTATTCAAAAATTAATTTGCAAATAAACTCTTCAGTTTCAGCCTCTTGCTGTCCCTTTGAAATTTTAACTGACATATTTAACTTCCCATTTTGTCATAATATCCGCAGTTTTAATTATATTGCTAAAATGATATTCCATCCATGTTATGCCATATAGCATCTGCCACAGTTTTCTTCAACCTTGTAATTCACCATACAGATGTCTAATTCACGATTTTTTTTCTCTCTAATGAGGTCAGAATGTCTTGTATAGTCTCAAATAGTACATGAAATGACTTCATTAGACCTGCTTTGTTGTGTGCAGAATTGAATTGGAATTAGAAAGCAATTTATGTCATAGTCCAGAAAAAGATTTTTTCCCCTTCCCTTCCCTTCCCTTCCCTTCCCTTCCCTTCCCTTCCCTTCCCTTCCCTTCCACCTCCCTCTCCCTCTCCCTCTCCTTTCCCTCCCCCTCTCCTCTCCCTCTCCTTCGGTCAATATCTCCTTTTCAGCTGGCACAGTTTCTCATCACCTGTCCATCATTTCAGCAGTTTTAAAAATTTATTTCTTGCAGATGAAATTTAATATAAAAACAATATTCCTGAAGAACAGCAAAGTACACAGCTTTTTTGCCCTTCTCTCTCTCTTTTCTCCTGTGTGCTTCTGACCCTATTCCTACTCCTCTTTATTGTTTTGAAACACATATGCCTTCCTAAAGGTGAGGTAAGTTCTACAAATTATTGGTTTTTTCTCTTTTAGCCTTAGGTTCTAAATGTCCACACAGAATGTGATGGGCAGATGAATCAGAAATTGATTTGAATTTAATTTAAACATCAGGACAAAGAGAGGTGGATGTTTTGAGTCTAGTTCTCCAAGCTTGTTTGTACTTTTCTGTTCTATTAAACCTCTCCAAAG
This sequence comes from Rhea pennata, assembly GCF_028389875.1. NCBI lineage: Eukaryota > Metazoa > Chordata > Aves > Rheiformes > Rheidae > Rhea > Rhea pennata. The sequence goes on from NC_084663.1 coordinate 162,829,779, forward strand.
AAAGTCTTCAGAATTTATCTTTATTGGAGGTTTTATTGTTTTATGGATTATTTGTATGTGTTCTTATTATATATCTTCCTATTGTTCTAACATGTCAGGGTATTTAATACTTGTGACTTTCATTCTTTACAGTTCTCGGGATGGGGGGGTCTTTGTTTTAAAGTCTGGACTTTATCATTTGTCAAAACTATGTATCTCATTTCAGTCTTTGGACAGGATTTGGGGAGATCTATAATGATAAAAAATTACACTTGAGGAGATTACATATTTTCTTCCATCTGATGCAATAATGTTCCTTGTTGAACCCTTTTGCTGCAAGAAATAGCTTAAAGGTTAAAGAGAAGATCTTAAGGGAACAGGAACTTCAGATGTGTTATTGACAATCAATATGCCTTGTATCTAAGACTAAGTAGAAGTTTACTATTTAAGATGATTAATTGATAAAGGCTGCATAAATGACAATGCAACCTAAAATGTGTGACTGTGCTCTGGTTATCCTACAAGCCCAAAAATCACAAAGGCACGAAGCCCAACAATAAGAAAAAAATGACTTGTAAGTTATTTCCCATGGCAAGTAACCCGCTACAGACCTGTGAAAGAATGGCTGCACATTTAATATCTTGCTGCCTTCCCTAGCTTTACAAATCTGTGATTTTGGAGTTCTGGGATTTCTGGGTCCTGCTGTACTTACCAGGTGTTTTTGCTGTCACTTCATGACTCCCTCTTTGAGTTGTCATGTTTATTAGCCGACACTCATCACCCCACACTGCAAGTTCTTGAAGCCAGAGAACATAAACAGCACTAGAAAGCAATTTCCATATTATTTCAGACATTCAACTCTGCTGCTTCCAGAGTTCATCCTTTCTAAACTGTTTCCCTAATCTACTCCTCCCGTAAAGACAAATCGTCTTTCTGTTTCTTTTCAAATGTCTTTCAGATTTCAGAGTGAGGAAACTAGTAAAGCATGGAAGCAAAAAGAGTGTTAAATTGTAAAGATTTTGCAAGTAATGAGACATCATTTAATTGCACCTTTGCTATGGTAGATTTTAAACAGAAGACAATACTACACTATGGTGTGGTTCTGTCTGCAAACTCTTTTAATATATGCATAGATGAAATCTTGGCTTCATAAAAGACTTAGTATTTGAACTCCGTTGCCTGTTAATAAAACAACTGTAAATGGAAAAGAGTTTTTCGAAGGTACAAACCGGCGCTCCTAGTAAGGAATCAGGCACCATATTTATTAAATATAAAATCTCAGCTTCAAACTCCTTGGTTGTGTGTTTTTCTTAGTAGAGTACTAGATGAGTTAGCTGTCCAGTTTTGATATACTGATCATAAAAAAACATTTCCAGATTTGGATGGCTTCCCAGAATTGCATTATACTGAGACAGTGTAGCTCAGTTTTCATATACTTCCATGGGCCAAATAATGAGTTGATGAGAACTCCTGGAAAGCAACAACTTACTTGTAAGATTGCAGTTTTATTACTATTATTAATATTATTGTTATTTTAACAAAAAACAAGAATGAAAAAATCAGCTTCATTAGTATTTACTGCAAAACTCGCATCAGGATTATCTAAATACTTGTATGCATGTTAATGATATTAAAACTCCAATCATCTGTTGTATAGCAGCTAGAAGGATTTCTATTCATAGAGAAGAATAGGAATGTGTGTCTTGACGGGCAAGATCTTTCTTATAAAAAGACTGATATTATGGTTATTTGAAAGATAAATTTCTGTTATGATGCTTCTTGTACCATCTCAGTAAGGTTTTTTCAAACACTCAACTTGTTCAGAGGAGTATTGACAGAAGCTTTTAAAATAGATTAAAATATACTACCACTTTCCCCCTTTAAATTTTTTCACTTATTTGTTTTTTACACATGATCTAAAAATTTTTTGTTTGCAACTTTATTACATTCCATTTTCAAAGATTAGGCTCAATTAAAGTTGATTTATAATGACATGCTTTTTTTCATCTTCCTTTTTCACATCTCCTAGCAGCACAATGCAGCATCAAAATAGACAACAGCTCTTTCGAAATAGCTCTGTGGACTGCAGCAGAGCAATACATTTTCCTGTAAACAATTTCCCGTATCAGGTTTGAAGGTAGATTAGGGAGTTAACATGTCATATATAGCCTGAAATATTTATTTAGCCCATGGTAGACTATAGTAATAGTTCCTGAGCACAAGGTACATCGCAAAAAATAGTATTCTTTTAATGCAGTATTATAATGATCTCTACTGAAAAGTAAGGGCTTATCATTAACTACTGTACAATGGTGTTTGGAATAGTATGGTCAGAGTCATGTTAATCTAAAATAATTTAGGCATAAGCAGGAATTTTCTTCCATGATTACTGCAGTGGTCAGAGATTACTATTTGTTTTCTATATAAATGCTATAAAACCCAAGAAATATAAAAGCAAAAAAGTAACTGTAGTGTTTTGGCAGCTTCTGTTTCTTAGCAGCTGATAAATATTAGGTTAAAAATGATGACTGATGTACTTCACTGAATAGGGCAAATTTGGACTAGGACACAACTGTTTTTCAACTGATCATGTTACAATAGAGTTACTGAAACAGGTATGACAGTGAGTCCTCTTTGAAATAGTCCCTTATCTGACAAAAAGCATCTGGATATTTTCCACTTCCATCTAACCAACTTCTCAAGAGAAATCTCTGCTGCAGAAATGCCACAAGAAATTCTTGACAAAATCTTTCTATATTTTCTGATTATTAACTAGAGAATCTTTGGCTCCCAGTTGTTGATTGCATTGTAGACTTCTGCTATTTGTCATCTTATTTCCATTCCTTGTTTATTTTCTGATTGAAGCTAATTAAATCTGGAGTTCTAAAGACCTCCAGTTCCCACCTGGTCTTACAATAGACTAAAAGCTCTATTAGTCTCTGTAAAAGTCCTGAAAAAAAAAAGAAACATGATTTTTCAGGAGTGCACCTTGTTTTTAGGTTTCTGTGGCTGTCACTAACCTTGTTATTGATGCATTCCTGGGCCTGGTGTCCAGATCAATACTCATGTAAGGAACATGATGGCTCTCATGCTCCAAAGGTCCGCTCTTGTGTGACCAAGGGTACAGCAAAAGGCTATTGCACACCGCTGACTTGTTCTAATGCATAGCTGGGACATAGCTTGGCCATTCACCAAGATGTAGGAATCACAGGAAAGCTCTCTTGCAAGCAGTGTAAATGTGATACGTGTCTGCTTGATGTAGCCAGAATTTGAGGATGAGAGAACTTAAAAAACCTTTAAGGTTAACAGGGACACAAGTATTTATAATGCAGGTTACAAAGAATATTTGCCAGACTTTCTCAACTTTGGATCAAAATGTAATCTTTACATATCATCTTATTACTATATCTGTTCAGCCTTTGCCTTTCCTGTTGAGACTACTATCAGTACTGTCAATTGTATGTGTTATAAATTAACACATATTCTTTCTGGCACTTTTAGAATCTCACTATAGTTCACATAGATCACAATTCTGTCAACTCACATCTTGTGTTTCTTGGGAGTTTTTCCCATCTAATACCTTCTGCAGCCTTCTGCAATGTATCAGCAGGAAAGGACTACCTTGTCATTCTACAAGGCATTGGCCATTTGTTTAAAGCAGATTGCTTAAAAATTTTAAAAAATGAAGGAAAACATAAATTATTTTCAGAAACATATGGCATCAAACACAAAACATCATGTATGGACTTGTCAAGTCCTGTAGAGAAAATCCAGCTTAAATAGAGAAAATGTTGATGTACCAATCTAGTAATAAAGTTTCTTTTGGGTCATTTTCAGGAGAATGGTACAGTCTAAAACTGCCTTTAATTTTTCTATGTTTTACTGGATGATTTCTTTTAGAAATAGCAGAATATTGGTTTTGAGAAGTGATTGAAAAAAATCATACCAGATGAGGTTGCATCAATGTTTCTACAAAAGAGAAACCATAAATATTTATCCTTCTTGTTAGGACTCTTTCCTTTGTCTTCTCTGTCTTCTTTCCTTTGTGTGCCAGGTCTAGTGCTTCTTTTTGATCTCTATGATTCTAGATATAATCAGTTTTCAAGGTGATTTACAAAGATCACATATATTTCTAAAATTCTCTTTGCTGTGCAATATGAATTATTGACATACTCAAGGCTTACCATCACAACCGTGATGGCTATTTTGCTCAGAGTGAGTATGTTATGATGGGCTCATAAATGTAGAGAGTAAACCATCAGAACGGAATAGGAGGATGAGGACTGTGTAAGTGTGGTGACAAATACTCAGAATGAAAAAGAAATGTCAGAGGAAAATCTGTTACACATGGTAAACAAGAGTATGTAAGCAAACCAAACAGATTTAATAGATTCAAAAAAAAAAGGTATGTTCCAATTTATGAAAAATAGAAGCAATAATATTTTGAAATTTTGAACTTCAGACAGTTTCAGTATGAATTCTGGATTGTAGGGCATACTTATCTTTATTTTCTCTCAAGTTCTTGATATCCGTTATTATTTTCCAGAGAAATAACAGAAATTTCAGTAGTCTATAGCAGAATTAATATGGCTTTTCTCTGTGTCTTTTTTCTCTCCTACTATCTGCATAATTGCAGATAAACATATGAATGTACACATAAGAGCTTAGTGCCTTTTATTGTAATGTTCTCTGGAGTATCTCCCTGATCCTAAATGCTGCTTCTGAAGAATAAGTGTCTCCTGTGTTTGTCTTCTGTCATAACTGTTATTCCTATACAGAAGTCTCAGAAATTCTTGGGGCTAACAGTGCTGTATTTATTCAGGCAAAACTATTTCCAGTGAAGTCTTTGGTTTTATTTTTATGTTTGTATTGTGTTGTGTTTTTTAGTGGAGTAACCTCCATCAGGTTCAGGTCCAGAAGGATTACTGGATATCATCCAACACCCAATGCCTAGGTGTGAAGCTTTTTAAGATTTTTTTTTTTTTTAATGATTTGACCAAGTTAGTTGTAGTTCACTGTGGCTAGGGTACTACCACTTTACCACTTTCAATTATTGCCTCTGACGCTAAACAGACCTTTTCTGATTACATTTCCTAATGAAATAAGTCTTGCGTATTAATCCCTCTTCCTTTCCCCTGTAAAGGATATGCACTAAAACTATAGGATTTTGCTATTTAGGCAACATAAAACATGACAATACACTATAACCTTTCCCTTTCATAAGGAACAAGGATGAATGTTGTAATTTTACATCTTATATCTGTTTTACAGGTTGTTTTCCTTCCAGTGATTGCCCAGTATGGCAGGTGTTTAAAATGCACATTGCTGTTTTCATTTTTAATTGCATGCCAAAAGATGTAGAGTGTCTTTAATGAAACAATGTTCAAAAAATATAAAGCTGTATTTAGCAAATACTATGTCATCATAATTCAGCTCTTTAGACATTTCTCGGTGCTGCTCATTAAGTTTATTATCACAAATGAAGTTTACACAATCCCTGTTTTGAATACTGTGTTGGCTCAAACATAATAGAATAAGAAATCTCTAATAGTGAAGTAATCCCACAGGAAGCATCTTTTTACTTTTGAAGAAATGCAAATAATAGTCTGTGTCGCTTTATATTAGCATGAAGCTGATAAAGGGTAAAACCTATCAGCTGTATCATTCTCAATTTTGCTGTTCACTGGTAATGCTAGCAGTTCCCACAGCAAATTCATAATGATAAGCCTGATGAAAAAGTCCTTTAACAGGAGGTCTGTATCTAACAATGGACAGATCACACCAGAAAACCAGGAAAACTGACATAATCTAAGAAGCCATTTAGGTGTTCATCTTAACTAAATGAATCGTTAAATGTGGAAAGACTGGAAATCTTTGTACAAGATCTGTTGAAAACGGTGTCTTTATCTGGTTTTCTTTTGCAGAATTAATTATTTTGGAGTATTTGTGCATAGGTTAAACAAGTAGGTTTGTTTTTGCTGTTTTTTTTTTGTTATAACTGTATACTTGTTTTCCCAATATGAGGAAAATAAGCTGTAGGAGACATGTCATACCACTCATGGTGGAAACAGAGGCTCTCATTTCTCAATATTGCAGACCAAGCAGAGGAGTAAAAATAAGCCTTCCTCTCCTTAAACCTTCTTCATAGATGAGAAAGTATGAATTTACTCATATATGGTTTTATAAATTTAAGTTATGTTATTAATTTCACCTGTAAATATAATCAGGCATCAGAAATTTCCCAGACTCATTTTAAGCACTTTGATAATACAGAGATTCCTTCCTTCTTCTTTTTGTCCCCAGTGTTCATTATATTTCTCTGCTTCATGAAATGCGCTTTTCTTAATCTTGCTGAAGAAATAACTTTTTTAGAGATTTTCTCTTGAGCCACCATGCTAGCAAACTGCCTGCAATAGCAGGGAACTAGAAAATTATTAATTTTTCTTTTATCCAGTGAAAGAGTTAATAATATGATGGAAAGACCAAAAAAAAAAAAAAAAAAAAAAAATCACCTTTATTTATAAAGGGATGATCAAACAAGTCCCTCTAGGATTTAGTTTCTGTAATCACTCTGCAATTTTTTTCATTCTATTTTATTTACTACTCAAAGACACATATTTTAAACTCTGTTAAAAGAATATTGAAGTTACAAAATCAAGAATGCAACTAGACAGGAACTGTTAGAATTAAAATCACCTGTGGGTCATCATTTTGCTGCCTTCTATACCTACATTCAGGTTAATAGGATAGTAACTCGACCATACAGAGACTATTTTGTTATTCAGAAAACTTACTGCTTACAAAGTGCTTAAAGGGAAAGCTCTGTAGTGCTGTACCAAGTCTTGCACTGCTAACTGCACTGTGTTTGACTTCAGTAATGGAAACAGCAGATGATGTGAAATAACCTAAAATTTGGGAAACAAGGTAATATCCTCAAACCTGAATGACTTCTCTAATCACATATCAAAGTTGAGTTGCCCGTTATCCGTTGATCTTTCTTCACTATCACAGAATCACAGAACCACAGAATGGTTCAGGTTGGAAGGGACCTCTGGAGATCATCTAGTCCAACCTCCCTGCTCAAGCAGGGTCACCTAGAGCATGTTAGACAGGGTTGCATCCAGGTGGGCCTTGAAGATCTCCACAGAAGGAGACTCCACAACCTCTCTGGGCAACCTGCGCCAGTGCTCCGTCACTCTCACAGGGAAGAAATTCCCCGTTACGGTCAGGCACAACTTCCTGTGCCCATTGCCTCTTGTCCTGGCACCACTGAAAAGAGTTCAGCCCCTCATCTACCCTCATCAACTCTTCTCTAATCTACCCAGCCAGTCATGCCATCATAGAAGGCTGTCAGATTGGTTAAGCAGGATTTCCCCTTGGTGAATCCATGCTGACTACTCCCCATCACTTTCTTTTTCTCCATATGCCTGGAGATGATATCCAGAATGAGGTGTTCCATCACCTTTCCAGGGATGGAGGTGAGGCTGACTGGCCTGTAGTTTCCTGGGTCCTCTTTCTTGCCCTTTTTGAAGACAGGAGTGACCTTGGCTTTCTTCCATTCTTGGACTTGATTTGGATAGGATAAAATAGTCTCTTAAAGGGGTAGGATAAAATAGTCCCTTTTATTTCCTCTACTCTCATGTCCTCTACTGAAATACAGAATACTCCTTTTTTTCCTCCTCTTTACAGTTTCATATTATTTCTTTATTTTAACAATGTTTTTATTAGTGTTGCTATATGACAGGTGTCTAATTTAGGAAAAAAAAAAAGAACCCTTCACTTTCTTTATTTTACTTCAGAGAAAATCAATGAATTAGGTTATGAATCTCATTTTTTACAAGAGTTTTTATCCTGGCATTGTGGATAAGTATCTGCAGAGGTTTCACCCTATTTTGCATTTCTTCTTAGCGATCTGAGTCATTCTAATCACTCTGTAAGCAGAGGGCTTGAATTGTGCTCTGTTTCATACTCAGCTAAGGACAGAATCAGTTTGTAATAAATATTAGTATTTTATTTACAGTCCACCCTTTTAGCTTACAACCAGATACTCTGAAAAGAAAAAAAAGTTCAGAAAAATGCACGTGCAGGTACAACATGTGTAGTGTCACTAGCATCATCATACTTTAACCTTATTTTAAATAATATAAATGGATATTAGAATTTCTTGTGAAGCATGATGGAGCATGATAGTCCTTAGAATACATATTTTTCTTGCCAGCAAGTGTAGAGTTTTGCCAATAAGTCTATAAAACATAAAATGACATAAAAAAACAAATTTGCAAGTTAATCTATACCATGTTTCAATGTTCCAGGAGCTCAGAAATTTACCTGTTACATCCTTAAATGAATCACATGGCATATTAAGCCTCTTGACAGCTGTCTGCTAAAATAATAGAGTGAATTAGAGTTTTTACAAATAGCCAGAGACTATAGAATGTTTCTTACCTAGTGAGCCTGATGATAGAAAAATATTCCATTTCCAAAACTGAGTGAACAGTTAGGCAAAGTGTGTATCTAATCTATCTGATATCAACACCATTTCAAATAAAATCACCTGAAATGTGTCCTTTCTTCCATGTAAGATTTAGAAATTGTCTTTCTTTTTTATTATTTTACTCTCCTGCTCATACAGCCTGACAACCACTGAGTTATTTATCATCCACTTACTACTTTTCAGTTGCTGGAATCAGTGTACTTTCTATAACAAAATGAAAAAGTGTATTAGATTGGCTTAGATTATATAGATAGCATGCACCTGATCGTGCACAGAATAGTCAAGCAGTGACATTTGGTGGTGACTTTGTTTGATCCAACTGAAATTAATACTTTCCTTGATCAATCAGACTGAATAATATTGATGCACTTTACAGTGACTAAAATCACTGTTCCCGGGACAGCACTATGTGATTTCATCCTCCAAGCCAGACTCACAAAATGCTCTACTGCTCTTACATCTGACAACTTTATTTTCACATGTTCAATTTAGCAAAGCTCAAAAGGAATTCTAAAAGCTTGTCTGTCTCATAAAATGTTAACTAGATCTCTCTATGAGAAAACTGTTCCACTATAGTGTTCCAAAATAATGGAAAATAAATGCACAAAGAAATCACAGTGACTTGGATAAACAGTCATAGTCACTAAGGATTGCATATCAGCACACATGGTATGAGAAATTTTATATTACACTAAATTTAAATAAATGTTTACTGTTGTAAAAGAGCAATAAACAGCCTTCCTGTACTGACCTAATGTTTAAGCCTGATCTTAAAGTGTTCTGAAGTTAAGTACAGTTTACTTTGGAACTTACTTTCAATTGTATTCCAACAAAATATCAAATAAAATTATTCATTCCAGGAAGAAAGATTTCTAGGAAGGAAGATGTACAAGCTGCCAGTCCAAGCGTTGTTAAATATGTATGAAAACATAAAAACAAAAGTAATATTAAGATAAACTTTCCCCAAAATACATTTTAAAATAGTTTGTAAATATTAAAAAATGATGGACACATACTAGGAATAGATAATAGGCACAACTCTGTATTTTGTGAACAGTTTTAAATGAAACAAGCAGAAAATACTACAGTTAAAAGTCATGATGATGACAAAATTATTCACTTAAGGGATTATTCAATTATGGAATATTTATTAATATTCTCACTAAATAACTCTTATTTTCATTTACTATTTTCTCTCTTTTTATCTTACTCCGCAAGCATCCCTCTTTTCATGGTGTAAGGTAACAAGCAATTGTGCTTATAGTAATACTGTCCATACCACGCTTAATATAATACCACTAGTTCAGTGAGCAGTTGACAAAACTCAGTGACACTGGGTTGGTATATCAAGAAGATGCTAAACTATTACAGAAATGGTTCTCATCTAAAGCGGCTGCTGTTAACTTGTCTGATCTTAAATTTTATCATCAATCATTCTTACCAACCATACTGCACTTTTTCATATTCAAAGACCTTTACAAACCTCCTGCAAGTATGACTTTTTTTTAACAGAATTTAATTCAAAATATGAAGAGAATCATTTCTTTTCCTTCTCTCCTATTGGCATGACCTAAACCTATGACACTGGTGACATGCTCAGTGTTTAAAAGCACGTAAAGTGCAAATGTCATATCTGAAAGACAAAGTCTCTGTTCATGAAAGCTCAATATAGGGGTCTAATTCAAAGCCCATTGAAGCATTTAAATTCCTGGGGAGAAAAACTGATTTCAGTGACCATAGAGTAAGGCAAGAAATACAAAAAATGTGTTCATTACTGTACTGCTGTCTAAAGCATTTAGGTACATTCAGTGCAATAAATGCAAGTAATGGACAATGGAAACCCACAGCAATGTACTCAGCAGTGAACAGTTCTCACAGTCTAAGTGGGGTTGAGGGAGCAATTTGACAAAGAAGAAGGTCATACAGCAGATGATTATCAGTTTGCTCTTGCAAGCACAGAGAGTTGTTTGATAGAAAGTGCATGGCTGATTGTTTCAGTAGGGAAGATCCTTTACTGGTAATAGAAAGAAACAAAATGAGAGGTAGCTGGAAAGGTGGAGAGGTAGAGTGCTTTAAAGAGGATGAATGTGAAATTATATTAGAGGAGTCACTGACCAGATTGCAGAAGGATGGAAAATATGCTCAGACTGATAAAACTGAAGATAATTTTGGTGGCAACATGTCAGGCCTCAAGAGAAAGAGGGATGTTGATGAAAAGATCACCGTTCTTAAGCTAGAAAAGAGTGCATCAATGAGAGCTTAAGCTGTGATATGTTGTTTAGTTTTTAAAGTAACTCTAAAATAAAATATCATCTGATTTGAGTAAGAAACCAATATGAGGAATAATAGAAAGTAATGAGCCAGAGATAAGACCATGTTCTTGAATCTGGAGGTAAAATAGCCAGTTAAAGATTTCAAAGTTCTCTACAAGCCCTGACATTTAAGAAAGTGGATTTTGTTGAATAACTAATTTCTCTGAGCAATATACTGGGAGATCTCATATCACCCAGACATTGCAGGGAACTTCTTGGTAGGGGCAATAGTAGAGATATATCAGAGATCCTGCTGTTCTGCAGAGCACTAGGTGTATGGGCTCATGAATTACAGATAACAGGTGCCTTTTCTACACTGTCATGATGGTGGACCTCTTCACTCTTATGTGACAGTGAAGAGGATAGAATAAGTGGTCAGTCAAGGTTCATTACCTTACAGACCAAGAAGCTTCAAATTCACATCTCTCACCTAGGGGAGCGTCTTCATCACCTTCATTTTCAAGCTTCAGAAGCTTCTGGGGACCCTGCACACTCTTCAGGCTGAAGCTTGCTCCTGCATGCACCTGCTGCTAGAGCAAGGGGCACAGAGGCTGAAAACAAATGCTGATTTTTGCTGGGTAAATTGCCAGCAGAATCAACAAGCTGATCTCCCTCACTGTATGGTGAGGTGACATGAGGGAGGTGGTGGGAACAAGCAGCTATAGCCACGGGGGAAAAGACTCTGCCCCCATCAGTGTCTCACTGTGCCACATGGGCTTGAGTCATTCCAGAAACCCTACTGCCAGCAATGACAGAGAGATCAGATTCTTTTCTGTCACATTGAACAAGCAGAGAAATGAAAACAAAAAAGAGAAAATGAGAAGCTAAAAACAGAGAAATGATACAAAAGCAAACAGTAGAAACTGAACTATTCTATAAAGGACATTTCAAACAAAAATATTTTGTGTTCTACTGTATTGAAGAGTAATAGAATTACACAAGGAAGCAAGTGGGGTGAGTAGATAGTCACCAGGAGTGACTGGTGCAGCTGCAAGTAGAGGCAATTTCAGACAAGAGTCACATAGCTTGAAATGTTTCATGAAAAAGCCTAACAGAGAAAAAAACGAGTAAAAACCCAGAGATTTTTATATTTATGTATCAGGAATTGAGAAATAAATGCAGAAGAACTATTCCCATTGCTGTATTCAGGTAGATACATAAAAAAACCAGCCAAAGAACAGAGATTTCCTCTTAGGCTATAATAGAGACATACAGAACTAGCCAGCAGGTACGGAAATGTATGAAAGTGCACATATGCAAGTTTGCATCAGTATTTGCACCAGACCCATGAATACTGACTACCTGAGACCTTTCTCTTTCTTTTTTATTTGAAAATCAATTTTGAGTTACTGTGCTTGGTATTTTTTTGGTTTTGTTTTTTACTAAGGCATAAAATCACATATAGGTCATGGAATGTAACATACGATGATAGATTTTTTTTAAAATCCTATACAAACAAACATTTACTTATAGCAGCAAAGGTTACCAATATTTAGAAGAAATCTATCTATAAGGCCCTGATTGCTATGCATAAGATGGATATTATATGACTGCACTAAAGGCTACTTACTCTTTGTGTAACAGGTGCATAAACATAATTTAAATACAGGACAAATTGGAAGCCATTTCAAAAATTATTTTTCAGATGCTATATAGAAGGGCAGCTGTCTTGGAAGTCTTAAGCTTGATGGCTGTTTTCTTTTTTTTTTTTTTTTTGATGGCAGACTTAGTGTATATCCTATCTAATACTCTTTTCCTTTTAAATTTGCCACTTACTTTTGACTTTGTAATCAGAATACAAATTTTCCTTCTGAATGACACTTCAAAGAGAAAAAAAAGCAAAAAGGAAGAAAAACAAACACTACAAACCTTCATTGCTTGCCAGTACCACATCTTGTTTTACATTTTAATTTTTCAGGGTCTTTTAAAGACAGATATGTATCAGCAGAAAATTATAGTTCCTAACACTGAAAGTCGATGACACAAATAATAATCAGAATCTCTTTGCAAAATATACACTGTGCTCATCATCAGATCCAGATGTTTGCATCAACCAGAAAACTGTGTTATAAAGAAAGCAGGCAATCAAACGAACAAATAACCTGAAGGAAAGATCTCCTTAGTTAGATTTATTAAGCAAGATCTTTAATATGCCATATGGCAGCTTGGCTCCTCCAAGAAGCACAGATCGGTGGATGAATGTACTAAAGTGTACTGACCAGCACTAGTGGAAAAATTGATGCCACCCAAGGGAAAGAAGTGTTTTCAGCAGAATTTTTCACTAGTGTCACTGGTGATGCATTTCCAGGTAGTCCGTTTTGCCCCAGTATGCTTTCAATCAAACCAACGATCTCCATTTAGCCTGCTGTTTAGAGGAATCTCTGGACATCTTGGTTACAAGAAATAGAGGGCATTTATAAGATTAATCATGTTATCTAACACAGCTTGCTTTTATCAGAATATTTCATGCAGGAAATCCAAACAAAAGGATTTACACAGGTTTTAAAAGCCATTATTCAAGTAGACAGAAAAAAAGGCACAGCACGAGTTGTTTAAACTACTGGGGAACTCAACAGAAATTCCCCTTTTACCTGAAAATAAGTGAATATAGTTGGTTTTACCTATTAAAGTTTTCTATCATCTGGGGATAAATGCTTTTATTGAAGTGATTTCTGGCAGAGCTTTGTGCTTCCCTTTCATTAAGTCAGTGTAGGATCGTATAGTTGTTTTTAGAAGAGTTTGTAATATATGCTGTAATACATCCTCAAAAATATTAAATATAGGCTTACCCTCTCTCTACAAACTGCTAAAGCTTATTTTGTATTATTTAAATGCCTTTCTTTTTATCACATTTTCTCTCAATGTTATATTACTTGACATATTTCAAAATTAAACAGATAGTGAAGATACAAAGGGGAATATTTAAAAGATGCCACCACATGTTCATTAAGAGGATAATCCTGTGAAGGCAGCAGCAAAAAGGAAAATGGAGGTTTAAATACCTTTTCTGACAGTGCAACAATGTAAAAAAAAATTCATTGCTTGTAAAACTTCACCAGCTTTAAACTCAAGTAAATTATTTTGTTAATTGAATGTACTTTCAGCCAATGGAATTTATTGTCTATAATACCACTAAGTTAAAATCTTACCAAAATCCAGAGAGATCAACATTTACGTGACCAAGAATATTCAGAATTCTGAAATACATGGCTGAGAGAAAGAGAAATGTCTTTTTCTTCCTTCCTTCCTTCCTTCTTTTCTTTCTTCCTTCCTTCCCCCCTTCCCCCCTTCCCTCCCTCTCTCTCTCCCTCTCTCTTTCATTTGTCAACAGCTGCTAATACATGTTACAAGGAAAACACATTCCCAAGTTTGTTCCTTAGCAGTTATGCTTTCCTAAATTTAGACTTAAAATAAGCCATTTTAGTAAAAAGCTATTTCTGTGAGTTATTTTAAACTCACACTATGTTTGTCATCCAAGCTAATCTTGACTGTTTTCAGAAAAAAACTTTGGGGAGATAAAACACAAACTAATGCAAACAACTACAAGGAAATACTTTGCTCACTTCTACTCTGCCATAGTAAAACAAGATTTGTTCAATGGAGTCAAAACTTTCTGCTGTTAACTTTTATATTTTTTTAAGAAGGCTCCTCCATCAACAGAGATAATAGTTGACAAAAAAAGTCCATAAAAATAAATATTTTATTTACCTTTTGAGCACTATTAGAGGATATTTGTATAACCGTAATTGCAGGAAGATTGTTGTGTTTACAAGTTGACAAGACATTAGCTATTCTTCCTTTCAAACAACTAAACTAGGAATCACTTGAAGATCTTACAGTTAGATTCTTTTTATTGCTATTTAGTCCTTTTTATTGTTCATTTCAAAAAAAACCCTCTATATTTTAGCATATGTTTCATATATTCAGTGATATACATAAATTGCAAATATTAATAATCCTGTCACAGAAATACTTAAATTATAACACATTTGCATGCCTTTTATAGCAATTGTTATTTCCCTAGAAACAACACTGTTGGAGTTCATGAGCTAGTGAATGAAGACAAATAACCAACAAATTAGTGGTAATGTAGACTTACTGTTAGCTTTGCCACTGGCAAATGTTTTCAGTAGTAGCAACAGGCTTATTAGCCTACGTGCAACACATCTGTGGTACTGAGTCAGATCCTGAAGCAGCACCACTCTCTGGTTGTGCCTTCAAGGAGGGCTTTAAAAACAAAAGCCTTTTCTTTTTGCCAGTTGTTTTGTTGTATGAGGCGCACTTGGTGCTTTCTGTATCGTGTTTTGATAGATGGAGACAAAGGAAGAAAGACTGGATCGTAGATGTTCAGATCTTCAGATGGGTAGCCAGTCTTAGGTATCTGTTTTAAAATCCATTCAGAACAAGCAAGGAACTTATTAGTCCTTTAGAAATGGATTGCTAATGTAATATTTAATCCATTAGATATGATGACTTTAATTTCATTAACAAAGATCTGAAATGCACCAACTCTCCCTTTTAGGTCCAGACCATCTCCATCAGTATCACTTGGAAATGACTTAGTGGTCTTTGAAGTTTGACAGCTAGTAGCAGAAAGCTGAATTTATGAGTGCTCCTGTCAAACTCAGTTCGTAGCAATGCTAATTATTAGATGGAAGGGTAGGTTGTGATACTTACTGCTATCTAAGACAGTTAGATAGCAGTGGCCTGCTCAAAATCTGGCCTGCTCAAGCCATGGCCCTAGGAATATGACCAGTCTGAAACCTGTTGCCAGTTCCTTCTTGTGACAGTGCTGATCTAGCTGCAGCATTGGTTGGTTGGGATAAACACATCAGAAAAAATAGCTATATTTATAGATTCAGCTAAGCCTGTGCTTTTTTCTTTAAGGGCTGTGCTTGGCTGTCAAATATGAAAAATTCTTAATCCCTAGACCTTGGAAAGGTAGCAAATGTTTTAATATCAACTTGACTTCCTTACATGATAATAATCATCCTCCTAATTAAGTTTTTTTGTTTTTGTTGTTGTTATGATAACTGTATTTATAATTCCTTTGCTTGACAGAAAGAGATGATTAAGACATTACTTCTCTCATTCCTGCTGGACATCTGGGGTGCGGATACATCTCACTATTTGCTATACAAAAACTTTGGCACATAGAGTAATTTAGTCATTTAGACTCTCTTTACAGTGAGTCAAGGAAGACATGCATCTCCAGAGGCAGTTGATCTTTTCTGTCATAGAAGCTTATCTTAAAATGAGATATACTGCATATTTCTTATAGCTTACTAAGAGAGAGCCTGAATGACAAGGTTGAACAAAATACCTTTCTTTTAGAAGACTGAGCTTTGGTGAAATAAATTCTACTTCTGTCTACAGGCTTACTTTATTTTACTTTTACAGAAATGTTGTAGTCTTTGCCTAGAAGTTCACTCAAAGGTTCCAAAATTTAAAGTTTGAAATAGTTTTCTGTGAATGAATTTGCTTCTTTTGAGGATGCATGTATCCTAAAACAATCCAAATCAGCCTTCTTGACATTCAGTAGAAAAGAGCTGTGACTTTCCCTTTTTAAATTGCTTTCTCAAAGCTTTTATTCAATGACTCAAAGTTTTTGTTCAGTGAATGGCACTCCTTCCCCAAGATGCTAACAGACTTCATTATTCTACATAGTTTTTGGATGAAAATCTCACACAATTTATTCATTTTTTTTCTTGCAGATATTTCTTTGAGAGAATGGATAACAAGGGTTGTATCTCAATGGTGGAGCTTCATGAGCAAAGGAAGTAGAGACTGCTGTTGCTTGTGGAATTAATAACAAAATAATTTTATCTGGAACGATATTATTTTTCCTGTACAGTCTTGGCGAAGAAGTGTCATTCAGAGTAAATCATTATTTCCTTTATGTAGAAATTCACAGCTGTCAACATCTTACAAAATGCAATGAATTTCCTACTGCATGGAGTTGGAGGTACATAAGGAGGTACATTCATAGATATTTTATTTTTTTGAATATGAAGACTATCTAGAAGCATTAAGAGCACCTGCCAAAATTTTTTATCCTCTCTCTCTTTTTTTTAATGAAATTATTATTCTGTATTGAAAGATTTCTTCAATCCTAGAGGCTGAGAAAATACTTTTTTTATTATTATTTTTATTCTAGGAGCCCAGAATTAAGAGTCTTTTTAATTTTACTTTTGCAATAATTTTATAGGCTGGTATTTTTTCTTTCTCTTTCAGTAAAAAGAAAAAAAAAATCAGAAGAAGCCCCCCAGCTATCATTTAGCTTGACATTTCTTAGTGACTATGGATCTTTTCATTCATTCATTCTTTAGATGCTCTGGAGAAGCTTACATACATTTGATATTTTTTATACACTGGTGATAGAATAAGGAGAAAGTTCAGAATGAGCTGGGCTGCACACCGCATTTAAGGATGTCTGGATATAATAACATCTGTAAAGATTTAGAGCAGTATGATCTAATGCACATAGGCCTAAAAAACAGAAACTTTTGACATTGATCCTATTACTGTAAGTTATTTATAAAGTTATTTTCAAAGGAAGCAATGGGTAAAGGTGTCTTTAAACTTTAATTGTAGCTGGGAGAAGGGGAATATTTTCAAATTCTGGAATGGACACTCATGCACAATGTCCTAACATAAATGTAAATTACTACATAAAGATAGAGAGACTCGTTAGCATAATTTCAAAGTTTTAATTAGAATATGAAATATAAAATGGATCAGGAGAAAAGGTACAAATTCTGAGTACTGACTACACACAATCATATTAACGATTATACACGGTCTTTCCCATAGAAGCACAAATGACATGTTTTCAATCTTTCCAGGGGATGAACCACCAGGCATTGTGTGCTTATGCCTAAAAATTTAACTAGTTAAGTAAAATCCTAGATCCCACACTTCAGATTTCAGTCATTTCATACTTCCTGAAATCAATAAATCCTAATTCAGGGTGTTGAAAGTCATTGGCACAACAGTTTTCAACCTTTGAACAAAATATCTGCTATAATATTGTGTGTGGCCTTCTGGACTCTTAATTGGAGTAATTATCCAGTTAACTCTATTTTTTTTTCTTTTTTTTTTCCTTCTTAAGCTAGGCATGAGCCTGTATGGCATCCCAGAGTGAACTGCTGATAGTCTCTTCTCTTAGATGGAACAAGATGGAATCTTATCAGGAGGTTTTATCTACTAGACTCTGGCAAGAAACAGGCTATTGCTTACACTGCCGATGGATTTTCTACCTCAAGTTACTTGAGTCCTACTGTGAAAGAAAGAATATAAAATCTCCAATATATATGCTCTGTCATAAAGGGTAGATCAACGTTTGGATGGGATGCTTGGATTTGGAAACTTCAATTTCATGCAGAGATTCTGGTAGTAGTACAGAATAAATGAGATACACCCTGAGGATAGAGAAATAAAGGACAGAGCTAGGTCAGTAAGCAACAGTTTTGTTTTTAACTTCACAATTTGAGAGACACTCCATGCACATATATCATGTAGCAAAGATATAATTTGGTGAAAAAGTCAGTGTCAGACTTTGATGTAAAGCTATTTCAATACAATGCACTGTAGATCACAAATCCTCAAGAACATTTTATTTAAACCAGCTAGCAGTGTTTGAGAAATGATAATTACTAACCTTCATGAAATTTAGATTTAATTTTGCCTTAACATTTGATAGTTTTATGGGTCTTTTATATAAGCCATTTTAGTGTTTGTGAAGTGTGTCAGAGTGACAGTGCAAGAGTCTAATGTCTTTTTTCTAGCCACAGAACACACAATACCCGCAGCAGCACGGCGGGCTTCCTGACATTGCCCTGTCAAAGTGCTGTCTCAGCTCCGTTTGGGAAGAATCAGTGATAGAGGCTGGTGTAGTTCAGCTTCTGCTTGTCCAGACCTCAGTCTCTTTGCTGAAACTGCCAATCAAACACACTGGTTTCAACGTGCTTAGGACTGCAGTGTTGTTCAATATAGAACAGCAAAAATCTAGCAAATAAAGCAACGATGTTGTTACTCATTTGGTTAAAGCTGTAGAAACAATCTAAAACTGAAACATCTCATAACCACCTTATAGTTCTTTGGCTTATCCAGTTCCTGTGATAATTAGGCTAAAGTCCCTGCAAAAGGCTGGCATAACGTACAGGTAAATTGCTCCTTCTAGATTGCAGTCTCTCTGATAATATACGTCTTATCAGCCTAATAAATAGCTGGACAAGGAGGAGAGAGGATTGTGGTGAAGAGGATAGTATATATAAATAGGAATACCAAACATTATTGCCTACAAAGATATTTTTGATGGATCTAAGCACAGTGTAACCTACTTAGCAGCCATATAGAAATGGTTAAAATAATGTTGTCTTCCCTCACTACTGAAAAGTGTTTGAACTTAATGAAATTCCCCAGTCTCACCTGATCTACCCTGAAGAGTTTTATATCTACTTATTTATTTATTTTTAACCACTTATGACTAATAAAATCAAATCTGTGACAGGCATTGTAGAAGAATAGAAATTGCAAAATGTGTGTTTCATCATGGAGTTAGAAGCTGCCAGGGGTGATATGCTCTTGAGAACTTAGGACTGGGAGGAATCCTTTGATTCATAAAAGATGGTCACCTACTAGCTCAGGCAATGGACTCATCTAGGCAAGGAGAAGTTGAGAAGCAAGAAGTCTGTGTTTCAGTTTTTATTTTTTTTACTCATTAGTCAAATCAGGAAAGCGAAGAAATTTACTGTTTTATGAATTAAGAACATTCTTCTAATTTCCCATCTGAAGTTTATTAAAATTACCAGCAGATGCCAAAGGAAAAGTCTGCTTCTGGACGTAACAGCTGAATTAGCTTACCAGGAATAAGAGATCCTGTACCTGAGGTCTTGATTTGCTTTCCCTCATATTAATCATTTTGTTAGTCATAGTAATTAGTGGAGGAGGCTCTACAGACCAGAATAACAGGGGATTCTACTTCATTAGGCCATGAACAAACATACAAAGAAACAGATCTGCTCTAAAGAACAACAGCCTCATTTGAAATAAAATGCTAAAATCAAGAAATGCACAAAATACTAAATAAAATTAATATGCAAAAGGAGGGATAGGCAAATGTATAAAAGAGAGACAACAAAAAGATTATGTGATTGCAGGGATGAACTAGTCAGTGGTTACACGTCTGTATTTTTACCTGTATTGCCAGAGAACTAGACAGAAGTTATATTTATGTAATGATTTAGTGAACATTAATAATAATGTTCTACATGCTGATTACTACTTTTGCCCAGTGCAGTGTAGGTGCAACTCAGGAAAATAAGACCAATTGATATTAATGAAGTCAGATTTTTCAGAGTTAGATGACAGCTATGCTTCGAAATTAGAGATTTCAGTGCACAAGTTATCTGTATTTTTCATTGACTATTTGTATCTGGACAATTGATGGAGAAAGCTAGGAAATGTACTTATTCCTTTAGAAACCAAGAAAGCACAGTGCAAAAAGTGAATGCGTAAATAGTCTTTCTTTCCTGAGAATTCAGTCTGTTTTTTGCCCTTTTTAATACAGAAAGATGTTCATGCAAAATTCTGTTGTTATTTAAAGGACAAGAAATTCTACATCTGAACAAAAAGATGGTGCTGGCAATCTTTAGCTGATATATAGTACATGTTTGTTTATATATATACATGTTTATATACATTAATGTAAGTTGAAACAGTTTTCCTTTTCTGATTTCTGCCCAAAACAGTACTTAGAATTTGAGCACTCGGAATTTTGATTCCCATTAGCAGTGAGTTTCAGCTAGGACCAGGGAAAGTACCGCCAGTCCTGGCTTTTCTTTCCTGGAGATTGCTGCCTTTTTAGTAATGAAACAGAGTATTTATCCTTGCTGCAGCAATTTAGATCCTAATATATTTCTGTAAAATGCTAGGCTGCAAGCTAAGGCAACTCAGGAACAGACTCACTACCTTCTAGGGGACAGCTTCTGTCGGAGGCAGATAATAGAAAGCTGCTTCAGCTATCCCATCATAGCTCACAGACAATGTGGTTTAGTCACAGACAGTCTGAAATTTTATGGTCTGCTCTCTGGACTGTGTCAGTATTTTATCCAGGAACAATCACATATAAAATGCACAAACCATTTAGGGAGCAGCAATGAGATTTCCCAGGACTTTCATCACAGGTTTCTAATTATCAGGCTAGCATCATATTCTCTCTCATCTTTTTTCTTTTCTTTTTTTTTTTTTTTTTTTTCTTTTTGGCTTTGCTTGCATTGAGTGAGCAGCAGTGAATTTGGCTTCAAGTTTTGGTGTTAAATTAACTGAAAAATGAAAAGAATGTCTCAGTAGACACAAGCAAATTTCATCTGCATTTCCTTGGTAAACCACAGAATTTGACATGGTTCTTTACTCTTACACAATCCATCTAAATTTGAAACAAGAATAATCATTGCTCAGATTAGCAAGTAGGTTCATGGAAATGGGTCCAATTATGGGATTATAAATCTCTCAAAAACACAACATAAAATTTCCAGTAGTGTTTCCAGAAAAAAAAAGGAAATAATGATTTTTGTGTGATTTACAGCTTTGCCACAAATATCTTGTGCAGATTTGTTATTGGGGGAGCCTTGGTTTCCTGATCAAATTTTCTCAAAAATTCAAAGATTTTGGAGAGCTAAATGACAGTTTGCTCCATATAGTATGATATTTTCCTAACTCTTCTTGTCTTCGCCTTAATTTTCAAATTTAGGCTGAAAAGAGAATGAGAAGATCTGGTGTGCTTTCTTTTGTTCTCCATTTTTCATTGGTGGAGGTTGTTAGCTTTTACACCTCCTGCTGTCATGTGTGTGAAACTGAAAAGTTTCATTTTTGATACAGTAAATCCCTGAGATTAGCTGTATTTTATCTCTGTATGTACTGGATGTGTCGCTACTGGAAGGAAGGAAAACATCTAAGAAAAACATATTGAAAAGTGTTCTGTGTGAGCACTGAACTGTAATTTACATGGCAGAAGTAGTGAAACCTCATATATGAGGTTTCATTGGCTTTCACTGGTCATCAAAATCCAACACTAGCTAAGGACAACACTTAGAAAACTGGATTAAAGACGAAATTTAGTGGTGAGAGAGGAGGAATTGATTTTAGCATTCATGTTGCTTATAGTAATATGTAATTCTTGTGCAAAAAACAAATTCCAAGCAACAAAGGCCAGATTCAATTTCTAGTACTCTTCATTAAATTCACAAACAAGTGTATCTTAAAACCCACCCAGAAGAATGGAAAATTCAGTCATACTGTTTATGTGCTCAGTGAACAATATTTCCCTGCTAGGAAGCAATAAGTGACATAAAATAGTTTACACATAAATAGGACTTTAACAAGGTTGAGGTAGAAATAAAATGTAAATTATCTGTCAGTTCGGCAAAACCTGAGAAATCTTCAAAAGATAAAGCTGCTGTTCTTCAAAGTAAACATGCAAAGTCCTGACTAAATTCTCCTCCCATAGCAGTGAGTGGTGGCTAAGGCAGATAGCCACTAGTCTCTCCAGCTGGGAATGTCTTATTCATCCAGCTCCCACCAAATTCTGTCCGTCAGACAAAGTAGTCCAAGGGTTATCTCTAAAAGAGGTAGTTTACAGGGCTCTCCTACCAATCTCAGCTTAAACCATGCTTGTCTTCCTGCTGAGCAGGGAGCCCTCGTGGGTGGCAGCTGTCTGAACTGCTCATCCTGGAGTTTGTGCCCTCTCTTGCTCGCATGATCAGTGCTAGCTGTTCTCCCTACACGTTTGCCACTTGTTGCCTTCACTTATTGCTTTAATGAGTTGCATGTCCGTTAGGTATTTTCACTAAATGAATTCTGTAGTTGTCTTTCCACCTAACTTGGCTCCCTTCTGGCCCCATACGTACTTAGCCATGTCTGTGCATGTATTCAGATTTGTTTGCTCCTGCAACAGTATCTTCTACTCTGTTCTAGCTCTGCTCTGCTCACTCAGTCTCCTGCATGCTTCAGTTCTGTTAGGAAGGGTTAATGGATTTACAGATTTTATTGACCCCAAATGGTGCATCTCCACAGCTTTCACAAAAATTAAAAAGAAGTAAAAACTCCCATAACTCTTGTCCCTCAGCTTCAAGGCTACAAGTTGCATAGTTTAGTAAAGATGTTCTTCATCTCAGGCATATTGCATGCTACTGTGGTTTTCTCTGAGTTTTTTTTTTTTTTTTCCTTCAATATGGCTGTAAATGTTATTTCTCCATCTTCACAGCTCACTTGTTCTAAACATAAACGTCCTCAAACATTACAAAGGATGAAAGATGATTAAATCTGTCTCTTCTTATCTATTTAGCACTTTAGGGTGGTTTATTTTTCTCCAAGATTTGAAAAAAGCCTATCTCTGAGGCTCACAGCCAGGCAGGAGGAAGAGACTCCTCTTCTGTTTCAGGGTCAGACCACTAAGTGTGTGCACAGTAAAACTGATTTCCCTATAAGAATAATCAGTAAATCCCCAAAGATTCAGTCTTGCTTTAAGGAAGTATTTATAACTTAAACCTTAAAAGAAGTTAAGGAAAAAAAAGGATTACGGTAATAATATCACAATTCAAAGGAGAGGAAGAAGTGGGCATCCAATTATTCCAGCAGCTAATCTATTTCCTCAAGTCTTTGTAATAACATATAGAGAGCCATTACTGGCATATGTTTTTTGAGAGATAAGAGAAAACCAAAGAAAAAGCAGAGGATAATGGGACCTGAGCAGAAGTTATAATCAGTTCCTCCCAATAAAGATGATCTTTTGCATTTTTATCAACTTCCTGTGAAGTATATTCAGATGGGATTATTGTGCAGATATGCATAAAATTCATAGGAAGTTATAAAATATCTTACTGTAAATCAGTGAAACAAAAGCAATTGGACAGGCTATTAGTGTTTGCTAATGTATAAGAATCTCCAAAGTAAAAGAGCAAAATGATAAATAACTTTAGAATATCAATAATAATTATGTTAATATTTAACACTTCTACGAAGTCCTTCCCCTGCAGATCTAAAAGCACACTGGAGTTGCTAATGGTTTAGACTATACGATTTCCCTATCTACAGTCTCAGTTCATTCTGATAATTTCTGAACTCTCCACACTATCAGGAGTTGCTAAAGCATGCAAACATCTTTTTACACTTTTCAGGTTGGAATGTGAGATTTAATTCATGTCAGAGTTAGATATGATGACATATTTCTTTAATGTGTATTTGATTTAGGTGAATAATCTAGGTCTAAGGATGTATACTATAACGCGATCTTCTAAATTTCAGATCATGTAGCAGACCAGTTTAAATATCTAAGTTGTCTGTGAGGCCAATGAAGAGAAAGAAATACGTTGAAAGATAATTTTCCAGAAGGAATTAGGCAGCCAGAGCTGGCAGGAGCAACATGGGACATATGCTGTGAAGACCCCTGGAAGAAAAGGGGCAGGCAGCTCAGGTGATCCTGGTGGAACCAGGTAGCCCTGAAATATGGTATTACCATTGCTAGTAACAGGCCAAAAGCTTTGCACTGAATTTTCAAGGCCTCAGGATTGAGGCTTGTCCAGCTTACTGTCTGAACTTTTCTTGATCTGTCTGTTGCTTTATTTTGCTTGGTTTAGCTGTAACAGCAATTTTTCTAGCTGATCAGGTGACTACGACAAATTTGCTTCATTTTTATTTATTTTTGTGGTACAACTGTAGTTTTATAGAGATAGTAGTTATTCTACAGGAGAATAAGCAGTTATTCTCTGTAGAATGAGATATTTACAACTATTCCGCAATAATGTAATGCAAAGAAACACAGGCCCACTTCAAGGCTTTGAGAGGTGGGACAGCAGGGACCTCAAAGGGTAAGAGATGGCACATAAGTTTGATCCTGGATAGCCCACTGCTGTAAACAACTCACTCATGGCCAGTAGAGACATGTAGACCTGGAGCTGGACAAAACTGGTTTTCATGGGTAATATAGAGGACAAAGACATAATATCTAATATGCATTTAAAGAGCATCATATACACTAAATTCAGATGTAGTATGGAACTGCAGAGCAATGAAGAAAGTGTGAAGGTGTAAAAGCGTGTTAGCAAACACATAAAAATGACTCAAGGTGAATTCTGGACTGAGGAAGAAGAAGACAACACCACCAACATCATATTCCTCCTGATGATAGGCTCCTGAGACTGGTGGCTCACTGAAATCCCCTCTCCTGCAGGCTGCAGTTACCAATGCTGAGACCCAGAGGAGCAATGGAAGGGTGAGCCAAGAAAAAGGACTAGAAAATAAGAAGTGTGTGCATTATAATTTTAATTGTGTTAGTACTCTTATTGAGGCTTTGAAAGTGTCCTAACTATATTACTTACTATTTAGATCTAGAGCCATAATGATTCTTGAATTAGACTCTTAAGATTTCAATTACACTAACAACACATATTTGGTTTTATATATAGGTGTGTTTCCTCTTTGCCCGTAAACAAGATTTTGAGCATAGCACTAGTTACCTATGTTTAAGCAACTGGAGTAAGTCTGGAATATAGAAAAGGGGTCCATCAGTCAGAATTATAGGTTTAGATGCACAAAGTAAAACAGATGACTTTTTCCCCTGTGCCAGATAGGGCTATAGCAACTTTTAGATTATTTGTTTTAACCTATGTGTTTGTGGTGTCTCCTAGGATCTGAAATCTGATAGATATTTAGTCTTTCATAAAACTGATCTTGTTTGTATTTTATTCATAGAACATCATAACTAAATTTGATGTAGTATGGAAATCTTTTTGCCTGTCAAGAGGATGCCTTAGCTTTCTCACAGAAGTTCCAATGGCTGCAGCTATGCTAGGGCCTAACGGTTTTACAAATTATTATAGAGAAATAGAATTTTCAGGGCAAGAGATGGAAATCAAGCAAATTAAGCCATTATTTCAAAAAGTTTGTTTTAACTACATATTAGTACGCAAATCTACTTACAAATTTGAACAATGATGTAGTCTTCTCTTATTCTTCCTATGTTGAAAATTTTCTGCTGAAAATTTTAACACCAAGCTGCATATTTAATAGGAAAATAAATTTTTCTTTCTTTCCCTGAGTCATGTAGATGAGAGTTCACAATATAAATTTTATAGTTTTATTTGTCTTAGTATACATATAATCATCTTAGAACAGGGAAATACAATTTGTTATCATCTGTAATGCTGTGATACCTATCTAAAAGTTATTGTAATAAATGTATGAATTCAGTTTTACATGTAGATAATACAAAGCCAAGCTATGCTTTCAACTATATCCATAGAATTTAATAGTATCACAAATGTAAAAATGTAAAGCTGACCCATGCACTAATTATCAGTCCTACTGATGCTTTGAAGGTACAGATACAATATTTTTATAGCTTACTAAAGTTATAGATATACATGACAAATATCATTTGCTCTTCAGGATCATGTTGCTCTTTATCAAAGGAAGGTTATCAAATATTTTGATTTATTTGACTAAATCTGTAACCTTTTTAAAAATAATAAGTGAACAACAAGGATTTCACAAACACTTCTGGCTGCCAAAAAGCATGAATGTGCAACAGACACGAAAAATATTTTTAACAGCCAGTACAAAGGTGCTGGTTACATGTAAAAAATAAAAGAAAGACTATATAAGTAAACAGGAAAGTTCTTTCTCCTACTATATAGTAACAGTCCCCTACAGACATAGTTCTAGGGTACAAAGAAGAGAAAATGGCTCAGGGTAAGGTATATTAATATATTTATTGGCTAGTATGTTTTTGCCAGGAGACTGAAAAGATTGGTCATAGTATTTTGTGTGTGGATTATATGTATTGCAATGTTAAGTTGAATGATACAAATAAAATCAGACTTTGTTTTTTTTATGGTCATATTTTAAATGCTGAAGTATGAATCCTTGCACAGGTGCAACTGTGAAGGCAGTTTTTTGCACCACGTGGTGATTTTTTTGCTCTAACTAGCATTGCACCCAGCTGCTACTGAACCTGGGACCGAACTGCCATAAGCGCTGTGACCACTTGCTCAGCTCTCCCAGCGCTGTTGTCTGTGGAGATGCAAAGTGAACTGGATCCCTGAAGCCCTCTGCGCCAGGAGTACCCCAGCCCATTTCACTACGTGGCCCTGATGCGGTTGCTACTCCTTCACCAGCAGCACAAGAGGGAGAGTGGGTGACACAGAAGAAAGCAAGGAAGCTGGAAACTGCCCCTGAGAAAAATGTTCCTGTGGCTTGAATTCAAGAGGCTAGCAATAGATTTGGGCTGTCTGACTAACCTGGAGAGAAATAGATGTAACACTTAAATTAGACACGCACAGTAGGAGATCCTGGCCCAGCACTGTGTGCTGTCAGCAGTGATGAGATGCATCGACCAAGTCCCCCCGACCATGGAAGCTCAGCATGTTATTCCTCTTCAACGTGAGCTGGTAAAAAGAAGTTCAGAGGGTACCAGGTATATTGTCTCTGGTATTTCACATTTACAAGTTCCCAAATAAAGTAGAAGATACAATTTCCAAGAGCCAGACATGCAAATTTTGTCTGGATCTGAAAGTCAAGCTATATCCTTTCATTCATTCATCGCCAGAAAAAAGGAATCAGTAGCTAGAACTTTTTTAGTAACTTGTTCAGCTTTACAAGAGCAGAATCTGTTTTTTTCCTAGGGCTGCATTAGCTTTTTAGCCTAATGGAGTTAAAAATAACTTTTTTTTTTTTTTTTCTATTATCATCAGTTATGACTCAGAACACACAGAAATGGAAACATTTGCTGAATAAGACTGATGTTTAGACAGTCACTTCAGAGTAGAAATGAACTTTAAAAGTTAAGCAGAGATAGCATCAGCCCCTTAAAATTTTTTTCTTCTATTTTAATTTGTGCTTCTGATCTGATATATGGAAATATTAAGATTAGTCTGGAACCTTAAATAAGTTCATCGAAAACAGGTTATAATCTGAAAAGGAATATTATCTTATAAAATATGTAAAATATAATTTTAAAGAAATAAACTATATATGTGTATCTCTCTCTCTCTCTCTCGAATCTGATATATGGCTACACTTACGCTTTACCTTTTAATAGTCAGTAAAGTAACAATGGCACTTGCTTCCTAAGGAGATAAATGCTTTTTGTCCTCTTTCACCAACTGCACTCAGGAAAGCTGTCACCTTAAAATATTTTTTAAAATTGTTTGGACATTATTTATTATGCAGTGTGCTTCAATAATTGTTTTGTAATTAAGTATATTTAAACATATAGATGCATCTAAAGAAAATAAAGATGAATATTTAAGAAGAGTGACTCAATCTTACTAACTAAAAGTATCAGGAATTTATGAAAAAAATATCCTTCTGTAATTATTCATTTTCTAAAATACTGTTTTCCAAGTAAATAACTACACTTTCTTCTAGAAAGCTATTCCATACAAGGCTTTCTTACCTTCTGCTCACAGTTTTTCTGTGGTGCTGAGACTAGATACACAGCTGTAATGTTGATATCCATTGCAAGTTCAGCATTTGAAAAAGTTGTCTATCTGAGAAATGATTTTTAGCATCCCTGCTTTAAACTCTATGAACTGTACTATATAAAGGGCTTAAAAAAACAACAAAATGAAAATCTTGCTCAGCAAAGGTTTTGTGAGATACAGAAAAGTTTTGGACTGTGTAGATATAATTGAAAATATTTAGAGTGACTTAAATGCCATTTCTCCGGTTACCTAGGAATCTTTGAAGCTCAGCAACTGTCCTGTGCTGCCTGTATGCAGGAAATAACATCTGCATCCCAAAGCAGTTGGCCCTGAGTGGCTCACATCTTTACTGCATATGGTCTACCATTTTAGGATGATAAGGACGAGTTTACACTGCATTGTCATGATCTCTGGTTCAGCTCTTTTTTTTTTTTTTTGTTTTTTCTCAGCTCCTAGCTTCTCTAACGTACTCTACATGCCACACTCAACATTTTCCTGCTAATGCTTACCACTATTCCTCATTTTGTTGTTGGCTTTAAGACAGGCAATGTTGCAGGGTCTTTTTTCTCCATTGCCATACCTGGAGCTATACTTCAGCATCCTGTTAGATTTCCAACCGATTTTTGCAATGCTAGCTCCCCAAGGCTAGCCTGAGACAAGTTTCCACAACAGTTTTGAACCCTGTGAAGCTGGTGTTCTCTCTTTGCTCTGAGACATTTTAAACAATTTCTTATGATTCTTTAAGAATCAAGAATATTTCTTTATGACATGTCCAATGTGATGAAAGATGTGAGGTGCAGCCTGGCAGACCCACGAGTCTTGGCCGTGACGTTGCACGGAGATAGATGACACATGAGGGTGAATGAGGGCACATGGCTTATGGGGCTGGTGGGAACTCCAGACTTGCTTTCATTGCATTCATATTGCCTATGGAAGCGGTCTCAACACCTAGATTATTCATGTGTGGTGTCTGAGAAGGAGAGACCTAGTTTTCCACTCCAGAAGGGATCACAGATCTTGTGTAGATGTGGTACAGAAAATAAGGGAAGCAGGGCATGAAAAAAAATGAGGCACAACACATACTAATAACGTATGTCTGAAGAGGCCTTAAATTCTGGTTAATGTCATTATTTGAAAATGGGGCTGTGTTTCCAAGGTGCTGTGGAATGAACTATACTCACCATGAATACGTGGTTCCATCAATAAGGTCTTAAACAATGCAGAAAAGTGTGGATGGAAGCAAAGTGCTTCAGGATATAGCCCAAATTCTAATTAAGGAGTATTAGGGGAAAATTTATTCCATTGATGAATCTTCTATTCAAAGCTTTTTCCGTTTGCCTTGAAGTGATTGGGAACTGATCACTGTTAGAATAAAAGGGGATGGACTAGATGTATTACTGGTTCGAGCTGGTATGAAAAAGGAAAATGATAAAAATGAGATTTTCTTTCCCTGAATTTCATCGTCATTGCAGTGTGTGCTGGGATAGCAACATAAGTGAATATGAAGAACTGATTTACAAAACCCGCAAAAGAAAAAAGAGGTCAAGTAGAATGTACACACTAGCACACATGCCTATTAATGATGTTTATGTAGGCATAGGATTGCTCTTAGGAATGTTTAGCTGCTTTTTTCAAACATTATTGCTGTTTACTTGTATGCTGTACTGTGTACCCTACTGATTAATGAATGCATTTAGGAATAAAATATTTACATACACTTCTTTATATTAGTCTCATATAAAATTAATTATTTTTGCAGTTGAGGAAGAGTTCTAGGTATAGTATGAGTATACATAGTATTACGTTGTGTGTTCCTTTGTTCTCTTACGATGGACTGTAAAGAGGAAATAACCACACTATGCTTTTAAATACTTTCTAGTTAAAATGACACGGGAATTAATCACAGCAGAACAGTCTGACTATAGTATCTTATAATAATAATACATAATGTACCATTAGAACTGTGGAAAATTTTGTCTTGGATCAGCTTACAAAGTTTAAGCACTTGAGCTAGGTTCATGTTGTGATTCAGGCTCTTGTATTTATGTGTCAACATGTGGGCTAAGTATTCAAGCTTGTGGGTTCACTTGCCCACATATGTGTGTCTGATGCCATTTGAGATATACAACAATATCCCACCTAGCCACCAGCTGCCACTGCAGATGACTCCCATTTAAGTAGCTTTCTGGAATTTCCCTTAAGTTTTGCATCACATATGCCAGTGCCATGAGTATATCTTGGATTCAGGGAATCTCTGATGGCACCAGACATTTATTTTTGGGCAAATGAGTTCTTAGGAGTCTGCTTTAATATGAGCTGAATAACTCACTAGGCTTCATTGACTGCACTGACAATGGTCTCATTTCAGTGGCCCACAGACAGTGGTAGGCTGGAGACCAGGTGGGTTTTCTTACTCAACTAGTTGCTTGTGTTTTGGCAATTAAATATTACCCTGTATTTTTACCAACTGCAACAACAGCTTAGATATCTCGCACATATATAAATGCCTATACGCCGACATATAAATTGAGGTATCTTAACCCACAATTGAGTCCTATCCTTGCTGTTATCTCCAAATAAAATGCAACTGCATTGTATATATCTGCATATCTGCATATACATAGGGGTATTTAATATGTAGTTTTTCCAAAGTAGGAAAAGTAATCTCCACTAAAATTAGCTCAGTTTACTCTGTAGACTTCCATTCCCCCTTTCTTGGAGAAGAGAATAAGGGCAAATTCAACATTTTCTGTTTTACAGGGATCACTTCTCTGAAGATAAGCATGGAATGGGTAGAGCAATCATATCAACAGTTGGTATTAATTTTATGCTGGCCCTACAGTTATGGCCAGCAGCTTTAGCCCAGCTGGAGGCCAGTTACTTGTGGTATAACCCAGGGATTCATACTGGGGCCAATACTGTTTAATATCTTTGTTAATGATCTGGCTGATGGGATCAAATGCACCCTCAGCAAGTTCAATGATGACACAAACTGGCAGGAGTGGCTGATATACCAAAGGGCAGCGCTGCCTTTCAGAGAGACTTCAACAGGCTGGAAAAAATAGAGAGGAACCTCATGAAGTTCAACAAAGTAAGTGCAAAGTCCTGCTCTTGGGGAGGAATAACCCCAGGCTCTAGGACAGGCTAGAGGCTGACCAGCTGGAAAGTAGTTTGCCTGAAAAAGATCTGGAGGTCCGGGTGGACAACAAGCTGACCATGAGCCAGCAATGTGCCCTTATGGCAGAATGTTGCCAGCAGATTGGTGGAGGTGAGCCTTCCCTTCTCCTCAGCACTGATGAGGCCGCTTCTGGAGTATTGTGTCCAGTTCTAGGCTACTGGTACAAGAAAGTCGAGGACATAAGGGAACAAGTCTAGTAAAGGGCCACAAAGATGATTAAGGAGCACCTCTCATGCAAGAAGAGGGTGAGAGAACTGGGATGGTTCAGCCTGGAGAAGAGAAAGCTCATGGGGAACTTATTAATATTTATAAATATCTGAAGGGAGAGTGTTAAGAAGATGCAGCCAGACTCTTCTCAGTGGTGCTTAGTTAAGGGATGAGAAGCCACGGGCACAAATTCAAATGCAGGAAATTCTATTTCAAAATGAGAAGAAATATTTTTGCTCTGAGGATGAACACTTCAGACAGATTGTGAAGTCTCCATCCTTGGAGCTATGCAAAACTTGACTGGGCACAGCAAACAATTACACAAACAGTTGTGTTAATATTCAGGCCTAAGATCAGAGGGGCTGATATTACACAAGCTATCATAAATATTGCTATATCCACCAGATCCCTTATTCCAGGCTTGTGAGTGGGGGCAAACATACGACAATGAGACACATATATCTAGACAGAGCTACACAGTTACCAAAGACTGAGAAACAGTGTTACCAAACTAATCAGCATAAATGTCATATAATCAGCCATTGTTAAACATCCTGCTCCAGTTGTGTCTAAAGTGCTGCCATCGCTGGTTTGATGGATTTGTTTTACGTCACTGAGGTTCGTCTTGTCTGGCATCCCTGCTGAGACAAATAAGAAAATACAGTATGATACATGCCTTGTCACTACTGGCAACATGCTACAGCTAGAACAAATTTAAATATCCTCAGCACACAGACTGTCACAGTTTGGTTTCTGAGTCTCATGTTACTGCCAAATTCAAAATCCTTTATAATTGCATCTAGAAGCACACACTATATGGCTATTCATCGCTGAAAGTAATTCAGAGGCCTGCCTGCTCTGAACAAAGTAGTTTTTGTAGAAATATATCTCAGCAAACATTTGCAGACTGAAGTGAACAGTTTTGCAAGCCCCAGTTATACCTTAATGTCCACTGCTCACATCCTTCTTGGATTTGAAGGAAAAAGAAAGTAATTTAATGTGAAATTGCTTGTGTCTTGCTCCTGATATTATTCAAAAACAATGTGTACCTGATATAAGGTGTACAGCAAAGTGTACTTGTTACTGTATAAAACATCTGTTTTGGCACTACTCAAACAGAGTTTACAATATGCTAGTGAAAATGTAAGACTAACTGTAAATAGAAACTCTTTTACTGAGTTCCCAAATGAATATTTGTACATTTAGGGACAGGGATAAATGTTCCTCTCTCTCAAAAAAGTGCTTTGCATGGATTAAGGAGGTAATCACCCATTGTAATTCCTGTGCCTTGTTAAACAAGTGGAAACAGAAGGTCTTGGAGATACATTCAGCTTTGGTAGCATTGTCAGCTGCTTGTATTTTCTATGCATAATTCTAGACTAACTGTTTTATCCCATATAATAACTTGTGGCATGCCGTTATCAATCAAAATTAACAAGTCTAAATTCAATGTTATTACATGCAACAAATATTGACATTGTAATTACACTGAGACTGAAAAAGGCTTCATATAAAGCAAAGTCAATATTTATGTAAATAGGTCAATACATATATAATTCAGAAGGTAAGCTCTACTGCGTTGAAACAGCAATACTAGAAAGAAACTCAGCTCTGCTGAGCTGACATATTGATTTTACAGTCTGAGTTTCTGCATTACTATTCATTGTTTAGGTACTTCTTTCTTCACTGTATCATTAGCAAAGATGAATAAAGTAGCGATTCTTTTTTTTTTTTTTTCCTTTTTTTTTCCCAAAGGGATTGCAATGGAGGATGGATGTTTTAGGCATGATGATATCCCCTTTGTTAAACAAGAGATTGATAGGAAGCCACAGAGAATCATTGTAAGTTCCTGGTTTTTAAAAAGATCAACTTTTTTGGTGCTTGTGTAAAAATACTCTTTTCCCTAAAAGCAGGTTGAAAGCTATTCTTTGTGAACTTACTGTATGTACTCAAATCTCCTTCCTGTGGCTTCAAAAAAATGCATTAAGGGAAGAGTCAGCAAAAGTCAATCATGTTGTCTGAAAAACCTGCTAGAACGAATTCACCTTCTTGGCTGCAGTACTTGTACAGCAGAATAGACTGCTATTTTATATGCATTTATTGATCCAGTGCTCTTGCCTGGAATTTGTGAAAATTAGCTCTATGAGTACAATCAAAGGGGGCAGACAAGGAGGCAGAACACCACCACCTAGTAAGAAGGAAGGAATAGAACTCCTCCTTGTCACGCACATTGAGTAACCTCTCTAGGAAAAGACCAGCCACTCAGCACCACATGGAAGGAAAATGTTTGATGGATCATCAAAGAGGGTAGAGCACATTTTTTTTTCTAGGGAGTATTGGAAGTAGATTCAAATAAATTTGCCCAGGTCATTCATCCAGAGTTTTAGTGAAGATTTCACCTATTTAAAAAGATTAGTTTCAACACCATGGAAAATTCAGCTCTGTTGTTGAACCTGTGCAACAATACAACTAACCAAGTGCAACAGATAGCACAAAGCAGATTTTTCTCCATGTATTTAGAAATACTCTCACAGCAATGATAGAGTGAAATATAAGGCCTTACCTTAAGTATCCAATACCTCACTTATTATGAAAGGTAATCATCATAAAAAAAGGAATATGTTCCTAGATCTTACAGCCGATATTCTGATTGTCAGTCTTCAATTAAAGAATGTGTTCTATATCTGAAAGCAATTTGACTAGATATTCATTGGAGGGTCAACTTTAACACTTTCATTGACACTATTATGGAAAATAGGAAACAGTAGATTTAATTTTTATGGGAAAAATCTATCCTAATATTTATTTTCTTTCCAATGTGAATGAAAACAACAAGTTTTGGCAATTTCCTTGAAAAGAATGTTTTTTAAAAAATGTTCAAATCTAGTGATATGTTTAATGATGTCAAAATACTATAATGCATTGAATATGATCTCTGATGTTAAATGTATATACTGTTAAGCCTGTAGTATAAACATATAGCAAACCTTTGACCTATTAAGCCCCATAGAATTATGCCACAATTCTGACTTCTTTCAAATAGGTAGTTCAAAAAATATTTTTAATATTACTATACTATACTTACACTAATATCGCTATACTAATATATTTTACAATAAAAATCACTGAACTGAAAAAAAATCTTAAAAAATAACTTAACAAAGCTGTTTTTTTCCA
Organism: Rhea pennata; assembly: GCF_028389875.1. Taxonomy (NCBI): domain Eukaryota; kingdom Metazoa; phylum Chordata; class Aves; order Rheiformes; family Rheidae; genus Rhea; species Rhea pennata. The sequence goes on from NC_084663.1 coordinate 162,864,609, forward strand.
TAGAATTCTGGTTTTTAATTAGTTCTAATAAATATACATTTAGTTTCTATATCTAGGCTATATTTTCTATTTAAATAAGTAGATTCTGTTGTACATTATATATCTATGTTTAAATATAGATGCCATCTTTCATGTATCATAATCAGTCATAGAAGTGATCCTTTTCTCTAAATGAATTTAATGGCTCACATAAAATTTGCAATGAGAGCTATACAAATATCTGCAGGAAAATAGAACAAAATCTAGAGCAAACTTGACTGGATTTGGTTCCCTCACATACTAGAAACTGAAATTATATTAAAGAAAAGCCATCTAAGTTTCCCATATCCTTTCAATGATCTGTGATAAGTGTCTGGTTTAATATGAAAGTCATACTAGAACTAATATTTTGACTGGAAAATGCTGAAGTTCAGAAGTTTCAGCTAAGATTCAGGGATTTTTTTCTGAAACAAAGCTAGAATTTCAAGGCAGAGCAGCAGATAATTTGGGGGGAATTAGAATCCAAATATAATGCTTGCAAGAACTTATATAAAGCAAAGCTGCCAAGTATCATATCTCTGTGCCCAACATCAGCTGTGAAATCCAGTCAGTGAATGTAATTTTAAATATTACCATGCTCTGTTTTAGAAAAGATTAATCAGTAAAAGAATTTTACCAAACTGTGTGATGAATATTACAGCATCTCATTACAGTATAACAGCTGCAGAGTAAGTTCTAATGCTCTTTAGCATCTTTTAAAGATATTTAAAGCGTATGAAAGGTAACTAGCAGCCTTGAAAGCTAGCCTGCGCTATTCTTCAGAAAAGCTGCAGCAATGACACCATTTCCTTCCAATACCAGACAACAGACCTTAACTCTGATTTGAGAGGTCAGATCTAAAGACATGGAACATTGGCATTTGGCCTGGACCTTTCCTGTTGAGATTGTCAAAATAGCACACAAAGGAGCTATGACTTTTTGAGCAGTAGATGCTTGCCTACAGAAAACTACTCGGAGACTATCATCTAGTTCATTTTAAACAGAAGATCCTGCAGCAATGGCTTAACTTGAACTAGATGAGGAAACATTTGCATATCTGGAGTGTCACCACAAACACCTTGCTGCATTATCTGCTCTCTACTCAGTAATATATGTCACAAATGAAATGGCTCTTCAAGGGAAAATGAAGCTGCCAAATGAGGTTTTTTTTACATTTTTTTTTTTTACGTCACAAACATTTTAATGAACCTCTAATAAGAGGAATAATCTGAGTGAGGAGGAGGTGGTGTTTCAGATAGGAAAAAAAATGATGGGATGTGGCTTTTACTAGACAATGTTCTTTTTAGCATCCTTTCTCCTTATGAACTTGTATACAAAAAATCTTAGCAGGGCAAATAATTATTTCAGTCATTATATCTAAGCAATACTCCAGCATGAGCTCAAGACATGAGCTGTGAAGAAAAACACCAATAACAAGTTGAAAATATGTCCCAAAATTCACAAGAAAGATTATGAAAAACTTATGTGAGGCTAATACAAAGAGATTAGACAAACAGAAGGAAAATAACTGAAGCACTTGTAGAATAATGCCTAAATATGAAGTTGGAAATAGAATTTACAATAATGAGGAGATATCTGGAAAAGGATGATATGTTACAGGCAGTGGGTTATGCATTTATAGATGGTAATAAGGGGGCATAAGAATTTTTTGGAAAGTAGAACAAGTTAAGAGATTTGGATACAGCTGATAAACTAACAAATTTAGAGGCAAAGGCAAAGAGAAGAAGAGGGTCATAATGATTAAGAAGAATGAAGGGTGAGTCATATCAGAGCAATCATCTCAGGAAATTGCAAATGACAACAGTGCTAGGACAATCTCCTTATTGTGTCAAGGAAACACTAACACTGACCAATATCAACACATTTTTGTAGCATTAAGGAAGATATAATATTAATTTGATTCTTTCAGTTCAGAATAATGAAGTCTCAATAATGTCTTTATACAGTTAAACTTGAAAAATTGCAGGCAAGACAAAACACAAAAAGGAATTACTTTGCCTTATTATTCCACAAATTAAAATGACAGCAGTTGTCAAACAGTCTTTAGATTTGACCAGTCTTTTGTCAGCTGAAAATTTTAATTTTATAATGGATGTCTTCTGCCAGGTTTTACTGCAAACTATATAATGTCAAGAAAACATTTTGAAAAACAGTTATGCTACATCAGAGAGCTATGTTTAAATACTTCATTTTATATGTAGCGGTTGCTGAGATAACTTTAATTTTCTATTTAAATAATATGTACAAGCTTTTGTTGAACAATAACTATATCTAAAGAATAATTTATTCAGTATAGGTCATGTCATACCTCATCCAGTGTTTTTAAATCATTAATCTGTTAAAAGTGCCACAAAACACCCTCAGTATCCAGTGCTTAGAAAGAACATTAAAGACAATGGGCAACATCTATTATTATTCGAAGATTTCTCCCTGTGAATTTCATCTGATATGGGCATTGAAGTCTCTATGAGGGAAAAAAATACGGTTGAGAAGAACTACATTTTGCATTAGTAAATGACTGATATCTTTAGGCCGATTTCATGTTTTTCTGATTGCATCTGTGCTTTCAAAAGCTAAGGGACGCCTCCAGTAAAAAAATATACCCTACATTTTGCTTGAAAAATGCAGTTCTTACAGTACACATACATTGCAGAACACATATTTACCCTATTTATGATTTCTACGTGTTTTTATGGTGTTGTGTGTCCTTTCCTTGTCCAGTAAATGAACTGAAAAAGAATAGCAAATTGGACTAGATGACCTCCAGAGGTCCTTTCCAACGTCAGCTGTTCTGTGATTCTGTAAAGTATCAAATGTTTCACAGTTCAGCACTAGTCATAGGAAACAAAAAAACTAACTTTCACTAAAAGTAATACAGACAGAAAGAAGCTACGTATTGCTCTATATATTGCTTCTATTGCATGGCTTTAGAAGAGGTGAAGAGTGATATGAGATGTCTCTGCTGAGAATGAAGTCAAAAATTAACCTAGTGAAAAATACATCTCTGCTTTATTTTGTTTAGTTTTCATTTAATGAAAGAGGAATTAACAGTTAATCCACTGAACCTAAAGAAATGTCAAAATTTTCAAGTATTTTTCATATGAGGCTTTGGGGATTTTTTAGACCATAATATTAAAGAAAAATCAATTATCTGGCATTACACTTGAGTTTTTCATATCTGAATTATAAATCAGTTTGCTCAGCTGAATTTCTTAATACTTCCAGCTTGTTCTTTTTCCATTAAGTTCTGTTTGCTCTGTTTGCTAGAAGGTTCATGAGAAAAGAGCAATGACAAAAACAAAGGCACTAGGGAAAAAAGAATGAATTTGTATGGCAGACTATGAATGAAGACTTTTGCATTATGGAATCTATTGTCCACATGATCATATACAATCAATGAAATTAATGGATTAGCACAGAAAACAGACCTCAGGGATACTAAAATTGTATGTCGTAATATAGTTTTAATTCCTGTCCCTTTTGTCTTCCTATATAATTTGAGTAAAGTATATTATTGTATGTGATTGTGTTAATCCCAATAGACTGACTGTAATGTTAAGGTGAGGGAGGAAAGAAGGTTCAAAACCAAAATAACAAATTTTGCCACAACAGCAAAATAGTGAAGGTCTCCATTTCATTGTTTGATTCTGCCTTTGACTATTGCCTGATGCTTTAAAGGTGAATGAAACAATAAAAGATAGTGAACTATTTAGATAGTCAGACCATTAGGACTCCTAACTTCTGACATTTAATGATTAATGGGCGCTCTGGAGCATAGAAATATATATTTATCATGCTTATAAAGTAGAGTGAATAATTCTCATAATTCACTTAAATTAATGCCAATATACTATATACAAGAAAAAAAAAAAAAAAAAAAAGAAAAGCCAAAATAAAAAAGAACAAAAAACTGAAAAAAAGCTTACACCTCTTCAGCTGCCTGAGACCATGTTTAATTTCAAAGGCTGGAATCCTTAAAATACATCCATTAAAAAGTCAATATAGCTTTTTTAAAATCACAGATGAGCTCATATCTTGTCAAAGCAGAATTCCATCTTCTTTGCTGTATTGGTTATATGGGTCAGTTTGTGTCAGAAACGATAAGCTTCAGCTTGATGTGCCATCCCCAACACAGCGTAGGATAGCAGTATGCCGATATTAAAGTCAAAAGTGATGTGCTTAAGAAGATAATCCCTGATGATACTTAGGGTGAGGTTCATTCCACTGAATTTTAGATATGTGTAAAGTCTACATCTATGAATGAGATTTGGTTGCCTAAATGTAGCTGCCTACTAGGAGAATTTCTTGGGAGAATTATAGGAGTGCAGTGAGAATATGTAGAGATGTTGTGAGGAAGGCTAAGGCCCAGTTGGAATTGAGTCTGGCAAGGGATGTCAAGGACAACAGGAAGGGCTTCTTCAAATACATCAGCAGCAAGAGGAGGACTAGGGAAAATGTGGGCCTACTGCTGAACAGGGCAGGGGCCCTGGTGACAAGGGGTACAGGGAAGGCAGAATTACTGAATGCATCAGTCTTCACTGCTAAGGGCAGCCCCCAAGAATCCCAGAGTCTGGATGTGAGGAAAAAAGTCTAGAGAAGGGAAGACTTTCCTTTGGTTGAGGAGGAGAGGATTAGAGACCTTCTGGGCAGGCTAGACATCTGCAAATCCATGGGCCCAGATGGGATGCACCCACAGGTACTGAGGGAGCTGGCGGATGTTGTTGCCAAGACACTCTCCATCATCTTTGAAAGGTCCTGGAGAACTGGAGAGGCACCCGAGGACTGGAAGAAAGTCAGTGTCACTCCAGTCTTCGAGAAGGGCAAGAAGGAGGACCCAGGCAACTATAGGCTGGTCAGCCTCTCCTCCATCACTGGAAAGCTGATGGAACAGCTCATCCTGGATGTCATCCCCAGACATATGGAGGAGAAGAAGGTGATCAGGAGTAGCCAGCATGGATTCACCAAGGGGAAATCCTGCTTAACCAATCTGATAGCCTTCCATGAAGGAATGACTGGCTGAGTAGATGAGGGGAGAGCAGTGGACGTTGTGTACCTTGACTTCAGCAAGGCTGTTGACACTGTCTCCCATAACATCCTCCTGGATAAGCTCTGGAAGTGTGAGTTAGATGAGTGGACAGTGAAGTGGATTGAGAACTGGCTGAAAGACAGAGCTCAGAGGGTTGTCATCAGTGGCACAGAGTCTAGCTGGGGGTCTGTGGATAGTGGTGTCTCCCAAGGGTCAGTCCTGGGTCCAGTCTTATTCAATCTCTTCATTGATGACCTGGACAAAGGGACAGAGTGCCTCCTCAGCAAATTTGCTGATGATATGAAGCTGGGAGGAGTGGCTGAGACACGTGAGGGCTGTGCTGCCATTCAGAGAGACCTGGACAAGCTGGAGAGTTGGGCAGAGAGGAACCTCCTGAGGTTCAACAAGGGCAAGTGCAGGGTCCTGCACCTAGAATCATAGAATCAGTAAGGTTGGAAGGGACCTCTGGAGATCATCTAGTCCAACCTCCCCCCTCAGCAGGGTCACCTACAGCATGCTAGACAGGGTTGCATCCAGTCGGGCCTTGAAGATCTCCAGAGAAGGAGACACCTCTGCAGCTCTGCAGAGAAAAACCTGGGAGTGCTGGTGGATGTTGATCATGAGCCAGCAATGGGCCCTTGTGGCCAAGAAGGCCAATGGCATCCTGGGGTGCACTGGGAAGACTGTTGCCAGCAAGTCGAATGAGGTGATCTTGCCCCTCTCCTCAGCCCTGGGGAGGCCTCATCTCGAGTACTGTGTCCAGTCCTGGGCTCCCCAGTACAAGAGAGACATGGAGCTACTGGAGAGAGTCCAGTGTAGGGCTAGGAGGATGATAAGAGGGCTGGAGCACCTGCCCTATGAGGAACGGCTGCGAGAGCTGGGCCTGTTTAGCCTGGGGAACAGAAGACTTCAGGTGTACAAGTACCTGAAGGGAGGGTGTCAAGGGGACAGGGACAAACTCTTTTCAGTTATCCCATGTGACAGGACAAGAGGCACTGGGCAGAACCTGAAGCACAGGAAGTTCCGCCTGAGCGTGAGGGGGAATTTCTTCCCTGTGAGAGTGACGGAGCTGGCACAGGTTGCCCAGAGAGGTTGTGGAGTCTCCTTGTCTGGAGATCTTCAAGGCCTGCCTGGATGCAACCCTGTCTAACATGCTCTAGGTGACCCTGCTGAGGGGGGAGGTTGGACTAGATGATCTCCAGAGGTCCCTTCCAACCTTACCGATTCTATGATACTGACATTTTAGACATTTGGGGGGATATTGCTTTTGACATACAACTGCCCTTCCAAAGGAAGCTTGTTTCTTGTAAAGCCATGTGAAGATTTCTTGTGTTTAGACAACTGAATCCTGCCCTTCAGCTGAGCTGGTTACTTCATCTACCATTATAGTGAATGTAGAGAAATAGGTAATTACAGAAACACGTATTCCTATAAAAGGAGTGGAGTACTCAAATATAGATATTTACAGTATGCTTTTGACCAGATGAATCCTATACTTATTCATAGAACAGATTCATTAGTGAATAAGCAGTGAATATTTTCTAGCATACTCCTGCCATTATGTTCTATATCTCTGGTGGAAAAACAAAGCAAAATACTGAATCCTGTAGCTCTGACAAATTGGTGGCATTTAAGGAATTCTAGGTAGGAAAGTTAAAAAAAATGGTAGGGTAGTTCATATTTGTTTTACCATTAGTCTTATGTTTTCAATTTTATACCTAAAATCCTAATTGGAAGTATTTCTTGCTTTCAGCATTGGGCATGATGAATCAAGGGAAAAATGACAAATTTAGGCTGCTATATTGCCATGAAAGCAGTGAATCAGTCTGATGTGTGCAAACATCTCTGAGGAGCCAATACTCCATGTAAGTGTTTCCTGCTAAAGTCAAAAAGAGTGAATGTAGCTATATTTACATAGCTAAATATACATCCCAGAAGGAGATCCTTCAGGCAAAGTGGTCCAGAGTGGCTTGTGTCTAACCTGCTCAGAGCTAGCAATACCTGGAACAAACTGCTGCACAAATCTCTGCTACACAGTACAATGCCTCTTCTAAGCTACACGTGGCGGTCTCCTTGGCTCCAAATACAACTATTGTTTTGTTTGTTTGTTTTTACTTCAAAGTGTCTGAAATAACACGAGGGCTGTGCTCCAACCCACCAGGTAGTGTTTTTACAAAATGAAACTGAGGGAGTGTATTACATGCTCTGGGTTATCATATCCAGGCATGGGAAAGTGTTTTGAAAATAAAAAGCCTGACGTTGAAGGGCTTTGTAGAGCAGAGAAATCTAAGCCTTTGGCCATCTGGTTTGTATTGCCTTTTGGGAACAGTCAATGGAATGAATTATCCACAGAACTTCAGGTTTGTTTTGGAGGGGTGGTGATGGTTTTCCTTAATGCTGAGCCATGGAGTGAACTAACATTTATGCAATGAGGACCAGGAGACAACTTGCAAGCTAAATTACTAGACAGTGTAGATATAGTCAGGGAAATTACTGAAATTCTGAGAACTGATTATTGTCATAGGAAAGATCTGTACTGTGATAAAAATTCTAGCAGCAAAATTCTTAACCTCCATACGAGTCTCACCTCTGGCATTGGCCAGTCGTTTCCTTCAGTGAAACACAATCATGTGCTTTTTTCATGGCTCTTAAAGAGAGGTAGTTCAGACAGTCTGTATCATACCCTAGGAGGGACCTTGGGTATGAATGCCAAAGCACTGAATCTGATCTCTGTTTGCTACAAGGCAATGTGGAATGATGAGATGATGTTCACTTAGCAGCCAAGCCAATTGAAGATTCGTATTCGGATGCTTCTACAAAGGGAGATCATCACTGACTGAGATTTTTGTTTCCATATATAATGTATCTTGATAAGCAAGTTATTATGAATCAATTGATCGCTACCGTGAGAACAGAATGTAAAAAGAAAAATACAGTCTTCATACACAGAGCAGGAAGAGCTGTTTTCAGTAGGTGAATCTGAAACTCTTTCCACACAGAAAGGGGAAGGACTCAAGGAGGCCCTACTAGTATGGTCTGCTACTTTTCACTAGATTACATTCTGCATTATTCCAGTGATTTTTTTTTTTCCCCAGATGACTTCTTTTTCCCCTTCAAAGTGACCTTTGTTATTTCTAGGACTTCTAATACTCCTGAGTAGCTAAATTTATTGAATAAATTGAGTTTTTGAAGTTAGAAATAGGTTTTTCTTGTCTTTAGAGTATCCTTTTTGTGCTTCATCCAGCTTATTCTTAAGTGACAGATCTTTCATCAGTTTTCTCATGGATGGATATGCCGCTGTCCATATTCTGTAGTACTCCTTAGCATGATGCAGCTAAGACCTCTTTGAAATAGCTTACTAAACTGTTATCAGTTTGTGCTCTCTTTCTGTGTACTAAATATAGTATTGTTATTCAAAAGTTTCTGAAATGGATAGTTAGTACTTATTTGGAGGAAATAATCTGATGTAAAACTCTCTTTTTAACATTATATATTTTAATAATAATTGCATTAATATACAAATCAACACAAAGAACAATTACAAATGCACAAAGGATCTCTAGATGCAAGTAATATCACTTAAAAACAAAGGAATAGTATTACTGTTATTGTTAGAAAGAAGTTTGCCTAATGACCTTAGCTAAGAGAATTCTGTATGACTAAACATGTATTAAGAAATGAATCCAACATATCATGTTTAACTGCAAATATTTTCTGAAAGCAGTATATATGAGAACTAGAGTGTAACCAATGATCTTAACATGAGTCTGGCAAGTCATTTTAGCTACAAGAGCAACAGACATTAAGACTGTAGTCTAATATTTGAAAGTTTTCTTTTAAAGTTCACAGTGGCATTTGTTTTACATTATAGATTAATGAAGTCAGTATTTCCATCTAGAAAACAAAGCTTTTATTAGTTAACATAACACAAATAAATGGTGTCATAAGCCACAAAAATTCATTTTATTTCACTCTTTAAAGAATCAAAAATAGATAATATTATTTATTGAAATAGTTAATGTATACTTTTAGATTAACTTCTAAGTCAATTTTAACATATAGCAAAGTATTATGTGTCTAAAATACGTGGTTTTATTTTGCATAGGGAGACTAAAACTTAACTATTTTCTTCTCTGAGCTAGAGAGAAACACAGTAACCTTAATTAGATCTACAGCTATTGCTTCCTCACCCCATCGTCTCTAAATCCATGTTCATTATAAAAATAACTTCAGTGCTCTAGAGGTCTGAAATCAACATTGTCAATAATACCTGTTTTAATTGGAGAAATCCATCTTTTCAATCTTTTTTCACTGTGGAGGAACTTCTAACCATTATCATTAACCTATGCAAAGGTCTTGTAATCAATACAAAATGATAATAGGACTAAAGTCCTATAAATCAGACTAGCTAGAAGTAAGCAAATTCTTCATTCTCTGAATTTTCATCTGATCAGTACTAATTACTATCCCATGAGTCAGAAAACCCTTATAAATTACAGTCTTTTGAAATGATTTACCCATATGACTCGTTTTTAATCTTTTTTCAATCTTCTGGAGGAGGTTTATTAACAACAGTTCTGATTTATATAAAAATGTCATCTGGAATGGGGAGATGAATTTGAACAGAAACCTCTGAAAGTAATACACAAACTTAAGAAAGTTTGGGTTGAGCCAGAATGTTAGGCCCACTAAGAAAATGAAGTATTCTTCTTTTTCCTTTTTCTTAAATCAGTCAGATTCCTAGGACTTATGACCCAATTTCAAAGCAGCAATTCATTATTTTACTTTTTATGCATGTTATTTTTAAAACAAAGGTAGAGATCTAAACTTTTGCAAACTTGAAATCAGAATTAATCAATTAATAATGTTAAGATGCTGAAGTAACTTTTGCAATTTATTCAGGTTAGTCCACCTAGAATTCTCATAATCTAATTTTATTTAAAAGGATATGTAGTCTTAGGTTACAGATTAGATTAATCCTCCAAAAAACTGATACGTTAAACCACTGTTCTTGTTTTTTTTTCTATAAAGCATACTTAATGACATGATTCCAACCAAAATGAGTTAAATTAAATGTTTCTCAAGAATTTGAATGCTCTTGAGTGGAATGCCCTCTGTTCTGTCTGTATAGGCTTAATGAGAGTATGGTTAAAGGGCACTTTCAGGTGACAGCAAGGAGATAATCAAGTGATGGAGCACGCTGCCTTGTGTAAGTTCCCGTAGTGAACCAGTTTTAGAGAGGTGAGGGATCAGAACTATGATTTTTCTTGCTAAGTGCGTTTTATTTCAGCTTAAGCTTACTTTTAGAGCTAGCTCACTGTGGGATCAGATAAGTGCTGGCAAGAGGAAGAAGGATCATGCTGTTATGATCTGGAGAAAGACTTAAACTGTCAGCTAACCATAACATCATAAAGCACCCAGAAGCAGACCGAGAAAAACATATAATCCACTGTTGATTTCTGGCCTGAACCCACATCAAAGACTGTGTTACTGACAAAAAGGAAGCGTGGAGCAATAAAGAACGTAGCTGTGTGTTTCTATTTCTTCCCCGTAAGTGAAAGCACAAGTTTTCTTCTTATAAATAAGAATGCAACATAGAAATTGAGTTCAGTCACTGATTTCTCTTCCTTCCTGGAAAAACTCTCAGTTCCCAGGTATAGGTATTGATAGCACACAAGTCAAAGGGTTCTAGTTCTTGATATCCTTTTAGAAGTGCATTTTATAAACAGATTATGAGGCTTAAAGTAGTACAACTTCTTCATAAAAATTTTTGCTTTCCCTTTTTTGATTCAGAGATAGTCCTTTCTGGCAGAGAGTTTTGATTTGTTTCCTGCTAGATAAAAATTTGTGTTAAGCACAGGGGTACATGTTGATGAATATTGATCATCACCCCGAGTGTGTTTAGTAATGATGTTATGAAGTGTCAGAGAAAGTTTTTTGTCTCAGTGCACCCCATAAGCATAAGATCTTTGATTTAATGCCACTAAAAGCTAACAATGAAATGTAAAAACAAATGCATTCCTTAAGTTCATCAGGCCATTCAAAGATTAAACCCAGTACCTGTAGCAATTTCATCTCTCCCTGGGAATTCTGGTCTGGCAGCTTTCTTATCAATATACAGATTTCACACAAATATACAGTTCCTATTCATCAATCTACAAACTTTGCTGCTTTTGTTTAGCTCAAAAGCATCTGGCCAGGCATAAAAGTAAAGCTACCTTCCCCGTCATGTTCCCACAGCCTAACAAGACCATCATCTTGATTGGCTCTGGTTGACTGACTGGGGAAAAGCAGTTTCTAACTAAAGTCATTAGTCTCCAGACTTGTAACAAAAATCACCAAGAAATATAATAACAAGCCTCAGGGTAACATATGCAGAGAATGGAAAAAAAGAAAGGTTGAGGGAAAAGATGATTTCTTTGTTTTTGAGAGGTAGTGTGGGTATGACGAAAGCCAAAAGAAAAAAGACAGCCAGTGTGGTTTCAAGAGCTTGTCTTTAAAACCTAAGCTATGTCTGCTTCTTATGTCTAACGTAAAGGGAAAGCTCATCTAACTTAAAAGAGAGTGAATCATAAAGAAAGAAACTAACCTGGCATATAGGCTCTCTATTTGAATAACTTTTCCCCAATACTTTTAGTTAAAATTTGATAATGTATACATGCTGCCAAAACAGGTTCTTAGTCACAATACAGTTCTTCAAAGAAAACAGAAATACAGATGGAAGAGAAACAGCTGAACCTTCACAATTAAGCTTTTTAGCCTAAAAATGTTGATCCAAGAGAGAAAGAATTGAGTAATCAATGAATGAGGTCAAATTTTCTCTTTGCAATGAAGCAAAGAGAGGAGAAAAGAGAAGTCTGACCTCTATATAGATCTGTAAACTAAAGATACTGTAAAACTGCAGTCTCCTTGCACTGCGTCTGCAAGGATGCTGTTGTTTGGCTGGGAAGCACTAATTTTTGCCCTAATGCTGCTTCCAGCGGGGAACAGTGAACTAAACTGTAACATTGTCAGGGAAAAGGCAAATTAAAAAGTGAAGGCATGTGAAGCTAGTTTTTCAGGTGTGGGTGGGTAGTGGAAGGTGAGGAGGAGTCATTCTGACTGGAGTCATTCTGTAAAGTTTTTTTTTTCCCTCCACTTCAGGCCACCGTGCCCTTATTCTGATCATTCCCTAATTGTCATTTTCTGCATAAAGTCACAGTGTGTGTCCTTTAAACATAATTAGCCATCTTCTTGAATCTAACAAACTATAAACAGACCAAGGCCACCTCCTAAATGCCTGTTCTCTGTGGAAAATCATAATTTTTGAAGTTATGGCAGAAGAAGAGGGACTTGATAACAGAGTGATCTTGGCAGAGAATGCAGCACTCTCTTTTCTTCTTCTTTTAGAGGAAGTGTTAAGCTAAAGCTTGTTTTCAGATCCCAGAGGCAGTGCAGCAGAGCAAGCTTTGCAAAAAATCTACATGCAAAAGCTTATGGCATCAAACCATAGTATAAGAATGTCAGACTATATGAGAAAAATAATTCGTATCTCAGTCCTTCAAGTATTTTTTATAGCTTTAAGATGAAGTGGCCTAGCTTGGTAAGGCTGTCATTAGTGGAGCAGATTAGTAGTTAGGAGGATTAGTACTTCACTAGACATTAGTAGTTCCAGTGGAAAAGGGCCTGACTGTGAGATAGTTTTAGGCATATGATAGCTCTCTGTGCCCTGAAACTGTTTGTTTTTAAGTCTTCTCGCAGAAACAGAAAGCTGAGCAAGGAGAGGACTGCTGTATAGACTGCAGAGATTATATTTTCATCTGACACCACAGATTTGTGATATATTCACTGGACTAATGAGGGTGAACAGAGAGGTTTAAAGCTGTAAAGTCACTGGGATAGGGTTGAATGATTGTCTATGATGGAGAAAGCAAAGCCTGGTGCAAATTATATCTATATATAGCAATTCAGTAGTTCTTGAAGCAACTTGTCTTCTTGAGCCAGTGGAGCTTTTTTCTTTGGAAGAACTCCAGTTAGCATATATGGGTGCCAGAGTAATACAGTAAAATAACAAGTAACCAGACTGAAAAATTAGAGGTGTTTTTTGAAGATTAACTCCATAGGAGTCCTTCAAGAAAGTATCTTAATGTAAAAAAATTAGTTCACTATACAATGAAAAAACCCTATGTTCTAGGAAAAAGTAAAGTATTTGCTTAGATCTTCTATTACATGCTGAATGTTAAAATAACATCTTGTCAGCTTGAAAGCATTTGATTTTGGGAACTTTCTCCAAGTTGAGTTTATTTTTATTTTACCACTGATGTGTATATTTTTAAAAGTTTATGGCAAAACTGACAAATGAGATCACACATTAAGGTAAGGCAGTAATAGAGACATTAACAAGTAGCATCAAAATCTACAAGCAGGGTAAGAAGACTAAGAGTGAAATTACACAAACTGAAAAGCGGGCATGGGAAGATGGAAATTCTCACACAACTGAAAAGGCAGAATTGGAGCAGAACACAGTCGAATGAATGAATGCATTCAGAAACTAATGTAAATTAAATGACAAAGGAAACCATCTCTAAAAATATTTCAGCAGAATAAATGGGTGAACCAAACTGCTGAAAAAGCTTAGTCTAGGTTTCTAATAAGTCAGTAAAACCGTAAGTCTGATGGTATCATGCAAGTTTAAAGCAGTCATGACACCTCTTTCCTCTCTGTCGTGTGCCTTATCCTTGTGCGCCCTTTGTTTCTTCCAGGCTCATCCATGAGTTATGTAATGGCATCTTCCTCCTCCACACAGTCCCAGAACATGCTGGTCATGTTGCAGTAGTTTTCACTGTCCTCAGGGAATTAGGGAGCAGCAGAGATGCTGTATGTTTATCACAGGGGAAGAGCATAAACATCCAACATCCTCCTGGGCACTAGATCAAGATGGTATCTCTGTTCATTTCCTCAAGACTGACAGCTCTAAATCTGTGAGGAGAGCCACAGTGGAAGGACGAGACATGAGGAACTCTCCAAGAGGTTATTTTTTAGGGTTATCTGGTACTGCTGGCATCTCTTGGACCACATCATTGGTGACACGCCCATGGTCAAGGGAATGTGAATGGAGACACCGAGTGTGGCTGGTCAGGGCCTTTACATCCAAGGTACATCCTGCTTAGAATAGGGCATTGGGCATACCTCTGTGGCAGGTGTCAGAGTTGTTCCAAACTTGTTTAAGTTGCTCAGCACACCTGGGCTCCCAAGCAGCATCTCAAGCCTCATCCATTCTCCGAAGGAGTGCTGTGCAAGGTTCATGTTCTGCTTGTTGCTATGAGTATGCCGCAGGCACACAGTACAGAGAGCAACTGGTACAGTGTTCCTCACACTACACAGTCTTTTCTCATTGCTCCTCATGTCTGCACCCACCTCTCCTGCAACTGTACCAACTATGGGCCTCTGAGCAGATGGATAGGTCATTAGGGCTAGCCCTGCAGAGTTCCAGCTATCATCAAGATACATGCCAGAAGCTGGTGAGCTGTCCTGTCTGAGGATTGTCTCCAACTAGTTTTTCTAGAATAGAATTTGCCAGTGAATGGCTGTAGCCCTGGCACAAGCATATAAACTGTGAACATTGTGTTCCAGATGAAGATACCAAGAAGAAAGTGGAAAGAAGTTGGGGACAACAGTACAGTAGTGTCTCCAGGCATTATGGAAGACTGATGTGCTGTCTTCAATTCTTTAGATATATCTTAAAGGAAAATCATGCCTCCAGCTGTCCTTGGACTGCATCTACATTTCCAGCCAGCATTCAGTAGGTGACTCTGAAGAATATAGTATTTCCAATGAAAATATATTACCAATTTAAGGAATGCATAACTCTCTTCCTCTACGTGAATTGTAGAGTAGTTGTGTGTGGTTCTGTTCTCTGCTGTGAAGAGTGGGTGTACAGGGGAATGGATGACAAGCGTACTGGAGAGGACCATGTCTGGAGATAACATGCATGTGGGGATGGAAGTGCGGAGAAGTGCTAGCTGCCTTCCTGAGAGAGCTGGCTGCCTAATGACAGGAACACAAGGTTGCCAGACTCAATAAAGCAATCTCCTGCAGGAACCAATTTTTTTTTCACTTAAAAGGCAATAGCCGAAATAGTTTCAGTTAGTTGTCAACCTCGTTTGAAATTTGCCTAATATAAACATAAATTGTAAACAGAAGAATGAAGACACAAACGCCTAAATAATTTATACATTTCCAATGATGTTCTTAGAAATGACACATTTGTCATATGTGCAGATATCTTACTACACCATGAAACTGGTGAAATTCGGCAGTTTGCATGATGCACAATGTCAGATTAAATTATAAAACTGGAATTCTTTTGGCTATAAGCCTGCTAATCTATGTGCAGATTGAAATCCTCTTGAATTGGAGTTAATGCTTATTAGCCAGAATTCCACATTAGCTCTCCAAATGAAAATTCTCTAATTATTCAAATTCAGGTATAATATATTTTAAATTGAAAACAATACAGATATTTCAAATACTCAATTTTGACTATAAAATTTCTATATTTATTCACTGTAGCATGTTGTTGAACTTTTATAGTTTGCAAATGAAAATCATCTTTTAAAACCAAGTACAATTTAAAATAAAGTAATTCCTATAATGAGACACTTTATGTCAGGAACACTCTGAATCAGAATGAATTTTTAAGTTCTGAAGTTATAAATTCTTGAAAATGGAGCTTTAACATCTGAACATTGACAGATACTTAACTGAAGCACTGCACTTAGCACTATTATAACTAAGTCCCCAAGCACAGTTTGGACACTAGAAATTCTATACCTCTTTCCAATGTCTCTTTCCAATGCTTTGTATTCATATGACATTTTTCAAAGGGTTTATATTTTCCTCTCTGTAAATACTTTCCTCTGTGCAAATATTTCCGCCAGAAAGATATTGTAATCCTCAGAGTGAAGGTGATTTTTATGCATTTGTTACTGGTGCTGAGAAACAAATGATTAAATATGAGTAGCCTTGCTCCATGCCTATAGCGCAACTGTCCTGTATCTTTGTCTTTACTTTTAAAAAAATATTCTAAAATAGTGCATGGTCTAAATATTCAGCAACATTATTAAAGCTATAGCTATGATGTGCTCAGTAGTTTTACCCTGTGGAGTGAATAGGAAGGAAGATAAGCCTACCTAAATCTTCATCTAGACCAAACTTTCAGCTACTTACTACAGAAAGTAGCTCCCCTCCCAATATTTTGTATTATATTACGGTCTCAGCATATCGGTGTGACTTGGCATCTGGCCATAGTTTTCTGGGAAATTTAAAAATATGCCTGGCTTTGGCTGAAATTTGAAATGAAGCAAAAGGTGATCATCTGGCTTCAGGAGTTTCACTATTGTAGTTACATAATCATTTCAGAGTTCCCAGAGGTATTCCCAGATACTTTGCAGGAGAAGTAAGGAATCATCTTCCTTATTCAAAAAACTCCCCCACAGCTGTCAAAATGTTGATACAAAGTCAAGATGAATTTTAAAGATGAAATGTGGCAGAAATGGGCAAGAGTTACATGCTGATCTAGTTTACTCACATTCAAATCACTTAGTTTAATTCTGGCTACCCCATATATCGCTTCTACATTGTCCTCAAAGAGAATCAGTAAAGACATTTACGGACATGCTGCCTCGACCACTTTGAACGACACCTGAGGGACTGAAAACCCCAAATTTCTAATCCAGTGGTCCCATTGCATGCACTGTTTTTGAGTCTGTTGGTGTTGACAAGACACATTGGCTGCCTCCAGAAAGTGTGAGAATGCTGATATTTTAGCGAAGATTGCTGTTAAGAGAAATGTGTAATTACTCTCAGGTGGAGTGCACTGACATTCCATACCTGAACAAAATTGTAAATTTGCATTGGGACAGAAATTCGGTAAATTTACAATTTTTTAAAGTTATAGGTTTAGTCAAAGATATATCAGTAGCAAATATATTCCTGTGCCACGATACATGGTTTCAATTTCTCCCCTTTTGTAAGTAATATTAATAGTAGCATTAAAATAACTCTCAATTACAGAGATCTTTCTGTACCACAGTTCAAGTTTCTATGTATGTCTATTTGATTAACTTTCTTATATGCTCTGAAAAAAATTAATTGAAAGAATTATCTACTCTTTTCAAAATAAAAATGGGGTATAAAATCAGCATGATAAGTATTGCTGTTACAAATTATTTAAATATCAAACATTTTACTATTTTGACTGTTTCTTTATCCATAGAAATAGTTAGTCTCCACTCTAAACTACTGCACTACAATATATTGTATAATCATTTCTGATTTATGTTCTTCTAATATACATTGTATCTTATGTGTAATATTCTTATGGGGTCCCACCTGAGACATTTCTTTGTGTGTGTGGTTATATGTCAGTATTACGAAACTGAACATTCTGTATCAGTTCGTAAGTGACACTAAAAAAAGGCTACGAAGAGAAAATAGTCAGTTCAAAAATACATGTAAAGTATCATAAAATATAATGATATGGGCACTTTTCTTGAAAAGTATTTTTGGCTTTGGAAGAATTTTTAGTAAACCAAAGTAATGTTAAAATTAAATCTCTCATTGCGGGATTCACTATAGTTAAAAAGTGTGATAATGTTAAATATGAGTAATTTAAATCTATTAGGGATAATGAATTTCTCATATCTCCTAGTCGGACAGAGTTCTTTCTTTCCATGTCAAATTACAAGACGAATACTACTAGTGGAAACTTTATACCAGGAGTATTTCAGCGTTGTTTGTAAAGACTTTTTTTTTTATTAAATGACCCCTTCATCTACAGGACAAGGCCTATCTGAAGACCTAAACCTGGAGCAAAAATGACATTTAAAGAATTCTCTTCAGTTTTTTTGGACAAACTTGCTGAGAAGCTGCCAAAATGCAGCTCAGTGAAACAGAAAACTTTTTTTTTTTTTTTTTTAAGTAAGGTTTTATAAATATTTCCATATTAAATAGACTTCATAGTTTCCTGCCAAAATTTATTTTTGGTTTACACAGCACTGACTAGCTGATGTGCAAGAATTATTAACAGCTGGTCTTTATTTATTTATTTATTTTGAGACTGAGTGATTGCTTTTTTATCTTGCATTGAATCTAAACAAGAGAATTTCCTGACTATAATATTTCTAAGTTAGATGCCAACAAAAGCTGGGTATTTATTTTTAAGAAAACTTTTTTTTACATTGGTATCACTTATATAATTATTTATGAATTGACAATGTTGAAATGTAATGTATTAAAATGAACATTTTCTCTAAATAGTGGCAGTTCTTTTCAACTGAGGTACAGCAATGACTTCTTTCCGTGAGTGGAATTCTTCTATGATCTTCTAAAAAAATATGAAGTGTAGCAAATACCAGTAATGTTTAGAGGCTTTTAGAATTCACTTAAATATTCAGAGAACCATGGTTTCAAAAATGCTTAGATGTTATCAAGTCTGCAGTAATAATATCTAGCTTGAGACAATACTTTGTATCTGTATTACTAATGCAATTCAAGCCACTAAACTATCCCAAAGGGAGAAGAACTGGAAGACTAGAAAACTGTTGTGAAGCAATTATTACTGGGCAAACTGCTTCATATCCATGTGTTCAGCACATCTATTTCAATTTGTTTCTGGCACAGAGTATGACAAAATCAGAGCTTCACACAGAAGAAGAAATAGGAATAATATTCAATCATTTCAAAGTACAAAATAAACCAATTTAGTCAATAGAACAACAACGGATACTTTCAGCTGAATGTAATTATGTCAGAGGATACAGAGGAAAATTATGGGAATAAGAGAGATTTCTAATATTTTACTGAGATAATCTTGATTTTACTTTTGAGGAGTGTATACATATATTTATCTTGCCTTCTGGGAGGCAGACATGTACATCAAGCAGATTATATTCCTGTTTGAAAGATTAATTTATTTTGGGAAAGTTTTTTTTTTTTTTTTTTACATTTGTTTCAATACTAAGTGAAACTGAATGAAAAACCCCTCCAACTAAAATGCAAACTTCATGATTTTTCTTTTTTTTTTCTTCCTGAAGAAAGATAAACTATCAAATTCTTGTAGGAAGGAACTGATAAATGTCTTGTGAGTTTACTGCCAGCCAGCTCTATATGAGTGCTAACAGTCAGACTACACTGCTGGGAACTGGGTAGCCAGACAGAGCGTGGACAACCCCAGTGCTACCTACTGTCTGTGCCAGGCTAATTTTGGGGACAAGGGTCCATCCATTCCATAGGGCCGTGCAAACTTGGGAGCCACCTGAACAGTCTACAAGTTCAAAACTTCAGACACTCAGAGATACACTGAATGACAGGATCAATTGTACCTGGAGATCCTGGGCATTGAAGGCACCCCTGCAGTTTAGAGCAAAGAGAAGTCTCCGTGGTGGAGTTACCTTCAAATCTTGGCCCCAGTCCATGGATTTTGAAGTAGTTTTTGAATAAACTGAAGCATGGCAGACTGAGGTGGACATGAAAGAGACAGAAGAGGGACGCATCCAACAGGATCTCCTCAAATGGAATAATTCTGAAGCTTAACAGCATTTGGCTGTAGGATGTTTCAGAAGCCCAGTGCTGTGTGCCTAATTTCTGGGGAGTGAGGATGGATTAGCCTCCTAAGCAACTCCTAGGTAACTGCTAGGCTAGCCTCCTAGGTAACTTCTGCACTTCCAGCACAGCACACCCAGTCCAGTATCTGAGAATTTACTGGGAGAGTTTGATATAGGCTAAACATATTTTGAGTACTGTTCAAAAAATTTACCAATGTCTGAATTTCAGTACCCAGAAGCATTCTCAATTACTATCGCGTTTACTAGTAGCCCAAGAATCAAGAAAAGACAACAGGGCCTTGAAGAATTTCTCAGAACATGAGATATCTCTGAACATCTCTCAGATTGTAGAGGCAATATGGGAAGATCATCATGGAGATCAATGAATGTAATAAGAACAGATAAAGTGTTATTATATGCAGGAAGTAAATGAAGTACTTAGATCAGAAGGAAAACCTCATTCAAGGAAATACATGTTTGTGAGTACATCTGGGGCTGGAAAAGAGGACATAATAGATTACTGTCACCGGCTATTGCCAAGAGGGTTTGCTTTAGGATGGGAATGAATAGGATTTTTTCTTTTTTATCCTATCTGGCTATTCTAACACTATCACCAAAGAATATTCTGTATCTTTTTACCAGATATCTCTAGCTGTGGAAGTATTCAGGTCTTTAACTGATATTGAAATTGCTGAACAAAGATACTAGAATTAGTGCTTTTAAACAATTCTCTGGGTGTTTTGACCATTTGAACCTTGTCATGATTCCATCCTGTGATTTATATGTGCTTTCGTAATCTGCTCCAGCTTAGTTTCCTTGCAATTCATTGCTAGGTGGCTTTTTATAGTGCGCTCATTCTGTGTTGTTTCTGTAGTCAGTATTCTAATTTCATAGCAAGCTTCTTACATCTTCAAAAAGTCTGTTATAGTTAGAAGGAATTGTGTATTGACTGTTTCCCAAATTTCTTATGTGTTGCAATAGAGGCCTTGGTGCATAAACTAATAAACCAATAAGGCCTTTCACATATTTCTGTAGGAAATATCTGACATTTTCAACCACATAGCAGTCGGAACAATGGAGTGAGGAATGAATCCACTGGAGGAATGAACAGTGCAATAGGACAATGCAAAATTTTGATGTTCTATGAATCCCAGATGAAGAATCATCAGTTTGAAAGAATGGTATTTATTTCCTGACTTATACATATATATGATTCAGTTGCTTATTAAGAGTTATTTTAGGCATCATCAAGTATCATGTTTAGCTGCTCATTGTCACTCCAGAAAAACGAGGATTTCCCATTAGAACTATGTCACGTCTGTCAGCCTTATACCTTGGACACCCTCATATCTCTTAGATGGTGCTGGATATCTGCAAAATAGGTATACAGATATTCCACTCTAGTTGTCTTCCACTCTGGTGCTAACTACAGTTACCTCTGTGTGACTAGCAGTTTGAATTGGCATCGTGATGATTTTTTTTGTCTTTAACATGTTTTTTCTGTGTGGCTTATCTCTAGTTATTGATGTTTATGGGTACCATAGATCTTTCTGCTCATTGACACAATGAGCTTATAATTTGGCTCTTTCTTTGCTTGTAGACAAAGCAATTTCTCTAAATGACTATTCAGTTGAGAGGAAGAGATGTCTCATCCAGACGAATATCCAAATGAACATTTATTAGAAGCAGAATGTATCTAAATTCCTTCCAAGTCTGTCTATCAGATCCAGCATCTGGAGGAATGTGCACTTCTGATTATACGACTGACTGCAATACTTGACTTCCATTAATGGGATCATGATGGATGCTGGTAAAACACCTACTAAGTCATGGGAGAGAATAATGACTGGTTGTCTGAAAGAGCTAAGGTAGATTCCTATTTTTCTTAGTTTCACAGATTACAAATATTAATTTGAAGATACTTTTATCCATATGGAAGAGTGTACAAAGGGACTCTGAATAGCCCATATTTGAGAGATAACAATGCTATTATCTCTCATATCTTTTTAGCTCAAATTTTTCTTATTTTTGGATTGCAATGCATATATATATATATGTTACTTTCTGTATCTATAGCTTGTGTCAATTGCTATAAATCACACATTGCATACTTACAGTTCCTATCCTGTAACTACAGACAAAACACTGATGTTAGAAACTCAGGCTCCGTTGCTTCTTACTAAGTGGTGTGTGATGATGATAAGAAGAATGGTGTTCTAATGTACTTATGTTACTGACAGCTGGATTTTATCACAGCACCCATAACTTGTTAAGTAGATCTAAATTTTTCTAGACAACTATACTGTGTCTAGTAAACACAGCTCTACATGAGGACATGCATTTACGCATAATAAAAAGGACCTGCAGATCCTTCCATTTGTAAGTGAAATGAATCCTACCCAAAAAGGGCTGGAAAGGAATTAAAGAGCTGAAATGCATCCTTTCCTTTTTTTCCCTTTAACCAGAATAAGTGATATATGAAGGAATTGGCTTCCACTAAAAAAAAAGTTTCAAGGATTGTTGAGACCTGTATCTCAGTCATAATGACCTTCTACCAAAGAGACCTTCAGAGGTGGAAAATGGTTGCTTATGCATCAGTCCAATCTTACAACTCATATAACACCTTAAAGTTAAATTCATACCCTTCCACAGACTGTACTTTTCAGAACATAAAAGAGAATACTTCTTTTGCAAATGCTTTCAATTTTGTTTCATGAACACATGTATAGCGTTATACTTTGCTGTCTTACGAAAGATCAGAGCATATGTTGTAATGACAAGACTGCTCTTTTTAGTCTACACTTCATTACACATTCTTTGATAGCTTTATAATCCTTTTGAATTTTATACCTGCACAAGAAACATCTGTTTCTTCTTTTTTTTTTTTGATGTACATTGTGATGCATGTATTATAGTAACTGATTTATTTCTGTCTTTCTCTCTCTATAATGCATGCACAAATATTGTACTCAAGAATAGCGGATAGTACTACTGCTAGGAGCGAGACAGGCATCTAAGGGTCTCATTTCTGCTCCAATTGCTTCCATATACAGGTCAAACCTCTGTTCAAAGCTTCTCTAGTATTTTCGTCAATAGTTCCTGTAAATTTAATCTCCTCAGGGGGTTAAAGTTACTTCATTTTCCACTGTTTTGTACACTGTTCTTTCTAGAATCATAGGCTGATTTTAAAGTGATATGACATCTCAAGTTGAACAGAGCTCCTTTATTGACATATCAAATTTCACTTATTTATTAAAACAGAATAAAAGTATCTTTCCTGAAAAGACACCAAATAATATTTTCTATTTGGAATATTTTCTGAATTACATGTCCTGAAAGGACCTTAATATTTCCTGCCATCAAATGATCATTGGTGTTGGCAATATTGCCTGTAATTAAGGCTTCCTGGGCCTTCCATTAAAGATGACTGGTTTCATTCTTGCCAAAATTTAATTATTTAGACTCAAAATATTTGAGTATCTGCTGTAAAATGAATTTCAACTCATTTATTTGGAAATTTTCAGTTATAAAGATTCAACTTTCTCTGAAAGAGATACTAAGACAAAAGGTACATTCACTCCCAAACACTTACGTCTTTTGTAGATTTTTCTTTTCTAGGATGATCAATCAAGTTGTGGCATGAAGGGGTTCCACTGATTAAAAGCATGCCTTTAGTGACTATATTTTTTCAGTATGCCTTTAGTGACTTGTGATGTCATTTTTTTCCTGCTGCAAATCTATGACTATACCCAGTTGCATTGTTTTCTGTACACTTGTTAGAATTCTTTTTTGTCACTTAAAATTTATGAAGAATCGTTCTCAGTTTCTTCTTGTTGTGACTAAACTGTGCACACACTGTTAAACTCAGATAACTGATGATATTTCCTATATAACACAAGTGCAAGTTCAAAACTTCCCTCTAGACTTTTTCCTTAAATAGCTATTCTGAGATGTCCTATGCAGAGCTAGAATTTGTAGCACGGTCTGGGTTTTGAAGAAGAAAACAAGGTTGGTCTTCTCACTATGCTATTGCCAGCATCAGATAGCACAGGATTGTGGCAGAGGAACAATCTAAATCAAATATAGGGGAAACATATCTTAATGAGAAGGGAATACACTGATTAAAGGAATTACTAAGACTATGAAATTGTGAAAGGAGAAGGAAGGACTTGGAACCTGAAAAAAAAAGACATTCTCATCAATAGAAGGAAATGAAAAGAGATACTGGGACTGAAAGGAAAATCAGACTTCAGAGTGAGGACAATAGCTGAACGAACAGTGACAGAACAAAGTCTGATGAAAGGGAGAAGCTTAGCTCATGGGTCAAGCAGATTCAGACATGAAATTAGAAAGGAAAAAGGAAAGAATTAGAACTATGTGGAACCTGGAAGAGCAGTGCATGAAAAGCATTAATTTTTGAAGCCAGTTGGGAATGAATGAAAGAGAGATCAAACAAAATCAGTTACTGTTGGGCCACATAAGCATTCAAGCTAGCACAAGAAAGGTGTTTTTTTATTTGGAAGAGATGGGAAGGTGGGATTGCCAAACCATTGTTGTGAACAGCAGATTTGTTGATCTGCCGCTGCTGTTGTCATCTCCTTTTGGCTCAAGCAGTAGAGTTTTTGGAGTAGATCGGAAACTTCAGGTCCCACCAGCAGTCATGTAAGTGTCTATATGAAAAACTAATGTCTTTTTAAATTTTATTTTGAGTTGATTTATTCTTTACAGTTTGTTTTTTAGACCAAAAAATGCAAGGAAAAACAAAACCCGGATCAAAACCATTTTGGAGCATTATTACTTGACTGAAAAGTCAGTTTAAATTATCAAATTTATGAATCAAAATTGCTTCTGAAGACTTAATTTAAATCTTTTGTTATATCTTTTTTTGCTGAATTACACAGTGCCAGGAAATGTTCTGAGCTCCAGAAAACTGATGTTTTATCATTCTACACTGTCAGAACAGGCCCTGGCAATTTTTGGCCTGGGCTAACCAGAACTCTCCAAAACTGCTTCCAGGAACAGTTTGGAAGACAACATGAACCAGTGATAGGTATTTTAAGTGTGAATGCTATTTTTGGAAGGTCAGAGGTTTCAAGTTTTTCATGCCAATTACCTTTAGTGCCATTAAAGAGTCCTGTGTGCATTTAATTTAGTGGTGTAGACAAAACCTCAGTGTCTACCCGCAGAGAATATTACAAATTCACATAGTATATTTTTACTGTGTCCACATTCAGGCATACTTAGAATCATCAAATATTGCATATGAGGATAATATGCAATGAGATATTGTATAAACAATCAATTGCATATATAGTTTACCATGAAAATACTTCTAGAATTGCTAACCAACTATTTAAGTTGATTTTTAATTATGAAACATACTCATAAAAGTAAGGGAAAGTATATTTGTAATAATCATCGTATATATGTCAGACTATTTTGTCAGATGCATATGAAGTGTATGAAGTGCCTTAAAGACTCAGATGTAGGCTCAGATTTGGAATAGAGAAGTTCCTTTACGACACTTAGAATAAGTCCAGTCCTCTGTTATGTGCCTTTTGTAACAGTTTTCAGTAAATCATTACAAGGTGACTATCAATGACATCAATCTGCTTGAAAAAACTACATCCAGTTTGAATACACTTTCAGTAGTGACAAATAGCATGGACTGGACACTCTGCAAACGGCAGAAATTGGAAGAAGAGCCTTTTTCTAAACTCAGCAAGGAATAATTGCTCATAGCTGTCCAACAGAGCCAGTTACTCTAGGAGGAAAGAACTCTGAGAATAGGTTTATAAAACATGCAATAAGTCTTCCCTACAGGTATAGCAGAGTTTAGATATCTAAATGTCTAAAAATCTGGCTGTAAGCTCAAAGTGAAGAAAGTAAATGTAAGGCTGCCTCTACAAGAGGAATCTCATTTTGTTTTGAAAAATCCAAGTTTGACATTGTCTTCTCACTGTGCTATGAAATAAATCTGAAGGCTTTGTTGCTTTCCACCAAAAAGAAGAAGAAAAAAAAAAAAACATAAAAACCATAGGTACCAGTCCCAGGATGAATATAGGTAGGTAGGTTACTTGGAAAGGAGGAGTTCACATTTCTTTCCCAAATCAAATACAACGGAGACTTGAATCTCAGCACCCATCAGCCCATACAAAACCCTAATCTATAGGCTATTGTACCTATTGTACTCCTTATTTTTTTTCCTTTTCTAACCCATTATAACTCTAAAAAATCTCCAGTAATATATTTTCTACCATTGTTTTATTCATAACAATATCATTTTCCAGGGAGAAAGACTTTATCAAAACCAAAACAACACAAAAAATCTTAAATCACTTTCTCAGAAAGTAATAGGGATGGCAGGCCTAAATCTCCTGATAAGATGGTTGCCGGAAAAAGTTGCTATGAATAAATCATCAGTTCTTCATTTCATTGCAACTG
Organism: Rhea pennata; assembly: GCF_028389875.1. NCBI lineage: Eukaryota > Metazoa > Chordata > Aves > Rheiformes > Rheidae > Rhea > Rhea pennata. Next base: position 162,890,703 of record NC_084663.1, read on the forward strand.
AATGAATACTTCATTTCTTGCATATATGTACATATATATATGTGTAAAAAAATTTTGGATGTGTATATTTCAGAAAATTAAGGAATATTCTTCATGGCCATTTTACTTATGGCTGTACTGTTTTTATGTATCTATTTTCACATATCTCTTGAAGAGCTGTGTGGATGATTTAATATAAAAATTATAGTTTAGTTTCTCATCTGCAGGCTACCATTTCCCATGTCACCGTGAAAGATATCGTTCCAGAAAAAAAAAATTATCATCCTAAATAGTCGGTCATTCTTAGAAGTAATAGCACAAGCTAAAGTAGCAGCATGTCTAGAAGGAACTAGATTACTTACACAGTTCCCTCAGAATCAGAGTATTAAAACAGAAAAACACTACTGAAACTAAAGTTGCTCCCTACAGAGGGATTGACAGCCATGACCTTGCCATCTTAAAAATCATAGTTAATATAGAGGGACTGATTCTGTTAATCTCACTATTTCTGAGCAAGTTCATAATTAAAAAAGTCCATTTGAAATTGATGACTTTTTAAAACAAGCTAATACTAAATGTAAGTAGACATGCTGGAATCTAGACCATATTTTAATACAGAGATTTTAGGCAACAATTATAGCAACAGTAGATGATACTGTTCACCAGCTTTTACCCTCAATATAAAAGCCAGAACTGTCATGTAAGTATCTTCCTTCATTATCAGCCATTGAGGTCAGTCAATCAATGCAGTTTTCTTTTCCATTGCTTTTAGAATGATGGAGGCATATTTACCCCTCCATATAAGGCTACTGGAATAATAATAACAACAAAGCTCCCAAACAAAAGCAAAGATTATAATAGATAAGGAGTGGAAAGAAAGAAAAGTACTGAATAGGACTCCTTCCTCTGTACTCTAACCCATCATCATGAAACAGTAGAACCAAGTGTTTGAAGATTCAGTGCAGTTTGATGCATTGTACTCAGTAAAATAACTTGATCTCAAGCAAGAATGAAAAATATACACCACTTCACTTTCATGAAAGGAAACTTGTGTGCTCGTAATGAAAGCTTCTTTAAGTTTATGTAGGTTTTCTTGTTATTGTTTATTATTTAGGAAGTGAAATAGGATGCTACAGACAACTGCAGAACCCTTAGTTTAAGCTTTTTATGTGCTCCGTGGCTACAATATTTTGCTAGTGTTTTGGACAAGTACATTATTTTCTGAATTCCTCTTTTCTGTTCTGAGAGGCTCCAATACTTCTCATTCTGCCCCAATCATATTCTTGAATAATGAAAAGTATCCAATATTTATCAAAAATACCTCAAGCTGTTGTTGTCTGCTTGCTTTGCTCATTTACTGAGGGTACTCTACAAAAATATGGCCAACCAGAGTTCTACGCCGTATAAGAAAAAACTATTAATGATGAACACTGAAGACAGATTTTTATACACAGTAATGAAGATCACTATTTCCCTTTTGCAGCTGTGTAAAGTACCTACAATTTATTAACTTTTTATATTTTATTAGACATGAAAACAGCATTTAAGCTCAATTCATTTTACTCCTCAGAAAGAATTCAACTTCCATCTTGAAAAATTAAAGCAAAATATTTATAATTGAAGACAGCTACATTTCTCTAGGTAAACTGAGACATTTATGTGAAAGAAAATTGTTTATATTAATTTCAGTGTTACAAGACCCAAAATGTTTCATGAAGGAGATCTTCAATATCTGTCATCAGAAAACCTCCTTCCAAAATATAATAACTATTTATTTCTGAAATAAATTTTTTCTCTGAAATGTTTTGGTCCAAAATGTCAAACAATATAGGATTCTATGGACTTAAGGATGGCTGCATTTTCTGTCTCTTCATGTTAAAGACTCCTTCTTACAAAATTCCCTGAGAATTTCCCATATTTGTATATTACAGGGAAAGGTGATTGAAAAAGTAACCGGATTTAATGACTAAAGCCTCTCTGTCTCTCTTAGCAATGAGATTGTTTGCATCTGTCTGATTGTATCAAACTCAACTTTTGCTTAAAGTTTTAGAACTATCTGAATAGACAGCTTTTCCCATCTTTATGTGTGATTTGTTTTTTTCTTGGGGGACAGGGAACAATCAATGTTTTCAAAATATATGCTCCTTTAAAGAGGCAGAAAAAGTATTTTGCTTAGTTCGATTTTCCACAAAAGATGTACAGGTCCCCAAAAACTTTGTAGAAAGCACGTCCAATAATGAGCCCATATCTCAGCCAAAGCAAGTTACATTTTAAATGACGTCCAGTTTTATTTCAAATGTCTTAACTAGGTTTAATATTTGTAATTGTAATGGTGATTTTATTGAAATACATAAGCTAGTAGAATAAAATTAGAAAAGAAAAGTAGGGTGTTTGAGAACACTAGCAGTTTGGGCATCATTTCAGGAAAGTACTTAAATGTGTACTTAAAAGGAAAATAACTTCATTCAAGACAGAGCAGACAATGCATGAGACAGTGTAGAAGACTGTCTCAAAAAGTAAAAGGTCCCAAGAGAGTTAGAATTTGGCAACAAAATAAAGTCATGAAAATCAAGTGGATGGAAATTGGCCAAGAATGAATGAGCAGAGTTTTTAGGCAACTAAGTTGTTTGGAAGATTGTAATTGAACCTGGGAGATGTGTTTCAAAGTTTACAACAAATTATGCGGGGAATATTGTAGATGCAGTAATTAGTGTGGAGTCCTAGTGGTTAGATAGGCCACTAGATAATGAGGCTGTCTACAAAATCATGATTAATTGACTAGAAAATGATTGTTCACTGTTCTTGCTAACAGAGGAAGTAGAGAGAATCCAATGAAGTTAGCAATTGCTAACTACAAAGCACGGTAAGAGAAAAGTTCAAGAAGCATCTAGGTAAAGTTGCTCCAGGAAAATCCAGCAGTAACTATTAAATACAATTCTCTCTATTCAATTGCTTGAATATAGGCATTTAGTGTCATTTCAGACACCCTACACACCTCTATGTGGCTATTATATATGACCTTGAAGCTGAAAGAAACTTTTCCTTTCAGAATAGAGCTCGTGAGATGCACTTGGGTATTTCACCCATGCGCTAGCCGTTTATGCTTAAGCAAACAAACCCCAGGTGTTTATTTTAGAATGAACTGAATCTCTCTTGAGATGCTATTGACTATCTTAACTAGCCAGTTCATTAACTATATGTAAATCCATTAACTATAATTGAAGCTTAAACATTTAGCTTAAACATAACATAAGTAGTTATATGAAGACATCTAAATGAAAGTGTATTGCTGCTTAGCTAAATGCAACTAAAAGCATCTACTTCTGTCTCAGGAAATTCTTGAATTGCAGACCTACAGGCACGGAGAAAATATTCCAGGAAATGATCAGTGATCACTATATATTTCTCCTTTCTATAAATCATTGCCTAAGCAGCTGCTGGAGATAGATGATAAATGAAACAGACAAAACTGATGGACCTTGACCTTGAGCTGTCCAAGTATGGCAGCACAGATGCCCTAAAGTTGTTCTCTGGGGACTAAGTGTGTTGTGTATTGCTAGGAGCTAAGATCAAGTTAGCATAGCAAAAGCCAGAACTGTACAACAACCAAACGAAAATCAGATGAGACAAGTAAAGAAGAGAAACTGGTAAACGCGAACTGTATGAAACGAATTGTTCCTCCTGAAAGGGTTGGGGTATTTTTAAAATTGAGGACTACTTCGCTTCAGGTAGGGTATTGATTTATCTGATCTGCTTCATGTGAAGTCATGAATACCTTCAAAATATCAAGAGTTCACCAGGTTTACATTTTAGAAACAGATTATTTTCCCTGTTACATCATTGTATCATCTAAATTACTTCCGTGATGAAAACTTTTGTGTCTTCACATCACAGCTATTTCCAGCACTCTCTTTACATGTTCCCTGGTGATACATTTATAGCAATAATTTACACAGAAAAGGAGCATAAATTTGATTGCTGGCATACGACTGTCCATCCTTGCTAGTGATTAGTTCCTCCATGGAAAAATTTTGATCCTTTTTTCTAAAGAGATCCTAGGCGTGATTTGAAGAACAGAACACACCGCAGACTGTTCCCAAAAGGGAGTGTGAAACGAACCCTTTTCTTCTGAGGGGGAAGTGAAGGAGGAGTTCAGCCACTTGACTTTAAAGTGCTTTGACACTTGTCTTATCAAACTCTCTCATTTACTAATAGAGATGTAATTGAGGTGTTTTTCCAAAAACTGTTTAAGCCACTCTTCAAGCAAGGCTTGAACTACTTGGGGCACTAGTACATATCATAGCAGTACATATCATAGTTGTCTTTTTTTTTTTTTTTTTTTTAATCTTTTTCTTATCTTTGTGATTTCTTTGTACTTATTTTCACATTTATGTTTTCACTATTCTCTCTGCCTGATCCTACTGTGAGGTTCAGGTGGTTAGGTCAATCTCACTGCTCTTACAAAATCTCACCGTGTTTTCTGTGAAGCATCAAGTTCAAATGTAGATCCTATGAATTCTATTACTGTAATTCTACTTCCTCATGAAGATAGACGGTTTTTGTTAACAACTACGTCATGATGCGGTACAAAGACCTTTAGACCTTTACAGAAAGTTACACTTTCTGTAACTAATGTATGGATTCTCAGAAGAGCACGCACCAAAAAAGTTATAGCTTTATCTCCAGAAGTAAAAAGATCAAGCTTTTTTGGGAAACAATTTCTTTTTATTTCCTTTTTTATAAATTGCCAGCACACTGATGAAATAATATAATATATTAATAATAAATAATAAAATAATATAATATAATATATATAATATAATGGAGATGAAATAAATCAATAGAGTGACTGGATTGCAACACTAGTATGTACAGTAGGTTCTATGTCCTATGTACAATATTTGTATGTTACTGTCATAAATCTGATCATTAGCTGCTTAAATGGACTGCCATTTCCTATGAATATTTATGTTGTTACAATTATCATGGACATATCTGACCATAAGAAAGAAGGATTTGCTTTTACAACAAGTTTTGAAAGTGCAAAGAATGAGTTACCCGCCCCCCCCCCCCCCCCAAAACTGCCGTAATGGAACTAATTTCTCAGATTGCTTCTAAGAACACTGCCAGAAGCCACAGGTTGTTCACTTGAGAAACTCGGGAATTTGTGATTGTAAGAAATATGACATCTATATTTAAATTCACACCTAGGGACCTATTATGTGATAATTTCATTTTCGTATAAATTGCTTTTCAAAAGTTCTGAACTATATGCAGTAGTTTCTGTGGCCTTCTGTGCCCTAAAGGAGGAGTGTTAACATGGTCTGTGACTGACCCTGCATGCTAAATGATCTAAACTGAATTTCATGTGATTGAATGCCACAAATATTTTAGAAAGTACTGTACTCAAATGGTGTCACAATACCTTTTTCTTTTATTTCTGGTGATACTTGTTAGAACTACTTGCACTTTCTAACCCAGCAAGGCCTAGAAACCTATGTAAAAGGAACAAGTAGATAGGACTATGAAATGCTTTGCTCGCAGAAAATCTTAGTTAATTGCAAGATGACTTTCATTTCCACTACAAGAATAATGATTTTCTTCGAGAAATTATGTGGTCTGACTAATTAAATGCATTTTTAGATCCACAGGGAACTTTGGTTACTTCTGCTTTCAAGGAATCAAACGTTTTTAGAGAGGCCTAGCATTTTTTCCTCTGTGTAAGTCACATTACAAAAAAAGAGATTTTAAAAAAGTATAAACAGTCTAGAAAAGTAGCTAAATAGTACTCTCTCTAGACAATGTCAAGTCTAAGATAAACAAACAGGAAATGTACAGTTAAGGAATACTCTCTTAACATTCAGTTGTATTATTGTGGTAGGTGACAGTAAAGCTACAACACACAGTGCTTTGTCTTTTAGGTAAATGAATTTCATTTAAATAGTCTAAATGTATCACAGTTAAAAATTATATGCAATTTTAAATATATTTACTTAATTTGCTAAAAAAAAGAAAGACCTAGTTTTAGGTTGTACAGCATATTATTTCTTCTATATGCTGTACTAATTGATCATTCAGTGTGCAGAGTTAGGATATTTTAGAAAGACTAACCTTCTTATCCTCTGCTGTCAGCAGAACTGTCTCAAAATAAATAAGCGCATGGTGGATAAAGGTATCTGAGCTGATTTAAATGGTATTCTCTCAAAAAGTTAAAACTGTAAACAACTAAACATAAAAAAGTATATTTAGAAAAGCATCATATAATCATCATCTCACGTAATATATGATGAAGAATGGACCCCTTGCTTGTCACCTCCAGAAATATCTCTGAATATTCCTTGCAAAATATATGCAGATACAGACACATGCCATTATAAGGAAGTCTGGGCTGCACTTTCTGTTTCATGTCAGGGACATATACGAGTATTTACACTTTGTCTCCCAAGTAAGTGAAAAACAATAACTATTTTTTGTTCCCAGAATGAGCAGAGTGATTGCTTCTGGAATGCAATTTTAATCTGTGTGTCACTGCTGGACAATCTGCTATAATGTTATGGTAAAGATAATATTTCTGACAAAAACACTAGTCCACCTGCTTAATTTTTCTCAAAAGAGGACTTGGGTTACAATATGCAAAACATTATTTGGATTTACTGTGTTTACATAAAATATTATTGAGAGGAACTTTGAAAATGTGTCCATACTAATAAATAAAATAGGACCAGGGCATGGGCTTGAGGCCTAGGTCATAGCTGTTCATATTGTGTAATTCCTAATGTGGTTCCTGTTATTGATTTTGGTCTGTGCCAAATGCTGTGGTCCCAGATGATGTCTGGGTATAGTGCATGAGCTAGGTGGTGCCAGGAACATTTCCCAAAAGTTTGGATATAGTCATCATTCTTTTTGGGTGCAAGAGTTCAGCTGTGTGGATATGAGCCAGGCTGTGAAATGTAACTTTATACTTTGTTCTTATTCTCTTTCAATTTATGTTGTAAGTACAGCTAGAGAGGTTGTCTCATCCATCTTTATACCCCAAAGAAGTCCCATCTGTATACATTAATTTAAACTTTTTTAGGCCCTTCAGTGACAGAATTGTACAAACTCCATAGCAATCTAGATTAGGGCTGGATTTTTAGGAAGGTTTTTTTCTGATATCTATTTTAACTCTTCCTGCTGCAAATCTTCATCAACTCTTGCCATATCCACAGAGAACATGCATAAATTAAAAATTTATTGTTACCTGCTGCAGAACTCTAAAGCTTGGTATGAATAGAAATGCATATTTGAAAGCACCAAGAGAAATAGTAGAACTTGCAGCTCTTTGGAGTTATAAGAATGGCCTGTATTGATAACAGAGGACACTGTTCCCAAGACACCAGTCCCAGCAGTAAGATTGTGCTGCTTATGTTGAAACCAACTGGCTTGTACTATGATAGCACCATAGCACAGATCTCAGCGAAAATCTTACATCAGCGTACACCAGAAGGATGGCAACAGGGTTGCAGTGTATCCCATATGTCAATCCTTTTCTTTCTAGTCCATTAGGAAAACAGATATATTCCCAAGAAGAAAAAATAGGTGTGCCCTAAAATTTAAGGAAGCTGAAGTAAGCAAGATTCTGAGGCCAAGGACACCGCAGAACAGCTGATGACTCCAAAGACTATGAAAGATACGTCCAAAGGTTAGGTTGTTGTCACCAATCAAGAAGAAACTCAGAGACCTGACAAGGACTTTTCCATTGTCCTCTGTCTCCCACACAAGTGATCCTGGACAGATCTCTTGGACACATGTCCTAATGCTTATGAGCATGTGAGTGTGTGAGTGAATGCAATCTATGAGAAAACAAATGTGAAAAAATCATTTTATTTAGAGATTTTGTGAGAAAAAATCAAATTCCTCTTGTGTTTTCTAGAGCTTGATTTCTTTTGGACCATCTTCAATACATCCATGTGCTGTCCTACTCTACCTGTGGTCCACAAGGTACCTGTAGCACAGAGATCCTACTTTAAGCAGCAGGTTAGACTAGACCAGTCTTTCCAGTCTAAATTATCCTGGTATTCTCTGACCCAGGAGAGGGCAGGAAGGAAGGGGAAAACTCCATTAAAAGTATTATGTATGCTTTTGTGATGTACGACCCAACAGAGAAGCTGTTTCTTCACCATGCTGTAATGAATATTGGTAAATGTTTGTTTTGCAGTCCATAATAACTCTCAGGTCTTTTACTGCAGAACTTTTTGGCTAGCTGGTTATTTCCCATTTTACATTCATCCCTGCATAAGTAGAGTACTTTCTTGCTACTAAGTTAATATTTAACTTAAACTTAATACTACAACTGATCAGAAACTTTTTAAAAGATTTTATCTTCCAAAGTACTTACAGACCTACAATTTCATAATACCTGAAAACTTAATAAAGGTGTTCTTTTTTCCACTCTCATGAGTGAAAAATATTATGAAGCCTTGAGTAGACTTTTTTGTTATCACACAATATACATCTTTTCAGTCTGACAATGAGCCATGGATAATCCCTCCCTAAAATAGTTTTCCATGAGTTTTGCCACCATATTACAGTAGTTTACTCTGAACAGTATTTCCTTTGACTGTTTTTAGGAATGTCATGTGATAACTTCCAAAGTCCTTCTAAAATAAAGATATGCAACACTGTTCTCCATCTATCCACAGAATGCATTAAAATGTAATGGATATTTAGCTGTATACTTCTATTTTCTGTCTGTATATATATTGTTGCCAGTTACAGAGTAACAGGGTTTAGTATTTCTTCCTGGAGGTATTTAATGGAATTCTAAATTCCTCCATTATTTTGTAGGGTAAAGAATAATTAAAAGTACTGCCCATTTCTTTGAATTAAAGGTAATTTGGCAGTATAGAGTGCTGACACCACATTAATTTACTTCATATTCAGTTTTCACTTGCAACTAAGTGGATTTTTCTTTATAATATACCTTCAATTTAACATTATATTCTGTGAATCAGTGCTAAAATGTAACTCAAAGTGCATGCTGCCTTCGCTCCAATGCATACTTTTCTCAGCAGTGAAAAAGTTTGTCTGTGCAGAGTACTAGAAGTAAAAAATATCAGTAATTTCTACTGACTCTAAGATGACATTAGTGTCTGAAGGAGAAATTACTGATTACATTCGATATTCTAAGAAAAGTAAAAATACAAAAGACACTCTCCACAGACTCATTTAACAGCAAAATATTTAGCTAAAGGGCTGAAAAAGCTTCTTTCTGTTATAGTAAGATCTGAATTATTTTACAATAGAATACGATGTCATATTCTATCAATGATGTTCTCAGCAAGGCTTTTGACACTGTCTCCCATAACATCCTCCTAGATAAACTCAGGACATGTGGGTTAGACGAGTGGACTGTGAAGTGGATTGAGAAGTGGCTGAAAGGCAGAGCTCAGAGGGTCGTCATCAGTGGCATGGAGTCTAGTTGGAGGCCTGTGGCTAGTGGCATCCCCCAGGGCTCAGTCCTGGGTCCCATCCTGTTCAACTTTTTCATCAATGACCTGGATGAGGGGACAGAGTGCCTCCTCAGCAAGTTTGCGGATGCTACCAAGCTGGGGGGAGTAGCTGATACACCTGAGGGCTGTGCTGCCATTCAGAGAGTCCTGGACAGGTTGGAGAGCTGGGCGGAGAGGAACCTCATGAGGTTCTGCAAGGGCAAGTGCACCTAGCAAAAAATAACTCTAGGCACCAGTACAAGGTGGGGGGCTGACCTTCTGGAGAGCATCTTTGCAGAGGAAGACCTGGGAGTGCTGGGGGGTGACAAGTTGACCATGAGCCGGCAATGTGCCCTTGTGGCCAAGAAGGCCAATGGTCTCCTGGGGTGCACTGCGAAGACGGTTGCCAGCAGGTCAAGGGAGGTGATCCCTCCCCTCAACCCTGGGGATGCCTCATCTCGAGTCCTGTGTCCAGTTCTGGGCTCCCCAGGGCATCTGCCCTATGAGGAACAGCTGCAAGAGCTGGGCCTCTTCAGCCTGGGGAAGAGAAGACTGAGGGGGGATCTTATCAATGTGTACAAGTACCTGAAGGGAGGGTGTCAAGGGGATGGGGACAAACTCTTTTCAGTTGTCCCATGTGACAGGACAAGAGGCAATGGGCAGAAATTGAAGCACAGGAAGTTCCGCCTGACCATGAGGGGGAATTTCTTCCCTGTGAGAGTGATGGAGCACTGGCACAGGTTGCCCTGAGAGGTTGTGGAGTCTCCTTCTCTGGAGATCTTCAAGGCCTGCCTGGATGCAGCCCTGTCTACCATGCTCTAGGTGACCCTGCTGAGCAAGGAGGTTGGACTAGATGATCTCCAGAGGTCCCTTCCAACCTTACTGATTCTATGATTCTATGTGTCACTTTATCCAGCTACATTCATATACCTGAAGATTCAAAGATACTGCATGTCAGAACACTTGCTGTGCATTCACACTATTAGTTATAATGCCAGCTCTTGCTCAAATGCAGCTGGAAGGAGGAGCAGGGGTATGCCTTCAGTCTTTTACTTGAGCTGTTCACAACACAGAGAAGGTAACATCAATAAGAATAAGAAAAGGCAGCCAGGTGCAACTCAGAACAACAGTTTGCTAGAACAAATCCATAATCTTTAAAGAACAAACAACAGAGACCGGAAAGCCAGGCAGTGACTCTAAGCAGAGCCATGATAGTGAGCAAACTGCATCTTTACTCACTCAATTATACTTCAGAGAACTTTTCTGGGCCTTTTTTTTTTTTTTTCCTCTTCAGAGTTGGCATAGGAAAGGCACAAGGAAGCCATTTACTGTTGGAGTAAAACAGGTGAAGAAGGAACAGAACTTGATTATTCCCTGGTATCTATTCCCATACTTCTCTGGCCTGCCACATATACCTTCAGTAGGGATCTAAGATAATCTGTGGTTTGTAGCATGCCTATTGTCAAACACTATGTCTCCAGACGAAGACGTTATAATGAGCTGACCTCTTCAGCCACAAAAACTATGGTCCAGCCACAATACCAGCATGTTCTCCCAGAGTTCTGCTGGAGAATCTATGGCTTACCAGAGCTGTACCCTCCCCTTTTGCTAGAGTTTCAGATGTTGCACAGACAGGGAAGGGATACGTAGAGGTAAGGTAAAATCATTTATCTTTCTGCCAAATGAGAATTTAGTGTATTCAGAAAGGCTTTCTGAGGGAAAACTGTCATTGTAGATAGGACAGGGTGAAAAAGTCAGGACGGAAAAAACACTTTGTGACTGGTGATAACCTGCCTTGTCTGATAATGTAGGATTTCCCAGATTTGCTGTGGGGACATGACTTGTCCCTATGGTAATGAAAGAGAGAGGCCGCGCTCTAGCATAAGCATTTTTAGATGCATGCTGGGAGTTCTTCTGATAAAAATATCAAAATGAACAGCTTATTTTAGGAGATTTTAAAAAAATATGTGGAGAGAACAATTTAATTTTTCTTCTTATTTTCAGTCTGTTTCTATTTAAGAGTTGGCAAGCACAGATCTACATTTTTTTTTAATCAAAGAAAGTAGTTGCCTCTGTGTTTACTTCCTCTTAAATAAAAGCGATTCCTCAAGAAAGGGAAAAGATGCTCCTTTCACTTCTTTTTCAATGAATGCCTTACTTATGTCTCACTAGGAAGAAGTCAATGCCTGCCCCAGGGTTCTCAGTCTCACAGTACAAAATACACAAATCTGAACAAGATGGGTAGCAAGGACAAAGGTACCCCCAAGAATGTACTTTTCTGATGCCCATGGGATGTCTTCTGCAGCTCAGCATTCTCACACATGCAGTTAACAACAGGTGTTTTTTTTTAATCTCTCACTGTTAGAGACAATGATAGATCCAGTAAACAAAGAGAGAATTACTATGGGCAACAATTAAAACCCTGTTCTCAGTGAAAAGTGGAAAAAAGAAGTGATTAGAGTTACATATCTTTTGCTCCATGCTGTTCAATGTGCTTATTAAGAAGAAAATGGAGACTGCTGCCATTTCATCTTTGTTAGGTCTTTCATGACCAGCTGCAACAGCTATAAGCATTTGATCATGTTACTTGGAAATAATTAGTCAGGCCCAAATTAAATACTTCTGTAAGCCTGTTTGAAAAGGTCAGGACATGCAAAAGCATGCCACTGAATTTTTGCTAGCTGTTTAGGGGAGCACAGTGAAGCCCCTTACCCTTTCCTGTTCCTCCCTTCTCTGTTCCTGATACTTCAGGAAATGGAAACTCTTTGAAATCTTTGTCAAGGTCTGAAATCAGATCCATTTATTCAGTGACCAGGTGCTTCCGTGCACTCTTTCCGTAGGTGCCTAATTTACTGCTAAGTTTCACAGGCAGACACAGCCCTGCCTGCTACCTCCTGAGCCACCCTTGCTGCAGAGAACAGGCAAAGGAACTTCCTTAGCAGAAAAACCCTGTTATGGTACTATGTAATGTTAAATAGCGCTTTTGGTAACTGTTTTAAAATTCAGATTTAAATTTTGAGAACCATCTGCTACAATACAGGTGCTTTAGACAGTCCATCCCATACCTCAGTGTCATTACTGAAAGACCTAGCTGTCTAACACCAGATGTAGAGTGCAACTGATTCAGAAATTCCAGTCCGATCTGAGCTTAAATAAAGCTAACATGATAAAGCTAACTTGGAGACATACTCCAAGGATGTAATAAGAAATGAACCTATTCTGAACATTGTCCTGGATTCCAATGTTAGTTAAAGGCCTACCTTTAGGTTACCTTGCTGTTTAAAAACACGCTATCTATGGCACACACACATGAAACACAGTGCAATGCAAATGCAGTCATTAGGAAAAGGGCATGCAACCCAGACCCTATTTCCAGAAGTCGGATAAATTTTAATATTGCACTGGAAGAAGGGAATTCTTCTCCATTCTAGCTGATTGTCCATACTGCTAAACACAGTCATCCGTGAACTCTCCATCTGCTCCTGTGAGTCCTGCATTCCTCTGTGCACTCCTTGCATAGTAGTCTATTGGTAGAAAATTATAAGGACTTGTCTTTCTGACTCGGTGCTCACCTCTCCAGGTTATTCTAGAGAGGGTGTAGAAGTATGGCTAGTAAGGAGGCTTCTAACATCTTGTCACTGGACACCTTTTAAATAGCAACATCAAACCAGCTGAATGAGTAAAAGTTTTTTGCAGCAAATACATACACAAGTCAAATTCTAGTGCCTGTATTAGGAAAGAACTGTGTCATAAACTTTTAAGACTTATTTCTTTCCTCATTGCTCTAGCTGTTGTCATTTGCAGCTCATTTTGCAGCAATGTAGCTGCTGCAAATCTACTGAAAAACACATAATTCTTCCCATTTCTTTCATTAGGAACCCTGGTGCCTAAAACAGGCCTAAAAGCAGCCAGATGCTGAAAAGGCAGGATATTTAGAATGGCACTCCACTTGCTGAATGAAAGTATGAGCCAGAAGCATCATCCAGGACAGACAAGGAAAGAATGAGGCATCCTTAGATGACATCTTAGCTAAGAGGGTTGAATCACACCTCCATTTAGGTTTCTTCCACAGTCAATGGCTCATTAGTTTAGACTGAGGTTACTAGTGTTAGAAAGCTAGTGGTGGGTGAGGTGTCTTAGTATCACAGTGGCCACTCTTCTTTGTGGTGCTCACCCTAAGGGTTTAGTGTTTTAATCAACCAGTTAAACAGGATTTAAATAGTACAGGCTTTTCTTTTTAATAATGTTACTTGTAAAATCTGGGTTGTTACTCGTTGCTGTTTAAAAACACGCTATCTATGGCACACAAACATGAAACACAGTGCAATGCAAATGCAGTCATAAAACCAAACCCTGGAGTGATACTATATTCACCTTCATCTTTTGAAGGACATAGGAAAGAAACTGTTTTGAAACAACATCTGATACAGACCAGAAAAAGAACAATAAAGTGATGGACAGTTTGCAGATGGTGGTTTATGGGGAAAAATTGAAAAAAATCTAATAGATTTTATAAGTAATCAGGAAAAAAAGGAGATATTTTGGTGATATTTATAAATGAAACTGTTAGACTTCTTCAAATATCTCAACACTGAAAAGGAGGTTATTTAATAAAGTACAAAGATACAAGATTATTGTCAATGAGGTGACAGGATAAATTGGGGTCAGTACTGTGGGAAACCTTTCTCATGGATGAAAAGCTTAAAAGAGATAGAAGAGTGGACATAGTGTAAGCTTCACCCCCAGTTCCATTTAGAAGACAGGCTAAACTTCTGTTGTTCCTTGCAGGCAGATGTGACAGGAAAGATGTTAAATGGATGGTCTTGGAGGTTACCAACATGAAGGACACTGTGCAATCAAGGTTTGAATTGTGCTCCCAATTAAACAAGGATAAGCACAGGATAATTCTGGAAAAGTTCACAGCATACGGTAACTTGATTTAGCTGAATCAGTTTTTATTTGTTTGAGACCTAAACCTGCATTATCAGACTGATGGTTTTCCTTCTATTCTATTAGAATTTTCAGCTTCATGTCTCTCTCAAAACTATAGAATACTTCATAGTTAACAAAGAACTCTGTGGGCCAGCACTGTCTTAGAAATTGATACTTTCTCCCCAAAAGTAAGTCACAAGAACTTCCAAGAAGACAGATTACTCAGAGGAAGAGTTTTCCCCTTTGAAACAGTTTGTGATTTTTCCATTGATTTCTTTAGATTTCAGTTCCAGGACTGCCTTTCCACATTAAAAGAACCTTGAAAGAACTGTTAGGTCAAATTGTATAAAATTGTTATTTTAATCCAAGATCAATGATCCTAGGTATTGTAGAAGGGAGACCATAGACATATTATAGAGGCTGAGATTTTTCCTTTTGAGATATACTTGTTTTTTCCCTAGAAGACTGTTTGCAATGTGAAGAGCTGTACCTTTCATGTTCCAGGAAAGCCTGCTTACGTATTTTTTAATAGCAAACGATCCTTTGGCAAATTTGGTATCCCTGATGCTTGTTTTTTTAATTTAATTGTCAAATGACATCTGAAATGGGCAAGAAACAGCTTTAATCATTTTATCCAAGTCATTTAAAAATTATGCATGTTTTGTTCAATGAAGCTGAATTATTCGTTCCTAACCTTCCATCCTCTACTCCTCTCTCTAGTCTGCTGAAAACTATTTATTTTAAGCTAAACCTTGAAGTGACTACTCAAGGTTCAAATCACTTCCTTTTAATTTAAGAACCAGTATGAGGCTTCTTTCAGCACCGTGAGACGAAATTGGGTTTTACTGCCCCCGGCACGAAGGCAAAATAAGCTTTTTCCTCCTCCTCTTGGACACAAAATACAAAGCTATGGCTGTAGAATGGACTTAGAGTTGAAGGGGGGAGGCAAGGATGAAGGATGGCTGAGAACAGGTTTCTAGAGAGGTATGACCAGGTTGAAAATCTGCAGCTGAGACAGTTGCCGGGGGTTTTAGAGGTTATTGATGGTAGGGAAAGAGGGACTTGGGTGCCTGAGGGCATCAATAGGTCTTTGTGGCCCTGGCCACTTTGGGACTCCCACTCATAGCGCTTCCCAGGGGCCCCATTTAAGCTCAGGCCCGGGTACCCCATCCTTGCAGTCCTCACTTTCTGCCTGCCAATTGCTCTTGGCTGCAGGAACAAAGGCAAAGTACCCCAGGCCTGTGGGAGACGGAGACCAGCTTTCTCGGCAGTGTACACGGCTAAAACATCTGATGCACAGCTCTTCTGGCAAAGGCAAAAAAGGCAGCTTTAGGGCACAATTCACTGCCATTGACAGCACATACGTCTCACTATCAGTTAAATTAATGTAACTAGGGTAAAGCCATCACTTACAAAATGTTTTTATTTCCAACATGTGTATTTGAAAGAGAGGTCAGCAGTAGGAAAGAATGGACTCAGAATGTTAAAAAAAATGTTCAGTAGATTAGTTTTAATGGCTCATTTAATTGATAGTAGAAACACTTTTGTATGTATTTTGTTTGTTTTTCTGAGGATATTACTCTAAAGGTAGAAGATTTATACGCATGTTTTCTGTAAATAGTGCTTTCCTAATCAGTGTTTTCTTACTTTGCTACTGGGAGGGTGGTGAGGAAGGGGGAAATATCACCTGCTTTAATACAAACAATAAAGTTTTTGAAAGCATAAAAAACAAATACCAAACCAATCAATACCAGGAGAATGAAGCAAGAAATCAGATCCAAAGTCAACAGAAGGAGTTAACTCTTCACAGTCTCAAAGTGAATCTGATCATAGTGTTCTTAATTGCACATTGTATCATAGAACTGTTATTTTTAAAAGAAACTGTGCCTTTGAATTAAGTGTGTTATATATTGCTGTTTGCCTAAGTGATTTACACAACAGAGTCTGCAAACTGTACTGGTAAAAATACAGTTTCTATAAACATGCCACTTGTGTAGGAAGCTCACTCCTAGGTGTTATTTCCCTAACATGAGACTTGAAAAGCTGCCTTAGCTATTTACATCTATTGACCATTCAGGACAGTACTAAAAGGTTAGAGCATGCAGTCATTTGCCAGTTGCTGCTGGCATCTCCTCTGAAGGTTCCTGCCAGTTCCTTCCTGACTGCAGCTGGTGAAGGAGTCCTCTGTTGCAGATTGTGCCTCTGGTCTGCTATCAATACGTGCTGTGTCCCCTCTCTAAATTTATAACTTCTGACCAGTTCAAAATTAATTAAAGTAATCATACTAAACATTTCCCTGGGTGTTCAGGCATGTTCTACAGCAATTTGTTATTTGTTTTTCTTCCTCATATACTGACGTCAGTTCCACTGCCTCAGTACTTGCCCTGGCACTCCTGCAACCACTGGACAAGTTTAGTTTTGTGACTCTCATTCATCCCAGCGCTCTGGCCTCTGCCTTATTCTCTAGAACTTGCCAAAACCTTGTATGACCCCATGGATTAATCTGTTTGCCAATTTTTTTTGACAGTCTCAAACTTTGATGAATAAATGCTTTAGATTTATAGTGTTCTCAGAAATCTCAACACATGCTACCTCTTCCACGTCCTTGATAAAGGAAATGTGTGTCATGCTCTCAGGTTACAGTAGGTGACTATTTTGATTTGATTCATTCCACCTGTTTCTAGGCACCTACCTAACAGACCTCCCTAGGACAGGAATGCAGTCATTCAAAGCTCCATTTATAGTCCATGGGAGGCAGTAAAGATCTCACCAGGGCAAATTAGAATGCTATAAATAAAGCATTTTTAGAAAAAGTAATGGTGCATTTCTCTCTTCATTGTCTGCTAAGAACATAACATGACTGCAGTCCTGACTGAAATGTTTATGTATAAGTGGAATGAACACCTTAGTTTCTGTTTGATTTCTTTTTTTTTTTCAGATTTGTCTTTGTATGATGAGGAATGACTTTTATGTTTCAAGAGCTAAGCTATATCCATGAGCGTGGACTGTGTTTATTTGGCTGTCAACAATTTTGTTTGCAGATGTCAACCCATATGACAAAAAATACTGAGAGTGTACCGTGCCTTGTTTGACCCATTTCATGCAGATTTCTATAATCTGTTTTGATAATACATGAGAACATGCATAAAAGCATAAAATACAAAATAGTGTATCCATGTATATATTACTTGAGCCTACCTGAGCAGTATTAATATTTATACTCCTATTTGTATTAGCACTGTTTTGTTTAAAAAATTACAGATAAAACATAGGATTTTTATGTTGCTATGTAATGGAAGTAAAACAAGCTATTTTGGATTTATGTTATATTTTCGTACTACAAATGTATCTTAGCAGAAACTGATTCAATCTAAAGTATAATATTTTCAGGTACATTAATACCAGATATGAAAGCCACAATAGTTTATACAAAATTCCTAGTAGAGATTTTGTTGAAACCGTACCTTCTTGAACAGCCCTGGAAGAATTTCCTTGAATATATATTTCCTAAAACAATTTCAGTATTATTACATTTTGATCACACATGAATATACTCAAACACCTAAATCTGTGAGGTGTATTTAACAATACGTACTGACACTGTTCCTCAAAATAAAAAGAGTGAATAAATAGAAGAAAATGTGTTCCCTGGTTCATATCCACAGAAAGACTCAAGCTATATACTATATATACTCCTATGAATATAGCATATATATGCTAAGGAATATGCTTTGACTCATTTCTATTTTTTATTCAAATTATTAATTAATATTTTATTTTGTTAAAGGTAGGATAGCTACCATAAACTGCCAGGCTAAATGCAGAGAGTGACTGGATGTCTTTTTTGTCTTATCAGAGGCATATTCTCTGACTGTCAGCATGTGTTGAAGCCCATAATGTCTTTTCAAAAGCACTAATATGTGTTCAGCAAGTATATGAATCATCTCAGACATTTGTGAGATAAGTTACATACTTCTGTCAAAATATAAGAAATTGAGCAAAAAAAAAAAAATGTATGTATAATTTAGTTTGAGGAAGAGAGGAGGACAGAGGAAGGAGTTTCTTGCAGTGCTTCCTGAAAGCCTTGCTTTAGCTCCTGGTGCAGCAAGAGCTGAAGGGCCAGCCATCAGGTCTACAGCTGAGCTGCTACCTCACCAACCTGAATAGCCTGCTGTGTTTGGGAAAGGGTGTTGGGGAGCAAAAAGGCAAGAAAGGCTTGGACTTGGCCTCAAGCCAGAGGCGAAGACTGACTTGCTGAGGAAAGATGCAGACTTCTAAATCCCATTGCCAATATCCTGTGGTGTAAGTGGGTAACTATCATAAGCTGCTAGACTGTGCAACATGGCTTTCTGTCTCCCCTTTCTATTGGTCCAAGGATGCTGAAGTCCACATGGTAAGAGCCTTGCAGTTACTGTTCCCCTTCTAGCTAGCTTAATCTAGCATGTCTATGCTAACAGACTCTTTGGTCATGCATGGTCACTTTTCTAGATAAGGACTTAAATCCTTTTGCACCAGTCCACCTGTTTTTCTCCCCTGTCCACAGCCCGTGTGTTATGCCTTCTATTCTTATTCTGCTTTCTGCTCTTCTCGCTGCTACACCTGTTCAGCTTCTCCTTTAGCTCCATATGGATGTAACATGGTCAATGAAAATATCTCATTAAGACAACTCAGCTGTCAAATGGACTGATGTTATACTGGCTTCATGTAAACATTATGACTGCTTAGTATAATTACTCTTAGATTTTTCCTTACAGTAACAGGTGAAAAGAACAGAAATTATTTTTCAAAGGAGAGGGGAACAAGTGTGAGAAAGGCTCCCAGTGCAGCTGTTCCTTTTTCTAAAGGGATATGTTTGGTACATTATAAGTAGCCCAGAAATATCTTGTTAATAGAAAATATTTGGCAAACGTTAGTTCAAATCCCTAGTCGTAACATCATCAGTGCTGTTCGGTGAGACTGGCACTTACAAAGAACTAATCAGTACAGCAAAATATGGAGTATCTTCAGTTCCTTTTGCAATCAGTGAGAAATGAAGTTAGCAGATCACCACAGAATATTTAACACATGATATATAAACCCAAATGGAGGAATTTGCACAGATATTGGTGACTAATTTGACTTGTACTAAGATTGTTTGTTACTAGGTACCCCTCAAATGAGCTTCCAAAAAAGCAGAGAATAATTCCAGTTTAATTAATGTCAGTACCACAAAAGAGTGTTTTCAAAAATGTATCAAATAGTTACTTCTGATCCTTTTGCCAATCTATTAATCCTCCAATTAAAAAAAAAAATGCCAGGGTTTTGCTTCCTTAGGGCTTAAAAGCAGGAGAGAAATAACTGCAAAAGAAAAAGAATTGCCTTGAAAATCAAAGACAAAACATTAAAGTAGTTTTTCAAAATAACATTAATGCTCATGAAATATGCTTAAAGAGGAAATTGCTGTGGGAAGTTGGGAAACGTTCACATAGCGCTAGATGTCACATACTAGATGTAAAGCACAATACAGTTAAAAAAGATACAGTGGGTCAAGAACACAGCTAAAAGCAGACCCAATACCAAAAGAGTAGAAAAAAGACAAAAAGCCCTGAAAAAGTTAATTTACTTGCTAATTGCAAGATCTTTTTCATTTTTAGCACAGTTTCTGATTCCCAGCCCCTTTGACCTTTTCAAAACAAATAAATAACAAAAGAATCATTTTAGTTGGGGATTACTCATGTTGGGTTGTTTCAAGCCAGGTGTTTGTTGGTTTGTTTATTTTGGGCAGGAGATGTTTCAGGAGGAGTTTCAAACTAAAGAACATCATTTAAATACTCTCTTTTCTGAGAGGAACGATGTGGGATATTTTCCTTCCATATTAGTTAAAATAACTTAAAACTAGTATAGTGAACCTGCAACACAAATTCATGAGGACTCTGGAAAATAGTTCAAAATCACTGATTGAAGGAGCTGTTTGTGTTTGGCCTTATTTTTCAATTGTAACAGCTGGCTTAATAAAAGATACTTCCCTACAGCCTTTCTTGAGCTGATGTTTATATTATCACAGCTAAAACAACACTATTATTAAAAATATTATTGTGCCAGAAAAGTTATTTAGATTCTCCCTGTTGTATGCTATTTAAGCAGCAGAAAACAACAGGAACTGGTGCAATCTCACCAGCTGAATATCTTTTTTAGTTGTTAAGGGCTTTGGCAAAATGGGTCCTCAGCAGGGCCTTATCATGAGATTGTCGTAGCAATAGAGTGGGAAGCTCCCATTCCTCAGGCACTTCCAGACCCCACCGGATCTGCAGCTTACTGACTGCCCCTTGCTCACTTGGCGCCCGAGTTTCCAGTTCCTAATGAGTTGTGTCTGCTCTGCTGTGGCCGTGCCCATGGGCACTGGTGGGAGTACGCACTTGCTACCTCATCAGTGGTGTCGGAGGCTGCTCTACATCCTGGTTATGCCCTAGCAGCTACCCTTCTGCTGTTACACATTTGCAGCCCCACTTTTGCAGCAGGGGCAATATACCCGTACCCTGGTTCTTGGTTAGTGAAGGTCCTATTTTTGCTGCCTGCACAAGTGCATAAAACTGAACCAGCGCATGGACTTCAGAATGGGAATGTGATCATCCCTACTCATCATTATTTACTGGTAAATCAACAAGTAACTTATAAATTACAAATTATTGGTGTATCATCCATTAATTACTGGTGAATTTCTAGGCATAGGTTTTGACCATGAAACTAGCTGTGTCTCAAAGTGTGCTTAGACACAGTGAGAGCCCAAGCTAGCAATTCCTGATAGCAGTCTGGGTGTAACCCAAAGCATCCTGCTTTGGTAGGAAAGAGAATTTAGGTACATGGGATGTGAGACAGGTCTTGGCTCTTAGGTAAAGCATGGTTCCTAGTCTCTATACTTTTGTAGTTTAGGCGCAGCCAAAACAAAGATGGATCCAGCTAGAGGATGGAGGAGTGAGAGAAGAAGCTGCAGGTTTCCACAATAATAATAAAACTCATGCTTTGCACTAGAAAATTCATGCTGAATTAGCACATGCTGTTTACAGAGTAAGTCTCTCTCTCTCATGCATATAGCACATATTACATTGTGTGATAAACTTCTGAAATCTGTTTGTAGACAGCTACATTGTGCCACCTGGAGTTTTAATAAACCAAAAAAAAAAAAATTATTTTCTCTCTATCTCGTATTACTTTAGTTATGAATAAAGTATTCAGATTTTGAGAATGAATTTACTTCCATGAATCATGGATACAGAATTCATGAATAGATTTGCAAGTGTTTTCAGGAAGGCTTATCAGCTCTCCAGAAAGCACTATTAAATGTGTAATTTGTCAGTATATCTTGGAGGCTGGAAAAAGGAGGAAAAAATGATGTAGAGATGGGTACAAGAGTATTAAAGAAGTGGGTGTTCCTGAATATTTTAGAATGCTAATATTGTGGATAAGAATCACTAGAATTACCATTGCAGAGAAATTCAGAAAAACAAAATACAGTAAAAGTTGCTGTAAAAGTTCAGGGGTCTTGCTCCTCTTCTTTCTTTTCACTCCTGCCTGCCTCAACACCTATTTTGGTGATTTCACAGCCTTAATATATCTTAAGATTTTGACTAGCTGAAGTACATTTAAATAATTGGGTCTAAGGCTAAGGTATTGCTACACTGATCCTGGTGTTAAGGTCCTTCTTTTTGGAACATTTACTCTTTTTCATCATACACTTTTATCTGGGGAAGCCACTAGCTGAGATGACAAAATTTCCACATTGAAAATATATTTACCTTTTTTTTTTTATAAGGAAAAAAATGACTACAGCTATTTTACCAGTTTTAGAACATAGAAATATAAGTACAAATATGTTAATATAATTATATTAATTTTCTTAGTAACAAACAAAATATTGCCATTTTAGTCACTTGAAGAAAGATGCCTACTTTAGCATTATGAACAGCTCTTGATATTGATAAAGGCTTTCCAAGATAAGAAAATTTCCAAATGAACCTAGAAGAAACCCATCCTTTCAGAAAATGAATATGGCTTTCAGCTTAAACAAAGAAAAAGAACTTCTCATGCAGACGGGATCAGCAAGCATAAACCAATAAATTCTTACCAATCCTGTGAGAATCAAAAACTCTCACTTGAACTGCCAATTTGTACACTCTATCCCTTTTTTTTCCTTGGGAAAGTCAAATTATTACCAGTACTGCTAGTTTCAGCAGAGATGTTAAAAGACCATTTTCATTTCTTCCTACTAAAGTAGTGTGATAATTTATATGAAAGCAGAAGGGTTCAAAACTTATACATATAGCTATGATTTTTAAATATGGAAGATTCCCGAAGTACGACTACCATTAAACAGTCTAGCCGAATGACATCCTGTGGCACACAGACAACGTCTGCGAGCACCAGTATCTCATTACAAGATGGCATAGTAGTAAATGAGACCATGACTCTGCTGTGTGCATTGCCATATGGAGTGTCACTGATATGCATATAAAAGAACAAATAATACTGTATCCAATATACAAATTCTCTATTAGAGATATTCTTTTTGTTAAGTACTTGGTGGTGAATCCTTGGTGGTACTTGGCCATGAATCTGTCTCAGGCTTTTTTGGTCTGTGGCCCAGAATGAGCTGGCATAGCACGGCAAAGATAGTCGATAGTTTGCATCCCATCACGTTTGCCGAAGTACAGGCCTTGTGGTGATAGCACCAGTTTATTCTCACAAGGCAACCTTAGCCTTGTGGAACTACTTAAAAGAATGTGTGGATAGGTGACCTCAGCAAAGCTTTTAAATAACTTATTTTTCTGAAAATATGAAAGTTTTTTTTCTTTTATATTTGTGTTCATTTTATTTTAATTGCATTGGAGCAACCTACGTAGAAATCATAAAGATTAGCACAGACTGCAAAAGAGAAGAGTTAGACACAGACCACGAGAAACGTCCCATGACATTTAGCATCATCTGTGTAGACAATTAGCTGGCAAATGAGAGAGGAAACACTATTTCACCTATTAAAAATCATCACAGTGTACCTGGAAGCCTAGAAAGGGTATGCAGCTTCACAGGGGAACAAAAGGTGTGCACTGATTCAAGATCACTCTGTAGAGCAATGAAGAAGTACTGCTTCGTTACCTGTTATGGAAGACTTGGTATCTGATAATCTTTAGGGCACAGGTTCGTTAATGTTATATCACAGAGAAGTCCTGGCTTGCTGGCCAAGATGAGCCTTTCAGTCATGTGACAGACTTTAGCGGGGTTGTAGCCCCAATGATATAGTTATGAATTCCTACGCCATCAGCTTGGCTACATCAGTATTGTCATAGAGGCAATAAAGGCTCCAGCCTCAGGCATCCAGGCCTCACAAAATTGTTTTAGGAGAAAGAGATGGTGAGGAAGAGACGATGAGGAGGGGAGCGTGATGCAGCAACTCAGACACTGCTGTTGGGAGCAGAAGTGTAAGCTGAAAGCACAAAAAAAAAAAAAAAAAAAGAACGAAAAAAAGAAAAAAATGGAGAAACAGTCTCTAGCTAAATTTAAAGAAATCAATAGGGAATAGTAAAACCTAAGGAATATGAAGAGAACCCAGCAAGCTGTAAGAAGACCTTCCAAGTTACATGTACATCTAACTCAAGCACTGAGCCAGCAACTATCACATGCAGCTGTAATATAAAACAGAAGCAAAAAGATAAATCTGAAAAAATAAAGGAAACCAGAAGGAATGTACTAGTCCTAAAATATTGCATCTTTGCCATACATGCGAAGATGCTGTGAAGTGGCTTAGAAAGAAGTGTGAAAGTAGCCCTGAGTCAAAATCAGTAGCCCTTAGCACTTGTTCCGCTCCCGTGCTTGCAGAGGACACATTCCCAGACAGAACTGACCATGTGCTGCACTCACGGACAGGGAATGGCTCCACCAGCCCCTCTGTGGGCACTGCGTTGATGCGCAGGCTGTGCAAAAGCCATTAGAAAACACCAGCGTGAAGCTGCTACTGCATGCACGCGAGCCGCTCTAGTGCTTATCACTGGGACTGAAGACCTATGATCTGAGGATAAAGGCCAGGAAAGTCAGCCCTGGTGGCAGACACTTCAGGCATGCCATAATTTCTTCCGCGGTATTAAGCTGTCGAACGGGAGGGAGGTCTGTCAACACGCCACCAGTGTTGACAGTGTCAACACACCAAATAATTTCCTGTCGCTGAGAGGAGGCAGGCAATCCAGCAAAGCGTCTAGCAAGCCTGAATGTCACAGAGTTCAAGCTTGGTCAAACTGCTGGGAGCAAGTGCCACAAGAGATGAGGATGATGGATGTGTACAAGATCGGATTTTGCTTAGAAGCTGCTAAGGAGAAATCCCATCAGCGTTAAGAGGAGATGGCTACATTGTAGGATGAAGGCAGACTGCTTCTAATGGCTAGCTGTGAGTGAGGTGTTTTGGCATCTGCCAGGATTAGAGGAGCATGAGCTTTGGTAAGGGGGTTTTAGCAGTCACTTATTTTTGAAAGGGGCAAGGCAGAAAGAAAAAAGGAGCCTAAACTATGCCTGACTACTGCAGTCATCTTCCATTAGTGTGTCCCTCTGGATTTTGGAAAAGAAGCTAATTCTCAAGTTCCCTGGGCTGGGCTCCTCCTTCCTTTGGCTTCTCCTCTTATTCCCAACCCCTTTGCACCTAAACACTCTTATACCTCCCAGTGCACTTGGGGAGGGAGGATGCTCACATGCCCTCACCTGGAAATATCTGTGCCACTGACACCACAGCACAAGGTCGCTGGTCCTGCTGAGACCCAATCCTTAGTGAGGCCCAATGACCCTGACTTAGGCAGTGCTGCTGCTATTTTCCCCAAAATAATCTCAGTGTTTCCAAGAAAAAAAACGCAATTTTAAAATCTCCACCTGGAGGCACAGATGCATGGAGCAATCAACTTAATGGTTGGGCGTTACAAGTGGAAAGTAGCTTTTCATCTCTGTTGTGTCAATTTCTATTTTCTCCTGTCTCAGAGCAGCAGTTAAGATATTTTATTGCAAAGGGCTTCAATTAACTTTTTCAGCAGAACGAAAAAAAAAAAGAATTATTTTATCAGTTACATTTAACAGAAAACAATATTTTTTGACAATAGGTCAAGCAAGATATTTTCTTCTTTATTTCAAACACTAGTTATTACTTATAAAAGTTAATGATTTCAAATCTAAAATCAGAAGTACTGCTGAAGTTCTCACTGCCTTCTCATTTTCATTTCATGTTATTTTCTCTGGTGTAAAATGGACAATTAGTTTGGCAATCATTTACAAGAAAAGCGCTTGCAGGTACTTTAGAAGGAAAAATAAGTTCACAAATGTGAAAATATGGGAAGTCTCACCCCTATTTCGTTAATGAATGTGTTAATATACCTTCTTTAGGGAACTGCTCAGGGTGAAAATATGTAAGTTCCATTATTTTAAAAAACACACACACACCCTGTTTTATACTAATAAAAAATAAAATATTGTAGAAAATAATATACAGTTCACTGGGGCATCACTGACCTATTCCTTTCTCACTTATTAAGTGAATCTGAACACTGTGTCTGGATTGTATTGATCATGTTTTAAAAATGACAGGTGACCTCCAGATCAGTTCACACACCAATGTCTTTTAATGAAAAACAGTGTTGCTTGTCAGTGATGCCCTAAGAATTGAAATAGACATTGACAGGCAAGACCTTCAACTTGCTGTGTAAAACATGCAGATTTCACTGATTAAACTGATTTTTTTTGTTTGTTTAATGAGCTTTTATTGATTAGGTGTTTATTGCTACAGTAAGTTTAAGGAATCTACACAAAGCCATAGACAAGAATATGTAATGACTGCCATTATAACATAAAGCTTTTTCCACAGGTTTATAAGCAGGTTAATGGTTTTTTTTAGCCATAAAAAATGCCCTCATTTACTACAATACAAAGTGTACAAGTTTGTTTCTTTTTTCTATTTTGAAAAAACGCATATGAAATTTCTATCAGTAAACAAAATAGGATGCTGTGTTAAAATATGCTGAAATAGCTCACTATTTCTAACATAATTTAGCAAGATTAGTTCTGGAGGAGTCAGTAGAGTCATAGTACGTCAAAAGTTTGTTAGAGGTTTTTATTTTTTTGGAAGATGAAAAGAAAAAAAAATGATCTATCATTTAGGCAACACTTATAATATTGTTACATGCATGTGGGTGGTCTACCTTAAATAGAGCAGCAGTGCAGAACAAATGCTTGCTTTAGAAATAGTGGGTATTATATACACTTTCTCAGTGTGCGATTTTGCCATTTTGACTTCCTTTGCCTGCGTAGTACTTTAGTATGAAGTACTATTCAGAAAATAGAGTCTTAGTCACAAGTACAACAAGAGTTCACTAAATACGAGCAAAGGAGGAAAAATCAGATTACTTGTAATCATTCCCTACTTCTTGAGTTACCCTGTAATGGAATTTTCCTCCTTTTTTTAAAGAGAAAAATAAATATTATAAAACACTCATAGAAGATTATAATTGAATCTAGGTTGAACCACATTAGCAACTGTTCCAGTTTACTACGATAATGCTTTTTTAAAACCTCTATCACCAAAATGATTTGCTTCAAAAATATTTACATTTCCTCTCACCTTCATCTTTCTTTGAATTAGATTATTTTTCTCTATGTTTCACCCTCATAACTGTTAATGCAAATATTGTCTTGTCCTGGACCCAGAGAGTACTCCTGTGAGAGGTCATAGAGCAGCACTTTCCAGATTGACAATTATTGTGTAGAACTCATACTTTGTGTGATTGTGATTTATATCACATATATTTACTTTTATTGCACTGCAGCTAAATCTGAAATAGCTCAGACTCTGTACTGAACTGTGCTTTTTTCCTTTTGTACAACATAACTCATACGATTTCCGACCTAATGTATTCTCACACTATTCCACATAAAACCTATTTATTCCATTTTAAATCCCATATTTTAGGAGTTCAAGTGAGGCCATGCTCATCACGTATTAACTCTGATGAAGGGATGAATTTCACCCTAAAACTCAGCTGATGACATTCAGACCATATATTTCATCCAAGACTAGCACATGCAAACACTGGACACATTTGTCCATGGCTCTAGACAGGTTAGGACAGACAGAAGCCTCCCTCTGGGCAATCCGACCTGGGCAACCACGGACCCACCCAGACGTTGTACAATTGCATTTATCCTGCGCCTGATATTTTGCATCTCTGTTATAGCACTCGTTAATGTGTGTGGAGCTTAAACCAGACCCAGTTTAAGTCAGACCAGCTTAGAAAACAGGCAAAGTAAATTACTGTTTATCTGCGTGTGAGTAACCATATTCAGAGCTGCAGAGGGCAATTCAGACTGTTTACTTTTTAAGTGTCACCACTTGCAATATGCAAATCAGTGGTTACATTACCTTTACCAGTCTTGTTATGGTGCTCACTCTAGAGGTAGAAAATCTGGGTTCCAGACCCACCTCCTTTTATAGCCTAGGAGAACTTGTATTAACAACGAGACTGTTCTAAACTCAAGACTCACAGCTAGAATGCCTTTCTTTTCTTATTCTGGGGAGACATCATTTCAGCCTGGGATGTATCAGTGATCACAAATAAGGAGCTTGTTTCTGTCACCTGGTTAAGACAGGCTACCTGGAAGAGAACAGTACTGGCTCCTGGTCCTTGCTTCAGGTACTACTTTGCATTTTCCTTTGCCACTAATAGGTAAATGGCACTGGGGACAGGAATGAGAAACGTGATATCCCTTCCCTTTATTCTACTGGGAAATATTACCATTTCTGTGTGGCACAAGCAGATTACTTCCTATTTCAATGAAAGAAAAATAATCTCAGTGTATCAGAAAATAAACACCACAGAGAACACAATGATTCATGTGTGATTTGTGTGATATATGTTTGCATCTTTAGCAAACTGTAAATTTCTTGCTAATCTCATAATGAGAGACAGAAGCAAATTCAGGAAGTTTAATAGTGGCCCTGAAATTAAAACTGCTGACAAACTCAGCAATATTAAGAAAGGAAAATGTGCAAGAAATAAACCGTCTCAGATACTGTCAAATGCTATACACAGTCTTGAAAAATAATTCTACATCAACAAAATGCCAAAATGCTGGCCCAGCAAAAGTCCTCTGAGAAAGTTTTGTAAAAGCATATGTTTTTAAGTTTTTCCAGTAATGAGAAAATGATGCTTTAGAATTTATAGGCAGGTGAATCAATTAATTAACAAACTTCTTTCTATCATTTCCAGGTTTAGAGTAGTTTGAAAATTCATTTGAAAAATATTATTTTATACTTGAAAAAGAACAGCATTTTCATGACCTTTCATTATACATTTTTTCAATTTTACTTGTATAATCACCATTTCTAAAGCAAACAATTCCATTCTGCATCTTGGAAGTAGCTGAGAAAATTATGTTACATACTGCTTGATTCTAAGACAATGACCAAAGTTAAGTAAAGGCCCTTAACTTGAACATGAAGGGGGGACTTCATAATGGAACTGTGTACGTAAATTAATTTTAATAGTTATTTCATTCTAACTAGTCACTGCAACTGAAGAGACGCTATCTATTGAATTACTAAAATTAGAAAAGGTAGGGATTTAGAAGGGTCCCTGTCAAAATTCTGATGTTATACAAATCTAACTTGGATATATTTACAAGATACAGTACAGGTAGAAGAGAGGAGGCAAAGTTTCCACTTGGGGATGGAAAAATATTTAAGTACTGATTTCTTCACAGATTTTTCTCTTAACTTTTTCTATTTAAAAATCAAAAATTCAAATTATAATAATTGACCTAAAATTACTGGATATTTTTCAGACTGCCATACAGATGCAACCAGCTGGGAAAAAAAAGGCCTTCCTGGCTTTTATAAAGATCAACACTTGGACTTAGGAAAGCCTAAATCTCTCTGATTCTCTCTCCTTGTCACAATACAAGAAGATTAAGGCTTATTTTCAAGTACATTTCATAGATTTTAATTTTTCTATAAATACAGTAGGTACATTATTTAAATGGCTTCAGAATGTATAAGCGTGCTAAGTCTTTGCACACCACTTTCTGCCCTCAAAAGATTGAAAAAACACTGAGTACACTATGTATGCTGATAAATTTGCAGCAAGTGAAGAAAGAATCATTGGAGCTAACAACTAGGAAGGATCATTGCCATGGCATCTTGAGCTACATGAGGATTAAAAATAGAGATGTAAAAAAAGTAAGACAGGGAAGTTGGCTGTAGAAAGGGAAACAAAATAAATTCCAAGAGGACTATACCTTTCAGCTACAACAGAGTTTGTGAAACAGTGTTAAATGAGTGGATAAACAAGAGCAAGAGTAGTTTGAGCAAACAGGGGGAAAAAAATACTGTTTAGAATTTCAACACTTACACTTGCAACAAACCCTGCTAAATATCTGTATGTGTTAGTATCCATTTCCCCTGCTTCTTTACACCCTAAGCTTCTAACGTATTTTTGCCTGTTTTGTTTAGCTTTTATTTGACACACCAAATGTCACAGGTCTCATCTGGAAAATTAATTACAGTTTTAGACCTGCTTCAAATTGACAAATTCAGGCACTACAGAGTGGCACAAAGATCATAAAATTGTCTTTAAAAAGTCATGAAATTAAATAAATAAATAAGAGATCTCTGTGTTAGTTGCTATCTCATTTTTGAGCTATTATTTTACACTTGCTTTTTACATTAGGCTTTTTCCCATAATCATGACAGCTATTTTTGAAAAATGAATAAATAAATGAAATATGAAACTCTTAGATGAAGTCAGCAGTCAGAGTTTAAGATTTTATTGAAATATTAAAATTGTGAGAGCTGATAATTTGCTTACTGAAAGAATAATCTTTACTTTTATGGTATTATTTTAAGAATTTGAAAATTTTTAAAGATCAGTTGTGAAGACTTTAGCTACGGTTGGCCAAGCTTATTGGTTTCAAAGAACTGAGGTCAACACATATTGCTAAAGGTTTCTCACCCTGAAGTTATTGTATGTCTGCGCATAATTAATTTGAATCACAGAATCACAGAAGAGTTGAAGTTGAAAGGGACCTCTGGTCAAAACCTCCTTCTCAAGTGGGGTCACCTGGAGATAATTGCCAGGAGCACGTCCAGATGGCTTGACTATCTCCAAGGATGGAAAATCCACCACCTCTCTGGACAATTTGTTCCACGGCTCAGTTGCTCCCACAGTAAAGAAGTTGTTCCCCATGTTCAGATGGACCTTCTTGCATTCTGACTTGTGCCCATTGCCTCCCATCCTGCCACTGGGTGCCTCTGAGAAGAGTCTAGCTCTGTCTTTTTTACACTCTCCCTTCAGATATTAGTAACAATTGATAAGATCCACTCCCCCACAAACACACACCCCAAGTCTTTTCTCCTCCAGGCTGAGCAGTCCCAGCTCTCACAACCTTTCCTCATCCTTAATCATCTTCGTAGCCCTTCACTGGACTCTCCAGTGGCTCCATGACTCTCTTGTACTGGGGAGCTCAGAACTGGATGCAAAACTTGAGATGAGGCCTCACCAAGGCTGAGTAGAGGGGGAGGATCACCTCCCTTGACCTGCTGGTAATACTCATCCCAATGCAGCCCATTAACTTTCTTGGACATGCCTCCCTATATGCAAGACTTGCCTTGGCTGAATTTTATGAGGTTTCTCTCTGCCCAGCTCTAGCATGCCCGGGTCCCTCTGAATGGCAACACAGCCTTCTAGGGTATCAGACACTCCTCCCAGCTTCATACCATCAGCTAATTTGCTGAGGAGACACTCTGTCCCTTCATACAGGTCACTGATGAAAACGTTGAACAGGATGGGACCCAGTACTGAGCTCTGGGGGATGCCACTAGCTATAGGCCTCCAACTATAGCTAGTGATTGATGACAACCCTCTGAGCTCTGCCTTTCAGCCAGTTCTCAATCCACCTCACTGTCCACTCATTTAACCCACACTTCCAGAGCTTCTCTAGCAGAATGTTATGGGAGACAGAGCTTTACTGAAGCCAGATAATCTCCACTGCTCTCCCCTCATCTACCCAGCCAGTCTTCCATCACAAAAGGATCTCTGGTTGGTTAAGAATGTTTCCCTTTTGTGAATCCATGCTGACTATTCCTGATCACCTTCTAATCCTTCATGTCCTTGGAGATGGCATCCAGGATGAGCTGTTCCATTACATTTCCAGGGATGGAGGTGAGGCTGACTGGCCTATAGTTGCCTGGATCCTCCTTCTTGCCCTTTTTGAAGACTGAGGTGATACTGGCTTTCTTCCAGTCCTCAGACACCTCTCCTGCTCTCCATGACCTTTCAAAGATGATGGGGAGTGATCTAGCAATAACACTTGCCAGCTCTCTCAGCACTCATGGGTGCATCCCATCAGGGCCCATAGACTTGTGGATGTCAGTTTTACCTGAATGGTCTCTAACCCAATCCTCCTTGTCCAAGGGAAAGTATTCCTTTCTCTAGACTTTCTCCCTGGTTTCTGTGGCCTGATACTCCTGAGGACTGATGTTAGCAGTAAAGACTGAAGCAAAGAAGGTATTCAGTGACTCTGCCTTCTCTGTGTCCTTTATCACAAGGGCTTCTGTCCCGTTCAGCCATAGACCCACATTTTGCCTAGTCATCCTCTTACTACAGATGTATTTGAAGAAGCCCTCCTTGTTGTCCTTGACATCCCTTGCCAGATTTAATTCCAAATGGGACTGGCCTTCCTTGTTGCATCCCTGCATATTTGACAATGTTCCTATATTCATCCCAAATGACCTGTCTCTGCTTCCACCTTCTGTTCACTTCCTTCTTCTGTTTAAGTTTTGCCAGGAGCTCCTTGCTCACCCATGCAGGTCTCCTGCCCCCTTTTCTTGACTTCTTACTCATTGGGATGCACCTTTCTTGAGATAATTTGCATTTATTATGGAATATTGCCAATTATATAAAGATATGGATTATTTTAGAAAGAAATATTAAAATATTGTCTATTGAGATTCACTTTCTAACTACATCTCCCAGAACACAAAAGAATTGGAACACGCTATGCTAAGTGATTTAGTGATTTCCCCAATGTCTTTGTGCACTTTCTGTTTATGGCTAGAGATTACAATAATCAGTCTTTCTTTTTGTTTTCTTTTTTCTTTTCTTTTCCTCTATACAAAAGCACTAGAAATACTGAGCTTTTGGAGAAGACGAGAAGTCATCCTGCAGTCCAGGTTATAAAATTTCTTTAACCATTTACGTTTTATAGAGTTAAATAAAATTGTTTTCAGGTTGTAAAATAGAAGCCCTGAATCCTGCTGTGATGAAACTGCATAGATATCCAACGTATAACATTGATCCATCTTAAACACGTTTTTATTTCTTTATTTAAATAGTAATGTGTATGGTTTCAGGCAACTAGTTACACAGCTGGCTAGGTGGTTATGGAATACCTAAAAAAAAAAAATCTGTCTGGAACGTCAGGGTGACGCAGACTGGAACAGCCTGGTGGGAAATCGGCATTCCACAAACGATACTCACTGGATAGTGGTTGTCTGAGCAGCGTATAAATTTTTGGTTTTGCTCTGTCAATCCCCAAGTGGATTGGCACTTGCTGTTTCATAACTTCCTCCTTTGTACCACAGAAATTGTCAGAAATGGATTAAACAATTAAACAATCATAGTCAAGCTTGGTTCTACTTGCTATAAAAGCAAGCAAGTTCTGTGTGAAGGACTGCTTCATTTGGGATGCTTGTTACCAGAGTTAATTTTTTCCAGCCAAAAACTTATGCTCATATTCTCAGTGGAAAGATCAACAAAAGAAGTATTCTCATCTCTTTTTTAATACTTTCTTTTTTTTAATGCTTTTCTATGCAAAAGCATCAATTGCTGTTGGTAGCATTATGGTTGTGCACTTAGAAATTTATCTGAAGCCAGAACCTAGAGGAATGCATGCGGTTTATAAGCATCTTGAATATATTTTTGAAAGTACAGCTTAGCTTACACAATTTATACCTTATATAAGAATGACAAGTAAATAACTAATCTTGAACAATATTACATATATTATTCACCTAGAGTAGAACCTCCTTCATTTTAATATTAACTGCAGTGGATCATTCTTCTGAGATATACTTCTATTTTCAGCCATTCTTTGTAGTACTGTATGGTTATATCCAATTTAGCAGCACAGAAGGAAACTACTGTAAACACCACAATCCATATAAGAAAAGTAAAAATAATTTACAGAGTTTCTAATCTAAGAAACAAAGCTGCGAGTGACCAAATGGTACTACACATGGAGAGTTCAGCTATACAGGTCATGCTGTGTTAAAGATTTACTGTAAAAAAAGGGGGGGGGGGGAGAGGGAGGAAGGGAAGAGTAAAAAAGTGGTTTAAATATCAGTAACTGGTCTCCTCATACATTCTGCCTGCCAGGAAATTTGTCTGGGGAAGCTGAACATTTTCCCAGTTAAGCTATATAGGCACAATTCCTATCTTTTGAAATAAATCATCTACAGGAGTGTCTTTGCAGAAAAAATCTTTACAGTGATTAAAATGTAATTGCTCACTGGGAACTTGTTGCATAATTCAGTATCTGTCTCAATAATGGGAACAAACTGTATGGTTTGAGCATGCTTTTAGATGCAGATTGAGCTCTTTTCTATATCCAAGATGAAAAGCAGCCTTGGACTTGCCTGATAACTGCATTTGATTTTAGAATGAAAGTAGACAGATAAATTGGGAAAGCAAAATTTCAGGATCAAAGCTCTATCACAGAATCTTTTACAAACCTGAGAAACAGAATACAATGGTTAAGGTGCTTTTATTCAAAGGTTTATCAAAAGTGGATGCTTGATTTTAGAGACAGATTCTCTTTATCCTTCAGCTAGTGCAGAGTGAATGCATCCTGAAGATAAAAACTAGATTAGAAGAGGAAAATAGCCATGCTCAGAAAAGTCTTTTGCTTGCTCATTCCTGAGGTCACAGATGTAAACTTCAAAGGAAGGTATTTATATCTCTTGTACTTTAATATATTATTGTTGTCTTTGTAACCCCTCTGCCAAGGGTCATTAGGAGATCAGGTCTGATGATGCTTAAGGGGACTCTATTTAAAAAACTATTTTATTAGACTCAGTTTCAGTCTATCATCTTTATTTTCTATTCCAAGTCTTTGGAAAAATAAAATAGAAAAGAGAGAAGAGGGAAAAGGGAAAGGTAAGGGATCTCCAGTATGCCCTTTTCACTTCACTGATACATATTATGATTAAATCAGTATTTAGATAACCCTAACCACTCACCTTTAAAGCTATTCTTTCATTGCTAGACAGTCCTAGCGAACATGAAAAAGAAAATAACTTTTTGTTTATATAAAAATGAAAGGGGTAAATAAAATTTCAGAAAAATAAATGCTCAATATCCGAAGTATATACATGCATATAATTATGCAGATCACAGCCTGGTGTTCTTATTTGTAAAATTTTCAGATTCTCAGAAATGTTATGTGAACCACAAATATACAGATTAAGACCTGCAGCTTGGCACTTACAAACACAACTATCACTTTGCTCTAGCCAGGGTCAGTCACACTAGGTCCTCAAAAAGCCAATTCATCAAGTGCAATCTTAGGAGTTACTGCATGCATAGCTGACCTCTAAGCTTATTTCAGTATTCTGAGAAAGCTAAGATAGGTGGAAGAAAATACTTCGGGTTTTCTTACATTTCTTTGGTGAGAAGATATGCCCTAAATTGTGAAGCAGCTGGAGTTTTATATAGGCTGATGGTTTCCTGCCCAAGCATGTTGCATTGTCTTTGTGCAGATGGTAAAACACACATGCCTGGGACCAGGTCATTGTCTGCTGGGCTTTGAGGCTGTTTCATAGCAACTAGATGCAGTGATGTTCCTACAGCTGGTGATATCTATGAGAGAGAACTCTAGAAGCCCTCCAAATTAATTGTGTCCATGAAATGTCCAGCTGTAGTTGCAAACACATCAGATATTTCCTGAACTCTACCTCTGCCCTATCTGGCTTCAATATCAGGTGCCAAACTCTTTTACTGTTTTTTGAGGTCTGGTTTACTTTGGTGGTATTGGTTATGTTTGCTAAAGAAGAGATTGAGTAGTATCAGTGGTATGTAGATGTTGCTGGCTCTGGAGACTGTATCGCTTCATAAACTTATATGTAAATTACGTTACTTGTTATATAGGGCCAGATCTGCACAGTGTCCAACAGTCTCCTCTTGGCTGCCACTCCATATAAACTCACGTTTGTGGATATAGCTGTTTGCAAGTACAGATGGTCTTTAGGAAGAAGAAAAATCTGTGCAGTCCCTGCTGCTTTCTCAGCAGGAAAAGGCTTGAATTTCAACTTCCAAAGGGAAGTCACTGAACATACTAAACAGACCAAGAGGAAATAAGGTAGGGAACTCACTTCCCTTAACCTCAGTGATATTAGGTGAAGGAGTTCAGCAATTGAATAGATAGCCTCAATATATGGAATATGATTTAAGCTAGCCTGAATAGAGAAAGGTATAACAATACCTATCAGCTTCTTCCTTGAGAATTTATTTGTTCCACTACGTGCTTTCAGGCCAATTGATGGACTTCAACAGTTCTGGTCACCTACTGTCTAATCTGAATGACACAAGCAATTTTTTACAGATCTGCAAAAATTTCCAACATAATTATTCTGTGACTTTGCAAATGTCAGTTGTGTTAAGGAACTGTTGGTGTTAGGAGTTCTGAGAAGTAACCTTAAATAATTTTGACAGAATAAAATGAACAATTTATTTAATCAAACAGAAAACAGGGTTTGGATAATACAGAGTTGGTGGTAAACAATATAAGAAATAAGAGTTTTTCCTAAGGAAAATGAATGCTTTTCATCATTTTTTTTAAATAAATCTCAATTTGAAGAGTACTGCTTACCTAAATGTCTCCTCTCCCTTTAGTCTTATTTCTTTCCATTTAACAATAGTGATTTGAGTCACAGCTGTTTCAGTGGAAAAACCTACTCCATTTCAATGCAAAGAAGTAAATCTATTTAAAACAACTTCAGCGGTAGATTAAACTAATCTATTTCACTTTGCACAGAAATGGACGGGAAATTAACATGATCAGTTATGGCATCTCAGCTGTGAGGCTGGTAACAGGCAGCTGGGAGGGATAATTTCATAAACTATTTCAGCTAGAGACATAAGAGCACTTCTGCTTGTACCCTGACATATTGAGAAGTCATGTAAATGCTTAGCGGGAACACTAGTTATAGGGCAAATGAATTTATTTATGTTTACATATAATTAATACTCAAATCACCACAAACCTATTGTGAAAGTGGATTGAATCTTGCAAATCACTAGGGATATTTGGATCCTCAGGGAGAACTTCTAGTGAAAATGCATCTGGTCACAAATGTATATCAAGTCATGAAAATGGAGTGTATGAGGCAGAGAACAAGGTTTACTTGGAACAAATGCAGAAGCACTTTTAACTATGCAAAAAGAGCTAGCACAAGGAGTGTGATATCAAGAAGTAAGAAAAGCAAAAATCAGTGATCGATCCTCTGTCAGAAGTTGAATATGATGTTTGCTTGCTGTAACCAACTCAATGGTTACACAAAAACCTGAAGGATATGGTTCAGTTATCTTCAGATAGCTGATGTCTAATCAT
Organism: Rhea pennata; assembly: GCF_028389875.1. Lineage (NCBI taxonomy): Eukaryota > Metazoa > Chordata > Aves > Rheiformes > Rheidae > Rhea > Rhea pennata. The sequence goes on from NC_084663.1 coordinate 162,927,743, forward strand.
AGATGTCTAACTCTTTGGGATGCCCTAGAATATCCTACCTGGCATTCAGCTGCTGCCTGATAAGGGTGCAGATCTCACATGGGTCCTGTGCCATTTTTACTAGTCTTGCTAGGTAGCTTAGAAACACCAAAATATCTGTAAAGGCACTCAGTATATTCCATTTAGACAATTTAGATATCTGAATCTGGAGCTGTATTCCACCCAAATGCCTCTGCCAGGGAGAAATACTGGATAAAACCAGGAGGGAGATTTGGACTCCAGGCAAGGGTTTAATTTTTGGGGAATGTTTTATGAGTGACAAATCAGCTCTCAGCAAAAGAATCCAACTCAGATCTGGGATTGTCTGATCTGTGGAAACAGTCCAAGAGTCAATAGTGTGTTATTGTGACTAAATACTGCAAAGATATGAAAACTTAAAATGAATCTATGAATTTCCAGCTGTGTGAGAAAATTTTTGTTTGGTTTGCTTAATGCATGCACAGTACAAGAGACTCTAAAACCTTGGTATATGCAATCTGAAACAAATGCTAAAAGAGTAAACTTCAAAACAAATAGATGATCACAGAATCACAGAATTACAGAATGGTTGAGGTTGAAGGGGACCTCTGGAGATCATCTAGTCCAACTCCCCCAGCTCAAGCAGGGTCACCTAGAGCGTGCTGAACCTTTAGCTTTTTCCTTCCTTGTGGAGAAGAGGAATTTTCCCCAATACTTCAGTTTTCTGAGTGAGTTTCTCAAGAGAAGATTACCATTCACCTAGAACAGAAGTACTGCTCTGACTGTATTTACACACTTTCAGTTTTCTCTTCACTCCAAATGCTGTCACATTAAACACTTATTTCACCAGCTAAGGTATGTTAGGCAACTAGAATAGGTACAGAGGAATTTAGGGCTGATATTTTACTAAGATGTAAGACTCTCTATAGCTAAGAACTGTCTTCAGGAATTATATTGTGATATCAGTAAGTAAATCATAATTTCATGTAATTGTGTGAAATGATCTTTTGGTATTCAGTAGTTGTACCAGTGGAGATCTATATTAAATGACCTTTGTTTAAGTCAGCGTCCTTCAAATTTGATGAGAAAATTTTGAAAGAAATGCATGTACTTACAGACTGCTGTATTGTTGCAGCAAACCATAGTCTTGGAATTAGAGTGAATGTATATATTTTTAAAACTTGTTAGGATCCATTCATTGATTTGACATCTTTGTCAATACAATGAAACAGGGCAGGGAATTGGCTGCACAGCCTACTTAGATGGAACTTAGTTTGTTGAGTCTTTGGAATGCAATGGGGATAAAGTGAAAAGAAAAGGTGTAGTGGTGCCAAAACATACACAGAAACCTCCTGGAAATTTTTATTCATCCTGAAGAACCACGTTCATTACTGTGGCAAGGAATTCTTCTTGGCTAATTAGCAGCCTGTACAAGGTCAGTTATTCCTGAGCATCACAGAGCACATTCTGCTTGCCAATGTGCCTTGGTTGTTGTAATTATTATTATTACTGCTATTGCTACACCTTTATGCAGTAAAATACACTATTTTTTCTTGAAAATAAAAGCTTTCTTGAAAAGTTGCTGTAACAGTGGGATACTATATGACAAAAACATCATTACACCAGCACATAAAGTATTATTTGAAGCCAAATATCTGGGGTTGGACTAAGCTCTGCAGTGGATATTATGTTAGCTGCTGAATCAGCCTGGGCATTCTTCAGCTTACCAAAATCTGAAATCTGCATTTGTTCAGCTGACTAATTTTCCAGATTTATTGCCTATATTAATTATAAGTCCATTAACTATAATAGACATTTAGATATCTTATTCACATGTAGGAACCTACATTCAAGTGTCCTCAGTTTGGAGTCACTTCTTATCTCTACAAGATGAATATCTGTATCTGATCTTGTTACTAGATTGTGAATGGGGTTCAGAGAAAGAAATATGTAAGGAAAACTAAACTAAACCCCAAACCAAACCAAACCCCAAACAAATTAAGGTAAGCCAAAAATGACTTAGAAGAGCAACTTGCTAAAAATCCTGAATCTATAAATTTGCCTTTTCCATATATAGAATTTATTCCTTTAAAGCACATTGAAAAGAAGGAGGCGGGGTCTGAAGGGCCAATAGATGAACAAGATGTAAAGATAAAGCTCAGAGGAAATAAGGAATAGCTGTGAAGTTAAGTGAATGCATTACATTGATAGTCACCATTATAGAAGTAAGGAAAATGTCAACACCTCACTTTTTTTTTTTTAGTTAGTTAGAGTATATAACTTAATACTTGACGCTACCATTAGGATTAGAAGAATGTAAAGTGGCAAATATAGCTCCACTTTTTCACAGTTATAAATTCAGCAAAATTGAATATTCTTCTAGTATATTAAAAAAAATCTAATTATAAAAGCTAAGTATGCACACAGATGAGTCCTGCTTTGTAGAAGTAGGATATCTCTCATTAAAAATCACATGAACAAGCATATTCTTATTGGCATCATATATTTTAAATTTTTGAAGAGATATTCTTGGGTCTCCTTTAAAAGATCATAGGAACTATATAGGAAACAAACAGTAAAATAAACAGCCTATTTTCACAGTAGGAGGCATTCAAATTAGGTCCCCCTTTTCCCCTAGTGTTTGTTGTTCAGTTTTGTCATTAATTATCTGGAGGAGAGGGTTAGTAGTGGGAATAAAATCTGCTGATCACCTTAAATTATTCAGGGTAATAAAAGTAAAAGATGACTGTGAAGATGTGCAGAAGGATGTCAAAATATTGACTGACTAGGCAATAAAATGGCAAATGAAATTCAGTGTTGATTAGTGCAAATTAGTACACATAGGAAAACAAGCCAAACTATGTACAATGACTGGTTCTAAATAGCTATTGCCACAGAGGGATGAGATCTAAGAATTACTAAAGAGAGTTCTATGACCATTTCGATTTAATGTTCATCAATTAAAAAAAGGAAATCTCAGAAATTATTAGAAAATGAACAGAAACAAAACAGAACAGATTATTATGTCACAAAGTACTGAATCTTGAATGGTATATTGACTTCTGATTTCCCTCTATGAAAAAAATATTGTAGAACCAGAAGAGGTACAGAAAAAGTAGACAATTATTGTTGAAGATTTCTATACGTGGTGGTTTCCATATAAGGATACATTCAATATGCTATACCTCTTTCAAAGAGATAGCTTGAAAATAATATGAAAAAGAATTACCTGAATGGGAAATGGAATAGGAAATTCTTATTCAGGCAGTTGTAGAGCAAGAATTATAGGTCATTTGGTTAGCAGGTATTTAAAAAAATACACATATGCACAAAAAAAAAGGAAAAAAGAAATTGTACATACTTAAACCGTGACATGCATTGAACCAGAAGTTTAAAAATGATTAAAGTCATGAAAAAAAATCCATCAGTAGCTATTAAGTATAAATATGCAATGCTGAAATCAGCTGCAGGTTACTAGAAGCAGGGAGTGTTTCTCGCAGGCTTGTATTACTGTACTGTTCCGATCCTTTACATCTCCCTAAGCATTGCGTACAGGACCCTGCTAAGAGACACGTTACTACATTAGACATGTGATGTTACAAACTAGGCGGAACCAAAGTAGCTGTTCTCATATCTGCACTCAGAAAATAATTAAATGTTGGCATTAATAGTGTTGGACCGAAGATCCATCCACCAAAAAATCCTCTCTTTGAGGGGGAAGCTTCCGAGGATGGGGAGGAGTCTGGGGCCATTTTGGGCTGGCACCTTCTGACTGCTGCAGATGAAGGAGATGCGGGTTTCCTTCTGCCTTTCACCACTCTCCCCAGCTCCCAGAAGAAGAAGAAGCAAGAAGATGTTAGTCAAAAGCAGATGCCTGAGAAAGAAGGAAATAACGGGGAAAGCATTTAATGATAATATTTCTCTGGAATACTCCCTCAGCCTGAAGCAATTTTGGTCTCTAGGATTTCTGAGCAAAAGTAGTGTCTTTCAGTTTAATAGCCCTGACAGATTTTCCTTCTATAAATACATCCACATCCCAGACCAAATCAGAGCTGCACTCAAAACAGGGAAAGAAGGAGTGCACAAGTGATTTAAGCTGCCTTCACACCCCAGTGCCCTGATCTTAAAGCATAAACTCGCACGGCTGAGAGCAGCTGCAGAACATTAGGATCCCCTCCAGCTCCTGCGCTAGTGCTGAGGCTGGGAGGATTGCGCAGCCTCACGCTGCTGGCCGTGTGCCGTGGGAGCAGTTCCCTGGTTAGAGGCCTTCATTAGTTCTCTTTGTGAAAATAAAGAAAAATAATAAAGTGTTTTGGCTGTGATATTTTCTTCTCTTAGGAATGATATCAGAACTCTTATTAGTGATTGTATGCGCTGACCTCTTTTGCCTCTTTGGAGGATGACAAGATTTGCAGAAAGGCAGTCAGTAATAGTGTGCACAGTGGAAGCAGCCCAAACTATAGGAGCAAAGATTTTGGAGCAAACACAACAAAAAGCAGACTGAAAACACAGTGAGAAGCTGCTTGTGGTTGCACAGTTTGTTCTTTTAAATAAAAGGCTAGTTACCTTGTAGAAGATTGAGTTTTCTCACATTATTAACTGAGAGGTGGTACCTGCTGTTGTGTAATATGTTTCACCCAACAGTCCAGGAATTGAGGGACCAGAGCAGTCTTCCCTGCTTCATTAGAACAACCGAGGGCTTTTATTTTTGGCTTGAATTTAAAATGGAAAAATATCTTAACTCATAATTGTTTTAGCTGTTCATATTGAGGCAGAAGCCAGACCAGGAAGGCTTATTCTTGCTTCTGCTTTAAATCTGCCAATTAATTCCGCGTTTCATTGACTCAATTATGTTATGTTTATTACAGAAACACTGTTTTACTTCAAAGTTAATGATGTCCCATTTTCCCACTTTTCCATTTTAGGATTTTTTTTCCAGAATGTTTGATTGTTGAAATAAATACATGGATATATAAAACAAACATAAGCAAGTTAAGCACCAGATAGAGAATCCGCACTCACATTGTATAAATGCTCTACTTTGGCATACTTCTGCAGCAGAGTGGTGATAGAGGGTGGGCCTTACGCTACTTGGCTGAGCTGAATTTGGAGACTAAATTCTACTACTTGTCTATTTCATAGATGACAATTGGTATAAAAGTACCTGAAAAATCTCTTTCTCTGAGCTGCATCTACTTTGGTAGTTGAAAACCTTTGCTGCAGTGCAAGATTTATGCTCCTTCAGGACAAATAGTTCCTTAAGGACCAGATCCTCTGACCTTGCAGTAATTTTGAACTGAGGTTTGGTGCAAAGCTTTTACATGATGTTTCACTTTGGATCAATCTGTTTACAGCCTTACTGGCAAAAGGAGAGAACGACACCCCAGACTGGAAGTATAAATCTGGATGTGTAAAATCCAAACTGTTGCTCTGTGAGCCAGCTCTCATCCAAATATAAGCCGTGCATGCACATTACTCATAACATGATAGTGGCCTAGTGCAGTGACCAGGTAATAATGTAATCAGCAACTTGCTAGGGTGCGGCAACAGGGCTGGTACACCCAGGGTGCATTTAGGCCCATGCTATTAAGTCAGCCTGGCACAGCACCTTGGATCAGGTCTCTGTTAACTCAGGTGCTGTTACACTCAACTCTGTAGTGCAAGCCAAGCACGGCTGATGTCTTTTCCCAACAAACAAGAATTACTTGCTTTTAAAATCAAAGGTAATGTATTTTTGCATCTTTTTTTTTTTTTTTTTTTTTTTGCACCATCTTGCATTTATGTTTATGTTCCTACTTTATGTGCTGCCATAAACCTTATTTGCATTATGAGTCAGTTTTATTCACCAAATTCCTTGTTTATACACCATTGATGATGCCCATATAATAGAATAGGGTTTTATTTTGTTTAGGTTTTTAAATGTTGCCATATAAAACTGAGACAGTCAGGTATTCTATATTTAATATACTCTTAGTTCATCTATATATGCAATATTTCTGTAATTTAATCTCTTTCTTGATATTCAAGTAGCAAACCACAAACACTCTATAAAATATAACACAAGAGCACTCCTTGAATAGACAGTACAGGGAAAAATTTACATTGTGGCACTAAAGAGAAGAGAACATTTATTACTTAACGTTAAGAAGGAAAACAATATTTGAACATGATAGTTAGAGGAAAGCATAGTGAATCCTTTATCTGTGTTTTTCTATAATATTACCTATATTTTAATAGTATTACAGATTCCTGACTAACAATGAAGCCCAGAAAAGGGCAGAAGAGCTCATCTTTTATGTCTTGTATTTCACCAACATTTTCACTCTGAGATGAGCAATCTGGTACACCTATAACGCAGGATGAAGAACATGATGGTATAAAATCTCTCTTCTAAGAACAGCAGTGTTCCCAGATTTCAAGAGGCTGATATTTGCTGATCTCCTTAAAGCCTTAGATTCCACAGTTGTATGAAAATCTCACCTTTCAGTAAAACAAATCCCTAACCTTCATATAACATAGAATCAGAATCACAGAATCAGTAAGGTTGGAAGGGACCTCTGGAGATCATCTAGTCCAACCTCCCTGCTCAAGCAGGGTCACCTAGAGCATGGTAGACAGGGTTGCATCCAGGCGGACCTTGAAGATCTCCAGAGAAGGAGACACCACCACCTCTCTGGGCAACCTGTGCCAGTGCTCCGTCACTCTCACAGGGAAGAAATTCCCCCTCTCGTTCAGGCGGAACTTCCTGTGCTTCAATTTCTGCCCATTGCCTCTTGTCCTGTCACACGGGACAACTGAAAAGAGTTTGTTCCCGTCCCCTTGCGTCAGAAGGATTCTTTACTGAGGATCTTGGTGAGAACTCATGATTATTGTATTCTTTCAAGTTACCAATTCCTGTATATTTCTTTTGTTCTCACTTTTTTTTAATCTTATTATTAGTCATTAGAAACAAAAACTATTGCTGTGTTTTAATTTGAATACCCCTGCACAAATTCAGTCTTTGCAAGCCAGATTCAACCTCAAGAGAAATTTTATGGCTGAGTTGCTTGTAAAGCTCTCAAATAATATTTTTTAGCAGAACTAGAATGATATAGTCTTAATAAAAAATCTGGAAAACAAATGGATAATCTTGTGCCAAAAATAATTTAATTTAATAATGTGAAAGACTTCTGGTCGCAAGCTAGTGTTCCCACTAAATGGCAGATATTCCAGTGGTTCATAAAGCTGTTGAATAGTAAGACAATTATTACTTCAAACCTAGAAAAGAAAGGGATAGGTCATTCTTCATTAAATAAATGGGCAGTTTTTGTGAATAAGGGACTAAAACTGAGACAACAATCTTGCTGCTGTTATTGCTTTAGTGTATCTTTTAATCAAAAATGGAGTAGATGACAAATATCTATAACTTGTCAAATTCTCTAACACAGCTTATAATCAACAATTTTTCTTTTTTCTCACGTAGTATCAATTGTAAAAACAGAATTTTTACATTATTTTTTTTAATTTAAATACCAGCAGCTTCACTAATGAAAATTTCAAATTAAATTTAATTATGAAAGTAAGCTGCATGTCTCTCCATTTTAAATTTTCATAGAGAAAACAATTTAAAACTTTTAGGGTTGTCACTCTACTACAATAAAAAGAGCTATATCAAAAATAGCTATTTTTTGGAGCAAAATATAAATGTATAAAGCTGTTCCCTCTTTCAATCATGTAACAGTATGCGGCGGTGCACTATACTGAAGTGTGAATAAAAATACCTACAAACTGCGCTAATCCTCTTTCAAAGAGTATTGTACCTAACTCCCGTTAAAGAGCAACTAGTGAATTGCATGTTCTATTCTTTTTTAATATGTACAATAGACATTAATTTATTGAGAAATAGTATGCTATTTTTCTCAGTGACTGCCTTAATTTCTGTGACTTACTTTCTACTATGAACTATTGAAACATACTTATCAGAGTTTTAGATATAATAATTCTGCAGATTAACTTCATGTGATGCCTCTGATAAGCCATGAACAACACCTCCACCCCCAAATTTTGGCATGTCTTTCAGCAAAGAATTAAGTAAGACGGCATTAGAAAAAAGGCTTTAAATAGAGGTATATCCAGCTCTGATTCGTCATTGGCCTTACCCATACATGAGCAGCAGAAGGGTAAGTAAATATAATTATATCCTCCCACTGCCTGGTTGTGCAGGAGATATTTAGAATGACAGTGTCTTTGTGCAGTATATTATTGCTTCTTTGCTGAAATATAAGAGGATTCTACAAAATGAGGTAATTGGAGAAGGAAATCAGTTCACAGCCCTGTATTTTAACTTAGTCCACAGGATATCAGGCTTCTCTGTAGGATGAATTCTCCTTCCAAGCTCACAAGAAGCTCCAGCAGAGAGTGTGGCATACAGAACTGGAAGAACTTGCTCTTTAACCTGTATCTCCCTAATCACAGTGAGATGCCTGACCATCTTACGGCTGTTAAGCAGCAACACAGTCTTCTCAGCTTATTTCTCAACGTGATAAAAGGTTTTTATAATGCACCGCATAGTGATAGTGTAGTCTCTACTACTGTGTTCTGTATTTTGCATCCTCAGATGGATTCTGGCAAATGTAAGCAAAGCAAACAAGCAAACAAAACTGCCTTTTATCCTCTGGCCTTTTTCTTTCAATAGAACATAGATGCCACCTTTTAGGGAAGCAAAACTGAAAACAACACGGTGACTAAAGGATGCTGTCTGCAGCAAAGCTCATGGTCTTTTGAGCTAAGTGAATAGACAATTAAAACCCATAAAGTAGTAAAGGAAACCATGGGGAAATCTAACACAAGAGTAAAAAGCAATGCAGAATCTGACATATCAGATTCATAATGGAGATCGCTCTTCTCTTTGGGGGAATAAAGCAAGCTACACAAAACATTTATACAATGTGCTGAAGTTTCTCTCTGGAAGCACGTGTGTGCACATTGTGAGAGTATTATTTTATACAAAACTGCATGAGATTAGCACAGGTCTCTGAAAATGTGCTTAGCTTAGGCAGTATAATAATATCAGAATTTTCATTTTTAAGAGACACTAAAATAACGCAATCAGAGTTCAGTCAAGATTTATTAATTCCATGACTGTGAGGTCTCCTCTGACACACATAGCTCCAGAAGACAGTCCTTCTTACAACGCCTACTGATAGAAATGAATCTGTTTTCAGATTCCTCTATCTATATCCTGTACTTCCTGTATTTGCAGGATATTGTGCTGCACATAGAGAACAAGATCAGCAAAATACAGTACTCTTGCTGAAATATCTATATCATGTCTGTCAGCCTCAGTGGTGTCCTAGGTACCCTAACATATGTCAGATAGCACTAAATGCCCATGTAGTCAGCTGTATTAATACTTTCATCATTCCATGTATATATTAATTTCTATAGTTTCTATTTATATTTCTTAGTCTTTTTTCATACCACAGAAAACTTGAATTTATTTTTGTTGGACTGTGTTTTTTTTCCCATATATTGATATAACATTCATAATTCAATAATAAAGGAACAGAGGCTTGAATGTAGAACAAATCACTTAGCAGAACAACATGTGTGAAGCAGGTCAGACCAAAGTCCATGTAGCGTCAGATCTTCTGTCCAATAATGGCTGGTAGCTGATGTTAGTGGAAAAGCAGGAGAAGAGAGTGATACTTTTCAGATTATTTTCACTGCTTTAAACAATCTACAGTTCAGGGACTTCCTCAAGCATAAGTGAGCGTTGATAGATTTTTCTGCCACAGCTATCAGAGGTCAAGCAATCATTTATTCCAAGTGAGTGACTTGACTGTTTACTAGGAGTTTATTGACAAGAAAATAAATGTTGCTATCAGGGTTAAGAATGAACTAATTGAGTAGTGCTTGCGATCTCACCATCTTCTTGGTACTTCCTTTTACAAAAGAAGGAAAATAGAATATAAAAAAATAAGAATTTTCTGTTTCTGAACAGGGTGGTCTTAGGCAATGTGACTTGGAATGCATAATTTCAAATGTCAGGATGCCATGGTGGTGGGATGTGCTTTATGTTGGTTTCATTGCCCAAAGAAGGATGTACTGCATTTTGTCAGGCAGGACACCAATGCCAGCAAAATGGATTACAATATCTGTTCAACTATAGCCCAGCAGAGAAAGAATATCAAAAAATAATTTGCAGTTGTTATACCGTGTAGCTGAAAGATAAATTGGTAATGATGTACAGCTTCTTTTTTATCTGGAGTCAGAATAATATTTCCTGACTAATAAGGAAATATCAATACCAAAAATATCAATAACTTTAAACTTTTATGGAAATAAAATAGTATTTGTACACTGTTTATGTGTAATTTACAGAATCATCTAATAAAATCATGAAATAATCTTTTTGATTCATTTTTTTTCACGCATTATAGACATTGCTAATGATTATACATATTTTTTTAAATGGGAACTTTAAATCCTCAGCTTACATGCTCTAAAAGCACTAAACCATTACACTTAAACTTACTATTTTTCAATGAAAAATTTTACTTAGCTAATTTTAGATGAATTACTTTGTTCATGCATAAAATCTCACTTTTTCCCTCTTTTCCCCAAGGAGAAGCCTAAGTGTGGCTCATATCAATCTAGCTCGCTCACCTTCATTAAAGCAGAAAGAAAGAGTGAGAGGAGGGAAGTCTACTGTGCTTTTCCATAATTATCAAACAGCACATTGTTTCATCCATATGGTTTATAGCCTTATCTTGGGAACATACACATTAGTTTGACCTCTGGATGACCTAAGATTAAACTGCTATAGGAACAGATAGGCAGCAAGGGATAGCTTAAAACAAATCATATTCCATGCAGGGAGATAAAGAGCCTGGTAACACATACAGTAGAAAAAAGCTGGCTGAATAAACCTCTCTCAGGGAGCAAACTGATGGCATCTTTCCCTCCCCTTTCAACAAGCCACATAAACTTTCCTCGTTCTTGCAGACTTTGCGCTCGTAAGGAAATGAGCTCTTGAAATGTTTCAGAGTTTTTACTGATAGGAACTCGGTATGATATTTATCCAGAGTGTATATACACTGTATCTTAAACACTATCCGACTGCTCCCCTGGAATACTGCACAGTGCCGGCATAGGATTAGCTTCCCATCGCCGTTGCCAGTGACAAGTGAGTAAGAATATATGACAACTCCTTCCTTGAAAGTCTCACAGAAGAACAATGATTACATTTCAGGATCTCTATGCTTGAAATATATGTCATGGCTAAGAAAACCATGTCAAGAGTATTTTTACTGTTGGATTTTAGTGTATAACAGATCATGAACCAACACAATTTGGTGAACTATAGAGTGGTGTCTGAATGTCTAGACTTCACAGTTACAGTGTAAGACACATCAGAAAGTTTCCTTCTGATTCAGATTTTTCTTTTTTTCCTTTTCAAAACTGAACTTCTTCAAGGTTTGAATTATTTGTTTCTTTATCTATTTATTTTGGATATTTTCAACTCTACTTTTTCTTTTCTTCTTTCTTCTTAGTTTCTTATTCTCCCTTTATCTATTTTTTCCCTATTCTTTTTGCCACTGAAACGACAACAGATGACGATGGTAAAGAGAAACAGGAAAAAAAATAGTCTCCTGTTTGAAGAATCAATTCTTTTGATGAATTATTATTGATAATTTTTATTTCTCATTTATATGAAGATAATTTTTATTCCTCATCTTATTTTTCAACAAGTTTTACTAGCTCTACTACTTTTTCCATCTCATACCGTGTGCAATTTGTACTGTGCTCAAATGTCTTTAGAAAAATATGAAGTCTTAAGCCCATATCTATCAAAAATGTAAGCATGCCCAAGAATAAAACTGAAATTATGATGTCCTTATGTTATTTGCTAGAATGAAAACTTTGTTGTTGAGGATCAGCTTCACCTCCAGTTCCATCAGTCCTTTTACGAGGACAGCAATCTCTGGAAGATTGGGCAGACAGTGAAGGGAAGTATTGATGATCCAGCACCTTCTGCCTGAAACAGTGTGTGTTGAATCTTTAAGTGAAATGCTGGCATCATGGAAAAGAACAGTAAAGCTCTTGCTCATTTCTGTGGAATGCGAATTTCACCACTGCTTTAATGAGACAACTAAAGTACATTACATTAAACACATCTTTTTACAGATGCAGGCTTCAGACTCACATTTATTTATCAATATTTAACCTACTCTTGTTTTATCATCTCAGAATATATTTCACTGAATGTAGCACTAAAAAGGAATTTAAATATTGGATGAATCATAAAAGCAAATCTTAGAGAGAAAAGTAATATAGGGAAAAAAAGATATTGATTTCTTCAATATAATCCTATTCACACATCTTTCTCCATATTCCATTTCTAGTTGTGATAGTATAGATTGTTTTACCCTGGTAACTTTTGAAGTAGGAGTAAATAAGTGTGAATGACTGGGAGTATAAAGAACATTATTCCATGCCACTTGATTTTCTATTACTACAGCAAAGGGACCGGGAAACTCATATTTACAATTTTCCATTTGTTCAATGTTTTTAATAAACATACATACACAAAATTAACAGCTCTCATGCTGTTGTCATTAATCTCTTAATAGCCAATATTTTACATAAATAACTAGCTCTTGAAAGAGATGATATTGTAAATATTTCAGATTTCACCAAAGAGGAAAAAAGCATGTCTAATGTGTCTAACCTTATAGCTCTAAAGATGTAAATAGGCCCACCTCACAAGGAAAAATAACAGTGTTTTATTCACAAAAAAAACTCAGTTTTAGACATTTGGAACTGGTAATGCTGAATATTTCAGCAATCTTCCTCTGTGTCGCAAGATCTGTTCAGTTAGGACTCTTGTTACTTAATTCTTCATTTCCAAATGTTTTCTTTTCCTGCCTATAATTCCTTTTTTTCATTTTCTTATACAATTTTGCTTCAGCATAAAGTAATACTTCAAAAAACTTGACTAGGTGTCAGTACTACAACGAATCCACTTATTGCCACAGAATTATTCATCTTCCATTCACACCGGTGTTAGTAAGATATGCATTATGTTTTAGGAGATGACAGCTCACAGAGGGTAGGAACACCCAAACAGCTCATCCCTTTCTGTCTTTGCATCAGTTTATTGGTACTCCAGCTACATTGGGCAAAGGAGTGGGGTTTTCTATTTGCCTCTTTTAATTCACAGGTTACATCATTGTACTTCAAGTGTTTTAAAGCTTCTGTAACCAATAAGTTAATAAACCATCTTCTGTTCCTTTAAATTGATAATAATAGGCATTGTCCTCTATAGAAACTTATTTGAAACTTGGGAAATTTTAAAGATGAACAGGTCTAGAACTTAGACCTTAAAGCTCATTGCAATGGTAGTAAAAATCTAACAAATTAAGAGAAAAAAATCTGTTGTACTCTATTCTCAAATGTGTTTGTGTATAAATCAACAAAAAGAAAAAGCAATTCAGTCACAGGGAATTTGCAATGCACAGTACTATAACAGAATCATCTTACTGTAGATTCTTATTGGCAATAAAAAGGGAATAAAACTCTCAATAAAAGGGAAAATGTGATAAAAAAGAAAAATCTTTTGATGTCTTTCCTTCTGTTATATCTGATCTGATATCATTAGAATTTTCAGTTTTAGACAACAAGTATGACTAAAGGAAATTTTTTCTTTTTGATTAATACTTTTTGTCATTACATATTTATTTGCTGCATGAATTTTTCTATTTTTTTATTAGCTACAATAGCCAGATTACTACACAAAAAGGGCTTCTGCTTTGTCAAATAGTATGTCTAAACAAATAGAGGAGTAATCTTTCAATTTTATGTTCCTGTTGCTATAAATGCATGTATGCATACATGCATACATACATGCATGTATAAACAACACAAATGATCTTCTTTCAATGGCATTTCAAAGCACTACACTGGGAAGTTTGTCTTCTTTACCCTTGACTTATGTTAAGTATTCCGCTCAGGTTAGGGAAGATGGTTGTCTGATTGTCTGCCCTATTTTTCTTTGCCAGAGCAGATAGAGTATGCTTATCTATTAAAAGCACTCCAGAGGTACATTAAGCTTGGACACCTGTGGAGCTTGTCGGCATAGGTTCTCAAGCAGGTCACTGGTTGCTGGGGAAGCTTCAAGAACAGAATAACAAGCACCGTTTGATATGGGAAACAGACATTTTTGTTTCTTTTATGATCAAGATATTTATAAAAATCATTTTTATATTGAAATAGAAAAGTAACACATTAATTTTTTTTAGGTTTGCTTTGTAGTGATTCGAATATCTAGTTATTTAATGAGTATAACCCTGGGCTTATAGTCGTTCATAAAAGTTGATATTCCCAGAGGTATCCTGCCTGATGCCTAGATGCTCATCTGGTGCTGGTGGCCAGGGGAGCCTGCGTCATGCTGACACACACATGTAGTTATCTCATCTGCTCTCGAACACCTCAAATAATACTAGATGCTGATGTGTAGGCAGCTGCATTAAGCTTCTGTGTGTATCTATCAATAAGCCTGTACTCTCTAAAGAAAGTAAAAACTGTGAAGATATAAGTAAATGCTTTCAATATTACACATGAGGATATTCTCTATCAGTCTGAATCATTCTGGAATAATGATAGGTATAGAATACAGTACTCATTTCCTAGGACACTGGAACTTACATATTCTTTCTTAACTGAACATTTTTATCAGTCTTCTGTACAAAAATGCTACCACAATAACCAAAACTGCTGCACTATCATTTAAACATCAGTGTATACATAAATTTATTTTCAAGACATGTCTGAAGTGCCATAAAGTCTTTACTTCATATGTGCCTGCTATTTTAAACCTTTGACTATTTAAAGCAAAAAATAACTGTAAATTTACTTATTAATGTAGTTTCTGGCACTTCTTTTTTAACACAAAACTCTTAATTCCAAACTGTTCAAGTTTCAGAGTGTAACATAATTTAGTTGTAGATAAATATTTATTCATATAGCTATAAACCATAGCAGATGTGCTATTAGTCTATGATGCATAACTCTGGTTTCATACAGTCACCTAAAACAGATTTTCTTCAATAATCTACCATTACACATCAAGCAGTGCCTGGTTATTGTCTGAAAGATAGTCTCTCATTTTGTATGTCTGTTTCTTCACTTTTTAATTGACTCATTTAAGATATTTTAGGAAGATTTTCACAAAACACCATTCCATTAAATAAATTCTGGAAAAAATACAATAAAATAAAAGTAAATGAATTATCATTATTTTGAATCATCTAATTTTAATTTAAAATTTTTAAGTTTCTTATTTTAAAGAACTAGTCAGTCTGACTCTTTTCTCCTCTTCCTTACAATTTGATCTTATCATCTGAGGCACTAGCACTACCACTGTTTATTTTTCAGCTATTATTTACATATCGTATGGATGAGATTAATCTCATCTCCTTTTAGGCACTAAATTAGGCACAGACTTCTCTCAACCACAGACCCATCTTCAGGTAATATATTACCTTCTGCAGGTGCTTACCTCTAAGAATAGATGACTAAGACTTTCCCATATCTAGCTTTCCAAGTGTTGGTTTCAAGTTGGCATTCACTTAGAAGTCTAGATAGATGAGCTGATTATGTCCAGCCTGCTAAATAAAAAAGGAGCCAGGCATCTGTTGCAGGGCTTGGATTCAAGTGGAACAGACTTGACCCAACTGTACTACTATCTGATATTCATACTGTTAAGGGCCATCATAAAAACAACTTCTCTCAAAAGAGCTAGTCAGAGTCAAGACAGAAAGGGAGCTAAGAGTTAAGCAGCAAGTGCTTAAGCTCACTCTCTTATTCTTTTTTACTTAGCCGTATAGGTTCATCCACCCATGAATGCTAAGAAGAAGCTGAAGGCATCACAGATTTGTACTGAAAAAATATGTCAGTGCTTAAGTGGGGAAAAAATATTATTTTGTTTCTTTGTATATACCTTTCCTAATAACTTTATTTTCAAAATTTTTCTGTCAGAAAATTAACTGTTGGGAATAGCTGAGTGTTGATATTGCTGTGGAAAGCAAGGATTAGGGACACTTTTTGGTTCTTGTCCACTCCTAACTTTTATAATGCTATTTTAAATTTAAGGTTCACAATAAATTTCCATTCCTTACTGTTAAGCACTGACCATGTGCTGGACATTGTTTCTGAAGATACAGGGGAAGAACCCTATCACACTGATAGTATAATCAACTTCTCAGTGAAAAGAGAACTAACAACTAGAAGGAAACATATTAAAAACATCATATCTTGAGTAATGCGTAGTTCAATACAGAAAGAAGCATAAGTATTAGCACACAGAGGTTATGGATTATCTCTGTACTTGGACATATTCAAAAGCTGTCTGGACACAGTTCTGGGCAATCTGTTCTAGGTGACCCTTCTTGAGGAGCAGAGTTGGACTAGATGATCTCTAAAGGGCCCTTCCCCCTTCAACCTTTTGGTGATTCTGTGATTAAGGGGTTGTTGTTGCTTTTCCTGGAGTAAAGATTTTTGCCTTACTTCTCATGGTGTTTGTATGACTTTACTTTTCTGAGTAGTTTTTCCTCCTAGCTGGCACACTTGAAGGTCTTCTGGAAGCTAGCCACTTTCTGCACATTATGTAAAGCAGTTTCTATAAGACAGTTTTTACTATGGTGTGTTAAGGACATCTAATAATTTTACCACACATTGAGACATCTATATCAAGTGCAAATATGAACTAAACTAAATATAAACTAAATATATTAAAACATGTTTAAGAAAGGAAGTCTCATAATCTTAGTTCAGATGAAAAACTTCAGGCCTACCAACTGGCCATCACATCACTGTGAGCTTTTTTAATTCCACTTTTCACTTCATAATTCAGAAACATGGGATTTTGACAACAGCGATTCACCTCTTCCTTTTTTTTTCTGGTTTTCATTATCAACCTTCTTCCTCAAGTCTTGAAAGGGAGATCTGTGAGATCTGGATCTGTTTGAGTTAGTAAGGAGCTCGTGAGGTCCTTGGTATGAGATAAGAAGGTTAATAGGGTAGTCATGTGACAGTAATATTTTGTCCAGAAAGCACCTTCATTAGGTGACTAGAGTCAGAAGAGCAGTGAAATGCTCTTAGTAAGCATATAACTTTGGGAGATGCACCAATGTGCACACAAATATAAAGAGCAATGGCCCACGTCGCCGTTCTTTCTCCCCATCATATTCATCTTCAGCAAAGTACAGGCAAAATGCTACCAAATCAGAGCAGTAACAACTAATGCTCTACAGATATTCACGGAAAGAAGAGCTTAGCTTATTCTCTAAGGGCCATACACAAGACAGGCTATGTATACTAACTCTGATGAATCTATTACAAAATTTATAAGACATGTATAGAGGTATACAACATTTTTTTAATAGTCTTAATCTCTGATGAATCAATTTGAGCTGAAAATGTTATGCAAATATTTACATGACCTTATAAACAAATTCTACCTTTACATGCACTTTCATTTCTTCCTCTGAAGCATATCTTTTTGATTCTTTAGGTCCCATATTTCATAAATGTCAGGTCACAGTTTCTAGTGTTCTATTGTCAGAAAACTGTTCACCTTCTATGATGCTATTCAGAAGTGCTTAACACTCAGCTAGAACAGTGTTCATATTAAATTGGCATTAATGAATAATTCATACTGTCCAATTTAACATTTTTTCTGGGCATTAGATGATAATTTAGCATAGGGTATAATTAATGATTTCTAATATACTGACATTCAAGGTTATACTGGTAACATCTAGAAAATGCACAAAACACACCTTCACACTTAATTAAATGCTGTAGGTACCCTTTGTCACTCTTATGCTATATAAAATTGTGCTGTGTGTGTTTATAGCTTCCCCAGACACTTAGAAGAGACTCAGCAATGCTAGCATTGAAATATAAGACGAAAGATTTCTTAATATTCCATCAGCAGGTTTTGACAACTTTGGCATTTCCACATTTGCTGTGAGAATAATTCCAGAATGGAAATTAATTTTATTTTTAGTTATATTATCTTTTTCTTTTTGCTTAATAATTTTATTTGTTACATCATACATGTCCTCAAATTAAGACCTAGGACTGGAAGAAAGAGGTTTACTATGGAATATTACTAATAATGCTATTAAGACAATTTATTTTGGGCACTATTTTAAAATGGGTCAAGATTTCTCTCATGTGCTCTGCCTAAGATACTGTCATAGATTTTGCACATGACCATGGGAAAGTAACTTGGGGTTTATCTTTCCATTTTTTTTTGTAATGCAGTTATTGAGTATGAGAGTATGTGGCTATTTCTCTTGAGGAAAATGATGATAATTCGTTCTCCCTGAAAAGCTATGAGACTTTGGGTGTTTGACATTCACTGACATTAGATTAAACTGGGACATCACAAGGCATGTTTCTCACCTCTTTGGAAGCTGAAAAACAAAGATAAAAACTGATGCAGGCTTATGTAAGCTGCTGTGGCAGGTACATTTTCACCAGCTGTGTGGTTGTCCCTACCACAACGCAGAACTTGGTGTACGGGGTTGAGCAGCTTGGGTGGTAACTGCTCCATCTGGCCTAACTTTTTTATGACACTGAATGTATATTGACTAGACTATTCTGCCACTTTTACTGAATACAGAATTTCACTTTTTTTCTTATGTTTTTTTCCAGATACTCAGAACAGGCTCAGCAGTAGACACATGGAAACATCAGATTAAGGTTCTTGTAGTATATATATTATCAGAAACTTCAGACAACCTTGAGGTTCAGGCATAATGTTCAAAACAGCTTTACTCTATTTCCACAGTTTTAAACCTATCTTAGGTATCTGATTTTTGTGTTCTTGCCGATGAATCCCACTGGTAGAGTTAAGAATTGTGTCATAAAATACACTTCATTATTATTCTCTAAAGCTTTCTATTCTGGGAGGTGGCAGTGAATGAAAAGTTTCTTTGAAGGACTATGCCTGTTGTGTTGCATAGGTCAGAGAATGATTTTGGTTTAGGGAGTGTTGCTGATGCTCATTTTTCTTTCTAGAGACTCATTTATCTTCTAGGAGTCAATCCCTCTCTGAACTAGAGTCAACCCATTAGTGATTGTCATCTGAATGCTGCTGAGCTAGCTTAGATCTGCTATCTCCTTGTTTTACAAACTATGATGAATGAAATGTATTTCATGACAGTAAGTCTAATGATTTAGGGCTGGAACTGCTTTGGAGATTTCCAAGAGAATTTATTTGCACGTTGACTTACACTATTAGAAAGTGTAGAAACTCAGAATTTGTTTGATGCCAAATTCTGTAGTTCTTTATTTTACTCTCAAATAAAATACCAAAATATCATATTTTTCCTTACTCTTCACATTGCATGAAAAGATGGTTAGTTAAATAGAATATAATAATTTGTATTGGTATGGAGTCTGAGAAGGAAGGAACTTAGAAACCTTGCTGTGATTTAGGCAATAAATGAAAAGCAAAACTGAGAACCAGGGAATCATTACTTTTAGCACTGTGCTTAATACAACAATCAAAACTTTCTTTGAAATGAAAGCTGAAACCCTGCACGGGAGGTGAACATATCAGCCTTTCACAGAAATATGTTTGGTTAGATTTTATATCATTTATAATGGTGCTTATCCTGCATTTTGAGAAATTTATTAATATTCCTGCTCAGAATAACAACAAATTTAAAGTGTCATGTGTAGTAAAACAGATTTTCAAAATATGGAATCAAACTAACAAGACTGAGTGATAAACAGCAAAATTAGATGTTCAGTGCATTGGTTGTTTTCTTTTTTTTTTTTTTTTTTTGGCATGTGTTTAAGGTTTTTATTCTGCCTTTGAGAGATTAAAATCTAAGATCCAAACTTGCAGCCTAATATAGGAGCAAGATACCTTTTGTCCATTTGTAGCCCCATTAAAACCCAAGTTTTGACAAGCAGGTCGGATTATGCCTGCGTGAGTCCATTTTCAATACCTTAAATGTAGGTTCTCAGCTCCTGATTCTTCTTAACTCGATGAATCTAGGGAATGTGCCTAATTTAGTGCTGTAGTTGCCTTAAGGTCTATCTATCGTCAATGCAGAGAGACAGGCAGCTTTAACTGAGTGATTATAGAACTTGTTTGGACTATTTCCCTCCATTGGCTGCAGAAAGAGATGTCATTACTTCCACTGGAAATAACAGGGCTTTACTAAGCATTTTTGAAGACTACGGGACTCAGTAGCTATATTGGTAGCCTGGTAGGTAGCTCTGCTAAAGAAAAATGTATTTAAACTCATATAGCTACGGAGAAAGACAACGCGGATGATCCAGAGAACTGAAGGTTTGAATGAAGAATCTCTTTAAAGAGACTGAAGAACTTGATTTGTTCAGGCTAATAAAAGATAGAGACATTTTCTGCCTATGAATATTTTGGAATATGAAAGAAGTAAACACTTCAGATAAAGAAGATTTACTTTAGTTGAAGAACATAAAAACTGGACTGTGAGTAAAATAAATCTGAACAAAAACTTAGAAAAAGCTTTTTAACCTTTAGAGTACTGTGATTATGCTATAGTTTTCTAAAAACCTTGTACTTAAACCTTGTACTCTCTTTCAGAGGAGAAGTACATTCAGGTAACCATATTTAAAGTCACATATGCATTCTTGTGGCACAAATTCAATCCTATCATCTGCCCTATAATCCAAAAAAATATATTGTGGATTACACTGGCTATATAACAAAACAAATGCATTTCTTCCACTGGCAAATTAATTTATGATTTAAACAGTAGTCTTTAGACTATAGCTATGTATCCATCTGTGTATCTATAATATATTGCATTTTTATATGTGGATATATTAAAAATATAATGTTTATAAACAGCTTTCCTCATTTCAGTTTCCTTAATTTTAGACCGTGACATCAGCATAACAAAATTAACCAATGTTTCTCTCTCTGTTGTTCCATCTCTTATTTTTCATACAAAAATATATTAGAACAACTGGAAAACTGGGAGATAAAACTGATTATTAGAGAGCAGAAGAGACTGAGGAGAGAAGATCCAGTTTAATCTGGAAGATTTTTCAAGCAGTTCTCAAGGACATCTACTATTCTTGTGAACCTGCAGGAATTTTCTAACCTTCTTTGAGGGACCAAAAGCAAGTGGAAGTTTATAATGTAAGGTAAACAATGCGACTGTTAAGAAGAAGGAGTAGTATAAATTATGTCAAAAGCAACCAAAAATAATTTAAAAAATAATCAAATTAGTGCTTACAAGTTGAAATATTTGAAGCACTTGTTGGTATTATGTGTCTCCAGTGGCTTGCTAGATCTGCAGCTAGATTTATAAACTTCAGTTTTGGCCCGATCCAACTTTATTCCCTTTTAACTGTTAAGAATTTACAATGACAAAATCTTTCAAAGAGGAAGGGACTGGGGGAAGGTCTTATCATTTAACTTTTTTTACTAATATAAAATAGACCGCATGTAGAGAGTCATATTAAATAGCCCTAAGTGGAACTGTGTTAAGTTACGCAAGCAGACAAAATATAAAATTGCTGTTTGTTTTAATGACATAGTCACAAAACATATATGCCCATCATGCCCTAATCTCCAGGTCAGAAATACAGTCAAGGGTAAACTTTCAAAGCAATCCATGACATTTTGATCACCCATTTTGGTCAGTCCCGTTCACATTAACAGGAGTTGGGCAGCCAGAGCCAGCAGACACCCTGCAGACTGCATAGGGAATGTCCAGAAATGTTTGTGAGATGCCTGCTTCCTGCATTTTACCTGACAGTGGAATCGTGTGACTAAAATAGCTCAGTGGGTATCGTGAGCAGTAGCATTTCACACACTGGTGGACTTCATACATGCTTATGCCTAACTGAAGGTACAAGAGAGAGGAGAAAATGTGTTATAGATAAAGAAGCTTGATCAAAATAGCAGTGACAGGTTCACTGTTGTGAGGCATATTCTCTACCTGCTGAAGAAAATATTTTGAGTAATTCTATACCTTTTTAAATATAAAATACTTTTCAATACTTTTTTCTGTTCAGTAAAAATTTGAAAAAGATATTCTACATACTCACTGGGGAGGCCATTCTTGCCAATTTCTGGCCAGTTGCCTTTTTTCCTTGTTCCAGAAAAAAAATGTCTAGGCACAGAATTACTTGAAGATGTGTCTCATAACAGTATAGATTGTCATTAAAAAAGGAAAATGACATAAAAGGTACTCCTAGCCCATTAGAAATCTTCCTAAGTAATATGCTGCATTTGAACACGTCTAGTGAAAATACAGACACTGAAGTCTGCCTAAAATTAACTCTGATGTAACAACAAGAGAAGTGAATTGTAGAAACCTATGGCTTTGCTCTAAAGAGAATGTGTCACCAGCCCATGACATTTAAATTAAATATAGAGGTTTAAATGTCCCAGCTGATCTCAACTGCTGATATAAAGCGAAGAGACAGAAGAGGTCTCTAAGAGACCTAGGAGTCAAACATTAAAAGGTTTTATGAGCAAAACACAGTACCTTGAACTGTACTTGGAAAAGAATGGGAAGATAGAGAAAATACCAAGACTAGTGCAATAATTCTTTGCATATAAAATACTTCCAGTAGGAGAATAATTGTATTTTTTTAATATACTCTCTGTGTGATTGTAAGATGCAGATTCAGCTTCTATTGTATGCATTTATAAATGGTCCACAAGCAAATCTAGATGCCTTTTGTAAAGGGAAAAAAAAAAAAGTATTTGCATCAAGACCATGTTCATTGTGAACAAAAGTTAATTCAAACATTGAAGATACTTCAGCTAATGCATTAGTATTATTGCTGACACAGTCTCATGTTTTGATATGAATGACCAGATGTGCAAAAAATACTGGCTGTGCAAACATTTAGGGAAATGTCTCTCCATTCCGTTCTCTGAAATCTACAAGATAAATGCCGTGCATGTATAACAAAACATTTTAAATCCTGTGAAACTTTTTGTTTCTAAATCAATCATAGGGAAAGCTAATATATAACCTTTCCTTCAGTATTTTGTACTGTACATTCCAAAAATCATTATCACTTATTGATGATAAGCTTCAAAAAAATGTTTTTTAAGAAGAATTCAAAAAGTCTACTTTACTGGAGGTCAGTATAAATTCATCTGTTATAAAAGTTGCTTTTTTTTTCCTGGAACCACATTATTACACAGCATCTCCACTTTAAAAAGATTTAAATAAAACTAGCTAACTAGCTGGAAGAACACCTCTGAATTATATTTTTGTTTTATTACGAACTCATCACTATCTGATATATTCAGCATTTATGATCCTAAGGTATAAGAACAAATGATTACTCTTATACAACTATGGAATCCCAGAAGCTGCTGAAGCCCAGTGACTTATCTGCTGCTGTAGCCTATTGTAATATTACTGTCGTGAAGGCAAAAGTATTGAGCTGAATCAAATTTCCTGGTTAAAAGGAGATGATCTCCCCCTTCCTAACTTTAGCCCTGAATTATTTACTTAAATGAAAATTTTATTCTCCATAGCCTTCCATCTTAGTAGCTAAAAGGAGGATGTAATTTGTCTACTGATTGGTTGAAGTCATGGAGCATTAAATCCCTCATTTATTTGCTAAACTTCTAAAGTTTGGCAAAAGAAAAGCAGTTTTACTATACTATGATATCAATGTCCTTCATCTTGCTTGTGGTGAGTTCTAATTTCAAAGGAAAGAAAGCTACTTCTGTCTCTAAGTTGTCCAGTGTGTATTTTAAGGTATTCCCCATTTAGTCAAATACTAATGCCAACTCATGGAAGTAGATGCCATGGAGCTTCCTAAGAGCTTTCCTTAAAAATTTCAATCTACTTTTTCACTTGTGCTTTTGCACTTGTTTATGATAAAAAGTGCTCATTTTTTCCGTATGTATTAGCATTCTCCATTTGTATGTGCTTAACAATTAACAGTTCCACTTTTCAGATGAGAAAGGTAAAACATAGGAAAAAAAACTCTCATCAAGTCTCACAGCTTATTAGCAGTAGAAATGAAATAAAAATTCCCTCAGACCTCTTGATTTCTGATCTCCTAATCCAATTAAAAATCGATCTTTGTTTTTCTTTGTAAATATTTGATGAATAGCAAATTACAAATGAAATGAAATGATATGTCTCTTCAAATATCCATACTCTGAAGTATCTAATTTAGAAGAAATTCAGGACTGTATAAAGGTGTATTGCAATTTTATAATTGGTAAATTTAGGTTGTTGTTTCTCTCTGCTCATTCTATTCAGGTGATTAGAGGTCATTTAAATGTTTCTTTCCTCAAAAAAATAATGTTGTCTCCATAGAATAAGTCATGTTAATTCATGGTCATATGGCCTTTCAATCCATTAATTAAATTAATGAGACTTCACTACTTTCCCCCATGCATCCTTAATTTAAAAGGAGGAGAGGGAGAGGGGCACAAAGAAACAACATACGGCATTATCAGTGTCATGCCCAAGAGAGCTATTTAATAGCAACTCAAGCTAATTTATTGTTAATAAAACTTAGGCACTCTCTCAAACTACTATGATAATGTGGCAAATCTGTGAATATTATAGCTTATGGAAATTTTTTCACTATCCACTGGATCAGCTGTGATGACTAATGATTCAAACCTCTCAGTAGCAGTAAGGTGGTGTATTCAAAAGCCACAATGAAAGAGCTGAATCTGACCATGTGAAAACACATTTTAACCTGCAGTCATGATATGTAGCTACTCTTCATTGCTACTGAGGACTTTCAGGTAGCTAAAGCTCTGTGCAAAGCTAAACATATGCTCTATACAGGTCTGCCTGAAATCTACCAAAGAAAATATTTACTCAGTATGGAATATGCTCCATTTCTTACTGGATCATATTTTGAGGATATTGATGTGACCTAAATAAAATAATAAATCTTAGAAACCAAAGGAAAGAGCCCAAAACAAAAAACAGACACATCCTGTGTCATGCAAACAACAGGCAAATGTAGGTATCTGGATAATAACAAACGACCCCTGGAGTTTCTAAGAAAGTGAAACAAATGCCTTCTCTTAAACTAACGGCCTTTTCCCTTCCAGTTTCCCGAGTCCTAAGAGAAATGAGAGTTCTGCACGAGCGCTACTGCAGTCTATCATGTGGGCATGCCCCTATCCTGAATAACTCCTGCTGGGAATCTACCTGGCGGCCGGCGCTGAAGCCCCGCGGCTGGGACCCTTCGAGGCGACGGGCGCGCAGCAGCGGGGAGCCGGCAGTGGCGGCATGACCCTGGAGGTGCTTAGGTAGCCAGAGGAACGGGGACGGAGAAAGAGCAGCTAGAAACGGCAAGTCTTCCACTTTCTAATCTCGACGTTATCTGAACTTGCCAGTTGTTCTGTAGCTGCAGCTAAAGAAATGCTCACATTTCAGTCACACCAAAAATGTTTTGCTCTTGCTTTCTCAAAGCTTTGTAATAGAGGCATAAGTCCCTCCTTTCAGAGACAGCATAATCTGTAATTTCTGAGTTGTCCTCATTCACACAGGAATTGTCTGACTTCCTCTTGGTAGGATTTCCCAGATTTCCCCTTTAGGAACTAAATTAATGCTTTGCAGATGCATTTTAGTGGCCAGATTCCAAGATTATTGTGTTCATTGGCAATCCATTATATCAGTATACATTCAGAATAGCTTCATTCAGTTCTGCTTTAAGAATTCATTGCTGTACTGCATTGCTACTAATACGGAGAATGTGCAAGCTGTTCACACAAGTAAAAATACGTTAATGCATGGAACTGGAGAAACTTAATTAAATAATTAAAATTCTGGTCTCTATATCTCAGAAAATAATAACAATTATAAAAATTAATAATGAGCTCCAGAGTGGATGTATTGCAGAATGATTTGTAAGCTTTTTTCCCTCAGGATTTTGTTGAAATATTTTTTCTTTATTATTAATAAAAAATACAAAGTTAATAACAAATTTTTAAAAAGAACAACAGGAAAATTCTTTTCACTTTCAGCTTACCGGCCAGTTTTCTAGTGGTGGGAAATATCTGTCTAAATATTGCCTTCTTGTTTTGCTTCCTGTTTTTTATATTTTCAAATAATGAAACATAATAAAAATGGTGAAAAGCATGATTTTTATCTACAACCAGGGCAGCACTTTTCCCTCTATCATGCTACTTTCCCTTATTTGTTAAGTTTATTGTATCCTGGATGAGGAGACTTCCTGAAAAGAATCTATATCAATACTTAAGTTCTAGTTGTCTAAAAATTAATACTAAACCATAATTTGTCTCATTAGATTATTCCAAGATGATCTTCCTCCCTGTACTTCCCAACACTATATCTTTTTTGGCCTTTCAGAGTATGTCCTTTTGCTACCTTGCATGACTAGCTTTCTGCTGGTTTAGTTCTCTAAAATAACCAATATTAAGGGCAGAAAAGTGCTAGAGCTAGTGCAAAGGAAGAGTTGGAAGTTCCCAGCCAAGTGTAGGAGAGAAGGTGCAGTTGCAGCAGCTCTACTTTAAATTTACTTACACTGTTGTACAATGATACTTTCAGTCATTTCAAATACCTGTATGTATGTATTTTATATCCACTTTTAATTTCCATCTGGAGAAGCTAAACACATTAAGTCATTTTAATGTTTTGCTCTACATCCATTTCTTCCAAATCCTTAACCAAGCTGTGGTTCTTTTTGAAACTTCATTTTACTTCTTTTAAGAAATCATTGCCTCCATTAAAAAGAAAAATACATTCATTACAGCTGCAGAATTTTCTCTAAAGAAACTTGTAAATATCTATCCAATATGTATCTGTCTATTTTGAATGACATTCAAAATAGACCATCACATTACTTGGGGGTTTAGGATGAATTATTTGCATTACACTAGGAAAGAAAATGAGAGTAAGAGCATTAACTGAATATGCTCTCTATTGCTTTGTATCCAAGGAGTGGATTAGATTATGCCTAGAATATTACTGATTTATTTATCTGATCACTTCCCTAGCACAAAAACTTTAGTCTAACAGTAGTTAGACTGAAAACATTTTGTCACGGATCTTTTTCCCTCCCCTTTTCAAATATCTGTTTTGAAATAATATTTGTCACCTAATGCAAAACAAAATTAGTGACAGTCTAAAAACAAAACTTTGAATAAAATGGCACCATCTGCTTTGGAGACCTAGGGCAGTTGTTTTATGAAAGAACTCATGCTGTACTGTGAAAACCCAGAATAATCTTTCTGACAAATACATACAGTAAATGTTCACGCTATGCAATATATGGGTAAGACAGCAGCCATTTCCAGCAAACACCTTGAGCAAATCAATTGGACAGTACCAGAATTACCTCCTGCTTCACCGTGGAATGAAGCCAGGATCCTGCTACTTGGCTGCCTCCCTTTCCTCCCTCATAAAACATGCACACGCACACCCAGCAGCTCACTGTCACAGGGGCTTCCACTAACATAATATATTTGCCAAGTAAACTAGAAGATTCCATCCAAGTTCTAGTATCTTGAAATATGAAAAGCAGGAAAAAAAGCCAGAAAGAAATTAAAAAGAGGCAAGGATCAAAAGTTAACCAAGGTGATTAGGGATTTCTGTTTTATTACTTGATTTATGACTTGCTTTAGAGCTTAGTGATACTAAATGAATATGAGCTGATATATAGAAGATTCTATATGCCTAATTGTGCATTTATTATATCTAATGTGTAAGAAAAAAGAGAGTAAGTTTTAAATTTCCTCTTCCTCCTCCTCCTCTCTCTACTTTCCCCTGACTCCCCCTCAAAAAAAAAAAAAAAAAAAAAAAAAAAAAAAACCACTTATGATCTTGAAAAGTTCAGGATCACTTTGTAGGGACAGATACTTAAATATGCAAAGTCAGCGCAAACAGAAATGAAAGAGATTTGCATACTAGGAGGGGAAAAGTTAGTCCCTGCAGATTTTCCAAATGAAGGCAGTTTATCTTACTGCTTATAGAAGTAGAGTGTCATATAATAAGACTCCAACGTGTCACTCACACACAGGAGCCATATGTAATATAAAGAAAAGGAGATTAAATAACAGGGTTTTCTATTTTCTACAGGGAGTTGTCTGGGATATGAGAAATCTTGGTTCAGGTCTCTATGTGACTATCAGCAAAAGCGTTTGGGGCTAGCTTTTGACATCCGCTTCCATCAGGCCATTGAAGTTATACAGCACCTAGGAGTACTTGGCTGGCCTGGGAAGTTCAGGCCACTAAAGATAGGTTTCTAAGCTCCCTCAAAAATCGTCATTGATGCTTAAGTGGGTCTTAAAAAAACAAGCATAGATGTTTAGATTAATATCTACGAGTGGAGAAATCTGTACTCTCTTTTTTTCTCATCTTAAACAAGTTCAAGTCCACAATATTTTGGTATGATGAAGTCTAAAAGACTAGACCAAGATGAAGTGTCAAATGAGACTATTTTTAACTCTGTTCTGAAGCTGGATGACTGTATAGAAATAAATGCAATATGCACTAATCCACGGGTATAATAAATAATGGAAGAATTGCTTCTGCATCTCAATTTTTTTTAAAAATAAAATAAATAAAAAGAACTGTTTATGGCATGTGTTCCAAAAGCTCTTTATAAATTTTATCTGGTAACAGATGGTAAATATATAAACAGTACTTATGATATGGAACAGCATGCACAGGATAGAAAGAGAGATACTGAAAGGCCAGATTAAAAGCCTAACGATGACAGTGAATCCTTTTTCCACTGATCTTTCTGAGATTTTGAGTAAGACCCCAAAAGGATTCAAATTCTGTGTATTTAGCATCTCAGATATTGCATGGCTCTTTCTCCATCTTCAAATTGCAAGATATTGCAGTGGAGGTAGAAAACGGGCAATTTTGCTTTTCTAATTATATAAACACTTATCTTTGTGCTCTTTTTCCAATGCTGGCTTTAGAATGAGACATTCATGTAACCATTCACTTGAGCTTATGTAAGGACCTGTTTTACTCACTCTCTTCAGGTGTTAATTTTATATTTAAAAGGTAATTATGATATTCCTAGTCCCAGATGCATTATTTTCTCTCAGTTGAAGATCATAAAAAGGGAAGAGTGGGGTGCAGCAGAATTTTATTTCTTAAATTAAAAACTTAGCAGGTCACCTTTTAATGATTTATCTATGCACAGGGATTTATATATATGCAGTAAAGACACAAAAGAAGAGATAGCAATTAAGAACTGTCCTATGGGATATTACTATGTGAAGCCTTCCTTCCCCTTCTGTAAAGAGCTAAGTGTTTTCTATCAGATGTCAAACACCCTAAGCACCACTGTCAATAGGCATTAAAGGAGCAATCAGTCTGTAAGCTGTTCACAGCCCTATGCAGGAGTGGATCTTAAATAGAATGAGTAACTTTCTCAGGTTTCAAATTATACTCAGGATCATACAAGGAAATCAGAGATTAAATAATGTTTCTTCTACTTATGGGCAAAAGAAAGAAGTGCTGGTACTGCCATGAAAATGCAACTGTGGTAAACCCAGGGATGAGGTTAAAAGAGAGGAACTGACCAGAAGTGTGTTTGATCAAAACAGCCAAGAATAAATGATTCAGCAAAAGAGAGTGTTCAAAAAATCAAATACTTGGGTTTCCTAAAGTATGGCTGGATGACCATACACTGTAAAATAAAATCAGCAAGTTTTCTAGGATAGAGGATGGGAATCATGCATTGTATTAAAACAAACACCCAATTTTTAATTAAGGATAAATGAGGCAAAATCTACCTTGGGAGATTTTCCAGTCAGTAGTTTTACTTTTTATTATAACTTTAGCTTTTTAAATCAGTCTTTTAATTTGTCCTTTGTAAGCATTCTGCATGGTACATCAGACAGGGACTGGACTTTTGCAACAATGCTGATTTGAAGAATGGTAAGTGAAGATATCTAGAAAAGCATTAATATAATCTAGGTGCTCTGAGACTGCAAATTACTCTGACCTTTATGAAAATTATTGTGGCCAACCCTTCATTCTTATAATTACAGGAGCAGGTGAAGAATTGGGCCTTATGACAAAACTCATAATTTCTTTAATCACTGATCTTCAAAATCAATAGTGTTGTTCAGACTTACAAAGGGAAAAAAATGAAATAGAGGTTTATAATTAAAATGCTAATGAATTCCGAATAGGGACAATCAAAAATAATGAAAATGGTACGTCAAAATATTTTTGTTCTTTCTTTTCTTGTTTTCAGAGTCAGCCTTATTCTTTGCTTAGGAGTACTTAAATGCTTATTTTGAATGATTTATATCTCTCTACCAATACATTTGATGTGTTAGTTGCCTCAATATATTTCTTTATAATGTATTACACAAACAACAACCTTCTTTGACTTTTTTTTTCATTAGAGCAAAGATACTTGTATTCATAAAGGCTCCTGAAGTAATTCTGAACAGTAAGTAGATGTACTGGGAGTTAACAAAGAATTGTGAAGTGCAGCTCAGATATAATAAAAGATTATACTACAGTAGATAAAAGATACAGCAGTGCTTTTCTCCCTGGGGTTTTGAAAAGGACTTGAGTTCAATTACAGAGTTAGGCATTTTAATCCTCATTCTCTATTCACTGTAAATAAATCAGAAACAAATTTACTTAATCAACTGACTTACAACATTCATTATTTTAGACTGCATTAACCCCTAAACTTCTACAGGGGTAGCAGTGGTTCTCCTAGATTAGTATCCTACATCCAACTGAGGCCATTACAAAGAGCTTAAGAACAACATAAAAAAGAAACACATATGTTTATGTATGCAATACTTTCTGCTTATTCCTAAATTACACAGAGAATAAAGACTTGGTTTTTGCTCAACATATTTTTTTTTCAAAATTCCATTTCCTGTACCATCATTATGAATGGCTTTATTATTAATACTTTGTCAGATTCACCCTTGGCACTTAGCACTTCACTAAGGAAGCTACATTTGGAGTCTAGAGTTGTCTTAGAGTACTCTTGTGGTCACCGAGAGAGGTACGTATCTCTAGGGTTTAATTTTGAATATCCTCTTGCATTTCCTTGTAGAGATACATATCTAATAATATCAGTGTCTCAGTCAGGGTGTAAAATAAAGTGAAATGAATCCAGTTGACAGTGTTTAGTATTTACATTTGTTTTGAATCTCAATAAGCATTTACATCCTTATGAAGTGATGCATTCCACAGGTTCCTGGCGTGCAAAACAACATCATGCTACACCTAAGGGAAAGGTGAGCAGGTTGGTTTAACCCTTCCTTTAAAACCAGTAAGTGCAGAACATTTCTCCAGAATTTACAAATACCAATGACCTAGCCAGAGAGGTAGCTTCAACTCTGATCAACTGCCAAATATTTAAATGTTCTGAGCAACAGATCGCTGGGCATATGCCGTCAGCACAATGCACCCAGAACACATGGAGCAGACTGTGCACATGCTGGCCATCTGGGCAGCTTATGTGCAATTGCTCAAGCCCATCCTGATGTGTCAGGGACGGTATCTGCCTTGTACATCACATACAATCCATATTTCCTGAAAGAAAGCAGTATTCCCAGCAATGCAAGAGATGCATCCCATACAACCCGACAAGGTTACACCAGCGTAAAGAGCCTTCTCCTCAGGGTGTTATCTTCACTGTACATGCAAATATCTAGCTTTGCTCTACTCTCATGAAAAAGGGTGAAAGACAGCGTAAGAATTACCTTCCTTATAGTTCACAGATCTGTTAAGTTTTGTCTGCTTCTCCTAAATTGAACTATTCAAATATGTTAAATCTTTCCTCCTTTGGAATCTTTTGCATATTTTAAACATTTTTAGAGATTCTTTTTAGATGCATGTGCTCCAGAGAACTGCAGGAAGCCAGATTTCCATGGACAGGGACTTTGTTTTCAGAACAGGCTACTGAGAACATTCTTGTCCTCAGCAGTGTCATTAGGACCCAGGGGTCCCTAATTATTAGGATAAACATTTCACTTCAGAAGTTGTGAACAGCCTGAGAATGAGCAGAAAATACATCATTAATGTATCTTGAGGGTTGCAATGGTTTCTGGATCCATTTACAATGAGGCTTTGGGGCATGATAGGAGATGATTTGTGTGACAATTACTCTTCTCCCCTCACAAATATCCCCTAGTAGACTCACATCCAGAGCATTGCTATAAATGCAATGTATGCATACTGCTACCACAAGTCATTGGAGAGTCCAATAAATACTCTCTTGTAACTAAAATGTGGACACCAACTCATACACTGCAATCAGTGATAAGATCCTGGTCATACATATTCTACTCATGAAAGCTAGTTTATTAAAAGATACATTAAATTAAGCTCTTAAATCTAGTATGCTATACAGCAAGACTCACTTCTCACCTCATGCTTCTTCCTCTCTGTGTGACTGGGTTTCGTTGGTTTGGTTTTCAGCTAGTCTGCTCTGAACACCATAATTTTCTAAAATAAGAACGCTTTCTCTGCAAAACTAATATAAGAAATGCCCACATTGGATCTAGTTTGCGAGACAAAATGATTCTTTAAAATTCTATGCTGCTTGTGGACTAAGACTTTATTACCTTGGATTTGGTCTGTGATTCTCATCCTGGTGTGTCTGTTCTAGTGCTGCTGGGATGGAAGTCACGCTTGTGGGACTCTGCCTGCCACATTCACTTCTTTTTAAAAAAAGAAAAAAAGGGAAAACAAAACTACCTAGATTTGTATTATATTTCTGCTACTGCTTCTCATTATCCATGACTGCTCAAAAATAGTTTATTTGTCTAGTAAGTACTCCAAAATATGCAGTCATTGAGCTTTTGACTATTGCTGACTTGCTGAGAACAAGACACCGCTTGTCCTTCACACCTTTGAAAATCTCTTCTATCTATTAAATGGTTCCATTAATATCCTAGGAAGCACAGCTGGCTGATCTGCACATGTTCAACCTTACCTTTACAGGGTTTTCTTTCCTTACTAATTATTCATATTACTTCTTTTCTGAAGAAAATTTTCAAATGGAAATAGCATGTCAGCTATTTTAAAATTACCATTTGTTTCATTGCCTGCACTATTTTATCCTCTTAATAGATCTGTGTTCTCCCTAGTAATTCATTTGCCACTGATATATTTGTAAAAGGCTCTCTTTCACCTTGACCTCTACAGTTAACCTCAGCACATTTTGATTTTTTGCTACCTTTATCTTATCCTCAACACCAATAATATGCATAATATTACCTGGAAATCCAGATAGCATTATTACCATTACAAGTCAATGAATGCTTTCACCTTAGATAATAGTTTTTGCTGGGGAGTAAATTCAGAGATAAGTGTGTTAAGAATGCATAAATGATTTTGCTTGAAGCCTCAGCAGGTACTGAGTCACAACCCATTAATCTTTCCATATACTTCACAGCACAAACAATTAATATCCCACTATAATGAGACTATAAAAATAACTCAAGTGATGTTAAATATTAAAATTTAAAACAAGCAAACAAAACAAAACTTGAGAGAGTGTTCAGTGAATCTTAAGCATTCCTAACAAGAACCAAAATCAGTTTGGCACAGATACACCGAGGCTTACCATTAACAGGAGATGATGTACTTTCAGCTATGAATACTGTCCCTGAAGAGCTAAATTACAAATATGAGCATAATTCATACTGGCGATAAACCAGATTTATACTGATCTAATTTTACTGACAGCAGTGAGGATACACCTGCATAAACCTAGAGTGATGCAGTATTATATGTCGTTCATTTTACTAGCAGGGGAAGTAGCTAGCTACGGAGCCATTAGTTCAGTTTTAGAAAACAGAACACTGGGAGAATCATATCCAGAAAGAGGATTTAATACTACAACACATAACAACTACCCTTTAAATCTCCCAGTAATCATTGCTGGACTTTTCATAAAGTCCAAACAGCACATTAGGCTAGGGTGGATCAACAGATCCTGTTCCATAAAACAGCTCTGGATAATTTGAGTTAGTTACTACTTTAAAAATAAAGTTATGTATCGTCAAATGTATGTGGATATACAAACCTTTGCAAAAACTTTTTTTTTTAATTAAGTCCATAAAAAATAGTCTCAGTCACTATTCTAAAAGGAATGTAAATCTATCTCCACTTGGTACAACAGTAGCAGAGACACTAGAAAACATGCTCTGGAATTAAATGTTGCCATTTACCCTTATGGTCTTGCAAAGTATTAAACTTTTGGAAAACAGGAAATTGGGTCTTATCTAATTTTGTCTCTTAATTAAATTTGCAATAAATAGATATCATATGAACATGGACAAGGATTTCCGATTGCTTGGAGGCTCATTTGTTTCATTTCGGAGATCATGGTTATTTCAGAAACTGTAAGAAACTTGGTAGTGAAAGTACTCACTGTGCCAAAGCAATAGGAGAGCCTCCATTGCTTTTTCTATGAGAGAGTCGATTTCCTAAGTTCATGTTTTGTAATGCTTATTACATTTTCATTTGAACTATAAAACCTTACAACAAATAAAATGAAGACTAAAAGTGAATAACTTCATACAGTGCTTTCAGTTGAGATAAATTTATACTTCAGGCCTTTTATCTCCTCTGTAAGTTCTTGCTGTGCAGGAAAATGGAAGCTGAGTTCCAGCTCAAAGAATTTTCTTCCATTATGTCTGGACCTTCATTAAACTCATATTAAAAGATTATACTAATATCATAAGGCTTTAGACCAGGTCCATATTTAGGACTGAAAGACTACTTTTCCTACCATTTAATTTCCTAAAATTATCCATTTCCTACAATTTAGGAAGATATATAGCCTTTGGACTACACATTTGTCCTCCTGCCTAGCACTCCTGAATGGCACGGCTTCTGTTTATGAAGCTATATGAAAGCTATGCTGTGGGAGCTATTTGTACTGCAGCAATATGCAAACTGACCTAACAGCTGAAAGTAGATTAATTCTCCCAGAAGAGTGGGCTAGGCAGAAAAATAAGATAATCAAATCTATTATGGGCATTGGAAAAGGGAAGATGAATCAAACACAGCATGGATATTGCCGATCCTACTCTTGCACTCTCAAAAAAATGAGACCATGTTATGCTTTTGTGCAGAATAAAGTAAAAGTTTTGCATGAATTTCACGGGGATGTATTTAAACAGCAACTGAGAAATTTAACTCAGGTATCTACAAGTTACATTCCAGGCTGTTAATGCCCTTTATCTCAATCCAGAGAAAAATGTCTCCTGAGACAAATAATCTCTGATTAGATGCCCTAAGTGCCCTGGAAGACTCCAATGACTGTAGAAGCTTAAGTCAGTAACCTCCTGAAATATGTAAAATTTTATTCTTCAAAACAGAGTGTACTTATAGAAAAAAATACCAAGGGATATTAAAAAATATGTGATTTACTAGGTTTCCTTTTCCTAACAATAAAATTCCTGTTTAAGTAATCTTGGAACATATGACTTTAATCAAATGACATATTAAGTTAGAACAGATGATTCACACTCAAAATATATTCAACAAATGTCACCATTTTGGTGCATGAATCATCTGTAATCCTTTAAGATATAAATTATCAAAATTATCATTCCCCAAGGAACTAAGAAAATAATTCTTGCTCAGCCATTTGTGAGAATTTCAGCACGATTCTAGGTTATTTTGGATAGAATAGTCAGGCCTCATGGAATATTTCTGTTCTCTCATGAGATGAATATAAATCCTGAGATCTGAGGAGCTAACATATCTCAATGTGAATTTAAAACTCACTTCTTGATTTATATGAAGGAGGTCATTGGCAGAAACATGTTAGAAAACATGTTTGCTAAAACAGACATAAAATTCAGAGCATTCCTACTTTTGAATTTGATTCAGTTTCAGTTTAAGCTATTTTTCATTATACAACTCTCAAAAAAGTAGTAGAAAAGAAAGAATCTGTGGTCCCACAGATGTGGCTCATGAGAACAAATACAGTTTAACTCTTAGGTACTGCAAAGAAAATACTGGGTTACTGTGGCTCTTATTCTCCCTTTTTGCTTCCATACCTTTTTAATTCTTTGTGATTCAGTTTCTACCTAGCCAGTGGTTACAGTATGCTTCTGGAGGATTCAAAAATCCAGCTTCCTTTTCCTGAATCCATGAGCTCGCCATGAAGGCTTTGCACAAAGAGGAGCTTTAATTTCAAGCTCCACCAGATAAGTAAGCACCTATCAAAGGAGACTCAGCTCGAGAAGTCCCAGATGGATGGCAGCAGGCATCATTCTCAGGCAAGTACCTGGTCAGTCATGTTTCAGTTCTTACTATTTTCTGTCGCTAAACTCACACTGGCCATGCAGAACCACTTGATAAAGACGCCCATTAACCACACAGTGACAACAGTTTTTTGTCCAGGTGGTAGGCTAGATCTTACTATTTGTGGGCACTAAGACCCTTAACAAGTGACTTCTAATTGGCAATGTGCTTAAGGCCGTATGATTGCATTGGTATTTTCATGGCTTTTTTTTTTTTTTTCAGTCTCACAATTGAGTTGAGTATGCCATTCCTAAGCCATATCCCAAGAAAATCTTAAATAAAAGTAGAAGAGAGATGGGCATAAAACAACAGGACACAGAGAAAACAGATTCATTAGCGAAAATTTGGAAGAACATCAGCAATCCTCTCTGTGCCCAGTATTTTCTTTTTCTCAGAAAGAGAAAGCCAAAGCTTGTCATATGTGGTAGACAATCACCACCCATTTCAATGGACTATCTTGAGTGTATCAGAGGCGAGACTTCGAGTCACATAGTTTAATTTCCCTATAACCTTTGTTTTTAAAATATTCTGTGAAATAGTATATCATAGTCTACTTTCTGCAGAGTCAACACTTAGATTCATTTTTTGTTGCCAACAGATCTTAGTCCAGTTTAAAGCTAAATTATATTTTGAGATAAAACAAACTGAAAATATTAGGGTAATACAAAATCATATGTACAGTTGTAAGTAGGACTGTAACTAATCAGTTTTATAAACTATGTGTTTAATTTTTCTAGAGTTGATTTAGTACAAAAATCAACTGAAAACAGTTCATTTTTGTAAACAATTTGTTCTCATTTGGCTTCTGCTTATTCAACTATTTTAGCCATATTTTCCATAATGTTTTATATTAGATTTCTTTCATCAGCAGGCAGAATCAAAATCAATGTTGTGGGTTTATTAATGTCTGTATAGACAGCATAAACCTCATGAACTAACCATAAGGACTGAATATAAAAGCCATTCAAGACATATAACTGAAAAGCTTTTTCAGGATGAAATTATGTATGTCAAAAGCATTTCAGTGTCTAATTGAAGATGGCTACTTTTAAATGCTATGTTTGGGGATAATAAAAAATATTTATTGTCTTGTCATTTCAAACTCTCTTATGTATTGGAACATAACACAAGAATATCCAAATAAAGGTCACAATATGCTGACAGTTATTTAGTAGGATTTGGATTGGCCTTTTAAAACAACTAGAATAAAATTCACTATTCACAAATGTGGCCATTTCAACATATTTTCACTGGGATTTGAATTGAAATAAACTGATCTTTCTAAGTGATCCCCACTTTTAGGGATATGAACATCAAGACGAACAAATAAAACTTTGTATTATATGTACTGAATCATCTTAGGACACAGTGTATTGGTAGTTCATCCCTGAGCTTCCTCTTTGCCTCAGGAAAAAAAAAATAAAGGAGTTTTTTAGCCTTTGAGCCATCAAAAAATTGCATAGGGCGCTCCACTCTCTCTTTCTCATACAAAATAGGTGATCACCTATAGACCTGTATACCAGATACACACTTTTGATATGCATGGGCAAGTCTTATGCAAGTATTAAAAGTCTTCAGTAGTAACAGTTATTATAATATACAATAGTGATTGGTACATGCTACTTTATTGTTGACAATGCTCCATGGAGCAGAGAGTGTTACTGCACTTCTAGAAAGCAGCAGGGTAAAGACACAAGTCAAAAGAAGATTAACAGGCCTCTCTGCTACCATACGAGGAATTTGTGACAGCTGCAGCGAAATCTGCTGCCACTTTCGGACCAATCAGCAGAACACGGGAAGGAGAAAGCGTGCTGCTCCACCAGAAGCATAAAATCCCAGGGAAACAAGGGACAGAAATACATACAGGGAGCCCAGCTACCTCGCTGAACGTACTCCGTGAAATAGCTATGATTAGTGTAGGTGCTGAGAAGCACCTGGAAAATGTTCAGCAGAGCAGGAGGAAATGTCGCTCATACTCAGCTGTTTACAACAGTACTGGCGTGCCTTCTGCTCACCCTCTCTTTACTCAGGATCTCTCCCAGATTTCTTCAAGGCTACACGTTCTCCTCCCAAAGATTGCTTATGTTCTCAGGTACTGGCACAACATTCCTACCCATCTGTCCATGCTTTCTAGCATCCTTACTAACAAGATCAAGCTGTAGGTGTGCGTTTTCCCTCCGCTGCTTTTCCCATTACACATATGTTTTCCCATATTCACATATGTAGATAGCCCTCATGCTCAGAGTAACTTCAAAACATGTATCCCTTTCTCACATGGGTCCCCATAGAAGCAAATTTCAAACCTTTCAATTAGCTGGTGTAGCTCTTGGCGTTGCTAGTCCTGACCTGATAAATATGCCTAGATTAATCCTGGAATGGGCAGAGAATCTGCTTGTGAAATGGAGAGGACAGTACAGAGTTCGGGCACAAAAAAATACAAGCAAGAACATACATTTTAAACAAAATGTTTAAATGGAAATAGTTCCTGATAATGAATAATGAGGATACATATATTTTGTATGGAATGATTTTCATGAAAGCTCAGTATCGCTTTACAGAAAAGGAGATAGAAGGTGAAAAGGTTAATTATTATGTCTCAGCGCAACAGGAACAAGGGACAGCGTTGAAAATCAGGAGACTTAACACAGGTCTTCTGAATCACTGTCCACCAGTCACACTAGATTGCACTGGCAATGGCAAAGAAGAGAGGCATACACTAATTGGTGCTCAACCGGAATTTATCCCCAGGAACTAATTTCACTACCTTTAAACTAAGAGTAATAATTACTGCTCAGCTCTGACGTACATAACAACATTACACTTACAGAGGTGCATTTGGCTATTGTTAGTGTGTTAAATAGTATGTGGCTGCTGGTACATAGATATAAAATTTCCAGCCTTTCAGGTGGAAAATGAAAATGGAGAAAAAAATATGAAGTTCAATGAATATGATTTTTCGTTCTGTGTTCTTATTTCTGCAGTGATATCAATACAAGATTTGTTTAAACTTTGGAAATCAGGATACTCCATTCATTGGGAAAACAAGCAGAACAATCATTTGTTCTCAGTCTAGGGAATCTATTGTATGGTGACATAAAATTTAAAATCAGAGAGCATTTATAACAAAATTGGAAAATTTTCACTTAATGTATGCTCACAGCTCAGGCCCTGTGACAACAGGAAAAAAATGAGGACATATGTTTTTTGAATATAGCAAAAATAAGTTATGAAAATTTAGGACTAAGGTGATGATAAGAGTCATATTTTTGCCAGTGATATTTGTGCTTATTCCTAAGCACGGTAAGAAATCCGAATTTTCTTCACTCCCCATTTCTTTGACCTGAAGTGCACCACTAAGTCTTAAGCATGAACTGTATAGGAGTTCCTTCAGTACAATGACTTTTGAGGACTTTTCTATACAGCCAAAACAGGAGAGTCCCAAATTAGAGGGGAAAGCTGCAAATGTGAAGTTTCCACAGGAAGGAGGCTGCAATTTTTAAGTACTCTTATTGACAGAATAAGGATCAAATTAATTCAATCACACTAGAAGTACTTTGACTTTGTGGCATCTTTTGGCATTTTTTTTTCTCATAGAAATAAGCTCATCAAAAAGGAGTAGCTGCATCCAGCATGCAGACTTCAGATATTAGAGCTTTTATATAGAAAATATCAGCTTGTTTTCATAGCAGAAAATGACAGCAGAACAACTCATTTTATGTGGTACTCCTAGCAAAATTGAGCACATGAGCACACTGAGCACAAAGCACACGAGACAAGCAGGCAGTGGGGGGTCTCTCTGAGGGCTCTGGTAGGATTTCACCAGTTGCACTTGCTTCCTAGTTTTGCAAGAACATGTATGTTTCAACAAATGTGGAGGCATCCAAAGTTTATATACTCATATATGGATCAATAGAATATGAAAACCCAACAGCCTTGATTGCGACTACATAATTAGCCTTTGTCAAGTACAGGACTTTTATTTCCCTTCAAAACCTCTTCACTCTTTGGATGAATAGAAATACTTTCAGATTAAACTCCCAATCATCCTAGTCTAGGAAAGAAAAAGACTGAATTAAAGAACATTTCCTGTTATCTCCTATATATCAGAAATATGTAAGTGTAGTTCGTGAAGACGAAGCAGTGAAGATAGCAATTAAAATGGAGAACAACTTTTTCCCATCACCTTTTTTAAATTGCTCCTTAAAAATTAGTGGCCTCTGAGCAAAGTGAAAATAAGTAGTAAGAAAACAAGTCCAGATTTATTTAAAGAAGCTGCTTAAAAAAAAAAAAAAACCTGCTTAAAAACAGTGTTATCTACCACAGAAGATGTTGTACTATACTAACTGCTTTGGTCAGTAAAAAGAGAAACACTATTATTTGTTAATTAGATTGTAGTAAAAGCCAAAATGTTCCAGGCAGCTATAGAGTCCATGCCCCAAAGAACTTCCAGATTAAAATTAATGTTGTGACCTCGCTAAACAAATACTGGGACAAATGCATTCTGTGCTGTTGGCTTATACCCGAAGCAGCTGTTCTTGAGTCAGTGGGTTCCACAGGCTGTAATAAAGATATGATATACACAGTCTATTTGTTTATAAAGCTTTGCATAAGTCCCCATTAACTCAATATAAACTGAATTTGTAGCGTAAAAAAATCAAATGTGCACATACACACACTCTCCTCAAAACTGAAAAGGTTTATTAGTGAATCAACTAAATACCTTTCCTTCTGTGGTTTATGAAAGTATTTTTAGAAAACAAGATTGGCTATACAGTTTGCTACAAAATGTCCTTATAACCAGATGCTCTTTAGAGACCAAAGTCCTGCTGACTGGCACAAGAAGCATCTGGCCAGCTGTCAGGATTGATTTGGCTCAGTGGAAACTGGCAGCAGTAACAGAATGGAGAAAGGCTGCAATTACAATAGGCAGTAACCCCTCCAACTCCAAATAAGTAGGGGCACAACCAAATATACTTGACACCTGATAAAAAAAGTGCTGATACAATGCTTGGTTCCTGCATTAGCTAGGAAGACTGCATGCAGCTGGACCAGCGCTACATCATCTGCATCATCTACACCAATCTTGCAGGAGTAAAAAGTGGAAACATTAAGGACAAAAAAGCTGTACTTTCTCCTTAATCCTTTTCACCAGCTTCTCTACTCATAAGCCTCCTTACTATATTCTGCATCTATTAGCAGCTTAGATTTACAGGGTCTTCATAGTCCATTTTTTGGGAACATTATGGACATTGCTTAAGAGCATGACCCTCCATGTGACAGGAAGTCCTGAGTTTAAAAAGTATTGAAGGAATCTTTCTGTCTTCAGCGAGAGCTGGAACAAGTTGTATTCAGCTGGCACAGGACAGACAGGACCGACTCTAAAAATTTGTGTGTGTCACTTGTGTGTTGTCAACTTACACTGACAATATACAGACCACAAGGTAAGAAGACAGAAGGGGAGAAAAAAAGAAAAAGTAACTCCCTTAGTTACAGTGGCGTATTTGAAATATGTCTGTCTGTCACTCTACTCAGCTGCTTCTTTTGCGTATTGATAGGTCTCTCTGGTATTGAGAACACCTGTATAAATATATGGCTATTTCATCTGCAGGGCTGTAAGATGTTAAGGGGATTTTAAAGAAAGAATGGACCTCTCGCAGACAGTGGGGAAGTGAAATACCACTAAATTATCTTTTGGAAATCTAGCTCCATAACCGAATATAGAGTGGACTATTTAATACTTCTCTGGGTTTAGCCTGTCTCAGAGCCAATGGCAGCATAATAACCTCATTGAGAGTATGTACTAAAGTGCAAGAGACTGCAAACTTCCTCTTGTCCTGCAGGAAGGGAGTACTACTCTTTCAGCAGAGTAACTACATTTTTTTATGACTAGTGTAACCTAGAGTATATTCAATTCCTTATAGAACAAGTGGAATTTTAAAACTTCTGGAAAACATAGATAAATAAGCAACTTGAGTAAAGACTAAGATTTTCCCCTTTACATAGCAAGTTTACGTCTTTTTTTTAAAAAATGGATAGCTTTCAATCTATACATATATCACTCTAGAACTATTTCCCTACTGCTATGTACTCAGACTGTTTTAATAGATATATGTCTGTTATGCCAACAGCTACACACCCCCATACATCTCCACCAAATGTGCAAATAATGCACTAGTATTTTTCTTTACTGCTGTTGAATATTGTTT
Source organism: Rhea pennata (assembly GCF_028389875.1). NCBI lineage: Eukaryota > Metazoa > Chordata > Aves > Rheiformes > Rheidae > Rhea > Rhea pennata. The sequence continues at coordinate 162,970,236 of NC_084663.1, forward strand.
TTCATTAGATGCTAAGCTGGATCTGTTCCATAAAACCTTCCTTTATATATAGGCATGTATCATATTTTGACAGTAATGCTGGAGCAAGCGTTTAAAAAAACTCAGGAAAACAGGTGAAGTACCCTGCATCATTGAAATCATGTGAATATTACCTCTTTGCTATTTATCAGAGGCTTGGAGCAGTAGGCTGCTGCCCTGGCATGACTACATCAGATGGTAGTGAGATGTGCAATGGGGACAGTGTGCTTCACTGCTACCAGTGCCATTGCGATAAACGGTTGGTGTTTTCCATGGCTAAGTGTGAAAGTGCTTAGATACCACCCCAAAACTCCATTACTTTTATTTATTGCTGTTAAAAAAAATCAAAGGAAAAATGACTTTTGACTTATTTACTGCCTTCTCTACCTATGCTTGTTTACTTTAGCTGCTAAAACACTTGTGACAGGACCCCATCATTGCATCTGTCTCTGAGGCAGTGTGCTCTATAAGCTGGGACTGATTCTGTTATGTATCATAACTCATGTGGACAATACACATTAAAGACTTCCCCATTTTGATAAAAATCAGTATTAACTTGCAGAAATGGGCTTTAACCAAAAAGTGACTAGTAATACAAATTCATATTATGTAATATTGAACTTTCATTAACTCCTTAATGTCCTCATAAAGAATATTCTCTGTAACTGAAAAGGATTATTGTATGATTACTGTAGATATTATTACTGATTCATTATTGGCTGGATCCTTAAGGACACAATGTAACATGTAGCATATACAAAAAATATAGTGCGGACTTTGAGTATATAGTCAGAATATTTGAATCGTTACAAAAATAAAATGTATCAATTTAAAAGCTGAATAAATCACCTCAAGTTATCAGACAGACAAGCAAACACACAAACTCAAATTACGCAGCAGCTAGATGAAAGTTTTCTGAAATCTTTTATTGGCCTAAGGTGTCACAGGGCAAAATACAGGTGTAGAAAAGGAAATGACACTATGGTCTATCTTTTCTAGAGTGGATTTTACTAAGCAAAGAATAAAGTGTCTGTTCACACCCTCTTAATGGATTTAAACCTTTGGATCAATAGTAAAGGATAAAACTAAACCACTTAAGAAGGTATTGAATTAATAAAATCCCTTGCACCTGTCTCTGTAAAAGAGGATAAACAGAGCAGAGTTTCAGGGGGTGATTAAGAGAGCATCAGGTTGCAGTGAAAGGCTTAAAGGGGGCAAATTAGCCTTTGCTGTGCGTGGAGATAAGGCAAAGGGCTGCAAGGCTCAGCTACATATTACAAGCTTTTACAGGCAGATTAAAGGTTCTGGGTTTTTTCTAAAGATACCATGGGAATATCATATGACAAAATATCTTGAAGCTGTTTATATAACTAATAAAAAAATGGTAAACTGCTGTGCTGGAACTACCCTTAGGGCTGCTTGTTGATCTTATTTATTGCAACCAGAATTATATTTGATTCATAGCTATTCTTGTATTCATCCTGTCGAATGCCCACTGGGACATGTGGGGAAAAATGTGAAGAATCAGTATGATTTTATTGCATTTTAATAATAAAATGTACTAGTTGTAATACTTTTATGAGCTTGTTAGTTTATAAATACGATCCTCCCTTTCTCAAGCCTCAGTGACTGAATCACTTATGTTCATGCCCTTCGTACTCATTCATTCTCAGATGGCAGCTAGCTTCAGAGGGTCATAAGAAGCTCTTCTGTCACCCACGGTGGACAGCCTCTCAGTTTCACTCCCATCTTGTTCTGACAGACTAACTTATTACTTATGACAAGCAAGTGCTAACGAAGATCTGGGGGACTAGGTGCCTCATCAAAGGCTATTAGGTAAACTGTGAGTAAGAGGTTCTTGCATCAATTTATAAATGATTATAAAAGAGTAACAGAACGTGGGAGTAAATGGCCAGTTTTCACTGTGGATGGAGGTCAGCAATGAAATGCCACAAAAAACTCGTGCTGGGACACATCTGGTTCAATATATTCATAAATGACCTAGAAAAGAGGGGAACAAGTGAAGTGAAAATGTTGCTGAGGATAGAAAGCCATTTGGGCAGCAAAGGCCAGGGACAAATATGAAGGTTTTCTAAAGACTGGGAAAGAAAATGGCTAATGAAATGCAATGTGGATAAATGTGTAAAATGTGATAAAAGTGATGCTGATGGGAAAGAAATGCTTTCATCCCTTAGTGCAAAGATCTTGAAGCTATAATGATACCATGATAATACCACAAAGATATTAGGTCAACTAATTATTAGGAATTGCTTATTAGGAATAGCTACTGAGCTATTAAGAAAGAAATACAGAAGAAATTGGACAATATTATTATCATTATGAAGCTAGGTAAATCATTTTGCTTATTGCTAGTGGTGTAGGTCTCCAGAAAACAGAAGGTTATAGAGAAACAGGAAAATGTTAAGAGAAGTTCAACAAAGAATATGAAAAGTATGAAATAGATTTAAATAAATAGGCTAGGACTCTTCAGCTTGGAAAAGAAATGACTGTGGGGGAAATGATAGAGCATGGAGAGAACTGATCTGATGTTCTCTGCCCTTGACAGCAAATGAAATAGTAGGCATCAAGCGAAGCTGTCAGCTGTCAAGTTCAAAACACAGGTACAGTTAGACTGTGCATCTCTGATACAGAGTGTTGTGGATCATAAATGGGCTTGTAGGAAGGCTAGACAAATTCATGTTGGAAAAGTCCACAGAAACCATTTCTGCCTCAGGTAGTCTTAGAGGCTAGGAGAAGCATTAGTATATGCTGGTTTTATGTTTTTCCTTTGGGCATTTACTTTTAACTGCTGTTGGAGACAAGTTCTTGTGCTAAATTCACCTTCGATCAGACTTATGACTTAGTACCAGTTGGCCCAGTGATGCCAAAATTCACATCTAACAGTGTGCATCTACAAGCAAAGAACGAAGAAGACAATGAAGGCATGTATTTAAAACAAAACAGAACAAAACAAAACTAATATTTTATCCTTTTTAAACCGCATTGGATAAAGTGGTTCACATAAGATTACTTTCAAATGACCTCATTCCCACAGTATTGCCTTAATGTTTGTGCTGTAATGTAGGTAACTCTACTATTACCCAGCCAAATTTTCCAGTCTGTACTGTAGGAATTTGGGGCATTAATGATAACTCAGTGTCCATAGAACAAAGAAGTAAAACATCTAATCTCAACTGTAGATGACAAGGGAAGACACATTTCTAGAAAAATGACTTGGGAGAAAGCACTGAGGGTGTGAGGTTCAACTTGCCTTAATGTTAAGAGGGTAGGTGTTTACACATGAGCTATGGTTGTCTAAGTGACCATTAGAGTCAACAGAGACTCACTCAATACACCCTTAAGGAGTTAGGGAATGATTCAACTAAAGAGAGTTTTCTTCAGATACCTAAGAAAAAGTATCTTGAGCCATTGGATTTGCCCAACAGTACCTGCACAGAGATGACAGATATGATGCAAGACCTACAACAGACCCATATTCTTCTGGATTCATGGCTGGAGGCCTGGAAGCATGTATCAAGGCATCTCAAATGTATAAGATGAGTTATATCCCATGAGTCTACTTGAAGTAGAGGAGCATCTCTACTTGAGGTGATCATTCCCTACACCAAATTGACAGCATCAGATACATCTTCCTTTATTATAATCAAAGCTTATATATCTAATGGATGTGTATATACCTACATTAATATGCCTCAAATTAAGGCAAGCTGGACCCATTTCTGAACTTCCAAAATGAAAGACACTCACAGAGCAAATTTACCTACTAATGTGACCTCTTTTCTCATAATTCTAGACCCTGGTTACAGATCATTTCTCTGCATCAGCTATAGTGTATGCAGCAAAGCCTTCTTTCTGGCATACTTTTAATACGGTGATTAGAAAAGACAAATATTATTGGTAACATGAACAGGTGCAATTAAATTTAAAAGCAGCGAAAAAACTAAAAATTGTAAGTCTAACCATCTACAGTGCACTTAGGGTTGACAAACAATTCCACTGTGATAACATAAAATGTATTTTCATATTTCATAATTCATCATAAATAGCTTGAATATATTTAAAAGATGCATGTAATGAAAATGACATTTTCTGAAAATGAAGTAAGGAGAGTCAAAGTGGTTGCTGGCAGGTTAGGATTAACCATAACACATTCAAAATGAAATAAAGACAGATATAAAAGCCAACTCATAATTCAGAAAGCCATTTGTAATGAAATATGCAACTCTTAAATAAAGAGAATGCATTAGCAGTAGTTAATATGTTAAAATTATTCCTTTCTGTAAATCTGTTGTAAGCTATGCATGTTTATAAAAGTATTAACTTTTCATAACTCGTTGACAGGCAGCCATTTAAAATACTTGGAGAAATGTACTTCTGATTTAAGCGTATTGTCTTCTGTAGTTAAAGTAAGGTTGTTTCTGGTCTAAGATTTCTAAATGGTATCATTATTTGGAACAAAAACACTTTATTTAAGAAATCTGTGAAATATGAAACTTGGAAGACTATTTATTGTAAACATGAAGATAATATAGTTGTAATTTAAAAAAAAATAATTCTTCTGGTATAATTTTCATGTTTTGAATTAAATTTTCGAGTTTCGATGGACACATAGAATGTTGATAAATTTGGGGATCCTGATCTCTGGAAACTCTAGAATACCTCCTTCTGATTCCCTATAAAATACAGAATATTTAGAATGTTCCTTACTTGAACATATCATCTCCCTTTGCCAAAGCAATAAAAACAGAGTATTTGCAAAGCTGCCTAAGAACCTTGGAAAATGATGATACCGAAATCTCAAATATTTCATGTTCTATTAGGTGACTTTGCTGAATATTCCCCTGAGTTCCTGTTTGCTCCTTATGGCACATAATAATTTATGACTTTTGCACTTCTGTGTTATAGGTATTTCAGATTAGTAAGACTGGAGAAGTGTTCTGTGGATCACAGCGAATGCAGAATTTCAGGAACTGGATGCTGTGCAAACACTTTGGGCATTTCCATGGTGTGGTTGCCTGCTGTGGGACATTTTCCTCTGTTCTGACCTTGCCCTTAAAGCCTTGTATCTTGAGGTGCTGTTTGCAAGGCCACGCTTAGTGGCTCTGCAGAAAAAAAGGTTTGCTTACTAGAGCAGCAGCCCACCTCTCACAGACACAAGCATCTTGGAATTAAGGCAGACAAACTTGCAGGAGGAGTACAGGGAGACAACCATTACACCTTATGCTACCTTATAGCATGTAAAATAGCATGTAATCCAGTGAGTTGCTTTTTTTGTAATTTTCCATCTTCCCCTTTCTTTCTGGATTCCTTTTCTTGTCCGTGGGGCTGTGAGATAAAGAACATTTGCTTCCAACACAGTAAGACAAAGACGACGGAAGGAATGGAATTGAGGTTTACATATTGTGGGAAAGATGTTGCTTTTCTTTTGTAGAATAACAGCCACAGATTCCTAAATTAAAATGATAAGAGAGAGGAATATTTCAGCCAATGTGGCAGAAAAAAGGCATGTCAAACAAATATAAATTTATTTTTTTCATAGAGCTCATACTTTCAGCCCTACTCTTTGTTAAACTGTAGTTCCTTAGCTCTACTCTATTATTAGTTTTATATATTTAAGTCATTTTTAATAACATGATTTGCTCTTTGTAGAATGTACATCCTTTATGTTATTCATTTCTAGTTTCCTTTAATAAATTGCACGTCTGATCTTGCTCTCAGCATATCCTATCAAAATTATAGGATTCCTGATTTCCCTCTGCCTACCTTAAAAGGTCACTGAACAAGATGTAGGGGCTTCATAACTTTCTTTTTGCCTTCCAATAAGTGCATAGGGACCCTCACTGTAGTTGTCTTCTAGTACATTGAATAATCAGAGAAATAACTTTCCTTTTAGCTCTCTTCAGCAGAAGAATCAAAATCAAATGACCACAAGCAGATAGCCAAGAATTTTATTACGAGTTTCACCAGTACAGTATTTGCATAAGGACGTCTCATTAATTTTTGTTGTGACAGTAATTTGGGAAAATAACGCCATACTTTTGCCTCTCTTTAGACAGCTTGGACTAGCTATGTATCTCTGAGTTATGAATAATGGCATTTTTACTTTCATTGCTCTTTCTAACAGGAAGATATAATAAGTGCTGAAAATACACATTTATCATGGCTTAGTTTGCAGCTACTTAAAACCTAGAGATGGGGATGGAGTCAATGTTAATTTGTAAGACCTTAATTATGGCATAATTTCATGCTGAACTCCCTTAGCATCAGACACTGCTGTGACCACATTATGGCCCTTTATTATACGTATGTGGCAGGAGGTGGAAAAAAATCAGGTACTTGTTTTATTTCATGTGATATTTTTCTTAGGGAAGGAAGCATCTAAAATGAGCTCAGATTACTTGAGCTCCTATTTAACGAAGATGATCAGGAGTTCTTTGAAGCATGTGAAGGATACTCATCTCTATAAAGTATATGGGGGGCAGGTTTAGCTCAGTTGGTTAGAGCGTGGTGCTGCTGTGTGCTATACGGACTCTTACATTATGAAAGGAGAAACCAAAAAAGGGATAAGGGGTAGACTTCATCTGATCTGTGCTCACAATATACATCATGGACACATTATAGAGATTTACATCTGAGTTAGTTGTTTAGGTTCCATCTATACTCAGTGAAAGAAACACTTCTAGTTGCAGTTCACGTCATGCTAAGATAAATGTGTAACAAAGCTCAGCTGAAAACTGTGTCCTAGGAGTGCTCTTTTCTCCCTATTGGCAGGTAAAGAGAAGCTCGTCCCTTGATACCTCAAGATAGATGAGATGAAGTCTTATCCAAGCTGTGTAGCTAAAAATGTTAGTGATCAATGCATCTTATTAAAGAGGAAGACAAGCGAATGTAGAGAATAAATAAATAAAAAGTAAGTAAAATAGATTGAGGCCATTCTCTCATACTGTGACTAATGCATTGACTCCCCTAAATTCACCTTCTCCAGAAAACATCTGAATTACTCTCAGGAAGAGTCCCTCGCATGTGACACCTCAGTATGTTTGGGAGAATGCAAGCTGGCATGAGCCAAACCTGTTGAAGTGCATATAAATGATTAAATTATATGGACTATCGCTGGACAGTGCTGGAACCCATTTGCTGGCCCTCTTTTATTTCCTAGAATGTGCATAGCTAAAGAATACTCCAAGCTAGAGCTAAACTTCAGAATATATTAAAGTACATTGAAAGAACAGGAGATTTTGAAGATAGGACACATTTCCTTGAATGAAACAAAATTGCAGCCTATACTTATATACCTACATGGAGTAACCAGTTCCCTTTCTCTGGAGTGTAGATGACTTTTCCATCCCTACAGTCCAAATAAATTCCTTTTGCAATGTCCCATTTCTTGGGTTTGCACAGTATATTGTGCAGGATTAGAGGTAAAAGATCTCCGTAAATTATCTATTGCAGATTAATTCTTCTCAGTTATCCGAGGTACAGATAAGTGTGATTACATGCTGCCATCAAGGAAATAAAATTGCAGTAAGGCAATTCAGATTCAGAAATATCGAACTGGGCCCTGCCTACTACCTCCCAAATGGACTTGCTAGCGATAACGCCCTACGGAAACACTGCATTGTTTCCTGACCAAACTAAGAAGGCCACATGGTGCTGCCACATGAATGGTCTGGCTCATATCTGAGTTTAATTAGAGATCTTAATTTCATGATATTATATCATGACAATGGCTCCTTTTGGTGAGTTAGACTCTCTTATTGTTAGTAAAGTGGACTTTGCTTTTAGGAATGCACTTAGGATAAATTCAGATGTTTAAATAATGTGGTCTTAACTCATTCTTTTGGATTCCTCTGATCCTATATTTCATTCTATTTCTTTGACCTTATTTTGCAACTTACCTTCGTTACTTATGCAGTCTCATTAAAAAGAAACCAGATATGTATTTGGAAAATGTTAATGACTAAATGATATTTCTATTTGTTCAATTCTGAAAAGTAGATAAGGAAGAAATAGTGCTAGAGATAATTACGAAATTTCAATATTTATAGAAACCAAGCACTTGTGTAGATAATAAGAAAATTCTCAATGTACTTTGATGATGATGAAGTACCAGTTTTCTGTAAATATTGAAATAAGGTAATTATCACTTGAACTATTCATTATTTATCTGCTTTCAAATCACAATGAATACAGTAAATTTGTCATTTTTTTCATAGAAATGTGAAGCTAAAAATAAGTATTGTATTAACATTTTATGTACTCTCACTTTGGAAATAGCTTAAAAGTATTTTACAAAACATAATGAGAGATAATCTGTGCATATACAAGCAAGGACAAATTTATCCATTTATTCCCAAAGTTAAGATAGCAAGCTTTCTATAAAATAAACAATCCAGTAATTATTATAAAATGGCTAAATAACTATTTTATCCTACAAACACTGACATCCAGAGATAAAGCTATTGGTCACTTATGTGCATAAGTCTAGGTACATGAGAACAGATGAATCTCCTGCATCACTGAGTTCTGTACCTTACATGACTGTATCTCATGATATAATTCAGTTTGGAAACCATCTAGATTCTATTTAAAACCTACTGTCTTTATTGTCTCCACTATTGCTATCAGAATGCTGTTTTAGAATTTCTTTACTCAAAAATTTTTATTTATCAATAAAATTAATCTTGAGTAGTTATTAAGTATTTGTTCTCATGCCAGTCTCATGTATGTTCTCATACATGCCAGTATGGTTAAACATGCATGTAAATGTTTGCAATGAAAGGTCTTGTCTCATACTGGTGTGTAAGGAATATCTTTGCTCAGTTTTAAATACAAAAATATTTAGTAAATGCAATATACTTTTCACAGATACTAAAACATTATTGCTCTGTTTGAAATTTTATATGCATTTATTTTTTAATGTTTCTGATAATGCATCAAGTAAAACATTGAATGAGTCAGAAATGAAGTTTGATAATTTGGAAATATAGGGATATAAGAAGCATTGAAATGGAAATTAGTACACCAAGTGAAAAATTTCACTTATGACAAAATCATGCCTATAGAACATTAAACTTTGTAGTATTTTAGTGTCTTCATGTACCATACTCAGAAGTATGTTGTTTATTCATTTAAAGCCATGCAGAGCATATATTTCTTTAGCCCCTGATTGTTAAGCAAGGAACTGGAACATTCTGCTATGATACCAGGTATACTGACAAAAGAAAAAATCGTTCCCCAACCTCTTGGAAAATCAAATGTGCTCATGTTTACAAAAAACAATCACATTTCCTTCAACTGTGTTGTTATGAGTTAAATCTGCAGCAGGAGGAGAGAGCTGCAGAAGGTAGGGTGCCCAGGAGGTTCTCCCGGGAAGGTATTTAGTTGGCTTGGAGCCTGGAGATGTGGAAGGGTTGTCCCTGCAGGGGCTGCATGTTGGTGGTCTTTGAGGACTTTTCTAAACTCACCAACCTTCTCTGTGTTATCCTTTCACAACAACATGCTCCTCTGCTTTTTAGCCACATCGGTGTGGGACTCTGACCTATTTGTGGGCAATCCAGTGAAGAACCCTTATCTGGGACTTTTTCTTTTTTGGAAAGAATTTGAATTTCTGTCAGGCAAAGCACTAAAATGTTACAAGAAAATCTTTCAAAAAGGAGAAAGTCTTAAATTGCCAGATAAAACCTTGCAAGCCAGTAAGAAACCTAAAGGTTAATAAAACTTACCTACAAGCTCATGGTTATAAGCTCAATCCTTTTCTAAGAAAAGACATCTTCATGTTCATGTACAATCCGGAGACCCTGCAGCCAACTTCTGCAATATGCTTTGGCCAACAGCTCTCTAGGATGCTGTCTGAACAGGGCGATGGATCTGACCGCAGAGATGGAAGACTTAACACCGCAGCCCCAAGACACCTGCACAAAGCTGCCGGATATTGCACAGGTCTTACGGCAAGGCCCATGTGGCAGCCAGCAACCCAGCCACAGCATCTAAAAAAATGGCACTAGATAAATGAATTTAAGCTGAATCTAAACCAGAAAGACATGATCTGCCATTGACATCACTGCCTGGACCACAGAGCAATCAACTGTGTGTATACTTTGGGCTGCAATGAATAGGTTGCTCTGATTGTTGCTCTATCAATGCTACATGATATAAAAATAAAATCCTACAGTTGCAATTTGCAAGTGATTGAAGCTTTCTTGTAAAAAAGCAAGGAACAGATCAAAAAAAATAACATTACCTATGTCTTAAGCACTAAAAAAACTGAGAGCTGGAAGCTACTTATTCTAAGGTTCACTATTTTCTCTCATGTGGATAATAATTACCTATTTTTATATATGCTGAAAAGTATAAATGATTAGTTAGTTAAGCAGTCTGTGAGATGGTATGCAAAATTAAGTTTATGGAATAATTTCCACTTTGTTTCTCTGGCTTTAAACACTATATTTTTTTCTAAGGATGTGTGACTTCTTCATACCTTCGCATTCACCCATGTGCCATGGCTCACAGGCACTCTTGTGTTTGTAGGTGTGCATGGGAGTATGTATACCTATGTAAAAACACATAGAAACCATACAAGAAAGAAATGTATATACTTGGATGAGTGGGAGGTGTAACAATAGCGCAGGAATGCGTAATGCAAATCTAGAAACAAAGAATACATAAGGAGAGTGTCTCAGGATGGGTGTATGAGTGAGTATGAAGGGAAAGCAATTTGCATATCAATATTAACTCTGCAATGTTGCAAGTAGGAAACATTTCTTATCCCTGTTTTATTAGTCAAAATCCTGGTTCTGCTCTGACTGCCTGCAGCCGAACTTTGTGTCAGTGCCAGACCCTACTGTCTTTAGACAAGGATCGTGACTGTTTGTAGCATATTCATAATTTTATAGTTTGCTCTAGTGTGTGTATTGTTGAAGCACACACAAAGTATACAGGATGCCCATTACACTCAGAATCATTATTTTAACAGTGCATTTTTCTTAAGTATGATATGATAAATAATAACTTTTGGATAGGTATAAATAACATTTTATTAAAGCAGATAGGCAAAACTATGACTTGCTCCAACCTGTGCTTCTTTCATTGTTATTAAAATAAAAATGATTTAATAATAAGTCTGCAATTGTACCAAACCTTATAGGTGCCAACCTCCTTTTCTAATTCTGAAATACAAGGCTTAAGAAGAATAGAGTCATATTGAGACTTGAGAGTTTGTATAATACTGAGCAGAAAGGAAATTTTTTGCAGAGTATCCCCAAGATATGTATTATTTAGATGAATCCAAGCTGCTAGATTTACATCACTTCCATTTGCCAGATGCATACTTGACCTTTTGGGTTTGTACACGTGTATATGCTACACTCAAAAATATGAATTTTCTAAGCGTGTGCCAGAGGCAGGAGAGGCACTGTTTCTCTGGGCTCACTCTTGGGCACCAGAGAAATTTTCTGACTCAGTTCCACCCTTTTCAAGTTAACAAATCTTTATGTCCTACATATTGGCCCATCTCTTTCCCCTGATTCAAGAAGAAGATGCATAAGGTAGGCTTACTGTGCACCATTTGACTGAGTATATAGTCCTGCTGCATGCAGCCTTCAAAATAGATATGAAGACGATCTGTAAATTAAATTGCCCTTAAAAAGTGTCTTTGCTTCTATATTAACATCTATCTCTGAAAATTAAAGTGCAAATAGCAATAGATAATCAAATCTTAAATCAAATTGTTCTGCCTCTAGTTTATTGCATCAGAAATATTGCAGGGTTTATATGCTCTGTTTTTAATGTAAAACACATTACACTGACAGATTTGTCAAAGTCAGTTTTTAATTGTAAGTTGATTTTTAAGAATAAGTGCTTGCTGAGGAACAGAAATTTTCTCATTTATTTCACTGAAGACATACAAAATTCAGTAGCTTGTTTATTAGCTTGATATTTTTTCTGACTAATAGCTGGCTGAATTGACAGGCATGTAAAGGTCTTTACTAAGAATTTCCTAAGAATTAAATAATTCAGTCCCACTGAATCAACTGATCTACTCTCCATGTCCCTCCTATGCATTTTGTGAGAGCTAGAAGTCACACTACTCATCTACCTATGCAGACCATGCTGTCCAAATAGTCATAGAAGAGGGAACATAATTGTTTCTGAAACAGTTACACATATTTTCAGGGGCTATTGTAGAAAAGCTTCAAGCTGACTTTCAAAGATGGTTAGTAATAGCAGATAGGTCATTTATGGATTCTTAGAAGTAAAGAGCCATAGATAATGAGAACAGAAATGCAATTGTTGAGAAAGCTGGAAAGGGTATAGTCTAAAGAGTAAATTAAATAAGTTAAGGTGGAAAGGCATGGATGGTAAAGAATTCAGGGAACAGAAACATTTCCTATGGTAATATAAAAAGTAAGACAATAATATTCTGTGTGACTTGACAGATCTCATTTTACTGTGAGGGAAAAGACAGCCAAAAATCTGATAGTCAAGAGGCTGCAACCAAAACATTCATCTTGAAAAATGCATGTACTCGAAGAAGGGCTGATAGAGAAGTACAACTCTTCTGAGCTGGTCCTTGCTATAGTCAGTTTAGCGCCAACTGTAAAATTCTGATTGTAAATGAAGTGAATCTAAGAGTGGGGTTATTGGGCTACGAATAGGTTTGAGTACCATTTTAGATGCAATGGGGTACCCACATGTCCTCCACCTGCCTCTGGAAGGACATCAAAGAAAGAGTCCGCATCACTGCAGGGAAACATTAAAATGAAAACCACCTATTTGCAAGCTTATATAACATAAAGTTCCCACATATGCACATACATTTATCATCTTTAAACTGAATGGTGTATATTCTATTTCTACATGTCTAACTTAAAATCCCAGAAGTTGCTGGAATTGTAACACCTGAATTCAGTATGACCATACCTAGTCACTCAGACCACCTCCCATACAGAATTGCTTTAGGCATCGTGGTTCCCGTGACAGTATTGAGAAGGTTCTTTTAATACGGCATAAAAAAATCACTATCCCCTTGATTTTTATACTACTAGTCATAATGACTGAAATGGTAGGAAGTGCAGATATGGCCCTTTCTGCATTTGCTTCCCTTGTGGTAAAAGATGGGATATTATAAAACCTACCTACTCTGATTGTTACTGTAAAGTTAAACAAATTTAAGTTTGTTTAATATCATAATGGAATGTATGATGTTGCTTTTACATTAATTATACATGGATGCCTTGAGGCCCTTTCAGAGAAGTGGAAAAAATATATGCATAAGCTATTTTTTAGTCAGAAAAGACAGACACTACTGGAAGAAAATTCAGAAGAGGAGCCTATTTTAAAAGTTCTGAATTCTTTCTCATTTAACAAGCTCAATGTCCATACTGACACACAAAAGAGGAAGGAGTAACCTAAGCATGGATTGCCCTCACAGACGTGCTGTCAGTAAGCTGCTTGGCATCGTTTTGACCATGCTCCCATGCTTTCAATATGCTCCCGGGCAATACCCAGGCACAGTTCAAGGGAGTTACTGTCAGTAGACAGTTTTGGTCAAGACTAGTCTATGCTGGGATCCTGCCACCCTTTCCAGTCCTCTACCACTATTCTGGCAGGCTTTGTGCTTTCTGGGATTCCCACGTGCCTGCTGCCACATCTGTGGTGCCCTGTATATCCCTACCCTCACTTTCACATCATGAAAATACCACTATGGTTGGCTACAGAGCAGTCCACATGCTACATCAGACACTGTGAAATGAAGATGCACAGAAAAGATAACTGTCATTTTCATAGAGCCAGAGGAGGCCCAAGGCTAAATCCTATAAAGTGAGAGCACAGCAAGTCTGTTCTCCAGTGCCAGGGAGCAGTCTTTAGGCCTATTTTATTTAGTTAGATAGTCTTTATGTTGTTGATCTTCTCCTTCAGCTTTCAGTCTGTTCTGTTCTTGACAGAACATTGTATTTATATCACGCTTGTGCCAGCCCTATTTATAACAGGATTTAAAACACCTGTGTGGAACTGATTTCAGGTCTTGTGAAGTTTGTAGGAGCATGCCCCAAAATACTTCCCAAATAATTCAGTTGAAACTACTTTCTTATGAAGGTTCGATTTGGTCCACAAACTATTTCAAATTTAAGCTATGAACACGTATATTTGTAAAATCTCTCAGGTCTATGTTCTGAGGATAAATATATAAGTATTCTTTAAAAAACAGGGACAGAAGTCCCTTATCAAAACAATTTTAAAAAGCATAGCAGACCATTCTTCCCCCCCCCCATAATATTCTTTTTCCTGATAGCACATTTAACTGTAAAACACAGATTCTTTTTTGAGGTTTGATATGTTTGTCACAATGGATCTATCAGGAGACAACATTGTCCCCCATCCTTATTGGATTTTTATGAACAAATAAATACACTAACCTGGAAAGAGACAAGACACAAGCTGCACCCTGTAATTCCTCCAACATATAGTTGATTCCCTTATCATCCTCTGAAATCTTCTCTTGACAGTTTGAGCACATCATTACCGATAATCCTGTTTACTTGAGTTTTCTTCTTGCATGACAGTCTCTTCAGTGTCCTCCTCCCCTTTGGGATTTGTTAATTTGGGTTTATCTGAAACTCAGTTTCAGCTTATAGCTCATGAGGATTTTCATTTTTAGCATCCTTCATGTAACACCAAACATCATTTTTCTCCTTGGAAATTAAAATGCTTTTCAAAAAGATTTTAGGACTAAAGAAAAAAATGTGGTCTCTTTTATAAAGTGGAATGTATTGTGTTTACTAAATTCAAAGATTTGTAAGTGCATACAGGTATGTTTAAATGACAAAGCTTTATTTTCTACCAATTTCTGATACAGTTAAATTATGTTTATCTTTATGAGAGACAAAATGTGAAGATAAGATGAAGTGATATATTAACTATCTTTCTCTGCTGATTAAAAATCTGACACAAAACCTCATATTTATCTTTGGGTTTTTTTGCGCATTTTGAAATGCTGGAGTTGTTGTTGTGTTCCTTTATTGTCTCAATGGCACAGTTTTACAAAACTTTAAAGTTAGCTGAGATCCAGCTGCTCATTTGTTTTGCAAGCCCTCCTGATAAGACAATGGTTCTGCAGGATAAGTAACAGCAGGAATTGTATTTTTATTATTTGTAAAATACCACTGCCTTGCCAGAACAGATTGAACTTCAAAGCCTGACTAAAAACACTACACATAGTTTATTTGTTTGGAAGATACAAAAACAAAAGCCAGAACTAGGGTTGCTGTAATGGCACTTTAAATAAACTATTGTGACAACCAAAGATTTGTCAAGGGCTGAATAAGCTTTTCATCAGCCAAACTATTTCTAGATTCCTGAAGTTAGTAATTGATGGCTAACTTATTGCTTTATTGCTGCTCAAACTGTAGTACTGTATCCAGAGCACAGGAAAAAAGAATTCATATTTTTGAATCTATTCCATCTTTTTATTTTGCTCAATATACAATGTTTCTACTAGTGGCCTAATAATAAATTCTAGTCAGACTCTTTTAATTGGTTTTTGACCTACATACTATTATGAGCCTGATTAACAATTCCCTAATCAAGGTTGCAAAACATTCTACTGTGTGTTCAATAATTTAGAGACCCATGTGGGATATGTATTGTTGCTCATGGTCTTAATGTGAATTTAGTTCATTCTGTGTATGCAGTCTTAAAGTTCACTTGAACAAAAATAATTTCAAATTCCAAAAAACTCGAAATGAATGCACTGAGTTTATTAAACTGCGCATCTCTTCTGTTGTTAAAAACACTTGCAAATTCAATTGCCAAGTATTTTACTAATTAGCAGAATGTCATGCTTGTTCTACCAGCAGCTCCTAGGATCAAGTCTTTGTGTGACTACTTTTGAACCAAGGGACCAGAGGGCTTTGGGCTGTAGAGCTGTAATTGGCAGCCTCAGGAAGAGCGTTCCTGTTCATGCCAGAGGCGCAGAGGATGACATACAATCCCCTTTACCACCCTCCTTCCCTAGTGACAGAAAAACAGGAGCAGGACAAGGAAATGTGTCCTGGCCACAAAATCCTGCAGTATTGTGATTAAAGGAGTTAAGGCCAAAGGTCTGTCTCAGTCTCATTGGCCTGTCAGACAGCACGGTAAATCGTACTATTTCTGTAGCCTCTGAAAAACAAGACCATGACGTGTCTACCTTAAAGCCCAGTTAGACTTCTCCCAGAGGAAGAAATGTGCAGTTCAGGAGGGCACAGCCTACAGTGCAGCTGAGGAGAGAGCCGGAAAAAGCACACCAGTGGCTTTGTAGGAAAACACCTGCAGACTCTTCCCGAGTGTGCACTTGTTTGGTTATCATAAGGGCTCTTTCTAAGCTGAGGACTCTACCTTGGCAGGAACCTCCTGCTTTCCCTTCAGTCCTTTTCCTTTCCTGTTAATCCGCACAGACAATTGTGATTTAGATTTGGAGGTGTTCTAAATTTAGGGATATCTTCCAGATCGTGTCTCGGTTTTGTTGCAGTTTATGCTGTTCGGTAAAAAGGCAGGCAAGCACTACGTGCATGATCACAGTCCTCTTATGTGCTTCCAGGGATTCTTTCAAGAAGTCAGAAAAGTTCTTTCACAATTTATTGGAAAAGAAACAGAGATTGTTGTAGCCCAAACTAGGCTTACATACACTAGCAAATGTAGAAACTCGAGGAAATGATAGTACTGTAGAGAAAGCTTTCCTCGGAAGAGGTACACATATGGCTAAAGACAAAGTGTTCCAACTAATTTGCTGATTACCTTAATTATCTGTTTGGTGAGTTAGAAATGCCTAAGCACGCCTAAGCGTGAGTTAGAATACCTCAACATCTTAAAAGTGAAAGATGAGAGAAGAGGGAACATCGTGTAACTTATCCATTCATAAACCAGTGATACCTTCTTCACAGCCACAGAACTTTATGTATCAGAACAGACTTTTTAAGAGATAGAAAATCTACCCTACATGCATATGAAGCCTGATGCCTGATGTTTTGCAAGTCAGTTTTTCCTTGGGGAACTGTGTCAAAATCCTTTATAAATATTCAGCTTCTGACATGTTGGCAGATAAATTAATAAAATCCAGCAGGTAATTCCTTTTTGCATGAATCAGACAGACTATTTTCATCACCGAGAAGACACAAAAGTATTTTAAAAATATATGCCTCTTGAATAGTACGTGAGCAGTAACACAATGTGATTGCAGTTCAGTTTCTTTTAAATAGTTTCTAGTGCAGAACATGAAATCTGAAAGGAGTTCTCATGCCCTACATTTTCTATAATCTTAATTTTCTGCAAAGTTTAAAAGTGTAATGAGCATTGGGTCGTTGTATACTTTTATGTATTTTTGTATAATCTACGATTATGGAAAGGCATTTGGTCCTTACTGTTATTTCCCTACATTATGGGAGAAATAAATTTTGCCACGTTTTTAACAAGCAAAACACATAGGGATTCTAATGTTATTTGTGGAATCAACAGGGATTCAAAATAACTAAGATATGAAATTCAGAGTCAACCTTAAACTCTGTAGAAATAAAACACTAATAAAATTTATACCCGACCAGACAGGAATTATCAACAGAATTGTTATCGCTATGCTGTTTGAATGTTTATATTAAAACCCCCAAACTGCATGCAAATGTTAGAAACTGTTAGAGAAAACAAGTGAAAAACCCAGCATGATATGTGCTTATATGTCAAGGTTATAGGAGCTACTCATTTATGTACCAGATTCAATATGTGTCTGCAATAAATTATATGCTATATAATTTAATTTAAAGCACACATTGTAATTTCTAAATCCTAATGAAGGATTTGAAAAAAAAAATCCTTCAGAGAGCACACTCAAAAATTGCCAAGAAATCAGTAGGGGTCTTAAATAACAGAAGAAATTGAATTGTAATTGTGTAAGATCATTATCTAGATATTTTGTTAAGATAATTGATGAAATCTACGAGCTCAAAACACATTCCTGCCCATTAAGTTTACAGGAGGTAAATGGTGATGGTGATGGTGATGGTGCAGGGTGTGATCACATTGGAAAAGCAACTGCAATAGTATTCTGTTCTACTCAACTGCATGTTAAGAATATATATACTCTGAGGCATGCCAAATTTCGGTTAATGTTTTGCACAAAAATTACTGAGTTCTTCGTAGTTTAACCCTTCACAGGAGACAGTGTCAGTTTTCAGAAAACATAAAGATAAAATGAAATTTTAAAAATATTTTCAAATAGTGAGGACAAAGATGACCATTTGCATCAAAACTACAGGATGCGATTTTATGAAAGCAAATGTTGTTTTTTTTGCAAAAATAAAACAACAGAAGGAAGTACTTATTTTCTCATGATTGTGTTAAAAGAACTTAAAAAAACTACTGTTCTCACTTCCTCATGTATTCCCCATATGTTTTTCCAAGTGTGCCTAAATAATAAATCATTTAGAATTTTGAAACAGTCATAGCTGCTTAGAATTAATATACTAGTAGAAAATGCATGCTCTCTCTCATATTATAGCAAATATTTTATTCTTTCTCATCATCTTATTTTCTTTTTGTCTTTCACTTTCATTCAAATTTCCTGTGAATATTGTAACAAAGTAACTGTCAATTTGCACAGTTACAAGGTTGTCCTCTATTCCTGACCATGTTTTTCAACTATATTACTATCTTTTCAGATGGAGAGACTACAGAAGAAAAAAGATAAGGTAGGTGTAATATAGCACAGATCATCCTATCATTAGGCAGAACTGCCGGCTTCAGGCATAACAGTAGATACTTAAACCTTTTTACCTTTGTGAAGACAGACGGTATCAGTGTTGAAATTATAGAGGTATTTAACTTTAACTGGATTCTCCAAGAGCACAATATCCAATATTATTCCCTTGCCTTTCACAGATGAATGAGGTACTTTAGAGGTAATGGCGTTCTTGGTAGTATCTATGTCAAAAATGATTCCACCTTGTTAAAAGCTCAGATATGGTGCAAGCTGAAACAGCCAGAACCATCAGCACCAGAGATCCTGAAAAGCAGCTGAGACTTCACATCCAGTAATGGAGTCAGGGGCCCTCCAGTGCTGTCAGGCGCCCTTATGTGAAGCAAGAGTCTGCAAGAAGACATACGAAGTTGCTATGCTCCACCTCCTCCCTGAGAGTGTGTCATTTCATGGTGGAAGTGCACCTTCCATCATATGACACAGCGGACATAGAAGACTTTGTGTCAAGACACTTGTTTCTGAAATGAAAAATACATATATATTCCATGACTGCTGGGATTTATGTTAAGTATAAGGTTTATTCTTGTGATAGAACTTTTAAAATTCACCTTTTCCATTTTGAGATAGAGAAAACAATCTTACTCTTTCTCTTCCCCTCAAGTTCAGGCATTCAAGAGATGTCCTGAAGATTTTTTTTTTCCCTTTTCTTTTTTTTTTTTTTCATTTTTTTTAAAGTTTATTCTAAATAGGAGGAATCTAGATTTAAGAAAGCTGGATATAAAAGACCTTTAAATATTTTTCTTAAAGTTGGTGACAGGTGTTCTCTGGAAATCAGTCTTCTATTAGAAATAACACTGAAATGTTTTAGAACTAGTGCTCTGTGAAAAGTGAGTTTTAAAATGTTTTGCTGTTTTGTTTTTAGACTCAATGATTGGCTTTTATCTCACAAAAACTGAAGGATGTAAAATATTTACCACACAGCCCACCTATAGCACTTCTGCCCTGGTACTGTAATTCCTATTGATTTAGCAAGTAATGCTGTCATATTTCACGTAAGTATAGAAATGATGAATAGAAAATCTTCTAGCTTTCAGGAAGATTAAATCATAACTCTACTTGGACTGTTCTTTAGTTCCAGCTATTTC
Source organism: Rhea pennata (assembly GCF_028389875.1). Taxonomy (NCBI): domain Eukaryota; kingdom Metazoa; phylum Chordata; class Aves; order Rheiformes; family Rheidae; genus Rhea; species Rhea pennata. The sequence continues at coordinate 162,990,147 of NC_084663.1, forward strand.
ACGCTAATGGCCACATTTTATTAACTCCCAGTAGTCCAGATGGGATACTTCATATCACTGGGATGAAATTGAACATGGACATATGACTGCATTTTATATCTGGAGAAATGTTCTTTGTTTGGGATTTGTAGATACTATGTTTTTCACAGACCACACACAGCTTACGCTGAAATTTTGTCCATATTTCAATTATTTTTCCATGCACTTTTGCATATCTTGTATCGTGAAAGAAGACATTGTGTACTATGAGTTTAAGTGAGAGAGAGAGAGAAAAAAAGACACTATGAGAGTTCTAGACTAAGTAACAGCCAATGGCTCTATTTATAGTTTGATAAAAAGCATATTGGATTTAGTATAATGATGCAATGAAAGAATTTCTCTCTGAATTATAACCCTATAGATCATAAAGTGGTATCTGAGAGTGCAAATAGGAATAAAAAGTATGAAAGATTTACCCAATAATTTAACTAATAGTGCATATTTATTACAGAAATACTACAGCAAATTGAAGTTATGCAAAAACTGTTTATATGAAGGGTATTCATGTGCACAGAAAAGGCCTTCCATGTAACCAAGTTCAATTCCCTGTTTTTAAAAACAAACATATAAAATAATCCTTTTTCCAAACTGATATTTTTTTTTGTTTTTACCATTGCTAAATACTACTCCTGTGTGCAAATTTCTGGTTTCAGATCTAAGTATACATGACTTTTAACATCAGCATTATCTTTTTAAGTTGGGGAACTCAGTTAAGTCAATGGGGAAAGGTATACTTTCTGACCCAGTTTCACAAATTTTTCTGTTTTTTAATTTTAATGTATACAGCCTTCTTGAGGCAAAGATAAGAGTCTACTGCACTAGATATGCTGCACAGATAAAGGGAAGAGGGTCCAAAACAATGTCTTGTATGATTAAACTTGCAGAAAAGAATTACATTTCAAAAGCTGTTGATCTAATAAAGAATGTGGTGTTATGAAGGTTTGTTCTTTAAACATTAAAAGCAAAGCTGTTCAGTTTCACATTTTATTGGCATTTGATCACAAAGCGCATTTGCAGCTAGAGTATTAAAGAACTGGGAACACATCTCTGTGATATGCAACGGTACCTTCAATAATACATTCCGCAACAAAAAGAGCTCTGTATGTCAGAAAGCTTTGTATTCAGAGAGTATTTCGTGGGCAGATTTATTTACAGCAAATCTTTCCCTTTATTGAGAGAACTGTCAATGGCTTGCAGGCAGAAGACAGAGTGAGAACACAACCCATGGAAAGCCATGCATATATTTGCTACAGAAAAAGAAGAAAAATCCTTCCTCTTCAAGCTGCTTCTTGCTTCCCCTTTCCCCTGCCCCTCAGTGTTATATCTCACTGTTCATAGCCCAGTGATGCAGCAGTTAGCCCGACTTAGGTCCAGTTATCATAAGCCAGGGAACTTGAACCAACTTTTTGCTGTAGTAGAACAGAATACTATCAGCCACATGTCCCAGACAACAGAATAAACCTTGACCAGTTTTTGTGTGCTCAAACAAATAGATAACCAAACTATAAAACCACCTGCTGATATCAAGGGGTGCAAACCTGTCCAGGAGTCCCCACAACAAGTGAATTGTGAGTGCCGGCAACAGTGACTTCAAATCAGGAAATGACTACACAATTTGAATAAACAAACCATCAACAAGGCATCTTCTAACTAGTTCTATAACTGAGGACACTAAGTACTGGGGACAACCCAGTGTATCCGAGGGATGCCGAGGGGAGAGGCTCCAGAGGGGACCCAGAAAAAGAACTCGAGAGACTTTGAGGGAATTCCATGATGTTGCACCAGGATTTGGGACCATCTCTCCAAATTCAGAGACCCTGAGAGATCTGGAAAGATCCCTGGGAGATCTCACACCTGGGATCGCTGCCCTGACCTGCTCGATTTCTCTCCCGGATTGTGTTGTCTCTCTTACGGGACAGGGAAGTCATGTAATTTATAAAATTGCAAATATCTGTGATTACAGTGTTTTGGTGCTCCACACTGGGTCTTAGACAGCAACAAAAAGATTTCTGTTTTCATTTTTTCCCAAGAAAGACATTTCAGGATGGAGGGGGTTGAATCAGAAGGGAGTTTATATAAATAATGGTTCAAGATGTTTTGGTCCCCCGTTACGTTACAAAACATGGCCAAAAAGTTCCTGAGAGCCTCAGATGACTATGATCTGCTTCAGATGATGAGAAAGAGAGACTGAGTGGCAGCTTGCAGAGCTACGCACTCATGAAAGCCGCCTGGGAGGCTGTTCTCACTTGAGCAGCCCTCTAGATAACTAGGGCTTCTCCTCCTCTCCTGGGCTGCAAAGGAGTTGTTGGTCTGCAAGCCTGAACTTATAATAAAGCATCATATCACACCATGCAGGGCTAGCTGCTTGTAAGACAGTCTGACTATATCTCCATTGCCCAGTGTTTCTCTGTGGGCCCGAGACACAGCAATTATTTTGTGTACTTTTCTGCATTATCTGGCATTCTAGGAGGAGTGTGTTCCAGCCTGCGAAACTGGATTTTACAGCATGAAACAAAGGTCGTGTGTGGTATATTTGAGATACGGCACAAAGTGATACAGTGTTTTTTGAAGGCCTAGAGGGATATGTTAGAAAATGAAGGAAAGCGGTGCTAGTATTGCCTCATTCATATCAACTGTAAATGCTACCCAGGAACAAAGTATCCTCAAACTGTTTTGGTGCTCTGAATCAGAAATAAAATTAACTGCCCTACTCCAGAGATTGGACCTAGTTATCTGACACATCCAATTTTGACAGAGCAGCCTGGAATTGAGCAATTATAAAGGGAATAGGTATATGATCATAAATCCTAGAGACTATACCTGTGTAGGCATAGCACATAATTTCGCTATGCTTAAAAGTACATCCAACCTTACTCTCATGGAATCAGGTCCTGTCTACACCAAACACGCTATTTAACGGTGGTAGGCTTGGGGCCCTATGACATCTTCTTGTAGTCCTGTATAGTTACCAGGTTAATGTGCTGAATAATTCTGTTTCCATTCGAGAACATTTTTAGGCATTCAAGGCTACAGCTAAGCTGTCACTTTCTATACCGTTTTTTACTGTATAGATTGTAAATTTCTTCCTTAGATAACAGAGAAATAAGTCATATCCTGCTACGTGACAAATTTTCACTTGTTTTTGCAGCAGTATATATTCTTTCAAAAAATAAAAGGGCCCTAAAAGATACAGAAACCATGTCCATACAAAGAAACACCTGATTCTTTCATACTTATTTAATTATGCAATAATCAATATTTCCTGCAAAAAAAACACCAGTTGGTATAACTCAGGCCTGGTTGCTTTTAATGAGTTTGTCTCAATTTTAAGAAGATAGAATCAATTTGCTTAAGTATTTAAGTAGCAGTTGAAAAATAGCAATATACTTATTAAGCCTAGTAAAGAAAACCTGAAAAGGCAAATCATGTTTATCATACTTTCAGAATTTATATAAATAATTAGCAGTTTGGCTATAAAAAAACCCAGCATTATTTAGAGAATTAAAGTATCACAAACAGACAAATACACTGGAAACTTAACTATGAAGCTAATTTGACAACAAAATTCTCCAACAGATGTGACATTTAAAAAGACTAATTTAATTAGGTAAATATCTATTGGAAATGTAATCTGAAGATATGAGAATTTTTCCTGCATTTAGCAGCACACAGAAGCAGTTGAAGTAACTAGAACTTGCTGTAATCATATTTCCAGAGGAAACTTTTCTCAGTTTGAATATCAAGTAAAGAAATTGATGCTTCGGAATTATATTCCATAGATGCATTCATATATTTTGTATCAACTCATGAATATATCATTATTAGGTAGGAAAAGAAAATACGCACATTTATCGTTGCTGTAACTTCTCTGATGTGCATAGCATTATGCCAAAGAGTCTGGATCAATAGGTACAAAAATATCAAAGCTGGAATAGAATTATCTTGGCTAAACTTCTGATCCATGGTTTGATCTGTACTTGAAAGCAAAATTCCTTTATAATGGAAGAACAAAGGGCTATAACCAAAATATGAAACTTGCTCTCTGACGACCTCAACCTGCCTTTCTTTTTAATGCCTAGAGAGCTGAAAACGTAATCCATATATTTTTATGAAATACCATAGTCTGTCTGTTTTAATTTCTTAATAACAGCACAAGACTTTTATATAATAAAAAAAATATTCAGCATGAAGAAACAGCCTTCTCCAAGTATAAAGGTAGAGTTCTTTTGACCTAAAACATTCTGACTTGATTAAACAGGTAGATGAAACATCTAAATTTTGCAAATACATATGCACTCTTTGGCAGTAACTTAGCTCACAGAAGCATAAAAATCAGCCTGCTACTGTTTCAGAGTTTTGGATTGACATGGCATTAAAAGAACTGTACATTTTCCTGTACAGAATCAAAAACACTGTGGATACATGTTATAAATCTCCAGTATTAGAATTTCAAAAAAAAAAAAAAAAAAAAAAAAAAAAAATCAGCAAAAATAACAGTTGGTGGATCAGAGGACTACCTGGGGAGGAGGATAAGAGGCTACTAGTATTCTGGATTTAGTTCAGTGCCTCTGGGATCTTCTTCTCAGTCTTTCACCTCCTCCCTCCTGCCATTTACATATCCAAGAAAGAAAGAGGAGTGAGTTAGAGAGCAGGGACATTACACAGTGGACCAGTAAAAAAAAAAATGTTAACTTATGCTAACTGTGCAAATCCCCTGTCCTGACCTATTAAGCTTGTTATCAACTTGTTATGAGAACTGGCTGTGTGAACTGGAGCTTGGTACCAGGTGTCTCATGTTATGATGTAGAGTTCAAGCATAATAGCAAATGCCTTGAAAATATAGTTGAAAACAGAGGACCCAGGGCTATAAACAACTCACAGATGGTCAATTAATTACTGGCCATTGAAGAAGTACAACCTTGACAGCATACTAAGGAAAAGAAGGAGGTAAGCAAGAAAAAAAAAACAGCTGAGCAACAGGATAAGGCACCTGCCACGGTCTGAGAAGGTAACACCCACATGGTGCAGCACATCGTCCAGGGCAAAGAGGCTAAAACTGCCTAGAAGCTCACACATCCTATAAAATGATAGGATTTTGACTGGGGCTGGGGGGAGGTGAAAAAATAGCTGTCACAGGGATTGCCTTTGTAGAGTTGGCGTGGAGTTGGTGGGGTGTGAGGATGCTCCATGAGCAGCAGCCCTCGCCCCCTCTGCCCGAGCTCCAGCAGCCCTTGTCTCCCTAGCACCTTTTCATCTGATAGGAAGCAGCCTAGGGCTGCGTGTGAAGCTGTGTGCATGTGTGTGTCTCTTCTCCACAAATTCTGTTTTTGTTTTTGTTCCCACCCCCACCTCCTCAAGCATTCCAGGCCATCAGTAAAGCCTTACTGTGTACAAGCTCAAATACATTTTTTTTTTGTTTCCTCCTTTGGCCTTTACCTGACTCTATACCAGTCTGTTCTCTCCGCATAGCTTTATGTTACACAGTTTGACAGTAACTAGGCTACTTTACATCCTAGAATACAAATTTTCTTGACTTGTAGCATCAGTCAAAATGTTCAGCATGCCCTATGACAGGAATTACCGTGAACTGGTGACGATACACCCCTCAGTCAGTATTTTCTAGCCAGTGCTGTAGTAACCTATAATGTCCTGGCTGTTGCTGATGAACTACTTTGAAAAACAGCCTATCTTCACAATCTCCCCTTGAAAATCATGGGTCAGTCAGAGCCAGGACTTTCTCTGTCATATATGGGAGATTGTCCTCACATCTTCCCCCCTTTTATGGGACTAAGATAATGCCTCATTAAGGTTCAGAAATCTTGATACATTAAATGAATCTCTTTGTTTTTAATCCACTTTCTCTATTTTTTAAATAAATCATACTTAAAGGAATTTGACTTTGAGTATTTCAATAGCTCATTTTCAAGGGCAAAGCAAACTTGCAACTATGAAGAAGAAATGCCAAAGGACAGCTAAATGACACTGCCAAGAGCAAGGGTAGAATTTGCCTCTACCTCAGGGAAGGGTGCTGGAAAATTCAGGAGGATTCAAGAGGAAGTGACAACAGTATCATGGGAAGAATGAGCTTTTAAGAGTAGTAGGATCCCCGGTTTGTAGTGAGCTCTCTTGCTCGCTTCTTTTCTAACCAATAAATATTTTTGCTTTTATTATGTTTTCCCCTTTTTCGTATTTCTGTGAAGGTGAAATATCGTTCCAAGATTGAACAGGGTAAAAATTCCCAGCAGTGAAATCTATTACATGGTGACACAGTCTCCAAAGGGAAATAATAGAAGCTTTATTGCTAGGTACATTTAAATCTAGATGAGACAAAGCACTGGGAAATATTCTTCAGGGAACAATCAAGTGAACACAGGAAACAGAAGATCAAATAGATATTTTCAGCTCTAATTTCTACTATTAACATCCATGTTACGGTATGAATTGAAGGTTATTCAGAGATTAATGTGTTACAGAGCTGCTCGATGAGACATTCATTATGTAAAAAATTCTGTATTTCACAACATTTTGCTCATTATTATAAATGCCAGGGTTAGTAATTTAACCATTCTTAAAAGGAAGCATATATTAATAAGGATTGAGCTGCAGCCAGAAATATCCACCTGATTCTAAGTGCTTGCTTTTCACATAGCAACTAGAAAGTCACATTACTAATCTGGCCTTTCTTCAGAATCATAGATGTTGCCTAGTAATAGCAACTCAAATAGCATGTCAATGAATACATCTCCTGATGGTCTAATAGGCTGGAAATGGACAACGGGGACAGAAACAAGAAGACATAGAAAATTGTAGGCTGATTAATATCTACCTAACAAAGGATATTTTTGAAGGATTGTATAGCTGGAACGGTTATATTGCTAACGACTGTAATTAAGAAATATAAAAACTGCGATATAGAAAGGAGATTTTCTCCCTCTCTTTTGATTTTCTTTCACAAATTCAGCCAATCTGGGTAGAAATGAGTGCTCCTGGCATAGCTAAAAGAATTTCCCCTAGTATCTCCCCCTCTACAAAACAAGATGCCTGTCTCCCCATCCCTATGACTTAGAACAGAGTGAAATGGACATAAGACTTACATTTTCATTTCAGATCTGAAATAAACTTGCTCAATGTTAGGAAGATACTTGGTTTTGTTGCTTGCTTTAGGCAGGCAGGAGTGATGGGCAGTTTTGGCCCTGCATTTTCCCTATGGTAAAAAAAATGACTTAATACATGAAAAGAGGCAAGAAAGATCAATCTTGCCTTCTTGGTGATAGGTAGTCAGAACTATTATAGCTTCAGGTGAATAGTAATTCTTGACCATGTCATAAGGAGGGACAGATGGATAAAAATCAGAGCAATGCAGTACCATTATACTGGCTCTGACGGTAAAAGCATGGTATGAAACCATAGTAACAGCATCCTATAGCCTTTCTAACATTCGAGAAGATCCACAGCATGTAAAACCTCTGCTATATCATGTAGGAAAGTTTTAGTGTTTGATGTACAGGACTGCTGGCAGAACGTCAAAGACAGGATGAGAAAAGACGTGGCCACGTGCCATCTGCTGGGAGAACGTGAAACCATTCAGCCCTCAGAGATGACATGGAGGAGGAGCAGAAGGAGGAAGGAAGGAAAGAACAAGCCTAATTCTTCCTGTGCACGGCTGTCTTCCTGACGTCTGTAGTGAGTTCCACGCTGCGGAAAGACTCTGCTGTCCTTACAGCACAGAGAAAACAACAAAAATTTGGAAGGAGTGGAATGAGTGCTTTGAAGCTTTTAGGCATACACTGACTTGCCCCGGTCCCATGTGTTGGCCTTGCTGCTGAACAGATCATTTGGCAGTCTAGGTAATGTCCTTGACTTTAGCTTTTGCCCGTGCCCCCTTTCCCTTAGCATCCTCCTGCAGCCAACAAATGCATATTCAATCAAAAAAATACGCACAAACTGGAAAAGAACATGTTATAGCATAGCTAACCAAGCTGTCTACTTCACGTTGCTTCAAATGTGGCTAGTGAAGAAGAAAGAACATTTTATTAATCCAGACCTAGTAATCAAATTATTTAAACTAGAGTGAAATTTTATGTTTCACTTACTATCATTTTTCTTACAGTTTAATTTTTATTCATTTTTAATGCCTAATTTGCAGTTTTTAACTTCAAAGAAAATATAAAAGGATTATTCTGCACCTTTTGTAGAAAATTGCCTTGGTAATTCTGAAGTTCCCACATATTCTCATTTGTAAAATGCTGTCCATTTATGGGCTGCTTATGATTCCCATAGGAAGCAACGAAAAATCTTTCTATTTAAATAAGGCTCTTACTGAAGGCTAAACCTAAAAGTCTCCTAATAAAAAATAGGCTCTGTTATCACTCTCTCTGTTCCTGGATAGCCTCTGCTTTCAAATAAAACATGTTGATTTACCAACCCAATCCTTTACTGGCAGAAATATAGTGCAGTATTAACTGAAGGGGTGGTGGTGGAGAAATCTGAAAGGAGCACTGTCAGGAAAGAGGTAGATCTCATCCAGAAGGATCAATATTTAAAATTAATCTTACAGTGGGGACTTACCCCTTTTTATTGATTTGTGCACGTGTGAGAGAGAGATTTCCATTTTTTCCAGTATTTGAGAATGGGGCTGAAGTTACTACAGTGATTCATCTAGGCTTATAAATAATAAGACTATGTTACATATAATAAATGGAAAGTGGGGGGAGCTCAACATTGGAAGTGTAACAGCTTCAGTATGCAGGTAAGTAAAAGCCACTGGAAGTGGGTAAGTGGTCTGCTCTGCTGGTCAAGTATTAAAGATTGATCTAAGCCAGTTCTACCTCCCTTCAGGACATCATCTGCAGGTCAGAGGAACTACTGTGTGAATTCCACTTCCTACAATGGGTACTGCAGTGTTTCCATGTCTACTGGCTTCTCATTGCTTTATGTTTCTCATAATATATGGTCCTATATATGTTGATTGTAATATACTATATAATATGCTCCAGGTCCTACAGTAGATATGGGTCCCAAGGAAGGCAAACACTGACTTTTGTAGGGTCCCCGGCACTGTTATTTAAACATCAGCCATGCACACATACCTAGCATTTTCTAAAAAGGAAGGACTAGACTACTGAGACACATCTACAAATAAATTATTTCCCATAGTTCTCAGATACACAACGCACCAAGATCCAAACAAGTTCCTAAACTCAACATATGCTTTAGTCTTCAACCTGAGAAACCAGAGAATTTCTATATCCAGAATTACTGTTAGGGATTTTGAATTTTGCTGGCTATTGTCTTTAGGAAAATTAGAATAAACCTACTTCAGACAGAGACTCACCTCATCATGAGATGGTGGAGAAAGAGTTAATGAAAATTTTATGTCTGTTCCCTGCCCAAATACTGATTTTTTTTTTAATTCATATATATAGGGCTCTTTTGAATTCAGAAAATAACTTGGAATATGCTATAATATTTGCTAGACATTTACAAACATTATCATAAAAAAAAAAAGATAGCTTTTGGCTTTCAAGGACAAAGCAGTAACAGAAGTAGAAGTCTCATCATCCAAAAATTCAAAAGTTTGTATGTGCATAAATTAAGATACCATTCACAATTATATTCTATATCATTTTCCTTCACCTTTTATAGAATGTCATTGTATTTTTTTGGCTCCTTGAATTATTATTATGATTAACATAACCATTCGTCTTGTTGGCATAATGAAAGGTATTACAAAGCATTGCTTAATGTAAAAAGTTTAGGGAAATAGATGTCGCTTGGGAACATGTAGATATTTTAAAGGCATTTGAAAGTGTATAGTCAGATGCCTTATTTTCCTGCTAAGATTTACGTTCAAACTGATCTTTTTAAAAGTTACTGAAAAACATAAGCTAAACAAAGATGCATGCTTTTAGAAGGAAATGATTCTTTCCCTGATGGTTTAGCAATATGACTGCAAATCAAAATGCTCAGTTATTTTTTTCAGATTATTTTTTCACTCTTTTGATTTTAGCTCTGCATGACCATGAGTTTAGTATAGAAATAAAAACTTTTTGCTGCCACTTAGTTAAATCTACATATATAGATAGTTATAATTTTTCAGTTACATTGTAGGAGGTACACTCCAGGAACCTGTAGAGTGCATACATTTATTCTTTTGCACCAAGGGAAATTTACTTTCTTTATTGGTTATATAAAGAAAATCTGAACCCAGAAAATATAAATATAACTTAGGTTATTTAGGCTCTCGCTCTCGTGCTCTCTCTCTCTCTCTCTCTCTCTTTTTTTTTTTTTTTTTAAGTGAATCTTTCAGAAACACTTTTTTATAACTTTAAAGTGCAACATGGTAACTCATGAGACAGGATTAACCTCTATTGAATGGTTAAGTATATTTCACAGTCCTTGGAATATGCACAAATGCAGATTTAAATCTTCCTAGGAATGATAGGAACTATATGTTATAAATTCCTCTAATACTAGAGCTATAAATATTACTTTATGAAGCCTGCTTCTGCCTGTGTTTTATAGCTTGCCCTGATTTGGCTCTTCCTTTAGAGATTTCAGATATTACCTGTGAGAGACATTAGACTTTTCCTTTCCAAAACCATGTGCTGAGAATCATTCCAGACACACAAGTATTTATAAACAGGGTTTAAACATGACATCAGTCATTGCTGAAACAAAGCTCATTTTAAGTCAGAACGGGAACAGAAATAATCAAAAACTAACAACAAAAGCTTCCTGCATTAGAAAAAATTGAACCCCAAAAATGTCATCTGGGAAACAAAGATAGGATATCTCCAGAATAAATCATTTCTTAGATTCTGGGCTACCTCGTCTTTACCAAATAAAGAGTATAAAGCCATGAGAGAAGTCGTGGCAAACTAGGTATGCAGCCTCTAATAGCAGACAATAACTGATACATATAGAAGAATATAAGAACAGGGTATGTACAGAGCCGTTCTTGCGCTTCCATCTTCCAGCAATCATCAGTGTAGGACTTTGAGAGCTAGAATTTGACCTGTCACGTCTGATGGCCACAGATAGACCATTCCTCTGTGAATTTGCTTAATCCTTTCTTGGCTTCTTTGACAGCCATAATATCTTATGCTGAGAGAAAATGTATTCAAGTTGCTTATTTTAAACATATTAGCTGAGAATTTCTTTAGATCTTTCCAAGTTCTCATATTGCGTGACATAATGATAACATTCCTTATTTACTTCCATGATTTATAGCACATTTTTATATACCCCCCAGGGTCATGTAATGTTTTCTAAAGGAGAGATAGAAGATAAATACACTGCAAGAGTTGCAAAATGGAAGCTTTAAACTCCACCAAACAGAGAGATTTCTCCACATGTCTTCATTAGACTCTCTGGGTAGAAGCCAGCTCTAAAAAGAATAAGAATTAACATCTATGACTCGCCAGCATTCTTCATTTAATTACCTGAATGACTATGGAAATGTCTTGTTACGGAAAAATCAGCTGCCTAGCCTAGAAAATATTCAAATTCTTGTTCTTTCTGGTTACTATCACTCCATGAACTCTCAGATTCACTTGCCATTATCCCCTGTTCTCTCCAGTGTTAGGCAATGTATTCTTTACCTGGAGAGTAGATTATATTTTTTTGATTTAGTTGTTTGATAGTCTTTCAGATCAGGACCTACTGGCTTTCCCTCATCCTCCAATATTTTTTCTTCTCTTTCTTGAGCTGAGTTATCAACATGATAGGGGTATATGGTCATCTACCTTAATTTATCTGCACTGCAATCACCCTCAAAAATTTCATAGTTATTCCCATGCATCTCAGGCCCATCCACAGAAATAAATGACTTGCCTCCTGGAGCTTTTCTTAACTTCTCATCTGTTTTTCAGTTTCTAGATCCTAATCTCAATGTATTTGTATCTACTTATTAAACACCTATGAGTTGCACCCACATCCTTCTGCATGGTTCTTTTGTCAAGTAGTTTAGTTATTTTCTTTAAGCAGTGTACTGATGCATGCATATTTTGAAATTATAGTGACTACTATATTCTCAAGCTACAGCTGGAGAGACTGTAACTATTATCCTGCAACTCAGACAATCTTTTAAAAGCCACGTTAAAAGTGTCTTAACAATGAGAATAGAAGAAAAGCGTTTTATTTTTTAAACACATGTTTTAGGGTCACCCTTCAATTTCTCATACAAGCTGAATCATTTTATTTTATATATTCAATTTCTAGTCATTTTGTATTGTGAAATGGATTCAGTACAACAGAGTAAGATATTACTATTCCCTTGTTACAAAAGTTAATTTAAAGAACTAAGGGAATGCATATAACTGAAAAAGGCAATAATATTAAACTCCAAATTTAAGTTCGATGGTATGCCATGCTTTCATGTTTGCTTTGGAAGAAAGTTTTAGATATGCTAGTACAAATAGCCAAAAGAAGAGATGTCTTATTTGAAGACATTTTTCATAAGAACAGAACATGTCTCTGTTCCCTGAGGAAATGTCAGTGTAAGCTATAAGATATGCATTTCCTCTCTTTCCTCCACATTTTTTTCACAGAGTGTTTTCGTTTTTTTAGCCTTCTCTTTTCCTAAAGAAAAATAGAATATTGAGGGAGCTTTATTTCTGCATATTAATAGCTCCTTATTCCCTGGAAATATAGCTGTAAATCACAATAAAAATGGACAAGATCTCCTCCTTTATAATTTCTCGTTTGTCTCCTCAACTGCTGGTCAACATTTTTCAAACAATAGTTGAACTCTTTCAAGTTCAGTCCTGACTCTCGCTAGACTGCCAGTAAGCTTCTGGCTGCCGGCTTTGAAAAGAATGGGATGCATTATTATGAGAGGAAAAATAAATGTCCCTTGTTTTGTAGCTAGGCATGAGAAGAGAGTACGCTGTGCTGAATAAAACACCTGACCCTGCTATTCCTCTTTCTCACTGAATAGTCCCTTATCTGCCAGTAAGGCCTAGGAGCATTGCTAGTGCACGCTACGGCAACAGAGTTGAAACAGATGTACTTTTATAATTCAATCATGAACACCACATTGCTGTCACTGGAAGCAACGAACATAATACCTACTCCAAAGAACTGATTGAAATGGGGGATAGAAGAGATGAAGGCTTACTCTGCATCGACTCCTTTATGCCTCGTTCTGCATAGCCAATTCGCTGAACAATGAGGGATTTGTTCACTCTGGGGAAGATTTTGATGTTTTGCAATATACTGAAATATTCAGTGTTTCAGGGGATTCATAACAACATGTATCCATTCACTTAATTAACAGTGAATTACACTAGAAATCCTATCAAAGTACTTGTGACAATTCCAGTAATACCAAATGAACACATCAAGAGTAATGTTATCACAAGAAATACTATATGAATTAATAATGGTTAGACATTCATTGCTGAATCCACAGAAAGATATTTGAACTGAATTAAAAAAAAAATCCTGATGTTCATTTAAGTTATGAAGAGATCAAATGCCATTTTTAGTTATTACATATGGAGAATGGTATAAATTAAATCTTACCTTCTACACTTATGTAGCAGAATACCCGTACTTCTCAGCGAAGCTAATGACAAAATAGAGAACTTCTGAAAAGCAATGTCAAAGCTGAAGAGAACTGAAGAGATTGATGAGTTCTAAATGTCACTTTGGCATTTGCCTCAAATGGGGAGTGCTTGAGAAAACAGGAATTTCTTATTAATCTACCTCTATTGGTTATAGATATGATCATAAGAAAAGCAGCTGGAGCCTTGTCAATTAAGGATGCCAAGCTTTCTGACAGTGCTTTCAAGTTGGAGACATTTAACCAAGGTTTGATCCGTGGAAAAAAGTTTGTGTACATCGCCTTCCTCTGTCTTTAATGGTGTAGGAAAAACAAAGAAGTTGAACGGTAGGTAAGTAGTCTGCAACGCACACCCTTGATAAAGACCCACGAGAAGGGAAGGTAAAGTGTCAAGTCATCTAAGAATGTAAGTAAGTTTCTTAGTGTTTTATCAACAGACACATTTTTTTATTTATAATTCAAATCTGGTCTGCAATTACCTATGCATAAAAGTTACTCATTCCTGACAATAGTCACACTGTCCTTTTTCAACTTTCTTTATGGACATTTACCAGACTTTTATTTCCTTCTTCTCTCAACCCCCTGTATTAGGAATACAGTATTTAGCCAAGCATTTGGCTATGTAGATAGAGGATGATTTGCTGTAGGGTCATGGGCAGAGCAAGCTGTTGGGAGCCTGTTGTCAGCAAGGAACCGAATTACGGTGAAGTTGTGTGTTACAGTGTGTGTATTGTACAGTAGTTGTGGGAATGGTGAAAAACAAGGTGTAGATTTTTAAGATCTGATTCCCTCAATAAGATCGGTGTACACAGCATATGACCTTTCATAACACTGTGAATGAGGAGTAAAAATCATTCTGCATATTCTTAAAAATAAAAACATCTCATTTAGATGCCTTAGAGACGTCTAACAGTTTTGCATACAGATTACATGCTTTTACTTATCAACAAAGCAAAGAAGGGGAAATGTAAGCCTAAGTTTAAATATTGGAAATTGAAAACATACAACGAGGAAAAAATATAGAATCAAAAGCTCTATAAAACAAGCTTTTAAATGAAAGTTCAGACAAACTAGTGCTTAGCATTTCCCAATTTAAGTCCATGGTAGCATGACGTGCTAACAACATAGTTACTAAAAATGTGCTCAAGAGTTTTGTTAGGTATCTAAATGTAGATCAGGTACCTAAGCATAAATTATTCATTAGATAATTCATTAAAAACTGACATTTCTAGATTTTTTTTTAAAGGCTCAGTGTGAATTACATGTTGATTCTTTTCAAGAATACTGGATTCAATGTATAACCTGAATGTTTGACACCATTTAACTGGGAAAGATCTTAGAAGTTAACTTATCTTTCCCTATTTAGTTTTTTACTACTACTTCAATTACTGCTAAAATATGAGCCAGATAAAAGAGAGTAAGAAGATAACAGAATCTATCTTTGACCAGAACAAAGACTTATAAAGATTTTTAATCCTATGTTGTTGTTGATTTTAGTAAACACGCAGTGTACTTTTTCAAATTTACCATGTTGTTCACATGCCAAAGGAATTGTAGACTTACTAAAGAACTTTTTGTCATGGGAACTCCTACTTATCTTGCAGTATATCATAATTTAATAAAATGATATTTTCTTCTAAAATGTGTAACAGAAACAGTTTAATATGGATATACCAATTAAATAGCTAATATTAAACTAAAACATCAGGTATTTCTTGATAATGAGGACACTAGAGAAGAATTGTTCAGGTCGTTTGTGACACAAAGTACTTTTCTTATTGAACAGACAGAGAATCTATTTCACTCCAATTGATTGACACTGCTCAAAGCGGAGATATTGACTTTTATTAGCCTCTTCTTGCTTTTGGCTTTATCTTTCACTCTCAAAGTCTTCAAATAAATTGTTTCAATTGACACACAAAGAAAGAAATAAAAGTCCCTTGCCTTGTGATGGAGCTTTTGCAACAGTAGTCATAATGCAGAAACTGCAGCAGAATAGTTCATATTGAAGTGCTAATTTCAGAGTGCTTGAAAAATGAAAAAAAATAAAAATGAGAAATATAGAAGAGTCAGAATGAAGAACTGCTGTAGCCAAATGGAGCCCTTATTGAAGATTTACAAAGTTTTTAATACCATCTCCACTTTTCCCCCAGCGTAGAAACAAAAAAGACTGTTTTTTTTTTTTTTTAAATAGGCAATTAATTGTTTATAAAAATGTGTATCCTCATTTGAAAACATTAAAGCACTAAGGAAACTACTTTCAGGAAGCTGTCCTTCTTAAACAACAGTTGGCTCAATGTATATGTTATCCTGTACAGTACAATTGTATCGGCAATGACAGCATCCCTTATGCTTTCTGATCATTCAGAGAATTGAAAAGGTTTCAAAAATGGTTAAAGTTTTCTTTTTAGTTATCCCAATTCATGGTACTAAATAGTTTAAAACAACTACTAGATGTGTAAGGAGCAAATTTTTGTACTCTTACTGATGGTGAATAATTGGTCATTTCAGGGACATTCTTTACCAAGGATAATGTTACTCAACGTGAAAAAGGCTAGAAGAGACTCTATAAATGTATATAAATAATTTCTCTAAAATAAACAGAATTAGGAGGAGTATTTAGAATAAAAATGGACCTTTTTTCAGTATTTCTGATCCTTTCTATACTTATGAAACCCTGTGCCTTCAGGTTTAATAGGAATGAATGTAATGACAGGAGTCAAAAACAAAAACTAATCTTTTATTAATTAAAGAAAGCTGAAAGAGCCAGAAGGTGACAGGAAGAGCCTTAGGAGGTTTGTAGCAGGAACAACAAACTGATACATTTCTGACTGCTTTTTGTATTAGTTTAAATCCTTTCCTTGTCACTGTAAGAATTTATGGAGAAACTGTAGGAATATAAATGACTGGAGATGAGATGACCCTGTACTCTGATGACTCCTGGGGAAAAAAAAAAAAAAATCTTACTTCAGTTCTAAGCACCTTGTTTCCTCACATCTCCTGGAATGAGAAGATTCCTAATGGAAATCTGAGGAGAGAAAACATATTGCAAAGCACAACAATCATTTTAAGTTTAAAGCATATGTGAAATCCTTTCTTTTCTTTTCTTGGCTGTAGAAATGTAGGTTGTCACTGTGAGAATTTACTAAAAATGTAAGTTCTGTGACATAAGAAAAACGTCTGATGAAATCTGCAAGATTATTGAAGAGGATAATAATATTTTTTTCTATTCATTCTTTAATTATTCATTATACTCAATATTCCAAAATAAACATTTAGATTTTGTTTAAATTCCTGAAGATCAGGAGTTTTTGTGATGAATGAAGTATTGTATATAGATACAGCCACACTGAACATTATTCTGAAGCTATCTCAGCCTGGCTTATGCTTGGATGGATACAGTACCAACACTTGTCCCTGGATTTTCCAATCCAAGATTTTAAAGTCTGTATAGGAATAGCAGTACATCAGCAAACCAAGACTTGTTTTGGGGTCTCATACAGTTAGAAGAAACAAGTCTAATTTGAGGTACCTCATTATCACTGGTTGCTTTTTGCCATGAATTTTCTCACTCCCTACGATTCACCTAAGTCCCAGACAACAACGCAGACTAATGTTTCCCTTTTCAGAACTGCCTAATTTTACTTGTGCCTATATTCATTAATTCTTTTCCTACTTCTCCTGAAAGTTCCCCAGGCACCTTGGAGTCTGCTGTACATGATTATATATACCTGTTTTGGAGAGATGCACTACTATCTCCTGCTCAGTATCTTATCTAAATACAAATTTTAAAGCACAGGCAATCAACTACAGTCTCATGCAGAAGCCTGTAAATTAAGCAGGTTTAGGATTACTCCTAACTTAACTGTTGATGAAGCTGTAATTCCCTTTAAAACAACAATTTGGACTTCAAAATAAAGTATTTCTCATTCAAGGAAAGCAATCTAACCACAGATATCCTACCTAAAAGTACTGGAGAAGAGTCATAGAGCCATACAGAGTGCAAAGTTAGTGGTCTGGTATGTAAAAATTGTGTTTTGGAATACTCACTTTTGTGGTATGCTCTACACTTCCATTTTTTATCTATTGACAAATAAAATCAGAACAGTCCTGGACCAGAGCACCATTTCTCTTCCCTCAGAATCAAATGCTGGTGCTACTAGGCAGGGCATTCCTGCAGGCATTCCTGCAAAGTGACTTTTGTTATAGCCTAAACTCCTGCAATCTTGGTTACATACTGGGTTGTCGTTGCAAGATAGGTTAGTAAATATTATTTGACTATAATTTGAATTATTATTTACCTACAACGGTGATTTAGTTGTTAGGACATTTTCCTGAGGGACAGAAAACACAGGATTATGATTCCCACAGCCAAAACAGGTGCAGCAATGCTATCTCCCTGCTGAATCCTCTAACAACATCACTATATAAAAAACCATTGCCGTTACCACTATGGTACCATTGGTACCACAAGTCTCTATCAGTGATCAAAATGAGATGCTTGAAAGGACAGCTTAAGAGTCCATTACATGATAGATTCCTTCCTATATTAAAGAACATTCTAGTTTCTAATAAGTAAATGTAGACATAATCCCCAAAACATGAATTTTACGTACTCCCTCCCAAATTAAATGACATTAATTGCAAGACGCTTAAGATCCACACAACTTCTTTCTGAATCTTACTATACTCTCTTGTAACAATGCATTTCATAGTTTAACTAGATACTGAGGTATGTATTAAAATACTCATAAAATAAACAATTCTGGTAAAAGAAACTTCTATAAAAATATTGCATGAAATTATCCCAAGTTTGTTCTCAGTCAAAGAAAGCAAGAGGCAAGCACCACTTTTCTTTTCTATGCTTTTGCATAAAAAATGTCTCAATTTATCCTCTTTCTTAAGACAGCAACTTCTACTTTTTATTACTAATTTATTTATAACATTTAAAGCTACACAACAAGTTTTAATGTGTTTGCCAGATCCTGGCAGAAGTGATAAATTACAGTTATTTATTTATTTATTTATTTAGCACTAGGGAGCTCTGTAGCTTCTGTTTCACTGGATGTTAAAGAATTCTTCTGGACAATTTCACCCCGTCATCATCAGAGCACCATAAGGCTACAAAAATATTGCTATATGACCTACTTCATAATATAATAAAGATTTTGCCCCTGCAAAAGAGACAGAAATGTACATATTAGAGTGAGAGACTGATATTACCTAGAGTAATCACAGGAACTAGCAGAGTAACAGCAGTGGTAGTGCCAATGCAAATGTAGAGGACAAGGACTAAACTTCAGGTCAAGCTAAAGGCAGCAATGCAGGCAGTAATCCGCAATTGCTTTAAGAACATCCCCGTGGATGGGTTAGGGTTCCTGGAACATAAGAAAAGCAGTTCCTCCATGAGTCAGTTTTACTATTTATTTTTTGTAAAATCTTGCTCTTTGCAACTCTGCAGCTGTCCTAGCCTCATCTTGTCCTCTTTCATGCAGCTCTCACTCTGACACATCAAGGGTCAGGGCTGGGTTCACCTGCTGTACTAGTGTATTTTTTTCCCAGACTTTCCCTATGAGTTTTAAACCCAGTTCAAGCCAAAAAATAGCCTGACTAATGTTGGTCATCATCAACAGATGTATGTTTTTTAAATGAGATCACAAACTCAGTCCAGACACATAAAAAGGAGAAATAAAACTCAAAGGAAAGACAAGCAAGTGTTTCAGGTTCTTCTTTTTACCGCAAACAACAGTTTCAAACCAGATAGTAGCTTATGAAATACCTGTTTCAACAGCCTTATCAGCCGACACTGGGAATGTCTGATTTTTTTTGTCAAAATCCTTTGCCCTTCTCATCCCATAATCAGAAAAGCTGACATTACAATGACAAGGAAGTCACTCCTGCCATTTGAAAACTACTATTGTTTCTCTATAACAGCCACAGAACGATAATGAAATAAAGGTATGCAATTCAAATTTTATTTTTCTTTCTTTCAATGCTAACTTGAGGCTAATTTTATTTAAAATTGTATAATTAACCCCGCAAATATAGCCTCTCAAAACAAGGAAGTAATATTACTAAAATAGTATGCTCAGTTTTATACACTGTAAAACTGTGTCTGTTCAATTGTTAATAGAGTTTCTTGTGGACGTATAGAAAAGTTGACACAGCTGACCTTTTTCAGAACTGTCACAGCTTGCAATGTAAATATGCATGAGATCCACATTTTTAAGCTGATAAAAGGCAAATTCAACATATTTGAATCGTATGGCTCAAAGGTAAGTGCTGAATCAATAAAAAGGCAAAGATCATCACAAAACACAATGAGAAAAGAAGATGCTTAGAATTTGTTCAAGGACAAACTTCCAAATAAAATGAGGGGCATTATATTTGCAGTAGCTAATTATGAAAAGGCAGAAAAAAGAGCAAAAGTTCCCATCTAATTTTGTACACTCTCAGTTACTTAAAATCATCTTAGTAGAGAAGCTGAATACATGAATGAGAAATAATCACAACACTGAAAGTACAATAAAAAAGGAAACTGCTTCACTGAGTAACATGCAAAAGCAGCCATGGTGATACAATAAAACACAATAGGCACCCCAGATATCACTGAATAGCAGTTTTCATCAATAGTCATTCAGTATCATCATTATAGAACTACTGTAATCAGAGAAATAAATTACAAGCCAATCCGTATTAACCTCATTATTACTGATTCCTGCTGAGCTTTGTGTTGTGACAACACCTTTCCTAGGTGTTATCATCGAGTGGAATGTTAGTGACATACCAGGCAGGGAGGACAGTACTTGTCTGGGGGCTTATGTATTTATTTATTTATTTTTGAATTGGTGTGGTTTTACCAATACAAAAGCTGCTAATGGGAAAGTAAAATTTCAGGCATGATGTTATATCTATTAACAGATTTTAGGAAACAAAGCAGAGTCACTGTTCTAAAAACACAAGAAAAAATAAACAAATGAAGAATAAGGACAATCTTTATCTGTGAAAGAAAACAGAGGAGAGGCGATGGAAAAAAAGGAAACTGTAGACTATGGTGAGAGAAAGGACCCCCCCCCCAAAAAAAAAAAAAAAAAAAAAGCAAAGAATGAGGAAAGGGAGTGAATGATGTAAAAGAAGACAGGAGATGCTAAGATATCCAACAGATAAAGGTTTTCATTTTTGCCATGCAGAAAGTACATGAAACAAAATGAGTGATGCTAATTCATATTAGCAATAAAGCAACCATTAAAACAAATCTGTAAACGCAGAGGAACTGTGCTACTGAATCAGATAAAAAAATCTTTCTTTGTCCAGCTGCAGACATGTACGTAAAGAATATAAGAGACAGGGCGTGCATAAATCAATCTTTCTCCAGAGTAACCCCCAACATCTAACAAAGAGATTTTTAAGAACTTCCTGGACAGAAGAAGATGTGTAAGAGTTACATGTAATAAACTATATCTCTGACATCCCTGCTGTGCGAGATGCTGCTGCTTTGGTGGTGCCAAATGATGAAGATACAGTGACCAGCAAAAGGGGACCATGCAAATCTGCTCCTTTAACTTTTATTCCTTCTATAGCTGCTACATAGGAACTGAATTCTGAACCAGAAAGTGGAGCAGGCAACAGGCAACTGACTGTGGGGGGAATAAATCAAAGATGATGTTAAAGCATTATGCTGGCAAGAATGGTGAAGGTATGACGAGAAACTAATTGGCCTGGGATCCATCAGAGTATGAAACTCTGGAGCCACTGGCCAACTTTTTCTTAACCAGCTCATCAGTCCTAGTGGGAAATAAGCTTCTTTCCCACAGTGTTTCTGATATGCATGATTACTATCAATACACAAAGTTAAATTTGGCAGAAACCACACAGATTAACACAATCTATATCCATATGATAATTCTGTGTGTAAAACTCCATAAATTTTCACTTGAGTTTCACACTAGCAATTTAACCTTGCTGTAAGTAGGAGTTTGTTTTTCATTCTAAAAATGTATGTCCTTTACTGCAGAGATAATTTATTCCTGTTTATGAAATTTGCAGATCCAAGATATGGAACAATTTGGGATAGTTTAGAGCAAATCCAGATCAGAGTTGTAGCACATATATTTTAGAGAGATTTAGTAAGCTGGAGTTTTTAGCCTAAAGAAGAGAAAACAGAGTGACAGCAGTCTTAATGTATGTAAAAAGCTACTAAAAGGAAGAACAAAATATTCTGTTCTTCGTATCCATGGTGGAAAGACAAAAAGTACCAGACTTAAGAGTAAAGCAAGAAAAAATTAGGCAGGCTTTAAGAAAGATGTTATCCTGGAAAAATTATGGAGACTTAAACACTGACAACCTTTAAAAACAGATTTAATGATATCTGCTAGGAATGACCTTGCTAGAGTTGATAAAGATCAACTTTATGAAATGAAAGGATTAGATATCCCTCCAACTGCTATAACTCATGCATATGCCCAATAAGCAACCAGAAAAATCATGTTAAACACTTCTTGAAAGACATTAGTGCTCAAATGTTGCCAGACATCCAGATATCACACAGCAGAATGAATATACTTACATAGTTACCTATTTATCTCACTTACACAATAATCAGTTCTCTTTGAAAAGTTGACTTAAAACTTGTAAACAAGCTGACCATGTGGCAAAATCTATGTAATGTAAGGTCTACTTGTGGTATAATGATCGTGGAGTGGTGGGGTGTCAGGGCTATGCCTGTGTGCATACCCAGCACACCCCATCATTAATTCCCTGGCTGGTCCGGGAACCTCATATTAGTGCAGAGGTGGGCAGGATCTGGACTGACTTGAGACAAGGTGATTGCCTGAGCTTCTAGCTGGTTTCACAGCAACACATTCAACTAATTGTCACAGTGCCTCTCCAGGTGGGATTTCAAACAGCCCAGGCAGCTCTGGCTGGCTCTGACCAATTGATAAGCACCATTTGTCTGCATAAATGTACTGAATAATATCACAGATAGAGAGTAAGGCAGTCCCAAGGACTTCCCCAGGCAGTTTCTCCTGCAGAATTGACCAGCTGTACATGGGCAAGCTAATTAGATATTTCTAAATAGTAGATATTTTTTCCTGTAGATGTAGAAATGTTCATGTCAGTCAGTCATTTGTACATAGTTAAGATTATGGTTGGATTATAATTATCAGGCAGAACAGAGGTTTTGGGAGTCTCATGCAATCTGGCTACAAACACAGTTGTAAGGACCCTTGCAGCGGAGACTCCTGCCACATCCCACAGCAGCAACTGACCATCCTGTCTGGGAGATTAGATTCCCCATACGAACATTATCTTCTGCAAAAGATCCCAATAAATTAATTTTCTTTCAGAAAACATTCTGTTCATTATTATCTGTGCAACTGACCTACTAATCTACAATTTTCAAATAAAATTCTCTCTTTTATTATGGTTTAGTTCAATTCTTCTATCAATATTATAATAGGCAATTAAGAAGGAAAGATTCCTACTTAAAAAAAAAACTGATACGTGAGCTATTTTCAAAAACAATAATAAATCTTCTTTTAACAATGCTCTGAAAGACACTTTCAGTTGTCTTTAAATGTATCATGGACCAAAAACACATACCGTTCATTGTTATTTTTGGACAATATAGCCTAGATTAAAAAAAAAAAATAAATGAATAAAATAAAAAAAAAAGCTTTTATCTTAAAAGTTCAGCTTCTTGTCTAAATTTTTTATTTTCTTGTGCTTTCAATGACTCATTCTTGAAAGTCTTCCCCTACTCAAGTGAAGACAAATGTAGAATTTGGCAACAACGTGCTGAACATCTTTTGATTCTTCAGCTACAAAAGGGGGGAGGGCACTGCTTGGCTGACACTAAATGCTGTCATAGAACATTGCCAAAAGAAATTGTGAGTTTGGCAAAAAGTCTGAAAGGTTGTAATGTTGCTACCAAAGGAAGAAAGTAAATTTGTTTAGTCTGCAAAGAGAACCTATAAACAAATCCATATCCTGATACGGTACAAGCTCTCATAAACAATCAGCTCTGCTGACCCAGTATTTTTAGGATCAAAAAAGAAATTTCTATACAGCAAGTAA
This sequence comes from Rhea pennata, assembly GCF_028389875.1. Taxonomy (NCBI): domain Eukaryota; kingdom Metazoa; phylum Chordata; class Aves; order Rheiformes; family Rheidae; genus Rhea; species Rhea pennata. The sequence continues at coordinate 163,013,830 of NC_084663.1, forward strand.
TACAGCAATGAGTACAATAGAAATCAATTATGGAAGCATCTTTTAATAATCCCTTACAATATACTAGACTACTTCATCCCACTAATAATTCCACAGTGAATACCTACAGAAATGGAAACCTGCTCTTAGCTTTTTTATATCTGTGAAAAAAAATGTATTTTTTAATCCCATTCCTTCCTATTCATTCTCATAAACATGTGTGTATAAACATGAAGACTCATCCATACAATAAATAAATAACAAGCATGAGGGAATGGAAGCAACATGCCATCAGTTACCCTCCAGTATCCCTACACTATCACTCCTTTCTCTTGCTCTTTATTCGTGTCACTTTTGTGACCTGTTAACCTTTGGCAGTGTCACTATCTTATGCTGAGTTTGCCTTTATTTATTTAATTATTTTTTAACAGCGCAGCTGGATTTGCATGGTACCACAAAAGATGAAATGAAAGCTCTCTCCAGGAGCGGGCACCTACCTCATTTCTCCCTGGTAGTGCTGTGGCGCTGTGCTGAGGGGCCACAAGTGCATCGCACTGCTGCTGCCCCATGACCACCCCCAGCCTGTCCATGTGCCACCACCCTGCTGGGGTCCTGCGTCCTGGCACCCAGGTGCCACCTCTGTGGTGCTCCTCGGAAGACCAGCTAGGTTGTGTGCATGTGAAGTCACAAGAGGGTCACAATTTGAATACTATGGAAAGAAAAATCCAGGATTGTAGTTGACTGATACTCAAATTTGTGTTAATGGACTCTCTTCCAATAGTGCATTATAATCCTATTGAGAGTTTATGTTTTATATTATGCTTTTCATGTTTTGGCCCTTAACGTAGGACTCACTGGCAGTTCTAGATTTAGTATAGTGACAAAATGGCAGTGAAGAAGTAAACAAGATGTTCACTTTTATGACATATCTATGTATACGTGAATACATGTATATGTTTATGTGTATGTGTATAGATATACAAAGAGAAAGAGAGATTATGACAAACCATATTTTGACATAAACAATGTTCAAGAAGGTCTTTGAGGTCTCAGAACTGTTTGGTAGCACCATTTGTTTGCCTGTATTATACTTCACAGAATCATAGAATCAGTAAGGTTGGAAAGGACCTCTGGAGATCATCTAGTCCAACCTCCCTGCTCAGCAGGGTCACCTAGAGCATGCTAGACAGGATTGCATCCAGGCGGACCTTGAAGATCTCCAGAGAAGGAGACTCCACAACCTCTCTGGGTGACCTGTGCCAGTGCTCCGTCACTCTCACAGGGAAGAAATTCCCCCTCTCGCTCAGGCGGAGCTTCCTGTGCTTCAATTTCTGCCCATTGCCTCTTGTCCTGTCACACGGGACAACCGAAAAGAGGTTGTCCCCAGCCCCTTGACATGCTCCCTTCAGGTGCTTGTACACATTGGTAAGATTCCCCCCTCAGTCTTCTCTTCCCCAGGCTGAACAGGCCCAGCTCTTGCAGCTGTTCCTCATAGGGCAGGTGCTCCAGCCCTCGGATCATTCTCCTAGCCCTACACTGGGTTCTCTCCAGTACCTCCATGTCTTTCTTGTACTGGGGAGCCCAGAACTGGACACAGGACTCAAGATGAGGCCTCATCAGGGCTGAGGAGAGGGTCAGGATCACCTCCCTCCACCTGCTGGCAACACTCTTCCTAATGCAGCCCAGGAGACCATTGTCCTTCTTGGCCACAAGGGCCCATTGCTGGCTCATGGTCAATCTGTCACCCACCAGCACTCCAGGTCCTTCACTGCAGAGCTGCTCTCCAACAGGTCAGCCCCCAGCTTGTACTGGTGCCTGGGGTTATTTCTCCCTAGGTGCAGGACTCTGCACTTGCCCTTGTTGAACCTCAGGAGGTTCGTCTCCGCCCAACTCTCCAGCCTGTCCAGGTCTCTCTGAATGGCAGCACAGCCCTCTGGTGTCTCAGCCACTCCTCCCAGCTTGGTATCATCAGCAAACTTGCTGAGAAGGCACTCTGTCCCCTCATCCAGGTCATTGATGAAGAAGTTGAACAGGATGGGACCCAGTACTGAGCCCTGGGGGATGCCACTAGCCACAGGCCTCCATCTGGACTCCAAGCCACTGATGATGACCCTCTGAGCTCTGCCTTTCAGCCACTTCTCAGTCCACCTCACTGTCCACTCATCTAACCCACACTTCCTGAGCTTATCTAGCAGGATGTTATGGGAGATAGTGTTGAAAACCTTGCTGAAGTCAAGGTACGCAATGTCCACTGCTCTCCCCTCATCTACCCAGCTAATCATGCCATCATAGGCGGCTATCAGATTGGTTAAGCAGGATTTGCCCTTGGTGAATCCATGCTGGCTTCTCCTGATCACCTTCTTCTCCTCCATATGTCTGGAGATGACATCCAGAAGGAGCTGTTCCATCACCTTTCCAGGGATGGAGGTGAAGCTGACTGGCCTATACTGCCTGGGTCCTCCTTCTTGCCCTTTTGGAAGACTGGAGTGACACTGGCTTTCTTCCAGTCCTCAGGCACCTCTCCAGTTCTCCAGGACTTTTCAAAGATTTTTAAGATATTTAATATATTAAGACTGGTTTTCTTGTTCTAAAAATGGATATTACTTCAAACAGTATGGTAATATGATGTACTAGGGACTTTGTACATGCCTATTTTATAGCTATTGTTCTATTTTGTTATATTTTACTTTTTTTTTGATTATTTAACCCTGTTGGGCAGCAGTAAATCATGGCCTTGTTCATAAGATAAAATATTCACATGCTTAACTCTGAGCACAAGTAACCTCATAAAAATCAATGAGCTAAGCACATGTTTAAAATTAATCATGACTATAAATCATTCCAGACTTCAGGCCTTTAAGTTATATGTACCAAAAATATTACAGTAACTTTCAAGGAATTACAAGAATTTTTATTAAAAATTGTAGCAGCACCAAATTACAAAACACTTCTTTATGCATTGAATAACAACTTTGGACATCTATTTTTTCCGTTAAAAATCCTAAGCCTAGGCCAAACCAAATGTAAGTTGTCATTTCTAAAAGGAAGAATTCTAATTAAGGGATAATATGTGGTGGAGAGAAGAAAAAAGAGGGGAATAGCACCCAGGAAGTACTTTCTTGAATTGAAAACAATTTCTTTGCACAATTTTCTTCAGAGACTTTTAGGGCTAGATTCAGAAGTACATTATAGTCAAGAAGTACAGTTTATGCAAAATTCAACACTTAAGTATGTGATCCAGATTCCCTCACCTTATATTCTATTTTGAGTTTTTGCAGATGCCTATATTCCTAGGACATCAAGTTACTTGCATAGTTTGCACAAAACAGACACTAGATAAAATTCATAAATGGATCTAAGGAACCAGACAAACACAGGTTCTTTTCCTGCTCCAAGTATGCCAACAAGACCTGTCTACAAAGTTGTATTTAAGCTTTTCTCCCTTTCCCTCTGGCCCAGACAGTCCTATGATTCCTGATTGCACAGTGTGGCCTGGCTTCAACCCATCTGTCGAAGCCCGCCTTTTGGCTGGAGTGGGAGAAAATGCACGTGCTTGGGCTGATGAAGGCATCAGACCAAGACCTTTCAATCCATGGCAAGAGTGGAAATATAAAAGGTGAGAAATAGTTGGCCTCTGCACAGGGTCCTTCTCCTCTCTGGCCGTACAGTAAAGGAAAGGAGTCAACTATCAGCACCTGAAGGGATAATTTGAAGTACATCAATATGGACTGAGTTAGTTAAGCTGACAGTTGCCCAGACTGGTGGAAGACAAACTACCATCACTCTGAAAACTGTGTAGGTGCATTCCTGTAGACGATAGCCACCAGAATGACCTATTAAGGTCAGGCTGACTGATTTATGCGCATGCACAGACTTAGCTGCTGTATATAGCTCATTTTTGGACTGGATTTATCTGATGTCCTGCCATCTCAAAACGTAGGTGGAAACCATGTATCATGCCTGTGCTTCTCTTTTCTAACATATCATTAAGTACCTGAATTTCCTAGTTTTTCTTATGAATCTCTCTGGACAAAGATTTCAAGGACTTACTTGGTTTTGTGAATTCTACTTCATGAGTCTAAAAATTACAGATAGGGACACCATTTTGCTATACTTAAGACTTCTTTGTATTGAAAGATTCCTTTCTATATGACTTCATGGAAGACATTCTACCTGATCACACTGGGAATTAAAGAGATTTTTGCTGGGACCAGGTACACGAGGAAGACTGAGTTTTTATTTCCTCATACATTGAAAAAAAACTTAAAGCAATAAAGTAGATAGGTTATTCATCAAAATTAGGGAGAGGAAGAAGTCTTGAATTCTTAAGGAATTGCCAGCTCTGGAATGGTTATTTTTTCCCACAAACCTGGTCCACAGCAACTATTATAGCAATGACTACAAGCAGACTTTAGACTACTTCATTATGACTTTCAGGGTGGCAACTTTCCTTTACGGCCCCACCTCCTGCTGTTATGGCAAAAGACATGCTGACATTGGCCTTAATCCCCCAAATAAATCAACAGGCCAGCCTTTGCCATTAAGTGGTGCAGTGTTAATTCCTACAGTCAAGAAAGAGATAAACAGGTACATTTGGAAAGCAGCATTAGGAAAGTAATTTCAAATTCACAGAGTGCTATTTGTCCTTTCCATTGTCAAGGCAATCCTGATAATGTGAAGATGTTTGCTACTGCCCGTTAATCTATTTTACAAAGAGCTGTCCATCCTCTAATCTTGCTCTATTTAGTAAAGGCATTCTGCTACCTGACTCCAAGGATTGCATTATGTACAGACCTTGTAGGTCAAAACAAAGCTCGTGGCACTTTTCAGTAATTTCTGGTCATAATCATGTCCACATAGTTTATCCAAATCCAGCAACACTACTTAAATGGAGAATTAGCATTACTTGATTGTGTATTTTCCATATAATTGCTGGTCACATTTGTTATTGTTGTATTGTTTAGATCTATATGGAAAGCATAAAAAAGAAAATTCTATCGTATGCTGAAAAGCAGAGGAAACTTCAGGTGTCCAAGCTCCATATGAGAGAACTGGGAGCCAAGCTTAAGTCTCTCACGAACTTCAAGGTCCCATATCTATGACAAAAAATGCTCTGATATTCCTGGATATACTAGACCGTTTTACTTCTGGCATCTAATGAGCAGTTTCCCTGACCTGTTTATCCCAAATTGCCTTGCTAGATGGTCTGTCCTAAAGTGATAGGTCCAAAGTTTTAAGGTGTACAAAGCCGGGACTTGTGGTAAACAGACATCTCCGAAGTCTAGAAATGTGGTGGGTAAATACAGAAATAAAATATAGAAATAAAAACGAATTTGAGATTCAGCAAATAGATTTTCTGACAAAAGTTGTCTCAGAAAATTTCCACTTAGTTCTATTCAATATAGAAATTATCACATAGCTGTTTACCTCCCAGTCATGGGAGATACAGCAGATTTGTCTATGCATGTTTATGTATAAACATACACGCTATATGTATCAGACACATTTACCCTTTTATGAAAATTTCCCATGTCTTTTTTGTGACTTTTTGTGACAGATACATAATTATCAAAGTCGGTGGGAACACAAACACATACAGAGAAAGAGATGACTATAGGCAATCAATAGGTTCAGTCAGGAATAAGAATAAATAAGCCAGAACTCCAAAACAGGTCTTGCACATACAAAACATGTAGCAGAGCTCCACTTGACAAAAGGCATTGCAGTGCCCAGCCCTCCTTGCCCAGCCTTAGTACTTACATCTGTAAGTTACAGCACTGAAATAAGCACTATCCTCTCACGATTCATGATTTTAAAAGAGGTTTTAACCGCAACGCTTTGCACACAGGAGGGATCTCTGGGGTAAGCAGACACATAGTAGAAGAATACAATCATGCAGTATAAAATAAACAGTGAAAATAAACAAAACAAAGATTAAATCTTACAGAAAATACTAGCCAAATATTACTGTGGAATTAGGATGATCATCTCTAATAAGAATTGATTGCAATCATTGACCCGTTAGCTAAACCTTACTTAGGCTGACACAGGGTGAACACCACAGCTAGCGGAGTGTGCAGGCTGCAGTCAACAGAGAAGATAGTTCAGGGAATACTCTGTTTAAATTAAAAGTCTGACACAAAGCATAAATACTGTGTCTGAAGACACTGCATGTGGAAGGTTCAAGATAGAGCACAGAATGGCGGGGACAGACTGGAAGGACTCAGTGGGCAGTGTCCTTGCCTCATCTGATACTGTAGCATCATGATTTCAAGGTCTTGATTATGATTTTGCTTAACCCTTGGTCAAGCTGGTCACCAATGGAGATATATTTCTTTGAGCTCCCTACCAGTGGCTGGCTAGCTGCAATCTCAGTAATCAGTAAATACTAATTTCAAAGCTACTAGTAAGGAATATTCTCAACCTTTAATGCCTATCCAGTGTTTGTACTTCATAGAATGATAATATGGCTATGGCAATATTTGCATTTTCTTGAAAGCCTGAAGTTAAATGAATATGGAATACTGTTATCTGCTTTCATTTAGGTAATAATAATAGTATTATTAAAGATCTGGATACCGTGTCAGAATTTCACTACAGAGAAAACAACTTGAATGTAACATAAAATCTTCTGATAATTATCTTCTGATAATCTTCTGAAAATATGTCCCAATTCTGGGAGCTTTTCATCATTAGATCTAAGAGCACTACAGAAAAGCAGCTGTGTTATCTCCAGCCAGAGAAACTGCAGGCATAGTCTCACCCACGGTTTCTTCAGTAGCAGTGCCATTTTATGGAGTTCTTATTCCTTGATCCTGGCTACCTGTGATTGTCCTTCAGAGGCAATATTCAAATTTACTCTGGAGAAAAAGAGGCTAGTTTCACTAATTTTCAGAGGCCCCACATATTTGTGCTGGTTCAAATGGAGCTGGGAAATGGTACCTAGGAGTGGCAGAGGGAGCAAGAACTCTGTAAGCCAGCACAGCTGCCGGGAAAATGGTTGAGGGGATAAATGTCTGACAAGCTGAATGGTGAAATGACTACCTTAACATTAGCCTGCTAAAAAGGAACATAACAGGGAGTAGATCATATAGCTTCACAGAATAATTTTCTCCTGATTGTCTGAAAAAAAAAACCAAGAGTAAACTCTACTTTTAGAAAAATAATAATAAAAAAAACTTTAGTGATTTAGGCTAATCTCTTAAATGCTAATATTTGGGTTTGACGGTATTACTTGCTCTTTGTCAGAGATAACTGACATAGACTTCATTAGAGAAAATAATTAAATCAATGACCTTCTTATTCATTTTTAGAAAGGAAGACAGATCTACTTTATAATGTATTAATTTCTTTAAATTACAGGCCCGCAGTCAGTTATACCAGCTTGCTGCTTGTCTATAGTGCTCTCTGGAAAATGTCTCAAGTAGAAATCCCATTCACTTATATGGTCGTTATTAGGCCTTTTGTCTCTGCTTCTTTCAGGAAGGAAGTACAGCGCATTTGCTCTCTATCTGTTTGGCACAACGTGAAGCACATGGCAAATCTGATGTCATTCAAGGGATTTCCTGTTACTTGTGCCCCAGGTCACACAATGACATACAGATCCAAAGTGGAAAGTTTTACAGATGTTAAGACTCCCTATCAGTGCCCTGCTATACATATGAGGGCTTTTCCAGTATTTTTTAAACCAGGATGTCAGCAAATTTGAAACATCAGACCTCAACTGGCAAACCCGCTGAGTAGCTGTTTAAAACATGTAATGGCAGCCAGCACAAAGGCTCCGATTCCAAACCAAATACAGACTCCTGGAATACGTACGCAGCAGGAAGTCTTATCTGAGCTATCCGAAAAGTGGAAGATCGAGGCTCAGTTCAGGTATCAGCTAAAAATTCAGAATGATTCCTACTTCATCCATACAAGTTCAACCAAGCATAATAGATCCTTCACAAACTGCAAAAGCATTTATAAGCTCAGTATAGTGAAAAGAACAGTATTGCTACTTGTCATCAGAACAGAGGATCATCTTAGATTGATTTTCTTCCTGAAGACTTTGAAAACACATGGTAGCCAAACCTCTGGCTGCTTAATGACAGCATGAACAGCTTGTAGGGAGTTAAAATATCCGCAATGGGAAGAAAGTTGTTAAAACAGTACAGTTTGAATCTCTCAGGCTAAATAAGTAGCATCCATTCAAATCATTTACAGTTCTGTTAATCAGAAAAATATTTTAAAGAAAAAGGTTTATGTGAGCATTATAATGGACAGTTATCTAAGACCCTCAGAAATAACTTTTTCAGCCTTGTCCCATAATCAGCCTTAACGTAAAACTTTTTTTCTTACACCGAAATTTCAGAAGTTTTGTGTAACCATCAGTAAACAATTACTTTAAGCCATAGACAGTGCATAACAAACCCATTTTGTATTACTATAACATTCCCTGAGCTACAGTAATCAATGTTTCCCTTTAGAGTGCTCTCCATGGATTACATCTGAGACATTTACTGTATGCTTATGTAACTAGGAATAATTAATATAAAATGTTATTCCTCATGTAGTTCTTATGTCATGTAATTGTGATTTCTATAACTCCCCCACACAGTTATTCTGAAGTGCAAAGTTAAGTGCTCTATCTGCTGGGTAAGCTAAGAATGTAATACAGTAATTAATGGAGTGTAGGCAGGTACTACAAGTATAGTGACTTAACCATTTATTTTCCCCGCAAATATTTACGAGGTGAAAGGATCCCTAAAGCAGGTGAATCATCATGGCAATGTAATTTTGGTAGCAGGATGTCCAAAGAGTTAACTTGTCTGCCCGCATGCAGGCTATTCTAAGGAGCAGGTTTCATTTAGTTTTAGAAACACAGGGTTTGAATAGTGACACCCAGAGAAATGATCAGTAGCTGTGAAATCAAAACTGTTATCAAGGAGAAATACCAAGGTTGAGGTGGTGTTCATACAGCACTATCAAATTTTGGTCCAGAAATGAAAAAGATTTTATTGTCCAACATCACCGTAAATAGCCTGTAAACATTGGCCTTTATACCTCAATAATTACCCTTAATAACCTTTAGGCTATGATACTAGGATGAAGCAGTATTACAATTCAAAGAGGTGGACTGGGAGATGTACCAAACATGATCAAAAGCCATAAATGGAAATATTAGAAGTACCTACTAGAAGTCTAGAATTTGGTGCTTTCTGCTTTCTGTCTTTACTTTTCCTATCTGTATACATCTGCATTCAGCTAATATATTCCTGCTTGCTAACCTGTACCCAGAGTAGGTTCACATATTTCCTTCCAGTACTAGGTAAATGATAGCGTAGATGACCGTAGGATCTCCTCTTCAGAAGAAAAACTGCCCACAAAACATCTGAAAACAGTCACAGTAAGGTTAAACACCACACTTAGGGACTATGAGTAATCTTTCAGAAGGATCTGCTCCTCTCCCAGCTATGCACCACCAATGCAGGTACACTGAACCATGCCTGTAGTTAGAACTACACAAGATCCAAAAAGAATGAGTACATTCATGGAAGACTCAGCTCATTTCCAGTGCAGAAGCTTGCATCCACTGTATCTCTTCAAATTAAATTATTCCAATGTACACATCCTTAAAGACAATCTGTGAAAAACATTTCGCGTGTTTTGTGGTGGCAGAGGAGTATGACAAGATGGCAGCCTCTACGATGTGCCTTAAAAGACTATTTCCTACCTTCTTCCTTCAGAATATATCTGAAATTGTCATAAACCTCTCCAGATGCTGATATACTCATGCTTCGTATGTTTTTTTTAATGTGCAGCTAGTCTGTATACTTTTTTGCTTCTATTTTCATTTGAAATTACCAACATATTTGCAAAGCCTGTCTACAAACTTTACAAACAATGTATGGAGAAAAAAGTAGATCCAGGCAAAATACGTTAGCTTATTTCACCAAATTGTTCCTATTAAAAACTGTTTTAAGTGTTTCATTAAACAGAGAAGCCTTTCACCATCACATTATTTCCAAGATTTTATAATATAAGGAGCAAGCTCTCCAACAGCAGCAAGCAGTCCTGAGACTGGGGCACATTTTAGCATGTAAAAGCTGTGAAAGCAGACCTTGTCAAGATTTTTTTCCGCTGATCTGCAATGTGTTAACCTATCAGTTTTCTTCAGTTCTTTGGCTCTGTTCTGCCTCCTCTCCGTCCTAACAGCACCTAGCAGAATTGAGCAGCCTTCTGGCCCTCTCGCTGGCTCTGTAACTACACTGCCCTCTGTGTCTTCTGATCTGTTTACTGACCGATAGTATGTGTTGGCATTTTGCGGCTTTTGGACAGGGTTTGTGAAAATATTTGCAAATATTCCCGCATCAGTGTTGCATGGCCAACAGTATGAGAAGCTATTTGCATTTACAGGCAAAAAAAAAAGATTTAACTTGTAACCTTTCCAACTCTCCTGTTCTACATATTCATTAAGGCCATTAATCATTTCTCCCATCTCCTCTCTCTTTTTTTTTTTTTAAGGTCACATTCAGTTTTACATAAAAAGACCCTTTCTTAAATATATATATATATATTTATAATATATATAATATATATAATATATATATTTATTTATAAAATTATATAAACATTGTCAAAGTTTGTAAGTAACATGTTTCATTTCATCAGCTTCACTAGCAAGGACCAAGCAGCACTTGCTTACCTTTCCATTCTCTTTCAGACCGCAACCCTTTTAAGACTGTTTTCATGGTCTGTGTGACCTAACTGACAGTGGTAGGAAAGAATTCACAGAATAACCAACAAGTATTTCACTAATAAGATGAAAAATCAGTTACACGTACAGACCTAAATTTCAAATCTTTTGGGAGCCTGAAATTTCTCTGAAATATATGCAATATACTATGCAATATAATATTAGGAAAAAAAAATCATCAAGCTTAAAGAATTTCCTATTGGTGTGTATTTTTTCCTATAACAAATTATATCTTCTCTTAGCATTTTGTGTTCTCTTTTAAGCTCCTTAGCCTGTGTGCAATCTTCTTAACTGAAGTGTCTAATTGAGGTTCTTAATCACCAAATGTTCTATATATAGTCTGTCACCCATCCAGAGAATAATTTAGCCCATCTTTGGAGTAGTTTATTGCTTCCAACTGACTATTGAAGTATCCAAAAGAGAAAACCTTTCTGAATAACATGCCTCAGGTAAGTGTTTAAGCACCATTCAAAGACAAGCATGAATTCATGCTTTCATACTGAAGGAAAATATGAATCTGTTTGTGTGTTCTACTTAGAAGAGCTTTGCAGCACAATGTTCACCTTACGTTATTCCTTCCCAGCTGGAGAAGGACAGCTTTCTGCTGCAAATAATATTCCTCTTTATTCTTACGATAGTAACTACAAAAGCATTGCTCAAGAGAGATGCAACAGAGCAATTCAGGGTATTTAAGCTAGACTTCCAAATTACCTTCTAGTGGTGCCTCTTTCCTTTCCCACTGACTGGTATGTACAGATACAAATCTTGTGACTGGTGTATACAGACACAAGTCTTGTGACTGAGACACCTGCTGTGGGATTCAGCTTCTGAGACCTGTATTTAAGTGTCTAAACCTTGCACTGAGTGGGAATGTCAGTTTTATCAATGTCATTAGTGCTTTCAACAGTGGTCTGTGGCCCTGCTGCTCCGGGCAGAGACCTGCCAGATTCCCAGATGCCCAGAGCTCAGGCAAGCAGGTTTCTGACAGCCTCAAGTGAGTGGACACAGTGCATATGTGCACATGACACCTTGTATACTTCAGCAACTCTGACTTACAACTTCATTGCACACGTAATACTATCTTGCTATAGGGTCTTCTGGATTTACTGAATTGCACAGGCACTGGGACTGATTGCTGAGGATACAGCAGTTCTATTGCAGTTTAGCCTGACCATGTTGGCAGAACAGTGTCAGGTGCCTGAAGATCTCCCAACACACATGATATGATCAACAGTGGGCCCTGTCCGGCCTACGTAGTCACATTACTGAAATCTGGTTAATTAGAAACTCTCCAACTGAAAACCCTCTCGTCATTTGACATGGACAAACTCTTTTCAGTTGTCCCGTGTGACAGGACAAGAGGCAATGGGCAGAAAGTGAAGCACAGGAAGTTCTGCCTGACCGTGAGGAGTTCTGCCTGACATCTCTCTCTGTGAGAGTGACAGAGCACTGGCACAGGTTGCCCCGAGAGGTTGTGGATTCTCCTTCTCTGGAGATCTTCAAGGTCCACCTGGATGCAACCCTGTCTACCATGCTGTAGGTGACCCTGCTGAGCAGGGAGGTTGGACTAGATGATCTCCAGAGGTCCCTTCCAACCTTACTGATTCTGTGATTCTATGAGTCTATGTTTTGTAAATTAGTTGTGTTTGTTTCTGAGTATGAAACTACAATTTCAAGTTTATTATATGCCCAGAAGTGTCTCTTTTTAATTCAAAATTATAAATTTACAGAGTAGTGTCTTAGAATATGTTCAAAAACTATTCTAAGTTCTCTGGCAGAATTGAGCAAACGGAATCACACGAAATAGGAATATTTTTTGCACTACTTTGAATTAAAAGGAGAAGTAAGAATTTTTTTTAAAAATTTATAGACACAGCCTCTTTCTTCTATTATTTTGGGCTTCTATTATTTTTGGCTTCTCTAAATTCTAAGCAACACTGGAAGTAAGAAGTTGTACTAGAGATTTTATAGGCAAGACTGTTGTCATGAGAGCTGTAGGTCAATCCCGAATTCTTGAGGAACTGAATTTTCACATGTGCTCAGCACCATCAGCCAGGCAAAATTGCCGGTGTCCCTCATTCCATTGCTCTCTTTGGGCATGGTTGTGTACTGAAGCCATAGGGAAGGCTGCCAATTTCAATTAAGAGGCTAAATGGGAAAATAATGGGAGCTTCTGTCCTTTGAAAATATGGCCAAAGAAGCTTAGAAAAATTGCCAATGTCTGGCCTGTGGGACCTTTTCAATTTTATGTTAAAGATAGATGCTATTTTTATATTGTTGCTAAGGAAAAAATATCATTAAAAATTAACTCAGTGTAAAGAATTTGCTTTCTGATGATGAAGTTGGCCATTGTCACTTTTTTGCTCTTGAGAAGAGTTTCATGGATGGTGCTAACCAGAGTCAATTGCTACACACTGTCTTGGGCTGACACACAGTCAACGGCCCAGGAGGACACTTGTACAGAGCACAATTGTTTGAGTTGCCGATCTTTGGGAGCTTCAAGTCATTACTATGAACGATGTGACATTAAACACCTGCAGCCAGCTGCTACCTCTGACAAACTACTGTGAACCATGAGTGTATATACAATTAATATTAGATTATACACCATTAAATTTTCCTGTCTGACTTAGGAATGAGTTCTGCCCTACAGGAGTGGGAAGAAGAAACGAGAACGATCCCGCTCTACCTTCTTTTGATATGTCTTCCCCTTAGACTTATAAAAAGACTGTTAATTACATTGATGATATAGCACCATATTTTTTTTTCTCCTAATAGGGATTTCAGTAAAAACTTACAGCTATTTATATCAAATATTACTTCTTCCGTCACTGACTGAAATTTATGTAATTTAATTAACTTATGCCTCAGTGATATTTTGGAAATGAAGTAGGTCTCTGAAGTAGGCATTGAATGGAAGCTATTTAATATTCCATCAGAGTGTACTGCAGAATAAACCTAATTCTCTCAATAAGATGACATTTTTAAGTATAAAAAGGTAGGAAAAGTGGACCTTTTTATTTAGTATGAAAAAGCACAAGCAATTCCCAGGCAAAGTAATTGTGCTTAACAATAAAGACTGATGAAAAACTAAAGTTTACTTGAGGGTAGTGGCTCCCCTAAAGGGTGCTTTAAGTGGCAGTGGCAATGCTGCGTATTTTGCATATTCAGCTTACTCAGAATTGATAAATTCTCATCATTTCTTGGCACATATTCAATGGCTAATTTCACTACCTTCTTGTTCATCTATGGACACAACTCAAAATATTCTTCTCAGTTTTCATTTTTCTTCATAATTTGCTCTATTTTCTAAACTTAGGCTCAGTTGTACAGGCTGTACCTGCTCTATTCCATTGTTTATGATCTTTTTCTTTCATTCAGTGAAGTCATATTTCTATGACTTTAGATACAACTGTGCAAGACTCTAGATACTGACTACAGGATCAACTTTTATTTTCTTTTTTTTTCTTTTAAGGAAAGATAACTTCTGTATTTCATGAAGCACATTCACAGAATCACAGTATAATTGAGGTGGGAAGGAACCTCTGGAGATCATCTAGTCCAACCTCCTTGCTCAAGCAGGGTCACCCAAGACCATTTGTAGAGTCACATTTTGAATATCTCCAAGGATGAAGAATGTCTCCCCAGCCCCTCTGGGAAACCTATGCCAATGTTCACTACCCTCAGAGTAAAAAAAGTGTTTTTTTTTTTTTATATTTGAGTGAAATTTGGCTGACTAGAGGGGGAGGATCACCTCACTCAACCTGTTGGCAATGCTCTTCCTAATGCATCCCAGGATACAATTGGCCTTCCTGGCTACAAGGACACATTGCTGCCCTGTGGGTTTTTGTCCACCAGGACTCGCAGATTCTTCTCTGCAAAGCCACTCTTTCTTCCTAAGTGCAGGACTCTTCACTTCCCTGTATTGAACTTCATGAGGTTCTTCTCTGCCCAACTCTCCAGCCTGTCCATGTCTCCCTGAATGGTAGTAGAGCCTTCTGGGGTATCAGGCACTCCTCCCAGTTTTGTGTCATCAATGAACTTGCTGAGGGTACATTTTGTCCCATCATTCTGGTCATTAATGAATGTGTTGAACAGTATGGGTCCCAGTATCGACCCCCGCAGGCCACCACTAGTGACTGGTCTCCAGCTGGATTCTTACTTAATTTTAAACTGACTTTTTCTAGAGCAGAATTTTTCAAATATGAAAATGAAGTTTCTATAGCATTGCAAACAAATCACACTATTTATAATAAAGATAATTAAATGGTTCCCACAAAACTAGGAAATTTCAGGAAAAATATACTATGTGAATATGAATAGACGGACACATGCGTAAACAAAGATGATTACTTTTTCTCAGACCAAAAGATCTAAATAATTCATAGAAGGAAGAGTATTAATTAGCACTGTGATGTTTAGTTTGTGCATTGGGGTACAGTGTATAATTTCTTCATTTTTTTCAAAATATATGCAATCTTGCTCAATACAGATTTTTACATTAATATTCAATATGAGTGTCCTAATTAATGGATATAAATGTAACATATACAATATGTCTAAATTAAAGTCCCTCTCTCTTTTTCCTTTCATTATTAACCAACCGCAGATTACCACCAATGTGATGCAATTTTCACCAACAGTAAAGCCTTGATCTTAATTTAATTTCCATGATTTCAATTAGTTATAGTAATGTTTGGGTAAAAATGATGTGTATTCATGCAGACAGGATCAGACATTTTGGATACTTGATGAGTATCAGCTTGAAACATGAAACAAGGAGTTGCAGTGTGACAGATCAGTGAACTGGATCTGGTGTCTATAGAAGACAACATACAGCGCAGACTGATGCAACCCAAGCTTTCTGTTGCCATCGTTCAGAGTGTCAGGCTGTTATTCCATCTTTCAGACATTAACAGGAAGGTATATGTGTGTTTAATTCGAAGCAAGTGCTTTGAGGTGTTTCAAGACCAGATATTCTTTATGACAGGCTTCTTATATATTTTCTTGAATCATGTCTCAAGGTCTGTGACAGTAGCAGAGCAGCTAAAGTAGTAGTTATGGTTGTTACAATAACTGCAAGTATTCCTATATTTACCTCAATTAGTATTGTTCAGTGCCATCTTTGCATCTAAATACTGTATAGAACTGGAGAGGTCGATGGGTTTTACCCTCTCCCTGCCTCCCCAACACACACAACATGGAGAGAAAATACTTCTCTCTTTGATTTTGTAACAGTAATCTCGTATATAACTTGAAACACTAATTACCAGAGATTGAATTTTCAAACTATTCACAATAAAATAAAGAAATTCATTCCAAATAGATTTGAGTAGGAGAAAAGCTGAGCATGGACCGATTATGGGCTGTGTGGACTAGGGAGACTGTCACCCTAGTCCTTTTTGGCACCCATGTTACAATGATCCCTGATGAGTTCATTTTAGTCCATTAAATAACTGGGCAATGGCAGCTTCCTTTCAAGTCAGGCAATAGAGTTAATGAAGTCTATTGCAAAGGTATCAGATAGGTATCGAAGGGTAGCCAGGTTGGCCATGAGAAGAAATAGAACATTAAGTCATCTCTGGTATGACTTGGTTTTTCAGTAATTGGTAGTTACCCTCTAAACTACCTGGCACTCAAAAGGCAACGTATTCTAAATTTCTGGCAGCCATTAGAATGCTAATGTTTAAGGTTGGCATAAATTTCACTTACTCAAGCCAATCTATTTCATGCTGCTCTTACATACTTTGGCTGAGTGGTTCATGCTTTTGTTACTGTTTGTTGTGGATTGCCACTTTTCCTTTATTGCTGTGCTCCAATACAGCTGCATTTTGTTTTAATTAAGTCATTACTGCTATCTTGTGTATTTGCTTAGCACTTTCAATGCTCAGCTGTAATCTACATCTGTAATCTTCATCTCTATAATTAATGTTATTTTTATGATTTTTTTAATGTGATATCACACAATTTCTAAAAAAGACATCCTTTAGGTGCTAATATAAGCTTTAAAGAGATAAAGCTCCACAGGCTGGAAATGACTTTGATTTTCAAGGCTTATTAACGACAGCAACATACTTAGTGTTGTGCTTACATACTCAAATACTTTCAGATAATCTGAGTTACATCTCAGGACTGTGCAAATTTGCATAAATGGTTCGAATTTCCAAAAGCTCAACATAAGCTAGCATCCTATTGGGGCTAACTTGAACTTCAAGTGACACATGAGGGATGATGCTGAAGCTTCAAAAATTTGAAACAACAGTTTGCAGTTGATTATTTTTAACCAGTAAAATGAATGAAACATGGACAATAGAGTATGGGATCAAATAGCTGACTCAGGATCTGCAAAAAAGTATTAAACTTTTGCTTTTGGAAAGAAACTCTTTCACTATGATAACTAATGCAAAACTACACTGCCTCCTGTAACCATCAGCCTGCTTTCCTCATTCATTTATACTTGATTTCCACTTACTTTGTTAACTACCTGGTGGAAATTTGCTGGAGAAGAAATTACTTGCAAAATGACAAGAAACTGGAACTGCATATATGCTCACAGGCATAAATGACACAAAAAGGTGCTTGTGTTTTGTGACTAATTCTTTTGACTCCTTAAGAATTCCTTACAACCACCAGATTCACTTTCATTTACTTAACACCATATGTCTGGGGATCTTTTCCGTCCCCTCTGAGCAGCTGCAATTTTTTTCTTAAAATATTCCCTAGCTCCTTATCTTTTGATTAGATTAGCTATAAAACAGATTGAGAATTAAATCTGGTATATAACAACTGAATGGATTGTGTATGCTGTGTGGCAATGTAATTTCTATTGATTTTATACTGCAGTTGTCCTAGAAACTTTAATCAGATTTCTTTCTTCCATTTGGAGTGTAAAAATATCCATTAATAAATAAAAGAACACCAAAATATACCAAAATCATACGTGGAAGCTCTTCTTTACAACCAACCAATTATTTTTAAAAGAATAGGAAGATACCTTGTAGTATACAGGACTTCTTTTTTTTCTGCTGGCAATTACTATAATACACTTTAAATTGCAATCCACTGTAAGTAAAAGCCCTTCAGCACAGAAATGTTGGGTGTTTTCTTCTGAGATTAATGGATGCATTTTCTAGATCACTACACAACCACTTACTAATATAAATTAATTTAAAACTATTATATATTGTCTATTTTTCATCATTCATATGAATGAAAAAAGTATACACATATATATTTCACTCTGGAATTTGACCACTTATATATATTTCAGTGCAGAACTGAAGGTGAAACTATTCCATCTTAGAATGAAAATGTAAGGTCTGAATAAACATCAGCTTTCTTTCCTACTCCGTACTGCCAGGTGTGTTAAAGCATCATTATTTGATTCCCGAAAAGTTGATTAGATTAGTACAACTTTTAGTATATTAAAATGCAAACACACAAATTATTTTGAGTTGTATCTCTACAAATGTTTTTAACAGCTTATGCAAATGATAGATTTGCATTTTTAATGATTGCTTTATTTATGCACAAGGAAGTAAAACTAAACTTTTATCTGTTAAAGTAGAACAAAAGGACACCTCTGCATCAGTAAATTTCTCTATTAAGCTGTCAGAATAACTGCTAAGGAATGCAGGAACTTTGTAATTGCTCTGTAAGTAATAATGAAGGTCAGATACATTGCCATTTGCTACTCAGATAGATTGTACTAATAATATATTCCTTTGGCAAACAAAAACAAACAAAAAAAGCCCCCTACATTCCTTCATAGGAAAGCAAAAAAGAGGTTTACGTGTAACTGCAGAGCACTATTGAAAGAAATTCAAACAATTTTTAGTAGCACAAAAGCAATTTGCCAGCTGGAGGGACTAGTTCACCATATAAACCTGTAATAGCCGTGTATTTTCTATGTACTATTACTTAACTGTTTTAATTTTAAGTATTTATAGTAAGAAGCAGCGGGTGTGCTGAAAGGCGGGTGGCTCGGGCTGCTTGCTTTGCGCTCAGACGGACGAGACCTCTTTTAGTCCGCCTGAGCAGGAAGCCAGGTCCCTCGGCAAAGGGCGGTCAATAAAAATAGTGCAATAGGTTTTGTCTGAAGGACTGATAGCTGGATAATTTGAGCAAAGGATGGAGAAGAATCATGAAAAGCTTCTGGATCAATGGCTATTAATTTAAGAGCAGCACATTTCCTGGAATGAAGCAGTGGATGCTGTTATGTGGGACAATTACCATTTTCAATTAACTGACATTTCACATGGCTTTGAGACTGGAGGAAGGCAATAACCCTCAGCACCTGATCTCAGCTCTGCTGCGAGGTGAGCCGTTCGTCAATACTTTTGTGGTGTTATTTCGGAGGCAGACCCACCGCGCCGCGAGCAATCGCCTTCTTTGCCCTCAAAGAGGGACGCGGTTCAGAGGGAGTTCAGACGCCGCCAGCGCCGCCGCAGCGCCCGGCTCTCACGCTGACGCGTGTGTCCGTCGGTGCTTGTGGCTTTATGTATCTCTGTGTACGGTGGGTTTTTCTGCGGTGGATTCGTCTTTCCAGGCCATCTCGCTTGCAGGAGCAGCTCGGTGAGCTTGTACAGCTCTTACAGTGTGTCACAATAAAGCGATAAAATATCAGTGAAACAGACAGTTACCTCATTAGAATTAAACGAAGTTGTCTGCTCATCAACAGTAGGTTATATATCCTGCTGTATAAACCACCATTTAATTTCCTTAATTCACTAAATACAATTACTGGGATAATTCAATGAAATTGTACCACACTGCTTTCTTTTTTCTATAGTAATATTGATAATACTTAAAAAAAAACAGAACTTGTGGTTCAAACTATAGATAATTTAGAAAGATAAATACAGTAGAGAGTCAGCAACTTGTACAAAAATATTAATTAGGGTATTAAATTATGCAAATGGGGTCATTTAGTACTGATATCCTATGTAATTATTGTTTATTTACAGCAATGGAACAAGAAATTAATGGTCATTCAGAGAATTATGCATTCAGTAATTCACTTTAGCCTCTAATACAATTTTTAATACAGTATTTGGTATAATCTCTACTATAATTTCCCCAACAAACTGTGTCTAGATCACTCACAAAAGCAAAACCCCAACCCTTGGAGACCAATGTTTTCAACCAGAGAGCAGAGCAGCATTGTGCAAAGCATTCACATGGCCAAAGGGTCTCTTGAGAAGTAACTACAGCCTGTTCCAAGCCCAGGACTGCTGTTTGTTTGTTTTAAGAAAATACAGGGAAGATTCAGACTGCACATTTAGCAGAATTAGGTATCTAAGTCAAAAAAGGAGATTCAGAAAATTTACTTTCTAGTATCCTGTGGTCCTGGAGGAGATTATTTCCAACTGGTGCTAATTTCCTTTGGCAGGAAAACAGCATTGGGCATTTAAATAAGCCCAATAATGTTCAAGAAGGGAGGTGTTCTCATGTGAACAGCAGTGATGTTCAGGCCCAAAGTGAGAGGAAGAGATCTACATCTTTAATTTACTAAGGATAAAGCATTTTTAAAGTTAAGATTTTTTTTTTTCAAAACTTGAAGTAATACTAAGACTATCTTGAAAAGTTTTAAAGGAAATAAAATGAAAAAGTATATTTATTAAATATATATTTCTATACATACTATTTTCAGAACAAAATAAAAATTAAAATATTAAAGAAATATAAGAAATTTCTGAGATGAGTCACAATGTTAAACAAATCAACCAATTTAACAAAATACAAAGCAACAGAAATAATTACCTGGGTTGTAAAATTAAAAAAGAGGATGAGCTGTTTTTTTCAGCCTTTGAATAAAGGAGAATACTGGAGAATTCAAATCTCCACCGAGGTGAGGTTTGACTATCAAGAAACATGATATAACTAATTGATTAATTTAAATATCTTTTTAATATACTGGGTCCACATAAAATCTGTAAGAACACTGGCTCTTGCTGCAGTGCACAAATTGGTGCAGAAATTCATCAGAAAAGGAACAAAATAAAAGATTTTTTTATGTTTAATTTATGTTGTTTTGAGTGTATTCAATAGCATTTTAAGTAATGATAATAACATCTGTCACAAATGTGCTCTTCACAGATGTGGTCTCTCATTCTCTCTTTAAGGAGAACACACATGCTGTTTCATTCTGACTGTTTCTAGTTTTGTTTTGTTCTAAAATCAGTGTGTAAACACACTTTCACAATGGAGAATTCACAGTGGGAGACAGGTGCTTTTTATTTATGAAAAAGGATGTAAGGTTTGTGATGAATCCTAGCTCCATTAGATGTTAGTTCAAAAACTTCTGAAACTTTTATATCCCAGCCTAAATTATTTCCCCTTTGAATGGTTTCTGCATACCAGAATTATGGAAATGTCAACCACAATTTTCACCTGAAAGTCTTTGATACTATTGGTTTGATGCATTGCACAGATCTTGAATATCACTCGGTATTTTTAACAGAAAATGATTTTAGGAAGGAAAAGACACATCTGATGTCCTGTAATCCACATGTAATCCATGATATATGTATCCATGTAACAGTGACATGTAACAGCGTCCTGTGAAGATATATCTTTGTGCAGTTAGTGAAAAAGAATAATGGTCATAAAGTTGTTGGCTTCTCTCACTGTGGGTGGAATTTCTTGGGAACTGGTAGAATTATAGCCCTTCATAGCAAAATTAGGATCCCAGGAGCCTGAGAACTGGAAGACCTCTCTTCAGAGGTCAAGACAGCCTCTAAGCTGTGATATATTAAATATTGAGAACTAAGCTGAAAGACAATCAGATCTAGTGTATTATTCCTTAGCCTAGCATTTCTGTATTCTATGTTATATTTCTACTCCAAACATCACAGCATCTTTGAACAAGTCACTCAGCTTTTACAGTTATTGCTGGTCTTCTGATCCTCCAGATTTATGTAATGGCAGCTATCCATCTGGCCAATGCAAAGGAAATGGGGGAATATTCTATTACCTTGTGAGTTCTCCGGAAAATAGACTAGATAAAATTACTTGTTAAAGTAACTTTTACATCAGATACTTGTCAAAATGTCCCAGGACTCTTGTTTACACATTCTTGCATTAGAAATGCTCTGCTATGTAGTTACAGTAAAATCATTCTGAATTCAAACAAAATTGATGTCAGATGAAACTAAAAGTAACTATTTGTAACATCTAAAATAAACAGTGAGTTACAAATATTTATAAAAGACACAGACGATAAAATGGAAGTCAAATAAATTTGACCTACTTACATAGAAATTAAATTGGAATATTCATTTTCCCCTTATCTATCTGTCTTTCTGCCAGTTTTCATGATAAAGTGGCTTTGAGCTATTCCCTCTTTCTGCATCCTTTGGATCAACTAGAGACAACCCTTTCTTGCTGAATGGTGGTCACCAATCTCCCCTTTGAAATCCTCTAAGGCCTCCTGCCAGATTTAATCTTTCACCCTGAAATGTTTATTTCTCTTTATCCACAAGACAGTTTGTTTATTCTTCTTGATTAAGGTAAGCATTATTTCACTTCCTTAGAGATATAAATATCCCTTTGTTAGATAAGACATCATCTCCTGTAATG
This sequence comes from Rhea pennata, assembly GCF_028389875.1. Classification (NCBI taxonomy): domain Eukaryota; kingdom Metazoa; phylum Chordata; class Aves; order Rheiformes; family Rheidae; genus Rhea; species Rhea pennata. The sequence continues at coordinate 163,036,127 of NC_084663.1, forward strand.
TAGTGACTAATTAACATTTTTCGTCTTCAGTTAATAGTAAAAAAGTCCCATTCCTCTCTTCCCTCTTTGCCATTCAAGGTGAAGTTCCCCAAGATGGGCTGAGACAAGAGAAGTCAATGATTTCATATACATCTCATCCAGTCCCATTAGTTATAGATGCCAAAAGGAGGAGGTCCTCCTCCTCCTCTTCATATCCCACCTCCCTTCTTCTCTCTAGCCTCCATCCTTTTCTCTCTAACCTCTCAACCTTGCTTCCTCCTAAGCAATCTTCTTCCTCTCATTATGTTACATTGGCCCTTGTCAGACCTGTCACTGAGCTGATTTAACTCACTAAGGCAGTAGAGAACTGCTATGATAATTTTGCTAGATTAGATCAGCTCATAAGGTGGTCCAGCCAGAAAGTGAAGATGAGGAGAGTGAAAGCAAAGAGCAAAACCTCTTCTTTTTGGTACTGGTGAACTAATAAGTCAAATCTCCGTGTTACAGAGACTCTTTGCTATGAGACTAGACTTTGAAAGCTTGCCATTACTGAAACAGGAAGGTTCAGCTTCTCCATTTTCTGTCCTTTACCTCCACTTCTGCTAGAGGATCTGACTCTTGTTGGACTCCTCTGTGAGATGGTTTAGCTCACTAAACCAGTGGAAAACTAAATTCTAAAAACAAAATTGGATCATTTTTGGATAGATTTGTAATTTGATTCAAATCACCGCAGTGTCTGGCCATACCCAGCAAGGAGGAAGAGGTAAAACTACACAGCCAGAAGGACAGAGGAACAAGGAAGAAGAGAGGGGGAACAAATCTTCTGCTTTTGACCACATGCCATTACACTGACCCACAGAATCACAACTTTAACGTGCTTATTTCAGGAGAAAAAGGCTTTTATATCAAATCTTACTTCTGTATCATCTGGACAAGAACTAATATATCTTATATAAACATCTAAATGGGATAAGCACAAATAACTTAACTGATTCTTGGTTAAGATTGCCCACAACCAACTTGAGGTGATTATTCCTCACTCTCTTTCTTCTAACTTATTATTCAGATTATTACTCATTGTCTTCTGTGGGTGAGATTTGGCCTGCTTACATTTAGATGTCCACAATGTAGGTGCCTACCTAAATCAGTGAGGTGTGTTCAGCCAGCCAATCATAGGTATCTACTACAGTTTCAGATGATGATTCTGTGATATAAGATGCTTGAAATTTTCACAGACTGGCATGCATCACCCAGGACCTATAGAAGATGTATGCCCATATTGTAAGGTTCCAAAAATGATACTTACGAGACTTACGCTTTAACAGCAGAAGCTCACCCATTGAACCCAATTTGGACTGGACTCTCATTTTAGAAATTTTTATTTTGTAGGCTGCTCTAAATCTTCAATTCCTTATAAACAGGGCTGAATTAAACAGCAAAATAGAGGAAGAGATACCAGGTGTCCCTGATTCTCAGCTATCCTTTTTTTACTTGTACTGCAGAGTATTTTCCACTAGCTGGGAAAATTGTTAGCTAAGGACATATTTTTGTGACTATAGGTGTGTGTGTGCGCGCACACAAAATAATATATAAAAAATAATATAAAGATACGCACATACAAATATATAAATATGTAAGTATACAAATACATAAATATATAAATATTGCTCGTGCCAAACTATAGTTCTGAATCTGGCCACTGTGCTGATTTAAGTCTTGATCCCATATACACATATTTACGTTTTATAAGGAAAAATGAGTATTTACATGCTTGAAGCTAATCATGTATACATTACTTTGCAAGATCAAGATCTTAGTTAATAGGCACTATCATCTCAGACTCTGTTTTGCTAATATCCAAATTAGAATAAGGAAACTATCACCTTGAACCATAGCTCTTAAAGGCCATTTTTTTTTATGTAAACATCATCATGTTAAATTATAGGGGTCAAAAGCCTTCCTGATATACTAAAATTTAACTCATATTAGCAACTGAGCATCAGTGTAAAATGAGGCAAAACCAGTTCCCTCTTCTTTTCCTAAACATGAATTTTAATTTTGTATGTTTTGTAATTATGTGAAGTAAGCATAAAAGCGAAGACATCTTTAAATTTTCTCCATGTTTTAAATATATAAATCAGTTTCTTAATAATTTACACAGTCACATATCAATTGGTTTGTCAGGAGGATCTGATATTCTCTGTAAAGCATCATGTACTATTTTTACGATGTAAAATGAATAATAATCTGTCTTCCTATAATGTTATTTAAATTCTTACTTATTTCTCTAAATAGTCCTCTAAAATTCTAGTTGTTTGGATGAATGCTCCTCTGAAATGTTTCCTCTTTGCTGGGACTCATGCTCTATGTCTTTAGTGAAATTGCTGGTTAAAGAATATATATGGCCATTAACATTATGTCACAAAGGTCCCAATTCTGTCAGGAATCCCTCATGGAGTTTACATAGTCACAAATGTTCCACATTAATTAATTGCCTTTTTCTCAAAATTATTCTGCAAGATTTTTACAGGCACAGATGTTATCTTTTCCAAGTACACGCTTTGGGATATATCTTCCATTGGGGCCAAATCAACCAAAATGTTATTACACAGTGTGAATGGAAACAGTTCCAATGCTTCTAAATAATGGTACATAATCTGAACATCAGCAGAATTGAATGTTGTATACACAAATGGTTCCAATAAAAATGTGGAGGCAATTTTTATTATCAGAAGCAGTTACATTTAGCTGCATGAACTTCTCTTAGATGATGTAGTTGTACTGTTGGAACAGAGCCATATCTAATGTTACAAATTCACTCCAGGTGTTAGAGGAAAAACTCATCTCAGGAATTTATCCAGAACTATGCAAAACAAGAGCAGACAGATAATTTCCTGTTACTTGGACAGATGTTTAGGTCTGGCTGTTTTAGAAGCTTGCAGTTTTCATTCTTGCCACTAAAAGAGTTGTTTCCTCAAGGTACACAAGGAATTATAGAGCAACATGAAGGCAAAGTTAACATATATCAATTTTCTGTTGACACAGTAAGAGTTAAAAGTGGGTGGATCTAAGGTATGAGACTCCTTACAGAAGAGATCAACTACCACAAAGAGCCACCTAACAACAAAATTAGTCGGGGAAAGAAGTTGCAAATATGACCCCAAACCAAAAAGAGTCCCATATTACTTTAATACACTTATAAGCTGGGAAAATGGTTTCCTTCGTGGCTTTTGTAAGATTGTGGTTGGTATTTTAGAAAATACGATGCACTATTTGCAGAATAAAATGAAACAAGACAAGGCTTGCTATAGTGCTGGATTATATATAATCTAGAGTGGCTGGGAGGTGCTAATATACAGAGATCGTATTAATTAATGACCAGCTGCTCCATATGATACATTTTACTACAGAAATAGCCAATTTGCACCACCAGCAGCCTCAAGTATACACAGTACATCTAGTTCATAGTGATTATTAAAATACAACAGGCAGAGAAATTATGTAAGGTTCAGCTTATTGCACAAGTGTATACACACAATGCAGTAATGCCAAGGCATACTGCCACAGACACAGACTGCAATGGGGACAGCTGCAATTCACTCTGAGTCTTGGTACCTCAACAAGCAACTGAGTCTATCAATAAACCGTTCAAAAGCAGCTTATATGTAACCAACTACGGTCATATCATTAAACCCATGAATGATTGCCAGGGAAACAAAATGACACCTTTTCTTTCATTTTCAGAGGACAAAACACCCTAGATAGTGTGCAAATTAAAAAAAAAAAAAAAAAAAAAAAAAAAAAAAAAAAAAAAAGTTAAAGCTCATCTTTTCTACAAGCCCCCTATTTTACTTGTACATAATAGTCTCTTTTTTTCTTGTACTGGTTAAGACTTTTCATATCAGTTTCGCAATACTGCAAATAGAACCTGTCAAGGATATTTGTGCCTAAAATCAGAATTCTGCACTAGACTCCCTGAACATTAAGGGAATAAGGAGATAGTGTTAATAAAGGATTTGGAGAAAATTAAGTCCAAAACTCTATCCAAAACCAAATCACATGGAAATCTTTCTACTTATTATGCTCTGATCTATCCAAATTCAAAAGCCTTAATATTTATTTTACATCTAAATGAGTTGCATTGAGATGCAGCAGTGACAGTAGGATGCTCCCTAATTTGTGTCTTAATCTTAGCATTTATTGAGGACAATTATTAAAGTAAGTGTTTACATTTCTTGCACAATCAGCAAAAAGAAACAGCTTGCCTTTAAAGCTTCCAGCAGAAGGTTCTATTTTCCTAAATTAGATGTCTAAGAATAGGTGGACTAGATCCTCTTTTGGGGTGATTTATCGGGTCAACAGAGAGTTATTTTATCATTATGTAAATTATGCCTTTGACAAACTTATTCCTTCCTGGTGACTGCAAAGAGAACTTCAGGTAGCTGGCTTAAATGTGGATATCTAAACTCTAAATTTGGTCAAATGAATATTGCCTTCCACATTATTTTTTCTATTTCTCTTAAGAATGATTAGCAACAGCAAATTTATTGTGGTTGTAGGCATTTTCTTTTAAAAGGAATTGTGGAAAGAATGTTTACCCATTCATTATTAACAGTATAAATTACCATAGCTGGAACAGCAGCCCAAACGAGCCCCAATGCAGCTGTAATACTGACTCTCTTTGACTAACTCAACATTCAGCTCTTTGTTACATCTTAAAGAGGATGGTTGAAGAGAGCCCCATGACCAATGGGAGGTCAAGGGATTCTGGTAGGAAGAAGGAGATGCAAGTTTCCTTCACGATGTGTCTGAAGACAGAGCTGAAGCAGTAAGCGCTCCCTTTCTCTTTCCTCGTGCTCTGACCACTAGGACCAGGCCGCCTTTAGGAAAAAAAGCAAGAACTGCTACATTTTGTGGAATCTGATCATGCATCTTCATTAAGCATTCTCACCATACACAACATGTGAGGTACCTAAGGAGAAAAACTACTGATTCAGACCATAATTTTAACAGTCCACATGTGGCCTAGATATCAAATCTCCCTAATCAGGGAGACTCCTGATCTGGAGTTCAGTTCTGTTGCCTAAATAGGCTATCTGAGATATCTGCAGATTCTCAAGACTGTCCATTGAAGACAGTCCAATCCACTTAAGACTGTCAGGTTTGATACAGGACCTATGTGTCTAAGCCTTTTTGGAATAAGGTCTGAGGTTACCTTAGGTCAACCTAAGGTCAAACAGGTTACCCTATGGTCATATAGGTTATATTAGAGTATCTTAAATGGCCCTAAATGCCTAAATTGAGGCTACTGCATCAAGCTGTAGCTTTCCATTGCCTTAGGCACCTGGTTTACATGTAAACACTTAGATCTGAGTATCAATCTGAAAGCTTAATCTGTCCCTAGCTTCTGAAGCAAAGCAAAGCAGTGTTAAGTGAATATATTGTCAAATAACATCTGAGCAGAACTGCACTGAATCCAATCCTAGGTTCTTGTTACTTAAATTAAAACTTCATATATAATTCCGCTTCTCTATTGAGGTTCGTTTTATAGTCTTATTTTATCAGAACTGTGGATTTGTAAGTGGTGAAAATGGCAGTACTAGCCTCCAAAATATCATAGAATCACAGAATCAGTAAGGTTGGAAGGGACCTCTGGAGATCATCTAGTCCAATCCCCCTGCTCAAGCAGGGTCACCTAGAGCATGGTAGACAGGGTTGCATCCAGGCAGGCCTTGAAGATCTCCACAGAAGGAGACTCCACAACCTCTCTGGGCAACCTGGTCCAGTGCTCTGTCACTCTCGCAGTGAAGAAATTCCCCCTCACATTCAGGCAGAACTTCCTGTACTGCAATGTGACAGTGTTCCTGTACTGGGGACAGTGAGAACTTTAAGGTCCACACTTGCAACTGTAAATTTGATCTAAAACACCATCTTTTTTTAAGGTCAGTCTTTATGAAAGCCTCCACACCCTTCCTACCCACCATTAATAGATTAGTCTAAATGGAAAACTTGGGGGGGAGAATATTACAGAAAATTATAAGAGCAATTAATTTGCAGACACAAGTATCACAGCAAAACTATATTAAACAGCCTAGAAACATTATAGCTTTTATAGGAGGATGCATTACCTAGCCTGAAAATTATATCCCATAAACTGTGTTGGAACTTATTGAGGCTTAACTACACTTAGCCTTAGGGCCACACAGGATGCTTGAATTAATTAAGAAAACAATGCAAACAAGCTGGACAATCACGGATTATAGCTGTAGATGGAAACGCTAGCTTGGCATGTACTTTCTCCTTTTGGCAACAAAGAGTATCGTCATAGTGGCTTTCTATTCCCAATGCTTTTCCTAACTCAGTTTTTGTGTTGACCTTCAAGTGAAATGAATGCATCATGATTTATACAAACATATTTCCTGTCTTTCTCTCAAGGTTAACTCTATAAAAATTTGATGAGAACTGGGCTGTGACTGGCTGGGCCCAGTCTGGATAAAGAAATATTTTCCTTATTTTCATGGTTATTAAAAGATTTCATTTTCATTTTTACTTTTTTCATTTGAGAAGAAAGGAGTCTAATGGTTTTCTGAGGAGAAAAAGAAAAATAGCTTTCTTACCATAGTCTTATACTATTGTTCCCCTAGCAGAAAGTGAAATATTAACACTGGGAACAGTGTTAATGCATTTTTAACACAACATTTAATGTCTCTGGCATTTCACTACCTCTCTTCCCACCAGAGTTAATTAGAATTTGTTAGATTAAGAGAATGGAGAACACTTTTGAAATCTCACTTTTGAACTGCCTGCTATTCTTCCACTTCATACTCTGCTTAAATTATGCAGATCAAACCCTGGCTTTAGGGTCAAATATTCCTGTCAAAACCTCCCTTTGACAGCAATAAAACCTAACTATATTCATCAGGGAGAGAACTAAATACCCTGACTAGAGCCAAACCAGTAGAATCTCTATGTGGAACTCCAGATGTGCACCTCCTCAGAGAGCTCACTCTTAATTATCTTTTGCTCACAAACATTTACAATATATCATCATGAATCTTCTCTACAGTTGGTGTTCAGTGAGGAGGAAGCCTTACATTTTGCTTGCCTATCTTCTTAAGAACTGACGTCAAAAGGAACAAGAAAGTTTGTGTGAGCACATGTGGCATATTCCTTCCTAGGAATCATGAACCTACAGGAAATTCTTGTCTCATTGGTCAACATCTGTGACAAACATATGACATCGCTGTAGTTTCAGCAATGTCAACAGATGCTTGTAAACACTCTGTCCTTCTTGCATAGAATTGCACTGCTCTACAACTTGTTTTTCCTTGAAGAACTGACTTCTATTTATTTGAATATTTGGTTTGGGAATCACAGCTCTTCTCTTGAACAGAAGGACCTTCATCTAAGTAATGAGTGGTGAAACGGAGTAAATATATGCAATATGCACTCCATCACTGCAGTCAATGTAATAAGCATCTGTATTTTAAATATTATCAAGTGTTTCTTTTATAGTCTTTGTAAGTGTTACAAAGCTTAAGATCAATTTTATCCATCAATAACACAATGGAGAATATCAGCTGAATGAAGTAGCTTTTTTTGAGTTGATTTTTTAAAAATAAATGTGATTAAAATCTCTCTCTAGACTCAACTAAAAAAAATCAAAGTCATAGATGACTATATATCCATACTTTCCTACTACAGGAATGAAATCAAGTTTAATCCACTTGTTCCATTTAACTTAATTTCTTTGTGTTGGTCAGTTGTATGACCAGGTTTCATAGCTCTCCTTCAAACAAGCACTATTGCATAAAAACTTCAGCTCCTGTTCCATGTAGTCTTTCAAGAAAGTAGAAGGGTGTATGAAACAGAAGGATGTTCAGGCTTATTGAAAAAAGAAAGAAAAGTATTTGATCATAGCGGTATGTATATTCTGCTTTTTCACTCAACATCCAGCTTGTTGTATAGAAACTAAGGCTCATGCAGTTGTGTTTGTATTTGCGTGCTTTGTGTTTCTGCTTTTAATTGTATTCTCCTTGGTAATCTTTTAATTCAGTCCTAATTTCAGCAAAATGTGGAAGAAATTTTTTAAAAAAAATTTTTTTTTTAGATCTTTTGTTAAAGTAAGCAATCAGAGAGAGAAGACGGAGCCTGTTGTTGCCCTGGCTGTTAGAGAAGCTGAGTCACAGATTAATACCTCATTGAAGAGTTCACACGTAGTGCTGGGAAGAGAGAGAAGAGCAGCTATATCTCAGCTGACCTTCAGATGCACCCTGACATTTACCTCTGAAATTCTGATTCCTTGGTCATTCGTGAGGGAAACTGCTCGGGGTACATAACAGGGTTTCTTCTGAGTGGAAAACAGAGAGCGAAAAAGAATATCACCCTGAGATAGGTGGATGAGGCGCCCAGTCCTGGAATTTTGGACGTGCTTCTGGCTGTTGGACGAGATGTCATCCAGACATAGCCAGAGACACCTTGTAAACACTCCAGCCAACAATGAAAAATTCAGTCAGAAACTGCAATCAACCACAAGGGACAAAATTGCAGGAAATAGGCCTCACTGGTTCTGATGCTCATTGAAAAGAAAAACGTCTGCATTTTCTTTGTGAGAAGTTTGGTACTTCTGTTTTCACAGAAACTTGGGGTGATTTCCTTCTGCCCTGTCCAGATCTCACATAGCTCCTTTGCCATGGGAAAGGAGCAACTTTACTAAAAATGTGGAGCAAGTACAGTAATGTTAGAAATATGGCTTTACTAAAAATGTGACCCAGTATTATATCTTAAGCATAAACCATTTACTCCTCTGGAATCTTCAGTCCTTGCAATATTCTCTATTCACTGCCTTTTGCAGCAAAATGGTGATGTAAGCACTTTACAAAGTATTCCCCCAAACTTCCATGCTTAATGTATGTGTAAAACCATTTTAATTCTAATCAGGATCCTTTGTTTACCTGTTTACAGAAATAGAATTTTGTTCCTGTGCTGAAAGAGGTCAGTTAAGGAGCTTGATTAAGATCATTATTATACAAAACAAAGACAGCTCTTTTTCTCTGTAATAGATATAACAAAGGATAGTAATAGCTATAGAATATGTGATAACAATATAAAACCAGATTATCTGCATATAAATTGTCTATATTCTTTAGAATATATACAAAACAATTTGAATTTTTACTTCCTTGGCTTCATGTGGATATTTATTTTGATTAGAGCTGAATCACTTTCTAACTAACTCTGAAATTCTATTTAGTAGCTTGCATGGCCACCATCAATGCAATGTTTCTGTGCATAAACATTAGCCCATTTATTATTACAAAATCCCATGGAGACAGGAAAGTATCATCTCCACTTTTACAGATGTGCCCAAAGACCACACAGTTGAGGCTACATCAGACACTGGAACTGAACCAAAGACTCTAAGTCCCAGCCCAATGCCTTCCCGGTAAGACTATCTTCATAAATTTGCTTACAGACTCCCTTTTTAGTTGCCATTTCAAGCAACACTCTATGGCATGAAGTGATAATTATGTAACCTTATTTACAGTTCATCAAGAGTTTCCACAACTTGAAATGCTGAACAACATTTTCTTTGTTATAAAGGAAGTCAGTGTCAGATGTTTTCATCTTTCCTTAGATGTTTATCCAAGTAGAAATACTTTTAATATTGCTGTGTGTCATTAATGCAGCCTAGATGATTATTTGGAATGTGTGTAGCACCGTATGACTTATAATAGAAAGACAAGAGAGCATTTTAAAGGAAAAGACTTTGGAATAGTCACTAGCCCTTTTACTTTCCAAAATCTTTCATACCACCTAAGGTGGCTTTTGATGCAATAACTTATATTCCCAGAAAACTAAATTAGATATTTCTTAAAGAAAATAGACTTAAAATATCACTTTTGCAATACAGTCTTTTGTTGTTTTCTTCCATAAAGAATTCTTGTTTGTTTGTTTTTAATAGAAGAATTACATATATATGTACTAAGAATTTGCTAGAATTAGATGTCCAAGTCTGAGCTAGTTAACAATGGGGAGAAATCTGCAGTAGATGATTCATCTGATCTACCTTGGAATAAGGAAAATATGTCCTGGAATTGGGTTTATCTTTATAGTGAGCATATAAAGATATTTTTGAGGACTCAGATTTGAGATCTAACTTTTGGGAGACTAAATTAGGGCAGATTAATTCTAACCCCACTTGTAGAAACAGATATATCTGATCTGGCAGCAACATCCCAAAGCTTTTCCTCTTCTATGCTATTTTCCAGACCAGTATGCCTCTTACTGCTGAATACAAATACAGGTTTTAAACTGAACTGCTTTGTAGCACACACTTGATATTTCAGAGAAAAACTTAGAGATAATTTTACCTATTTCAATTTTTGTATACATTATGTACAACACTTTAAGTATTTTTCATTTTGTAAGCGGAGAACTGGCATTCTTCTTCTTCTGACTAAAAGATTATAGCACTTTGCAAAAGAAAAGCATTAAGAAAGATGGTCCTCCAAATTGTATCTATCATCTAATGTAGATAACTTCATAGTTCATATCTATACCAACAAAAATAAAAATGAGAAATCTTTTAAAGAATGCACTTTCAGAGCAAGACTGGATTTCTGGATTTTATCCTCTTTCTTTAAGAAACGGAATTATTTTGTACACCATGACTGGGGTCCATCTGGCAAACAATGCAGCAAAAATGCTTTCAGGGTGAGTAACTCAGATGATGAGCATATCCCACTGTATTAAGATGCAAATGCGTTCATGTCATTCTAAAGAGATAATTTCTGAATCATAGAATCAGTAAGGCTGGAAGGGACCTCTGGAGATCATCTAGTCCAGCCTCCCTGCTCAGCAGGGTCACCTAGAGCATGGTAGACAGGGTTGCATCCAGGCAGGTCTTGAAGATCTCCAGAGAAGGAGACCTCAAATCTGGTCTGGACTCCCCCATGAATTTTCAGGAGCCCTACTGTCACAACAGAAGGTGAACTTTAAAATATTACCAGTGTGACTGCTCTTCTCTGTTTAGTTTAGAATAAGGCTACTGCATGATCAGAGCAGTAGCAAGGTAGTTTCAATAAACTTTGCAAAGCAATAGACCAGTAAGAAGCCAGCTACTGTGCTTTCAGGAACAGTAATAAACAGATGATGGTATTAAATCATATAAACAAAACAGTAAATAGCATTCTGACCACAGTGTAACCTAGAGAAGCAGGTACATTAGGATGTAAAGTGGCAGTTCTGGGCTTCCCAGTACAAGAGAGACATGGAGCTACTGCAGAGAGTCCAGCACAGGGCTACGAAGACGATCCAAGGGCTGGAGCATCTGCCCTATGAGGAACGGCTGCGAGAGCTGGGCCTCTTCAGCCTGGGGAAGAGAAGACTGAGGGGGGATCTTATCAGTGTGTACAAGTACCTGAAGGGAGGGTGTCAAGGGGACGGGGACAAACTCTTTTCAGTTGCCCCGTGTGACAGGACAAGAGGCAATGGGCAGAAATTGAAGCACAGGAAGTTCTGCCTGAGCGTGAGGGGGAATTTCTTCCCTGTGAGAGTGACAGAGCACTGGACCAGGTTGCCCAGAGAGGTGGTGGAGTCTCCTTCTGTGGAGATCTTCAAGGCCTGCCTGGATGCAACCCTGTCTACCATGCTCTAGGTGACCCTGCTTGAGCAGCGGGCTTGGACTAGATGATCTCCAGAGATCCCTTCCAGCCTTACTGATTCTGTGATTCTATGATTTCAGTCCCATCCAGCTCCTTCTTGGCCTTTCCACAGGAATAAGGAAATATCTATGACAGTTCCTTGAGTAGCAGATTTTCTTTGATTTAGAGCAATCAGTACGTTGGACCTTCAAGACTGAATAGTACCAATAGAAAGCATCCATTAACTCTCAGTTCCACTTTGCTTTTCTCCTTCTGGGTATGTGCAGACATAAACAATGAAATATTCCAGTGGGAGGATCAATAGGAAAACACATAAAGAGACTAGCTTTATCACTTTAAAAGGCAAATCTGAGTATAACTGCTCCCCCAAAACTATGTCTGCTACTCACAGGCATTATATGAAGCTGTGGCGTGAATCTCACCTTGCCACTTTATGCTGTAAAACTGATTGGCTTTGTTCCTAGTGTACTACATATGGATATAATGCTGCCTTTTAGCAACTAAAAGATATTTCTTTTAGAATAGATGCCTGATGAAAATATTAAATGGTCAGCTGATTGATGAATGTTTTCCATATCATAAAATAATATGTCTAATGCTACTTTAGATCAGTGTTTAGATGTATTTCATCTGTCATTTGAACAGCTTTCAATATTTTGTTTTATAGAAAGCTTGAATTGTGTTTTCAATTTCCATATATTTAATATACAATTATATCTATTCTCAATACTGAAAAACTGGATTAGTTTAGTATTTTATTTAATTTCCATTTTGGATTTTTTTTCTTATGACTCACCTGTAGTTACAAACCAGAAAATAATACAACTGCTTCTAAAGTGTAATTAAAAGTAATATTGCATCTAGTAAAAAACAACTGCTTCCAGCTATAAACTTTGCTATATGTATCACTATCACACACTTCTATACTGATTTCATAAATAGTATTTGTAGTAGTGTTACATACGCTGGGTGTCATTACTAAGTATAACTATGAAAGGAGTTCATTAAGTTATGGACGGGTAGGTTTACTGAACATGGTACTTTTTCTTTAAAACTATATTGCAAAAAATATATTAGGATGCATGCTCAGAAGATTGAGGCTTAACTGATTATAAAAGGTAGGCTCCAAAAAGCTTTAAAATCTGTGCTTTCAGCTCTAAGGATGCATCTGCAAAGACATTTAATATTTTTCAGGTGTCCAAATACTAAACAATCCACAGGACCGGCTTAGCTCCCTGCATGTTTTTGCATCCTTAATTTTTTTTTTATGCAAAAGATGTTCATTCAGCAATGTTCTTAACCCATCTGTGTTAAGGAGTTTTATAGACCTGATCCATTAGGGAGCCGCATAACTCTAAGGCACTTCAGCCCTGTGTTAAAGTACTTTATCTCCTTGTAAGACCTGTCATATCACCAAGCTCCATAAAGGAATGTGACTGTGTAATTCCCAGGGATTCCAAGGGCATAGAGGGTCCTGAGGGATTTCAGGCACCTAGGCCTTACTTGGTAAAGCATTTCAGGATGTACTTAAGCACTGTGCTGAATCGAGGCCTAAAGTCTGAATTTTTCCCATTAATTTTTGGGCACTTCAAAGAAAGAAATAATAAGGTGATCCTGACTTTGAGTAAGCTTAATTTTCTTTTTGTCAAATATGGATAGCACAGAAGGAGTCTGAGCTCCTAAAGCAGATGGTCACTAAAGGATCGAAAGCTGGGTAGGATGAACTGAATGAACCTCATGCATGTCAAGCAGTAGAGACCTCCTGACTCTGATATGTTTTTAGGTACCCTCTTCATCATCAGAAATTGGTCATTTTGTTTTGACAAAATAAAATCCTCAAAAACTTCCTTTTGTTGTCTTGTGCAAAACAAAACCATTCTTTTAGGCAAGGAAGAAAAGAAACAGCAAAAGTCAGTTATAAATGTACACCTTGCATAATGAAAAAGCATTTTCTTTCCAGAACATTTTTATTGTAAATGGGTTTAATATTAGTACAGATTTGCTTTGAATAGGTGAATATATCCTTTTTTGCTAACTGGTACTGTATTTAACACGTTCATTTATCCTTTCCAATTTCCTCTGCCCATGGAGTAAGGAGCACCAGATTCTTTTTCCACAGCATTGCATACATGAAATTGTTTTTCATTCACAGTTTACTATCAATATAGTTTTGTGACTTAGCCTCCAAAGAGCAACCTTGGCAATTTATCTAAGAAAATCAGTTTACAGGGCTCATGACAATAATCAGACTATTTAAAAATTAACCCTTCATTCTGAAAAGCTAAATTCCTGTAAGCAGCATATGTTAAGAACATTTTAGCATAATCCACATTAATTTAAATGTTGATGAAGCAAGAACTGAAAAGATACTGGAATACTATAAAATAAATATTAAAGTTTATTGTCTTCTTAGAATAAGATGTCAAACAAGCTTTTATAAAAGATTAAAACGGTCATTATTTGGCTCAAAATGCAGCACAACACTCAACAAATGTTTTATCTTCCAGTATCTGACTTGTGGTCAAATCTTTGTGGTACTATTAACATCAATATTTATTAGACTACACCTTTAAGGAAATATGATATAAAATTACGATCATAGGATTTTAAAGGATCTCACGGATTACTTAATCCAATCTCTCTGGGATGCAGGTCCCCTATCAAAAATTTTCCAAATCTTACCTGAAAACGAATTAGATTTCTGGTTGCTACCATTTTTATTGGAAGGACACAGTACTAGAAATTTACTTACACACCGTTGGCAAAGCATCTTAAATTCTAGACTAAATTTATTCATGTCTAGTTATAAATGCTTCTTCTCATTCAACACCATCCTTCAGCTTAACACCTTCTTCATTCCCCAGTATATACTCCCTCAATGTCTTTATAATGTGACTATATCTCCTCTCCTTACCTTAATTTCAGTAGGCTAAGTAAATTAAATTATTTTGTTTTGCACTCATAAAGTAAAATGCCCTTCATTCTCCTAACTGGGTTAAGAGCCATTTTTTTGCATGTTCCTTCTTAAGTGAACATGAATGGCCAGAAGTAGACACAGGACTCCAGACAAGGTCTTACTAGTAGAATGCTTTGTACCACAGCACTGATGTTTCTAGTGCATATACCTCATCTAATACCTTTAGGATTGCACTTCGCTTTTCCTCACATGCATCACATTGATCATAAACCTCAGATTAATCATCATACCAAATCTTTCTTTGATTCTGTCACTTTCATTTGACAAACTCTCAGCTTATAATAGAACATCTTGTTAGTAGATATTTCTTAGTTGTATGTTCAACATCATCAGTTTTCATAACATTGCCCCTGTACAGCCTTCAAGGACAATGATATTCCTATTGTCTCCTATATAAATGATGCTTCCAATTTAGTCATCAGAAATTTCTTTTTTCCCTTATTTCTTGTGTTTAAACTCTTATTGAAAATATTAAGATTAGTCCTAATACTAATCATAAGAAACACCACTGCTAACTTTCCAGCCCAGTATTTTTTCTGCTGGATGAGTTGTTATCATCCATTTTATCAGCTCTTCACTCATTTTATAATACTTAAATTAATCTCCATTTTTTCACCTTGAGGTATGAATTCTCATGTGGCACCAAATCCTTGCTGAAACCCAGATGATGAAGTCTGGTGCATTTTATTGTTCTGGAGAGTCCATTGACTTATCAAAGAAAAGCATTACCTTATTCTAGAATTATTATTAATTTTTTTTTGGAAAACCAAGGCAGTATGTTATCCTTTTTTATTTCCAGGTTTTTGATTATTTTTTCTTTCCTGACATAATATAAAGCTTATGAAGGTCAACCTAGAGAGCTTTTCTGGATTTTCTTTCTGAGTTCTTAAACATTCACTATTCTCCAGACATATGACAAACCCCTAGATTTTTAGAATATGTATTTAAGCTCCTTTCAATGTCCAATGTCCGTTGTTTCAGAATGCTCAGAAAGAGATTATTAATTTTCCTCTCTTTTAGTGTACTGGACTCAACTTTATTTCTGTGTTGGCAGTAGTAGTTTTTGGTTGCATAAACTCATTCCTCTTAGTTTTACTGTCTTTGTCCCCCACATCTAATAGTAATTCCTTGTGGAGAACTGGGACAAATTTGAGGCAGAAAAAAATGGGCACTGATTTCCAGGTTACACAGCACTTAACAGATCCAAGAATCACCAAAATGATAAGCATGGAGAATCCTGAGGGACCTGAGGAACTGACCAGGGGAGACCATGAGGGAAGGAAGAAAAGAGGGAGGGAGAGAGCATAAACAACAAGTATGCATATAGGAAAAATGAAACTGGTTTGGTGGATGTAAAGAAGAACATCAAGGACAGTTATGATTTACTGGTACGAGGAATAGACAGTTTCGGACACTAAGCAAAATCTTTCAAAGACCTATTTCTAGTTTTGAACTTGGGTAGCTCAGATAGCCTTATAGTGATGAGCATTCACTTTAGATGTGATACTTTAAAAGCAAATAGCAGAAATAATATCAAACACATTACTCTGAAAGAAAAGATAATGTCCCCAGTTGTTAGCATCTAGCAACAATGCACACATTACGTAAATTACTTTCAATTTTTATTATAATTCTTAACAATATTTGATACATTCTACCCTCTGAACAATAGCTTGACAATTTTTTTCCTGTGGTAAATATTTATCCTGAGGCGTATTTATTTCAGCAATTGAACAATTAGAGTCTATCATACACCGCAGGTGGTTTCTTTGCTTGTTTGTTTTTTTCTTTGTCTGATCATAGCATCATACATTAAGCATTAGCAAGTATATTTTGTACAGTATGTGCTTCCTTGTGAATTACCAACGCCATTCAATTCATCTCATCAGCACGGGACATCTTCAGGGAGTGTTTGTACCTGAGCTCATTCCATAAGGAGCCTTTTCTACAAGGGAAGCACACAGAGCTCCACTCACCTGATGCACCCCAGATACCCTGTGTTGGCTGAGATAAATTGCTTGTATCTTTCTATTTACTATAGAACATAGGGGTGGAATACAGTCCTATATTTTAAACACTTCAGTTTAAGTTCACGTGTAGGGCTTTCATGTAGACTAGATGTCTAATTTTCCTTTACAATAAACAGAGATTTAGCCAAGGAGGTCAATGGAGCCCAGTAAGATATTCAGCTGACAAAATCTAGCTGTCTGCTCCAGGATGAACTGAGTAACTTCTACTTTTACTTAGACTTTAGGCTGAGATGTATATGTACTCATAATCTGGAGCAGAAGCTCAACATAAATTACTCCCATGATCAGCTGTATCTGATCAGGTGCCTTCGTGTAGAATTAAACCATTGTTTTGTTTCATTGCATAATTTTGTCTAGCTGTGTTCACATCAATTTGTTGCAGAAATAACAAGACAGGAGTGGAAAATGAAATATTACTACCAGTAGATTAAAGTGCGTGGAGCATCCATGATAAATCCTTAGTGTCAGTGACAAGCCTTACAAGGTTGAATATTTATTTTTATCCTCTAAATGGACAAATGCAGGCTGCATATCTGGATTGACAGAAATAGCTTAGAGCTCCCCAGTCACATTGATTAAAATCAGTTCTTTTAAACTGGAAAATTAGGTTCTGGTAATAGGGATGGATGTAGGAATGATCAATGGTGTGCTAGATGAATGAAGTCAGTAAGGAAGGTCAGGAGCATCATGAGCAAGGGAAGTAGGAGGAGTAGGAGAAATAGGAAGGATTATACAGCTTCTTTGAAGGGTTAACATGGGGATGCAGTGAGAAGTTCTGGAGAGCTAGAAAATAGAACGGAGGCTTTTGGTAGGGGAAAAAGTTGTATGATGCCAGCAGAGAAGAGTAGACGTATGGGACTGGGAAGAATTAGTGTAATCCTAGAATACACCTGCCTCTCCAGGGCTCAAGATGTGCTTCTCCTTCAACTTCCTCAACACGCCTTTCACCAGCTCGCTCTGTAGGTATCGGAATGACTCCCCATCTCAGTCCTGGAGGGTTACTTCATCCCATACATCCATTACTAAGACACTTCCTTTCTCTTCTTCCTTTCTCTCCCTCTCATTGCTGAACTTCCTCTTCAGCAATGCAGCAGAAGCACATGTTAGCACGAGATAAAAATCAGCGGTTAGTTTTTGTGGTGTTAAGCAAATGTGCTTTGTTAGCAGAGACTGTGAGGGTAGTGGGAGTCCAAGTAGCGCAGCACAGATCTCTGTCTCCTCAGACACAAAAAGCAGGCAATCTGCCACTTCAATTTTTGTGCTTACCCTTCTTCACTGCTATGATCAGGTTCTGGTGAGTGAAGCAAAAAATAGTACAAAAATGTGGATTGAGGCTCAGATTCTGGAACCGCTCTCTGCTATTTTAAGTTTATTCCAATAAAAAACAAATAAATAGGAGCTTCCAGCACTATTTTCAATTAAAGTATTACCTCCTCATGCATTTGGTTCCCAGGTTTTATGTAATAAAAATGAGATTTAACAGCAGGATGGGTTATTTTATGTTTGACTGTTAGAGAGAATATTTATTGAAGAGCTTTTTTTCCCATTTAGCATTATTACCTCTTCACTCCACAGTATTCATGCCCCTTATACATCCCTCTCTTAGTACCTTTTTATCTGGGGTACTCCAGTAACTCTCACCATCTGATTTTATCCGAGCTATTGAAGAACTTATTTTCTAGTAGAGATTCTTAAAGAGATGGGCAGGTCATCTTAGTTTAAAGTTATATTCACCTTTTTAAAATATAAATAAAATGTTAAAATCAGAAGCACAAGCAATTAATAGTCAATTCTTCCAGAAACAAGAGCAAAGCAACATTAGGAAGGTGTAAATGAAGGCTGGCGATTCCTTTTTTTTTTTTTTTTTTTTTTTTTTCCCAGTAGAGGAAGCATTCTGCTAGGACAAAATCATTTAATAATAGTTAAACAGCAAAGGCCACAGAAGTTTAACCTATGCAGTGATTTAATAAGAAGTGCATGTGGCCCTATATGAGACAGGAACCTTGATGTGTGAATTAATACAACACAAAGAATCTAACACCAATAGATGATACAATTTCATTTCTCACACATATATGAGAAATATTGAGAAAGAAATAGGGTTTTTGAAAAACAGGATTAAGAGAAAAAGGATATGTATTTAAAATAGCGAATATATCTTATATCTCCAAAATAAAATCAAGTTATTTCATTTCTTTTCACTTGGGGCTGAGTACATTCATACTGTCTTGAGAGATGATACAGTCTTTTTGAAATAAGTGTGAAACACAGGGCATGTCCACACTGAAAATAATTTCATGGTTATAGAAAAATAAAATAACTATAGAGCTCCTAGAACCAATTCCTCAAAGATCATAAGACCTCATTTTACCACTACTTTGGAAACTGAGGAAAAAGAATGAAGCAACGAAACATATTTTTTGTATGTCCATGGTATCAGAAGAGGGACATTCTAAATAGGTAAAATACACTTTTGATAAAGTTAAGAGAGGCCAGCAAAAAAGTGCTCCAATACATCACCAACATAAAGAGACTGGTATACTCCTGCACCTTCTTATGTAACAACATATTATAGATTAGATCTGGTTGTTTTCAGAAGTAGTGTAAGTCATCTAAAAAAATATTTACAAACTAAACTACATAACTAAACATGCAAAATTCATAAATGACATGCAGGTACCTCTCCAGACTTCCAGATATTTATTTGATTTGTCAAAATGACAATAATTTACCAGATTGTATAAGAACCGTAAAAAATAAAGTAGGAGTTTAAACACATGAGGCAACATAATAGCAGAAATTATGCAAGACCCTCATTGGTTGTCAGGATGTTTCCACACCAAAGAAAACTTTTGCTTCTCTTTACTTTGTCTTAACTGTGATCTTTTCTCTGATAGAAAAAAGACCAATTTACTTTAATAAGTACAATTCCCTTGACCTCTGGAGTTTCAGGAGGGAGAAATTGTATCAATTTCACAAACTGAATTAATCACAACAATTTATATGCATAACTATCCTTTAGTGCATTTCAGAACAACATTGCCATTTTTGGATTGGTATGTTTATAGTGTTCCCTATCCTTCAAAATAAGCTTCCGCACAGAAAGTGCTCATAGAACTTGCTGTTCAGCACTTGGTATATTTGGTAGTTCTCTGTCAAGATGTTGATTATAAAATGCCTATCTTGCTTGAATTATGTATCATTTCATCGAAAAATATATACCGAGTTAATCTCTTGGTTCTACTGCATTTATAAACAAGATTTCCACTGTGAAAAGAAAATCAGATGATAGGGATTGATAATAGGTGTTACTTGCCACAGTAAAATGTTCGTAGTATATTTGAGCTTTTTCTATTATTAAGAGGCTTGACTAAAAGATTATCAGGAAGAAATTTTAACACAGCCTGAGGGTATTTGGAGGAAAAGCACAACTTTTTGCATTATTGTCCCTAACTCCATGTTTAATGCTGAACAAACAAACCACTTGATTTTAACTGACTTATAAATGGCTTTGGTATTCAGAGAATTGAATTTTTTTTAAAGCTTTTACATTTTCTGCGGCTGGATAGATCATAAGCATTTTCTGTAATGATCAGTTAGAAGTCAATGTTCATGGTGACGTACATTAGCGTAACCAGTTCATTTAAGCCTGCAATAGGCCCAGAAGGTTCATTAACAGTCATATACTTTATGAAGGCACAGCAACCTCCTCAGACTGTCAGCCTTCCTCATTCTGCCCTTCTGCCGGTTCATCATATACAAACTCACCATATTCCAGTACCCTTCAGTTGTTTTTATAACCCTCTCTCCCTAATGACTCTGCTCCCCTTATATATTCGTATGTCTATGCCTGTCAAAATCCCATCTGTATTCCAAACCTTCCAAAACTTGAGATCTCCTTTTCAGCACTTGTCTGTTCCCCCACACAATTTGTAATTTAGTAGAGGTGATAGATGCTTTCCTCCCCCCTCCCTTAGAGATTTCCTGCATCCATTATATTTTGAGCTCCTTAGTCTGCGTCTTTTGACTTAGAAATGCTGCTCAGATGTTTGAGTTCATGTCGAAGGGACTGCTTTGCACCAGTGATTACTTTTCAAAATAAATTGAATCCCGGTCACTAAAGTCATGTTGCAAATTTGCCCTTTTTGAGGTGAAATGAATTCAAAAAACTCACACCACTTGGTTATAAACAATAGTAAGTCATTAAAAATATAGCACTGAGTTAAGATCAAACTCTATGTAAAGGTAACAAATAGGTACCCTTTGATACAACAGGAAACTCTGGAAGAACTGTGAATATTTTGAAGTCTGGTCAGGACTTTACATATCTCTGTCTGGAGCTAAATCCTACAGAAGAGGGTTTATCTTTTATTAGGCATTAGGTCCAGAATCATTCTTTCTATTTCTAGATATATGATTTAGATAACTATTTGAGGAGCAAATTTACCTAATTATCTTTATGAAGACAGGCACTCTTGATAAAAATTGACACCCCTCTGAATGGTTCAGAAGTATAAGGAATGTATGAAAACACGTATGTTGCTTCTATTTAGTGCCTCAGGTATGATGGGATAAATCTATGCTCTAAATATCATGATGCAGAGAGACACATGCTTGTTTAAAATATAGATTCATTTTTAATGTAGCCTCCAAAAATGACTTTTGCACTAAAGCCTGTCAACTTAAAGTCATGTGCAAATTTAAGTTATGGTATGGTGAAGTGAGCAAGTCATATAGCCTGGTATATAAAAAGAAAAGATATTCTAGCTCTAAAATAAAGTATTTAAATAGATATTTAATCGGGGCAGTTAACCAGTAATGACACCAATTAATCAAGAAGTGAAAGCACATTCACCTTGTAACCCCTCCCCCAAACCAAACCCATTACATTTTGAAAGAGATTAATTATGTTTATAAAAAAGCCAACACTGTAATTTAATTATTATAAAACAATGTCAAACAGCCTGTAAATTCTGTGAGTACCAGATCTACAGTCCTCACTCACACTAAAGTCCTGAACAGTCAATAGAAGTTTTGCTGTGTAAGGACTACAGGATTGGACAGTACTTGAATAAATAGGAGCTATAAATTATCCTGGAAGGACGGGATCAGAAAAAAAAAAAAAAAATCCCCCAAGAAAATGCAACATTAATTGTCTTCAAATTGTCTTTTTAACCATTCTGAAAACAGACTACACAAAACTTCAGCATATGTGCTTGCCAAGATATAGATTTAATCCTGAGACCCATTTTTATACACGTAATCAAAAAAAGATTTTACAGTAAGATAAGATCAATTTTTCTGATCCAAATACATTATGAGATTGAGAAAGCTGGATTTCTATAAAAAGGCAGAACTACAGATGACCTTACTAACAAGGCTGGCATGAGAATACACGTGACTATAGAAAATATGTGGATCACATGTCTCTGACAAGAAGTATGAAACTATGTTAGCATGAATCATAATTTTTAAATTGCAGTTTATTGCTACGGTGACTGCTTGGCTGACACTTTTTAATCCTTTTTCTCCTCTATACATGTTAATTAAGTTAGATTTATTTATTTGTGCCTATCTCCCTTGTAATAGAAACTCTGTGTCAACCGCTCTGTTTCTTCTTCAGTGATTTAATTCTGTTTATAACCATCTATGATCACAGTGTTGCCCTGTGATGACAGCAAAAACAAATACCACACAGGCACATGCAGGATACTGAGAAATATAAGTAATCAGGAAAGGTCACAAAAAAAGAAACAACTTAAAATTGGAATACACCAGGCTGACATACTGGGATGAGAAAAAGAAATCTGAGAAATATGAACAGAGCAATTCTCTCATCCTCCTTTCATTACGAAAAACTCCATAGTGTTTTATAGATTGCAGCACGGTATTCATAGAGGGGGGTATCGGACAGGTAATGTTCCTAGAAGGAGGAAGCAGATACAGAGAACTGATATGAGGTAGTCAAGGTGAAGAACTGAGAGCTTCATTAGAAGATCAGTTTGACCTGCATCTAAAATGCATCCAGTGCTGCAATAAAAAATGGTTGTTTCAGAATTTGCTCTTAAGTGTATAATGTAACAAGAGTACTCAAGTAGTACATATTGCCAAATGATAGTGAATGGCCCTTAGGGAATCATTGTTATTAATATTTTAGATCCTTATGGTTTAAATTTCTAAAAGAATTTAAGATATTTGGGAACTGTGATTTTCAGATGTTAAACTTAACACCTCTTAAAAGAGTATATTCAAGAAGTGTTCACAGCTTCATTCTTAAAATTACCCTCCACATCTTGACTTCATCATAGCAAAAGCCTATTTTCTAAAGGAGAATGTAACCCCAATATAAGTAAGAATTGAAAAAAAAAAAAAAGGCTCCACAGCTCTCCTTTCTTTTATATATGATTGCTTTATATGACTCTTCTTTTTTTATATATATATATATACACATATAGGAGATCATCACTATTCAGTGCAAAGGATCAGAAGGAATGTTAAATCCTTTCCTTTCCCTCACAGTAAAGTTAAGGTCTATAAAATTTGGCATCCTCAATTTGCATGTATGTAGATCTGAAACGAATGACTCTGTTCCCTTGATGGCCTTCCCTACTTCCAACTGACTATGAATAATTTTATAGTAAGTTCTCTGGGAAACAGAATGCGTTTCTTATTCCACCTAGCACAACAAGTACTATAGTACACCACAAAATTAATTTCATCTTTAAATATTTATAGCAGTATTGGTGATCGCTGAGGATGCAGAATCAACCCTTTGAATACAGGTTTACATGTAGTAAGTTCTAAAATTGGCCCAGAAAATCTTAGGAAAGACACTGAACAGACAAAATAGCTCTTTCCATCCTTACAACAACTGACTGCTGCTAAATTTAAGATCATTTGAAGTTTAATAGCTCTTGGCAAGAAGTTTGACATATTCTCCAGCAATTATAGTAATTTAATTGTAGTTATCTTCCAGTATTAAAATGTACTAGGCAGTTTCCTGTAACAAGCTTGATTAAGATACCTCTCATATATCTACTGTCAGACTTTTAAGAAGTCTGCTTTAGAATAAGATGAATCATGCCTCAAAGAACCTGTTTCTTTACATTGACTGTAAAGGTTGTCTAGATGATTAGCTCACAGGTAAATGACTAGCTTCTAGACGTATATATTTGGCCAGCTGGGGATTATCACTCGCAACTACTATACAACAGATGCAATGTTTGCACAGGAAAGATTCTCAAAATTTGAACAAATATTCCGCCTTTCTTTCCATGTAAGATGGCTCAGCATGACACAGCAGTATGACTTTCCTGTTACAGCAACCTACCTATTTACAAACATAGCACTTCAAGACCTAGCAAGTATAAGCCTTAAGCAGGCATAAAGTCAAGCAAAGAAACACAAAGGTGGGCTGTAAGCTTCACAGACTCAGAAGCGCTAGGTAAGTGCTATGTTTGTCGCCAAACATCCCATATCTTCAGAGGCCAGACTTTTTAGCTCTAGTGAAGATCTAAATCATGTAACACCTGATTGAAAGTCAGATCTTTCTAGTAGCTTCAATTACTAAAATGAATTACAGTAGAATTCCAGTCTTGGCAGCACCAAAGGATAATATTTCTGTATATAGAAGTAAATGTGCAGAAAGTTGGACGAATGCAAGTTTTTATGCCCTTTTAACAGATTCCATCATCTACTAGTCAATATAGTCAATTACAGGCTATATAGTAAGCGGAAGATATATTTGGTGAGGTTTTTCTTGACTTTTGTGTTGATGCTTTTTTCTGGCTGAGAGTACTAGGTGAGTAGTAAATCATTAGCAGCCTTATTTAGAAAAGGAAGGGCTCTTTGTTATTAAGGTCTTAAGGTGAGTATCATAAGGTGCTCAAATTTCATTGATTTAGACTGAATGAAAAAGCAGTGTATTGAATTTTTTAGAACCATGTCCTGTATTAAACTAGCTGTGACTATAGGAAGAAGATTTTTTAAAATTCCCTCAGATTTTAATATCCTTGAGTCTGAGCTGAAGTACAACTTTGTTAAAGGTCATTTTCCTATATATTTGCTCATGAAGTTACCTGAAGATTCCTACATTTCTGCTTCTTGTTTCTCATATTGCTATCAATGTTATCAATTTTCTATTATGATTCTGACTTCTGGAGGGTTAATCCTTTGACAAAATTGTGGATATCCTTCACATGTGGAATAAGGAACTATGACTGAGGAAAAGGCTGGCTTTGGTGCCTACACCATTTGTGCTTTGCAGTCATGAAGACAAAGGCTGAAACATGAAAGGCTACAACTGTGTACAGTTGCTGTTAGAGAAATTTAGCTCATGATAGTGAAGTAAAAGAATCGAAGTAGGCAATAATTCAAGAACTAATGTGTTTCATATGTATCCACTGAAAAGGGACTCTTTAGTAATAAGTTAGCTACCTTTTTAGTACTTATTTTATACTTAATGTTTGCCTTTTGATAATGGCTCGGTCTTCCCTAAAAACAAAATGATTTGACAAAGCCCTGAAAGGACTGTGACACAACTATTCTGAAACTATATTATGAGGTTTTTTTATTCCAACTGGAACTGACATATAATAACTGTATAAAATTATGCAAGAGAAAAAAAATCAAGTCAAAAACATTTGGCACAAATCTTTTCTCTTTCAGGTATTGGAGCTGGCTCATCAACTGTTTTGCTTTTTGATTTAGGCAACAAGTCTTTGACAATCTAGGACTTGGGAGCAAGGACACTATCTGTGCAAACGCTATGATCTAGGTTGAGATCTCTTTGGATCTTAGTAAGAAGCTAACGAAAGTGATCTTCCACAAATGAACAAGTTTATTAGCTGAAATCATTTCATTAGCTGTGTAAGCAAGAGTCGTATTTATCACTTGAGTTTTTAAAACTGATTCCTTACAGCCTGTTTGCATCACAGCGGAAAGCACACACTGCAACATAATAGCTGTCCTTCTTGGAAAAGAAGAGCAAAAGAAATTAAGTTTAAGGCATATATAGCACATTATCCCTCTGAGAAATCCTTAGTTTTACTATTGGTCAGCTACATGTTTCATCTCTGATATGTTTCAGCTAAAAGAAGAAAGAAAAATGCCAGTTTCAGATAAACTCTCATAAGCCTGTAAACAATATTACAGTGTACAATATGTACATTGTATATTCATAATGGTAGTGATATTGCTTTATAGTCTTTCATCATACTTCAAAGAAATAGAATAGTTTTAGAAATTAAAAGTAATTTCTGTCTCTAGGTTGCTGTTTCCCAATTTCTGTTTAAGGCCTGAACTGAACTCTTTGAGTTAAAGAGGTTCTCATTAACTAAAGCATTCAGGATCAAAATTTTCTTTATTTTATGATCTATGATTGATTTGTAATAAATATATAAAAGGAGAAGGGTAAGGGAAAGGAACAGGAGGGGGATGAAGAACAGGAGGGGGATGAGGAAGAGGAAGATGGTGTGGAAGATGAAGGGGAAGGAATGGGAAAGGGAAGAGGCAAGGGGAGGGGGAAAGAAGGAGAGGGGGAAGAGGAAGGGAAAGAGAAAAGAGAGATTATATATGTAGTAAAGTCATCTTAAGAAGTACCTGTTTCTTCTGCCTTGAACCACTTCTACCCTCTCCTACACTGCACTACTTTTAGTAGTGTTAGTAAAGTGGCTTTTGAGACCGTTCTATAAACTAAATCTATAATCTTATTAAAATAAGCATTTTAGAAGAGTTCTTTCTAAAAAAGATCATTTCCTTGACTTCGTTATCACGATTGTAGAAATGGTTGCACTGGCAAAACTTGGGACAATAATTAGATGCAAGACTTAAAGATATCTAAATTTAGCCTCTGTTGAATAAAATGTTTGTAGCAGCACAGAATAATTCTGGGATACTGCAACCAACTCGGAGTGCCCACATTTAAAATTTTTGCTAAGAGGAAAACTAATTTATTGGAATCTTGGAATAAAGTAACAATCTCATGCGAATCACGCCAAAAAGTATGCCAAAAAGAGGATTTTATAATGCATAGGTACTTTCACATAAAGTAAGTAACAAACAGCAAAAGATTATTTAATCTAGGAAAGGCAAGTATCATTTTTACTGTATTGGTGATTAACTGTTAGCATAAATTGTTAGGAGAATTGATAGATTCTCTATTCCTTGAAGTCTTCTGATTATGATTTCAAGCCTTCTTGGAATATGTGTCTTAGTCAAACACAGGCTAGTATGTTAATTACTGGTAATAATTAACAGTTAATATACATTGTATGTATAAGAGAAGGAAATTTCAGAACTCAATATATTAAAGAACCTGTGCATCTTTGAATATCCTGTGATATCATAAATATATTCTGGCCTTGCTACCACATAGTATTGAGTGTCATTCATATTTTTTACATGCAAAGTTTAGTACAAAACTTAGGCAAACTTAAACATTAGAGTATTCATACAGATCATCTTCTTCCAGTATCTTTCCTGGGAACATATGTGGGGGGATGAGCACAAGAATAAGACTATCATAAAATAACACTTCTTCAGAACTGTCTCGTAGTCTCTAGAACCATGATTCAGGGAGTTACTATGCTGAAGACATTGTGTTTGTATTTAACATCTTCAGCGATATTTTCTTCCATGGCATTTGCCTAACTGCTTTAAAAACTCATGTGAACTTACTATCATCTACTGTATCCTGTGGTGAGGAATTCCACAGAATATTGTGTGAAGAAGGATCTTCTTTTGGGTTTTAAGCCTGACTTTTGCTAATTTCATTACATGTCTCCTTATTTTAGAAGAGAAAATGAGCAGTCATTCTCTTCCCCTATATTCAGTACTACTCATGATTTTAGAGATCTATTTTAATCTTCTTTTTTTCCTCCTCCCTTCCTCTGCTTTTATGAGTGAAAATCCCAGTTCATTTACTGATCGCCTGTGCAGAAGGAACGCTGTAGCCTTGTGCTAACCGCTTGGTCTACTCGTTTTGCGATGGGAAGGTGGGGAGAAACTCTGTAACTGCACTCAATAATCAAGATGCCAGTGGGTTTATATAATATATTTCTTGTTTTTCTGCTTTGTCCTCCATTGATTTCCTAATTATTTTTAGAACTTGGTTTACTTTTTGTTCACTGCAACCAAACATTGCTAATTTCCTAGAACTGCGTATTAAAATCCTAAAATGTAATTCCTCAGTGATATCATCTACTACATTTTCACTAGTCACTTAATATCATGTGGTCCTTTTGCATTTCTCAGATGTGAGAATAATTTAGTGTTATTTATAAATATGCTCAATTTAAAACTCATGCATTTTCTCCAAACCTTTTATGAATGAACATCATTGGATACATATATTCAGATCCCTAATGACTTCTTCCTCTTGAAAAACTAAACATTTATTTCCTCTTTTTTATTATTTTTATTCTTGTATCTTCACTCTTATACTTTTTTAGAAGTATTTAGTGGGGCATGGTCAAGGGTTTTGAAAATCTAAGAGCATAGATCTGTTGACATCCTCAAAGAACTTGATAGATGTTGTGAGTCGTTCTACAAAGTAATTGTAAATTATATTTACAATTTCCTATGTATCATATCAGTCCAAGTGCTAACTCATCCATTCTTCTGAATCCTTTCTGCATGTTTCCCATCACAGATGCCAGGACTTTTTGTCTGTAGATTTCTGGATTTCCTTTGAAACTCTCTTTACAAATTAGTATCACATTTGCCCCCCGTCTTTACTGCCAAGACAGTTTTAAGCAGAAGTGTTCATGCCTATTTCATCCTTGAAATGCTTTAAAACTCTTAGGTGAGTACCATGTGGTCTTGGTAATTTGTTCTACTTTTTTTTTTTTGTTGATCTTTTCTGCAATGTCTTCCGGCAATATTTTTCAATTTGAAACAGAATCTCTAATGCTTTCCACATTAAGAAAGGTTCTCATCTGGGACTCTCCCCAAGCTGCTCTGTGTTGAACAAAGATTAAAAAAAGTCATACATTTTTTTCTGCTGTGGCCTTGGATTATCTGAGCACTCCTTTGTATTTTAATTGTATATTGATACTAAAGACTTTAAAATGTAATTAGAGTAGCCGAAAGTTATTCACAAGTAAATTTTGTAATGGAATTTGTAAGCAAATTTTTCTTGGTTCAGAACAGGTTAAAAATATGAAAATGAGGGTCATAATTATTTTTTTACAAAGCAAATGTTGGATATTGGCAACCTGAGATAACATAATAATAGTTTTATAAGGCATGTACTTGTATTATAAAAGTTTAAAATGGGACATTTTCTACTGAACTTTTTGAAGGGCTTCACTTTTCTGTTAACATTCTGGTTCAGTACACACAAACCAGCATTTTGTGATTCAGTTTTGGTGGAGAGGAAGAAAATGTACCTCTCAACATTTCATACTCATCCCCAAAGAACATTTCAAGCTGAAATCAGTCAAAAATGCATTAAGAGCACATGCCTAGACAGGAAAATTCACAGGAGTATTCAAAGAAATAAAACATCAGAGCAGGCCCTCTGACATTCTGACCCACATTGGGTCCTGTTCAATGTAAACAAGACCCGGTGGAGGTCAAAACATTGAAAATTCTATTCTGAATAAGCTTCACTTGGGTAAACAGGATGTTTTCTTTGAATGTTGCTGCTAGTTTTCCTTCTTGTGTAGTATACTCTCTAAGCATGCAAATATATATATAAATATATATATATATTCCAATCATCATATGGATATTTTTATTTTAGCTAAAAAAATGTTCTGGTGCTATTTTAATATTCAGGCTCCTCAAGGTAATAAGAACCTCCTCATTTCTATTTATTGTTGTAAAAATGGCTTTTCTAGTCATTTTCCTCCTTTCAGACTGTGAGCAAAGCTGAGACTAGATTCTAGCAGCAAGTATATGTCAGCTCTTTTATTTTGCCAGTGTATATGTAAATCTCTATGCACAAATGTGTCAAATATTGCTATTTTAAATAATGTAATAGAAAAAAGAATGTGCAGTTTCCAGTAAACCTCTATATGCATCAGCTAATTTTCAGAAGCTCTAGCCTTTAGAATTGCAGAATTTGACAGGCCTACTTATCTGAATTAAGTAAATATTTATTTATCTAAGATAAATTGTGAATGTGTGATTTCTGACAACAGATGTGTTACAGTTCAAAAACAATTTCCCATAGGAACTTTTTCAATGCATTAAGACTAATGAGCATCTTCACAGAAATACTTCTTTCTACCTGTGGCAGTAGAAAAGAAATTGATAAAAGGAGAGCTTGTACTCTATTTTGAAAGTATTATTTGTGACTACAATACCAGACCATCTTTAATTCACAGATCTATGACACAGATGTATGATTTTTTTTTAATTCAAATGAGATTTTAAAGATGTTACTGGAAGTCAATTAATTTAAAATAATTCTAATTAAAATTTGATTGGTTATGGTGTGAAAATAGGAAGTCAATTTTTTATCTTCCTGATTTTTCCTCAGAGATTACAGTAATTCTGCTACACGTCATTATAACTTTGAATAGTGCTACAACTCGATAATATTAAACAGAAGATGAAACAGAATAAAATGGAACACTGAGAGGTGTTGTGGCTCAATAAAACAGCAACATTCAGCTAATTTTCAAACTCTTTGAAAAATCTTTTTTAGGAAAGGTCTCAATTGTTTCTCCATTTTTAAAAAAATGCTGACAGATTTTTTTTAAACCATTCAACTTTGAGTTTTACATACAGAAAAAAAATCTGAAGATCAAATTTTTTTCTTAAGATTCCCGATAACTGCTGAAGTAAGTTTTACCTTGACAGATGAGTGTTTTGTAAGCAAGTAGATGAATTTACAGTAGGAGAGCTACTTCACTAGTGCTTTAAGCCAGTAATTCGAAGTGTGACAATATCTGGAGTTTATCCTGAACATTTAAGTAATATCTGTATTACTTTGTGAAGCTACCTTTCTTTATTGACCGCAGAGAGTCTTTGACCTTTTGTCTTCATCCGGATGTCAAACGTAAAGCCCTGAGCAACCTAGTCTGACCCCGTGGCTGGCTCTGCTTTGAGCACTTGGACCAGAGACCTCCTGAGGTCCTTCCAACTAGAATTATCCCATAATTCTGATAAAAGAGAAGAATGATAGTCCAAAACCACATTATGTGAGGTTCCTTATTTCACTTTGATGTTTATTGTGCTTCTGGTTGGATTTTTCAGTTTCCGTCTGGTCCACAGCCACATGAATACTAGTCTGTAAGATAGCTCATTTAAAACGAGTGTTAATGCACTGTATGTAGTCACAGAAATGTGTATAGTGGAAACAATCCCTGATAGCAGAATGGGAAGTATTTGGGGTGAAATAGCTGGCAGACAGTCAGATATTTGGAGCATACTGGGAGTTATTACAAGCAGAGGTTTTGATACATTTTTCCTAACTATATATTGTGCAACTGAAATTGCCCTTAATTGTGAAAAGTTTTGCCACTTAAATACTGAAAATGAGGCAAATATCCTAGAAATTATTTATGAAATCAGAAAATATCTAAAAGTATTTAGTTCACTGACTAGAAATATGACAATCAGATTTTGATTTAGGTACTGCTATTCTGCTAGTACCTAATATCTATTAATGTGTATTACTTCAGTTCTCAGAAGACACATTAAAATCTCATAATGTCTGTTTAAATGAAGACCTATATACAGAACAGTGTGGTGCA
The DNA here is from genome assembly GCF_028389875.1 of Rhea pennata. Taxonomy (NCBI): domain Eukaryota; kingdom Metazoa; phylum Chordata; class Aves; order Rheiformes; family Rheidae; genus Rhea; species Rhea pennata. The sequence continues at coordinate 163,067,484 of NC_084663.1, forward strand.
CTATATGACAAAATTTCACCCTGCTAGGCAATAATTAATTATGTCTACTCATTTTAAATAACTGCCTATGATGGAAATGAGTGATAAACGATGCATGTGAACAGGAGCCAAGGGCTATCACAGTCCTCTGGCAAATAAGCTTTAATTACACGTTTGTTCATGCCTATAGTTTATGAGTTGGTGAAATTAAAGTAAATATGCTGAAGCTGAGTAAAATACTGTCATATAAGACAGAACATAAAACATAATACAGTACATAAAACATAAAATAAAGATCAACTACTACAATTTATGTTTTCAAGTAAAAAAGTAAATGTGGCTGCTCTGGTAATTTTTGGTCATGTATACGCGTGTCTGTGTTTTCGTGTGCATGACTGTGCCTGCATTAGTAACAGCAGCAAAACCACTGAAATCTTGAATCACAGATGCATGTATAAGCCACTCTTTAAGCACCAAATTTGGGGGAATTATCCATGTACACAAAAAACATGCATTTTTGATATATCAGCAGTAGGAGGTTTTCAACCTTCACTGAGTTTTAAGTTTGTCATTAACCTAAAAATTGTCTACTAAATTGTCTAACCTAAAAAATGTATGTTTTGGAGCCTTTATGCCATTTATTCATGTAACAATTCATCCATTATACAATTTTTTGTATAATGGCAATTATAATGGCAAGATACAACAAGATGATCTGTGTATATAGAATCATAGAATGGGTAAGGCTGGAAGGGACCTCTGGAGATCATCTAGTCCAACCTCCCTGCTCAGCAGGGTCACCTACAGCATGCATGTTAGAGAGGGTTGCATCCAGGCGGGCCTTGAAGATCTCCAGCCTCCACAACCTCTCTGGGCAACCTGGTCCAGTGCTCTGTCACTCCCACAGGGAAGAAATTCCCCCTCACGGTCAGGCGGAACTTCCTGTGCTTCAATTTCTGCCCATTGCCTCTTGTCCTGTCACACGGGGCAACTGAAAAGAGTTTGTCCCCGTCCCCTTGACACCCTCCCTTCAGGTACTTGTACACATTGATCAGATCCCCCCTCAGGCTTCTCTTCCCCAGGCTGAAGAGGCCCAGCTCTCGCAGCCGTTCCTCATAGGGCAGGTGCTCCAGCCCTCTGATCATCCTCGTAGCCCTACGCTGGACTCTCTCCAGTAGCTCCACGTCTCTCTTGTACCGGGGAGCCCAGAATTGGACACAGTACTTGAGATGAGGCCTCCCCAGGGCTGAGTAGAGGGGCAGGATCACCTCCCTCAACCTGCTGGACATGTCTTAATAAACTTTATGTATATAAGCACAAAGCCAGGACAATGAATGTGAATATGCTGTAAAAAATTAGAGAAGAATTACAGTTCTTCTTACAGAAGAATTTAAATAATAATGAGAACATCTTAGTATGCTACTGATTTTTTACACAGACCGAATGCCAATATTAAAAACAAAAGAAAATCTTATATTTTATTTTGACAATTACTTTTCTGTACTTCCTACTGTGCTTCATAAGAGATCACTACAATATCTTCTATTCAAATTTTGGAATGTATAGGACAGAAAATAAGTTTTTGTCTCTGTTAAAAATTACTAAGATTAGTGGGTCTTGCATATCATTGCTTGTTTTTTCCAAATATTTTTCCCTAGTGTTTTCCACTACATGTAAAAAACTGGATGGCCAGCATAAATAACTATGGCAATAGATGTCCATCTTATAGATAGCTATTAGAGTCCTCTGTATTTCTGTAAAAACAAAGCAAAATATCCAGATGAAAGGCCAAAAGCTTGTTGTTACTTGAGAAATTGTTATAACATACAATTCGTTTGGTGATGTGGTTCAGTGAGGTTTTTCATAGGTAAATTAGAAATAATACACAGAGTATATCCACACAGCACTTCTAAGTTAATTTTGTTTAACCAGGTTCTTCTGTGGTTTAGTCTATATTACAGGGGTTGATATTTCTAACCCTGAACACTAAAATCATGCAGAGTCAGAGCATTAACAGAAAATGCAACATTGCAGCACCTTCACCTTCAGGAGTAAGTTCCTGCTGGAATCCCTGGTGGCTGGTCATTGTAGCGTAAGGTTGTGATTCATGCGCTGTAAAAATGTACAGTAATCCTACTTTTTAAAATATATATGTTTTTTAATAAGACATATACAGACAAGATCCTTTGAGGACAAATATTCCCGACACATATAAAGATTGACCTTTGGGCCAGTCTGCAGAACTGATCCAGGCTACAGCCAACTCCAGTAAAACAGACACAAAGAGCCCAGCACAGCCCGATTTTGAACTGGATCAGTTCTTTGATCTGACTATGTTGTTGCAAGACATTGTAGAGTGTGAGACAGGAGGGAGAAATCAAGAAGAGTAGGGAAGCCAGGCTGTTTTCTTTTGATACAACTATTGCCTTATCCAAGATTAAATAGATGGTGAGTTGCAGGTTCCTAGTTTTTTAAAAAATAGCACTCTGAGAGGTGTCAGGACCCTTACAGTCTGGAACATACTCTAGAGGTATGTTCTTCATTTTATATTTTATTCAATGATTAGGAGGCAACTCTGGTACTTAATTTAGCTATCTGAAGTTAGTTGAGATGAAACTAAGCCTGCATGATTTGCAGAACTTTACATTTGCATGATGAATTAACTCTTTTTTCCTGAAGAAAGGGTAGATAGCCTGCTGATGGGCAGGTTACCTCAGTTCTCTGTTACAGTGATTGGGTTTATATCAACAATTTACAACATATGCTGTGAATTGTAATATATTATTTCAAATTATGAAGCGGCCATATTAAGAACTTCAGCAAACCTTTAATATTCCATCATGTTAAATTAGCATTAACCTTCTAAAGGATATCTCAGCTTTACATGGCCCCCTAAAGCAAAATATCTCATACTATGTAATAAGCATTCTGTAAAAGCTTGAATTATGAGCAGGGACTTTCCCAAAGCTACAAGTCCATATCTGAGATTCTCTAACATTAATGGCAAGGACAAACTTAAAGTATTCCAAAATTTGTAGTTGTTGGCATCTGAAAATTCTCCAACTTCTTCCCAAACATTATAGCATAAAGTTAAGAGCAAAATTATTCTTTACACATGTGCCTAGAGCACCACCCACTTAAAACTTCACTGACAAAGAAATATAACAAATTTCTTAGACTTTCCAGAGTTCCAAATCCACCAAAACATATTTTGTACATAGTCTCTTCCTCAATTGTCCCAGTGAGACGCTAAACTTCCTTCTCACTCACTCTTTCCTTGACCGAGAAGACACTAAAATTCAGACTTATTTTCCCAAGACAGAGGAGGGAAAAAAAAAACATATTTGAATGAGAAGAGAGAAAAGGTTATTTTAGAAAAGAATACAAAACATAAAATAAGTTAAAAATGAAAATAATACAGGAATAACAATTGTTTAAAATTGTTTAAAAATGTTTTTAAAAAAACACCAGTGTTATTAGTGGCACAAATCATCAATACCCCAAATATAACCATCTTGACTTTCGATTTTTATGGCTGACTGCAGTGATTGTAGCACTCAGCATTAGTTGAAATGTTCTGCACTGGTGAAAGCAGAGATATTCACCAGGAGGCTCTAAGTACACTGAGCAGATTGCGGTTACCACTTAAAAAACTTGTTTTATGGGACTCTCTTCCTCATCATCCCTGCATATTTTAGAAGAAATAAACAAATTTAAACCCTCTCTCTGAATTTTACACTACCATGCACAATACTATCAAGTAAGGGGATAAGACAGAGTATAGGATGACTATGATGGAGATTTACAGGTGCTTCAGAAATGAGAGTCCATTGTGCCCATTCATTTAAGCTCCATTTATGCACCAAGTAGTTATCAAGAAACTAAAAGTGAACAAGCCCTGCAGGGCCGATTCAAAAGCATTAGCAATAAACCAGCCCCCGCAGCATCACTTAAAAGTTACAAGTTTTAATTTCATGTGGGAGTTAGGGGGAAAGTTTGAGTCTATTCATTTTATCAGACTGATTTTATCCCCCCATCACACAAAGCCTCAAATTTTTTTCCATACATAATTGGCATACATCATGGATATGCCTCCAATCTACACAATTATCTACCCACACCGCTTTTCAATTAAAAGATCACAGTATGCACTGTGATAGCATTTTCTTGAAAAGGCAGTCTCTATATGCAAGCTAAGAGTTTTGCTCCTGGAAAGACGGTATGTGCTGATTTTTACCTGACATTTCATCTTTGGTGTAGCTCAGCATGTACAAGAAATATAAAAGAAGCAATCCTCCGTCTCTTTCACTGACAAATATTTAATAGAACAGCAGTAGCTGTAAGTGTTGGTGGCCTTGGCTCTGAATTGAAATGTCAGTAGTAGCACTATAATGCAGTGTCTATCTGTTCAGACACTTCAGAGAATAAAATCTGAGTGCTATCCTTATAACAGGACACTTCAACATTTATCAGTGCACACAGGGACAGAGCAAAGAAACTCTAATGTAACAAAAATGTTTGAATTATTGCAAGAGGTTTTGCAATATGTTATTAGCTACATTTTCAAAGGTCAAAAAGTTATACATACTGAACACAGAATTACAGACTGCAAAATACTACCACAGACTAACCAAGTTGAAGTATTTTTTAATAATGGAAACTTTGTCCCTCCTATGACAAACTCTGTATTCTAGAAAGTCAATAATTACATTATGAATGAACGTGATAATGAATTCTGCTTCATTTTTTTTCAGGAAAAAAAAAAGAAAAAAACTAGAGAAGATACAATTAAATTTTTGGAAGTCATGGTAGAAGAAAGCATTCCAAACAAGCTGAAGTCATTTTAGTACCATCTTGCTTCCTGTGTGATTTTCATCTTTAAGGTCAGTCACATTTTTCTCTATGAAGTCCAGCTTAAAGGTTAAGCATGTGACTCCACTTGCCTAGACAGACCAAGAAAGCAAGGTCTTATCGCCAGTGAAGCCCATCAGAGTCCAGTGTGTGAACAGACTCCATAGGAGAGAGTCTGTCCCGCAGGGAGGAGTGTGTGGGAGCCTGTCTATCCGTTCAGCTGGGTAGGAATAGACATGTGATTGCTCTCTTGTGCTCTTCCTTCTGTTTCCCCGGTTAGTCACCTGCTCAATTCACTCTCCTGCATATGCAATTATTAACGTCTTAGTTTCTGCTTTTTTCATTAACTCATTGTTCCTCTGCTAATTGACATGTTGTATATTTACTACACACTTGTGCTGTACAGGTAACTTCAATTTCTGTTATCCAATCTAGTGTACTCCATTACTCTCCATCTGAGCTTTAACTTTGCTTCTGCAGAACCTCATGAGCAAAACCCTCTTCCTCCCCCTTGCTGACTAATCTATGTCCAAATTGTGTGTCCATTTTTATGTATTTCATTTTTCATGCTGACTGCAATTTAATAAATGATATACCCACATCTTAATTAGTTCTTGTCACCTTTAGCCTAGGCTTAAAGAGGTTTAAGGATGTCAGATGTCAGTGTAGCTATGTACAGATTGGACTAATAGGTGACAAAAAGCCTTAGGCTCCTGCTGTATCACTCCCACTTGCTTTATTTAGCTTGAAGATATGAATTAACTCTGCAATGCAACAAAATGGTCATTCGTTTACTCTTTACTTTATTAAACTATGCCACTGTTATCATTTAACGACTGAGTTTATTCCCTCCAACCACTTCCTGATACAGCATTGCCTATTGTTATATTCATCTTCCTTTACATTTATTGTTGACTTTCTCTAGGAAAAGGTTATAAAACACTTCAGAGTTAAGAATTTTTATTTTGTTCAGCTATATTAAATTAATAGATTTTAGTGCACAGGTAAAAAGAGGGTAGATGTCTTGGATATTCTTCTATTCTTAATCTTATTAGTGAAGCATAATATGTTAATTTAATACCACTCTGGTATAGAATAGGTATAGTTAATGCACATAATGTATGTGTGGTTATTATGCCACTGCAGCTTTTTTCTCTAATTTATTATCCTGCAAATATTGTCATCAGCTTGTAATCAAGAAAGAAAGTGTTGTACAGAATTCTGCTTGCAAAGGTCTTAGTAGATTTTAGACCTTATGGGGAATTCTACCTATTGTCTCCATAAAAATATCATTATATAATTAAAAGCAATATAAAGCCGATTCTTAGGCCCAGATGAACGACAAAGAACCTACAGGGTGAGATTCCATGCTATTTTAGTTGTCTAAATGTCTGGAGATTGACTGTGTGCAAATTATCTATACAGCTATTACAATCAAAAGATTTCTTAAATACAGACATATAGTGTAATTTGTGATGCTTGGCCACCATTCACTATAGCTGTTGTTTCGTATCTAATACGAGGCACTGGACAACAAGATCCTAGCTCAGTTTTGATAAAGACAATTGATCCAAGGGCCTTTCTGAAAAAGAAAAATAGTTATATGTACTGTGTCAGTAGGAGAAATGTCTCTCTGATGCTTTTCCAGTCCCTATTACATGCAATCTATTTAAAATATCTGTTTTCACTGGTACTTTCACCAGAGAAAAAAAAATGAAGAGAAAGAAATAAACATTAAGTTGTTTTAGCAGCAATCTGTCCTAATTAAAGACATCTATATATGCAATAAATGAGTAAAATGGTAAGACTTAAAAAATTGAGTAAACTGAGTTGGGAAGAGAGAGACAAGAAAGCTGCATCTGCTGTACACATCATCATTTTTTCTGATTATTAGATCAAAAGAATAATCACTAACATTACATTTTAAAAGGGAAGTAAGTCCTTTTAATTCCAGATCATTGTCTGTGTAGCTATAGCAGATACAATTATGTAATTGTTCACACTGCAAACAGGGGTAAGAAAATGGGAAGAGAAAGATATTCTCAGGAGAGAAAGATACTGTTATCAGAAAACTTCAGATTCTTCTGTCTTTTTTTCTGTACTGAAAAACTGAATTTTATCACATGGCTAAGAGTATGGTTAGACCGACAAATGGCACAAACTACTTTGTACTGCTGAAAAAAAAATGACTGCAACAAGAACAGAGAAACCTTCATTTGTCCTTGTGACTCTAATAGCACGAGTACTATTCAAATAGTACTCAAGTAATATTCAAAAGGAAACCTTACTAAAAAGACCTGTTGTAAAGACCATGAGAATGAAAAATGTTAAGGAATTAACCCATTTATCTAGCAACTTTTATATCTTTGGCTGTGGTACTTTTCTTTGACTCTGGAAGTGGGATATTTATGACTCTACTTCCAGTTATCTTGCTCTTTTATCTGGTTAAAGATAAGAGACAAGAGCTTGCTGAACAAATCTAAACTGCCCCATTTCAATGATGCATTTAGGGAAAAAAATCATGTCACAGAGTCATTAATCAAAATTTAGTTTTCCTGAGATATTCCAAGAGATTTTAAAAAGTGAACAGCAATATTGAAGTGAAGAAGACGGTGAAGTGAGAAAAGAAAGTCACTATTTATATTACTGAGTGAACTGTATGAACACATTTATTAATTCCTTTCACCTCCAGAACACATTGGAAGTTACTTATCTTTGGCGGGACTCACCTCAGCTAACTTTAGCAGTCTTAAAAATTGGTTATTGCTTCAGCATTCATCTTAGATTCACTGTAGTCTTATTAGGAAATGCACATGTTTCCAGCTAAAAGAGACTGACTGAGCAGGGTCTCAATCAGATTCAATCTGTGTATCGTAGATGGCTTTCAATATCATTCATACAGTTGACACTTTAAGAGCTTACACTTTTGTCTCTTCTGGATGCCCTTCACTTTTTTTTTTTTTTTTTTTTTTTTTTTTTTTTTTTGGTAAGCATCCCCTCAATCTACAGGAACTACTTTAAACTAAGTAATTGTTTAATCTAACCCAAATACCATGATTTTACATATTAATTTCCTGATGAAGGAAATGGCAATGTGATTTCAGCTCACCTGCTAACTCACATCTTAGTCACATCTTTGTCACATTTTGTGACAAAGCTCTTAGACAGCCTAACATGCATTCTAGTCTACAGCAAATATGATTAATGATCAATCAGGAGAACTACCTGGGTTAGTAAACTTGGATTTTTTTATTAACATGTCTGGGTTTGACAATGTACTTTTAAAGGCATATATATGTGTGTGTGTGTGTGTGTGTGTGTGTGTATGTCAATATTCTCACTGTTACATAGAGAAAAGTCAAGATATAAACATTCTTATTTCATGTTAAAAGAAAAAGTAGATAAGAAAAAATAAACAGGCAATTCATAGAAGTTGTCCCAAAAGCAATATGCACTCAATGAATACTCAAAAGCTATATAAATGCTGCAGTGAAGAGGTCTGGATCACAAAACTACAGCTTTTTCCACTTTTTGACAGATCTCAAGCAATAACTGGTGACTGTAAATTTTTAAGACTTCTGTAAAGCTGTTGTGACAAGATGAGAAATTGGAAATCAAAAGGAATTAGACAGTGTCATTATAGGATTTTGTGATACAATACAATTTGCAACTAAATACAGTATTTTTGAAGGAAAATTTTATGCTTCTTAGCAAGGAATATATCTTCTGTTATTAACAGAAAGATATCAACTACATCTTTTCACCTGATGAAATTGAGAAAAGCTGTATGTTTTAATCACAACCCCAACTTTAAGAAAAACATTAATTGATAGGTATGAGTTTTTTAACACTCACATTTTTACAAAATGCAATGTGTGAATCCATTTTGGCTTCAGACTGTTATGTAGCAACCCAAGGAGTCTTTTCTATCTACAGATATCAAAAATCTGGATGCAAACTACTTGTTACTGACCCCAGTCCAGGCTTATTTCACGTTGGATGGGATTAATCTCACCTATATTTAGCTATTGAAAAGTTAGTAATATAATCTAAACTATCTGACTTTTAATTTTCCTTTACAAAAAGAGAAAGAAACACCTCCAGAGAGTGATTCATCCCATCTGAAGATAGACATCTAAAATAGTCGAGATGAATCATCCTCTGAAAGGACCTATTTCTCTCTCAGCTGCTATAGAGCAAGCCTGTATGACCAGTTTAGATAAGGTGCTCAGTTTTTAAATGTCTACAATTTAGAGAAAGAAATGCTAGCCATTGACACCCAAGTAAAAGAATAAGACATAACTCCACGCAGAAGACGCTGAAATACCTGAGCAGCACCATATGGGATTTGTGCCAAGATTAAAGCATCTTTTCTAAACTAGTATTCCAAGTTTCTTCTGTACACAAAGCCACTATTGCTTTTCTTGTCTCAGTTCTGAGGTGATGTTTCTTGATGTGAAAATATTAAAAAACAGTCACAGAACCAGTAAGGTTGGAATGGACCTCTGGAGATCATCTAGTCCAACCTCCCACAGATTTCCTGCTGCTGGTTCCACTGGGGCTTGAACCCAGAACTTTTGGCACGTAAAGCAGACGTGATAACCACTACACCACCCCTCTATTCAAATGATGGTGTCCCATTAATTTCAAAATATCATTATACAAAATCACACTATCTAGGACCTAAACACGTAGGGACTGCTTCCTCTTCCAGAATATACAGCTTAAGTCTAACTAGCATGTGCACAGGAACAACAGTAAGAAGTAAGATGTTCTTGGCATATATCAATTTTCTCCTCCCCCAAGTCTTTAACGATCTGAGCTTAACTGGATCAATACATACCTTTTCTCCTTTGGCTCTGAGAAAAAGTGAATAGACAAGATATTGGTGGTGCAGAATTCTAAGGAATTTGAGTCAATTATTACCTACATTGACATTATTTTTCAGTTACTCAAGGAGCATTAAGTCAGTTCTGCTTTACTACACTTTCCAAACAAAACAGTGAAAAATTAGTCAGTCATGTAATTTTCCAGGTTAAAATATAAATAGCTCTAGGAATAGGTATAGGTGTAGGTAAAGGAATACGCATGTAAGGATTTTCATTCCCTTTCTCATGTTTTGGTAAATACTTAATTTTACATATACACTCACTCAGTATTCAAGACCCAGTTCAATATTTTCTTGAACAGGCATCTGAATTTTAGAAGATTGTTCATGTGAACACCTTCTGTACTAGATTTTTGAAGCCTAAGATATTTGCTAAAACATCTACCACCACCACCATCACCACTATCACCCAGTCTCCAAAGAAACCTGAACTAACTTTTGGTTTTGCAGGGCACAGTTCACCTCTCTTCCTCTTCCCTTCTCCCCCCCCCCCCCCCAAAAAAAAAAAAAAAAAAAATCTGCCTACATTGACATAGCCAAGATTGATTCATTTTTAAACTAATAATAGCTAAAATAATTTCTGTAAATGCAAAATGAAATCTCTTGTATAAGTTTATAAGCAGGGCTGTATATTTGTGGGAAATCATGTTAATTAATGAAGGATTTACTATCTATTTTTAATTCCAGGCAACAGGACAAAACATTAAGAGTAGCAAATTAGACTGTTATATGTGTGATCCTCATACATAAGAAAATCGCTAGACAAGATGAGAAAGTATGAAGTCAGTATTTAGATATGGGTTAAGGAAAAATGCTTCTGTCCAAAAGAAGCATGGCTAGGCCATAATTCATTTTGAGCTTGTGTAGTGTGGCATTCACCTAGAAGCTAGATCATAAGGCAATGTAAAGGGAGCTAAAAATTTGTAACATTAATGACAGGTAAATTTACATACTTGATTCTGTAGTCTTATTCAGTGTGCGCACAGGAGTTTAGAGAAAACATTTTCATGTAGAGGTCAATTTTTATTGATCTTACTTAGCCTAATGAAGTCCCTGCTTTGCTTGAACAAGAAAAGAGATCCAGGTTCAGCCCAGTGTTTCTGGTTCAGAACTGAATTGTAATTACTGTGCACCAAGATAGAGCTCTGGGTTAGTGAGAAGTGACTCTCGGAGAAGTGACTGAATCAGTTTATTTATCACAGTGAAGCCTTCTTTAACTCAATGGACAATGAAGCATTCAGATCATCCAATAATTTGATTGTCTCTGTGCAAATTCAGATAAAATTGGGTAGGTTGTTCTTCAGTTTTTATTTTCAGGGCTGATTTTCAGGAAATCTCAGAAACATAATTTAAAAAAACACTGAAATATGATATAAAACTGAGAAACAACAAGCTTATCAATGGACTTTGATATATTTTGATATGTCGTTATAATAAATTAAAATGATTGTTTTATACTTCACAGTTTAATCTAATTTTCGTGACAATATTTCAGGTCACCAGACATCTCCAAATTTAATTTTTAAAAATGTAGTTTGTGTTGAATACAATACAGCAATAAAATGTTAGCTTACGTAGGGCCTCTATAAGAAAACCATTATTAAAGGAAAATGTGAAATCTAAGAGAAAAAATAAATAACTGGACAAATATATGCAGTACTTGAATATTTGTTACATTAATTGTTTATAACAAAACCAGTCATGTTGTGTCACTAGCAAATGAAGATCAACAGCACTTCTAAGGAAATGCCTGTAAATTAAGATCTATGGATAAACGTGCGTCCAAGGAGTTTCAGTGTCAGAAAAAACATCCAGCTTCTCACACAGCAGGGCCAGAGAAACAAGCTTTCCCTTGTATCACAGACACTACAATAGCAAGAAAGCAAGCACAAACACATGAAAAACTTCTAGCTGGAATCAGAAATAAAAAAAAAAAAAAATCCTTTTACCATCTATTTTGAGAAAGCAATTCTCAAGTCCACACCAATAATGAAACACAAAGTGCTCATTTCCCTATAGCAGAGAATTTCATGTGATCTTCTGAACTGCATCACCAATTAGTAATTTCCTACCTTCCATGGCTCCTGGGAGGAAGAGGCAGACATATTGATCAAAACGTTAGCAAAGCATCACTTGGCAAGAGATGTCTGAGTGGTATTTCAACACTGCCCTTTCATCAAATGGAGGGGGAGGTGGGAAGAAAATGAGTTTTCTATAGCCTGTCATTTTATGAAAATTAACCAGTGTTTTCTCCCTCATAAGTAAGTCAGAAATTAGGTTTTTTATTTTGCTAGACTAAAATCTATTCATTATTTATTATATTTAAAATTTTATATGAGATATAAAACAGCAAAAATTTTTAACTGTATTTTGCACAATTTTCTACTTCAAATTTTAAGAAATATAGCATAGCTTTATAGATACAAATTACAATGATTAGCCAGAGGGGAAAATGTCTTGTGACTTTTTCCTTGCTTCTGACTCTAGAGCCAGGAGCCAAGCAGAACATGTAACTGAGCTTTCTGATAGTACAAGACTCTGCAGCTGTATAGCATGGGAAATATGGTCTGGTCACTGCTAATAGCAAGGACCCAGGACTTCCCAGGCTTTATCTGGACTTTTCTGAATCTGCCTGAAGAACTGGCAAAAACGACTATTACTTAACCTGTTCTAGCTTTACCTTAGCTAGATAATGTGGTATAATGCTTTTTTGTTACAAGAACTTTGGTGAATTTCTGTAACTAACAGACTGTAAAGAACCACTGGTTACTCTGTGTAGTGATAACCCCAGCAACTGCAAAAGTTATAAGGCAACAGCTACCCAAAACAACTGGCCCCGGCCAGTTGTCTTAACAGACCCTGTCTATCACGACATGCATCTCACGTTTTGCATAGCACGTTGTTCTCTTTAGGACAACTACTAAGGTGAACCTCCTGGTCTATTTTTTTGCCTGGGATATTGTTGATGTGCTTTGGACATACTGATGGGGCACATTTAGGGTCCTCTGGGAACAAAGCAGTATTCGATCCCAGCTGTTTGTTTGCACAACACATATGTTACAAGCACTAAATAGAAAAAGTCTGATCATACAGCCATCAGTGAAATCATTCCCTGTAAGTATTTTAATTTTCAATGTGCTAAGTACCTGCTATCTGTTAGGTGCTTTAATAAAGTGCCTGATTATAGGAGGAATCAACTCAGCTTTAGCTGTGTAAACTCCATAATAAGAGAGAGAGACAATTCAGAGACCAGTTCATCCTATCCTAAGATTTGTCTCTTTCTCTCATTGATTATACAGGGACCTACACAAGTAGCTGAGACTGGCCATCTGTCTTTCAGATTATTGAAGTTAGGTAAGAAATATTCAATCCATAAACAAGAGCATTCAGCAGTCAGCTTTCCCCTTCATAAATGACAGATGTTGCAGAGCACTGACTACTTTTGAGTACAGCTGAGTTAATTTTGTTTGAGTATTTTAAACAAATCAAATTGTTTTGCAAAGCTGGCTAACTTTTATTTTTACCACTTGTATCAGTATCACCTATATGCTTTTTCTCTGTAGACATAGGATAGAATATAGCTTTTAGTTCAGAGATCCTTGTGATTTTTGTATTACTATTTTGACAGATTTGAACATTGAGTTTATAGATGTGTTTCTCCTCAGATGATCCTTTCTTTTTTTTTCTTTTTTTTTTTTTTCCTTTTTTTTCTCCACGGAATTTCTTATACTGCTCTGGAACAACAGATTTTGTAGTTTTGATTCTGTATAGAAGCATTAGGAAAGTTGAAATCGCTTCACATAAAACACTGAAAAAAATCCAAAATAGTATGACTGGGCAGAGTCTACTCACGTGTCTATCATTTGGTATGAAATATGAAGTCAAATTCATGGTGTTAAGATAAAGAAATTTTCTGGAATACATCTCATACAAAGTTGTATTGGTATCTTCAAAATTTAGAAGACTGCTTATTGTTCAAAAACTTTGCTATCCAGTGAATGCTCATAAAATCATCATATATCAGAATTAGGAGTTTTCTAATTAAAGTATCATACATCTTTTCTTCTTTTGGGCCCTTTTTATTTTTTCCACAAACTTTCACACAGCTGTAATACAAATGACATTTTAATGTATTCTACAAAAGCCTTATATGAGTTTTATGAGTTTTTAACATAAGAAATAAGAGGGCATAAGATGGAAGCTTATTAAGAGAAAGTAATTATAAATATGAGAAACACATTAGCAAGAGAAATGAAGATTTCGTTCTTAGTTCACAGAAGAAAAAGCTGTGTGCGTATTATTTCATTTTCACTATTAAGCACTCTGTCAGAAGACATTTCAAACCAAAGAACAGGAAAATACAATACAGCAATTTTCTTCCCATTGCTTTCACCTACTAAGCTCAAATTGACCTTTTGTTTTTTTTTTTTAATTCTAGACATTCATAAGCAAGGACCTGATTTCACAAAAATGGCTAGACTATAATTTAGAAGAACCAATACACTCTTGTATTTAATTTCATATTCTGATGGATTGATATCAGAACTTTTCACCAGTACAGAAAAAGAATGACTGTCTGAGTGAAACATACTTGTTACATTTTTAAGGAAATACTAAAATTATTAAAATATTAGAAATTCTGCATAGTATATTCTATTAAATTTCATTCTCTTTTCCCTTCTATAAGTGTTTTGGGTTTTTTTGAACTTATTCACTTAGTTTAGAAAAAATATTTTTAATAGTAATAACTTGCAGCAAATATATAATTTTCACATAATAAAATATGTCTTCAATAAGCATTTCCTCATTTACCAACATATTTAAAATAAATATGCATTTAAAAATCATAGATTACAGAAGGAGAGCTTTTCAAAGTAATTTCTCTTCTGTTTTGGAGAATACATATGGAAAATATGTATGGAATCAAAAAACACTTTTGCTACGCAATTATACTGGGATTCTTGGGGCTCCAGTACTTTCCCCAGAGATATGAAAATAATTTTGTGTATCTTCATTTTATTACCTCACCTGTTTCTTTCTCATTTCATTCTATTTCTCTTCTCTTTTTTATTATGCTATGTTAAAAGTAATCCCCTTTGTATTATGTGTCCAGAACATTTACAGATACATTCAGAACTCTTTTTTACAGTACCTTAAGGATTAGATAGTCTTTTACTTCTGATATTTTAAAAACAGTTCTTTCAATATCTGGCAGATATTCTGCTGATCAGATTCAAGGAAGATGAATAAAAATATTCCCTCTGTTGCAATGACTTACAAGTTTTATCACCTAACTCAATGAACTCAGAATATGTCCTGTACGTTATTGGACATCAGTGAGCTGTATGATATGAAGCGTTTTCTCCTAGTTAGTTTTGTATTATCCAGTTTAGAGACAAGAAAAGTTCAATTTAACTATCCTGGTGATTTCTACTTTATTTAAATAAAATAATGTACTTTAAGAAGAATTCTGCTGGAAAATTTGAAGATACTACAGTCATCTAAAAATAATATGGAAAATGAGAATGAAGGCTGGCATACTTATAAAACTTTTTTTTCTCATTTATCACTCAGCAGTAGGTCCTAAATCTGACCAAAGAATACCATTTTGATTCCAGGTTTAAGTGTTTTCTAAAAACTGCTGAGAAAGTAATACTTAATGCTAGATCAATACACTAAATGATGGATCATTTATCTTGGCACACTTATTTATGGAATTCTGTCTGCTAGGCATATGTATTAAGGCAATTACTTATTCAGCATCAACTATAAAATAATTGTCACTACTCCTGAGAAGTGCACCTCAATAAAAAAACTTGGAGGTGGAGTTATGTCAGTACCTAGAAATCTGGATGCCTATCCATCTCTGTTCCTAAATATACCAAGGCTGCACAGTTGATTATTGAGTTCTTCTTCATCAGTGCAAAATAAATACAAAAAAAATAGATATGAATAAACTCACCACTTTCTCATTCTAGACAGAGTAATGAAAAGTCAGTAAAATAATGCTGTCCAGTTTAGAAGTGGGAAAACCCTATTTATATTCATTTACCTCTCACCATCCATCTGATAGCCTTGTTCTCCTCAGCTCTATTGCAGTCCATTAATGTAAGTGAGTTTGGCAAAAATACAGGGTGCTCTGATCACAAAGTGCATTTGGAAGTCTTCCTCTTACTCAAGCCTATTCATTTTTACCACTGCTTTTTTTTTTTTTTTTTTTCCTTCCCCAGAAATTGGCTAGTCTTCCCACTTCTTCTGATTAAGGGTTAGCAGAAAAGTTTTGACTTCTAGTAAATCTTTTAGACTGTAATTTTTCCTTCTCATTCTTTCATTTCTGATAGGTGAGATGGTACTTTAGGGAGCGGAAGGGTAGATCTCCATTAGCAATTTATTTCAAACCTGGAATGAGCTTTTGCCAAACAAAAAGCACATTTGCCAATCACTGCCATCGTTTAGTCCCTACGGCAGAATAGTTTGGGAGAACAGAAAAACAAACTACTTTTTTGGATGAAACTAAACTGGAAGACTCACTCCAAGAGCGCACCTAAAGCACTTCAGCTGCTAGCAGGCATTCAACCTGCAGGACCAGGCTGGCACAATAAGCTCTCCAAGCTCACTGTTTGCACAGTTGCATCCCCAGAATCCAGCGTTTCTCTCCACGAATCCCCTCTTATGAGGCCATGTTTCTCATTACTTAGCATCAGCTTTCCATAAAGGTCAAATGTGTTCTTGCTGCTGGGCTCAGAGGAAAGGTTAGACGGCTCATGACTCTCAATCATCTGAGCATAAAAGGGCAGGTTCTTTGCCTGCTTTGTAAGAGCTCCTAAACAAACATGCTTTATATTTCAATTTGAAATTGAAAGTTGAAGTCCATTCTCTTTTTACATAAATTTAGATTCATAAGCACTGATGCCCTGGACTTGATTTCATGCAGACACCTACACAGTGACAGTACACTTTCCCATTGCTGGCATCTATTCCTGACTCTATTCCTCTTAAACTGTGACAATTCCAAAGATCATCTAATAAAATTTTAGGCATTTTGTGAATAAATAATATGTTTCCTTTGGAAATAGATAATCATTTCATAATCAGAATGTCATGCATCCATTTATTTTCATATGGAATATTTTTAACTGTAGCAATTACTTGAGCATACACTTGAACCCATCTGTGAAAATATAGTGATCTAATTTACCCCAGAGATTATTCTATTTTAAAGCGAACTTAAAGAAAACATTACAGGAAGACCCCTGGTGTTTTCCCATTGAGAGACTTATCTCATCTATGACATGCTGTTTCTATATGACAAGGTGCTGTACAGAATACAGATCAAAGCTGAAATAATAATGAATCATATAGCCTGAGCCAAATTTAAAATGCACAGCTCTATTATGCAAGAATTTTATATGTAGTTAAATGTGACTCCACATACTCTACACAGTCATATGCTCATAACATCAATGAAAAATGAAAATAGTTCATCTTCTTCACAGATACCAGTGGAACAATATTTGTGCCTATATTAATTCAAGACTCTAAAGACCTTAGCTACAAAACTTTCACAAATTAATTTAATTGATAATCTCTTCTGTCAGTCATATTTAACTAAACATAATTAGAAATTTGGAAAATATTTTTTCCTGCATTTTGATGTCATCCCTACTACTGAAATCCATTTGATCTCTGCTTTTATACTATTCTACATCTTAAGATTCAGTAACTTCTCACCTCTCAATGTCTCAAATACAGAATGTAATCAAAACTTTCAATACTTTATTACTTTATTTCATCTATAGCTCTGATTTATTGTGCTCCCCAAAACACATTCCAGCTTGCTCAACTGTACACTAAGTTTCCACCTCCTAGATTTAGAACTTCAGGTCTTCTACTCTTTCTCTCACATATTTATTGATGAAGACATCCCTCTTTCAGACTTCACATCCCTTCCAAACACTCATTTCTGGTGTATATGACAGAAAATGTGTGAGAAAATTGTACACATCCTAAAAATAAATCACAAAGTGTGTGTTATCTTTCCCACGGTCTATTGCTCATTTTGATGGTGTCACTTCTAAAACTGACTATGTAATCTTCTCGTGAGATATGCCTCTTTGGTCGCTAAAGCATGCAAAACACCTGTGAAACTTGTACACATATGCAAGTCTTTCGAAAAGAAAAAAACAAGCAAGACTATCCACATTTCTCTATCTCAGTACATTTAGAAATAGTGCTTCAAAATATATTTTTGCTTCTTCTTCTTAATCTTTAGAATGTTTCCCATGACTATAGTATATTGCAAATTAAGGAACTTGACTTCAGCATTCATGTTTTGTAATAAATTTAACATTATCAATTTATTATATGTCCAATATTCTTATAGTCTAATAATACACATATGTACATATATGTACATAAAAATATGTATACACACACACACATGCATATATATTTAAAAAAGTTCCATGGCTTGTAAGTAAACTCCTTAACTTGTATTATATGTTTTATAATTATTTTATAATACTTTCCAAATATTTGGTATTTAGGTATACATCCAAATTTACCACTAGAGCTTAATGTTATGCCATCAATATCTCCTTTATAACAATAATTTATAGAGAGAGAAGTTTTCAAGATTTGTTCTAGAAAGATTCTCTTTGTATTTGCAGTTTAGTGGCTACTATGAATTTTACTTTGATTTAGAACTAAAAATACATTGACCATTTTTTCAATCATTTTACCTTCCTGTTATTTAATCGCTTTAAGTTTTATGTCAGTGTAAAAGAAATCTATCCTCTAAACAAAAGATCATACTGAAGTTTTTGTATTTTCAGTACATATAGTTCCTTTTATTCAGAAAATGTAACTCATTATTCTTTCCAGTTGATAACTAAATTATACCTATTACACTTTTCATTCATAATAAGATTACTTTCAAGGAACAAGTAACTACAGCAAATGCTGCATTTAAGTGTTTAGCCTCCTAAGCATTCCTGCTATCTCATTTGTGTTTTCCTCTTTATTCTCAAAAAAATCAGAAGTGTGTCCTGTCTTAGGTAAAAAATGAATGATGTCAGTCCTCTATCATCACAAGCTTGTTCTGTCTACTGAAATACAATTCAAGACTTTCCCTCATGTGCCATAAGGAAGAATTTATGTCCTACAGCAAATGCTTTTGCTAAATCTCAGCAAAGACTCCCAGGACTAACGCTAACAAATCTGCAAAAGAACTTCACATAAAAAATCACTTTTTGAATCTGCCTTTTGTCTTGTCATCATTTTCCTCTCTTAAGCAATGACTACTGGCATCATGTCTTAGGACGAAACTCCAGTGGAATATATTCACCTCTGTTTACCAGTGCATCATTGATCATCTTGGTGATGATCAGTCCTTTTCCCACCTTTTCCCAGTCCTTTGGAGGGCCCTGCAGACCTGGACCTGAGAGAATTGTACTTTTAGAACTGGTCATCCATAGGCAATGAACAGTAACAAGTATGTGCCTATATTTTTTGTTTTACTGAAATATAACACCAAAATGAATAGCTGTAGGTAATGGTATGTTTTGTTTTGACAAGCTTATTTTATATATATATATGTGTATATATATAAAAGACTAAAACAAAATCTTTTGGTCTTTTGGATAGGGTCGAGCACTCATGGTCGTTTTGAATCTGGTAAAGAATAGAATCCCACTCTGAGGAGTTCTGCAGGAATTTTCCATGGACTGGCAGAAGTGATGTTTTTCAGTTCCAAAGAGAAGAAGAAAATGGGAATAGTAAGCTGTGCACATCAAACGATTAAGTCTCACTTTATCTCATGTTAATTGTTACGAATTAAGGAGCTGAGATATTTCATGGTCTGTATAAAGAAGGGTTAGTATGACGCTCATAAGTGAGCTATGATGAAACACTGTCAGGCAAAAGAATGGTTATTATACGATATTAAATGATAATTGCAACGTGCCATGAAGCTGCACAATGACTGCCTAGACTTAAGATTAGTTTTCAGAACAGTTCTGTTTAGTGGTGTCTCTAATAGTGGGAAGCTAAAAGCACTGGAGTAACAAGGGATTTGCTGCAGGACTGCAGATGAAGAAAGCAGGTGGCACATGGACTGGCAGTTCACTCTTTGTTACAGTGTTTAGGATTACACAGGAGATTGCTGCAAAGTTCATCTTTGTGGCTGCATCTAGCCTGAGAAGCACCTTCAGGTACTTCAATAGGAAAAGAGCATAAGTCCTTTTCAAAAAGAAAGTATTATTTTGCTTCTACAATTCACAGTGTCAAGAACTATTTTCAATGCAATTCAGAATTACCATTTTTAAAACCAAAATGTGGAGCTAGCTAATGGGCTTGTTTTAACCCTAAGGACTTGAAATATTCACTGATGTATAGGTCCAAAGACCTTGAGGTTACCACAATAAAAGAGAACTGAATAGGAAAGAGAATTCTTTAGAATAATGCAATTTTTTCATGAAATACTTTATAAGTTTTCTTAGGCATTTTTTTTTATTTGCCTGGCAGGAAAAATGCACAAGTGAAGTAGGTGGGACTTCATATTAAAGAAAAGATCAGTCTGTAAAACCCAGAAATAATCCAGGGTCATGAATTTAGGTCCATGATCCCTACTTGAGGCTTTTTTATAAAGTCAACAAAAAATAAAAAGATAAAAACAGAGCTTATGGACAGAACAACTTGCAATAATTATCAACTCTGTCTGGGTGAATAATGATAACACATCTCAGCTAAGAGTCTATTTACTAGTTAGAGAAACGTTACTTCACGGAGCTTTCCCCATGATTTTGTAAATCTGAAATTCCTGGATGCAAAGAGATCTGCCTTCAAGAGGCAGAAATACAGAGGCTACTCCCATCCACTGCACTTCAATCTATACCAGGAGTTGTGGACTCAGTCCTGATTTAGGCTAAGGAGAGTAAATCTCAGGTCCTTGCTCTTGAGAAACTCTCTCGCCACAAAGCTACTCCACAATATTTTGACAGCATCAAGACCACAAGCTGCCTTTTTAAAGTGAAATATGTCAGAAACGGTAAATAAAGAGCTCAATTGTCTGAATATAGGAGCGTTTCACATATTTGCACTCATAAGTTCAGAGGCTGAGTCCAAGCTAGCCACAACTTCAGAAATACTCCTCCCTTCGGTTCCTTGGGCATGCCAGCTCTGCATGCTGAGTGTTACGAATACCACTCCCTGGTACTCAGGTTACCTGATTCCACTCAATATGTTGAATTTATTATAACGTTTTAACTTCATTTCATAATTTTCACTACCAGAGCCAAATGCTGGAGTCTTATCTAGATTTGGATTTTACAAAAGGAAGTCAATCAGAAAGGCGAGGAAAGGAATTGATATTCTTGTGAAACAGTTCCAGGCATGACAGGCCTGTTTCTCTTACAGATATTAAAACAGGGTAAAGGGCTTTTAATGTTCTTGAGAATTAAGCCATACAAGAAATCATTTTGATCACTGGCCAGCTATAGAAACAATTTTGACACTCCTTCCAACTAATAATTTTCTCAATTATTTTGAAGAGATAATGGGATCTAACTCAAGAAGCGTACTGAGTGCTTCACTGCTCATTTGCCAAAGCACAGTAAGAGCAATTTTAGAGCAGGACATGGTTACATTGTGTAATGAAGTGCTAGATGTTGCTAAAAAAAAAAAAAAAAAAAAAAAAAAAAATTGTGCACTAAAAGTCCTGCCATACAAAACAGAACCTAAAAACTTATAAAATGGTATCATGTGGTATGAGGAAGATGGGGCAATAAATAAATGTAATTGGATATGAATAGGCATCTTTGGGTTGCAAACTTCCTGGGGATTTATCTGCTCAAATGTAGATTTTATATTGTGGATCATTATCTCAGCTGGTTTTGTTTCTAGTCTCTAGAAGAGAAAAGGCCTTTCGAAGAGTGTTTCATCTCATAATGGAGGTACCTAAAAAGGTCGGATGCTTTAAAAAGTCACTGCCTGGAAAGGTGGCCCAAGTCCCTCATGTCAAGTATAGATGTCTACACTTTAAATACCTTAGATTCCAAGAGATTAATCCAATCCATAGTGAATTTGAAAAATTGCTACTGCAGTATCAATGGTGCTGTGCATATTAGAAAGCATTTCATACATTAGAAATAAGAACCATTATTTTGTCTTACCCTGTGCTATAATCAGCTTTTCAAGTGGGCATTTTAAAAAAGTACATACTAAAGGCTTCACTTTCAAGAAGGTTCATATGCAGCACTCTCATGGACAGGATAATTTATTTTTTTGAGACTTTGTTTACATATCATGGCCTAAAGTTCTGTAAAAAAACTCAAGATTACTCAAGACTGGCATAGATTCCTTGGCATTTGACAGAAATGACAACCAACAGAAGAAAGGCTTTTCTTAAACTCTCTGTTAAAGGGAAGCTGAGTGTGGTGGTCTTTGGGACCCAGGGCTATTCTCCTTCCCAGTACACATGCAGGCTGCTGCGGCTGCCCAGCGCTAGGTCCAGCTGACAAGAAGGCTGAGCAGGTATCCCTAATACGCATGTACACACACACAATATACAGACAGGGCCAACTGAGATCTGTAGATCAACACAAATATGAGAATGGTGCCTTTACAACTGCTATAGATACAAAAAGCACTCACTAGTGTGAGGAATACGAATGGCCTGATCCTGTCCTTTCCCGCTGTCTAAGGAGCCCAAATGCAGCCTCACACCCATTCACACACAAGCACAGGTGAGACCAGACCTGTAGTCTCCCCAGTAGCCAGCTCTCAGGCCCTGTTTCTCCGGTAGCTGGCCTCCAGACCTATAGTCTCTCCAGCAGCTGGCTCTTTGACATACTATCGTCATCAGTTTGTTTACAGGCAACCAGTCCCCTCTACTCTTCTCCTCTCTGCTTCCCTACATTTGCTCCTCCCCAGTCAAGATTGATCCCTCCCTTTCCCCTTCCCTGACCTTGGCCATTCCCCTAAACATCCCGTAAGGGATCTTTCACAGTCTTTCACAAACCAACAAGTCCTTCAACTATCTCATCATAAGCCTGTCTTTTCCAGTGAGACCCATGATTATCTGGTTTCCCCCTTTCTATCAGTTACTGAGGGCTTTGAGTGGCTCCTTCAGAGGCCTGTCAGCCAGCGACTTTATAGCTCTGGTCTTCAATACCGTCTCACTTATCTCCTGTTTCTTAAACTGTCTGTACCCTTGTGCTTAATTTTACCTGGGTGCTTAATTTGTTACTTCTCATGCCTCTTGCCTTGGACTGAGTAGCCTTTCCCAAGCTATCCTTACAAACCATATTTCCTTCCTTATATGACATGTTCTTATAGTCAAGCTGCACATCTCTCTGCCCAGCTAGTGAGTCTGGATTCCTACTGAAATCAGGTAGCACACAACAATGTTCCAAATGAGATCTTTTTTAAATAAAATTAAGCCAAGAGAGTTAACAAAATAGCCGGTATTGTGTACAGATCCAAAACCCACACAAAATGGGAAACAAAACCCAAATGCAGCTGATTAAGAACTCTTGCCAAAAAGCTATCCAGCTTTATCCTTACTTTACCCTGGTTATCTGTTTATTAATTCTAAGAGTTAATACAGTCATGGTCAACTAAGATTACCTAAATAAGGCTAACATTAATGAATTGAGAAAAGAAATAAAGAAATGGATTAAATGTTTAAAGATGACTAACAGCCTGGGATCCTAACCAAACACTGCTTTACAGAAGTTCCACCCCTTGGGTCCATAGAATTCCCAATTCATTTTTTGAATATCTAAACTATTTACAATTTTGAAAAGAAAAACTATTTGACCACTTTACTCTGTATCAGTGACCATTTGGCTAACAATCCAAACCGCATGGTAATTAACTTTCGTGTCTTATTAGTAAAGACAAGTATTACTTCACTCTTTTGCTGAAAATTCATTTTTATAGTGTGAATAGCAGTTTTCATAGAGTTCTATGATCAGTGAAAATCATATATTACTCTTTATTGTATATTGTTATTGTGTATACACATATATAAATACATACATACATACGTAAACACTCAACACATATCAAAACACTCTGGTATTCTCATATTGGTGCAAAAGGACCTAGCTGAGCAGAGAAGTGCAGAATAACTCTGTATCTTGGGAGTCCTCTGCTACTGGAAAGGCAAATATTTTGTCTTCTGTCACAAGGAAATCCTTTATGAGACATCAGCAGCAGAAGATACACAGTAGGAATATTGCTATAGCATGGCACATGGAGGAGCCGAAATAGAGGGCCTCACTTAAGAGTACTTCATAACATTCATTCTCCAACAAAATAAGATCCTGAGAAAAAGTAGATAGAAAGAGTGAACACCAAAAAGTGAAGTAAAAATACAAAAAAGACTGCCTCTTATAGATAGTGAGAAACAAAATCCTAAACATTGTAAGCATTAACCAACTAAAGAATATATTGCAAAGAAGAAGAGTAAATAATCAGAAAGTAGACAGGCCTGCTCTATTATAGCTATGTCTATAAATGCCTGTATTTGACCCTTAGATAGAACAGCATGAACTGGCTGGTGTCCAAACTGTTCAGAGTCAGCCTCTGCAGCTAGTGTCTTCTAGAGAGAGCCACTGAAGCTGTCCAAAATAGCATCAGGGAATAACCTAGCAATCAAGCAATGAAGATGATCTTGGCTTCACCTCTTAATATTGTCTCCTGAGCTTTTTTATTTAGTAGTACAGACATGTCTAAAATATTATTCTAAAAAGACTAAAAGAAAAAAAAAAGAATAAAATGACTTTTACAAGCAACCACATTGCTCATGAAACTTACCCCTTTTATTAGATTTTGAAATCTATTTTTCTCTTTAAACTGAAGAATAGAAACAGTAAAATAAGGGGCTTCAAAAATACAAATAGAGCACTGTGATCTTCAGGTATATCTTTTTACAATAGAGTGAAAATTCTAAAATTTATCTTGTCTTTATATAGGTTGACCCTGCAGAAGAAAAAAAATGCTATTTGTGTTTAGCAAAGGTGTAGTAGTATTGCAATAATTTTTTCACTGAAGATGCAAATGCAGAGATACACTCTACCACAATGTTTTAAAAGTAGTTTAAAATACTGTTTCATTTTCTTTTAATAAAGCTAGAAAACTTTTTCAAACAAAAATATCAAGAAGGAGTTCTGTTTTTTTTTTAAGCAGCACTCATTCAATGTGTCTTGCTTCCTCACTGCACTGTATTTTTATGTTATTAGAAACCACTAGCTCTTGCTATCATTTTTTCATAAAATTTTGTTGCCATGTACATAATAAATGGCAACATAATAATGTTTGTACCATGTACATAATAAAACATGAATGTGTTGATTTTTAGTAACTTTGACAATCAGTCTAGGATTTCCACATCCAATATCAATTTCTGTATCTAATAAAAACTCTTGGATACTATAGACACATCATTAAAATGCTTGAATTTAAGCAGTCTCAGCCAGCAGATGAGCTGCACTGATGCACTGAATGACAGTCCATTGATAATTACTCTTATTGGAAGAATCAATACTTCTTATTGCACTTACCTATAAAACAGTTTAAAGAATAGCATATACATAATAAAACATGAATGTGTTGATTTTTAGTAACTTTGACAATCAGTCTAGGATTTCCACATCCAATATCAATTTCTATATCTAATAAAAACTCTTTAGTGTTATGCAGACTATTACATAACATATATATTTAACTAAAAAGTAGTACAGAAACAATTCTTTTCACATTTTTATTTCTCCAAAATAAAAATAATTGAGTACTACCAACCATTAAAAAATTGCCAATATTAAGTATGTTTATATATCTATTTGTGTAGCTAGTTCAAAGTTATTACATGAAATTCTCAGAAATCACAACTTCCTTTTCCTGCTTAAAATGCTCATGATTATGTTTCTGGTAGTTGATGTGCAGAGACAGAGCAGTATCTCTGCACATTAACTTTGACTTGCCTATCACAATAAAGTTTGCTGTACTGGAGAGAATCTAAATAATACTAGATTAAGTTACAGTTTTGAAAAATGGACAGAAGGCATAAGCACAACAGCTGTGTTGTAATAATACTTATATATAGTGCTTATATGCAGTTCACATATAGAACCTACTTTAAAATATCAACTGGATTTCTCAATAAATAAATGTTATTCAACAAATAGTGTTCTGTAGAAATAAGAGGCATTCTCTTTCTACAGGATAGCAGGCTGTCCTTCCAATTCACTATCTGCAAATTAATCAGTGTAGAATAAATGGTAAGCAAATTGTGCTTAATTGCTTGACTCCCTACTAAATTTAGATGTGAAATGTAAATAATAGTATATAGTTTTAAATTGTTTTATAGGTAAGTGCAATAAGAAGTACTGATTCTTCCAATAAGAGTAATTATCAATGGACTGTCATTCAGTGCATCAGTGCAGCTCATCTGCTGGCTGAGACTGCTTAAATTCAAGCATTTTAATGATGCGTCTATAGTATCAAAGTGTCAATTATTTCACAGCAGTCATTAGAACACACCTGCACCCATTTGTCTGTACTGTTACAGACAAAATAGGCATACAGCCTCAAGCTATAGATTTTGAAAATCCATCCCCTAATACAGTTAGCTTGCAGTACAAAAGTGGAAGGTTCCATTTTCCCTTGTTAGGGAAGGATATTATCAGTAAATTTGTGGAGTTTCAGCACTTTGTAGGAACAGGATCGAAGAGCTTTTTAAAATAGTATAATAGCTACAATGGGAAGAGCTCCCTTTTTGCTGGAATGTCTTATGCATCAATCACTATTTACTGAAACTACAGCTTTGAATCAGGATATATCAATGAAACTGAAATTACACGGTATCCTAAAACAATGATGAACTCAACAGAATTTTCATGAGAAATACTTAAGGCACAGGAAATAGTTTTATAGGAAAAATGCTGATTTGAAAGAGAACAGTGGAGCTAGCATAAAAGGTGCTTTCAAAAAATTTCTGTTGCATTAAAGAATTAGGTAGCAAGTTAGAGTCAGCATTGAACAATTTATTACTGTAAGAGAAAAAAAGGCACTTGAGTACTTTATTGGCTTTTTTGCTCAGGGTAATAATTTTGTTTTGGATATCACTTTTTTTTAAACATAAGAATAAGAAATCTGCTTATTCATTACAGAATCTTCTAAAGGTAGCTACAAGTACTTTGAGCAGGCATAATTCAGTGATTTCAGACCTTCTTGTTTAACTGTCTGTGTTTAATTGTCATTTAGTTGGATGTGAGTTGTAAGCTATGTGGTGCTGAAACAAACACCCACAAGCCAGATTTGCTCTCCATCTCCAGGCACTAATAGTCTGCTAGAAGGGATTTGAAGTATCATTTACTGCACGGTTGCTCTTACGGCGTTATACTGGTATAAGCAAAGCAGAAAATGATTAACAGAAATCAGCATGAATTTATTCTGAACCACATCATGTGAACCACATCACAATGCCATAAAGGACAGCTGTGTCTTATGCTATCATTTCAGCTAATAATAAAATATTCAGCTTAGATACTGACAGCAAGGTACCAAGGAGAGCTTGGAACCCTTCATGATCTAAGCTATCATGACTGTCAGGTGGATTTTTAAGACCACATATCCTGATTTAAGGTGTTCTCTAGTTATATTTATTTACATTGTTAGTTTAGCAGATTATCCTAGGATAACATTTTAAGGCAAATCTACATGAGCAAACAGGATAGCCCATTAGGATTGGGATTTCTAGAATGTAGATTTGTAGAACTGGTGCTGTGTATCCAAAGACAAAATTATACACATTTCCTAGTGTTTTATTTCAGAAAAAAAATATTTTATTTTGATCTGGCTAGATGTAATTTGTGATTTGTCTTATTTTCTCAATAGCTGCTGGAATGCACTAGCTGTGCTCCTCAAAAACAACTTTCAATTCAGTTTCATCTTGTCTATGTCCTGTAAAACAACTCCACCATAAAAAAGAAAAAGAAAAAGAAAAAGAAAAAAAAAAAAAAAAAAAAAAAAAAACAGTTACTGGGGCAATCAGGAGCTATGATTTAAAAGTGCATTCTTGATACAAACTAAAACCTTAAAGTAGGTGATGCTCATGACACTTTGCACCTAAAAGCTCGTTTGTATCGTGCATGAGAAGGCTGAAACTTTAGCATAGGAGAAACAGGAGAAAATCAAACTCTAGTCTTATGACTGATCACTTAAAGTCCAATGTTGAGCTGCATTTATTCTTCCCCAGCAGAAAATTCAATTTGGGAAATCTGAGTTTTGCCAGCCTGTGTCAGGGCAAAATTAGCTATGGCAAAAGAAGATTTAGGTTAACCTTGTTTGACTTATCTGTGAAATAGATAAAATACTTCTATGGGCATGAAAGCTGCTGTTAGTTACAGTCTCACAATGTAGAGAAGGTAAATGATTATATAAGTACTTCTAATCTATATCAAGATTAAAAAAAAATTCATTTAAACCAGCTAAATCATTTTTTCTTTCACATGAACAAGGATAGCTCATACACACAGTTACAGAGGAGAGATGTTTACAGAAAATGTTCCTCACTGCCTCTCTGCTATTATCTGTTATCAACTCATAGCTGAAGTGCAGTATCTGAATATTGCAATGTAAATGATTTTAGCAAACATTAACATATTAAATAGGGATACAAATTAGTGCAGTAGTAATGAGTTGTGATTAAAAAAAGGGCAAAAAGCATGATCTGACGTCTGCCTAGATTCATTTTCATCAATTTAAAGTCCTAACTTACAATGTGCCTAAATTATAGATGTTGGTCCATTGCGAACATAAGAAATCTTGCTACAAAACAATCCCAATTTTCTGTACAGTCAGTAAAGAGAAAGAGCCACTCACTTAGATTTCTGGAGAAAAATACAGTTAGCTTAAGCTAAGAGACTACCTCTTCTTGTTAAATGTACAAGTAACAATAGGAAATGTCTACCTTTACTCAAGATTTAAATCTTTAACTGAGAATATGCAACCAATTTAATCAGAGTAGTTCTTTTAGAAAAAGGAGAGAGCAGCAACATTCCCTCTCCACCACATTTGCACAAACATTTATTAGTTGCCATATTCACTCTAGAAGTTGAAGATGACCAGGTCCTCTTTAGCCTCATGAAGCAACAACCGACCTCTGAAGAATCTCCTGCCAAGGGGCACGCTCCTCACACATCTCTGCTAACATGGCCAGCCAAGGGACCAGAAGTAGGGAAATGAAAAGGCATTTGTGAGTTTTTAGAAGGGAATAGACAGTCCTGGAATGTGGATGTGATCCTAGGAGAAGGAAATTGCTGATTTCAGCCAGGCTTCTTTGCACTCATTCATATTCCAGCCACTCAAGCCATGGATTCTTCTCAGCTGTAATTACAGTACTAGCTGTCTTTGCCTGCTGGGTACACTCGTTCTTAAACCCCTATTCTCTGACTTTCTGCCTGAACCCTCTTGCCAGTAGATGCTTATGTAGAAGGGAGGCAGACTATACACACAGGCTTCCACCAGGGCAGACAAGTAGCGTTTTCATGTATTTTGCAGGGACGAAAATGTATTATAAGTTTATCCTTGCCGAAACCTGGGTTGCAAAGGACCAGGTTATATTGGAGATTCCAGGAAGTGTTTAGAAATTTGTTCCTAGAAAACTTCTAGGTCAATGAAATCGGTGCCTCTCAATCTGGAGGTAAAAAGGGATAGTTGCTGGCAAGTAAATAGGATGAAGGGATGTCTGGGACTTGGATGGAAATTTAGCTACCCAGTGTACAACTTAAGCAAGATTTAAGAGAATCAGATTTAGTCCTTCCTTCCTGTAAACAATGAGAACAAAAATCCCACAACTAAATTTCTCACTTCAGTTTCGACACTTGAAATTAATTCTGGCAGGTTTTTTTTCTTTCTTTCTTTCTTTTCTTTTTCTTTCTTTCTTTTTCTTTTTTTTTTTGATGAGTAGTAAATACTTTGATGAGGGCCAAACAGCTAGAGAATCTGTCCAATGGTCTAATGCACTGGCTTCAGGCTGATCTGGCTGCTGATCACATATAATTATTTGGCAAATGACTGAATGAGGAGGCCTCTACTCTGATTAAAGAGAGATTCAAGAAAATGTGGTTTAGTGTGTGTCAAAGGTCAATATATGAGGAAAAAGTTTCTTAGGGCACTCCAGCTGGAACTCATTACAACTGTAATAAAATACTTATGAGGAAAGAAATCTATTCAAGTAAAGACTAAAGTTCCGTAATCTTTTCAATAACTAAACTAACATAAGCAGTATAATTTAAAAATAATATGAAAGAAATAGTAAAGAAGGAAAATTAGCTGGGAAAACCACATATATAACGTTTACCTATACTGGAAGCTTATCCACAAAGATCCAGGGAACTAAAATGTGAAGTATTACAAGTAGTATAATTAGTAGAATGATCATACTTTATGTATTTGGGGCTTTCCATATATCAATAAATGTTTCTTCTTCCATAGAAACTACATAGAAAAGGAACATGTTAAATTGCTCACTGTATTAGAAAAGAAGGTCTTTAAAAGCTCTTTTCCTGTTAGCAGTATGAAAAAGGAAAATAATAACATGACATGTCAGCCTTGCATTTACTGCATACCTAGAAGGAATCACTTTGAGTCCCAGTAAAGGAAAGTCTAAGTGATTCTGACTCTAATCTATGTAGAGTCAAGTTCATTCAGTCTCTGCAATCTTGTCTTGGAAGAATATTTTTCTCCTGAAGAGCAGAATACAGCTAACTAGATTGGAATGAAAGCTGTGTGTTTTCATCTGCTAGAGGAGAACTGTAACTCAAATTGATGTAAGAAAGACTGGCAGAGTAAGTAAAATGAAGCAGGTATGGTACTCTGGGCTGGACAGCAAAACACCAAGAGGCAGCTAGGATCAACTCTTAATAAAATAAAGGGTAATCATTAATATATCAAAAGGGTAATCATTAATATATCGTTATGCAACTACATAGAACATGAACATTGCTCTGAACATGAGAACCATTATTTTAGGGCAAATCAAGCAATATTGATCTATATGCATTCCTGAGGTTTCAAAAAGTAGAAAAAACCAAAGAAATCTGCATTAGTTATGTGCAGGACATTATTAATTCTTGTGATGTTTGTAAACACATGTAAAGATTGTTAGAAGAGAATCTCCCTTTTTACAATGATAGTTTAGCAAAGAGCCATTAATACTATCTTGCAATTTTAACTAAGGACATAATGCTTTTAATTTATTTATTATGTATTGGTATTTATCCACAGGGAAACTGCATCTCTTGTAAAGGATATTGTGATGGGGGGATCTTTGCTATTCTTTCACCATGTATAATATGCTTTTTTATTATTTAGAATATAAAGTAAACGTAAATTAGACAACAAAAAGCAGGAAGGGCCTTGAGAAGAAACAATTTTACTGGCCATTTAGTTGACAAATTATAAATACTTAGTTAGACTTCAGACCGAATGGAATTTCTTTCCAAAAATATTTCAACTTCATACATTTAAGAAACTCTGTGCTTGAAATTCCATACAATAGTTTTTAAAATCGCTATTTAAAGAAAGCAAAGAGAATTTACTATATATTATAAATTTATCACTACCTTAGATTTCATTTTTATGAGTTACTCTGAATTCATATTAAAATTGGTATGTTTTTTTCAGACATTGTTAAGTGGTATATGTTCTCTTTCTCTCACATAAACACAGACCCATACCATTTTTTCTTTTTTGATAATTCTTAGTAGAATATACAGGTGTTCTAGTTTATGGACTAAACGATGAAAAATATTCTTCTTCCCTGCCCTTTTAAAAATAAGCCTAATTTCATGAATTGAAATAGTGTCTAAAATCTGTGATTTTAACAGAAATCTAATTTGATTGAATTTCTCTTCACTTTTATTATTTTACTATTTACATATTTTACTATTTCTGGCAAGCTAAAGCTATCTGCAAATAGAAATAAATAATGAGGTTACAGAATTCATATCTTGCTAAACTTAAAATTCGGTAAGGGAAAGAAAACTACAATAAGGTTTAACAGACTAACATGTTGGCAAAAAAAACCCTCTGTATGAGAAAGAAAAAAAAAGAAGAAATATTGCTCACAAAATTTGCAAAATAATAATAAGTATTCAAGGAAAAAGTTTAATTTGTAGTGAGGCTGTATATATGAAGAAATCCAGGTACAATTACCACATGAATTTTTAACAAATGGCTATATTGTGTGGAGCATTAAAAAGTAGATTTTTGCAGAATGCAAAATTTGAAGAATTTTAGCTCGGTCAACTTGTCAACTGGAGAAAATTGAATGGGTACCAATTTTTCTCTGGTAAATGGAAGGATTTATTAGGATTCGATCTCATCTCCTCCTCCGGTTTCTGCAGTCTAGCTTCACATAAGTGGAAACTAGGTTTAAAGCAATCAAAATAAGACATTATGATCAAACTTTTTTCACTTAGCTTCTTCACATTTGCAGATATACTACAATGAATTACAGTGAACAATGATCACCAGAAAAAATCTGCCTAATCAAACTGTTGCAAATCATTTCTTTTTATTGCGATAACTAAGAAAAAAAAGTCCTAAAAATCTAAAAAGCTATTAAATCAGTGTTTTGGCATTTAATGAGCTCTAAGATGATCTGAAAATCAACGTTTTATGAAACATTAGCTTTTTAAACTCAGCTGTAAATAGTGCAGTCCCATTTCTTACAGAAAAAGAAACAAACAGTGGTCATCATAAGAAACTGTATAAGAAAGTATATCTGACAAACCTCTTTCCAGAAGGAGAATGCTGGGTTTCTAAGGCCTGGGAGGAAAGTTCCTGGTTAAAACTAATGAAAGGAGACTAGAAAGGGTGGAGGAGTGTGGTTAGCACATTATCCTGAGAGCTGGAAGACACAGCTGTTGGGCCCTTGATCTCTCACAGCTCAGTGCCTGCTGTATAAACAAGGATGCCTCTACTTCTAGCCTCCTTCATCTGCTCCTTTGAGGGTATCTTTTAAAATAAAACATTACTCTCCTCCTCTGAAAGCACTCAGATGCTTAAATCAAGGTAAGGAGTAATGGTTATATATCCTTTGCTGACTCAGATCCCTGGAGAGAAGATGCAAACCCTTCTGTCATTATCCTCACCATTTCTATTAAACGGGCTTCAACAGTTCGCTGCTCAGAGCTAGGTATTGCTAATCTTATTCCAACAATTTCTGAGGACACAAGCTAATCTGTAACTGCTGCACCATTTTAGTTTGCATGTGTGGGTGAAAGTGATTTTTCTATTTGTTAAACTTTGGTCTAGAGTAGGCACATAACATCAAAGACAGAGATGTGAGACCAGATATAGGATAAATGATTCTTTCTATGGTAATTGCTCCTGGCTATTCCCAGGAAGTTATTTCACTGGTGATAATACATGGGAAGGTTCTCCTTGGTTATTAATTGGGACTTAAAGGAACTCTAGTCTTGTATATATTTTTTAATTTGAAAAATCTGTTTGCTACTGCAAAGTACTATTCTATAAACTTCTCGTATACTAGCTAGTATAAAATTATTAAATTTACAATAAGTTGCGCTGCACTGGAAAACTGATATGGTTTTAAAACCAGGTATATGAAATTCCTACATTCTGAATGCAGAAGATAGAAAAGCATGCTACCATGTTTTTTGGTGGAAAGATGTGAACACAAGTTGTAATTGTTTTCCCAAATCTAATAAATTAATGAAAATAGCTCAACTCAGCTCAGCAAGAGTGAATAAGATTTTTCACTCTTCTCAAACAATTTTATATATATTTGCATTTATCCTAGAATACTGATTCTTTATGATTTAATCAAAACAGGAAATTTAAGCTATAGTGGTCATTTTTAGAAGCTTGCAGGAAATTTTATTTAAAGGCTGCTGGTCTAAGGCAGTATGGCTATTTTTTTTTCCAATTTGATGTTTTTTTCTGACTCTTTAGATTAATTTGATTTTGATTAATTCTGATAAGAATTACAGTAGACACTTGATAATTAATTTAAAAAGTATATTACAAACATCTTCTGTTATAGTCATTCTTCTTCCATCACTTAGACTTCCTCAGACCTACAAAGGCTGCAGAGGTGAATGACCCTTCCTTTCTGGAACCTGGAATACATTTGGCTTACATTCAGTTCGAAGGCCTACTGCTCCAAAATGTTGAGGATTTATAGCTGAAACATTCTTAAAGATAGTATTATACTGACAACTTAATAATGTTGCTCCAAACTAGATCTCAGACAACTTTTATATTGGTGCATATTCGCAGATATTAATAGAATTGTTATAAAAGAGAGAAAGATTTAAATAAGCACATCGTTAGATGCTCCATAGATTCATTTGATAGAATTGAATGATTGCAGTGCTGAAAAAAACATTAAAAAATATCAGTTACTGGAGAGAAAATATGAAAAATTTTGCCTTGTAATATTACTGGCAGCTTTATGGATTTTGCCACTTTAAACTTGTAAGGAGAAAACCCACAAGATTTTTTTTTTTACCTGTTTGTGAATGTGCTCCACATTTACATAGTGATTTCTCCCCAAAGATGAAAGAATGCATGTACATTAATGTGACCTTCCTGCAAAATGACTTTACCTTTAAAGATGGATCATGTAAGGTAATGCTTGGATGCATACAATACATCAATATTTATTAAGCTGACAGAAAGTCAATTTCACCATAACTTGTTTTGTACTAGAAAGTAACAGTAAAAGATATGTCAGGATTTAAAAAGAAAGATGAAAAAGATGGACATTCAGTTCATACTTTCAGTAGATTTCATTATATCTTTTAATAGAAAACAAGTCTTGACAAACTTTAATGAATAAGTTGCACATTTTATATATATATATATATAATATATATATGTGTGTATATATATAGGTATATAGGTAGGATTCACTATTTAGAAGGAATTCGCCAACTTCCAACCTCAATGATATTATGAAGTCAAGCAGGTCAAGTGTTTTCAATAGCCAGATTTGACTGACGGGAATATGATTTCCGAAACTCCTAAAGTAATACTAGGAGCATGTGAAACCATATTATAGTCATTGCTACTAAAGAGGCATTTAGAAGGAATTGACAACAAAGGGCAGCCAAGATCTTCAGTCATGTGAGTAAATTACTTACAAGAATAAATGAAATAAATAATATTAGAGAAAAAAATATCATGGAAACATTCCTGAAGACAGCAAAAAATGTGCAAATTTATGTGTTAAGAATGGTAACCCAGGAATGAAGAAAACAGGACATTTTGTACTCCAAAAAACAAAAATACTATGTAGATTTGCAAAATTTTTACTACACTGAAATTAATGTGAGCTCAATGTATTTCTAGTAGCTCGATAGTTTTAATTAAACATGCATGTGTGTGGTGCAAAAAGAAGGATGACATAGCCATCAAATTATCTAGCATATTATACTAATGGGTTCCAAATGATGCAAAATACAATACTTAAACCTACTGCTTAGACTACAGTCACGTTATGAAGAAGTTAAAATTAAATAAGTGATAGTAAGAATTAGGCACTGAAATTCGGATCCCACTTTAACTGGTCCTAAAACTATAATCTGAAACGAATCATCTATGTCTGGTCTTGAAATACAAAATTTTTTCACAACTCAGACATTTTTGAATAGTTTGCTTCTAATGAGGAGAGTACCACAAACAGTTCACAGAGATCATGAGAGCTGAGCTTTGCCATACGATAACGTCTCAAAAACACCTTAGTAGGACACGGTCTTCCTGTGGATCCAGACACTCCCTACAGAGAAGAGAGAGAGCAGTCTTTCCCAGTTCACTATGATCAAGAATCTATAAATCTTTTATGGTTCACAGAGCATGGGCATCTTTAGATTTTGAGCTAATGTGATAAACACCATCACAAATATGCCATATCACAGCTGCTACTTGAAGTTTACCCTTTCAAGACTGCTCTTTTGGTGCTGACTTTTAAACTGCTTCCATACTAGTGATACATATGATTACTATTACATTAAACACAAATGATGCAATTGTAGGCCAAAACACAGTTCAGTGGAGTGACATCTGATTTACAGACAGACGATACGGGATGTATTAAAGGCGATAAATAGTGTGAAACTCACTGAACTCAATGGCATTTATACAAAAATCCTGCAAATATTTTTGTGGGAAGTGACAAATCCTCTGGCTTTTATGTCATTGCCAAAAAAGGGCCAAAACACAGTATTTTTTTTAAAAAATGAACAAAAAAGTGTTAATTATTGATACAATATTATAAAATTATATTAGGAATAATATCTCCCAGAAGAGGAAGGTCTAAAGGGGGAGCAGGAAAAAATATTCTGATGGAGTTTTTATGACAGTGCCCCACAAGAGAGACTAAGCTAATAGATGCAATCAGCTTTATTTTAGCAAAGACTTTGTTAAGTTGTCAAATACGAAACAGAACAGTCAAAGTTTATGTTGACTTGTTCATAAGCTTATTTGATGGAAACACTGGAGAAAGACACTAAATTCTTTTCACATTAAAATGAATGTAGCTAATATTAAGCTATAATAATTGCATAACATATTTGTGCTAGCAATTAAGTGCTGTGTAGCTGAACTTCTGGTTCCCCACTATAGTCGAGTAATAAAGGTAGACGCAACACTCCAGCATTTATTTGAGTTTTCATCTCCTACTTGTGATGCACTGAGGTTATGATCCTAAAACGTGCTCTTTAAAGTATATCTTTACTACAGCCTCCAATTTTCATTCTCTGGCTGAAGTTATTAAAACTCCATTATCCATGACTTATTACAAATATAGTATGAGTCCATATCAGTTTTCTTTATTTTCTCTTCATCTGATCTAAATACATCATGAAGACAACTGGGCACCACATGTATGCAAAGCTTTGCCCATAAGTGGACTGTTGGTTCTATTTCTCAGCAACCATTTTTAGGATTAAAGATATTAAACGTTTCTGATTAAATGACTTTGGCACAAAGCATAGGAACGTACTCATGAAATTTGCTGATGACCTTCTCATCAGTACAGAGAACGATTGGAATGTCTTACAGGAATAACTGGATGTTTCTGGGGACTGGAAAACAGTAATTGGATGAAAATCATCAATAGCACAGATTGACTGAAATACTTAGAGACCGAAAAGAAACAATAAAAATATCCGTGCATTTATTAGTTAATTGCAAGATAGCTGTGATCCACTAGCATAACACAACTGCAGAGAATAGTAAGCATTAATCTGGATGCATCACATAAGGTATTTTTAGCACAGTTCAACAGGGCTCTGTAAAACCAGCTCTAGAAGTTTAAGAATTATTACTTCAGACTAGATCTAGTATGGAAATGATACTTCATTGAGGAGAGAATTAAAGAGCTTATTTTACATAAAGAAATTAAAAGAGTTTGGCTTCTTTAGTCAGGTAACAGACAGGCTTGTATGAAATATCATTGTTTTCTGTAAATACTTGTAGTAGATAAAAGCAAGTAAAGGAAAAAATCTAGTCTGGCTTGTGACTTTCCCCAGTGTTTTGAATTGAAACCCTATTCATGTGTTTGGTAGTAAATAAAATGCCTATATGCGGGCAGCCTATTCGGTTATTCTGCATCTGTGCTAACACTCGAATTATGCCCAAGCGTTGTTTAGGAGAGTATTATCCAGGTCGGGCCAAAACTGTGCTAGTTCCATGCTAGCAATTTAATATTATAGACAGTCAAACATCAGTGTCCAGGCCCGAGCTTTGACTCCATCTATTGTACTAATGCAGATGCAATGAGTAGAGACAGTAAGATTTGTAGCTAACACTGCAACACAGAAAGGACATGTAAGTGCGTCAGTGACCTTCTCAGTACAGGTACTGTAAGGTAACAAACACCACACGTCTGTTAAGAAACTCTTATAAAATCTTTCAGTTAAACCTTTTCAGTCACAGAACTTCCACGCACTAAAATAATAGCAAAACAAGCTAAACCATATAGCGTTTGCATATATAAACCACCAAAATTATGGATCCATACTTTCAAAATACCTTTAGCTGACTCATGAGTGGCTTACAACCAAATGAAAGGATTTTTTTAAAAGTATAGAAGATTTTTTTATCTTATTTTTAGTAACTTAGACTAGCTAAAGTAAGAATCTGACAGATTTGTAATTTTCAAATTAAAGCCAAGTTTGACATCAGTTTTCCCTGAAAGGGCAGAAATCATTTTCAGCAAAACTATAGGTATGTGAAAAAATCATTTCAGGAAAACTTCTTGTTGTTGTTGTTAGCACTGTTAAAAAAATGATTTAGTTAAAAAGAAAAAAAATAAACAAATAAATGCAAAGCTTTGTTTTCATCCACTTCTCCTGTAACTTTCTTCTATTACTTTTAGCAGCAGAAATACATCTACTTTCTAGATGTCACATCGACTTAAAGATTGTGGAAGTCAAAAATTGCTAGCTACCGGGTGACCAAGAGCAAAAAAGTATTCTAGGTTAGCCAAATCACCTAAAGGATCCTTCTGTATGGAATAATTCAGAGATTATAAACGTTTACAAGTATATATGTGTTTATATTTGTACATACCCCACACACTTTGCATACAAATGAATCATCTTAGACAGAAAATTCTCATAGTTTTATACAAGGAACTAAGCATTACCATTTTTTACTGTCTTTCTTTCCTTTTAAAAAAGTGCTACAATATGCCACACAGACATAGTTTATACAGATGTTTAGCAAAGAAAATACTTCACTACTGCATTACTTTCAAATAGCATCTGTGATCTCCAGCCATTACATGCAGGTTTCCTGGATGCATTACATATTCATTTGACCTGTGTGCTCTTCAGTACTTCAAGTTTATCATGTGTAGTTTCTTTTGTTAGTTAAAATAATGTGGGGTATGTGCTATTTCACATTTGGTGATGGAAATTTACTGTGACTGTCCCTAATTCTAGGGCCTGTTTAGGGAATATCTCTTCAAAATTACTTCCCTAACATTTTAGGAGTGGTATTGGGGAAAGTATGAGTGTTTCTATATATGGACAATATAGCTTATCAAAGGCTTCCAGACTGATAGAAAAAACTGACCTTCTTCGCAGAAGTCTTTACTGAAGAAAAACCTTTTCTTCACTTTTGCTCATGGAATAGAATATTATTAACAATAAGAGTATTATCTTTGGTAGAAGAAGTAATATTATTAAGTTGACTTTCATAAATGTGAATGCTAATTATAGCTGTTAATCCAATGGGACACATTTCAGAGGTGTGGATAATCACCACATATTTCACCTCTCTGTGAATACACAATGAAGCATCAGAGCCTTATTTCTAAGCTTATCAACTTCTGTCAAGAGATTTTCCTTACATCAAGCATTGATCAAGCTAAACTTAAGTTTACTGTGCTGTAGATGGCTTTGAAGTGCTGATATTTATCATTTAAAATGTATCTTTGCGGAGATGTCTATTACAGTGTATACAAAGAAAGGAAGGGAATATTGCCAACTTGCATAATATATTTGCAGAAAGTTTTTATGCTCTTGTATATTAATTTAAATCTGGAGATTGGGAAAGAGTAGAGCATAAGGAAGTATGGAGATAATTGTAATTAGCACTTTCCATACTTGTTTTCCTTTATAACAAAGAACTGCTGTTAATAAACTAGAAAATACTTGTGCTATTGGGTTCTCTCCTAGAACAGCGTGTGGGCAAGAGCTGATATGCACACATGTACACAGATACAAGGGAATACTTCACTTTAAAGAGAAAGTCTTCATTAGTTTATGCAAGTTTTATCCATTGTAAACAGATAAATGTTATCCTAGTATCCATTCCATAGCTGGAGCTATCTCTGAAGCACACACATATGAGTGGATGTATGTATGTCTCCGTGTATGTGTGTGCGTGTTTCTACTTCCATGGACAGACTAGCAAATTATTCATTCAACCATGAGATATTTAAGGTGAATCTATTTTAGTCTCTGTGCCACATTTCTGTCACAGTAATTTCTGCTTGTTCATTTACTGAATAAAATATATAAAAATTATATATGCCAACATGCTATGTTGGATCGTTATCTTATTTATGATGAAATAAATAAGAATAAAAGCAATTTTTCAGTATTTTCCTGTGCTACATGTGTAATCGCATCTTTCTTTTTTTTTTTTACATTATTCACTTTACTGTAGATTTCAGTATTATATTCAGTATAAATCAAAAACTTCAAGTACTCAAAAATTCCAGTCAATATTTCATTAATACCCACAACTCCTCCTTTCCTCAAATGCCATAAATCTTTTGGAAGAAAATAGGAGAACGATCCTTCAGTTTTTAGGAGGATACTGTGATATGTTAGGCTCATTTCTCACAGAACAGAGAGACCTTCTGCTTTCACTAACTCCAGTAGTAATCAGGAGCACTATGGCTTGCAGGAATCAATGCTGTTGCTGCAGTGCTCATTAAAAACCTGCTCAGTGCAACACTGTGCACTAGGTAGTCTTACAACTCTTAGGATAGATAAGTGGTCAAAATAGTCTTCAATGCATCTGTTGTCAGATTGGGGCCTCGTACGTTACCCTTCATAAGATTTTCTAGCCCCACGCCTGTCACTATCCTGATGAACAGTGACGTCCTCACTAAAGACATTTCTGGTACTTGGTTCTTGTTAGGTTCCCCTTATATTGCAGCTACTGTTATTCTTACAGTCCGGCTCGTCCGTTAGGGAGAAATGCCAAGGTAACTGTGAGGAATATAAGGTATATAACTGGGAGGCCGCATTTTCCAGTTTGACCATAACACAATGGTCTGCAGTGGTGAGGAAGGACATCTTGTAACTTTGAGGAAGGATTCATCTGATCAAATGTACATCTGAGCTGAAAACCTTTACAGACAATGAAGAGAAACGGGCCCTTCCAGGAAATGACTCATCTCAAAGGCAGAGACTCCCATAAGCTGTTTAGTGACATTTGAGGTGATCTGCGATATCTCACCCAGCCTTCTGCTGCTGTGCCAGAAGGGCACAAGTCCATCACAGATCCTAGAATATCCTATTCTTTTTTTCCAGTGTCAGGAAAGCTGTTTTAAACATCTGTGAGCCTCCAGATTTTGGAAATCTTTGAGCACCTCAAATGACATAAAGTCCTTGTATTTAGGCAACAAAATTGAGTTCTAGATGTCTATGTTAGAAGAAGATATGTGGTCCCCTAGAAAAGCCTATTTTTTCCTTCAGCAAAGATATTCAAGGGTAACTAGATCATACACAGATGTCTATAATTAAGTGAGATGAATGCTACTTTCAGGGATAGTCAGATACTGCTTTGAAAAATTCTGACCAAAAAAGGTGTAGGAGCACCTCCATTATTAATGTTTCATCTTGGCTACACCTACATGCTGCAGAATGAAATTGCAGAACCTCCAGGTCATTATATTGGGGAAATCATGGGGTATTTGAATAAACTGGTTTGGGGGTAATTTGCTTCTGAGATGGTATAGTTTTATGCTAAGGATAGGGTAAGACATGTAACTACTGTATTTTTTTTTTTAAGGGCTTCATTATGAGAACTGTATTTGCAGACATGCAAGAATGGATTAAATGTTTTATTAACAATAATAAAGCTAGAAAAAATTAAATCAGAAAATCCCTTCTTGTTTTTCCCCCCTTCCTTCCCTTCTTTAATTTAACTGCAAATCAGCAGCAAATACAATGCTTCTCATTGTTCCTGTGAATCAATACTGTATTTAATACAATTCTGTTGATGTAATAAGACTATCTGACTGCCCAGCAACAAATAATACAGTCAGGAGGAAAAAAAAGGAATTAATTCAAATAGTCCCAGTTGATGGGGCTAATTATTGTGCTTGTAGATAATAGAGGAATTTTTGATTTTCTACTATTTTAAAAATAATATAATAATAGATAAAGGGCTCCTGATGTCTATAAAAACAGTAGAGGGTGGCCTGGAATGATACGTTTATCAAGTCTGTGTGTGCAGCTCTGCAATACGGAAATCCATAATACACACACTTTAGAAACTGAAGCATGCCAGCTGAGCACTGTAATGGAGTTCCACAATCTGTATTATGTTTTTTGATATAATTTCATGTTACAAAGTTTGAATGGCAGAGTAGTTTACTCGATAGGTCATTCCTGCTCCATGAAATGTTGCTGGGGCTGCAACAGATTTTCTAATAGAGTTTCTAAGCTAGCTTTAAAAGTAGTGCGGCTGATGCTTGGCAGAGGAGTTTCTGGAGCTTCAGTACTGTTCTACTTAATCCACAAGTACAGAATCAGGGGACTTTCAGAAGAAATTTCCAAAGCCCATTTACTTTTTTTTTGGACTTTATGGAATGCAGGCCTCTGTAAATAAAGACTATAACATCAATTCTTGGATGTTATCCTGGGATTTCTAATGAATTTCTTGTTTGTTACTATATTCTGTCCTGCCAATCACAGTCCAGAATGAGCAAGTTTATATATTTATGTAAATCTAAGCACGCAATGTGCAATTAAAATTCATGAAAAAAAATATTCTATTCAATCAATAATACCTTACTTTATGAGAATCCACATGACAAGGTAAAGTGCTGAAATGCCCCTTGAATGGTAAAACAAATTTTTTTCACAGAGAGGCAGTACCTTAGAGGATAATAGCTCTGTTAACAAAAAAAGGAAAGATAATTAAAATCTTTATAAAGACTATGACAGCCAGCTATATTCACTAGGGATTATAAAAGACCACAGAAGATAAGAATGAGAAAATCATAAGTTCATTTATAAAAATAAAGTAGAAACTTTAGGGGGAAAAAAGACAACATTCTAACCTTTACATAAATGCACAGATGTACTAACAAAAAACCCTAAACTTTAAGCAAAATTTTTGATGTGTAAACATAACACTCACCATGTAGCATTTACTGAGAAAAATCAGAATGGTGAGATACAGTGCGGATCACAGATTATTGCGCTTTAATTTCTAAATGAGCTTAGACATCTGTGAAATTAAAACCTCAGGGCCGACAATTTATGTGACACTATGTTGAGAAAGGAACAAAGCTTTGAGATGCAAATTCCAGCTTTACATTGCGTCAGAGCAGGTAACCTTGCAAACAACCTTCACACAGACCAGTCCTCTCCACTCTGACTGATGTCTCCCATATGTATCTATTTCTCCTCTCTGTTTTCCAATCAACTTGACAGCAATTCCCAGTTCATTTTCTAAAGAGACTGATAAAAGCCAGGCTGGACCTGTACCTGTTATTAACCTCTCTTGTAACATTATTACTTATTTTTCTCCTTTGAGATAAGCAGTTACATTGCACTTGCTGATCTTTGCATGTGATATGTTATTACATAAAAACAGTACTGCAAATGTCAGCCTATTACTGGGTCATTACAGTCAGGTCATGATATTTGAAAATTTGATGTTCTTAACCTTTTCAGGAGTTAACCAATATATATTACAGGTTTATTTTTCTTTGTTTTTTGTCACTGTTTTTATTTTTGCTGAGGACAATATTTATTCAGGAATACAAGGACATATATATTGCACTAGAAATAATGCCGTGAAAATGTGTATGTTATACTGAATAAACTATGACTTAATCATCAACAATATTTACGTAATTATTTTTGCTGGCCAGTTTGATATTCCCCCTTTATTTTGAAGGAATAACTTGGATCTGTATGTATCCACAAAGAATTATTCCAATCTTTTCCATATATATATTCCACAAATATGAACTCTATAAATACAAATGCTGCTGTTTTTTCTATAAGCAAGTAGGGCTTTCCTGCCTATCAGTCTCATAATTTGCATCTTATCAGTTGTGTACACCTTTATATTTGTTATGAAACAGTACTAAAGAAGATTTTTAAAAAATCAATGTAATGTATATACGAAAATAGGCCAGAATGCTATTTTACAGATATGAATTAACTGCAAATCTCAGCTACTGTCTGAAATTGATAGTATATCGGGGAGGCATGCTAAGATGCCCAAAACTGTGGTACCTTCTTATACAGCCTCAGTCCCAAAAGATGACTACCTCAAAAGTTCAGTGGTTTTTGCAAGACTAACACCACTTT
The DNA here is from genome assembly GCF_028389875.1 of Rhea pennata. Taxonomy (NCBI): domain Eukaryota; kingdom Metazoa; phylum Chordata; class Aves; order Rheiformes; family Rheidae; genus Rhea; species Rhea pennata. Next base: position 163,111,314 of record NC_084663.1, read on the forward strand.
GTGCCGACAGCTGGAAAAAAAAAGGGGGGGGGTCAAATAGTTGCCATGTTTGTCTTGAAATGGTATCAAAATTATTCTGGGAAGCCATTCAGAACAGAGAGTTTATGAACTCAGACTCTATCTTATACTCAGATACTGAAAGTCAGATTCTCTAAATGAATTACTCCAGGAATGTATTTTAATTTCTTGATCATATACCATAGGAGTCTACGATTTCTGCAGATAACATATTAGTATGAGTTATCAGGTGCCTTTTTTAAGGCATCACATTGAAATAAATCTCATATATACCATATATAGAAACCATATATAGAAAATAAAAGTTTTCTAAATGTATACCTTAAATTTATTAGTAAACATTTTTATGTATTCATTCAATAAATTAATGAAAAAAGGTCATTTAGAAAATGTTCTGTGAGAACCTTGCTAGCATAATCATTTTAGGAAGTTTCTGAAGAATCCTATACATATTTTTGTTTTGCTCCTTTTTTATAGATGCTTTTATGGATGAGTAATACCAATAGCATGCTGGCCATCTGCTGTCCAGCTTTAAGAACTAAATTGTCATTCTTTATCTAAGAAGATATCACTCTTTTTCTGATATATTACTAATCATGGACAAATGCTCTTTAAAACATAAAACAACTCCCAGAAGTGAGTTACTAGGCTCACTAGTCACCAGAGTGAATGGGTACAATGTGATAAACTAATTTTGAGTATGAATATTTTTATTGGGAAGCTTTTATTTCATGTCTGCGCAATAGGCTCTTGTCTCAATTGCTGGATGTGACAGAAACAACCAGGAGTAGTTGGAGCTATTAAGGATCTCCATCAGATGGTCATTCATCTGGTAAAATATAGTATTTCCTCAGTGGATTAGGATGGACAAGTTTTCTTCAAAATGCATGCAGTATGGCTGTTCAAGGAAGGCAGACGATGCTTGTTTTTCTAGGGCAGTTTCTGTAGTAAGCTTCTTTTGCCTTTCATTATTATGTTACTCTTATCACTGATATTTGAACTGTTTTCCTTCTTTAAGAAATCATCATCTTTTTTTGCATTGATCTTGTACCTTTATGCTCCCAAGGATCGTATAGTTTACTGGTGGCTTGCTCCCACGTCATCTATGAAAGCTTTTAGACCTTTCAATTTTCGTTAAAGACAGTCTCAGTTTTTACTTGACCTTTACTAGGATAAAGCTGCATAACCTGCCTTACTTTTGAAGTTAGTGTTTCTCCAGAGTTTTGACCCTTCCTTCAGGGAAATATTTTCCTGCCACACTTGAGAGAGAAATTGTTTAAATGAACTTTTTAATAACTTTTTACACAGTATCTAATTGTGGAGTAGCCTAGCAGGCAGCCTCAGCAGGTGCATTTCTATCAAAAATAATTTCACTGTATCTTCTATATAATTGAATTGACTAAATCCTGCTGCATCATGATGTTTTCTCTCATTATAATGACAGCTGTGATATATTGCAATGTAGTTGCTTGAGTAGAAGAAAAAGTAGGAAAAAGTGAGAAGAAAACTATTCATTTCAACCATAGTTCCTCAAACCAAACAGCTAAGAGGAAAAAAAAATAGAAAATCATTAACCACAAGGCAAATGGGAAATAATGCAGAATATTAAATATTTTTGTTAAAAAAGAACCTGGACTGTTTTTGGAACATTCAGCATAGTAGAAGTCAAAAAATTCTTTTAAAGTTACTACCTGCCCTCAAAATATTATTCCTTGTGGGAACAGAAAAAATATTAATGCGTTAAAGAAATTCAGAGTGTTCTTCAGTTTCTCAGCACTGGAATGAGCTCTGAAGTTCTGTCTGGTGATGCAAATGTGTTTTTCTTTCACATTTCTCACCAGGAACACCCATTTCAAAATATTTATTTAATATAAGCAGAAAATATTGTATGAATAATTTGAGTGTCATACTGCAAATGCAACTTGTAACTATTCAGAAAGTGTCCTAAGAATAACTTGCTTTTTAAAGATGGAAGCTTATTCATTAAAAAAACCCAATTAATAAAGTAACTGTTGCTACATCTATTTTCAAAAAAGTACAAGTGATTTATCATCACTAAGAAAAGTGACTGATGAATTAAATCAGTTCTTTGTAGTAACGACATCATAAATAGCTTTTGTACGGCATTACACTGCATTCAGATTTTTAATAACCAAAAATATCCTTCCTAAAATAGGAGTTATTACACTACTGTAATGGTAAATTGCCACTCTGAGTATTACTTTCTCTGTGAGCACATGACCCCCAGAAGTGGCACAAGATGTATTTAGTTGCCCACATCCAGACACTATGTGTTAGCACAACATGATTTTCTTGGGACAACCAGATCAAGGCCCCACATTTAAATTCCTGATTGAAAGCGTCCACTATCTGAAACTGAGTCTTACTTGTGCCATCACTTAATCAATTACTTGATTGAAAACTGATCATAGCTTCAAAAACCATGAAATCTGACTAATATTTCTTAGAATTCACTGAAAAGAAAATTAGAGTGCTATGAAAAAAGGAAGGGGGATTTATTTCAAAGTATCCTTTTAATGAAGGAAACATATTAAGAACAGTATTCTCAAAGGTTTTAAGAAAATTTTATGAAGTATTTAGCCATTTTTTTCCAAGCAGATATGATGTTTTCACAGATTTGGGGAAGAACACTGCATAGGAATCAATGCAAACTTCAGGGTGCACTGCACGACATCCTTGTTATCATTTCTTATAGACAGAAGAATTTATAAAAGGACAAGAATTTAAAAGATTCCACATCATTGCTTACCCTAGCAGATATACTTCTCCCTTCATATATATGTATTTCTTTTTGTTTGATTTATTTGATTTATACATTGACTAGTTGTAGATGAAGAAGCAGAAGTTTAGTGCACTCAAAAACCAGAAAAAATGCCATTTAAAGCATTTAATTAATAAACCTATTTCAATAAAGTTTTGGTACAAACCTTATCATTATGTATAAAATGTACTGTAATCAGAAAACATGTATCATAATTTTAAAATTGTTTCCTGATGTCGGACAGAATGTTAATATAAAAGCAAATAAGCTAATAGATTCTGAGACTTTTCTGACAAGTGCTATTATTGTTGAATCTTGTAAAGAGTACTATCATTCTTCCTCCATCTTCAGCTTTGACTTCTCTTGCTATCTCTAATTCCAGCTTTTCCCACAAGTAAATCAAAATAATTTGTCTGAATTATCAGAATAATTTATATTAATTCCTTAGCATTGCATATTAAATAATCTTGACTAAAAGGGAACATTTATCTAAAGGTAGCATTTTATTCCTACTATTTCTACATCTAATTTTGATTGTTACAGAATAAAGGCATTATCTGAAATACATCTGCTAGTATTATATAATCTTGGATATGTATGTTCATTTATCACTTTTTTGAAAAATATAGTAGTGCTCATATTTGAAACATGCCTTTGCTCAAGTTGTAATCAGTGTCAAGTTCAGTATCCACCTTGCATGAAAACCTCGGACTTCACTCAGCAGTAAAAGTTTTTCTATCCCGAGCTTTATCCATGACCAAGAAGTTTTTTTTATCCAAGAAGTTAGAGGATTATGAAAATTGATTTGTCCCTAGAGGACCTAAAAGCTCTGTGATCTTAAACTGGAAATGAATTTATTCATTAGAATAGATACCAAGAGTGTCATCTTTCAGCTTCACCTAACCTCTCAGACCACGAGGATGTCATCAGATGCTAAGGTCTACAATGAAGATGTCTACATTTGCTTTTATTTGTTTCATTGGGAAGCCTTTCGATGAATAAGACAAAGAAGTTATCTAGGGAACAGCACAAAATTATAGATTTTTCTTCTCTAACACCTGTTTTAGCCAGGTGAACTATTAGGCCTTGCATTTCTTGACTTCTCTTTGGTGCCTTCTTCCTACCATTTTTGGTTGCGCAGTGGCATGGCTTTAACAGAAAGGCACCACACACCCATCTGTAGCTGTAGTCTGTAGCTTGGCTACTGCCGGACTCTCAGGAGAATGTGCATTTAAGCCCCCTGAGGATAAGAAGAAAGTTCCCAATATTCCTGTCCTCAAGCTACTCCACCACTCAAGTAATAACTGTTTATTGAGAAAATTTTGGTATGTCACTATACGTTGTAACTCCTAAAATGCAAATTACATCTTAAAACATGAGACACTGATGAAACTCCCAGAGCGGAGATAAGAGCAAGCTGATCTTTGTGACCCTATCAACCTATCTGAACAGCTGATGTGCCATTTGTTTTCACATTTTGCCACAGGCCAGATGTGCTTTGATATACAACATGTTTGAACAGTTAATTAATATTTAAAAGTGCCATTCTGGCATATTCTGTGCAAACGTAGAGTTGGAATACACAACATTCTGTGCATCAGTAGTACCTGTCAAATATAACTTAAAAATCCCACAAAATCCAGCCCACTGGTTCATGTCAGTAAATTGGCTATGAAGCCTGTATTTTTGTATATGATGCAAATACTTCATGTCTATACAGAGAATTCTGTTTGATCTTTGTGGTTTTATTGTTGAAGAAAACACAAAATTGTTCCATTATTTTTGCTCTTTCTTCTTTCAGAAAACAAAGAACCCATAGATATATTTTCAAATATTTAAAATACACCGCAAACATTTTTATTGGTACAAAACAAATTATTTTCAATTAACAACCGTTGAAAAAATATCAGTTACATCTATCTTTGTTTGTATAAGAAAAGTTTATTTTTCAAAATTAAAAGCCATTTATAGCTGTTTTTTAAAATAGTTATAAAGCCTCAATTATATATAATTTCAAACATTAAACAATCTTCCATTGAGGCAAAAGACAACGTAGTAATAATTCAGCTTTATAGAAAGGTAACCAAAATTACAGCTCTTTTAGTTCTGAAATAGTACTCTATTCAAATAAATGTTTAGAATTGTCTAAGAATTGTCTAAATATCTAAGAATTATGTTTTCAGTAAGCTATAGCTACATGAGCAATTTCTAAAGGTGTTTGACCCAAGGGTACTCTTTTTTTCTAAGGTGTTTGTCAGAAATATTCTTGCTAACAATGTTATTAATACTTATTGAGAAATTAAATTAAATTCCACTTTATCTTAGTGTTACCATAAAAATTGTGTCATCTGCAATGATTTCTGTCAAGCTCTTTGGTTGCAGACAAAATTTACAAAAGAGAATTGTTCAGCTGCCACATTCCAAAACAGATTAGCCTTTAATCATAGCTGCAGATTTTAGAAGCACAGAGAATCAAGGACTAGACACGATCTTCTCTAAATCTGAATCTGATACTGTTTTTATCTGAAGGGCACAATATAACGGCAGGCAAGGCCGCCATGCTCAGGGGTTAGTTTCCATTCAGTCTGTACCAGTTCTTTGGGTTTTAACAGTTCATTAATGGCTGAATATGGATGTTCAATAACATGTTAACTTTTATAACCAACATCTTCAGGAGCTTTTCTGCAACACTGGATATAATACAGCAACAATCAAAGAAGATCAGCCATAACATTTCCTTTTATTTAACTGGCAAACTTTGAATATCACAGAGACATTCCTCTTTTCTCACTTGCTTTCTCAGGTAGTTATATACAAAATTTCAGAATATATCATTAAGATTTGCATTACTATATGCATATGCATAATCACAGGATAAATTTAAGAGGAGTTGGGCAAATTTAACATTTTCATCCAAAGCTACTAATTAATAACAAAAATCTGAAAGATAAAGCATCTAATAGTTTTTAATTCAATTAGGACAGTATGTGGAATTGTACATGTGGAAAATCTACTTTGTAATGAACAGATCAGCAGCATGGGAAATGGGGAGTGGTTTGACTATTTGTTTTAGTCGTAAACTCCTCTCTCTTATTCAGATCATGGACATTGACATTATAGCTGAATGGAAGCTTAATAGTATCACAACTGAATAGTTTTGTAGGCTAAATATTTTCTGCAGAGCCTACACAAAGGTGTTGACAAAGCAAGGTGAACAGAAAATAAATATGAGTTCAAGATTATAATAAACAGTGGTATTTTAACAACTAATCCTAATAACAAGCCTATATTTTTCTAAAGTATTAAATGGTAAATTGTAATACATATCATACTTTGCAAAAATAATGAATGGAAAGTAGTGATACATACTACATTTTGCAGGAGACAAACTGAAGTTAATCATTTAATTTGTCCTATATCACATATAGTATATATAGGAGGTGATGAAGACAACTTGTATGTTTTCAAGTTACATACTAAAAATCTGTCTTTCTCTTGAAATGTTAAATAGGTCAGAAGAATTGTTCTTTAAAATTGCTTATTTATGTCTACAGATTACAAAGAGAGTTGAGGGTGATTCACTTAAAATGTAGATATCTATATTGCAAGCATTAGCTCAGAGATATTAAATTATAATCTATTTTCTTAGGCAGTGTGTTTTATTTAGTCAAAGGTTTCCATCTTATTTTGATTTAACTGTCCAGTTAACAGTCATATATTCCTTGAGCAGATCTTGAAACCATATATGTATCCTCCTTGTCACAATTTCAGTACTTTTCAAAGACCTGCTTGAAGCTGATCATCTGGTTTATAGTTCTGTAAAATGTACTGAAAAATATACTGTTGAGTTTTTCCCAAGGGTATTTCAACAACAGTTTTTCCTACCCAAAATATATTGTATCCTATCAACTTTGTGTGACTTCCATTTTTAATAAAGAACCAGCAATGCACTGTACATAATGGTCAGCAGTAACTTATGTGGATACATTAGAAATCACACGCACTTTCTGACTTTCAGAGATACAGTCAGTTATATTATCATTCATTTATCTCTAATTAAATAGCTGATAAAGCCTCTGCTGTGACTTTTCATTAATCATCAAGCCAGGATTTAAAATAATCTTTTTTTAGGATGCAGCGGAGATCCTTCCAATCATACTTTTTTTTTTAAGTAATGGATTTGTCATTGTTCTTTAAAACTCACAGGCAATTTTTGCGTTGTCAAAATAAGCTTCACATCCTGCATTACCTATTACTTGTTTGTCTTGTTTATTAATTTTGTTCAGATTCATTCAGATTTGTTCATAATACAGCTTATATCAATTCATATTTTGAAATTTGTATCTCTTACTTTTTTTTTAATGAGGAAGGAAAGGGCTACTAGTAACATACATTCAGCCTCTTTCTGAGTTTTTTTTTTTTTTTTTCCCCCCTCAATTGGAAAACTTCCAACAAGAAATGAGGGCAATATTTTTCCCCGAGAAAAGAGAAAAAAACATATATTGCCAATGCATACACATATGTAGACATATCCACTCTGAGGGAGCTATACATCTGGATGAGATGATACAAACAGCATCAATAAAAAAAATTCTCTTAAATAATGCAGCTCTATTTTCCTACTCACTCAAGGAGCTTTAGGTACAAAAAGGCTCTCAACTGTAAATAAGAAAAAGATACATTGCAGCTTTTGATAGAAATTACTAATACAGGAAGAGATTAAAATTGGATCTATTATTATTAATCTATTCTAATTAAAAATGAGTGGAAGACCAGTCCCATTTTCTATGGCATCACTTTGAATATGCTTCATCTGAGCAAATATAATCATGTTTGCTCAAAGTAGACGGTTCTGAGACAGCCACCTTTATAGTTCCTAGACGTAAATAAGTATTGCTAGAGCACAATTCATTCTTATATAGATGTCTGAACTAAGTCCCAGGAGTTAATGATTCTGCAGCAGGGTGAGGCAAAGCTGAGGAAGGCTGGTGTATACGAAATAGTAGACCAGGGACGTGTTTGCAGATTCTTGTTGCATTAGAGCTTCTATAGCAGTCACTTGCAAATTTGTAACTTAGTCTAAAACATGTCCTAGGTTCTATTTGTATAACAAACTCTGCTCTATGAAGCATCCTCAGAAAACCTGAAATACATTTATATATATATAAAAATATATGAAATATTTATATACAGAGATATATAAATTATATAATTATAATTATAACATGTAATTATATACTTATATATAAGAATACATAATATATATAAATATAAATATAATAATATACATAATACACTACTGTGACAAGATTACCTCCGATTTTATCAAGAAATGTGCAATAGGTAAATGCTAGGCACCATGCAGAGCTCAGCCAGAGATCATTTCTCTGTGTATGTCTTCACTTTTCCAATATCGCCATTGTTAAATATAATACAAAGTTGTTTCATATTAAATTTTAGTTAAACTGTTAATTTAATGTGAAAAAAACTATCAAGACAGTTTAGACAAAGATTCTGAAGAGGTCAGACCAGACAATTTACAATATGCATCTAGTATGTCAGGAAAACCTATGAGAGATATGGGCGGATGGACCCTTAAAATTGAAAAGGAAAATACAATAACCTTTGTTCCTCTGTCACCAGACACATGCTGGACATATGACTTTGGGAGATACCCACCCACACTTTAACGTGGTAGTCAGACACCGTGAAGCTCAACTGATCATGGATTTTAAAGAGAGATCTTATTTAAGGAATACAGGCTGAACAGTGTAGAAGCCACTAATTGTGATGAACTTCCCATTCCAAAGAACATGAACCACTTTAACTTCTCATATTATGGATGAGTTTAGTCTGTTGTAAAGCAAAGAACTAATCTTTTAATTTATTGTAGCCAATGAATTCTACCTGCATTATTGTTTATCCTTTTTTCTGTCAAGAGCAAGTGCTCCCAATAATCTTTTGAGATGTGAAAAATAATAAAGATCCCTATTAAAAGTAGTATGAAATGTAGTATGAAAAAATGAACAAACTGATTTAGGTAAAATGCAAGACAAAAAATGATGCTGGGTATATCTTTGATACCCTTCCTTTCATTCCATACCTCACCACATTTTGCAATATCAATAGTTAAAGAATAAATGGGTAAATCTAAGCACTCACTAGTGTTACTATTATAGTAGATTAAAATGACAGATTGAATTTATTTTCAAAACATTGTAAACCAGACCTGTGACTGCTATAAAGAAATTCATATGAATTAATTTTGTAATAGACATGTACCGAAAAAAAAAAATCACAGGATGAGTTATTTCTAGCCATTAAAGTAAATGTGCTGGTAATTGTTTTAAACAATGTTTTCACTGTCATTTTTCCTCCTAACATTTTTATAATGTTTAATATTTTCATAATATGTGCTTTTCCTCCCCAAAACCCCATAGTTTTCCAGCTCTAAAATCTCTAACATGCTTCCTGAATTAGCTCATTTTCTCTCTTAGGTCAGCTGAGATCACTTCAGCCCACCTACCTGGCTGGGCTACTTTGAATATGAGGTACTGCAAAAGCCTTACCTATCTTACTAGCTATGCTTATATTGCTAAATGAAACAGGGACACGGCCCAAACGTAATCAGGCCATGTCCATGCTATATACTGCTTGAGCCTTGCATAGGATCCTTGATCCTATGTGTCCCTGTTGGATTTATTACATAATCATGACTTTCTCTCAATTGACAGAAATAATTTGAAGGCTGTGTTGAAGCCTATCAGCATAGCTTTTTCATAGCAAGAAGCACAATATGCACGAGCACTTGTAGGGACATTTCAAGGTGCAAAACCTGCTGGCATAGGATTAAACAACAGAGTAGGATGAAGTGAGGGCTCCCGGCCAGTCTTTCCAGTCTTGCCTGTGCTATCTACTGCTTACATGGCCTATGAGCCTTATGGATTTCTTTCCAGCCCTATTTTAGCAATATTGATATACTTTCTGAATGCATATTATTTCAGAGTTTGTATGTGTGTTTAGGGAATATAACCTATGGTTCTTTCTTCTAAGATGTTCCAGGTTTTTTTCTCCAGATCGAAAGATCACTTGCAAGATAAACCGTCTGCCCTATGGGAGAAGAGGTGAGGAGGATGCTTGAAAACACATAGGAAGACTGTTAGCAGCTGTCAGTAATCCCACTGATTTGCACCTTCTTTGAAAGTAGATGGCTTTAAAATGAGCTTAAAGTCTGCATAGAAGATAAGCTCTTAACTCATCATTCATGCAGGTAAAAAACAACCAGGTCAACTTCCTGACTCGCAAGACAACAGATCCACTTTAGATCTCCCCACTCAAAAGATCACTTACACACTTTCAGATAGAAATTAAGAAAAAGTAGTAAAATACATAAATAGACAGAATCTATGATAATATCACACTAAAGATTGTCTGTGCTAACTTCATATCTAAATTACATTTTGCAAGAGCATCTAAGTCCCAAATAAAGCTCATCTAGTACTGCTAATGCACCAAAAAACCTGAACCATCTTTTCCATACCTGAATGCAAGTCACTTCTACTACTAAGTATAATTTTTAATACGTAATGGTTTATGTGAGCCTCTGTAGTTTAATCAAAATAAATCTCACAACTAAAAACTCACTGCTTTTTTTGAGTAAGCTAAGATAAACCAAGTTAAATACTTCTGTAAATCTCCTGGAAGCATGATGGTTACTGACTTTCATTGCTTTTTCAAAAAAAGACATTAATGGTGGTGTATTTTTACTAAAATCTGTAAGGGATATATCCAAACTTTAAATACAAATTTGTAATCCTAAAATTTCGCTGGCTTATCTTGTTCATCTACCACACTCTTCCGTGCCAAAATAGCCACTGGCAACTGTTGAGCAAGTGAAGTCAACTTGTAGAATTGAAGCAGAGTATGCTGTGAAATCATACTAGTGAACACATCATTTAATGCTGGCATTTGCACCATTAGGTGCATGAGTTTTGCATGTAATTTAAACAAAATCGTCGCCATTGCACAGGTGGACAGAAATGTATGCCAAGATTTATGATGCATTTAATCTCAGCAGTTCTTTCTTCTTTCCAGTTTTTGCTTATTCTATTTCTATTTTCCAGTTTTTGAGGGCTAATATATCTCATTAACTTAACTGTAATGTAAAAAAAGATTCAGTCTGATGAAAAAAATAAATTTCTCTAATTTCATCTTGCACAGTATATCTGGCTTATTAATAGGTGAGCAGTTATTACAAGATATATGCTCATCATTTATTCAGGAACTTATAAATGTGTATGAATTAAGAAGGAAGGAAGGGAGATAATTTCCATTTCCACATTTTCAATATAGATAATACTTTATCAGATTTTATAAATCTAAACTGTTCCACATTTTGTTTCTGCTCAGATGTTCATCTTTTTCTTGGAATTAAATTTTTATTTATATATGAGCCTCCAAGGAAGTTTTGTTAACTTAAAAAAAATGATTGCTATATGCCTTCATAAACAGAACTAGTCAAACTTTTATTTGCTTTTATTAGTTTTCTGCATCAATACAGAGAAGATTATTTTTGAAAAGTACAGCTTCATACAGCCAAAGAAACCCAAGAGCAGAATATACCATTTCAAGGCTTAAATCCATTTCATCAGGATCTATTTTCAGAACAAGAGTTTGATTATGCAGAATCAACTGCAAATTAGAGGCTACAATCTAGGAACTGTTAGATTTCTTTTATTACATTTTATGTATATATATTTTTACATAGTGTCACCAGAAAAATACGTGTGTATTATAGTAATAAAATACTGAATTTCCTTCCCTTTACTTATTTCACTCTCTGTGGCTGTACATTTATATTTTCAGTGTATTAAACACACTGATCTCGTACTCTAGATTCTGAAAGTTACACAAAATATCTCGGTAAAGTATAATAGTTATAAGTATATGTATTTGATTGGATTTTTATAACAGCTGGACTAGATTTTCAATGCCCTCATCTGCATATAGCTATTTACACAGAATGCAACAATGTTTTATAAACTGGAAAACATTGTTTTAGTGGTGTTTGGCATGATAAATATTCTGACCTGTTTCTAACAGGTAACAGCGATAAATATAAACTATTAATGACATAATTTAACATTCTGATTTGCTAATTTCAATTTATTTTCCAGGATGTACAGTAATATTTACCTTATTATTTTTACTTCTTTGTACAACACAATATTTCTTAATAAGAACAAAATAATTCAAACTTGAATGAGGAAGATATGACATGTCTTTTTATCCTTCTTCATAATATCTTATTCTTAAATGAATTTCTGAGATCCTTAAAATAATCATTGAGCAGGTACGATATAGATGAACCATGAAAAATCACAAGTTTACAGTTTTAAATATTCTTGATACATATGAATTAAACTGAAGCAAGACAATATAATAGACTATTCTGTAAAATATACTTACAAAAAAGAGATATTCACATCAGACCATTATCACAGAGAATAAACTGTACACCAGATAACTTAAGAATTTTACTGTTGACAGTTAATGAAAAGATAAGAATTAGTGTACCAGATCTCCTAAAATTAAGATGAATTAATTTAAAAACCAGTGATAAAAACTAATGTAATAAACTTGAAATGTAGTAGAAAAAATAATTTACTTTTTCTAATTAGAGGTTTTATAAATTAGCATTTTTCTGAACAATTAACAAAAACTGGCCTGTGGCTAGTGGCATCCCCCAGGGCTCAGTTCTGGGTCCCATCCTGTTCAACTTATTCATCAGTGGCCTGCATGAAGGGACAGAGTGCCTTCTCAGCAAGTTTGCTGATGATACCAAGCTGGGAGGAGTGGCTGACACACCAGAGGGCTGTGCTGCCATTCAGAGAGACCTGGACAGGCTGGAGAGCTGGGTGGAGAGGAACCTCCTGAGGTTCAACAAGGGCAAGTGCAGAGTCCTGCCCTGATGGAGGAATAACCCCATACACCAGTACAAGCTGGGGGCTGACCTTCTGGAGAGCAGCTCTGCAGAATAGGACCTGGGAGTGCTGGTGGATGACAAGCTGACCATGAGTCAGCAATGTGCCCTCGTGGCCAAGAAGGTCTCCTGGGATGCATTAGGAAGAGTGTTGCCAGGAGGTGGAGGGAGGTGATCCTGCCACTCTGCTCAGCCCTGGAGAGGCCTCATCTGGAGCACTGTGTCCATTTCTGGGCTTCCCAGTCCAAGAGAGACATGGAGTTACTGGAGAGAGTCCAGGGCAGGGCTACAAAGATGATCAGAGGGCTGCAGCACCTGCCCTGTGAGGAACAGCTGCGAGAGCTGGGCCTCTTCAGCCTGGGGAAGAGAAGACTGAGGGGGGATCTGATCAATGTGTACAAGTACCTGAAGGGAGGGTGTCAAGGGGATGGGGAAAAACTCTTTCCATGAGACAGGTGACAGGACAAGCGGCAATGGGCAGAAATTGAAGCCCAGGAAGTTCCACCTGACCGTGAGGGGGAATTTCTTCCCTGTGAGAGTGACAGAGCACTGGCACAGGTTGCCCAGAGAGGTTGTGGAGTCTCCTTCTCTGGAGATCTTCAAGACCTGCCTGGATGCAGCCCTGTCTAGCATGCTCTAGGTGACCCTGTTTGAGCTGTGGGCTTGGACTAGATGATCTACAGAGGTCCCTTCCCACCTCAACCATTCTGCGATTCTGTGATAAGAAAACTAGACTCTTAATTCAGGTACCTAGGAGAAATAGGGTCAACTGTCCTACTTCCCCAAGTATAAATTTAGCATAGTTAAACAGAGTAAATGTCAATGAGTAAATAATGTAAAAAAAAGTAAGAATTTTGCGGTTTTACATCTAAGAGGCACTCTAGAGAAGCCAAAGGCATAAGTATTTTCAGGTGTGTCTACCAGCAGGAATAGGAATAAAAAATGTTTCTATGTTTTTTATTTAAAACTATAATGCAGGCAGTATCTTTTTTCCCCCTTCTCTTTTTCTTTTTCACTCTTTCTAATGATGGAGCTTATTTTGCTGTTTCCTTCCAGGAAAAGGTAAAAAAGAAATAAGAACATAGTAACATTTTCCTTATTTTGCTGCAGTCTTGCTCGAGGAAATAGCAGTAAACTTTCTATTTAGGATGACTCACTACAAAACATTTTTGTGATTTTTCTCTGTTCATGAGCATCTCACATCTCTACTGTAAAAATCTTCCATGTTTTGCATGAAGAGCTTCTTAAGTTACAGAGGTACCTTTTCCTCCACAATGTTATGTTTAGCTCCTACTAAGACATAAGCAGCAAATTGCTGTTTTATTTCCTGACCCTTGTTCTATTAGAAAAAGTTATCTGTTTGGCAGAAAACAACAAAATATATTAAGATTTTTGAGTTCAATTTGTTTTTTCCAATTTAACAACAATAGTAGTACTTCATATAGTAGAAACTGAGAGAGAGGATAGCAAAGTGAAAAAGGAAAACTATGTTCTTTCCAGACTCATACGGAAGGTCTGACTTTGCCTTCTCCATGAACAATAATAAGCCTAATATCAGTATTTTGGGGAAGCTAGAGCTCCTCTAAATCCAGAGCAGAGAAAGAATTGTCAAACTGAAACTTTCTTATGGCCACCTTGTTGCTAAGATATTCACTTGGTTGTGATACTCAAATGGTAAATGTCATATTTTTGTTTTATATGTGAAAACTACTGTTGTGTGGAGGGCAAGGGGCTACTTAAATTACATATAGGAAATGATTACTTTTTTTCCTGAAAGTATAAATGTTAAGATATTGCCCTAAAAATATGCTGTGTTGTAAGAGCTGTGCAGTACAGTGTAGTAAGTTTCCATTTTATGAGCACTTCCACAGGATCCCGGCACATTCAAGGTCATTCCAGCACCAGAGAAAAAAACAAACAAACAAACCCAAAATAGGTTCACATATAACTTAAAATATGTTATTTCCAAACTTCCAGATGCTTGATTTTGCAAAGCTAAATTAAATTCTTTTAATGTCTTTTTTATATACAGTACATTTTGGACCAAATAACTGGATCAGAAAGAGGTTAATAACTACACCACTGCAACTTCTTTGCTCCTAGGCACTCTTTATAAGTAAAAGTGGAAGCAGTTTAGTTTGAATGTTTCTTTTTTCATTAGAGGATCAGGGACAGCTCATCCTGCTACTGAATGAAGCCCACTAGTAATGAACAATTTCATTGATAGAATTATCATGCAAGCATTCAAAAATCTTGAAATTTGAATTAAATAATGTTTCTTTTATTAGCGGTCTTCTATTTTTAATACTTGAGGGATTATTTTTTCCTAGGTTTTCCTCATAACCATAAAGCTTTTACTACCTCTCCTCCTTGCTTTTAATGAAAACTGAGATCCCCAAGTATCCTCAGCAGATTGAAACTAAGAAAGTACCAAAACTCTGCGAGATTAAATAAACAACGACAATTACAGGTCTTTATCATGCTAGCCTAGCAAGCTTTTTAGACATAGTTTCAGCAATTAGTTGTTTCTCTGAGAGAAAATACACTAAGCACATGAGTTATTGATGGACACTGATCCAGCACAGGTAGACCAATGAACAAAATAAGGTTTTGACTAGACCCATAAGTTCACCATGCTGTCCTCTCTTTGCTCACTCTGTTATCTTAATGCAAGTTAGGATTCACATGCTAAGCAAAATAAATCCACAGCTAGAATTTATTAAGACGGACCTTTATATTACTGTGGGTGACATAGAAGTGACAGCACCAAGGTCTGCTACATATAAGCTTCAACAGATTTGATAGTACTACTCCCTAGAAACAGAGTAGGTGTTGGGGTCCTTGCTTTTATGTTATCAGCCATATCCCAACTAATTCATACCCTACAAAAAAGGTCTAATTAAAGACATCTTATATACCATAAGTCATTCCTTCTGAGGTCCACAGATCATCACAGTTGTCACAAAACTACATGTAGAGAGAGAGTTTTCTTTCAATGAAGTCTGAATGACAATACTTTAAGTAGGTTATCATCTGGGCCCCAAAAACTGCAGAAGGAAAAAAAAAACTGAAAAATATTCAAGAATATTTTTTGGACTAATGTGATCAAGTATTAACTGGGTTATAGTTACTACTATAGAATTTCCTGAACTGGTATCTTCATTTTAAAGGCAGTATGGCTAAATAAATGAGATTGTCTCTATTGCATTAGAAATAGAGTTCTATTCCTATCCTGCCAGAAATTACTTTCTGCCATCCCTGCAATCTATAAAATAAGAGACTGCTACTTGCCTGCCTCTTAAAATGAGAGAAAATGAGATCTTGATGAGTAATAAAAGGGAGAAATGTGAATATAATTTTCTAATCTCCTGTTCTGTTCCAGTCTCCTGCTCCTAATTCAACAAATATTCCCCTGGGCCAAAATATATAAAAGGTATTTCTACTCATGTTTCATCATGTCCTGTGTGGACAGTTAGCTTTGTATCTACATATATTTTAGCAACAAGCCACCAGAAAACTACAGCTAATGTGTGTAAATGCAGTATTAAGGACTTAACGGGCTTCAAGGGTTTAAGATTTTAAATAAGTCTGATCTGGATGGGTTGACAAAAGGAATCTTCTAATAATCAACCCATGAGCTGCTCCAAATTGCGGGGAGTCATCAAAGACCTCTTTAAGGAATAAATATGGGGAAATTGATCTCAATTATTTTCACTCTCTTGGAAATGGCTAGGATGGGGCGTTTTCTTCCTTAAAATTTTCACACACACAGAAAATAAACCTCATTTAGAGAAGTAAAAGGTCTGGCAAAGTTAAAAGGTGATATGAACAATGACTTATAACAGAAATTGTTACATAACGTTGATTACCCACAATTTGCTCAAGTGAAGATTATGGAGGATCTGTAAACATCCAAGGTTAATAAATCCTCATGCTCCCCTCTCCGCCCCCAAGTAAATTCTGAATTAAGAATACACATTAGAAGCAACAAATAGTTTAGATAGTTAAAAACAGTAATCATAACTTTATCCTATGGGAGAGATTTTTTATTCTGAGTAATACCTTCCCCTGGAAATTCTTAAACTGATTTCCAGGGGATTATGGAGGATTAGATGGCTGTTCGAGGTAAAATTGACAGAATTAGGTCCTATGAGATTTCTTATGCTGTGCTGTCATCCCTGAAGAGAAGGAGTAGGAGATCTACTATTAAAGTTACTTAAAGCTAAACAGGATTTATCATTTAATATATACTTTAAGAAAAACTATCATACTGGCATAGGACAGAGAAGATAACTTAAAACTATGTGTTTTTCCACTGCCTAATTAATGTGATACTTTTACCTTGGTCCTTGTCAAAAGTTTTGCTGTTTAATTTAATTTTTATATCAAAGGATGTATAATTATTTCTATCACTGAGATATATTAAAATTATCATCTCATACCATAAATTTATTTATAGTAGACTTTTCTTTTCATGGAGGTGGGGGAAGAGGGATAAAAACATGGAACATATAGTGGGAAAAAGGAGGAAGCGGAAAGTTATACTGTGATTTGTATTGGGAAAAGCAATTGTACTATTTTATTGTACACTGAAAATGAGACATTTGAGATACTGAACAAAATGAATTTTTCTAATACTTCATATCAATAAAGAAATACCAAAAGAAATAACTTGATACCTCAACCACTATGAATATTTTCATTGTTCAATAATTTTCATTTCCTTATATTTTACCTACTTCTGGAATATGAATAGTTTCTTATCAAAATAGTACAATATTCAAAAGTTATTTAAAATGCTTTCAGTAGGATTCTTTAAGAGAACAAGTAAAGCATTGTAGGTGTGCATCTAGAACACTTAGAGACCTTTGTAACTAAATATTTTACCAAAATGCTTCTTAATTTCACTCATATTTCTTCATGATTCTGAATAAAAGATAGAAGAAAATATATGTTGCAGCAAAGATATGTGGAAATAGTAAGTGTACAAACTCAGCTAACCTAAAATTCCCTTATCCTCATATTCTCTCCCTTATTTTTCCTTTATGTTACCATTTTTGTTTTGTTTTGGAATCTGTTGTCATTGTCTGAATTATTGAATTATTTTATTAGTCTTTGAGACTATTTTTTTATATCGCTGGGTACATCTAACAATCTGTTAAAACCTGCATAATTTATAACAACCTACTTAAACTACACTTAAATGTAAATCAGTGTTGAAGGGGAACATTTCTGGAACTACTATGAACTAAAGGGCATTTATTACTTATTGTAGAATTCAATGGCATGACTGAAGAAGTGGAATCTGTGTCTATAAGAAGCCAGCAGGACTGGCATGTTTCATAGCAGATGCTTCTTCAATAAATAATGTGACAGTGAAGAAGTACAAGGATGCCTGAGTAGAAAAGCCTGACCTCAAATCAATTTTATTTTTTGTTTCATTTCCTATTCACCTTGTTCTAGCTCTATTTTCCAAACAATTGAAACAATTATATCTAACTGAAGGAGATTTGTTTAATGCAGATATAAAGCACAATGTATGCAATCACCTCCTCTTGCAAAAAAAAAAAAGTCTTCAGAAAAACTGAAGAGTCGGTACCTCATCCAGCTAGCAATATAGGTAAAATATAGCCCATAATCACAAGTGTATGCCACCTGGTATGTGTTCAGAATCACTGTTACTGCATGCAAATCAGTTATTATCACATAAACACCCTCTTGAGTATGAAAATAACTCACCTGCATGGAAGAACTTGGGTCTCAAACATACAAGACAATTTTTAAAAAAATGCAAACAGGATTTGTGCACCTGCTTGACTCTCTAACCTTTAGAGACCTCTTCCTTTCTTTTTATAGCCCCTGTATTTATTGATTTTATTCTCACTGATCTTTATTTATACTCATTTTCTAGATTTCTTTTTTTTCTGGTTTTCATTTTTCTCTGCTTGTTTGTTTTGCTTATTTATTTTTGCAGCTCCTTTCTAAGAGCTCTGCCATCCCCTGTAACTTCTGCTGATTGCACTTCCCACTTTCCATTAACCCTTGCTTGAGGCATGTTGGATATCGCATGGCTGTGAGAAGTTTCAGAACGGTTGCAGATGCACTCTTTCTCTCTCTACCTATTCCTTACAAATAGCAATCTCAAGCAGCCAGATCTCAGACTGTGGGACTTCTTTCTCCAGGCTGCCATCTTTCCAAGATTTTTTCCATCTCCTCATGCCCTATGAGATATGTGATTTTCTTGCCTTATTCTGAGATCCACTACCTCACAAAAGACTGCTCTTCTCCAAAAACTGGTCTCCTCCTCCATCCAAGTCTTCACTGACAATATTTAGGTTTCCAACACACAGCTTCTCAAATAAGGTCAACACAGAGGAATGATCTGATTTCAGGCTGTTCACTTAAAGAGATGAAAAGGAAGAATAGCCTGGGTCACAGCCCTGGTGGAATCGTTTTCAAAACCCATATGGGGCTGAGAAATAGATGGTGATAGCATCAGCCAGTCACCAACCACCCATCTGTGCTTAGCTGTGCAAGTAGAAGGTGCAGGTCTTCTTTTTGGACAATGAACACTCTGTCCTCATCCCCTTGGACAAAATCGTCAAAACAGGCATTATTGACATTTCTACCTTTACTCAGATCAACCTTTTCCTGTGTAAGCTTGAGAACATTATGCCTCTGCATAGAAAGGCCCTGACTGTACCAGTAATGGTTTGTCACAATTTTAGTGTTTTTTTTTGGTAAGATTAATTAACCAATTTCTGCAGCTGCAATACAAAGAAAAGCTTATAGTTGTTTTACTGACGTATGTGTGTTCAGATATTATCTTCAAAACTGACTACTAGTTTTGACATTGCATTAAAATTTGACTACAAGAATTTTCAGAGAAATCAGACCATGCTCCATCAAATTCATTTTTTAAAGAAAGAAGATTTTGATTAAAAATCTTGTTAAATAAACTTTACTTTCAATAAACTTGATAGGAATTTTAAGTTATAATCAAATCTCTAAATTTCATCATGTTCACAGTCATGAGTGACTGTGCTTCTAAAAGCATGGAATATTTGATTTTACTATTGAAATAGCGATATGATAAAGTACAATTTAAGCTATTTTGGACTTACTGATAGTTCATTAGCCTATGCAAAAGTATTTTAGAGACAGTTTGTTTAATTTAATTTGAAAAAGAATAGCATAGCAACAGACTGCAGACAGATTTTTCTGATTTTCTTTTTAAATGAGGACACAGAAAAGAAAAAGTAATTATTTAGAAAACAGATTTCCAGTCATAACAGCTGGCATAGATACCGGTGAATCAGAATGAAAAAAATAGTTCCAGGTTCCTTTTCATGGTGGGTTGGCATGTTTAGTTTTATTTTACTATTCAAACTATCTGTAGCCTGACATGGAGCACATCCACTGTCCAAACTGAAGATTTAGAAAACAAACCAAGCATAAAATCACTTTCATTCTTGACTGTGTATCAGTATCAGATTATTCCACCCAAATTCTTTCTACACTGTGGAATTTAGAGCAGTCAGAGCATTCCCACTAGCTGTTTCCTCTCCTTTGCTACTTCCCTAAGTCACAATGATGGTAAAGTAAAACTAAGTCTTCCTCTAATGAGACATCAGTACTAAGCACAGGAGTAAAAAGACTAAGACTGTGAGCAGCCTACAGGTATGGAAAACTCACAGAATTTAGTAATTTATTTTAGAGTAAGGAGAAACCTTTGAAGAGAGCACAGCAGCTATGAGGGGAAGGAAGCAGCCAAATAACCTCAGCAAAAAGTAGAAGTTGAATGGGGAAACACAAACAGGGGAAGGGAAATCAATAACAGGGGCCCAGCAGAATGTACAGAAAAGAAATGGATACAAATATTTGAGAATAAATATGATAGAGCTACCATCCTGGCAAGGTGAAAGATAAGTAAAATAAAGAAAAAACAAACAAACAAACCTTTGGGGAAACAAGGCAGAAACTGGGAAGAAAAATCAAGATCCAAAACTAATTGTAAGGGGAGTCACTAAACAGATGTGAACTACCTATAACTTACATGCATCCTTTTCTACACACCTATCTATATATTTTGGCTTTATTTGCCTTGAGAGTACCCATTTTGAATGAGTACAGATTGATTATAATATAAGAATATGTCTTCCAGGAACAATTAAGAGAAATAAAACCAGTAAAATATTTAGGAGAAAACAAGAGTCAGAATAGTTAGGACGGAGCTGGGTTGGAGACACCTGACAATGTGTAAATGGTATGTACCACGCTCTGGAATCCAAACAGATGATTAACAGCATAACTTAATAAAGTGATCTGTATAATTCTGAAGTATTAAGCAGGAGTGGTAATAGGATAGCCTTGTGCATTTAGGCATTGAGAATACAAATTGCCCCTTCTTTGTCGTGTTTTTTTTTTCACCTTTTTTCTAAATAGATCAGTCAAATTTGGATAAAAGGTCATCCAGGATGATTTAAATGCATGTCTCATGCTGATATTCTTTCCTACTATGACTTAAATGCATTGAATTAGCTATGTTAATAGCGACAATTTTTTTTTCTTTCTTTTTTTTTTTTTTTGTATGTGCTAGAGAAGCAAGAACTGTCAGCATATGCTGTGTTCTTCTGACCAAGCAAGCAGATTTAAGGACTTCTGAGAAAACATATTATATAGGATAACAATTTATTTATGGCAAAAACATAGAAGAAGGTTAATGAATAGGAAGAGTACTTACCAGAAAACAATAAAAGGAAGGTCATCACCTAAGCAAAGGTGTTACTGAAATTTGCATGAGTATAAAATTCATAGCCTTGGCCTACAATCCTTGGTCTGCTTCCTTTACAAAAGTCTTAGGAATTCTTTTAAAATATTTTCATCATGAATTCCATTATAATGAAATTGTTCACACTGCTGTAATTAAGGTTGCATCAACAATTTTACCGTAACCCGTGGTATCAAGGGTTCATAACTGTATGGTAAACATGTACTCCAGACTGAAAGTTGGCATATCAAAGTGCAATCATGTAAACACTAATTTAAGTATGAAGAAAAATATGTTTGTTCAGTATCAAGTCCTGAAAGGAGAGGAGTTAAAATAAGTATGATAATGTAAAAGTTATTTGGTTCTTTTAAAACTGAGAGATATCTTAAATTTCAGTGGGTCCATTTTCTGTGTTTTTTCCTGATTTTTAATGAAAAGATGTTTGTCATGATGGACTAACTATATTCTGTAAATTTTCAGAAGTACTGTGAGTATTCATACATGTCCATTAGTTTGTGTCAGCAAATATTTTGCAGTAACTTTTTGCATATAAATAAATGCCCATGTGTACAAATGTTATTTTGTCAAGGTTGAATATAACAGCTTGAAGTCTCTGTTGTACCATTTGTTCAGTTATCCATGAAATAAGATGAATAACAGTAAGTAAAGGCAAAGATAAAGATGTAATACTGCACAGAAGAAATAATGGCCTTTCAAAATGAATACTATTGTTTTGTCATATTGATCCTCACAAAGCTGCTCCACCTTCATCAGATAATAACCGTACCATCTATGAAAATAGAGATGAGAATTCAAAGCAAATAAAGTGACTAATTACCTCAGAAGGAGTAAGACATGGCCTTGAACGCTCACCGAATGCAAGGAGTGGCTGACTTGACTGCAGTACGAGTCCTGCACTGGGCAGCAGGTGAAGATAAAGGGTCTGGTTCTATGCCAGGATCTCCGACAGCTATTAAGGGACCTTATATGTGGCAAGGGACATAATCTGCCAAATCAAGACGTACAAGAAATTCTGCCCCCAAAGAAATACAGGGCTTCACAATTATAACCTGGCTCCTTTCAATTTTATTTTATTCATAGTGTAAGAGCAAAGAATATTTTAATCACCTCACAAATTTTGAAGAACAGACATTGCTTAGAGGAATTTTGAATTTAAAGTTACTTTGCAAGTTTCTGTGTAAAATATAAACTAACTGTCCAAGATTACCACAAGATGCCACAAGATTTCCTTTCAAGTAGCAACACAGACA
This sequence comes from Rhea pennata, assembly GCF_028389875.1. Lineage (NCBI taxonomy): Eukaryota > Metazoa > Chordata > Aves > Rheiformes > Rheidae > Rhea > Rhea pennata. The sequence goes on from NC_084663.1 coordinate 163,134,137, forward strand.
AAAGAAGCTGTAAAATACAAAGTTAAAAGGACACTGGCTGAATAAATGTCATATTTTTAAAGTGGATGTCATTTCCTTTGCTACTAATAACATTAGATTTATAAGGTTGAAAAAGGAAAAGGTAATTTAATTTTCACTATTTGTGTTGTCTGTTGGCAAAAGGTCAGTTTCTTCACAGTGCAGCCTCCATACATGTATCTGATAGTGTGTGAATAGTTCACAACCAACCCCACCAGCACAAACAAAGAAAGATGGCATTAAAATAAAAATTATTGACAAATTTATAAGCGATAGCAAAGGCACAACTCTGCAAAGCACTGAATTTTGGAATAATGCTAAGCAAATATACTGATTATAGGATACATATCCATACCGAACGAGAATCAATTATGCATTTAGTAATGACAAAGTAAGTCAAATTGCCTAATTTTCCATCTCAGTATGACTACTAAAGAAAAAGAACTCTTGCTTTCCACATAGTAACTGGAAGTTTCCAGAGAGTTTTGAAATGCTGGATTAAGGGTCATACATTCACTCATTCAGTTGATCTCGTTCTAATAAATACATCTGGGGCTGAAGGAAATCTTGTTCCCAGCTGGCTAATTATTAGTAGTAGTTTATTAGTGCTATTATTGTTGTTATTATTATTGTTATTATTGTTATTATTATGTAGATGGCAGTATCTTAATACAAAGAGATTACTTTTGGTGCTTAAGCAGTGCCCCAGAGTAACTAAGATCCATTATAGCAGTCACCAAATGCTTCACATACCATTGTCCAGAATATCACGCTACTATGGTATTAAATATTCCTTTCTCCACTGAAAAATTAAGGCATTCACTACAAGGAGCAGGGAAGATGACAGCACAAGAGAGCAGTGCGAGCTCTTGGCAGCAGATGCACTGAGCTACAAAACAGAAAGAACGAACAAAGGGGACCGATGCTGCTGGCGTGCAGCATGAGTGCATAACGCATTGCACAGAGAGATCAAAGCTGCTTACAAATTGGTAGCAAAGCATAGCTAACTCCAGTCAGAATCAGAAGCTCCAGAACAGAGCAGATGCTAATACAAAAACACAGAAGCAGAGGCACTGCACCAGCCAGGCACCAAGCTAAAAGGGTGAGCTCTAAATAGTTTCTTGACACTTGCATAGCACATTAGTATTTCTTGACACTTGCATAGCACATTAGTATCTCTAGCAACAAATATCTCTACTGCAGGACATTACTGGAAAGCATGCACATTTCTTCTCAGTTGAACAGACTCATAGATTAAAACACTTAAAACATTAGCAGATTTTCAGAACTTCATTAAATGTTATCAAACTTGTCCTTAGAATGATATACCAAATATCTGTTAGCTAGAAAAAGTTTCAAGAGCATCAATGTGGAATCTGGAGATGGAATCACATCAACAAATCCAAACAGAGTTTCATGAAGAAAACTCTTAAAATTCCAAGGAATATATATATATATTTAATTTTAATGAGTTTTCTTTCTATAGATATCTATCAGGATAGATAGATACCCAGGCTAAATGCTGCATAGAGTTAAAAACAACAGTAGGAGTGCTTCACTTCACAAGAGATGTCACAAAGTCATAAGGCTTACTCTCTCTGCATATCCATTACATAAAAACTAATCAACTTCCTGTAGGTTTCAGGTAACTGAGCACATTTTGACCTGTAGCAATGCTATGGCCTTGCACAGAAGGGATGATGAGCTTTATACCTTTATTTATTCCATAGGATCACCAAGAAATTCTGTGACTATTTCCCGGAAGCTGGGGCTGGTGGACTTCTCTGGCAAGTGCTCTGACATTAGATAGCACCTTAGCCCACGCCCTACTCTGAACACAGTAGCAGAACCTGGAAGGAAGATGCCAAGGCCATTTTCTTGTTTTGTCAGCCTGCCTCGGGCAAACAGCTAGCTGCTGTCAGAGTGCATCTGCCTATCCCTCTGCTCTGGGGTTATGTGCACCTGGTGCTGGGCAGGCCACCTTGTAAAACTCAGCTGCCAAGAAGCCAGGCAGGTGAGCTGTCAGCAAACCTGGTAGTCTGCAAGTCTGTAAGTCTGTCTATTAGATGCTGTTGGAACTTTTGCAGTAGTTTCAGCCTTATGCAAAAACCTATTAATTTCAACTATCTAGAGAACAACACAAAAATAAAAGGTTTCCACAATAACCTTTTGCCAAGTTAATGAATTTTGCTTAATAGTAGCTATTGGCAGAGGTTAACAATAAGAGTTAGCTCACTATATCAGCAATACAATATTTATCCTATAATTAAGTTGTTCCAGTCTTCTCAATACTTCAAACCCCTCTCAGTTAGCGTGTAAGAACTGCTGTTTCAGGATCTGAAAATCTTGTTTACAAGGACAGCAGGGGAATAGGTTATAAACTCTGACTTCACTTACTTTTGAACAGGAAAAAAATACAAAAAAAAAAAAGGCCTTAGACCAAGAACCTCCAAGTAATGGCTTATAAAAGTGTATATTTTGTCCATTCAGATAAAGAAAATATAATAAGCCTTTAAAATATAATAATATTAATGTTCATATCTGCACAAACATTCCCATTCTAAACTCAGAGTGTAACTGCTGGTTACAGAAAAGAAATCTGACTATAGCATAAATCATACCTGCATATGGTCTCTATTTCCTACTTTCATCAGAAAAAATTCTCCGAAATTCTGCCTTTATGTACAGATTTCAGCAGGAAAGACATATCTAAACAGAAAAGCAAAATACAGTACTGTATTTTGCAAACTTACTTGTTAACATGAAATTGTATGTAGATGCTAAGAATTTACTGTGTCTATGTAACCAGAAGAATAGAATTTCATTATAGGTCAAGTTTTATGTTCAACAAAAAATCAAGTTTCTTTTCATTGTTTCTGTTAGGCATCCTAGCTCTTAAGTATGATATGACTTTGTTATTTGAGGAACTGTTTTAGATAGTAGATAGCCTGCAGGTAATTGACAGGTCAAGTGTATGGGAGCTCCTCAGAGGTTGAAAATATCCTTCTGTATTTGTAGTATTAATGCCTACTTTGTCCTTTCAAAGAAACAAAGACTATCTTTCCTATTTAAGTTAGAAATCTTTTTTGGATCAATTATGCAAGCACTTTAAGTGCTAAGCATGGACTGGTATTGTCCAGAATAAGAAATGGAACACACTTAACTTGATTTACTAGGTTTTTGTAACAATTGTAGTTACTGGAACGAAAAAGTCTATGCAACTTTAGGCTGTAAATTCAGGCTGAAAAATTATATTAAAGGTATGAAGAAAATGACATGCATTCTTAGATTATATGAGACAGTCTCCAGATATTAATAATTTTCCGTTAGTTTACTTATGCTCTTAGAATTTTCATCATGAATGTATCAGAGAATCAACTCTCCAGTTTTGCTAAAGGAATTTACGTAAAGAGTGGGTTCTAGAAGGAATTTTCAGATATTAATAATGAGAACGGGGCAAGCATATCCACTACCAAAGTTTGGTAAAATAAATATATAGAGAGTTGTTTTCAAAAAGAAATACAAAATGAAAAGTTATATGCAAAGTTACGTGATGTACTGCATGCAAAATATCAGTCATTGTTTTTAAAAAATAAGAATTGCCTTAGACGAAAAACTATAGGCTATTACTAGCCTTGCCATCTTTACTGATGCAGCAAATAGTGCAGTAACACAGATAGTTTTCACCAACATGAACTTCCTTGATTAAAAATAGAAGAAAAAACAGTCATATTTATATAGTTAACCTCATCATACATTCAGAAGTCCAAGTTTCCCAAGACTTTTCTAAAAATGCTTTTCTATGTGATATATCTCTAATCACTCTTTGTCATTGTGCATGCTTTTTTATACATGGTCTTTTTCCTCCCTAAACTTCTGTTAGATTCTTTCAAGACTCCTTTTGATTTTCATCAGAAATTAAAAGAAATAATTTGTCTTGCTTTCTGTTAATTTACTATACATTATGTGCTTATTCACATAAAGGATTTCAGAAATAAGTTTAATTCCAGTCCCCAAAGGTAAATGCAAATTGCCTTTGAGGATGTGGGCTATAAGAACTCTAATTTCGATTAAAAAAACAAAACAAAACAAGCAAACAAACAGAAAAGCTTGGGCACTTAGGAATCAAGAGAACTTTAAGTTTTTTTTTTGAAATTAGGTTATTCTTGAGGCTGGAGATTCATCTGACCAAATTTAGTTGTCTAAGCCATCTAAATTCTCCCTCTTGTCTTCACAGACTAGTAGTTACATATGGAGGGCAATTCATCCCAGTTACCTTCGTTACCTAGCTTATGGTCAAGAAAATTTCATTTGGGGTTGCACCATTCTCCTGATAGAATATAAAGTGAACATAGATGGGTTTGGATTTAAGACCTAACTTTGAAAGTGAGACAGATCCTACCTTTTATCATTTACATTCACTATTCAAACATGAATAGAATGAAAAAGATAAATTTGTAAATCTTGTATACTTTACCTGAAGGTTAATTATATATGAGCTGATTAACAATAAAACTTGGAGGATATATTTCAATTATTTCTTTGGGAAAAAATAATAGTAAAGGTTGGTAAATGAAATAATTCAAATTTGTCTCTGAGAATAAATACTTTGGATTCTTTACAGTGGAATGTGTTGTTATTGTGGACATTATTTCTACACCACATTATTTCTACACCGCTGTTCTGTATACTTATTCATAAGGGCGTAGTCATCCCCTTCTGTGTATGCACTAAGAGTAAACTGCAAAAATATTATAGCACACTGCCTTATTTACTTTTTCTAGTAAACCAAGTAAAAACTACAAGCAGATTATCTTTTTTCATGTACCCAAGGACATAGCACAACATTAGATAGGATCTTACATTGCTCTCTGATTACCCGTGCTTCCTTCTTAATACTAAGAATAATGCAGAGTGTTGAGCTTTTATGCAAAGCAGGTCAGAATTTCTGTTGCTTTCTTGTGGGAAAACCACATTTGCAAGATAAATAATAGCTAAAAAAATTTTGATCAGAAATACCATCACATTGGTTTTTATATGCTAAATATGCATTATTTATATATAGGATGTATATATACATATGTGTGTCTATATGTATATATGTGTAAATGTGCAGATGCATGCTTGGGCTAAGCATATGAAATTTGTGTCAAAACAATTTCCCACTGAAAAACGGAATTTGGCAAAAGAAATACTTTCTTGTTAAAACACATTAACTTGAGTAAAAAATACAGAAATTTACTTTCCTTCATGATTTAATTTGCTGAAAAATTAGTTTTTTGCAACCACTATCTGTGACATATCAAATGATGTCATATTCAAATATGCAATTTTAAAATACAGCTAATTTCAATCAGTGATAAAGCAAATTCATATTCATTTTTAAAGCACTGGATTTTAAGACACTTTAGCATACTATGATACAGTTTTTTGTGTGATGTGAAAAATTGGATTCAGTGAAAGTCCTTGCATGTCCTATTTTACAATATGTGCAGATATGATCTTAAAGATAAGAATAATGCTGCTGTAACAACGTTACTGAACTATACATTTCTGAAATGTGCATTTGGTACAGAGCTAAGAGCTGATAGATTTATTGATCATTTATGTCATGAGTTGTATTCATCTGAGCAAATGGAGATGGCTATAATGTACAATTATTTCTGAGCTAGTCATCCTAAATTCCTTTTGTATTTGACAAAAGGAAATAGGCATTTTCTGAAAGAAGTAGCCATTTTCAGAGGGTAATTCATCTCCTCTTAAAAATAGAGACAATATCTACATTTGCTCGGATGAATCTCATTCTGTAAGTGCATCTCACTCTCCACAGACCCCGCAGATGCTGCAGGTAACTAGATGAAATGCAGATGTTTAAAGTGAAGTGAAATGAATCCCAGTGCTTGTGTCTGACAATGTGTTTAAAATGCTGTCAAGCCAGGCTGCCCCTGCCCTCTCCCGAGTGTGCAGAGTACATGAATAAGGAGAACCAGGTCCACCTCGCCTGGAAAGCAGCAGACCCCTAACACCATGGTCCGTGCTTGAAGTTCTTTCTCTTTCCTTCCTTCCTCCCTCCCTGCCTTCTTTCTTTCCTCCCCTCTTCCTTCTTCCTCCTTTGCTCCTCCTCTTTTTCCCCTCCGTTCTTATTATCTTCCCTCCTTCTTCTCTCCCTCTCCTTTTTCTCTCTTTATTTATGTTACTATTTGAGTCAAATGCAACCTTCAAAAGATCGGAAGGGCATTCAGCTTATGTTTGCAACGATGTGTACAATATACCCAAGAAAGCTAAATACATGCTGATAGAAGCGTGCTGGCAATACTTCAATCAAATCATCCCACAAAATTGCTATTAGGTCACATGTGACAGTCACAACATATTGAAGAAGAAGTAAGCTGAATTCAATATAATAAAGGAAAGCATATACTAGACAGTTTCAACTTTTCTGATGATCTGTCCTCTCCAGCTGACTATATGGATATATATACAATACATATAACTTTTAGTTATAACTAATATAGGTTTTGAAAGTATTTGAGTTTGCATAGATACTATTTCAAATTAAGTACACTCTATTATATTATACTACCAACTATACACCTAATTTCCTTAGAAAATTACTTAGAATGCATAGGTACATATTTGACAATCAAAACTAAAATATGAATGAATGGTTGCAAATGATTTTTTTCATTACTATTAAAATAGCTATTATAAAAGTAGTTAATACTGCACAGATTTTCAGGAAAGAGTTTAGAAATGTTTTGGATAGATTCTATACCTTCTAGTGATAAGAGGAATCACATTTTTATTCAGTACTTCCTGTAATAGGTCATATTTAATATAAAAGTAGATTAATATAAAAACTACATATACCTTCATACATGTAGTTTTTAAAAACTACTTTCTGATTTGTGATTTTTGGTTTCATCTATCATATGCTTCTTGAGCTTTCTGATTTGGGGTTTTGGGTTTTATCTATCACATCCTCCATGGGCTTTTTAACCAGTGTATAGCTTTAAACCACTCTGACACCACACCGTTTTCTTTGACAAGAATCCCAACAAATATCTCAACAAAAGTCTAGGTGAGTATCTAATCAGTATGTTTTCTCACTTCACGTTCAAGGCAGCCTTCTCATTATTGACACAGATGGCTGAAATGAATTTATAATGGCTGCAAGTAAGATTAATACAATGCCGTGGCGGATATGGAGATATTTGGTAGTCACAAAATTCTATTCTTCTAGGGGAGATTTATTTTTATTTCATGTAGCTTTGTTTCCTATACATAGCAAGTGGAACTTCAAATATATTTAGGTTATTTTGGTTTCTTTGCAAGCTAATAGTGCTTTAAGAGTTTGGTAAATCCTTCAAAAAATTTCACCATTAACTTTCAACTCCAAGCCAAAAATTTTTTCAAAAACAAGGATTTAGCAAAGAAACCTAACAAATGTTAAGCAGCAAATAGAAAACTTCCTATAACAGAATTACTGTACTAATGAATGAATAATCTATCCGTTTACTCTTTTAAGGGATAAACAGAAAGAGAGGAATTTTCCAAATAGAACACTTTCAGATGTTAAATGATGTATATTAAGCTGAGACTTACCCTTCTGGACTCCAAAATGTTCTATGGCAAATTCTCCATCTCATTCATATTTAAATTATATGGATTCATAACAACCACTGAGTAATCAGAATTTACTTCTTATTTAATGTCTACAAATTACTTGTTACATTACTGTCCTTAAATCTACTAAGACTACAGATCAGCCTAAGTCCAAAGGACAAGCAATCCATTACACCAAACATTTAAGTGAAAATATGTGATTCTGTCATTGACTTCAGTTTATCATATATTTCCAAGTTTGTTATTACATAATATTTCCTTTGCAGTAGCACCTCTGGCTGATACATATTATGCTATTCACCAGGAAAAATGTAAGTAAATATAAACAAGAATATGGCATTTCTCTAAAATTTTACCAAACATTTGCTTGTGCTTAGAGGTTTAGGACTAAAACACAGACTTTATATAGCCTTGCATAAAACAAGATATTGAGAGTGGCATTTGACATACCACATTTTATGACAGAATCCACTGTACCTAGAAACAGGAGAAGCAAAGAAAATTTGTAAAAGAAAATAAATGTATCCAATCATAAAAATTTCTTTTTGATAACCAAATACTTTATCCTAATATACTTATATTTATATGTTTATTTATAGATTTCTATGTACTTATTTTTTATTTTTATAATTTAAAAGAATTTGTTTACTTATGATTTCTTCTCCAGTTTTATTCTGATTTAATTCTATGCTCAGTTAAAAAAAAGAGAGAGAGGGGGAGAGAGAGAGAAAGATGAAGTTTATAGCTCTGATTTCAAGTTATATAGTGAGCAATAGAACCACTATGCCTGATTCCAATTTTGAAAAGTAATGAAGGTTGTTTTCAAATGATGTAAGTTATTTCATATCCATGGGACTTTGATAAGTCCTTTCAGTCTATCTAGAGTCAATTATTTCTTTCTAAAAATAGGTTTTCATACTTTTAGTAGAGACGCCAAGGTATATGCTTTTTCTCTGTAGTTCCATTCCATTAGAAAGACATGTCAGTGACACTGTCTAGTCCAGAATGTAATTCAGGACCTCAATAACTTCATATATCTGAAATGATACGGATATATAATAAAATTTCTTTAGGGATAAACTATAGAGAAATATATAAAACAAGAGAAATGGAATTATTTTTCACACATGTAACTACATATATTTAGGAGGCTTCTACTGCCTCTCAAACGGATCTTTCTGTCTAATACTCCATTTGCTTGACGATAGGCAAGAAGCTCTTACTGTCACAGAAAAGTATAGTCAGTCCTACACCTGCTGATTATTCGAGAAATAAATCTAAAAGTCTCATTTAGAGAAAACAAATCTTTTAAAACTCCCTTGATCTTTGTTGCCAAATACATTTTATAGAAGCTTCCTTACACTTTTAGACTATGAAGCACTTTAAGAAGGCGCGACAATGTTGTAGCTCTGCCTTAGAGAAGTACAGAAATGTACTCATACTGTCAAAGTTCACCATATGTTTCTTTCAGAGTGTTATAAGTCAGTTTAACTGACTGAGTAAATTTGAAAGGCGGGGTGTTTCCTAGCAGGGGTTCCGTTCCTTTAGATGTTCTTTCTGATTCATCAGTAAAAGTTTACTTCCTTCTTAGGATTCTTTAATTAGATAAGATTTAAATACATACAAACAAACAACAACAACAACAACAAAAAAACAGTTGAAAGTCAAAAGCATACTAGTCAGCTTCAATCCAAGAGAGAAGTCACGGACAAAACAACCAGGAATTCTGATTCAAGAAAAGTCTTTCAGTTGGATTTAAGAATAAGGACTCTTTTGTTAAGAGTAAGCTTTTACACAGAAAAGGAGGTTTACAGACAAGAAAGAAAGATAAGGAAAAAGTCTGGAAGAACAGGGAATAATTAATTAAAGATAAGGCACAGCAAGGCAATGTAAAAGATGCAGGAGTTTGAAGGATTAGATGATACACAGAAGATTAATGTAGAAAATACAATTTAATACCGTGTGAGTACAAGGCTGACACAGATTTATTGTACTTGAAAAGACAGGATAGGAGAGAAAGAAGTTAGTTTTCTTTATTTTTGTGTTCATAGGAGTATGCACAGCAGCCTCTCACCGTCTCTGAAGGACCAGTGTGATTATATTCAGGAATACGGGAAGCACAAATGAGAGGGGGAGATCTGCAGAAGTCATGCAGTAGCAGTAACAACCTTCTTTTCTTACTAGGATGTTTCCACAATATTAAAGCACATTTCTCCACTTTCACTAGTGCACTAACATGCTGTTTTAAAAAAATGAACTGCAAAAGATGGAATAAATAAACAAATAAAAGCAATAAAAAAGCAATAAATAAGTGAAAATGAAAAAAAAAAACTAAGAGATCTGATAACACTTGTTGATTAATTTGTGGAGGCACTTTCTTATGTGGGGGAGCAGACGGTGGTTACTGCACTCTCAGAAAAAGTAGAGTGTTTACTCATCCCCAAAAGCCATAATTTCTAGTCTTTGGAAACATTCATTATTGGTAGCAGATCCAGCTGGAAGAATTCTTGACTGATTGAAGGTGAGATGCCAGAGGAAAGAAGTCTTATTATTTGTCTATTTTATTATTTAGAATCTAGTATTCTGAGAGATAAAGGTAGGTTCAAACCAAGTTGTAATATTTTATAATTAGGGGACAGAGTGCCTCCTCAGCAAGTTTGCTGATGATACCAAGCTGGGAGGAGTGGCTGACACAGCTGAGGGCTGTGCTGCCATTCAGAGAGACCTGGACAGGCTGGAGAGCTGGGTGGAGAGGAACCTCCTGAGGTTCAACAAGGGCAAGTGCAGAGTCCTGCCCCGATGGAGGAATAACCCCATACACCAGTACAAGCTGGGGGCTGACCTTCTGGAGAGCAGCTCTGCAGAATAGGACCTGGGAGTGCTGGTGGATGACAAGCTGACCATGAGTCAGCAATGTGCCCTCGTGGCCAAGAAGGCCAATGGTCTCCTGGGTGCATTAGGAAGAGTGTTGCCAGCAGGTCAAGGGAGGTGATCCTGCCCCTTTACTCAGCCTTTGTGAGACCTCATCTTGAGTACTGCACCCAGTTCTGGGCTCCCCGGTACAAGAGAGACATGGAGCTACTGGAGAGAGTCCAGTGTAGGGCTACAAAGATGATCTGAGGGCTGCAGCATCTGCCCTATGAGATGCCTGCTGTGAGAACCAGGCCTGTTCATCCTGGGGAAGAGAAGACTGAGGGGGGATCTTATCAATGTGTACAAGTACCTGAAGGGAGGGTGTCAAGGGGATGGGGACAAACTCTTTTCAGTTGTCCCATGTGACAGGACAAGAGGCAATGGGCAGAAATTGAAGCACAGGAAGTTCTGCCTGAGCGTGAGGGGGAATTTCTTCCCTGTGAGAGTGACAGAGCACTGGCACAGGTTGCCCAGAGAGGTTGTGGAGTCTCCTTCTCTGGAGATCTTCAAGGCCCACCTGGATGCAGCCCTGTCTAGCATGCTCTAGGTGACCCTGTTTGAGCAGTGGGCTTGGACTAGATGATCTACAGAGGTCCCTTCCCACCTCAACCATTCTATGATTCTGTGATAATTAGCAAAGGCTTAGAGCCTATACTAAAGAATAACTACTGTAACTCAACTGAGAAGTGATATCTTGTCAGGCTCCCAGAATTCAATTATGTGGCTTACATTCTCCAGTGAGGGAAAAGGTGTACAGCGATTAAGTAAAAAATCCATTGAGTATTAGCTTTCTTAATTAACCTCTTCTGTTTCTGTATTTTCCTTAATAAGCATTTTATTTAAATTATTCACTAAGGAAAGATCAGTTCTTAATCTTATATGTAATGAATGTTAAGCTAACATTTGAGCAAATGAATATTTGAAAATTTCTCCAGATCCACATAGAAAAGATAAAAATAAATGTAAAATATATTATTCAAAATTTTATTTATTTAAATATGTAAGTTAGACAAGTACATGTCAGTTTACATTTGAGTGGTTTGGTTAGGTTTGAAGCTCAGCGGCAGAAACAGTCACTTCATTAAAATAAAAGACAATGTGGCCTTACTAGTTCCTCACGTCCATTTTTACTCATCCTCATTTCTAATGATCTCATCTAAATGTCATTTTTTTCTCTAATCATCTTTCTGCCTTGGGACAGCTTAAAAGCATATGAATACCTTCTGTCTGAAGCAAAACTGTATACTATATTTTTTTTTTAGGATCCTGTGAGGAGGTGGTGGATAGCATACCTTAGTATACTTTAAACATTTATATTTTAAGAGTAACATACCTGCATTAAGGAAAAATACAAATTTATTTCCATTGGAGAGACCTGGATTAAGCAAACCTTTCCATTCCCTTTAACAGATACTGGAAGTTCTCTTTAATAACAGCCCAAGTTTTGAAAGAAAATTACAAATTAGGCCTTCATTCTTATCATTTCTTACGCTTTCAAATTACCCATATAAATTTTGCAACTAACTGTGGAAGATAAAAAAAAAATCATTATTATATTCACTAAAGGAGTAAATAGGTAAGATTTTACATAGGTAATATCTTTCATTTTGGTTAGAGCTGTAAGACATTAGAGGAAAGTACATAGTTTTTGTTTGATCCCTGGGCAGTGTAGACATTACTGAAGTCTTTAGCTAAACCATATAAAGATCATCAGAAATACAATTTCCTGCACTTTGGGTATGTGATACAATTCTTTGACCTTAATTTGTAGAAAATCAAGAATTCTACCACACATACTTCCTCTTCCATGAGGAGAGGAGGTAAAAACAAACATGAGACACACTGTTAGCCACGTTGCTGCATGTAACTAGTGATCATGTGGTAATAACTATGATATAGAAATCTTTGTAGAACAGAAAATCATAGAAAGTTCTCCTTTCTATAATCAGCTAGTAGAACAGAATTGCCACTTATCTGCCTCTAGATTCAGTTTCCTCTCATACAGATACTTGAGAAGCTGTGCGGTCCCAAGCAGTCAAATCTAATGCACTTAGTTTTTTTCAGTACCGAATAAGCAATTGTCATTTTCAACCTTTCACTGCTTTCCATTATAAATATTATATTTCATAATATATCTCATCCATATATAGTTAATATGAAATGAATTGCCTCTGTATATTTACCTAAGGTAAATAAAGCAAAAAAAAGGGTGTACATGGCTTATCAGTGTATGTTATTGTATATATGCTGTAAATGACTCAAGTCAAAAACAATGCTATACACAGGATATAAATTTTGATGTAAAATAATAATTTCAATAAATACAATAACTTAGTTATTTTTTTACTGGGCTTTGTTATTAAAGAAGCAAAATATGGTAGCTGGAATAAATTTAATGCAGAAATCAATATTTGGTATTGTGTGCTAAAAAAACTTCATTTGGTTGCTTTTTGTATAAATAAGAGTATTCAGAACAAATGAACTAAAGTTACTATGTTTTTTCTTTATATTATATGGCTCAGAGCCAAATACTTTGATAATAAAAGTGAATTACATGAAATGTCCATCTTTATGAAGACTGGGTCAGTAAAGGATTCCTCTTTTCCTCTTCAATACCTAGCGCAATATCAAAAAAAAAAAAAAAAAAAGACAGTTCATTTGCTCTTTCTTCAGTTCTTGACAGCTACCTGTTATTTTGTTTAAATACACGAAGGGAAGGAAGAGGTTGGATTTGTGTGCTGTATAGTCATTGAATTCATCAATAAAATCAATACACATGAACTCTTTAACCCAATGTTTACTAAAGCTGTGGATGGTCTCCTTGGCTAAGGAAGGAATGGGACTTATTTTCCAGATTTTAGTGCATGCTGATGCCACCTCCTGCTAAGACACAGAAGTGAATTCACCTTTTTCTTTCTTGCCCTTCTCACACCTTGTAAAAGAAAGCCAGTGAATAGGAAGAAGTGAGGAAAAAGGCTATATTACTCTATGATTCCAAAGCTTGATATCTGTTCAAAGAATTTCAGTAGCTGAAGTTGTTTCAGCTGTCTCTTTTTTTTTTAACCACAGTTTCTGGATACTTACTGCCTCGTTAAAGGCAGAGCTCCACGAGTCAAAACATTACAAGAGAATGTCCTTTAGTACATTTTTTACATTCTTCACAATTGTGGAGAAAATGTGAAAAAAAATAGTATCTTAGAACAATAAAAGGGGACTAAAAAGAAACAAAATGCATTTAAATATTCCAATTAAAAAAAAAAAAATCATAGCAACATTGAAACCTAACATGATATTTAAATGCTTGGTACTGATTTTATGTGAGTGTAAGGAGGAAACCCCCTGAAAGTGAGATTTCTTAAAAAGTTATGCTTTGTGGTAGTAAGGCGAGTAAGGAGAAAAAAGTGGCAGAATGAGACAAAGGTCATTGCTATCTCACAAATTTATTCTTACAAGTAGAAACTACCAAATTTATAACAGCACTCTTACTGTTGTCCAAAATACTACCACACCAAAAGAGTTAATGTTATTAATAACACCTAAAAAGTTATTGTCAAGTAGTATCAAGTAGTATTGTCGGGTGGTATAAAACTTAAGAAGGAAATTCATACCTATTAGAATTTCAATTTTTAAATTGTTCTCTTTTGCAATGGATATTCAGTAAAACCTTGTTAAAGCAACATGAGAGCCTCCCTTTAGTTAGGAATAAAAGTACAGAAATAATAAACCTGGATTACAGTCAATAAATAAAAGAGTTCTTGTTCAAAACAGGACCAGGGAGATCATGTCTGAAGCAAAGGAAAGCTAGTAGCTGGCCACAGATTAATAAAACTGAAATGTTTTGTGATAAGAACCATCAAGGAAGGCAGCAGGAAAGCAAAAGATATGGTTAGAAAAAATACTGCTAATACGTTTCAGAAAAAGAGCCAAGAGGTAGAGCCCAGTGAACTAAGAGCAAAGCAAGCAAATAAATCTGATTGATTCCTACTATATTCAAGAGAATAGTAGGATATATGTAGTTCTGCTAATCACAAAAAAAAAAGTTAATAGCGATATCAGTTTGTCTTCCTAATGAAAATGAACTAATAAACTTGAAGAATCACTAAACACCTAGGTCACAGTGAGAAATGAAGCACAGAACATAAAATGAAAATCGATGAGTCAAAAATTCAAAGAAATTTTTCCAGTTTTCCACAGTTAGAGAAAAAAATAAAAGACCCACATTAGAGGCAAGGCTGGAGAACTAGAGAAAGCATATTTTTGCATATTTTAATACAAAAATAGCCACTCTAAAGACTGAAGATCACATGACTTACTAAATGCTAAATCTGCTAGTATGCTGAATGTACTGTTCATTCACTCCTTTGATGTTTACGATTCTCAAGCTTGCTCTGGTTTGTTCCAGTTCAGAATCCTGGATACAATCTCAGGATAAGTTAGTAGGATATCTTTCCATAAAAAGAAAATTAGATTGTTTTCAAGAACAATTGTTTTCAGACATTCTTGGTGAGAACTTAACCTTTACAAAACAATAGGCAAAAGAATCTGAACAAACAGTTTGGTTTCCTAGGTAATGCCATGAAATATTGACTACACAAAACCTTAATAAAATAGGCTATATACTTCTTTTCTTTTTATAAGATTCTCTTATTAATGTTTTGGAAAATAGTTCTCCGGTGAATATAATAGGTATATCTTTCACTGTGTATCCTGTACATAAGCTACTGGGTTAGCTGTTAAATGTCTCAAATCAGTTTGATAAGTAGAATTTGATTCCAGAGCATTTTGGCAAGAAACTGAATGAGTGAAAAAAAGAATGTGCAAAAAACCCTATTCATTTGTATTACTGTATGCCTTTGGGAAGTGTGATTAGATTAATGTAACCATTTGTTCAAAAACAGAACACCTAGCTACCCCTGGACGTTGAAGAGGTCATGACGATAATCTGCTTCCTATTTCCTGCATGTATATTACCTTTCATGTGGGAATGGCTGTAATTTGGAACAAGAATGAAAAAAGGTTTGATAAAATAAGGCAAATTATCTTTTCTTTGCTACAAGTATTCAACCACATTAACCTCGCTTCTTGGGTCTTCAGGTGTTCTACTTTCTATGTCACTTTTGATTCTTTTTATTTTTCCTCTCTCAGCAGCTTGAATGACCTCTAAAAACCATCAAAATCAAAAACTGTGTTAGGAAATACTCAAACTGGAAAATGAATTAAATATATATACAGTGTATATCTTTTTCTTCCTACTTTTCTTTCTACTTTGTATATCTATTGTAATTTAATGAAATATTAATGCTAGTGAAGTGTGGATAATTTCTCAGAAAAGAATATTCTGAAGTGGTCCATCAAAGTGTTTCATTTTTAATTACTTCCAATGTTTTCTTACAATATCTACTAGTGCGGTTTTCCAGAACAATAAAAGATTGAGAAATGAGCACAATTATGACTAAATGCTTCATCACAAATGATTCTGGTTCTATTATACTTTTTTATAGATAAGTATAAAGATGGAAACCATGTAATAAAAGTAGAAATAGGTAGTTTATCATTGCACAATTGATGTGCATAGCGACATAATAATCACTGGCCATCTCACTTGCCCTTCATATGGACCATGAAAAAATTATCCATTGCATAGTAAATTCCTCCGCCACACAGTACTCTGACTCATAGGTGCCTAATATTCGGTACTTCTGAATAATGTATGGATCACATCTCGCTGAACACCAGTGAACGTGGAACACGTGTATTAAGATGGAAAATCGTAGTATTATGTGTTTAGTAGTGTTAGGATAGACTTTGATCTCTATTGTATTTCCAAAATCTCTACTCTTGTTTCTAGACAATTTAAGCTGTACATAAGGTAGCGATATCTTTTGAATTAATCCTATTACACAGACAAAGTTGTTGGAGATACTGGTAAGAGTACCTTATGTTTGGAATGGATGAGTTGCATGATTTATTTACTGTATCATCCTTGCCAAAATACATTTACACTGGGATGTTTGTTCATCAAAACTAATTTCTGCTGGTGCATTTAAGCCATAATTTTTGCCTTTTATATATAAGTATAATTTAACTCTGTAACTGCATTTTACAGCTTTAACTTCAGAAGTATGTGCTTAGAAATCACAAAAACAAAAGAAGAAACAATCAAAAAAAGAGATGCTTTGGAGAGGTGATGAAAAACAAGAGTTACCCAGCTAGCAAGCCGAATAAAATATCACAATTCTATAATTACTGTACAACATAGTGAATCTAATAAGACTAAGGTAGAGTCCATAGGACTGCCATCATATAAGACTATTTTCTATTAGACCAATTCCATAAACGTATTCAAGTAGTGTCATTTGACTGTTTCACCAAAAGTATTGAGTATAAGAATATTTTATCAAAATTATAATGGGCACATAATATGTGAATTGTAGTTGTGTCTTATAGTAATCAACTGTTCAATATTCTCCCAGTTGATTAAATATTCCTTCTGGTTCCTCCCTACTTACTACCGTCCTATTTTTCAAGAAAGTATAGAGTCATCAGCTAGGGTTTTATGAAGACCAGGTAAGAAGGCATCATTTTCCATCATGTAAAAAGCACCTTCAATTTCCACAATACTTGAGAGTACTCAATGTGCCTTTCAAAACTGTGGCACAATGACCAGGCTTTTATTCCAAATAGTAGCTTCTGATTTCTGGTGACAAATTTTACAGCTAAAGAGGTGAACTAAACACACTGAGCAGGCTGAATATATTAACACACTTATCATAACTTTCAACTGACTAAAAGCAACCCTTCCTCCTTCCCTAACCACAAGAGTTAATTTGTGACTCCCTCTAATCAGACCGAAGCACAAAATACCAGTCTTTAGCTGACAAACTTGCTTAACCTCCACCCATGAAGTCTAGATACAATAACTGAAGAAGACATCTTTTTCCCTGATGATACATGAGGACATAGAATTTGTATTATGAGCTACTTGTGATTAATAACTTTTTATGACCATTTTTTAAACATTTCATAGCAGAAAAGCCTGTACAGATTAAATTTTAAGAATACCGTCTGGTAATCCATTTAGCCAGTTTTCAATCCACCTCACTCTCTGCTCAACTAGCTTGTATTTCATCAGCTTGTCTATGAAGATGTTATGGGAGACAGCATCAGATGCTTTAATAAGCTAAGGCAGACAACATTCTCTGCTCTTCCTTCACCTACCAAGACAGTCATTTCATCATATAAGCCTATCTGGTTGTTTAAGCATTATTTCCCCTTTGTGAACTCATGCTGACAACTCTTGATCACCTTCTTGTCTTTCAGTGCCTGGAAATGATTTCCAGGATTAGCTGTTCCATCACCTTCCCAGGGATTAAGATGAGGCTGACTGACCTGTTGTTCCCTGGTTCCTCCTTCTCACCTTTTTGAAGACTTGAGTGACATTTACTTCTCCTGTTTTCCATGTCCTTTCAAAGATGATCGAGAGAGGCAGTGACACTGGCCAGTTCCCTCAGCACTTGTGCCTGCATCATCTGGGCCCACGGACTTGTATATGTCCAGTTGGCTTCAGTGTTTCCTAACCTGATACTGCTCCAGCAAAGGTCTTTCTTTCTCCAGACTTTCTCCCTGTCTCCAGTGCCTGCGATTCCTTAAGACTGGACTTACAATAAAAGACTGCAGAGAAGGCAGCATTCAATACTTCTACCTTTTCCATGTCCTTTTTCACCAGAGCCCCTGCAGCGAGCTCGCATTTCCCCCAGTCTTCTTTTTGCTGCTGATGTACTTATAGAAACCCTTCTTGTTGTCCTTGACAACCCTCACCAGATTAAACTCCAGATAGGCTTTGACTTCCCTAGCCCCACCCCTGAATTATCAGACAATGTCCCTATATTTCTCCCAGGCTACCTCTCCCTCCTTCCAGCTTATATATACTTCTTTTTCATGTTTGACTTTTGCTGAGAGCTTCTTATTCATCCATGCAGGTCTCCAGCCACCCTTGCTTAACAGCAAGGAGCAGGAGCTCATTGAGATGGACTATTCTTGAGCTTGGAGGAGTGATCCCTGAATATCAAGCAACTCTCCCGAATTCTTCCATTTAGGGACCCATTCCATGGGATTCTTTTTAAAGTAGATCCTTGAAGAAGCCAAAGCCTGCTCTCCTGAAGTCTAGAGATGTGATCCTGCTTTTTGCCCTTCTCTCAAGATCCTAAGGCTGACCCCAACCTTCATGTCCCCAGTCAGCTTTTCCTTATCTGTAAGTATAAAGTCCACCAGAGTATATCCTCTCGTTAGCTTCTCAATCACCTGTATCAGGAAGTTGTCATCAGTGCTCTACAGGAACATCCTGGATTACTTGTGCCATGTTGTGTTGTTCCTCCAGCAGGTATCAAGGTGATTGAAGTCTCCCCTGAGGACCAGGACCTACGAATATGAGGCTATTAATAGTTCCCTGTAGAAGACCTCATCTACTTCTTCCTGACCAGGCAGAGCGTATGGTGAACACTCACATCAACGTCATCCATACGGTTCTGCCCCTTACTCCTTACCCATGAGCTCTCAGCTGGTTCATTGTCCACCCCACGGCAGAGCTCCATATGTTCCAGTTGTTCTCCCATAAAAAAGGTAACTCTCCCTCTTCACCTTCCTGGTCTGTCCTTCCTAAAAAGTCTCCCTTGCAGCACTCCAGTCATGTGAGCTATCTTATCATGTCTCTGTGATCACAATGAGATCATAGCTCTGCAACTGCAAATAGTTCTATATATTCCGTTTATTCCCCCATGTGCATCAACATACAGGCACTTCAGAAAGGCACCCAAGTATGCTGATTTCCCAGAAAGTGTGTGAGAGGCTTCTCTATAATGTTGCTTTGTAGACACTTTCTTGCTTACACACAAATGCTTGAAGCCTACTTAAGTCTTGTTCTGTTAATTATGTGTTTCCTTTCATTCACATCACTCCGGAGCTTTTATTGGTCAACCCTGTCTCTCACTCCCTCACATGGCTGCTAGTAACTCTCTCCATCCCCTGCTGTTCCTATTTTAAATGCTCTTTACCAGGTTGGCAACGTGTTAGCAAAGATGTTTTTGCTCTGCTTAGTGAGGTGCATCCCGTCTCTCTCAAGCAAATGTCATGCACATACACATACCCATGCATATGCACATACACTTTTAGTTTTGAAAATATTTGCTTTTTTTCTTATTTAGGCATCACTTTATCTTTTAGGATAAGAATTAATTAACAGAGAGCTTGTTCAAGGGATGTGCTTTTAAATAGACTTCTTCCTCCTATTCTATTTCTTTACAGATAATCAATTTAAGGTTTTTTAACTGTCAGTGAGGCTCCAGAGTCACTTTCCTCTCTCTTCTCCCCTGTCACCAGCAAGGAACATTGTTGCCAAGAGGTAAAATGTTCAAATTGTTTCCATCATAAAATAAAATAAAGCATCTTTTTAGATAGATTGTTGGAGGAAATAATTTTTGGATGTCCTGTTTCTTTATTACCTGGGGAAATGCCTAGTTTCTGAAGCTAGTGATGGACTGCTCACCACTAGAATTCTTTTTTAAGGGGAAAAAAAAAAAAAAAAAAAAAAAAAAAAAAGAACCATGACACCATGACACTGCAGTAGATAGATGATATTAGACCACTCTGTGATTAACGACATGTAGAAGAAGATGAAATAGTAACCTAAGGAGAGTATTTTTTTAAGTGATTTATACAGTATATTATACAATAGGGAAACACTTACTTTCTAGAAAAACTCTTCTAGGACAGAATATGTACTCATGTTGATGTTCGCTACAGTGTTGTTCCCATAAATATCCAAGTTAGAAAATACTGTACTAGGATTTCTGTTAATGAAATCATGCCATAAAATAATTATTTCCTTTAATTCCCAGTATCCAGTTGCTTTTATTTCTTTCTTGCAAAAATTACAAGTACTTCAGAGTCTCATCCTCTTACAAAATTAAAAGTCTTTCCTTTTAGAATACTCACAGTAATACCTATTCAGGAGTAATCAATCAGATGTTATATCTAATAATATTCACACCCTTTTCACTTGCCATCAGTCTTTGCTGTTTGTCAGCGAATGCTACAGTGGCATCTTCTGGCATACAGAAGAATTAATTGCCTTTACACTGTGAAAAAACATTGCCATTAAAAGGGTAAGCTAAAACATAAGCTTAAGGAACTGAGATTAAAAACACCTGCTGTTCTTCACAATTATTCTATTTGGACCAATTGAAATAATGTTGAATTATGAGAAATTAAAATCCAGTTCTTTGATAAGTGGCCATTTGGGCATGAGAGCTATGTGTGAGGTAACTGCTTCTAAGGAGATTAGTGTTCTAAACAATGATTTATAATTGTATGAGTTGACATAAGATGAGAAATGGTAATCAATTAGAAAAGGAATAGCAAAAAAAAGGAGAAAAAAAAAGGCAATGAATGGGACTGAATAAGAGAGAAAAAATATCTAATTACTCTTTCTTTTTGAATCCATCTCTCTAACCCCCCCCTTTTTTTTACATTTTATGACTTACTTACATTTTATAGAAATTGCTGCACATTGTTAATGTTTATGGATTTGGGAATAGAGTTAATGAGAGTTGTTAATGAACTGAATATTATATCTGATATTTTACCAGAAAAGTGCTTTATATCTTCATAAAAATCTTATTGAGTTCAAAGATTTTATTGCAATGCTTTTAATCACACATTTCTTTTTTTATAATATATACTATGACATTATACGTCACACATCTTGCTCACTGTTTTCAAACAACAAGTGAGCCTTGAGAAGCAGAAGTACCAAATTCCTCAACCCACCGAAAAAAGCTTTAAAATAAGATCACTGGGAGTGCGGTTATGAACCAGCATAAATCAAGAGAAGTTACACGTATTTCAGTCTAGCTTATATTGAATTTTTGTCCTGGTTGAGGAAGTTTTTAAAAAATTATCAATTACGGGATCATTTTTCACAATGTGAAATACTGGTTGTAGTAAGTTGGGATTGTCTCAGAAGAACCAGCTCTGCCTGAATCTTTCAAAAACGGTTCACGTAGGAACAGGAGTAGGTGAAGCCCTGACAGGTGAGTTACAAGTAAAAGGTTCTCTCTGATTTTTCCTTCTAAAAACCTGACCAAATTCAAAATACATTGAAATTCATGGACCAATAAAGCCATTAACTTGCTACAAACTGTTAGTGAAATGCCTCTCAAAACGTTAACAGATTTTGCCATCTGACATGCCAACCTTCAAAATGTTGCCTCTATGTAATGTGAGTGTAAGAGTAGACCTGCATTTGAGTCCACAGGACTACGCAGAGTGTTGGCTCAAGAACACAGTTGCATCAAGCACTGAATGATGAACTCAGTACTTCCTCAAACTATTTTCTTGGCCTCACTTCCAAAAGTGGGGGACAAGGACAGAAGAGTCTCATGACCCACCAGTGCCTAATGTGGTATATTAACATATACCAGCATCAAGTTTAGTTTACATTAAAGCATCTTATTTGTCTAAGTCTCTGCAGAATTAGAGACTAATGCATTGTAAACTGGAAACCTATTAATGTTTCTTATTATCTTCCTTAAATATATGAACACATATGTTTAATTATTGAATATAAATTCCCTGCTGTATACTTTTAACTAGCCAACATTTAACACACATTAAATATTTTAATAAATATCAAATACTTTTGCAATGTATGATCAATAGTTTTTTCTATATCTA
The DNA here is from genome assembly GCF_028389875.1 of Rhea pennata. Lineage (NCBI taxonomy): Eukaryota > Metazoa > Chordata > Aves > Rheiformes > Rheidae > Rhea > Rhea pennata. Next base: position 163,156,424 of record NC_084663.1, read on the forward strand.
GCTTTTACTGAAAGCAAACCTTCACCTAAATTAATAATTGCTTCTTATTTTACTAATGACTGAATTTTTCTAGGTAATGTTTCAACACAATATGTACAAAGTGATTATCTTACAATTATTTAATTTGTTCTTAACTTCTTCCTTCCAGAACAATCCAGAACAATTGTTCCTGGTATTTCAGACAGAAAACAGTCAACTGTCTCCACTCAGTGTAAAAGCAGACGTATTCTCCAAATGTCACTCTTAAAAACCATAGGACAGTCCTCTGGATGTTACACTTTCTATACCACTACATCCTGTATAAGTTTCACATATTGGGTTTCTCACACCCTAAACGATTCATCCTTTAGTTCTGTAACTGGAATGTAACATATATCAGCAGTTCTAGTCAGTCTACAAACTTCTCTTAAGAGTTATGGGAAAATGGTGGAAAAACACATTAAATGTAATGAACAAGGAAATTTCAGGCTGACATTAAATGCCAGACTATTTCGCATACACCCTTCTCTATTCAGACTTTTGCCTGTTCAGACATCCTGGTTAGACTTGTCTCTCAAAAAAATTTCCTTTCTCAGGCCAAATTTCTTGTTCTTAGGCATTTCATTTCAGTCTACCACCTTTTACCTGGGCTATACTTCCCCTCCTCCAAGTTTGGTCTCAGAAACATTTTATAAATTAAAATAGCACTGATTGGCTTAAGTTCATAATGATTTGAGTTAACTACCTCTGTAGCACACTCGTTTTGAGTAAGGTAGTTGAAGACGTACCTTTAAATAAAACCAGGGAGTGAGCTAACACTTGAGCTATCTGGAGAATTAGGGCTCATTGGCTCATTCTTACATTTAGCCACCGGCTATATAAATACATCTCAAGTTTTTGTTTTGTTCTTTCCATTAGTGTTTTCAGAGGAAAACGTTATGATATGAATTAAACCCTTCTGTACTTTTATACAAAAACTATTCACTTTATAAAAAGTGAATAAATTCTTAACTGTTCTCTCTGTAGTATTGCAATATAAACAGCCCTGGGTTAGGAAAATGTGATTTTTGTCTAATCATCAGATCAAGTTTAATGGCTTCCACAGTATTTATTGAAATAATGAAGAGCTTTTTAATAAAAACAAAACTTTTTAAAGTTACATATTTTTCTTTTTAATTGTAAGCATTCATTCCAGTAAAAGAATGCACTAGTATTATTTTTCATTTAATGATTGAAATTATTTTATAAGCTTTTATAAGCTTAGTCAACATATTTTTATCTTTTATTTTTATTTCTGTTATTGCTATTACTGCTGTTAAATAGACAGCTGCTAACATTCTAACATCTGAACTAGGAAAAAAATAGTATATCTTTCATTTTCTGTAGGACTCTCAGGTAAATAATCTTTCCAACTGAAAAATATTTATTAATTATTAAAAATAAAATAAACCAAGGGCTTCATGTCCTTCCCTGAAGCCTGGCATACCTTTTCATATGTTCTGTCCAGAATATTCAATAGAATATTGCCTAGAATATTCATAACAGCAAGTCCAAATCACATGTCTGAATGAAAAATGTAACAGCTGCTTAGGGAGTCAAAACAAGATTTTACCCCTAGATTAAGGTTATGCAGTAAAAGCAGTTACCTGGACTGCATACAGCATATACTTGAGAAAGGAAGCCAAATGGGAGAAAAGATCGATGTTACAGGGAACTAATGGATTCAACATTAAAAACACCAGTGATTATACGGTGCCACAAAAGATGACTTTGATGAAGTCTGTGTCTATTCTGCTATTGCATAACCTTCTATGCCTGCAACTGCATGTATCACAACAAAGCAAGAGGTTTTCCCTTCTTTAATAATCACTATTGGCCCTCAGCAGAATCTGCGTATTAAGGCACAAAGCAAGAGAAAGGGCTCACATTCAACATGCATAATCTCCCTACTACTGGCCAGTATCTGGCAAAGAGTTGTTCTAGCTAGCTAAAGACTTTGAAAATACAAGGAGTGTAATTTATCTGCAGATTGAAGTATCTAAATGTAGGTGCCCCCAATACAATGTTTGATGTGAACTAGCTCCACAGATTAACTGTGTGGAGACACAGTTAATACAGTCAATAGAAACTAGAGAGCTCTTCAGCGCATGCTAAAACAGGCTTCTAAAATGATCCTCTAAAATGACAGCGTGTTTAGGCAACGGAGTCCGACACCTACAATTAGACGCCTGATCCTTCCAAGAGGACCGACAGGTAGAGAATCCCTTTTCCCATGTACTCTTTATATACATTTCTTCCAGAGAATACATAACAATACTCCTGTCTATAACCAGGCTAATTATAGCAAACAGCCCAGGACTGTAGGCCAGATTTAAATTATGCAGACATCTAACCATTTCCCCTTAGAACAACAGCGGGAGAAGGAAATTCAGCTGCTGCCCTGCAGATACACTGTTTCAGAGGGTATGGGTCGGTACTGAATACTCCAGAGTAGGTTCACCCTTCTTTGGCAATCTTTTGTAGAATTTTTGTTTGATAATGACACACCTCTTACAGATCTTAAGAACTAGCTCTTGTATAGTCAGAGCTCCCATACAGACTACTTTCTAGGAAAAAAAAAAAAATAAATTTCCATAATATGCAGAAATTTGTTAATTCTATTTTATTTTAAAAGTTGAAAAATAATCTGAATATCAATTATCAAGAAGTAGTTTATTCAAGGCATTACAGTTATTAATAATGGAATACGAATGTGAAATTAATCTAATTTAAGTCTCTGCACAGCTTGCAAAGGGAACTCCCAAGAGATTTTTTTTTTTTTTTTTTGATACAATAAAGATTGGAGACATATCAGGCAAGTAGAGGAACTATCTTTGACTATAAACTGCCTTTGAGTATACAGAAAAGTGGCATTTATCACAGCTGCAATTTGTTTAAAAAGAGAGTAGACTGCAAGACAAAGGTCTGATATGGTTCACAATTTGAGAAAAACGCAGACTGTTTCATAAGCTGACAAAAATATTTGACAGTTCCTTTTTAATTCAGTGAAATCATTTCTTCTAAATATAGTGGTCATGAAAGTTTTGAATTGATGTAGTTTTAACTTTTTTTTCTGTATTCCAGATCTAAAAAGAGTAACTGTTGAAGAGAGTCTGATTGCAAAACAGACTACAGGATCCACAACCATTTCTACATCCTTTTGCATCAGTAACTATTTTCTACACTGCAGATGATGGTAAATGGATTAGTTTATTCTCATAATAAACAAGGCTTTTCAGATAGAGTGAATTCCATTTTACAGGCTTTATTGACTGTATTTTCAAGTAGCTCCATTATTTTACTTTGTTGTAACAAATCATTAGTGACCTTAATGATAAGCTGGTAAAATACTCTGAAAATATTGAATCTCTACCTAAAAGTAAGCAAAATCAAATCAAAACCAAAGCAAAAGCAAAATAACATAACTTTGAGAAAGACTTGTCTACTAAGTTTATATATCTGTAGTGAAGCTTGAGTCCTTTTACAGTCAAGAGAAGTAAGGATTTTATAGTGTAATTCTTCTCATTCTAACAGAGTTGTTTAATATAGTCTTAATGAATTGTGCCCTCACTGAGTTTATTTCTTTCCAATGACTATAAAAGGAGTCTAAATTTATTAGTTCAGGCATGGGTGTTTACATTAAAAATGCCTGACACAAAGTAGGAAAAATCCTGTCCCTAGCATCTATTGTTATTAAAGTAAATTACACTGAGGAAAATAGAGAAATGAGCAGTAGTGTATAGCTATCTGCCAACATTTATAGCTGGATTTCAATAAATGAAAATGTTAGGTTTTTAGTGTAACATTGAAGTAACTAATCTGCACAGTTTAGAGAAATGTTACTAGAATATGATGACCCTTTCAGACTACTTAGAGGATATTTTTTTTTTTGTATTTTTTTTCCCCTCAAAGTAATAAGAAGAGTCATTTGCAAAATATACACTTTTTTTCTGGAAATATTTTCTTCAAGGCTCTATGTCACCAAAGGAGAGAGATGATAGAATAGTGAGATTAGAAATGGATTATAAAAACTATCACATAAAGTACGAGAAATATGACATCAGCTATGGGATACTGCTCAGTTTATTTTCAAAGAAAATTAAATTAAACTATGGAATAAAAATACAGAGCAGCAAACCTCCTAAAGTAAATGTACAGATCTTTGCTAATTTTCTCTCCAATCTCAGTCTCTGAACCATGAATAAGAGTTTAAAGATCAGCTGTGATAGTCTTCAAAGATAAAATTCAAAATTGTGAATTAAAGGAAGATTTCTTAGAAATGATATAATCAGACAAGGGTGACTAGAGATGAGAATGACTCTTCAGCAGATCAGTTTTCAGAAGCACCTTGACTTTTTAATACTTCTCTGAAAGAAAACCTCATAGCCTTTTGTGGATAAGACATCACCACTCAGAAAAAAGGGACTGATTTAAATACAACTGCTTGAAATGAACACATTTTTGTGGGAAGGTTTTGTGCTCATTTTTCTTTTGTATAAAGGAAAGCAACATAAATTTTTCTTCATTGAATTCATGGAAGGACTTGATAGAATGATGAATGTGTTTTGGATGCAGTGATCACAGCATCACCTGAAGAATTATAAAAAATCTTTCCAGATCCCCAATATTTTATTATAAAATACATCTTTAAACAATAGGTTTAAAATGATGACAAGTGTTCATTCACTGAAAAATTATTAGAATGTTATAACTCCTACTAAAATCATTATGTAATCTCCCAGGGAAACCAAACACCTATCAAGTCAATGAAAGGATGCCTACTGATTTCAGAAGGAATTTCATCAGAGCTCATTTAAAACATAACATTTTTCAGCTTTGATACTATAATATATTGCATTTGGGCAGATTTTGCATAAACAGTGTTTTTTGAAGGAAAAAAAAAAAAAAAAAAAAAAAAGCAAAGATATAAATTCCTGTCAAACAGCAGTTAAGTGGTTATTCACTTAGGTTCCGTTCTTCCCCTACATACTAGCTGAATGGTTTAACCACAGTGCTGGAGATTCTGCCTGATTATCATCTCCCTCTACTTTTTACTGCTCTATCCAAATAATTAAAGGCTCATTGGACCAGAGAGAAATAGATTACTATGATGAGTAAAGATGGGAAGCAAGGTATTTGGGCATAATCTGCTACTTTTTGAAGAAGAAACCTAACCAATTTCCCATTGGCTCATTTGAAAAGTTTGGGCTAGTAAAACACACAACTGTGATTGTACTTAAATTGCCTAAAATATCAATAAAGTCCTCACAGGCTAATACTAACTGGGAGGCTACATTTATCCCACCATTCCTTCCCACAGGAAATATGTCATAAAACTGAGCTCTTCTCTCTCTTTCTTCTTGTCTTTTGGGGAACTGAAAATCTTTTGAAGAGAAAGATTTTATTGTAATCAGCACATTTCTGTGGAAAATTTACATTTCAATAAATCAACATTTTCTTCAGTAAAGTAAATACATATTTTCAACACATATGAAGTTCAAAGATTTTTCTGTAAGCATGATCAAGTGTTGGCACAGAAATGCATAAGGATATAAATTACTGAACTGCTAGGTAAAAACTTAGTGTTTTCAAAGTTGACTTGTATCTTATTTTAGCAGAAAGGTGAGACTTGCATATTCATGTTATACATTGGGAAAAATAAGCAAAGACATTCTATTTTTTGGCTCAGTTTCCTATTTAAAGAGTAACCGTTTGCCTTCTCGAACACAATCTCTTGTCAGGAGTCAAGATTTGTGTTCCTGAGTAACGTATTTAACTTGAGTAATGGATTAAAGCTGTACTGTCAAGTTGGATCATTAATTTAAAAAACAAATAAGGGTTGCATAGAATCTGCTGAGGGAATTAGTTGAGAGGCAGAAATAAAGTCAGCTAATGTAAGATCTTGTGAATTTCCACAGCGCACTGCCTCTTATTAACGTGCTGCAGGCAGCAAGCAGCTTAAGTTATGACAGATTCTACCGCAGCTGCGAACAAAAAAGCACAATTACTCTTTAAAGGTTTTAACAAGCATTCTCATTGGCCTAAGACACAGCATAGCAGGCCAGTGTAATCATTACAAATTACCTTAATTAACAATATGAGGTTAAAGCATTAATGGGAATTACCTTATAATAACACCACTAATTCTGAAGTTACTAAACAATTGATGCTTTTTACTACATACATTATTTTTTTGCAACCAGTGCCTAAATGTTACCATACCAGTTAGGAGAGAAACTTTTCAACAATGAAGCAATGTATATTGATTATTCTTTTTTTTTTCTTTTTAAATTTCTGGAGGAAAATGAATAAGCTAATAGCTATTATAGCTATTTATATGGACTGAGAATGGCTTGAGAGCTTTATTTTCACAGTAGCAGAAAGAAAGTAGGTGGTGCCGGCCTTACAGAAGTCTTAGTGTACACCGCCTGTCTGTTGAACAAATTCAAATTTATCACTTCTCAGCTATTAGCAACTTTCCCAAAAGCTCCTGCTTCTTGCTTTATGCCTCCTGAACAGTGGATATGCTTTGGTCAGTACCTTTGTTTGTTAAGAATTCTTTGTTGAAGGTTAGAGTTCTTCAGGAGCTCCTTTTTGGTCATAGAAATATAGAATACAGCATGACGTGGTCAAGACATGATGCAGCTTGTGTATCACCTGAACTGTCTTTAAACTAATTGGCTATACACAGGAATAAAGTTGGCCTTCTGGAGAAAATCGCTTTTTCTGGTATGAGGATTATAAAGGGGCAATTTGTCAGTCTGGAGGACACTGCGGCTCTGATTAACAGGACAGGTCGGAAACCTTACTCCTTTCTGCTGATTTATTCACTTCCTCTAACTTTTCCTTCTCACCAGTAGTGCATCCTTCAAACTGTTTCCTTGGCTAGAGAAAGGAAAAAAAAAAAAACAAAAAAAAACCAAATTCTTCTGATTGGTCTTGCAGATATGTAGAACACCCTTGGTCTGTTTGAGATAACAAGTAACATCCTGAACTAACAAGTAATATACTGTTTGCTTGTTTCACCTAAATTTAGGCCAAAAAGCACAGAAGCAATTATAGAGGACCAGAAAGCCAATTACAGATACACTCCTTGTTCAGTGAGGCAGGTACAAAGCAGAACAGATATGGCAGTTAATAATATGCCAAGTCTCCCACTGCAGAATATAAAATTAATTCTCAATGGTAGTCCTATGAAATGCTGAAAAAAAAATCAAAATCAAATCTCTATGTGAAAGCATGCTTTTGCCTGGAATTAGTGCAGAAGTCATAGCAGATGCTACAGTGGATTTTTTTTTTCTATCATTTCAAAATGGAGTGATTTTGTTTTGCAAGATCTGCTCTCTCTCTGCTATCATCTTTTTAAAATGTTCCCTCAAAGACAACTCCCCCACAACAGATAGAATTAATAGATGGGGAATACCTTAAGTCAATTTGTGGATAATTTCATAAAGTTTTTTAAAAAATCTGTGTTCAATTCTATTAAAATACAGCAAGTACCATCATTAAATGTCAGTTCTTCTAGCTGAACTATAAATGGCTGTATGATAATAATGAATTATAAAAGAAGTCCGCTATTAAACAGCTGTGCTGGAAGCACTGAAACATTTGAAAGTTAGCAGATCGAGATTGGGCTTGGCAAGCAGAAAAAAACTAAAAATTACTTTTGGGTCATTACAACAATTATTACTAATCATGTTTTAGTCTATTTTATTATTTTATTCATATATAAATACATTTCAATCTGCTTCCTGACTAAGGAGTTAAAATACAAATTAAGTTTTTATTTTAAGATTAAATTACAGAATTTTTTTTAGATGTCTAATAAGTCATCTGAGTGCTCTGTATTTCATGTTTGACATTCTGTAAAGTTGTATATCAGTTCCAATTCTGACTGTAAATCCTCGTTACTCATTCCTTATTCATTCCTTTAGTGAACCAATCTCAATTTAGTCTTGTGATTCTTCACTGAAGTCCTATTTACCTAATGGTAGACAGATTTTTAAAATAAATTCAATTCAAGATAAGTGCAGTCATTTTATTATATTTACTTTTTATTGCCTGAAACAGTCTTTGCTCTTCTTCTTTCCCAAATACTTTTTTTTTGAATGAACATTATTTCAGTGAAGTTGTGTGTTATTATAGCTAAAATTTACACTTAACTCAGTTACTTTGTTCAGTGAACAGCAGTTGTTCAGTTCCAGTACTTCTAGGCCAGGAATGGCTGATGGAACAACTGGGAGGAACAGCTGAACAAACCAGTGATACCTTGGTGTCTGTTGCCATTACACTTTCTTCCACTCTACTTTCTGTCATGAATTGATATGACGGTTCTTACTCTGATTTATGAAAAGATTGTGCCCTGCTCTGGGAAGGCTTTCCAATGGTAAGATGTAAAATGGAAAAGCCTCTACAGAATGTGCATATTTCTAAGTATAATATAGTTACTGAAGTTTATTTTCCTTGTATTAATGTAAATAATGTTTTACATGTGCTAAGTTTTAAGCAGTTCTGAAGATGAGGATGAATCACGTTTGTCTTAGAAGGTGCCATTAGAATCAGATTTATAAAAACGAAAAAGAAACAAAAAACATAGTGAAGGGGGTGAAGGAACAGAAAAAGAGAGAGAGGAAGTTTGGGACTTGTGAGTGCATTATAAAATGAGGTAAGAGGTAGAGACTATGGTTTACCTGAATCATAGTATCTTCTTTTTATATGGAGGTGACAACTAGAATCCTTTTCCAAATTATTCCCCTAGTACCACATAGTCCAAACAGGAAAGTAATGTTTAGTTATCTGAGAAATAAAACACTTTGGAGACTTTTTTTTCCCCTCAGAGAGGATGAAGACCGGGTGAGATAACAATTAAACTAACATGTGAGAGAAAAGACTTGCTTGTATATACCATAAGCACAAAGATGCCCTTGATAGTTCTACATATATGAGCCCTGAACTAGGAAGTCTGTGGTAAAAATACATTTTCACTGCATGTTAAAATGAGAAAAGTAGAAGACAGACAAAGCAGTGGGTACAGCACTTTCCAGAAAATTTGTGATCCTGCTGAAAGTCTTACGAGAATTTTCATAGATGGCATTGAGTACCTCAGAGGACTGATATCAGGATTACCTCTTCCTTGCACAGCTATTTGAAAACAGATCCAAACCAATATATAGGTGATAAGTAGTTGTTGTTATTACCTCTTGAATTCTCTAAGTTGTTCTTTTTTGTTCTTTTTTTTTTTTTTTTTTTTTTTTTTTTTTGAGGAGGAGGAGGAGGTAATTCACTGTGACACGTGAAATCGTCCTGTGGGAATTGCTGGCATAGTGTAGAATAAAACTAGCAAATGAAGTGTCAAGACTTTATACTACTGTTTATTTTATACATTTAAAGCATACTATCCTTTCTAGTATCATTCCTTGAAAGAACTGCATCAATTTGCTGTATTTTAAGGGTACTCACGAAGAGCAAAGCTCTCAGAACAATTGTAGGACTTAGAAACATTAAATATAATTTAAGGATTCAATGTTTAATCGGAAAACTTAACAAGAATTTTTCAAAATATTAGATATTGTAAGCAGTAGTGCAATGTTAGTGCCCTCATTTCTGAGTCAGAAATACTGTTCTCCTTCCTCTTAATCTCTTTATTGGCTTTGTGAAGACTAGAGCTTGTCACTACAGATTTGTTATCTCTAACATCTAGTGAAAGCATTTCTTACATCTGTAACATCGAGTGGAAAAATAAGTCATTTCTAACTTCTGAGGCTGTACATTCACAGAAAATTGCTAGAATTTTATCCTGGCAGAAACACATCTCCTTCCTTCCGCTCTATTCTTCCCAGGCCTCAGGATCATTCACTTTCTCGGAAGTGATGTAGCCTCAGAAGAGAGATTTGTCTTTATACTTTTTATTTTTATACAAAGCAATGTGTTCAAAAGAGATACTTCTTTGTCATCACACTCTATCAGTTTATTATTATAGACTTGCAGATGGCAGGACCATTTCCTTACTGCATGTGTGTAGAACAGCTAACAAAATCCGCCTTGGTTTTGGTTAGGACTTCCAGACCATACTACAATATAAAATAGGTAGCAATTCTCTTTCCTTCCCTGGCTAGTTATGAGAGAAGAAAAAGTTGCCCAGAAAAAAAAAAAAAAAAAAAAAAAGTGTAAGAAGTTTCTTTGGTGAGGAGAAAATCAGGCTATCTGTATGGCTTCATGGATCAAAAGAGTATAAGGTAATGTGAACTGGTCACGTGCATAAGGAATCCAGCTAGTGTATATTACTAAATCCCATAAATAATCTTTTCCACTCATTTTAATATGACATATTTAAAGGAAATAAGTATGAAATAACTTCTTCAGTTTATGTCACAATTTTTTTCAAGCTTCAAAAATCATAAACGCATTATAACATCTTATAATAACAATGCTTATCAACAAAATAAGTTTCTGGTTCCTGGAATTTATGAAGTTCCTTTGAGACAAAAAGAGTCTGTAACAAGAGCATGTGTTTAAAACTGCAATAGTAAAGGTTGACTCCATATTCAAATATTCAAACTATTTGGTGCTTCAATTCAATCTTGGTATCATTTAAATCTTTTAAATATCTAGTTACTTTCACTCATTTATCAATACAGATGAAGATTACATCACTGTACTAGAAAAAGAGAAAAAGGAGAGGAATTAGAGAAAATAAAGAGGAATGTGACCCACATTTACATTTTCTTTGCCCTGCATCATATCTGTGTTCTGCCTTTGTGGCTTCCTTACTGTTTTTCACAAATTAAAAGTTAATAACAATGAAATACCAAATAGCTAATAGATAGGCCATTGATATTTCTAATAGAAGTCATTTTTCTTATATTTTGCTGTGATTCCTAATTTGGTGTGTGGACAACGTCCAACACAATCAGCTCTTTTTCTACCTGCCTGATTCTACTGCAGCTGAGGTCTGTTTTTCTGTTTGAAAATATGGTCGTGTTACAGGGATAAGCTCATGTTTTACAATACATACAAACAGCACATAATAATGAACAAGTGAAAATCTGAACAAGGATCTGTTATATACCAGAGGGAACAGAGTAATATTGTACAGATGTCCAGCGATTCCTGAGTTTGACTTCAGAGTGAGACTGCAGTCGTTTGCAGATCTGAAGCTCAGAAAGGGTTGGACTAATTTCAGTTTTGTCCACTCTGCAAGTGTGATTTGCTTCTTTCTATATTAGTTAATTTAGACCACCAATGTATATTACTATATCAAAAATCAAATTTGATTAGCTTTCCATGACATAAGTGATGAAACCCAAACTAGATCTAAGCCCAGCTGAGTGGTCAGATAACATTTCTGACTATCTGTATGCAATTTTTAAATGTCATATGTTCAGAAATATGAAGCTACAATGAGTACCAAACAGATTGTAGTCAACTTCCAGACTACAGCTGATGTGCAGTCATCTTTTTCAAAACAGTAAAAAACATCATCAGAGTATATCTAGCATTTCAATTTACAAATAGATCTTGTAGATTTTCTTCTTTTAGAAAGAAATATGAGTCAATTTCAGCACTGAATTCAGGATCTGAATTAGTTTGTAGTTGGCTATCTTTTTGACATTCTGAAAAGATTACTCCAAGTATATCAGTATGAAGAAAAATCTAATGTGGTAGAAGAGGGTAAAAGAAAATGTATTATTCTTGCAATTCCTTTATCATTTAATACTTGCTTAATAGTTTTAGCCATTTCCTAAGACTATTTTACAGTCTGTCCATACCATAGAGTGTCATTACGGCCTAATATAATATGTCCAATATCCCAAAGTACTTCTCTTTTTAAATATTTGATCTCCAACTTCTTTTTTCAAGGTTAAATGTTCAAATGCACTCTGCGGAAATAAGTGTCCAAACGTCTTGCAGATCTCAGTCTTTTAATATCTCATTTAAGTAAACTATAACAAGACTTGAAAATGTATAAACTAGGCAGCAGCACAACAGCATCTCAGGCTGCACCCAGACTTGCCTGCTAAGGCCCCTCTCAGCATGCTCAGGGCCTCCATCCTCCAACTGTTTACATGGGAACTGTGTGACCATGCACTTCAGCTTCTGTACAGTCAAATTTCTAGGTTGCCGCTTTACCTTCTAGTAAGATACTAGACAGATCTAGGAATTCTATGCTTGGAAACTTGTAGCACACTCTAAGTCAGTAAATATAAGTAAATTCAGGGATCAACGTCAACCATGACTTCTTTTCTATCAGCACTGAACATTTAGAAATCTAATTTTGGTGATACCAGGTGTCTCTGTTCTCATGGTCTCTGCCCTTTATTCTACACTGGGGAAGAGAAGTAAGAGATGCAGAATGATGTCCTGATTCAGAGAAGTAGCTAAATTACTTATGCTTCAATCCAATTGCTCATGCTCACAGTTCAATGTCACTGAAGTGCATAAACAAAGGGTTTTATTAAAGAAAATTCCTACAAACGTGGTTCAGTGGTGACTTCAGAAAAAAAAAACACTAAGAAAAGCAGAAGGAAATATAGTGGCATTAAAGCTTAGTGGGCTACATTACATTGACTACAATAACTCTCTGCCAAATTCAACTACCACAACATAATGCTATGTTTTTCCCATAGTTCCATGACAAACCGGAAAAAATTTCTCTGCTTAACTGCCAAACATTACCTTTCATGTTAAACCAGTAACTCACAGGGGCAAGATGTTGTCCCTGTGTTATCTTTTAATTGATTAAAATAGTGTGTTGCGGTCAGTCTACAATATGCCAAATGCATATTAGCATGTATTAATGTTAATATCTTACCATATTCATAGAAATCCTATTATTGCAGTCCTATTTCTGTAAATCTGGGAATATTACACTGACAACTTTTCCATATCTTTTCCAAGAAAATTCAGTGTTCTTTCTTAATGAAAAATATGACAATTCACTTGAAATGCATGAAGGAAATAGAATCATGAACTTACAGTCTGTAATTTTCACAACTCTTTTTACTTCTCCACTTCCTGATTCTTCACAACCGTCTTCATCATCACAATCTCCACTGACTTGTTCATCCACACTTCCACCACTGCCTGTTTGTCGTAGATCCCACTGGTCATATTTAGGAAATGATTTGCCCTGCAACAGCTCAAGACAAGATATATTATGCAAGTTAGCAACATAGACAGGAGAACTTCAGTGAACACTTGAAATTTCGTATATGTCTCTCTAGTGCTTATCTGATTTAAAAAGAAATCTTATGGATCCACAGAAAGAAAATTCTGCCTTCTTTTTCCCCAGACACCTGAAGATTATTTGTTGCTTGTATATCTAGCAATGATCAGGATACCAGGATTAGCAAAAAGAGTTGTGCATGGAGAAATATACTTAATTTTTAATTTAAAAAATAATACATAACTACAGTGTCTATACTGCTAAATAAAAGAAGATCAAGCACCAATCCCTGGTCAAGAGATCAAGTGCCACAGATGATTGACTAGTCCCCTTTAGAGCAGATAGACTGCATCCATGCTACGTAGATCTTTTCTATGCTGTGTTTTATGCCACCTGGAAGACAACCTGCTTAAGAGAAAAAAATTCCTTTACATAGCTCTCCTACTACCTGCTCCTGGTCCCATCCATGCCATACTTCTGCCAACACAGTACTTGTGGAGAAAAAATATAGCCAGTTTAATGAACTACACCCAATTAAACAGAGTCACTTTCTTTTTTTTGCCCAGTTCAAATCACAACACAGCCCCACAAGTAACCGTATGTTAGGGTATTCTCTATCCCTGAGCTCAGAGGTATCAGCGTGGGAGTGAATCTCTAGTGAGGCAAGAGTTCTTATACAAGTGTTGCTGCCAAAGATTCCTTAATATGGAGACATTTATATACAAATACATTTTTCCAGTTTAAAAACATTCATTCCCCTTTACATTTTGTATCTCTGCCTCAGTCTTCTTAACTGTAGAAGAAAAAGATCTCAGTGTTAGTTCTCTACAAAGCATGGCTTAGCTCTTTTATAAATTCTTTATTAAATTTACACAATCATCTATTTAATTTGTCAAATATAGATTGACTCAGACTAGAAACAAAGATAAAGGTATATTAAATAATTATTCTGTTGCGCTGTTGCAAATTTTATTAAGGTTTTATTTACTAGGAGAGGAAACAAAGGTTACTCCTGCAAGTTTTTTGTTCCATACACGTTCCAGCTGGATAAGGAGGATTATTATCTGGATACTATGTGCCAGAAAAGTTAATACAAGAAATTCTCTTTCCTTTGTATTACAGATAAAACAATCTTTCTTTCAGCTATCCAAAAATATTTTCAGTTCTATAAAATTTGTCTTCTAAAAAAAAAATAGTTGCAGATTTAATCATCCTAAAAGAATTGTGGTCATTCAGTTTTAATAAAAATTGCAATAATATTTCTGACAATCATATTAGTTTTCCTGAGTTATGGCAAAGGGTGTAGCTCCAGTTTTCTGGACATGCAGTAGACATACTGGAAATCCAGGCTAGATTTGCTGGATCTTTTCCTTAATTATAGTGAAATTTTGTTGAACTAATATTCCAACATCAAAAACTTCTACTACTGCAAAATGCTACTTCTGGTAGCGTTTTGTTTCTGCAGAAAATGTACATCTTCTTACCACTAATGTATCTTTTTTTAAGTTGAGCATATGTACACATGAATGATTTAGTCAAAAATGAATGGAGAGGTCCTCATAAGATCCTATTCTATTACCTGTCTACAAAGCCTAAGGAAGTTGAGCCTCCAGCTTGAATCTCTCATCACCTAAATGCCCAAAAGCAGTTCTGGATTTTCACTGACGGTCTAGTGAAATGTTTTCTTTGATATGAACAGGAATTATGGAAAAAATGCTGAACAGTACCATTAATAACTTTTCTTAAATTTCACCTTTTAGGATGAAAGTCAACATATAACTTGGTACATTTAATATGCCAGTTAAAAAACAAGAGCAGTTTATAGCCGCTACATATGCATCTATGTATATGTATATGGATAGGATAGGATAGGATATGAAACCTGCAGACGAATCTCAAAGTGTAAGTATAATTAGGAAAATTATCAGTAAGAACATATGTGTCTTGTACAGTCCTTTAAGAACGGGCAACAGTCTCCAGACTAAGTTTTTCATCAATGACCTGGAAAGTGATATAAAACAGTCATGATCAACCTTCCACTGCTACAAGGACTGGAGAACTAGTAACAAAGAGGATAGACAAGCTGTCCAGTAGGATACCTTATCTAGTGAGCCAGACAACAGAGTTAATTTTTTAAAACATACTGCAATAAAATACAGACAAATGTAAATTTGCAAGTCTAAATATTGCATTACATGTGTATTAGAAGATAAAATATTTTATTCTGTAAAATAATTGTGGGTGTCCTGGATAGCCAGCAGAGTATGAATTGTCAAGACTAGTGTTCTGGCAAAAGTTTTTAAGGGGAAATCTTTGGAGCCAGAAAGAGCAATATTGTATTACTCCCAAGTTGTATTACTCTCAAGTCCAGTTCTTGTTCCTTCAGTTTAGAAAGGATGGAGAGCAAAGAAGTTGTTCTATTAGAGTGGTTAAAAAGTAAGAATATACTCTTGTTTTAAACCAAAGGGTTCATCCTTTAGTATACTGAAAAAAATCTCTTTAACCAGCCCTGTAACTGCTTACATAGGAAACAGATTTGATAGATCTGTGTAACAGACAAAGGCATATGAAAAATAAAGTGAATTAAAATTTTTGATTTTCACATTTACTCATCACACAAATCCATGTTATTAAGATCACATTAAAAAAAAGAAAAAATAGGAAAGCTTGTTCTCTATCAGTAATAATTTATTAATATTTGGGGTCACATTCTTTTTTAAAAACAATAGTTTGTATGTTCTGATTCAATCACAGTTTTTGGTCTTAAAGCAGAAATTAATTCATAGGTTCAAGACCATCACATGCAGGAGGTCAGAATAAATAAACAACATGGTTCCTTCTGGCTCTAAAAATATCTGTGAATCCACATAAGTAAATCTCATTTAAATGAGAAGACTGGATTCTTTTTGACTTTTCTGTGCTTGCAAAAAGTTACAAATGATTTCATCCCTCATGAGTGATGAACACCAAAAGGCAAAAGAACTTCTGTTTACCCTGGTGAAATGGATGTGATATTTGTTTCCTTTCAACAAAAATCTAGTATCTCATTACTTATCTTACACTTCATATGAGTTCATATGAGTTCTGCCATAAGCAATGGCTTTTCCTTCCAGTCATTACTGGTTCTGAGTAAAGAAGCAAAAGCTTGGCTCTCGTCCCTTGGTACAATCCCCACTAATGTAATTATATATGCTATTAACTTGAATTGTTCACGAAGTATTTAATTTTTTTTCTTTTAAAAAAAATGCCTGTTCTGCTAACATCTAAAGATGATTTAAATCTACAATGAGAAAATGAAGTAAATGAGTCAGGCATTTCTGAGATAACAAATGAGAGCAGAATTAAACCCCAGAATAATATCTTGTACACTTCTTTCTGTCCAGGTAATTGAAATAACAGAACAAAGTGACATTATATATGATTAATGTTTAGAAATTAATACTTTGCCCATTTTATGCATTCATGAAGATAGCATAGCTGCCTACAAAAAAAAATGATAAAATATCAATAATGAAAACATACAATTTTCAAAGCAAAAACAGGCCAATAACAATGCAGAAGAAGTATCATCAGTAAAATTTCATTTAAAATATTTCTAAAGCTATACTATGAGCTTTTTTTAGCCTCTGTTCTGTATAGTCATAGATCTGCTTTGATTTTTTATTTCACTGTTCATTGCTGTTCAACTGTTTTAATTGTATTCCTGTGAAGGTTATTAGAATACCCCCCCCCCTCACCAGACATCCCAAACAATTTTGGTTGTCAAATTTTATCTTTTATTTT
The DNA here is from genome assembly GCF_028389875.1 of Rhea pennata. NCBI lineage: Eukaryota > Metazoa > Chordata > Aves > Rheiformes > Rheidae > Rhea > Rhea pennata. The sequence goes on from NC_084663.1 coordinate 163,173,390, forward strand.
AACTTTATGCACATTTTTAGACCTTTCTCCTTTGACAAGGATGGATACTAATAGACATGGCATGTATTAGACCAATTTCTTCTAACATAATAGTAGATTACAATAGCATCCCTCTTCAGAAGCTGTATTTCTGTCTTTCCAAAACCAATAATGTGAAACATTAGAAAGCCTAATATCAAATGATTTAATGAAAAATTTAATTCTAACAACAAAAGAAAAGATTTAAATAACAACACATACTGAATGTGATCAGACAAAGCTCAGTTGAACAAGCTCACCCAAATTTTGGGTAGCTATCAGCTCCAGGTTCAGATACCTCAGTGCCGATATCTAAACTTTGCGTGTTCACCTCTAAGTGAGGTGTCTAATGTCCTCAACAGTCATGATGAATTAGATATTAGAAATTTGACCCACTTGTGCAGACATAAGTGTCTATGGCCATTTGAGATGGCCTAGGTTATCTGGAACATTATACAGGATGAGAGATCAGAATCTGTACAAGACTCTCTGGAACAGCAGCTGGAGGCCAAGGGACAATGGGCACATGAAATGGCTCCAGATACCTATGTTTAGGCAACTGAACAAAATCCTATCAGTAGAACGAGGGAGCTCTTCAGATATCTGAGACTTACATAAAATAAGCAGATTTCAAAAATGTTTTCCAAGTGAATTCTTAATTCTTTTAGCCAGGCATCACATTTTTTTTTTTTTCGTAACAAGACAGTGTCTTGCATGATAGGGCCAAATAGACAAAAGAACATTTGGACCCCAACCATTAAGTAGTGACTACATCAATAAAATGGAAGTGTTCTTTTTTTTCTGTATGCCTTTTGCTCTTGTTCACTATATTCTTCTAACAATAATAAAGTTCAAATTGTGGGAATAAATGCTAATTAAAACTTAAATATAAAATTTTCTGGGGGTCTGAAAACAAGTTGCATACCAAACGTCTTTATTGCTAACTGGTAGAATTTACAGAACCTCAAGGAGAATTAGTCACAATTACACATATTGAAGTTAGACACTTTCAATTCATCTGATGACTAACATTATGCAGGACATCATTTGTTTCAAATAAGGGAAGAAACCCTTAAGCATATAAATTAATATTATATTTAAGCATATAAACAAAGCTGAAGAATGGAAAAGAATTTACAAACTTGCAAGAATACATGTATTAATATAAGTACATGAACATTATCTCATGATCATATGTTGATTAATATTAATATTAGTTTGGCTGTTTCCTAGAAATAAAAGCCATGACAGTAAAAAGACAATAAATATTTATTTTATGCTGTCAAGAATAAAATATGCAATTGGCTTTGCAATAATGCTTTCACAGGCATGGTTCCATAGAATCATAGAACCAGTAAGGTTGGAAGGGACCTCTGGAGATCATCTAGTCCAACCTCCCTGCTCAGCAGGGTCACCTAGAGCGTGGTAGACAGGGTTAATATGTTACTGCATAATAAGTTAGAAGAGGATTCTATAGCAAATTACCTCCGCTAAATCACTTGTCCATGTTGGTGCTCTCACCCTTTGGCAACTCTGAGAAAGGTTATATCCACAAAAGCAGAAGTTCCTCACTTTTATGACAAGGATTGTTAAGAAGAGTTAACGATCTGTAAACCCTAGTTTCCACTCACTAGCACTTGGTGAAACATAACACTCAAGTCACAGCTGAAGTGAATTAAACTTCTTAATAGATAATGAAAATTGCAGACACCATTTTGGTGTCTTACTTCTCCGAATACTTCATAGAGTTGCACGTGAAAGGGCATGCTATTAAGCTAGTTAAAGGAAGAATTTAAAAAATATCAATACCTTTTGGATTGCTTTTCACTTTAAAAGAATAACATGATACTTGAAATTTCAGCTGGAGAGCAATTCAGAACATATTATTTTAAAAAATGGCATTACAAAATGAGAGGTGCCATCATGAGCAAAATTATTGCCACATTATTAGAGGAGCAATGGATCTGCATTCTCATTACATTCCCTATTACTATCCTATTATGAGTGAGGAAATTGATGATTTGTCTAGAGAATCGATTTCAGTGAGTGGAATTCACTGAATCCTAAACACACTTCCATTTCCAAAGATTTTCTTTGTCAGTTTTTAACTTTTCCTTTTGTCTCCAATGCTGCATATTCCAAATCCATCTTAGCCAACCTATTTAAAAACTTAAATTTTTTATTTAGAAAGATTTCACTTTAAGATTCACTCTGATTTTTTTTTCTGAAATGAATGACTTCATTTATTTCTTGTTCCATGTAGAGCAAAGATGGAATTTGCTATTTTCCAATTTAAGGCCATCTTTTGTGTGTTAAAAGACAGTTAAAATGTCTCCATCTAGATAAGACTGGATTCTCAAATTATCCTTTTTTTTTTTTTTTTTTTTTTTTTGATTCCTTTTCTAGACCACATTTTAGATCTGTAGACTATTTGCTGTTTTCTTTTGGGCATTCACCACTAAATTTACATCTTTCATTAAACGTACTCTCCAAAATTGGAAATAGTACTCCACCTGAAACCTTATCACCATCAACAAGAGCAAAATATTTATTTTATAGGCTATCAACTATTCAAAGCTTTCATATTAAATCAAATTTTTCAAACAGTCTGATAACACCATTGACCCTTGTTTAGGTCTATTCCACTACTGATCACTTCTAGTGTTTTTTTTAATGCATGATAAGAATACATGAATACAAAAGTAATGTACAAACAAACAAAGACGTAAGCTAACTAGTCTAGTACACATTATTGGTTCTGATGTCAGCCAAATCCATCACTTGCGGAAAAAAATCTGCAGAATGTATTTTGACCCACTTTCTTTATGATGCCATAGTTTCTCTGTAAGACAATCAAACATTAAAAGACCTCAATCTATCTAAAAGGTCACTGCCAGGAACGGTCAGTAGAGGTGGCTCAGCAGCAGTACTGATTCACATACTGTTATTATCCATCAGCAGCATGATGAAAGCTACTTCCTTCTCTCTCTTGACAACATTACCAACCTTCATGTTAATGAATTTTGGAGCAAGTGACGAGAAACAATAGTTGATGTTTAAAATCCACAAAAAGTAAGTTGCAAGCAGGGCTAACATTGTATTTAAGGAGCTGTCAGCATGGTAACAACCATGTCTCTAACTGTTTCTGCTCTAGCATCCAAACACAAATTTAGAGATGAAAAGAAGAACAAATTTTAGATATTTCTAACTGAGTTACTCAGCCAGATATCCCCTGTAGTCAGGGGATAAATACAAATCCTTAGGGCCCCTCTCCTTTAATTTGCTTTAGGCTTTTCTTCCGATGAGATAGACTGCATCCTAGAATTTCTTCTCTCCTTTAGGTAGAAAGACTAGTTCAGATTTAAAAGTCTACATCTGGTACCCAGAGTCTAAACCTGAACACTGCTGAGAGGAGGTGCAGTGCAAGGAAAGCATCTCATAAGGGATTCCATCTTTCTGTAGCATCATGCCAAAAGATACCCACAGCTGATCTGGCTGGAAATTAGTTCTGATCATTTGATTTGGGGAGTCAGAGACATTGAACTTGGTGATTTTATTCTTTTGCTCCTGGCTTTAGAAATTCATTGAAAGCCCTGTGAACTGATTTAGCTCTCAGTGAGCCTCCCCTCTTTGTGCTGCACCGCATAGAACTTTGCCCTGGAGCAAAAAATCCACAAGAATCCTTTCTTTCTGTACCATTATTTGGTTATATGATAAATGTACAAATAGATGTAAGGCAACAGAATTATTCAGTTTCTCTCAGACAAAAAACTAATTGTATTTCAGTTAAATAGAGGACTTTGCAGCTTAATTTAGGACATTGATTGACTTATTAAATTCTTCTTAATTACTGTATATAGTTTGGGGAATTAAGTCATTTCTATCTATTTTGACATTATAATTGAGCCTTACATTCACCATTCTATAAATTGAATAAGCTCCTGAGACAGAGCAAAGTTTTGTTGCAGTTTGCTGAGAAAGTCTCTGTGTTTAGCATACAACAGTGATGAGGTCGCTTGGAGCCTGGAAAGAAAAGTAAAATCTGGAAAATAGTACAGCTATGTTAAGGAGGCAGTCACAGGATGGGTTCCTAACGTTTGTCATTTTCCAAAGTAGAAGTTCTTTCTACAGTTTTATGAGATATCTTCAGAGATAAAAATTATCCAGATTTTTGTGACAGAAATAGGAAGTCAAGAAACAAGGAAAACAAATATTTTTGTCTAAATGAAATGGAAGCTTTTCTTCCAGGAACAGAAGATGATCACTCATCTGAAAGCAACTTCTTTGATGCTAAAATGTGGATAATTTCACTGGAACCATGACTGTTAACATAATGCAGTATGAAGGACACAAGCATAAGGAGTACCAACACTTTCTAAGGAACAGTATAGGAAAGGACTACATAATCCTGTATCGGTCATATAGGGCAGTCAGGTCCATTTCGTATTTCTCAAACTATTAACCGCTTTCTGGAAATAAAATTATTAAAATAATAGTTCAGCAGGAAGAAAAAAGAGTCAGAAACTAGTAAGGAAGTCTGTTCTTGGACATGTATAATACCATATGATGCCAATATGCAGGCTGTATGCAGGTGAGTTATTCTGATAGGGATTCTGTACATCATAGTTCAGTTACGTGAATAACTCATGAAGCTAATGAATGGTCATAAAGCTGTTCTCTGCCGACTGATGATGCCATCATAAAATAATTCATCCTCGGTTTATCAGCATGACAGATGATAAGAATCATTATCATTTGTGCCTAGTATATAATGCAGAATAATCAACAAATTATGGACAAAAGGAACATCAGTAAATCTTTTCTATTCCTCGGGGAGAGTAAAACATCTTTCTTTTAGCCCTGGATAATGCAAACTGGAAATAAGTCAGTATGGCAAGCGACATAAGAAAGGCAGACTTCATGTACATACACACATACTACTGATATCCACAGTGAAAGTGAGTAGCTCAGAACACCAATGAACTGGGCCATAAGAGAACAGAGAGATTCCTATGTACACTTACCACTGCACTAGTAACAACAAAGACAACTTCATCTCATCCCATAATTACAAAATCTTATAGGTTTCTAAGAGAATGGTAATAGTCTTTCATCAAGAGAAAAAAAAAAAAAAAAAGAACAAATATTTCAAACTTTGTGCCTTTATATAATTGGTAGATTCCCAGAAACATTTGAAGCCAAGTTAAACAAAAAAAAAAAAAAAAAAAGGAGAAGAAAATAGAAGAAAACCACCATTTTGCATTCAATATTGCTTTTTAGATAATATACATTAAAATTGGTCGTTTATACTTAACAGAAGGTAAGCATTAAAAATAAATTTCCCTTATCACCAGCTGCACATGAACTTTTTTCTTTATGTGGAAGCATTTTAAATTGATCTGCAGGATGATGTGGGAGTACACACCTATAAAATTTAATATAGAACTCAATTACTATGGAACAAAACCCTTTAATATTCATTTATCTCACAATGAGCTATAACAAGGTTTACAATAATACCATTCTGGTGGGGAGGGAGTCGCTACACAAATGTAATTTCCCCCTCTAATACAAAGGAAATCAAGCAGAACCATAAAATAATTAATAAGTAGCAACCTCCTTAGGTTACCTAGATCAAGTATCAGTTACAAAAGCATACCACCAGCCCTTATCTGTGACTAGGTCTGGCCCAATCTTATAATAAGAGTGCAGCGTTTGTCTTCCACATAATGCCAGAGCAGAAAGAGATCTTCTGCATTATTTACCAAGTTTTTTTTAAGATCCTATATATCATCTTTCCATTTCCAGGATATATCCTTTAGACAGAAAATTAGTACAAAGTCTAGTGTATCATTTTTGTCCCACCTAAGTCTTACACTGGAGGTGTGTGAGTTGTGAAGATCCTGTGCTGGCCTTCTTCAGAAGGTGACAGAATTCTCAGCAAGGCCTTCCTGTCACACAGTTTGCCTCCCCCCCTTTTTTTAGCTGCTATTAGTTTTCTTGGCTTCTACATAACTATACTCTGATTATATTCATTGTGTAGTAAGGCTGTTTTGCATAAATTGAGACTTATCATGCATGAAAGGCTACATTTTTAAATCCTCTTTGCCTCCAAACTATTGTTAAAATAGTTACAATTGCCTAGTCTTGTCAAAATGCATCCTGCCTGTTTTTCAAAACTTCAAGAGAACTAAGGTATTCTTCAAGTATGGAAGGTGTGGAGGAAGGGACATTGTATATTCGTTGAGAACAGCTTTCTTTGTATATAAAGAATTGGACCATTTACAATCACAGCCTTCTCAGAATGGTTTGATAGAACTATTCTTCAGATCACACAGGCACTTTCTGTCTGTGATAAGATTATAACTTTGCTCAGAGAAGCTGGCTTCCAGTTCAAGTAGCAGTCTATGCTATTTGTCTGCAACATTACTTATTCAGATGCAATCAAATATCTTGCAAAGTATTATCAAATAGAAGAAGCCTTTTCTGAAATTCCTGAGAAAGCCTGGCTCATCCACCCTGCAGCTGTAATATGTGCGCAACATTCTAATTATAGTAATCTTAATCTATGCAGAGTATGCTATTAAATGTGACATATACTTTAATTGTTGACAGATGGCTTTGAACCTCACATAAATATTTATAAGGTCACATGTATTACTATAGCTAGCACACACAAAAATTCCAGGTATTTTAGTCTGTCTTTTCTGAATCCTTTTTATAAGCACATACAAACTCAAGATTTCAGGTATCATAACCATTCTACTGTTTAGGTTATCTGAAGTCTTTAAAAGGACTGTCTCCTTCTTAAGAGAGAAATGAACAGCACATCGATTACAGACAGTTTTGATTACTTTGGAAATCAGATAACTTTTTCAGCAGTACATTCTACTGTGTTAGCCCATATGCACTCAGTAATTAAAGATCTCCATTGTGCTGTTTATTCCTAATTAGCCCTGGCTTCACTGATCATCTATATAGAAGACATCAACAGAAACTTTCCTATGTCCAAGTGCAGTTCAGTAAAACAAGTAGGATCAATCCAGCAGCACAGATCATTGATATATGCATTTACTGCACTGGTTCTTCTTTTGTTAGAATGTAAAAATTCTAGTTTAAGCCACATATAGTAAGAAAATTGTTATTTGTGCATTAAAAAAATAAACAACTAACAAATAGGCAACATTTACAGAAGTTCAAAAGTTGTACCTATAGTTTTCAAAGTTGTCCTAGGGTAGGCTTAAACTAAAAGATAAGGTGAAGACTGAGGGGGTTTCACAAGTCAAAAAAACTGCTGAAGTATCCTTCATCTGTTAGGGTGGGTGTCACTTCATGTAACTTTAGCAGTCCAAACTTAGGCACCTGTCTTTGCAGAAAGACAGGCCCCTCAAGGGACCTCATCTCAACCTAAAGTATACTGAAAAAGACGATTGTCAAAGTCAACAGTCGGATTCCCTGCTCTATCCTCAGTTTTGCAAAAGCAAACATTTGTGCAGGAATGAGATCTACGATTTCTTCACTGTAGAATTTGTCTATCCAATTTAGACATCTGGAGGTTAGTTAAGTGTGTACTAATCACCTTCTAGAGTCACTAGACCTTTTATAGTCAATGGAAAAAACCAAGCATCTTCAGAAGAAAATCTATCTCATCCTAAAATAAGCTTCAGATAAAAACGTATGGACTTACTGATTTTGGAAGAATATTAGCTACATATTCCAAAGAGGATTAATTTGTTCTCTGAATTCTTACACTAAAAACTTATTCTGCCAAAAGTAATTCTTGGAAAATATGGGGGGGGGGGGGGAAGTTAAGAAGAGAGGAGGAAAAGGGAGAGGAAAGATTGATCATTTTAAATAAGAAAGCCAAAATGAGAAAAATAATGTTTTTTTCAGAACAACTATAATCATAGAGTGATAGAAACTAATCCAGTCAAGTGGAACACTTTCTTCCTTGAAATTCTGGTGATGGGATCAGTCAGGAAGGAAGGAAAGAAAATGTCAGCCTTATGATGGCAGACTCCCTATGCTCTTAAAAATGGAGAAAAAAATGGTTTAAAGGTTCTATCTGAGTGTAAATTATAAAAGAATTCATTTTATTCGTTTTGCTAACAATTAAGGATTTTTATAGTAAGTTTTATGCATTGCAAAAGCACAGCAACAGTAAGCTTTGAATTCTTTTCCTCATCTGGAAAATATTTCACACAAAGCATGCTAACAAATAAAGATCAGAAATAGATGAGTCAGCATTCTAAAGCTTTTATGAAACATAAAAATCTTTAATTCCTTTGAGATGAGCTATGTTTATTGCATTATATTTTCTCTCACAAAGAGCATCTAATGGGGAAAATACTAGAAACTCTTATTTAATGTAGTTACATATTTTTCCTTTTTATTGGAAGTATGAATTTCTAGCATTAGACTTTAATACAAAATTAAGAAAATATTGTTAAAGCTTAGAAGAAATATAATAGGACTTTCTGTAAGGCACTTTAGGGTTTTTTTTCAATTTATAATAATCCAATTACATATGTGCTTGTCGTAGCTGCTCTGAGGATACTATATGACAAATGGAATTTTGTTTCAACTGCTAGTAGAATTTATATATTGCACTTAACCTGATGAGGATTTCATTATTGCAATGTATTCATTTCAGTATACTTCTGAAGTATAAATTTCTATAAAGATGAGAATCATTAAGAGATTAGATCCACAGAAAAATCTGGAAGGTGTTTGATACAGTGTGAGTCTAAAATATATAGGTTAAATCTGGGGGTTAATTTCTAGAGTTCATTGTTCCCATTTCTTTTTGTATCTTAAAAATAAAGAATGTTTAATAAATTATAAGCCTAAAAGCTGTTAAAGTCTGTATCATTTTAATAATACAACACTTGGATGCACATACTATAAATGTTAGCACAGAATACAATACATTTGCATTTAGAAACTAAATCTCATTAACAAATCACCTGATCCATCAGATATAGTAAAACTTGGCTTTTATAGTTTTTTTTTTTTCTTTTGCATCCAGTACAGGGTTGTACCAACCCATAAATTACAAGGAAAAGAAGCCAAAGAAGCCCTGATTTGAGCTGGTACTCTGTTGTGCAGCACTGGGAACACTTATCAGGCTGGCAGCAAAATAATCCTCATGATGCTCCCAAGAGGCAAATTTTATTAATAAAAGCAAAGTGTTAAGGAAGAAGACATGGCTTGCAGCCCAATGTGACCTATAAGTCTCACCCTTCCCTAAAATTTAGGCAGTGGAAGAAGAGGTGTTGCTCGTTATCTATAACATAGTAGCTTGATTATGAGGGTCTTCATGCAGAAAATGGGAGGTTCAAATTGAAGCCTTTCCCCTGCCTCCTGTGATTCAGATCCATATCTTCTATTGCCCTAACCCTCATGCCATATTCTGGTTTGATTAAGAATATGCATTCTCAAGCCATTCTTATGAAAACATATCAATGAAGAATGAATTATCAGGATTTTCTGGGCCAAAAGTTCTGAAAACAAAGCATGCATTTGTAGCCTTAGAGTTAGAGATCTGAAATTTACATTTATGGAAGGAGAAATGTGATAAATGGTTCTTCTCCACCAACACAGAGGAGCACAGAGGCACAACAACAGGAAGGGGAGCCCCAAAACCTGGTCAAAGAAATAAGTTCGTGTCCTAGCCCTTTCTGGGATTGCTACATAAGCCCTATGGGCTGTGTGTGGGGGGGAGACACCCAGCACCATGACCAGACAGAGAGGATCTCCCTGCAACACCTCACAGACTGAGAGGGGTTACCGCATGGGGGTTACGGGGCAGACTATAGGATACAGAGGAAGAGCATTCGGGGTTTGTGCAAGACTAACTATGGAACATTTATGAGAAGGAGCAAAGACAAGCAAAGGAAGGATCAAGAGTTTGGGGATGAACAAGAGTGGGAAAACAGAGGCACAAAGACATAAAGGTGGTCAGTCATACACAAAGAGGTTGCTGGTCATTATGGTCGTCTGGTCATGCCCTGTGCCTCACCCATGCTGTCCATTGGGAATACATCCTCAGCCTTGCTACTGGCTGGACCTGGGGACATGCAGCTGCAGTAGTCTCACCTCTGTTCGACTACCAGATTCAGAAACCTCTAATATAGGGCAGTTGTATTCACATTCTTCAGGCCACTTGACTCTCAGTCTGTGTGTGTTCAGCAATCTCTGAGAACGCTTGCTATATTTAGCTTCCAGGACAGTTATGCAGAAAAGTGTCTTGTTTCTGTATCCTCATTAGCAAAATTAGAGTTGCCACAAAATTCTTCAGAGCAAGGCAATTTCAAAAACGCATAAAAACATAATCTTGGAAACCTAGGGAACTTCAAAGTGTCAATACAGCTTAGGTGTTTCTGAGGGAAACAGGAATTGAATTGGGGAAAAATGTTTTATTTCGATTCCTCTCTCCTGTGTCACTCTTGTTTGGGTCTATCACCTAGCAATGACAAACAGAACACTGATCACAACAGATATATTTATTTGGTCAGCAGTCAATGCAAGTTCTGTGGTTCTGTTAGTGCCTTGTGTAAGTCAGTGAGTACAAAGTGACCATACAAAATCAACATCAGAAATATAGCCATCCTTTGAGAGTCGCATAAACTTCCCCTTGGCTTGAACTCTAAAGATTTTGTCCAAACCAGTTCCACAGAACAACCACTTTGTCATCTTTTTAATTTATTGTAGTCTGACATATCAAATTCCATGATGAGATTCAAATTCAGACAATTTTCCTCCTTTTTTCAATTAATATAAACACATAGTAAGGGCATAAGTAACCTCAAGATGAAATCTGTGTGCAAAAGCATATTTCTGAAGAGTTCATACAAAGTATTAGAAAATTTGTTGTATGTCAATGATAACATATTGGTTGGCCCACTACATACCTTGATATTGCTCTGCTGGTTTAAACCAGTTTGATATAAGCTATCACACTTACACTATCACTCCCTGTAAAGGGTATCATTATCCCCTCTTTGTATAAAGAACACTGAAACATATAGTATAAAGTAATGTTGTAGTTTTAAAATAATTTTTCCATTTCTTTTTGCCTGGGCATGTACTCGAGATTTTCTTCCTAGTTCCCAAGTAATATCTAGTGTACATGATATTTGGTACAGATCATCAGCTCAACACAAATTAAGGTTAGTATATGGCCAATTAAGACCTAGAATTAATAATTTATTGGATATATTTATAATTAATTTTTAAAATGTAAATACTGGCAGAACTGACTATATTTACTGCACAGGTCCCAAGGACATGTTTGAATTTCAGCCTTAATTATTTGAAGTTCAACTTCTCATAGCTCTTTTTAATCTGAAACAATCAAGTCTATTACTGAGAATTTTCTGATTTTTTGTCTATATTCTGTACTGTATAACATCCAGATAATGTATTCTTCACTAAAAATAAGCTGTCAATTATGGGTAAAAAATAAACTCTGTATAAACAAATTGAAATCAAACCTTGATCTATGTATGATTTTTGCAACAGGACTATTCCAAAAAAAGGATTTTAGCACTCATTTATAGCAAAGATATAATATTTTTTTCAGTAAGTTTACTGGATAGTCTTACCAAAAACAAGTACAAGAACAACATACCCGCACACATTCAGCACAGACTCCTTCAAATATTTCAAATGAAGATTCACAAAACATCTTAAAATATTTGCCAGCTATACTTTCCAGAAAGAATGTAACTTAATTTTGACATAGTATCACCCCTCTGTTTCTGGCTGTATAGGCTAAGTCTTAGTTATCAAAATTAGGTGTAAAATATTAAAAAAAAAAAAAAAAAAAAAAAAAAAAAACTAATTTCTCTGGTTTTCTGCAAAGTATTCTTGGCATGAGCAGCCTGACAGATTTCCTCCTTAAATAAGAAAAATCAGTTTGGTAAGCTTAGTTGTGCCTATACAAATTTCCTGTGAGGGCGTGACTTCAGCAGAGAGCCAGATGTTTACAACTGGAATAAAAGAAAAAAATTATACATTTCACTGTGGAGTAGGATTTCGTTATCACTCCCTCCTGCATTAATGAAACTGAGCTCTGATTAATTAGAAGACGATAGTGTCTGGATAAAGGATGGAGAGGTTAAATCCTTTTCATACATACCTAGCTCCTCGTGTTCCTTTCCCGAGAAAATACGGACAGAGGCTCCAGAATTAGCATATCACTGGAGTAAAAGCTAAAAATAACAGATTTTACATGCTTAAAAGTCTAAATTTTGCCCTTTTCCACTTTCCTAATGGATCCTCTACTTCTCGGCTATGAGCATCATGATTGTTTCCCCTCAACAGCTGGAAGAAGTATTCTTTACCCTTTTCACTTTACTTTTCTTTGTATTAATTTTAGCTGAAGGGCAGCCTCCAGGTTAAATATTTCTGGCAGAGGTTGTAAAGTAAGGCAATCCCTGTCTTCAGTGTAGACCATTAACCCGTTGTTGCTGCGGGCATGCAGTCCTCTCCCCATGTGTATTACATTACTCTCTGGAAAACATATGTAACAGGATCCCTCACAGTTTCTGCTGCATGATTCCTAAATAGTTTGAGCAATTTAAGTATAAAAATGTATTAAGAGCATTTTGGAGATATGGTATTACACAAGAAAATCTACTCCACATTCTACTTCTGTGCACAGTGGCTACCCTTTTATTCTCCTATCTATAAATTGGACAATTTGCCTCACAGTTGGGTTCCTAACAACTACCACAGATTCCTTTCCTTCCCTCCCACACAGGGATTTAGCAGATGTAGATTAAGGTAAATGTTTCCTAAACCTCTGGAGTTCTCACAGTTCTTAAAAGCTTTGCCCATCAATTAACTTTAAGTTATAGTGCTAAATATATTTCATAATTTTTATAGTTAAATCATAAATTTGCAAAAAAGAAAATGCATTTATCAAAGTATTAAATGGTAAGTTATTTCATACATAATGGCAGGTATACAATAAGAAAGTCATTAAATAATAGTTACTGGTGTGATCAAAGAAAGCCCTGGTTTGATAGGATGATACAAATTTTAATTTAAAGATTTAGAGATGACACAGTCAAGTGCACAGATTCACTTCACTGCCCATGACTGAAATATGTATTCAATTTCTAAATCAAGAAAATGAAGAGCAAAACAATTACCAAGGACTCCAGAGGCAATGCATTTGTATTTGCTGTCTAATTAATTATAAAAGAACATATTAAGATGTGAAGCTGTGTTGTTCAGCACAAGCTTTCTAGCCCTATAATTTTGCTAGTGTCTACAGCTCAGTTCAATCACTGTTCGATATTAGTAATCTGAGGTAATTTAATATACAATAATTTGGTATTATTTCTGCTCTGGAGAGTTCTTTGATTATAGAAATACAAAGAATTAATAGTGGTGGATCCTGACATAAAAAGAAAGATTCCTCCAGATAAAGACAAAATCTGAAAAGGGAAGAAGCCTGAACAGCAAAATTCTTATTGTACCATCTTTTTCACAACCATCCAACTGACAGGCTCCATAACCATACCTCTCATCCATCCCTTACATAAATAACCAGGCTATGTTTCTTGAATAAATAAACAAGAAATATACAATATCAACATTAAAATAATGGCTACTTTAAGATGTGATTTAGGAATAATCCTATTTTTAATAAAATATTTGAAAGCCTAAAAATATACCACTTTCCCTTAATCATCAGTAAGGCATTGAAAAATAGGGCTCTAGACACCAATAAATGGACAAATGGCATAACAAAATTTCCAAACTTAAAGATATATGAACAAAAGGTATTTCATAGAGTAGACCTGAGGAAATCTTTCTTTTCTCTGAAAATGCATTCCACTTTAAACGTCATAACATCTTTTATATTTGTTACCTGTGAATGCCTCATTTACTGGGAGAATATCATACATTAAACATAATGTAAATATGCAACAATGATCACAGTATTTTTTTATTATTATTTAGAAGGGCATTAGCCCTTCTAAGCACACAATGAATGTTAACAAATGTTGACAACACCTTATAAACTCTCACAAGCTCTGAAAGACCCATTACTGCTGCATGTAAACCAGGACTTTAATCCCAGAAGCTGCTTCTAATCTGCAGGGAAAACATACTCCACAATGGATTTTACAGTCCTGGAGCCATGACTGTCCAGGTCAGGGGAACAACAGGGTGCAGCAGAGCCTCTTCTGTGCCTGTATGTCAAAGATTTTTCAAATGAGATAAGAATGCAGGGAAGACATAAAGTAAGAAGTTGAGCAGCCAAGTTTCACCCTGAAATGCAGTCCATGGGTAGCAAGAATGTGAATGTGATCTGTGACTCAAGCAAGCCTTTTCTAGATCTGAAATTTAGATGCAGCCTACAAAAATCGACCACAAACTAAAAGTATAAATCAGTTTCCAAAAGGCAGTAATACCTCACTAATATTTAAAAAATAAAAATAAAGGCCACTTATCCAATAAATGTTCTTTATTAGAGTCAAAATCAGTTCTCTTCCTAGAGGTTTTCATAACAGGTGAAAGAGTCCACTATACTAATCAGCTTAATGTCTACCAGAAAGGAATCCAGGTGAGCCTGCATTTGTTATCCTGCATAGGGAGCAGAGATAAAATAAGCTATCAGGCAGCACTTCAAGACTACAGAAACCTGCAAAATATGGGGAGAGATCATTAGTCTAATGCTCTATAGAAGAGTATCTTTCTCAGTGGATTCCAGGAATATTACTCTGACCACAATAACTGACCTAAAGCATCTTCGCTAGCCAAGTTATGTGCAAATTTTGCAACAAAGGCTCCTTTTTTCAGAAAGCAATATAGTGACTAGACATCTATCACATGGAATTATTTGGACTTGCAGAATCACAGGATCACAGAATCACAGAATGGCTAAGGTGTTTCAGTTTGTGCCCGTTGCCTCTTGTCCTGTCACATGGGACAACTGAAAAGAGTCTGGCCCCGTCCTCTCAACACCCTCCCTTCAGGTACTTGTACATGTTGATAAGATCCCCCCCTCAGTCTTCTCTTCCCCAGGCTGAAGAGGCCCAGCTCTCGCAGCCGTTCCTCACAGGGCAGATGCTCCAGCCCTCTGATCATCCTTGTAACCCAAAGCTGGACTCTCTCCAGTAACTCCATGTCTCAGTTGTACTGGAGAGCCCAGAACTGGACACAGGACTCCAGATGAGGCCTCCCCAGGGCTGAGGAGAGGGGCAGGATCACCTCCCTCCACCTGCTGGCAACGCTCTGCCTAATGCACCCCAGGAGACCATTGGCCTTCTTGGCCAGGAGGGCACATTGCTGACTCATGGTCAGCTTGTCATCCACCAGCACTCCCAGGTCCTATTCTGCAGAGCTGCTCTCCAGAAGGTCAGCCCCCAGCTTGTACTGGTGTATGAGGTTATTCCTCCATCGGGGCAGGACTCTGCACTTGCCCTTGTTGAACCTCAGGAGGTTCCTCTCCACCCAAATCTCCAGTCTGTCCAGGTCTCTCTGAATGGCAGCACAGCCCTCTGGTGTCTCAGCCACTCCTCCCAGCTTGGTATCATCAGCAAACTTGCTGAGGAGGCACTCTGTCCCCTCATCCACGTCATTGATGAAAAATTTGAACAGGATGGGACCCAGTACTGAGCCCTGGGGGACTCGACTAGCCACAGGCCTCCAACTAGACTCCACGCCACTGATGAAGACCCTCCGATCTCTGCCATTCAGCCAGTTCTCAATCCACCTCACTGTCCAGTTGTCTAACCCACACTTCCTGAACTTGCCTAGGAGGATGTTATGGGAGACAGCGTCAAAAGCCTTGCTGAAGTCAAGGTACAAAATGTCCACCGCTCTCCTCTCATCTACCCAGCCAGTCATCCTATCATAGAAGGCTATCAGATTGGTTAAGCATGGTGTCCTCTTTGAGCATCCATGTTGACTACTCCTGATCACCTTCTTTTCCTCCATATGTCTGGAGATGACAACCAGAATGAGATGTTCCATCACCTTTTGGTCCTTCTTCTTGCTTTTCTTGAAGACTGGAGCAACACTGGCTTTCTTCCAGTTCTCAGGCACCTCTCTTGTTCTCCATGACCTTTCAAAGATGATGAACAGCAGCCTGGCAACAACATCCGCCAGCTCCCTCAGTACCCGTGGGTGTATCCCATCAGGCCCCATGATTAGTGGATTTCAAGTTTTCCTGGAAGATCTCTAATCCTATCCTCCTCAATCAAAGGAAAGTCTTTCTTTCTCCAGACTTTCTTTCTCGTCTTCAGACTCTGGGTTGCTTGAGGGCTGCCCTTAGCAGTGAAGACTGAAGCAAAGCAGGCATTCAGTAATTCTGCCTTCTCTGTATCCTTTGTCACTAGGGCCCCCACCTCATTCAGCAATGGGCCCACATTTTCCCCAGTCTTGCTACTGATGTGTTTGAAAAATCCCTTCTTGTCGTCCTTGACAAACAAATCTGCCCTTGCCAGATTTAGTTCCAAATGGGCCTTAGCCTTCCTTGTCACATCCCTGCATACTCTGACAACATTCTTATAATCCCCCTAAGTAGCTTGTCTCCTCTTCCACATTCTGTGTACTTTCTTCTTCTGTTGGACTTTTGTCAGGACTCCTTGCTCATCTATGCAGGTCTTCTGCCCCATTTGCTGGACTTATTTCTCCTTGGGATGCACTGCTCTTGAGCCTGGACTCATATACTCATATAACAAATACTCTTCGTTACATGGACACATGGGAACAGGGAAATTGCCTATCAAGTAGGCCTTAAAAACAGAGCAAAGCTAAAACAGTACTTGACCTAAACTTTCGGTTACTCATATATCTCTTTCTATTAACATAATTGCAACTCCTCTTCTTTTACACAACTATTTTGTGACCATTAAGGAATCTAATTCTACATCTAATATCCTTACAGATGATTCAGGCTTGACATTATATATGGAGAAAATTCCTTTGACATTAAGTCTAAGTAGTTTGAGGTATTAATACAATCATTGGTTGCCAGTATACTACAACATGTTTTGAACTTACAGGTATCTAGCAGAACTAACACTAAGGCTTCATCTCTGCTAGTAGTCACCTGTAGTATACATCTAAGCATACACCTTTATCAGGAAACATTCCTAGGCACTGGAATGCAATTGTCTTACACTAATTGTTAGTATTGCTTTGGCCCATGAAATTATCAAATATCCTCTCTGATAAGAGCTTGAATCAACTCTAGGGTTGATTCGGGAGCTAGAAAAAGTCAGAAGTCAAATCACAAGAGTCATTTGGGGTGAAATCTCCTTGTTTTGAGGAGGACAAGAGTATCTATATGAAGCCAAGTTGTTCCATGGCAGCTAGTCTCAGCACCAGGAAACAGGCCCATGCATGATTATTTTATTGGCATAGCTATAGCCTGAGCGTCTTTCCTGCTAGCTTCAGGTCTGCAGAACTCCGATGACAACATCCTCTTCCTAAAAACTTCTTATATTTGAAAACTAAAACCTATCTCCCCACTTTTCAGTATTAACACAAGATCTCTTTAAGATGTTCACAAGCTTCTTTCATTTCAAGCGACATCAACATAGTAAGAATAAACAACATTAAATCCCACTTTCGTTAGATTGAGTCAGCTCACTTTCTGATAAATAAGCACATACATGATAAATAACTTCTTGAAGTTTTCCTTCTTAGCACGGATGTAATAATAGATCAAAAAAGTGAGAAATTATCTTATTGAGATATGCAAAGTGGTAATACCTGAATTTTGCAGATTTGTATCCTCATTACACATATTATAGAAGTAGCAAGATCATGAGCTTCAGCAAATGTAGAGGTCACATCTGTTTTTCTTAAATAGTAACTGCTACTATAATCAAGGCCTCTATCTCATAAAAACTGCAATGTACTGAATTGAGATGAATCCCACCCTAAATATCAGCAGATCTGTGGTGTTAGTGTGAATGATTTTAGCCAAAACAATGCTGCTTCAATTAGATAGATAATCTTACCTATCACTCATGTCCATACTAATACATTTTATCCTCCTGTTCTCTTGAATTAAGAGTGTATATGCTGACAGTCACTGTAAACAGTAACTAGTTCAGCTGACGCATAGCAATTTGTTCCTGTGTTTGAGGTCTACATACCTAACTTTCATTATGGATGCTGCTGTAGGGCTATGCCTGCATTAGCGAGTTGTGTGCATCAACAGAACTAGACCCACATAGCAAAATATTTAGTGTTGAGGGTCTGCTCCTCACTCTATGTACTTTTTATTTTCTACTCCAGCGTAGCCCCTTCAACTGAATACCCCTTTGTGGCTGCTGTGCATTAGGTTTGCTCCAAAAGTCTGTTTTTCAGTTTAATTTCATTTAAAAGGAATCAAATTCATATGCTCTAAGACTGCTCTGCAGTATGAAATTGATTGTGTTTGTTAATTTATATTTATTATGTTTTATTTCGTTTTCTTATATATTTATTATTTTGTAGATTTATTGATATAGATATATTTATTTATATTTAAAAACTATGAATATCTATCAGATAGATATTTGATAATAAATATCTATCTGATAGATATTTGTACATTTTTACAGAAGACTATCAATGCTGGAAGAGTGTAGTGTTGTAACATTGACTGGATGATGATGAGGAAAGCAACAGAAGAAGCAGAATAACACAATAATAAAATTTTCCAATTCTTATCTATCTTCCAAAAAGAAAGGTACAGAATGGAAGGAATGAAAATGTGTTGTCTTCTTTTGTTTAAATAAAAAGCATTTACTTTCCAATCTGGACTCACGGAAGATGATGAGGAGATACATGATAGAATGCTCAAGCAAAGTGTTCATTTTGGGGAGTTTTAAATACTCAACTCCAACAAAGTAATGAGAAATGTGGCAAGGAATGCAGCTTGCAGCAGCCCACCAGATTTGAGATACGATTTATTATTCTGGCATAATAAAAAACATCTGTTTCCACAATATTACCACTTCTATTATTTAATTGAGTCACAGCCTTGTTTTCTTTTATCAGACCATTTTTCTCAGATTCACAATCAGCAAGTAGCAGAAGTCAGGAAAATCAAAATGAAGGCCAGATATTACAGCAGACGTATTTTCTACCAAGAGACCTCAGAGCAATGGATGATCTAGGAGAACATAATTTCACCTATGTAGTTTAGACACTAGGGTTTCATTTTATGATTTTAATTATTCTGTTTAGCTATTATAGTTTTAAGTGTTTTGTGGTAATCAGCAGAAACTAATTAGACATAAAACTATAAGACATTCATTTTCAAACACTTTATCTTAATTACATTGTAAATGCTGATATTAACAGATTACACAGCAGTTTGTTTGGCTACTTCATTAAATGATTGCTGGAGAGTGTTTTAGACACAGTAATAATGCATACCGGTACCCTAGGAGTCCACAATAGATGTGGACAATTCAGAGAAAGATACAGAAATTATGTACCTTTACTTTCAAGCACAACAGACATAGAAAAGACAATTAGTTTCCTCCCAAGGCAGCAGAGTGAAAGCAGAGCCACCTTTCATCAGCAAGGACAAAAAAATGTCCCCTGACATGAATAGATTAACAGGCATCAGTCTAGTATATTAGCCCTGAATTGTTAATCCTCATAATTCAAAGCAAAACAAAAGGAAATCTAAGCAAACAGAAAAAAAAGCCTAAATAGCAACCAAAGTCACCAGTAGAGTAATTCTTTCAGCAGTGGTACTGTTATTTAAAGGGCAAATGCAGTCCAAAACTTGGAAGAATATATATTTTAATTATGTTCAAGTATTTGTAGATAATTTTCTAATTTTAAAATACCATCAATTTTCTTTGGTAAGATCTCGCTGCCAAATTACTACCCTGCAATTCAGATTTCTCCTTCTGCAACATGATTATAAAAACAAAGCAAAACATACCAATGTAACAGGCTATTAGGACAAAACATACAGGGAACCTTGACTTAACCCATGCGAATACCTCTTTGGCATGTTCTGTTTATTTCAGAAGTCCTGGTTTAACAAAAGAATAAAATTTTAGCAAACAAAACAGAAGACAAAACAGCTGGCTGCATTCCTTCCAGGCAGTTTCACAGTTCATAAAATCCAAAAAACAAATGAGATACATCAATTTAGAACAGTTCTTACATTTTACCAAAAAGCTTTACCTTCATATTTAAATTCTAGTGTAACTCCACTTTTCTGAAAAATGACCCACACTCACTTCAAAGTCTTTCTGCAAAACAATTAGCATGCTGAAAAGTTCACTGAAAACAGTAAGTACATGACTAATTTTACTATTTCACTGCCACTGGAAATCATGGGAAATCATTACAGACTGCAGTCAAAGTCTGAGCCACTTTATTTTCTCTGTTTTGAATGCACAACAGGCAAGGGATTTATCAAATTTTTGTACAAGACAAACATAGGAGATGTAGACAATGACAGTATGTCTAGAATTTTGTGAAAAGTTAGTACTTGATAATTGATACTAAGCAAGTACACTATTTGTAATTCTACATATAGAAGAAAACTCACCACATGATGACAAAGCTGAATTTTAACTATATCAATGATACATTAAATAAGAGGACACAGAGATCAGCTGGAATGAATAATAATAATCAGAACAGTTTCAAAGACTGTCAAGCACTGGTAAAGTGAATATGGGTTTCTGATTTCAGTAAAATGGGAATAACTACTGTGATTTAACAAAGAAATATTTGGAAGACTTATCACATTTGGTCTAGAAAGGAGCCCAGGCAAATAGTGCGTTAGCAGCAAAGGTAGTAGTATGGTTTTCCCTTCTTATTGCACAGCAATGCTTTTAATTCTGGTGAGATCTTAAAAGTCATTACTGTAAAGAAAGAAACATCTCTTTTAAGGTCGATAACTATTGTATTTAATTTTCATTTGATTGTTCAACCCTACAGGCTTTAATACCTCAAAGATATATTAATGTTGCCCTTTAATGATAAAAATACAGTT
This sequence comes from Rhea pennata, assembly GCF_028389875.1. Taxonomy (NCBI): domain Eukaryota; kingdom Metazoa; phylum Chordata; class Aves; order Rheiformes; family Rheidae; genus Rhea; species Rhea pennata. The sequence goes on from NC_084663.1 coordinate 163,194,397, forward strand.
TTTCAGAGATCAGAATTAGCTAATCTATTTCCTAGTAAATGCAACATTTCTCTCTACGTAAACATATATACATACAAATACTGAGAAAGACTTAAGTACAACACAGCAGAAATTTAGACAGATATGATAACAGCATGGCAGAAGCATGGATGTAGTAACAGCAGATGCAGTTTTAGAGCGTAACTTTAATAAAAACAAAATCACAGTTTTTGCTTTATTAAAACTTTAATTTTTCATATTTCTACACAAAGTAACATATTACAAAAAGGATATTGACAAACAGGAGCATGAGATAGTCAACCAATATCATGTAGCTGTAGATACCCAGAATTAGATCCCCAAAAGTATCAAATTTCAAATTCACACAAAAGAGGATTTGGTAAAACTGATTAACAAAGTCTACACCTGTAAATCTTGATGGTCTACATCGCAATATTTAAGTCTCATTGAGGATTTAATCCCAAAACATTACAAGCAAAAGGCTTAATACAAAGCTTGCTGAAATCAATAAAAAGAATTTAGCTGATTACAGAAGCTTGTGAATCAGACTCCAAAAATGTGAAACAGGTGTAGTCTGACAGTGAGAGTTATAAGAAGAAAAGTATAATTGTTTTAAGTCTATATGGAGGCTTGAAACAATAAAGGCAAATGAATGATTTAGCTTGCAGGACTCACTCAAAACTAGAAGTTATTTTCAGAAATAAAAATCAATAGATCACAGAGGAATCACAGATAGACATTCCAGCTTGTGACTTACATTATATTAAAAGTATGCAACTCTCTCCATGGAGAAGAGTTGAAAACTAAATTATGTAAGACCTTTTTATGCAAAACATGAGGAAATACCAGTGCTAGCTGGACAATCAAACTTATCTTTTTTTTGTTTGTTTTCAAATTCACTCTTTGAGCTTTAGGTAAGCCAGAACACAAACTCATGATTCGTGATTCATATTGTTCTCAGTGAAATATTCCTAATCAGGCATTATTACCTATAGGCATGAAGCCAAAGAGATCAGCAGAGTAGCATGCATTTATTTATTTATTTTAACCAATGCAGCTAACGCCAGGACCTTTAAACCATCTGCTTCAGTTAAGGAAGAAGTATGGACAACTGGTGATGTTACTACTGGAAAAACATTTAGAGGAGAAACATATGTTCCAATGGCAATTTGCCTGCTGAGTGTAAATAGGCAAACATTTAAAATGTGAAGAGAACAGGCTCTGTGGTTATTCTTCCAGACTTCTGAATATTCTGAATTGCTTCCAAGATATTAATGTTTTTCAACATGTCTGGTAGCATTTGGTGGGGGGGAGGCGAAGGAACAACAGAAAACATTCTGCAATCTAAAATTCTTTTATAATGTGTATATAAGTGCAAGTTTCAAAATGAACACAGACAAATTCACATGCTCGGGACTGAAACAATTATCTAGTTGCTGAAACACATTCAGAATAGAAACTCTGGGAAATAGATCTGACAATTAACACTATGGTTTAATGAAGATGTAAACCTTTAACTTAACCTCTGTCACTGCTACTTTTATCATTTCTTGGTTTATCCACACTTCAGGAATTCCTAGGTAAAATGTCTGTATAATGCCAATAGCATGAGTAGAAGGTATAGGCTGTTTGTCAAGGCAAACAGAATTACTTTCTTTCCTCCATTCTGAACTGCCTTGGCTCAGGGCACAGACAGTGAAGTATAATGTGGCCAGCTCTCATGAGATGCCTTGCCTTGCCAGCATATCAGCTACAATGCTCTTGCTTCCCCTCCTACCTTACTGTAGCAAGAGACAAGACTGAGAGCACTTCTGCATTTCACTTGAGATGACACTGAGGTATGTTGTTCCATATGACATGTAAAAAAATGATAGGAGAAGGAATCTCCCATGGAGAGGGAACCGACTGGAAAATAATCTGAAAAGGTATTTTTCTATATCCATGTTATTGCTAGATAAATGAGGACCAAGAACAAGAGCCAGTCTGTCCTCTGAGCTTCACGTTGCTTTCAGCAAACTCACCTTTGACCTCAAGACATAACAATTCTTTTATGAGACTTCATTTTTATTCAATGTCTAGAATAACGCCAAGGGAGGGAATTGTGGTAGCCCATCAGGTTTGTTTTTAATGCATTTAAAAGAGAATGTATGAGGCAAGCTTCTGGCTGTGGCATGCATGAGTTGGTGTTGCGTGGTTCGAAGACTGCTGATGCATTGCCGAAAGACTGCAGAGACCCAAGGAGCCAGACTTCAGGGAATGATCAGTACTACCTAATATCACACTCCCTAGAGTGAGCTAATCTTGCTCTATGTCTAGGAGAAAGACTGTTATATTTACCTATGTACAAATACATTCACACAAATGTCATTTACACATTTATTGTGATTAGCAGTCCTCATAGACAACTACAATAATAAATCAGGGTACACTGTACTACTCTCAGCTGCCTAGCTCAGTATAACATCAGTCATCAAGAGACCATTCATGTGGAAGGCAGAACACTCATACATGGGATATACATAAAATAGTATACTATACCATTTTTAAATAAGAGTATCTTTTGACTTCTCAGTTTCTACCGATCATGAATGCTTTGAGTGGAGAATAACACAGCTGGTATTCATTCTATATGAGAACTGAACTGAGATGATTGTATGTCTTATGAGGATTCATTTATGACATGAGAACTGTCCTATCTTTTATTATACTCAGTAGGCATAATATGAAATAAATTAAAGTAATATGAAATAATTGAAATAATATGAAAAACATCCTAAAAAGAATTTTCAGACAAAAACACAATCAGAATCCTAGCTACAACAATTCTTGTGAAAAGTTCTAAAGAATATGGTCCTATCAAAATTAAAATTCATCAAGTGCCATAAAAACTCATTGGAAGAGAAAATATACTCATGCCTGAAGTATAAAGCCAGAATGGTGCATTTGAGATTTACCAGCCTGTAAAATGAAACAGAATTCAGCATTTATGTATTTAAGAATCATATTGCTTCAACAAGCCATGAAAATACAGGTGTCACATTACTGCAGAAAAGCAAGATTTGGGGAAGTTTGGTTTTTTTCATTCAACTGATTCCTTGAAAAATAAATAATGTAAGGGCTACTTTATCTTCAAGTCTGTAGATAATAACAAGTTCTTTCTGGCAGACATTGACATTGCATGACAAATTTGTCATGCAATGTCAATGGCAAGGCACTCCAGAATGACTTTACAAGACTAAGTTGGTGGCATATGAGATTTAATGTGGGTAAAAGAAAATAATGTCTCTAGAGAAGAATCATCTAAACCTTGCCTACGTGATGCTCAGAACTGGCAGTTACAGCTCAGGAAGAAAATTTTGAGATTAATATCGACAGTTCTCAAAGACCTACTACCTCAGAAACACAAGCAGAATTGGGTGCCATATTGAGACCAAGGAGACTTTCTGTTGCTATGTCAAATGTTGGCTCTCTGACATTTTGTATGTGTGCAGTTCTAGTCTCCATACTTCCAGAAAAAAATTATAGAGTTAGAGAAGTTACAGAGATAGGCACCTGCCACACCAGGAGACACTGAGTAGGCTGGCACTCTGCAATTTGGAAACAAAGGAAGAGAGATATGACTGAGGTGCACTGAGGTGGCAGAAATTGAGGTGTGATTGAGGTGACAGAAACATAAGGGAGGTAGAAAGCTGAATGTAGAGATGATATTCACCAAATCCTGCAATACTGCGGTTGCACAAAAATGCAGTCAAAGGAATGAGTGAGAGAGAATTTCAGACAAGTAAAAGAAAGTATCTTGCCTACAGCAGGTACTGAATTTGTGGAACTTTTTGCCGTAGGATATCGTGAAGGCTTTACAGAGGAACTAGATAAATTCATGGATGACATGAAATGGACAGCATATGCATGAGTACATACGAAAAGGAATAGGAATTTATCTTCTAACAGCTCTGGTATAACAGCTGTAGATGCTGGAAGAGTACAAGAGGAATGGAGCACAGGCAGTGACCAGAATCATGTTCTCCCTAAATATATCTCCTATTGCTACTGTCAGGGAGAGACTGCTGGACTCAGCGGACAACTGGCCTAAATGGAAAGAGTATTTCTTATGTTCTTAATCATTTGACATTGAAGCAATAGGCATTTGGAGAAAAATAACATAATAGAAATTCCTATGGATAGGATGAATTAACAGTATTTTTGTTTGTGGTGAAAAAAGTGGATGAGATAGTCACTGAAAAGCGAAAGAGCAGCTCTAGTTTAGGGTGAGAATAAAGGTGATGCAATATTTTCGTATATTTTTGTATATTTTCATATATTTTCATATTTGAAAGTTGTCACTGTAATTTGTCTATGATTGAGTAACATCTCATCCTGGTTCCCAGCCTGGGAATACGGACATAAATATTCTTGCTATACTGTGTTCCTCCAAGTGCAAACAACATCTGATGACTTAGATGTCATTATTGCATAAGCACCTTACTGAGCTGCAGACATTTGAATTAAGGTAGATAGGACACCTGTATAGAACAAAAATTTGCATAGAGGTGACTCAATTAGAACATTTGCATTTGAATAAGATTTTGAGAGTTTGGATTAAGAACCAAAACTGAGTGGGAGGGATGAAAGCAGATTAGATCAGAGGCAGTTGTCCTAGAGCACTATGCCTTGAGATGGGTAACCATAACATTTGTGAATTGCAAGAATATTTCATACTTAAGACATTTTCTCTTGAGAAGATTGAAAGAAAAGATCAGATCTCAAGAATAGCTTTCTTGATCCTTCACATGTTTTTCCCTGCTCTAATTTTTCTATCTCTAGTTTTTAATCTGATATAAAAAAGTAATGAGTCATTACACCAGTCACAACTACACTAATTAGCAGAAATGTCTTTAAGAAAGCACCACTCATTTACCTCTTTGGACATTTCTTTCACACAAAAAGTATAAATTAAAGGTCAAAAGAAGTAACAAGATAAAGTTCAAACTGCCTGCAATTTTTAAACAGGGCCAGATTGGGTGGTATTTTTCTACATAATATCTGACTACTTAAACTCAAAAAAAAAAACTTATTTTCCCACAGAAATGCCATGAATTTATGCAATACAACAGTAATACAATCCCTGCAAGAATTCTCCCATCTAGAAACAGTTGTTATGGTACAATAATCAGGATTTACCATTTTCTCCCTTCCCTTATATTTGGAATAATGAAGATTCAAGCACAATATGCTACAACACACTCCTCTAGATGATTCAGGTTTTTGGCTGCAAGGCCAAGCACACTACAGCCAATCCTGTGTTAAGTCTTCCTAAGTGCAGTATAGATATACTTCAGCAAACTTAAAAGCTAACAATATGGTTGGAAATAATTTAAACCTCGAACTCGGCATCTTTGAGCTCATCTCTGCTCACTGTCTTCAGTAACAGTAAGCATACAGCTACTCACAGAAAAATGTATAAAACCAAAATCTTTGCAGTCTAAGCCTTATATCCTCTATGGTGTTATCTTTAAGGGCTGATAAAGGCCTTTTAAAGGCAGAGGATAACCTCTGATATTGATAGTAGTATTAAACACAAAAATAGAACATATTGTAACCGCGTATACTAAAATACTGTCCTAAGTGAAGCAGGTATTTCAAATACTCTACTAGGTTAAAGTACCTGGTATATAAGGCAGAAAATACATCTTTACTTTTGCTAAAAAGGTGTTTAGAATTTATAAATGAGAATATATTCCCTAAAATATTTTATTAATAACATTGTAGTGATAGTATCAGTGGGACTAGTAATACTACTAACGTAAATAAAAAAAATTAAGAACAAACACCTGCTTTTCTTCAGACCAATCCAAATAAATAATTTTCTGAATTCCGTGACAGAGCTTTCATTGTCTTTAATAATGAATAAATGGGGCCCTCAGTCATAGAAAAAAGGCCATGTTTCGGTGTAGTACGAAGAGCGCATTTATGCTGAATCACCCTAAACAATGTTCTTTGTACATAATAGTTTTTATGAAAAAGACCTACCACCTAATTTCATTTTGACAGAAACCACACAATGAAATGGCCATCTGAGGGCAAATATTTCTATTAACATTTATTTGTGCTATTAACTTTAATTCTTAATGTAACTTAGTACAGTAACTTAGTTAGTATAATGAATAGTCTAAATATTTTGAGTCTGATCCTCAGTAAGTGCAAATTGCTATTACTGTGTAACTTTATTGTGACTACATGGATTTACAGCAGTTGAAGAAATAAGAACCTAAAATTGTCTAAACACAAGACATAGACGAAGGTCAACCATTTAATTATTATTTTCTCTAGAAAGCAGAAGGATTGTTTACAAAGTGCTTAGTAAGGTCATGGTTACAAACTGCTTTGTGATAATATTTCATTTACTTACAGTGTACAAGGTATCTCAAATATTTAAAATTAAGCTACTAGATGCTGTTAATCTTACCATGTAGTAAAAACAAGAAAAAATAGTTTAACTACTACCAAATTGTCTCAGAGATTTGAAGACATTCAATGAGCTAACAGGATACAAAAATCAAGGAATTTGAAAATGACATTGCTTAAGCACTGAAATAAATCATGTGCAGCAGCCACAGTTGAGAATATAATCTCGTCTGAATTTATTTCTTTCTTATTTTCTGATTAACTGTAGGAACTGGCCTCTACCAACATTCTCAAATGCTACTTTTAGAGTCATGCTATGGTTTAAATTATTCTAATTTGAATGAATTGATTCATGACCAATTTGTCTGATTTGCTTCACTGCCAGATGGGTACAAAGAGACAGGAATGTTCTGTGTCACCAGCTGTGCTACTGGGACTGGGTGAATGACTGGATTACTTTATGCAGGGCACCTGTAGTGGTTTCCAGTAATGAGAACTCCGTAAATTAGCTTAATAAACAAATTTAGCATTTAGTTTGCAATAATTATTGTTGTTTAGACTAGAGGAAAAGAAAAGTGTTTCTTGATTTGTGTTAGCAGTTATGGGATTACGCATTCCCCTCCAGGTATCACGAATGTACACTTCAAACAGAGAATCTCATTTACTGTGATCAAATATAAGAATGTAAGGAAAATCCTAATTAATGGTATCTAATACTAGATATATAAGCTTTGAAAATTCCAAAAGGTTAAACAAAAAAATTGAATCTGGTTCAAATTCTGCATTTCAATATGCAGTTTGGGAGAAAGCTTAATCTGACACCAGTTTTAGTTCCATCACAAAACCCCTTTTACTAATTATCTCTCACAGAAAAGAGAAATGCTATAAAATAGAAAATTCATCCAAAAGGAGAACACTAAAACTTCATAGAGTAAAACATAGATTTATTTTTTCTCTGTTTGTCTATTTTCATCATACACTGCTTTATAATAATTTATAAAGTGAATACAAGAAAGACAAAACCAAGATCTCTAACCCAGAGAAAATATAACACTTCAACATTTTCCTTATATCACTATCTCTGTGAGTAGTCTTTAAAATCTGCAAATTTATCCTTAAAGCTCACTTTGGATGCGCAACGTACAAAACATGGGGTCAGTGGGTGGCTGATTAACACAGAGTGATTCATTTTTATTATCTTAATTATAATTTTTTGTTCTCACTCTTTGCCTAATGTATAAATTTGGCATCTTAGTTTTATCTGTAGATTTCAATACTTTTAAGAACAGCATCTTCCCTTGTTGTACACATAGAAATGACCAAGTAAAAATGTAGGCATTACTACTATATAAATAATATTAGTAATTTTAATACAACTTTCATTTTCATTTTCTCTCAATTTTGAGGATCTTAGGATTTATCTTCTTTTTTTTTTTCTAAGTAGGGTACTTTCTTATGTGAAAACAATAATGAAAATCAGAAGATCAATAAAATGAAAATACTATGTTGGCAAAGAGAAAATCTAGAAAGAATGTGTAAAGGACTTCCAATAGCCTAAAACCTAAAACTGTCATTGATTTAGCTAGATGAGTCCACAAGCCCTGGGGAAAGAACAGCTAGTTAGAGTGTTTTGGATACCTCATCCATTCAAAACATCAAAGAGAGAGTGGGTTTTTTTCTAAAGCCGTGCGTAAGTGGGCATCTTGCTGGCGTAAAGGTAAGCAGAGAATATATTCATGCACCCTGTGGTCTAGCCAGGGAGAGCATGCTGCACCCACAGCAATCCCCTCTCAAAGAGTTCAAGGACAGATTCTTTTGCAGTGCTATTTATTAAAAGCCCTTGCTGGCACATGCCAGAATGGAACTGCAGTAGACTTGAAGTCAAAATCTTTAATACATGTAGTGAAAGGAAAAAGGACAAAGTGTCTTTATGTGTAATGCTCTCATTTGGGTTAGAAAAGCATTCTGTTCTTTATTTATAAAGTGCTACACAAATTTTTAAATGAGCTGAAGGAGCAAATAAAGTCTTGAGGTAGATCTGCTAGTATGTAGAATTGAGTTCTGTAATCATCACAATTATTATCTTCATCATGTGTGATTTATATGGTTCTCCAGAGCCAACTTTTTTTTTTTCTTTTTAATCTAAGAAAGGGAGAGAAGCACTGAGGAAAAAGTAATTTTCTGTTGACTCCTCCACCCACAACCTGAGAGCAGTGACGCTTTTGTTCTCCAAAAAGTAAACTGAATAATGAGCAGAAGTTGGAGGTGAAGAAAGCAACAGGTGAAAGGCAATCAAAGAAGAGGAATCACCTTGAGAGATCCACAATGGGAATGAAAGTGTCTTATTATAGCTCTAAGTAAAGTTGAAGGGCTGCCACTCATCCCACACTGGGGATGAAAAGGATATATTTCTGACATGAAAGCATAGAGAAGCAACCTCTGAAATGGGAGTACAGGAGTATGCTCTGAGGTATATTCTCATACTGAAACTAATGGAGCAGCAACTAAGCAATGTCAGAAACCACGGACAGAATTACGATTATTGCATGACTGTAACTTAAGAATGCTGCACAGTTAATTCCACCTAGAAGGTTCAGATGGTTGTTTATATGCAAAAATTAAAGCACACCTACATGTCATATATACTCATCTTTAAGAATAGGTATGACTCACTATCTTGGCAGTTGAACTCTCTAACCCATTTTTTAATCCCTTACACTTTATCAGATAAGTAAGTTGAAGAGTAAAAATGTTTTGTTTATACTATCTCTTCAGCATATTCACACACACACATCTAAGCTATATCTAGACTATATAGCATGGGAGCACTTTTGATTTCTTGGATTTAGGCATTAACATTGCCATACTGGCTCCATCCTTGGGGATGAAAAAGGTCCACATACAAGAGAAAACCTTTTCAAAGAAAAGAAATACAGGCATACAGTCCAAACTGACCTGTGCCATTTTCCAAAAGGCTTTCAAGTTGGGACCATCTGGCAACAAAGACCTAGCCTGCCTTAGCTTCTCCCAAAATACAAGCATAGCCATAGCCTAAATTTTATTTTGGCTTTAGACACCACTCTCAGTTGACTCAACTGATACTGTTGCTGTTTGTATACAGTAACAATACAATAGGACTTGGTTTCAGTGAATTCACATGTGCTTGTAACCGTCCAAATGCCAAAATTCTAGCAAGGTATACTTAGAAATAGTATTGAACAGGCATTTACTTTAATATCCTAACTATTTCTTCCAGATACTCTTCTTAAAACTGCATACATAATCAATTTCAGAAGAGAACAGTTTCCACATTTCACTGGCAGAGTACAAATTTAATCCTCACGATACATGGATTGTGTTCAGTGATCTGCCAAGGAACCATACATCAGGATTTTATTTTTACAGGTTACAGTTTGTTTTAAACTTCAAATAATCCCTATGATTAAACTGCTGACTTTCTGACAATGTACCTCTGATGATTGTATGTTTCTTCCTTGGGTTTCTCTGGGTTTATAAAGTATATCTCAATAAAGATCTTAATATGATCACCGTTCAGAAAACTAGTAAGTCTAACATTTAAAAAATTCTAAAATGATCCATTAACAACTATTATAACATTTTATTTACCAAAATAGATAGATTTTTTTTAATTATTATTTTACTTCCAGTTACTTCAAAGACATGGAAGAAGAGATCTGGTCTGTTAACTCAGCTTATGCAGAAAACTGTTCTGCAACAGATAGCACTCCTGTGAATTTTAATTGATTTAGTCTACTGTACTATCTGAAGACTAACACTATTATACTGATATTTTGAAGAGCAATCAATCAACCAGTGCTCTGAGTGAGTAGGAGCTGAGCTCTGGAATCCTTCCCCAGCAGGATCAGTGCTCCTATGTTTCTAAATTAAAGAATGGTTACTACTTTTCTTGAACAAAATGATGAAACTAAAATATAAAATATGAAATATGAAACTGAAATCCCTGTTGAAGGAAAGAGAAGAGAATGAGTAGATTCTTCATTGAAGTTCTCCTGCTTACATCTTTTTCTCTCTGAACAATGTAATCAATCCTCGGATTATCATATTCATTTTGCATTTACACATTTGACTGATTTTGAAATGGAATCGTTGTCACCTAAGAAGACTAGGCAGAATTACTATGCCTTTTCTGCTAGCTCCTGTGTTACATTTATTACAATGTCTAGCCATCATTTTTTCTTTTTTTTATGTACTTATTTTAGCTTGTCACTGACCAGTGCACCACTATTCCTAATTGCACTCTATCCTTTGCATGGACTTTCATTGTTTAACAGTAACTTATCTCCTAAGTGCTGATAATTCACAAAGTAACTGCACAGCATATTGCATATACATATGGGAATAGAATAACACCCTTTGAAATCCTTTGTTCCTGTCATATTCTGAATCTTACTCCCTGTGACGTCTTTGCTGCATTATTCTTGATTCAGGACAAGAAACAGCCTGTGCTAGTCTACCTACCACTAACACAGTTTTTCTGAACTTCCTCTTATTCCAAATAGCATTTGAAATAGTTGATTTTAAAATAGCTTTTATAAAGTGATGAGCAGCTTTTATACATATTTATCTTATTCTGCTTTGTTAGCAAAACTGAAAACTGAGAGGCTCAAATTTCAGCATGTCAAAATTATTTCTGATGCCAAGCCATGAAGTTATCAGAAAAAAAATATAAAAACAGAGCATGTTAGATTAAATAATTTCAACAAATATTTTCAAGTTTTCCTCTAAATTATAAAACCAAGCTAGATACAGTATTTCTAGGTAACATTGATGCTAACAGCTGTTGGTACTGGCAGGAAGTGAATGGATGGTTCCCCGATCTGTACCTCCTCACATGCACAAGAAAACCTTCACTCTCCTATCCTGTGCGCTCCCATTCCTACACAGGGACTCTACCCATGCCTTCATTTTATATTCCTCAAGTTTACGACAGGAGCTTAATCCTTCGCTCCCAGTTTGTTCTCCTATTTCTTCAAAAATGGTACTCTCTCCATCCTATTAACTTCCTACCTACATCCTTGTCACTGATCGGTTATAACCATGCATGGGAATCTTACAGCTAAAGTCAGCACCTACACCCAGTCTACTACTCTGAGGTCACTGAGTCTCAGAGCTTTAGGTTCAGGACCTCCACAAACACAGTTTTTGACCACTCTCTATTATCTATGTGATCCACCCTGCAGCTCAGCTGAGCTTCTTCACAAAGGCAATGGGGTCATGTGGACATGTTTCCTGTAATACACCATTTCAGGGCAAAAACAGACTGAGTAGGCTGTAGGGTCACCAAACCTTTCATAAATGATTTACAAATCAGTGGTGGTGTATGGTGAAAGTCATTTCCAAGGACTCCCAAATGTAATCAGGAGATTGTTTGAGACTCAGGGCTGGATAAGACTAGTGAAAATAAGAGTTTCTTAATGGGGGTTTTGGTATTGCATTTGCACATTTTAACTATTCTTCAAAGACATGAGAGCTAGAAATTTACTGTCTTTTTCAGGAGCAAAAAAGAAGATCTTGCGGTCTCATCATCAGACCGCCCATACACCCCTAATAATTCTAAACCCAATTGTGAGTTTCAGACAAATTCGATAGAGATACAACGGTTTAACCTTTACTGTGCAAGTCTTTGGAAAATAGTGACTAAGAAAGACATTCTAAAAGGCAGAAAGGAGAGTTTAGTTTTGGTTGACCATGATCAGTAATCACCTAGGGAAGCGGACACGTAACACAGGAGTGAGCTGAGAAGAGAGGGAGTGTTCAGAGGACATCTACCGTAATTTGCACTGTACGCTATTAACAGGCTTGTGATGGTCATGGATTAGAACTATGCCTGTATTAATGGTAACAAGTTCTCAAGGATCAAATTAAATGTCTAGAAATCTAGAAACTTTATCCAGCCTGATGAGCCAGATATACCTGTCTTATTCCTTCAAAACTTTAATCTCAAACTAGAAACTACAAGTTTGTTTACCTCTCTCCATTTTGTTTTGCTTTTTCTTTCGAATTTAGTGTCTAGTGTTAGACCTGGAAAATGTGAAGTGAAAGCTCAAATACACTTTGAGAATGGGCAAATCAGGTTATACATATCCAGAAGAATTATAGGGATTTTTTTAATTGCTTTATTCAAAAGTCAGATACTAGAAGGAAGAGAAATACTCTCTTTCTTCTCAAGAGAAGTATATTGAGCAGCTGGAATTCAAAAAATATCGTTATTTTTTACTTAATAATCTAGATTAGTACTGAAATACCATTTTCTCTTGAATGAAATATAAAACCACTCTGACTTGAAAAGACTCACAGAGCTTTGTTATGCATGGATGCCACCTACTGGAAATCAATAAAAGGACAAAAATTGAGACACCTCAAATCTGAGCAGTCAGTGCTTGTATATCTAAAGTGAAAGGGGCAAATTAATATCACATATAATCTCTAAATGTAGAAGCCTGTAGTCACCATATAGGCAAACACACTGCTAAAAATAAAAATATGATACTATTTAAGTCAGTAACCTAAGAGAACACTAACAACAGCATACACAGCAAACAAACCCGTCTGTTCCCAACCTCAAACTTAGCTTAGACTAAATGACAAAAATGATCATCAGTGTTTACGGGATTCTGCCCAGGCCAGTGATTCAAAAACTGGACACCAAATTTGCTCTAAGCACTTCTGTACAAGAGACAACCACACAAAAAATGTGACCGCAGGAGAAATTTCCTTATAGCCTTAGCTTAGCAGCAAAGAAATTTTCTTTGGAGAGGGTTGAAACAGACCTTCCAAACACATTTGTTGAATAAACCAGCAAACATACATTAGCTCAGATATAACTTAATGTCCTTCTGTAATAACATAAAAAAACCACACTGCAGCAAACTCTGTAAAATGAAGTCACAACATTATATCAAGAACCTAGGTAGTAGTTTCATTAGCTTATCCCTAAGTAGCAATTAGAGCAAAATTCAAATCTACTTGAACATTATTTATTGACTTGAATGGCATCTAGTATAGGTACCTAAGCAACAATTTATGTTCTAGAACAAAAGGGTAGTACTCCCATTCAAACAATTAATGTCCTTTGTTCTTTCTTCCTCTCACAGAAAAATTTTACACACACACACACAAAGAAACCCACAAACACACAGCATTTTAGGCACACATACCTTGTGACACTTCAAAGTGTTTAGGAAACCAATTCTATTCCAGGCATCCCACAATCACAAAGTAGTCTAATAATTAAAGCTATTCATCTCCTGGCTGGCAAATATCAGACTAATTTTTAATGACTGAGCAAAGTGTGAAAGTACAGATTATAATGGAATAAAAGCATCTTTGATGTTCTTAAAGACAACCAATTTGGAGTCAGTGCTGCAGCTAAAATAATGTTGTATGTTTTTGTGTACTGCACTCTGTAATAAAAATAAAACTCAACGGTCTTGCTTGGTTCTTAGTGTCTCAATTCTTCCAGTCACTCAGGACTGTTATAGATAACACATACAAACTCTGAACAAGTACATAATAAGCTACAAACAGGAATGACGAGAAGCAAGAAAAGACTTAGACTGTGTAAACTAGCTATAACAGCTCGAGTAACACATAAAATTCTAAAAAGTGAACAAAACAAAACTCAACAGGAGCAAATCCTGTATCAGATGTTTAATCAGTTGAGAAAGGGTTAAATTTATTTTAATAACGCACTAGAATTCAAATTTTAATAATAAAAAATATCCATTGCATGTCAATTCCCTAACAGATCCATCTAGAGGATTCCTATCAAACAAGACTTTCACTAATTTAATATAGTACACATTTCAAAAAATAAAGCCTAGTTCTGAAGAGAACTCTTGCTCTCTTAGTCTCATAAAATTTCAGCATTTCTACAATGCCATAGGCAAAGGCAGCAGTAAAATTTAGGGGAAAGATCTGGAACATGATAGTAGGCTACTAAGCTGTAATCAGACTCCAGTGAGTATTGCACAAGAAAAAATCTTTTGAAGGGTTACGTAAGGCAGAATAGAAGGTGTAAAAGCAAGAAGTCTGCTTCTAAAACTGTGGAGACTCTCTTTTATAACGATTAATTGGTCTCATATATGCAGTCAAAGTGCATTCTTGCTGGAGTAACAGAACAGACAGAAGAGGCAGAGGAATTGCTAGAATCTTAGAGTAGCTATAGCAGTAGTGGAACAGCTTTACCGAAAGTGCAAAGTGAGAGAGTCTTTTTCTTTTCTCTCCAAGCTTGCGTTCTCTGTGCATCAGGTTTCACTGATCTCAGAAAGAATTTTAGAAACGTAAGTGCAGCCAAGTCAAGCCCCATGCCTCCCTGTATAATGTTTTCAAGTATTACAGAACAGCAGAGCAGGTCTGACAAAGTACAAGTACCACTGAATATAGGGAATGCTCTGCGGCATAAAGCAAGGTCACTGTAGTTCAGAAAATCCAAGCAAACAATTAGCTCTGCAAAAGGAAAGGTAGGGAAAAGAAAATTTCAAAAAAAAACAAAAACAAAAAACAAACAAACAAACAAAAAAAACAAAACCAAAAATGCAACTATTGGATCAGGAAAAAATTGGCAGCTGCCTGCTCTCAAGCCTCAGCCAGTAAGTTCAAAATGTAGACTTCTCCCATCAGTAAACATTTTCATATCCTTGAACTTTTATAAATTGTACATAAAACTTTTTATAATAAAATTATTAATAAACCTTCTAATGTTTTTTTAAATATAGCTGGACGAAATAACTACTAAAATGATGCAATTTGATTTATTAGAGAATTTCATAGAACTGCAGTGCTCCATGTCATCTTTCTCCATCTAATTAACATTATTACACGCAGCTTATGACCCCACTGTAACTCCCTAACAGTTAGTAAACCTGCATTTACTTACACCAGAATAAAACTGAGCCTAGGAGTGCTCTTGCTCTTATTGTTTTCTCTTGCCCTCAGCCTACACAAGAACGTACACACACTCCGTGCAGACATCAACTCATGTCCTTTCTTCTGGGTCCTTAGCACTCTTCTCTTCGAAGGCTCCAGTCAGAACAGTCCAATCATCCTGAAATGTTTTAATGTTCCTAAGTCTTTGGTATCTTTTATTCTTCTCGTCTTTTCCTATTTCTATTTTTCTGCATTTTTTCCTTTTTTGATCTCTCATTTGATTCCCCTTTCTACCTTCCTTCCTGCCATCCTTCCTTTCCCCATTTTCTATATCAACTTTATCTCCCATGTGTACTTTCTCTCTCCATTTCATACCAATGTTTCTTTTTTGCGCTTTGGAGAGAATGTTTATAGTCCCAAGCTTCAGTCACTGTAGAAGACACTTATGTTAATCAAGACTTTATAACATTACTGATATATTGCACACAGTATTAGCTCTCTCTATAACAACCAATATAAATTCCAGTAAAAATATCATAAAGGAGCAAACAGAAATTGGCAACTTACTTTCAGTGATCATATGCCTGCTTCAGGCCCTCACTGCATATTCTTATCTGCATAACCAAAGCAGGATAGAAGGGACTAGAGAATAGTGATTTCTTTCATCAGCCCTTTCGCAAGGTAGCTGTGGCTAGCCTGCTTTAAACTTTCTTTCAGGAAGATGAATCTACAGCTTTCTCCCAGGGGCCAGCTGTAACAATACATAAAATTAACATGGCATAATCTATTTCAGGAAGAGTAATACTGATACTTTTGATCAGATAAGATTCATGACTTGAATAGTATACATGCTGCAAAGTGAGGATAGAATTTCTTTGCCTGAGCTGTTTGAGAGAAACTAATAAATGTATCTAACTGCAATATCTATGTTTTGAGGTTAATTTCCATAACTTTCTCTTCTTTATAAGACACTGTCTCTATGTTTAAAATGAATCACTGTCATCTATTAAAAGAGCATTTTTGCAGCAAAATAATTAAAGAACATTAAATTAAGCACATTTCTCTCTGTATCACACACACACACAGAGCTCTAGGAAAAATCACAAAAATAATAAAAAATATATATTTGTAATATGTATGTGTATATTATATAGACATTTTATGAATATATTGCATATATATTATATATAAAATAGTATATTATAAAAGTGTCCATTTTAGATTCTCTCCTGCATTTTATGTTATTTCACATCTCATTCTGTTTCTGTTTCTTATTCTCAAATTCTTCCTTAAATACACAATTTAACAGAAAATTACATTTTTGACTAACATATTTTCAAAGAAAAAAGATTTTAGCCTAGCAGTCTAACAGGCTTCTGTGAGAAGTAGTTGGAAGCATTTGTGAATTATTAAGAGAACAATATTCATCTCATAGGGTTCTTCTGATTGTAACATAAGTGGAGATCTGCAGACTACATACAGGACCAAATCAAATGCAGATCCCTTAAAGTCAGAACCCACCTCTAGCAGAACGAAGTTAAAGTTAGATAACTGAGTTCTGTATGCAGCACATGGCAGTAATTTGGTATCAGTATACTATGCTTAGACCTGTCTAGAATAGCTCATAGGAAACGCTGTGTAGAGAGAAAGGGAGGAGTATAAAATATCATAATTTTTCCAGAATTGCCCACTGGAGATTCTAACACTGAGGATCACCTTTTTTGTAAGTACTCCTCCAGATAAACAATTAAGTAAAACATGCACCAACTCATAGGATTCTGACTACTGTATCACATTATATTTTTATGGTACTCTTCATTCTATTTTTTGAACATTTTTAGTTGCTCAGCAAAGAATGTATGTTTCATAAGAACAGGGAGAGTTAACATATGAGGAGGTTGCTTTGGTAGGCAAATGGTTTCAGCCATTACTTGGTTAAGCAGATACCTCATATGAGTTCTTGGTTCAAGAATTTTTAGGTAGTGATGTTTAAACAAAGACTAATTATTCTTGAAAGAAAATGCCAAATATTTGTATATTGAAATGTTATTTAAGTGCCCTGTGGTACGATGCAACTGTCTATGGCTCTTAGGCTTGATTCCCCCCAGCCCCAGCTGATATCCAAAATCTATGAATGTAGGACAGAAACACACTTTAATTTTGTTCGTAGAAAGCAGTATCTTAATGCTGGAAATTTTACTCCATGCCATTGTTATCTCTATCTTACAAATGAAAGGCTTCTACATTGTCCCCTTAAACTAAGCAAGCCTGGTCTTCCATGAACTTAGGTTCACCTTCCCATTTGCTCCCTCTGGTCATGTTCACTGGAGTAAAACCAGATTTTCCCTTCGCCCTGTTCTTATCCAACCCCACTTCAATTCTTCTAGTCCCCCCTGCCAGTTCCCTTTCTCAAAACAGTAAGTCAGGTTCTCCCCATACCCTCACCTCCTGCTTGCCATATCTTTTCCATCACCAAATCCTCCTTACAATACTCCCAGCTCCCTCTAGCAGTAGGTCCTTCTGCTTTAATACCTCCAACCCCCTTCCTTTTTTTTTCATACATGAGTAAAATAATCTTTGCAATGTCCCATGGCTGAATGACATCTATTCCTTTATTAAATATGATTGAAGAAGGCTAATAGGTCTGGAGTTATCAAAAGTACTAGCAGACACACGGTGTCACTGCGTAAGATCCAGTTTCCTAGGAAGCGAAGAAAATGTTCGTGACTGATTAGCAAATCCATGTTACTGGTGGAATCAACATTTGTAATAGACATTTATTAAGGCAAAATCTACCTTTTGTTGTAAAAATAAACTTATGCACGTTTAGATGTAGTGCTGCTGAGGAACTCTTCATTACATTGTATTTAATTAGGTCAATGATTGACATGTATCTGTACTGTAGTCAGATATATCTGATAGTTTTTTGTATCTCAGCCATAATTGTATGCATCTTGTATATAACTGCATGTATCATATGCATGTCAGTGATGCATGCTCACTTTCCACACAATAGGGATGCATGCTACAGACATATCCATATTAAAGCAAAAGAAATCAACAAATTCACTCTAACTTAAATCCAAAGTGGTACTCAGACATGTTAGTCCAGTTATTAACACTGCCTGTTGTGCAGGTTCATCCTGCAACGTGGTTTTGTGCAAATTTAACCCACATCTTTCTCTCATTTTAATAGGCAGTTTCTTCATCTGAAAATAAATTATTCTTGGAGATATTTTGTTGAGAGAAAAAGTTTCCTAGCATTTCTCATGCATAAAACATATCAAGTCCATGTGAAATGCCTCAAACAGAACATTCAGCTTGTAGCAGAAATTTTCAATTTTACCTTTTATTCTCTGTAATAGTTACGAGCAGTTTTCCCCTTTTTTCTGTATCTGAATGGCATATTTCATTTCACACATCCATTGCTTTCTGCCTAGCACTGTAATTCTGCTGAAGTAAAAAGCTTAGTATTTGAAAATGTCAGCTGCCCAAAAGATATTTGGATATCTATGAATGTTAACCTTTCTAACATTTGCTTAAAGCCATCTGAAATTAATTCTCCTTTCTGCCTTTCCATATCTAAATAAGGAAAAGGCACTATTTTAAGATGCCTATTTAAGCAGAAACTAGTACAAAATGTATGATCTCTTTAGGGAAAATAGGCCTCCCAATACATGTAAATAACTCCCATTCATGTTACCAGAACTGTAAAGGGAAGAGATTATTGCATCTGAAGATTGTTATCCAGGAAATTAAAGTTATGTTCACACTTCAGTTCCTCTTACTATTCTTGTAAAAAGCATTTCTTTCTGATGTTGGTTCTAAGAACACCTTTCTTATTAGCTCATTGTGTATAAAAATAAATAAACAAATATTGATTTTTAAATATAAAATAAATAATTATTAAATAATCTTAGAGCTTAGGATATTTGTTTTAACTACTGCTTATCAATCATTGAGTGAAGATTGAGAGAGAGAGAGAGAGAGACATAACTCCTGAGGAAAGCGTTGAATGATTATCTTAGCAAATAATTAGGACTTCAGTTTAATCACAAAACACAATGGAATAACAGAGTAAAATACTTCAGTTTGTTGGCTCTCCTGAACATATATGTTGTATGTTTGGCTGAATCCTCTCAACATGAAGTAAAATGAAACTGCAGGTCTGATTTTAAAGAACCACCATGTAATTATCTCAAAGAAACACAGCAGAGATACAATTGTTTGTAAAGAACAAATAATGATCTTAAAATATTTTATGCTTGAAACAACTAACTTTTTGTTATTGATACAGTTTATTCTATCACTCCAGGGTCTTTAAAACTCTGCTTCCAAAAATAGATACAATTTTCCTGACATTAATAGGTCCCACTCTGATAAAATGATGAGTTTGTAGTCTCAAATCTGAAATGTTTAATTTTTTCCCCCCTCTGTGGTCTACAGAAAAAGAAAAATCACAGTCCTGGTGACATATGATGATAGCATCCTGTAGAAAAAGTATTCAGGGCAACATAAACAGAAAAAAATGACCATGATGTTCAGGACCAACAACATGAGACTACACACAAGATTGATATAAAGCTCTAAATTTTTCCTTCTGAAATCTTCCCTTTTCTTTTCAAAACCTAAACCCCATCTAGATCCTCACACAGCCTCTCTCATTTTCACATATAATTATTTTCACAAAACATAATAAAGTTTGGTGTCTCCCTTACCACCTCCACTATCTTACTTCAGATCTGTGTCCTCAACTCAGGTCATCTACATCCCAAGCTTTACCTTAGAAAGAGCAGGGCAGAGGATTCCCCTGTGCATAGAGGAGTAGTTTGGTTGCTAGGCTGAGCTTGCAACCTCTGGTAGCTGTACTCTCGGTCAGTAATAATCTATGGAAGAGAAGTATGCAGGGCAGGTAATATCTACGAGCTACAGTGTGCAGAACAGATATCTTGTGGTCATCTGACACTTGGCATGCAACTATAAACATAGCAGAACTTTTGTATATATAGTCTTCACCTAGTAGGTGACATAGTCCTATAATACCAGGGTGAAGGAGACCCCACATCTGAAATGAGAGATAGATGGTTATTGTCTTCCAAACAGAGAAATGCTACATCTATACTGTCTTGTTTTTTTTGTGCTAGGGAGCATGCCATTGCCCCTAAGCCTAGGGGCCAGGTAAAACTGGATCCGCAGGTCTGGCCTCCCTATAACCATACTGTATTTTGGAGAGTAGGTACTAGGCACACCCTGGCACAACAAAGAATCTAGTAACACTGCACACTGACATAGCATAGGTATTTCTATTATATCACAATGTCATTATTCATCTCTTTTATGTGCATCATATGATCTCAACCTCATGCATCATACAGTGATCCATATATCACATATGCTTCTGTTCAACATGTACTTTGAATACATCTTCTTGCTATTTCTACTCTTATTTTTCTGCTGTTTCTGTTATTAATAGTTATCTTTGCCATGAAACCAGAGCTTCCAACAGCCGCAGTCCAGGACAAGCCTTTAATGAAACAATGGATCTTGCATCCTGAAGCAACTTACACTCTGAGACAGGAAATAAAGGAATATCTGCCTGGTTTTAAATTGAAAGTGGCAACATTCAAGGTCTTTTTCTGGAACCACACTCTTCAACACAAACTTTCTACCTTCCAGAAACCTTTGTCTATTTAGAAAATGATCCCACTATTGCAATATATCAAACTTTGTTTCTTAGCAGGCAATGGACAGCCTTGAGGAGTGACCAAATTCAAGGTGCCTGAAGTCTATAAATACTGTCCGTCAAGTCCTTATACTTACACGATCTGCATCAATCACATTCTCAGCAGCATACCAAATGGAATTCCTAAACTCCAGACAGGACACTCAAAGCAATTTGCCTCATGAACACCATCTACTACCAGATTCAAGATATCTCAGTTTCTTTCACCTCTCAGATCTTCCAGCAAAGGCACATGAGTTTCCATTTCCCTCTGAAAACATCAGCCTTCCTGTTATCAGAATACCAGTGTACACTGTGAGCAGTACCCTCCTGCTGCCTTGTGCATATAGCTGTATCTAGATATCTGCAGTTTTCAGTCAACATGAAACTCATGTGAGGCTGTGATCTTCTATCCTACTTCCCCAGAACAAAAAGTCCTCCATACTTTTCTCATCTGCATAGAAAAAAAACAAGCTATCTATTAACAGGTCCCCACATCTCCCAAATTTCCATAAGGCAATTTTTCATCAACATACACACGTGTATGTAGATAGGCAGATGATATAAGCAAGGTCCCTGTAATCCCCCAAACATGTGCAATGTAAGCTGGGGCCCTCTCCCAAACCCTAAAAACCTCATAAATGCTGTCTCTTTTAAATTTAGCTACTGTTCTTACCTGAAAAAGACAATATTATTACCCCTCTGTACTGCTCCCAGGGGTTGATCCACTCAGACTGGGTGGTTCGGGACAGTGTGATATGAAAAATTTTGATCACATGGCAACATGCCAAATCAGAAACTCCACAGACAGGCAGAGAACACTTCTTTGTAGCTGCTTGCTTCTACTGTTTATGCACCTATGTAGATGTCAGGCCCTGTGACAGTGTTAATCTCTGTGGCACGTCTTCCAGGAAGGCTGCCAACCAATACAAAGAAGAATAACTTCAGGAGGAGAAAGAAATGAGTCACACAAGTTTCTAGAGAAGAAAATGATAGCACAGCACATACTATCAAAATGCAAATTGATTTAAAATAAACCATTCTAAAAGGTCACTCTAGCTTAAAATTAAGGCACTAGTTAATCTGACATTACCTTAAAGGATCAGCGTGTCTGGCTGCGGGAAAAAAAGAGGAGGGGGAGGGGGAAGGAAGGCACAGCCTGCCTATCTACATCAGCCATATGAAATAACAGCCTGACTGCTAAAACTGGATAAGCAATGGCATTCTTACCTCTGTCCTGTCCCCGGATTTCATGTGAGACTTCACTTACATTCCCAAATGTGTGTAGGCCTTGCTAGGGCTTTGGCAATGATTTTACATTCAAATATCTGGTGTAGCTTAATAGCATATATATACCTAGCATATATATATATATATGCTTGATAGCATATATACTTATATTTCCAAGTCAGATTTTTTTAGAGACTTCTTTTCTGCAGTCTTCAACTCTTTTATAGATTGGAAGTAGAACAGCTCATCATTTGGATAATGACTGTCAGGGCTGAGCTACTGGCTGCCAGGAAATCTCCCACACCATGAAGCTTGGGAAAGAGTAAGATTTCATCCAGGAGAAACCTGTGACTTGGTTCCTTCTGGCTCTCAGTAGCTTCTCCTGGGCATGACACTTTTGAATAAAGTTTTCTTCTGTGCTCAGGTTTTTTTCCCAAGTGAATTAAACAATCACTCCAGACTGGAGCCAGGGATGAAAACTAAAATATCTATACAGTGAATGGTTTGAGCCCCATATCAAAAAGTAAAACAGAATGCAACCCAGCTTGATAGTATAAATATTCTTAAATCATCAACCACTTAACCTGAAAATGGGAAAGACCCATATCTAGGACTTCAGCAAAGTCTATCTCTACAAATTTCTTGAGCTATGATGGCTCGCAGAAAAAAAAAAGTATTATCCAGTGCAGCTTTTCTTTCCTTCTCATTCACTCCTTTTCTCCCTCAATATAGCTAGATCTTCTGAACATATTGCTAGTTCTTTTTCCTTTTTTATGAAGTTTCAAATGATGGTGTCTAAAATAAATATTATAATTCTGTTTCTGGTTCTTTGCAAAGTAATTGGTGTTTAATAGTTGGCACAGATGATTTGGCCCGACATTTTCAAAATTGATTTATTGCACATCTTACAATAAAGTCAGCTCAGTTCTAATCTCACAAACTCAATAGGGCCATGCTGCACTAGTGATTACGGTCATACAGCCTATATGTTGCAGCCTTCTTTGTTTTTTATAATTATTATTTATCACCTATTTCTCAGAGAAATCACATCCCCAAAGCAATAGGCTCCCTTCATCAGGATCTTGTATGCTACTTCAAGAGCAGAATTCAGTAGCAATCATAAGCAGACACCATATAAAAAGTTATTGTCAAAATCCCTTAAGCTGTACATGGCAAGTAACTGATAAGTCATTTACATTTTCTCTATGAAATAGACAAAACTTCTACTTTGGAACTTAACCACCATTAACCTAAGATGTTTTGTATGCATTCACTGCATTTGAATAGGTGTAATTAAAGTCTCACAGAAAGATCTTGTGTAGTCATACTGCTACAGATATGCCTATCAATCAAATGGTAGTATGAAACAAATATACTGGCTATTCTACCTCAATAAAAATGAAAATACTCAAGTCTAACTATAGCTCTTTTTAAGATTGTTATCAGTTCTTTACAAATTGTACTGATTATATTTCTGTGTTATGACTACCAAGCTTTTTAAAGCCAAAATTCTCTGTGTCAGTTTTGTTCCATACTGGACAGCTTCAAGCCCTACAGCTACTTTATTCAGTACAGAATAAAATCTTCATGTGCAGTTTGATAACTGACACCATACTCAACTATTTCATTGTTAGTATGAGAACAGGTTGATTTTGATTTACTGTGCCCAGTTTTCATGTAGTCTTCAAATATGTGTGAAAAATGAGAAATGCTTTCTTTTTGTATGACTGATTGGAAAACAAAGTGAGTTTCTTTGTTGTGACACTACAACATCACATGACAACTTTGAAATTCCTTTCTGGTCGTAATGAGACCAAACATAAATTATGATAAAATTCTGATATAATTTAAAGAAAATTCCAATATCTTTTTTTTCTTTTCTACAGGAAATGTTAAAAATCTCATAATAGCAAATATGTACTGAAACAGATTGCAGACACCAGATGTTAAAGTATATTCATATGCAGGACTTTAGACAAATAAAATCCTTTACTTTGCATATCATTATTGTAATTATTATTTTATTCTAAAAAAACACAGAGGCTTATCACTCCTGACCTCATTGTTTACTTGCTTCTTTCTTGAGATATTAAGTCAATTCTCAGCCTTTTAGAACTGAAGAATGAAGGTAGTATTTCAACAACAAAATTATACTGTGATTATTTTTTCTTGTTCCTTTCTAGGAAGAAATTGCAAGTTTCGTTGACCTCTTTACAAAGTCTAATCGTATTTCAAATACGTTCATGGCTGAATACACACTAGCATGGCAAAAATGATGAGGTAGGGTGCACTTTGGGAAGAGTAGGTGGGATTCTGGCAGCTTGGATTTAGAATTGCCAAAGAATTGAGCTCTCAGGATGTAGTCTAATGTTCAAGTTACAGTAAGCGCTGTGGCCTAAAGGGGAGCTCCTCCTCCCATCCACTCCTCTCATGAAGGTTCCCGCTGCCCTCCTGTGTCAGATCTAGCTTCCATGCAGCTGAAGAGCAAATTAACTCAATCGGCTCAGCCAGCAGAACCTGTCAGAGCCTTTCTCTTTTGGCCGCTAGTTCCACTCACTTCATGTTGATTCTGAAGTTTGCTGTGTCCCTATATAAATTGATATAATTCTTTGTTCAGTAAATGCAGGAGGAAAGAAGGCAAGATTAATCTAGACCTTGCAGGTTTTCATGCTGATACCAGTTTCACAAATGCCTGAAGAATTATAAGCTTGCACTGCTACTGAAAGATGCAGTCTTGTTGCTCCCTTGTCCCTGTGCCCACTTTTTTGCCCTCACAAATGCTTGTGCAGGCAGAGAGCTGAATCTGAAAATTAGTGCTATAAGAAACCCTCCTAATATGTCAGTTTTAACTTGCATCTGTTGCCTGACTGAGTTTGTTATGTGTCTATAGGAATGTACATGCTGGTACAAAACACAGAGCTATGTTGGGCAAGGGAAAGGACGAAATGTCCCTTACAGAAGCTGTGTCAGTTGATATCGACTTAAAATGTGACAACCCAGTGAAAGTAGGAGAAGAGCGCTCGCTGAGTACTTTCGAAGAGAACTGGAAGGATACATTCATTGGTTTAGGAAAAGGTAGCTAGCTATCTGCATCTCATTACAGGGCAGCCTACTGAAAATGATATTTGGTTGCTCTGACATCCCAGTAATAATAATAAGCTCAAGTGTGTATTACTTTATTCACTGAGTATGTAATAAAGGTTGTTATGGACATTGGAAAACCTCTACACTATACTACCAAGATAATACTTGTAATGGTGATGGAAGGCACACAACCTTTTAACCTCATTTGGCTGCTCTTGCTCAACTGACTCACATTTTGAAACACTAGACTTTGATGATAACAGCAATAAAAAGATGTTTAGAGCACTACCCTCCTTCCTGCTTTCTTATGACAAAATTAGATTTTCTACAGATGACTTTGGCAAGATTTTATTGTAAAATGTAACTAAAAAGCTCTCAAATTCCTTCTTGAAATCATTTCTTCTGGAAATTCTCTCAATAATTTTTTTCATCTGACTTCCATCAAATGCGATTCTGAACCCTTTCAAATACAGTTTCTTATATGGCGACATGTCTGTCAGAAGACCTTGTCTTTAAATAGTTCGCACATAATTCTCATTTGAGATTAGTGTATGTTCTACTGTGCAGACGAGCGTAATGAATCAGATTCTTAGATAGTAAATTCATAGAAAAGAAGCACTCACTGTGTCATTTTGAAGTTCAATTTTTAAGGAAATATGCTATATATAATTTTATGGAGATATGATCTATAGAGCTGGGCAAGATTTTTAATGTACTTTTTTGGTGATTTGGAAAATAAAGTAGTCTTAGAATGAAAACACTTAAAAACAATTTTTTAAAAAAGAAAGAAGACTGCACTGTTTATTTAAATATACTATTTGGACAAAATACTGTGATCTGTCTCAACATTATGTTTTTTGTTAAAATTAATAAAATTATAGCTATGAAATGAAAGTCAATTCAAACTTAGAAATGAAAATCTTTCATTTTGAAAATGTTAAACTTTTTTGTCAAAATCAGAAGTTTAACGAAATTCAAAACTATTCATGAAACTGACTACTGATAACTTTTCATATTTTGTCAGGAAAAGTTTGGTACAAAAATTGCATTGAGTTTTAACAGTCTGCTGTAACGAAGCCATTAGGTACAAATGACAATCTTGTACACTGCAATCCTCTGTGAAAGAAAGATGTCAGTAAAATTGAGATGTAAAGTATATATTATGTTCCAAATGATGAACTCATTTATATATCAAAAGGTGAATCAGTAATTTTCCATAGAGGGTACGATTATACTGAAAGGGATAACTGATTACACTCGTGAAAACAGAAAATAAAATAAAACATAGAACAACCTTATAATAGATTACTCCAATTTCAGACATTTTGAAATAGTCTTAGCTACAAATATGGGCAATTTTCTGAAGTTCTGAAATTATACTGGTAAGGTAAATCTTGCAATTACAGTGGAAGGGGGAAAACTGGAAAGAAGTCAAGAGAGAGAAGAGGAAGAGCTCCGGATGACAATGAACTTCGCAGATACCACTCTACATGTCTGTTTGGCTCATGATGATGGGTAAAACTTAAAAATTTCTAATTCCAAACAGCGAATGGAAAGAAAAAAAAAAAAAAGTAGAGAAGCAAGAGGATGCTTTAATATTGCTACTTCAACATCAAAATGTGTGTGGACTCAGGGGTCCAAACATGTTTGAAAAGATAAAAATTCTATCATACTTGACATTGAGTGCCAGGGTATGTTCAAAACCATGAGGGAGATATTAGTGTAGCCGCTTCCATTTGCCTAAGAGTTCCATGGCACATCCTAGAAATGCAACACATTATCTCATCCAAATCAACTTCATTTTCCAGACTTCTCTTGATATTCTTTTATGATACAAAATAGTTTCTTCTTCTTTGAATTTTCCATTATTAGTGAAGTTCATGCATTGTTAAAGAGTTTTTAGATTACTGCAACTTAAAACTCATTGCCTACATCATTGGAGTGATGACTTTCTAAAAGTCTTGTGCTAAAAAGCGTGCAGCAACAATATGGCAACAGATTCATTGGTAACAACTGAAGAAAACCAGTAAAACCTTGGGATTTATGTGATCTTTTGATTTAAAATATTCCTATTATGGCAATTAGCAGGAAATCTGCATAAACCCATGTTTCTGAAAATGATAGAAGGAATTTCCAGCTTGAAAGATAACCATAAATTATTTCATAATATATACAAAAATATAATCTTTTTATGAAGTCTCATTTCAGAGTATTCACTATGTTAGCATTGTATTTAGCATCAAATTCTTAGTCTCCAAACTTATGATGATGATGTCAAGCAAAGAAAAACATATTAAATGTCAGATGTTACCAGCTGTTGCCTGAAAGGATCACTACTAAACATACTGAATATTTTAGATCATGAAAAACTTTGGCAATAAATTCATGCACTCACATACTCAGAGTAGAAGCTAGTAATTTCTGCTAAGCTTTTATTAAATTCCTCTTTGAGAATGAAAAGAAAGAAAAAGCATTTTGAAGAGAAATGAGGCAGTCCCCATTTGCATTCACATATCTGTGAATGTATTGCTTTTCTATGACTGACTACATGCAGATAACAACAAAACGAAGCAATCAAAGCTTTCCCAAATGAGGATATCTCATCTGAAAAATTCCTATAGATTGTGCACAGCCACAAGTCAAGCTCTATGCTAATAAAGCCATCTTGGTATACCCCACCACTGGTACTGTTGGGTATAATGTTTGTGCTTACAATTCCTGTATAGCATAATGTTTTATATTATGCAGTTAAAGATAAAGAAGACAAGCATCACAAGAGCTAAAAAGTGAATTTCCTGAAGTGATAGAAGCTTTCAGTCAATCATAAGAAACCCAATTCACTTCCAGGTACCAGAAATACGTTTTTGTTTTTAATGGCAGAATAATACTAGCTCTCCTCAGAGTTTTAGGGAAGAAAATATTCTCATAGGGTGTTGTTATGCTGTGGTGGATGGAACAGCTGCTCTCTGAGATCCTTCTAATCCAGGTATCTGTTGTGCAGCGGAGAAGAAGTCTCAGTGAACAATGTAACTGCTTCCTATCCTATGTCTTCATCCATCATTTGGATGTGGTGGATGAAATATACTTGCACATTTAAATGTTGTGCAAATATTGTTTGTGAGTAGTAGCACCAAAGTTTATCTTACTGCCGAAAAGATGCAATTTATGTAAATTTGGCTATCAACAAGGAATGGCATAAAGTTCACATAAGAAAGATATGAAACACTTTAAATGAGCACACACGAGAGAGTCACTTGTGAATAAGTAATATGTCTGTTCTGACTGTCAGCCTTTGCGTAATATATATGGAGTACAGAAGTTTTAGATGCTTGTCACAAGAGATTAAATCAAACATAACATATTCTTTCCACCATTTTTTTCCTTCTTACTGTTCTTTTTACCATCACTAAGAGATTAATGTAAAGGTCTATAAAGACATGTATTTTATATTATGGTTTCTGAACACTGAAAAGAGAAAATTAGAGGTCAGTCCTGCTGATTTATTTAAGATAATACCCATTTTTTATCTACATTAGTATACAAAAATCATTTCTATTAGAGACATAATCGTAATGAACAAAATAATAAAGTGAATTCAGTGTGAATGGAAACAACAATTAAAATGTAACACTTATAGGGAACTCACAATCCTCCTGATGAAGCAATTGGAGGTATTCATATAAACTCATCTTTATTTGAAGACCACTATAAAAATTTGGTTATGAGTCATGAAAGTAAGATACAGACTTAACTTACACATTTATTTATAACTGTTAGTTAAATGCTGATGTCTAATAGACATTCATCTGACATCAATGAGTCTACATTTTCAATTTAAAAAAGGCAATACTTTTAATATTTGTTCTGGCAAAGAAAAAGAGACAGAAAAGCAAGCTTTATTTTATTGATGGATGAACTCTGAGAAGTCTAACAGAGAGGCCTCCACAAGGCAACTAAAGTGGTGTTCTTGGCATTCACAATTGTGAATGCCAAGTCACATTTCTCCTAACAATTCAATTACAGAAGTGAACTTGTCAAGGAAATTCAACCAGAAGTGGAACTACCAGCAGAGAAAGTTCAAGCAAGTTTGCATTATAGGATGTTTCAATGCAAGAAAACACCTTGCATGTCTGAAGTAACACGCAAGGACTGGAAGGAAAGGTTAAAGAAAAAGGTTCCCTATGCAAGGCAATGGTAGACGTGGGTAGGTATTCTGATTAAATCTTAAGTAGATGCAAGACTTACTTACTTTTTCAGTAAATTATTTTGTGATCTAATACACACTATTTTTAAAGGGAAGGATGCTCACTTTTTGATGTACACTTGATATGCTTTTGGAAAAACAGTCCTATAGAATTCCACTTGAAGGGTTTGGCTAATGAAATCCAAAAGAGAGATTGTACTGTGCAGATCAAAAAGTTTGATATGTTAAAAAAAAAAAAAAATCAGTGGGTACCTTACCCACTATCCACTGAGAAAATCAGAACAAAGCCACAAGAAATCTCTGAGGACTTTGTGGGTGTATCTAAACTGTGCATGCTAATTTTATCTGCCTGCACATGAAGCATGTACCTGTACACTCTCCTTTCCTTCAACATGAAACCCAGGCATGTTGGCTAGAAGGGAGTCATGGTGCAATGCCATGGGCATTGGATACATGGTGTGCATAACTTTATTACTAATGCTATTGGCCACTCTGTAATGAATACCTTGCCCCCAATTTAGACATCATCATGGGTCGTAACCAATTCAGTTCCTGATCTTTGTCAGAATCCACCCCTACTCTAAAACATATATTTGGCTTTACAAGGAGAAATAAATTCTTCATAAATTAAGACTAGAAATGTAATTTGGCTTTTGTATTTCATCAGCACTTGTCATCTGTTACCAAACCAGGGAATGGCCATTACTTAAGTGTAACTTAAGCCTGTGTTAGGTTAATGAACGATATACTGAATAATAGTAAAATGAGGCTAAATTGATAAATGATACATATCACTTAGTCGGCTTGTAGCTATTAATAATGATTTTTATATTTTAAACAAGTTTTATTTCCACAGTGCCAAATTTCAGACCAATATTACAACTCTCCTTTCAACAAGGAGAAAAAAAGGAAAACCTAGGGAAGTATCTAGCAATTGATGATTTGACTTTTCAAGATGAAAGCTAGTTACCTATAGTATAATTTGAACTGAACACTTATAACCCTTAGCCTTCAAAACTGGCCTACAATATATCAGCCTGAACATATGAAAAATGTAAAATTCCTTAATCACAAAGAAGCTAAAAGCAGAATGACATTATAGAGTAGCAATGGGTTTGCTTGGGGCCAAAGAGAAATGTCACAGCTAAGCTGCTGAATTCTTACTCTTGTCTCTTTGCTAATTATTTTCTAACTTCACAATAGTTCTGTGCTGTATTCTTGAAGGCTTCCTAGTGGTTTAAAGTTCAGTTTAGAATACCACATGCTATGGAAATCATAGTTGCCATGGGCTTTGCATCTGTGATAAAAGAAAAATAGTCAGAGGCCATCACATGGAAGGCACTGGAGGTCAAAGCTGACCTGTAGGATACCTTACAGGCTAAATATGGCTTATATGTTAGATTTACGTTGAAGAATAAACTGGCACTTATTTCTAATGCAGAATCTTCTTCCCTTGACTTTAGACTTGACTAAAGTCTTGATTTGGAAAACAAAAGCAAAAATATCACAGAAATCTCAGTTTGTTCTTAGGTTACAAAATATTTTTGTATTTTCTTTACATGACAGTTAACAACAAATAAATCTTTACAAAATATTTTCCTTAAAAACAATTTGTGCAATGAAGCAGTTAGCTATAACAACCCCTTAGCTAAAGACAGCTGGGACTCAGGCTCTGCAGTTTTAATTAATAAATTAGCAAATGTCATATAAAATACATTTAAAAAGACATCCTGGCAATTAGAAGTAATTGCTTTTATTCAGAGGCAAAAGCTACATATTAATCCTTAGCTGTTAGAGGAAGTTTTTAAGTTAGTACACTAGCTTAATATCATCAACACTAACAATGTTAGACATCATGAAAAATGATGTGCCCCATTCACTTGCAGTAGCTATTTGCACAAATCGGTTTTATTTATAAGAAAGAAACTAAAGTAGCTTATAAGAGCTCTTTAAATGATTACAAGAAGAGATCTCCAGCTACCCCTAGCAAGTTTTGAGGCATAAAAGACTCTCCAGAAGACATAATACTTAACAGTTATTTAGTTGTGTGTATATAGAAGAATCAAATACAGGCTTCTACAGCAGTATGTCCAGTTTAACTAGAGGAAAAAATGAACTACTGTACTAAGAAGCCATATCACGGGTTATTTGGGAATAAGGAACATTTACCTCTGATTTTCTAACAGAATCATGCCAAGCTCTCAAGAAGAGGCTAAGAGAGCCAAGAGAAATCAAGAAAAGGTACCTCTTTAAAAAATGGGAGAATCAGAAATATTTTAAGGCAGCTCAGTGGGTAAGATCCCCCACTCTTTATTTCATATTTCTTGATCCCAATCTTATGACAGCGGTAAGAAACCCTCCAGACATTATGTCAAGTTCATTAACTTGAATCACCAATTAACTTGACGGACCCAGCTAAGGTGCCCTCTGTCCTGGTTTCCCTCAAAAATCAATCACAGGTGAGAAATGTTCAAAAGCAAATAAAGATGGTGTATTGAACTGCCTTCTGAAGATGTCCGTCTCTCTGTATAGGCAACTGTATTTGCCTACTTAAGGAGCAGATATAGGAACATTCCTGATTTAGGTGGTTTGGTTAATTATTTAAGGTAAGTGGAACAGAGCAAGGCCCTAGAATATACAGTAATTTTATGCAGGTCCTTTGTGATAGTATGCATAGGTACCTGTCCTAGCTCTAAAGTTGTCTCTAGTGCTTTATGCAATATAAATAGCACTGTTAAGAAACACGATATATTACCTGAGACAGAGAATCATGCTAATAAGGCTGGACAGCTGCCAGTAGAGGAGCCAATTTCGTATAAAACATAGTTATTGCTATGCTTCTGCACTGTGTGATATAGCATAACCCTTCTGCTTATTCTGTAAGTTGACCTTTGGTTTCCTTAAAAAACTCCACATTTTTACTTGAGCTGTAAGACATGTATCAGGCCCACCAGCCAGCTCTGCTCTTTGAGGGTCTTTTAAAAATATCTTTGTCTCAAATAACTCCATCTACTCCACAAACAGTAAGAGGCTTCAAAAATTTATTACACTGAAGACCCTAGACCCGTGTAGGTTGTATGTACAGAAGGAAACCATTGAGTTCCTAGGTCTAGGATCACGTTCTGAGTACATCCACATTCTGTATCAGCTGAATCTCTGCTCTAGAGCACAGCTTGCCATCCTGTTGCCAGTCTGAAGCCACAGTAATCTGCCAGATGTCAGCAGCTATTTGCTTTGGATGTCCTTGGAATGAGTAAATGCCATCGCAGATCTGAGCAGATGACAGAAGCAAACAAATGTAGCCACTACAGTGATCTTAAGATGGCTGCATAAGACACTATCTGTGTGCCCAGGATTGTTCAGAAGCCAAAAGCAAAAGGCACCAATTTAGCCCTGAATAATATTTCTGTTACCTCCTAACAAGGGAATAATTTAGTCTAAATCTCCATCTTGCACCTTAGGATGCGATTAGTAAGAGAGTAACTTCTTAATTTATGAGATGAGTTCAAAATAAAGTGACACCTTCTCAAGAGGAAAGTTTGAGTCGTTCTAAAATCACAGTTTCTTGAATGTAGGGAGTTAACCTAACTTACATCAGGTCAGGAATTTAGTTCCTGTATTGCAATTAAGAAAAAAAGAAGTATTAAGTTTGGTAAAACCAATAAACAGTGTCTACTACAGTAGAAAAAATATTAAAACATATTTAAGAGATATATTTTTGATTGTGACCTACAACTAGTGTCTTGCTGTTACCAGATTAATATACTTAATGTATTTAATAAAAAAATCTTTTAAAATAGCTACAAGAGCAACAACTACAAAGATAGCTTAAAAGATTTTCAAAAGATAGTTCATCTAACTCTTCCCCTCTCCTGAAGTCAGTAGTGAATCCCCCAATAAGTAGGTTTGCCCATATTACCCGAAAATGAATAATTTTAACAAATTTACAAAAATAAATAGCAAATGGATTTTTCAAAATAAGTTTACAGGACTTTTAAGTCCCACTGGAAGTCAATGGGATTTGAGCTTTCCAGTTGCCCGATTTTAGTAAAAGTCTTCCCAATCCAGTGGGGAAGTGGGAACAGTGTCCCTGCAATATGTGTCTCCTGCCATATCTATACTTTTCCACAATAAATTGTAGAAAAAACTTGAGGAATGAAAAATAATCTAGATTATGGATTGGTGGTATTATATTTATACCATCATACTAATATAGTGCATGCACTCCAGAGTAAAGCAAAATTGAGTCATGAATAGTATTTTTAAACATTTACTTTTACACTGCATGCACATCAAATCCTAAAATCCAGTTGTTTAAAATGAGTTTTCATCTATGACCTAATCGCCAAAAGATTATATTAATATTATGCTCAAACTTATCACTCCAAAGAGAGTTGGCTCTCAACTCAAGCAGCACATATAATCCAACTTTCCTCCTATAAAAGTTGCAATTGATTTGTGTATATAAAAAAGACAGTCCTTTTGAATTTGAATATATAAGTAAAGTAAATTTAGGTCTAGTGTATTCATATATCAAACTGGATGTTTTTACTTAGTTGGCTTGGAAATTCAATGACCACAGACATTTCCAGCCCTTCTCCAACCATCTTCCATCTAGAAGGAAATTTCATACTAGCAAAGCATAACAGAAATGAAGTTTCTGACTTCAAAGAGATTTAAAGAAAAGGTTTATTCAAAAAATGCTTTGTTTCTGAATTCAATAATGAAGGCGCACAGTTTCATAAGTGGATAACAAATTTTCACAAAATATATTGCTTCCACAAAATGTATTGCTTCCCTAGTTACAGCTATATCTATAGGTGGTCTATAATGAGAGCTATTTCCTCTTTTTCAATGAATTGCCAACAAAAAAATAACAAAAAAAAAATTATTGCTTTTATTCCAAAGCAATACATATATCACCTACTGTTACCAACAGCTTGTGAAATTGAATATATAAAGGAGTTTTGGGCATCACTCTCACCATTCACTCTGCTGCAGTTGTAGATCAACAGCAAAACTATGCATAGTGCTGAAGTAAATTTAAACCTTATCAGTGAAAGGTAGTATTCTTGTTTTATTTTAGATTTTCATATTCTACATTTATTGCAATACCCCTCCCCCCCCCCCCAAAAAAAAGAAAAACTGTAAAGGAAAACCCAGGTTTCATAAATATATAGCATATTTTAAGGATTTGAAAGGTATTTTTTGAAAGGTATTTCCCACAAATGATCTCCATGCATGTGGATAAAAGAGATCTGGAAACATGATATCATTTCCTGAAGGTAAATGAGGCTACGGAAAGAAGCTCTACTCCCTTCTTCCTGGCCAGAGAGAATGAAGAGTCAATCTTTTTAAAAGGACAATTATGTAATGTGCAGGGTCCCTCTTTTGCTGCCAAGATTGCTAAGTAACTTCTTGGGGGGGGGGGGGAGGTTCTGTCTATGATTTGTAGTAGTCCCTGTAAACTCAGTGACAGAATGATACTCCTTTAAATCCATCTCATAGAAATGTCAGTGAATCATATCATATCTTCTAATGATGCATGTTCTAACCTCAGGGTATTTCAGTTTTCTGCAGAGACCTCTTCTACACAGTATACTTCTTTTAGAGGCCTCAGCATATACTAGAATTTATAGCAAAATACTAGAATGTTTTTTCTCTTAAAGACCACAGCCTGTGAAAGAAAAAATATAAGAAAAACACATTACAAACTTGTGCATAATTGGGTGCTGTGTTTCATTGTCTATAAAGTCCAGACTAAAAAAAATACCCATACTTTAAACAAAATTATAGTTTTCATTAGAATACAAAGAAAAAAAATGTAGACTTGAGTCTTAAAACTTATTATACAGGAAACATAACAGTGCATAGTTTAAGAGGTCACTATCACACTTCTTGGCTGCTGGATGAAGCACAGGGTCAACTTTCGACCTTGAAACATTCATTAACAGTAACATAAAACACACTCTGAAACATCTCCTTGCAATTATACAAAAATCTCCTTC
Organism: Rhea pennata; assembly: GCF_028389875.1. Classification (NCBI taxonomy): domain Eukaryota; kingdom Metazoa; phylum Chordata; class Aves; order Rheiformes; family Rheidae; genus Rhea; species Rhea pennata. Next base: position 163,229,957 of record NC_084663.1, read on the forward strand.
TATTTCCCCCCCCTCAGAAAAATAAATAAATAAAATTGTCCTTATTAACATAATAAGCAGACTCTTTCTAAAGCATGCTCTGAACTCCTATTAGTATTATTAAAATTTACACACCCCGGTGTGAGGCATTACAGAAATTGGTAGAGACTATGTTGGTAAGGAGTATTCCAAATACAGATTTTCACTTTAATCTGTGGAATATACAATGTGCAGTACTCAGTGATGTTTTAACTTCAAAGCTGTATTCTGGATCAGGTCATTCCTTTCTTTTAGTGGATATGGTTATTTTACACTATAATACATGACAGAAGCTCTCAGGTGTGTAAAGGGAAGCTTGGGTTTATTCTGTGCTCAGGGAACAGGCTATGTGCTTTCTCCAACGAGTATATAACCAGTTTCATGCTGAGCCCAGACCTGTATGTACATGACAGGCATGTTCTGAGGATAATTTTCAGAAGAGCATATTGAAGCTTTGAGCATTGAAGCATGAGGCTTCTGCCAGTCCATCCAAAATCTATATAATTTCAGCATTGACAGAAAAAGTAGTTTAGGTTAGACTTGGATTTGAGGAGAAAATGCATGGATTTAGGTGTCTAAAGTGTACCTAAGTTACATTTAATCTCTTCATTCCATTTTCAATGTGAATTTTAACTTTGGTGACCCATCTCCTGAATTCCAAACAAGTATTTCAACCACAAAACCCTTCTCTTTTCATACACAACCTAAACACCGTAGATAGTGAATGCACTTGATGTTAATATCTTTGATGTCCATGGTTCCTTAAAAAGCTTTATAGTTGCTTTCTATATGTACGCAACTGTATGTTATGTAGAAATCCCCTCCTCATCAGACAACTGCTGGTTTTTTAAATGAAGAATCAGCATAGCTTGTTCCAAAGGAAAACAGCCACCCTTCTGTCTTGCTGAGACATCTCATCATCTCATTTACGGAAGGGCAGCAGAGGAAGGTTTACCATCAATGGCTGTATTAGCATTTGTTTTACAAATAAAATGTCTTCTTCCCCTCAGATCCAGTCACAATCAATCACAACAGTGCTATTGATTTGTGGCACCACCAAACAAACACAGTACAATAAATAAGCCAACTGCAGAAGATTGCCAATTTGTACAGTTAACAACAGAGCATACCAAAAAACCCCAACACCCCAAAGCAAACGTACGGGAAAGGGAGTTGGCAAATACAAGTGAGGTTTTCATTTAAATACTATGTACTTTGTAAAACTTTGCCCATAGATCACAGCTTTTATGTCTAAATTGTGCTGAATACTTTCTTTATCACCAATTCTTTCTTTAATGCTATATGTTTTCCTGCTAACTACAGAAAATATTAAAGAAAATTTTTATGTTTTTAATTTGTGATAAATTTATCACTTTACACAAGAAAGCAATGCTCACGGATTCCCAAATTACTTTAACTGTGTAATGATTACCTTACCTACTTCTATCTTTTTCTCATACAATGTCCATATAATATCTCAAAATGAAAAAAATAGCAAAAATCCATAGAATCACTCCATTAAATGTGATTGTTGAGAATAAATTCCATTTTTACTAGGAGGAAAAATTAAAATTAATGCTATGAAATCACCTAACTCTATTCCATTTGATAACAGCAGACCTTATTAGCAGTTTCAACTATTATTCAACTGTGGATTAAAAATAAACAAAAAAACCCAATATATATAAAATATATATAAATATATATATATAAAAATATATAAAAGGTAGTACCAGTGGATGTTGCCTAAGCATTCCAGATTAGGTGATTCTATTTTTGTACTTGGAAGAAAAACAGTTTTCCTTCTTTGAAAGGTAGGGATGTCTGGGCTGATAAAAATTCAATTACTCAAAAAGAAAAGTGAAAGAATAATCTTTTTTTCAATTCATACTATTAACAATTTTTAAAAATGTGCAACTGCTCCTTGGCTAAACGTGTACAGACATTTAGTACTAATATCAATGATTAAAAATTGTGCTTCTATATGCAGAAGGGCAAGAAGGAGGACTCAGGGAACTATAAGCTATTGAGCCTCACCTCCATCGCTGGAAGGGTACCTTATCCTGGAAATCATTTAAAAGCACATGAAGGAGAAGAAGGTGATTAGAAGTACTTGGTGTGGATTCACCAAGGGGAAATCCTGCTTAACTAACCTGATAGCCTTCTGTGATGGAATGACTGGCTGGGTAGATGAGGGAAAGCAGTAGATGTCTACCCTGACTTCAGGAAGGCTTTTGAAACTGTCTCCCATAACATCGTCCTAGGTAAGCTCAGGAAGCGTGGGTTAGATGAGTGGGCAGTGAGGTAGCCTGAAAACCAGCTGAACAGCAGAGATCAGAAGGTTGTGATCAGTGGTGCAGTCCAGTTGCAGGCCTGTAGCTAGTGGTGTCCCCCAGGGGTCAACACTGGGTCCCATCCTGTTCAACTTATTCATTAATGACCTGGAGGAAGGGACAGAGTGCCTCCTCAGCAAGTTTGCTGACACAAAATTAGGAGGAGTGGCTGATACCCTTGGAGACTTGAGACTTTCTGAAGAGGCAGTTGGAGATGAGGAAAAATACTCTAGGGCTTCTGAGAGAGACAGAGATGCTTATTTTTAGGCAACCGAATCAAGCATTTGGGGCAGATTAAGACACTCAAATTGAGGTGTCATCATGTAATCTTCGTGAATATTGTCTCAACCAAGACATCCATGTAGGGCTAAAAATGTAACACGGGACAAAAGCATCATGCACTTTTTCATCAGCAATGATAAACTAGAACTTGTACCTAGAACATTTCAAACGTTATTGGATGCCTACATTTAGGCAGCTGGTTTGAACTCTTAATCGGTACCTCAGTACAGTGGAGTCTAGAGAGCATTCATCTTCCCCACAGCGGACAAATGATCTCTCTCACTGCACTCTGCCATCCAAAAGTCCTACAAGACAAGATAAATCTCAAAGGAACCAAAAATCCCACTAAAAGGAATTTTTAAAAAGGTTATGGGAAAAATTACAAGTGGTCACTGGCCAGATTTGAAGGACTAGGTGATTACGTCTCTCACAGGAGTCAGTAGAAGCTGTGGTACCTCAAAAAGTCAGGCACATATTCTTTTGAGACAGAACTGTCAGGTATGTGGTGCCATATTTTTCCTTTTTGTCATTCTGAATTAAATAACCTTATAAATACAGGTTAATTTTTGTAACAAGAAAATTTGTAATTATTTTCAGCCCCACAGTAGTGATATTTGTTGCAACATGTGAGCTTTGTGAATATGCTCCCATTACACTGCATAGAGATTTAGAATCTCATTTGAAATAAGCCTTTAATGACATCTGACTCTCTTTATTCCATTGACTGCACTGATTTAGTTCCTCACACATTTTAAAAGCTTAATGATGATTTTGATGCTTGAGAGTATTCCTCTGGTCTCCAGCTGAGGCTCTGGAATAGCATTAGGTTTTCACAAAACTTGTGTCCTATCTGCCACGCCTGTGTAGATATCTTGGACACACTGGAGTGTCTCAAATAGCACTAGGTGCTTAAGTGTGGGTAACTGCATTAAGTCCTAGATCACCACTGACTATAACAGGAACTTAGGTACTTAGTTTATCTGTAGGTATCTAAATTGATGGGTTTAATCTCAAGGTGAACAGTATCCCATGTTCATTGCTCAGTTCAATGTTGAAATTATTTTCCTGGTCTTCTCAGTGGTCACCGGAAATGTTCAGGTATTTCTGACCACAGCTACCTCTGTAAGTTCAGTATGCTGACAAAACTATTTCTTTCACAATACATTTAAGTCATAGCACAACCAAAGAAGTATGATGTATCAGAAGTAATACAATTAAATAAGATTAGCTTGCACAAAAGAAGATGCAAAGAATTCAAAGCACAATGACATGCTATAACATGACATGTCATAACAGCTCAGCGGAAAAATCAAACTAAGTCCAGTTAAATCATGGGAACACAAAACACTAGATGGGAAAAGACCTCCTAGTCATCAGGTAAATTATTATCCTCTTAAATAATTATAGCTTATAAATCTTTTTGGAGGAGTCTCTTGCTATCATTTAATTAAAGGATAGTTTTGCCTTATTTTTATTTATTTCTTAAAGTCAAGTCCAACTGAAGAAACAGTTAGAAAACCTGACAGGGCAGTTTATTTCTCTGAGCAGAAAACAAAGAGAATCCTCTGTGATTTTTGATTCGTTTGGTGACCAGGTGGTAAAGAAATCTACCAAACAGAGAAATTGATATCAGTGTTTGTCTGTCAATTTATACCTTAAAATACAAAGTTTCCTATAAATGGGATAATATTTTCAGTTCTTTTTGACAAAACAGGAGGTTTAGATTTAGATCAACTTTATGAAAATTGACATTTTTATTTTTCATTTTTCTCATTGATAATGAAAAGCATTACACACCCAAAGCTTACAAAATACCAAAAAAAAAAAAAAAAAAAAAAAAAAAAAGTCTAATAGATTGAAGCTCAGCACTCTTCTTCCAAGGCATTTTTTTCCATATGATGCCTGCACAATAGAGCTGATGTTAGAATGATGGTTATGAGACATAATCACTATGCACTGTATTTGTATTATCAACAAATACTTATGAGCAGATCAAAGATATAACTCTGAAAAATCACATGAGAAATCAATCAAAACAGAATTGTATTTTTCTTTTTTTTTTAGATGTTCAGAAAATCTAATCAGGATAGTCTACTTTACAGGACAAGTAGATTATCTGCTACATGGTGCTCCCTGAAGATTTGTTCCCAGAGACGACCTTTTTGGAGACACTGGGCTACACTCCTTTCTCTTATATATCTGCATTTCCTTTCAAAAAAAATCTAGAGTGAGTTCAAACAAGCAGGACTGTAAGAAGCAGGACTTACAGAATCAGTAAGGTTGGAAGGGACCTCTGGAGATCATCTAGTCCAACCTCCCTGCTCAGCAGGGTCACCTAGAGCATGGTAGACAGGGTTGCATCCAGGCGGGCCTTGAAGATCTCCAGAGAAGGAGACTCCACAGCCTCTCTGGGCAACCTGGTCCAGTGCTCCGTCACTCTCACAGGGAAGAAATTCCCCCTCACGGTCAGGCGGAACTTCCTGTGCTTCAATTTCTGCCCATTGCCTCTTGTCCTGTCACATGGGGCAACTGAAAAGAGTTTGTCCCTGTCCCCTTGACACCCTCCCTTCAAGTACTTGTACACATTGATCAGATCCCCCCTCAGTCTTCTCTTCCCCAGGCTAAACAGGCCCAGCTCTCGCAGCCATTCCTCATAGGGCAGGTGCTCCAGCCCTCGGATCATCTTCGTAGCCCTACGCTGGACTCTCTCCAGTAGCTCCATGTCTCTCTTGACTGGGGAGCCCAGACACGGTATTTGAGATGAGGCCTCACCAGGGCTGAGTAGAGGGGCAGGATCACCTCCCTTAACCTGTTGGCAACACTCTTCCTAATGCACCCCTGGGATACCATTGGCCTTCTTGGATATAAGGACAAAAGTACCACTAAATCTGTAAGACAAAATCAAGCTGAAGATAGATCTAATTCTTTTTTTTTTTCCCTCTTACACAAACCCAAGAAACCACCTGAGTTTTCTATTTGCTATTGAAATAGTCTCTTAGGTTGATCCTGCAGTTAGTTTTGCTAGGACCTTAAACTATTAATAGGTAAAATTCAGAACAGCATGTAAAATTTTAAGTGTGTTCTAATATCTTCAGTGCAGAAGTCTAGTACTCCTGTGACAGCAGATCTTGAAACTTTCAAAGGAAGTTTCACCTCCGTTGATCTTTCAAGACCTTACCAGAAGCTGCACAATGAGGAGCAGGAAATAACCTGATCTGATCTTTAGACTTACTAAAAAGTTAAGATAAAATTGATTCAAACTGCTAACGTAGGAGACTATTCCAGCATAAAAAACAATAGTTAGATATGATTAAACTCTTTCAATTTGATTCTGTAACAATTCTGTAATGCTGACATTTAACACTGACATTATCTAGTGAAGGCTGTATAAATTCAGTATCTTAGTTCTGTGACAAATCTTTAATATTTATCCCACCTGGGATCTGTGTTCATGTAAACTCGTTTTTCATTAATGCTGCACAAAATATTTTTCAATAATATCAATTGCTATAAAATGGCTGATCACCGCAGTGACTAGTTCACTAACTCAGCTGTGCTGGATCAGGCCCTAATTAATTTCTTAAAACTCTCTTTTCAACCAGAAAAAGTAAAATAATTTTGAGGGATGAGAAAAATTGCCATGAGTGCTGTAGTTTTTGAAATTAACATATTAACCAATTAAGAAAACACTGCTGGAGAATTTTAACTGCTAATTCATTAACATGAAGACAGTGAGCAAAATTCAGAGTTCTTGATGAGTTCTTTTTCTGTCTGCTTAAATTTGCAATGATTAGTTGGAAATGCAAACATTTTGCCTCTGAAATGAAATTTCATTGCCTTCAAGACGATAAAGGATTAAATTTAAAATCTAAAAAGCAGAATGGAAAACAAAATACGTCACAAATGTATGATAGAATTTATGACAGAATTTAAGATGTTTCCCCAGCTCCAGCTAACTTCTTATTCAAAAGGGCAATATACAGATTGACATTACGTACGTACTTCATTTAACAGGTTACAGTTACAACATATCTTTTAATTAAGTTTCCAGTTCTCATTTCCTCTTGACTCATGCATAGAGGCAAGAGGCAGCAGGAAAGCATGGGAGCTTTGCAGTTATAGGAGCTGTAGTTCTGTATTTATGTCAGACAGCACGTCCTCTTAATTAAATAAGCCCTTCGCAGTGAAATACCTGCACTGCCCAGTCAGTTGGTGATTTGTGCCCTGCTTTCCTCTGCCTTCTCCTCCCTGAAAAGAATTACTGAAAAGAGAATGTATTTATCCAGAAAAAGAAAGGAATACAATGAGCAACTTGAAACTGTTCAAAGTGATCACCTTGGCGATAAGCTTATTGACATATTTCTTGCACACTGAAATTCAAGATTTTTCACATGGTTTAGAGCTAAAATAATGAGACATTATTAAATTATTCTAATGTAAACCTCATATAAGTTTCAAACAGCTTTATTTTTAATCATTTTCTTCTGAAAAAGTAGTAGTCTTCCAAAATGCATGGAATTTTTTATTAGAATGTCAATGTATACGATAGAAGAATTTTTAATAGTGTTCCAGTTAGTAATGTTGTACTGTCCCCTGTGAAGATCTGTGTGTTGGGAATAACGACACTGCAATATGATTATATATACGGAATTTACTATTATGAGCTGTTTAATCATACAGACCTCTAACTCTTTCAGGCAATCAGTTCCAGAAATTCCTCATCTTCACCATTAAGATATTTTTCCTAATGTGTAATATGAACCTTCCTTGTAGGAATTCTAAGTTATTATTTCTGTTTCTATCCATCAGGGCAATCAGGACTAAATTATTCCCTTTCACTTTACAATATCTTTCTATAAACTTGACGACTGTTTTATTCCCCCTTACTTTCCCCTGTTTAGCCCACATACATCCACTTCATTCTTAGACTGCATTTTCATAAAGTCTACATACTCTTCTTGATGTGTACTTTACAGTGGTACTCAAAACTTGTCACGATACTCCAGCTGAGGCCTTATCAATATTTATATGAGAGTCTGAGCTAGAAAATCTTTTGCATAAATTCAGAATGATGAAGAGCTACAGGGTCTATGTAAATAAAACTTTGCGATTTTCCCCTTGCTATTTCTGCAATATAGTCCTCTTATGTTGTTATACAGTTAAGAGGTTATATTAAAAGCAGTGTGCATCAAGATGGAACTTCACATTCAAAGGATACTACAAGTAAAAGGCAATGAGTATATTAATGTTTATGGAAATATTCACTTAGAACTACCATAGTAAAATTATGTAAAATAAAATTATTCCCAAGGGGCATTCTATACTGATTGTTAGTGTTTGGGAATTTTGTATGAGGCTGTTAGACAAACAAATTCTATACTGTAAATATAAATGGCTTCTCTTAGTAGATATCATTAAGTCCAATTACTGAGCTCCACTCGCGAAATATTGTTGAACCAGCTGGCCCTTGTTCTTTTTAACTATATCTATGTCTCTATTGATGATTTATGATTCATTGTCTTTTTTTTTTTTTTAACTAGTGAGCCATAAAAAAACAATATTTTCTGAGGAGGAAATCATAGATATGAATTTATCATTCTACTTACCTATCTGTTACTGTAGGAGAAATATACCTTGGAAATTGAAAGACAAAGATCTGTTTTGTTTCTCTCTGACAGTTGTAAAATGTCTTCCAAACTAATAGGTATAAACATTTATTGACACCTATCATTACCGATTTTAATCTTGACAAATAAATACCATATTCTGTATAAAAGTTATCCATGAAAATCAGTTTACTAAAATACCTGAAGAATCTTTTTTCTTAATGTTTAATTAACGAGTGTAAAGATTTTCCATGTTTCTATTTTGCCAAAAGTGGGACAAATACAAAACATTTTGCTATGCTGTGACTCATGCTACTGACTACTTATCATGTCTACTGCTATGTCAGTAGTAAAGACAGAATGAAATATGCCTTGGCAAGTCATATATGTACCAGTGTCACAAAAGCCTAACTTTCATGGCTTTCTGAAAGCTGAATTGGGTTATTTACTGTAGGCATTTAAACTTTCACAAGAGTTTCACTTCTATTCAAATAAGAGCCATAAGAGTCCAGCGAAATCTCCACTCATAACAGCTTTGGAGAAGCAGCAAGAAATCCTGCCAATTTGGAGCATGTTCCAATTCCTGCAAAATTCTTGACCCACACACAAGCTTTGGCTTTTATATATATGTTATATAAATATATAATTTAAACAAATACGCAAATATATGATTATATATAAATAAAAATATATGAATACAAATAAATATATGATTTAAATAAACTATAAAATGAATATATTCTTGTTTTACTTACTGATTGTATTTTTTCACATAAATTCCACAGCTCAGCCTTTGAGGGAAAATTTTATTTCATATTTGCTATTAAAAAGCACTTAGTTTTTGTTCATGTTGGAAGATCTGGAGATCTTTTAGTCCCTCCTCAAAGCAGGTCCAGCTAGAGCAGGTTGCTCAGGACCATGTCCATTCTGGTTTTGATATATCCAAGGATGGAAACTCCCCAACCTCTCTGGACAACCTACTCTGCTGTTTGACCACTTTTACCAAAAAAAATTGTTTTTTTGTTGACTGTTTTTTCTTATGTTTAGGTGGAATTTTTTGTATTTCAATTTGTGCCTGTTATCTCTCATCTTTCCTCTGGATGCTGATGAGAACAGTCTGTCTTCTTTACTCCATTCCATCAGGGATTTATACATACTGATAAGATCCCCCCATGAGTCTTCTCTTTTCCAGGCTAAAAAAATCTCATCTTCTCCTCATATGAGAGAGGCTCCAATCCCTTAATCATCTTTGCAGTCTTTTGCTGAACTCGCTAGGATATGGTTTTGTCCTTCCTCTACTGGGGAGCTTCCAGACTGAGATTGCAGGTGTAGTCTCACCAGGGCTGAGTACCTGGCGACACTTTTCCAACGCAGCCCAGCACACTGTTGACCTTTGCTGTAAGTGTACAATGCTGGCTCATGGCCAACTTTTTGTTGCCCTTCCAGGTCCTTCTCTGCAGAGCTGCTTTCTAGCACTTCAGCCTGTACTAATCTGTCGTGTTATTTGCTCCCTGGCTGCAGGAGTTTGCATTTGCCTTTCTTGAACTTCATGAGATTCCCGCTGGCCTTTTCTCCAGCCTGCCGAGGCCGCTCTGAATGGCAGCACAGCTACACGAGAACCAGCCACTCCTCCCAATTTTGTATCATCATCTCAGCAGAAAGGCGCTGCCAGAGGCAGCTCCTCATATCTATCTCAGAACAAAACAAACAGTCCCCTGAAGATACCTGTGTCTCACCACTAATTATTGCAGGAGCGTACTTAACTAGCACATACTATACACAGAACTTTTCAACTGTCAAACTTAGGCAAGATGCTAGGTGCTTGCATTAAGTGTCAAAATAAAGAACTATGCGAAATCAAAAAGTGATAGGTATCCCATCAGAGAAGTTTTGCAGTTTTCTCAGCTTTGGCTCTTTAGTATTGGAGGCTTGGATTCCTTTCCAGTACAGCATTTGTCACATATAGCACCTTTAGATGTTTCATATAGTAAAAGAAGAAAGAAATATCCTCTCATTCTTCTTTACCTTGTGTAGCTTTGCACATTAATTCAATAATTCTATTTAGCTCCTTCTAAATTTCATTAGGGTATTGGCAGACAAATACTTACTTACCGAGATTTCACTTCCTGGGTTAGTCCTTCAGAGTGGGAAAATGATCCTGTTTGAGCAGGATATCCTAATGGAAATATGCAAATGTATCTGCAGTGTAAAACTTATGACAGAACGAATGATCTTCAAAGCAGCAGGCTTGCAGAAATGCAGTGGGCATATATGGTATTCAATACAGTCTACCTATTCCCACAAGCAAGTAAATTTTCTGTTTAGATATCTGAATTACACCTATTCAATATTATCAATATAAGATTTGGCCTCATCAGATGCTCCTGTTCTGATTTTATATCATGTTTTTTCAGTGACTGTAACTTTGAAAAACATCAGTCCTTCAGACTAAAAATTCCCAGACTAGATACAATACTGTCAATGTCAATCATAAAAAATGCCCAAGTTAAATCTCAGCATATCACAGTGAGGCTTACAAAATTTGAGATATTTTAAAATTTAAATCATAAATATTCTTCTAATCTTTAGTTCACTCTCCCATGTATTTCTGCCACATTAGAATGAATAATGTAGTATTTTCTTCTGCACTTCCCTGTCAATTCATTCTACAACCTCTTTCACAATACATGAATAGAGTGGCCATCAGTCCATCTATTTTATAAATTTTACGTCCCATCCAGCATTACATTTTCTCCTGGCCTTTCTTCATACCTCTTCTCTTTCCACAGCTCTGAAGGTTTCTTCATTCTCTCATGGTAAAAATCACAGTTTGGTGATTAAGGACAAAAAAGAGGAAGGTGGAAAGAACATCAAGTAACTGAATCATTTTTCAAAAGATGGACAGGGAAAAAAGAAAAGCTACAGTGCTGTATTGGGACCTTGTTGCTGCTCTTTTTCTAAGAAAAAGGTTTTCAGCTGCTCTGCCCGCATACCTCCCTGTTCAAAAACTGCATGGTTCCCAAAAGAAGAGTTTCACTTTACAGGATGTCTGTTCTTTTCTGTGACGTTAAAAAAGAAAGGCAGTTCAAAGATGGTTTTCCTCCTGATAGTCTAAAGATCGTGTTCAAGTTTCTAAATTCAACTGAAATTTAATGACCAGATGCATTTGAGCCTCTGATCAATGCCGTATTTGTCCTGAGTTAGGAAGAAGCTAGGGCAGCTATAACTTCTATCATTGGCATTGCCTAATATAGTACATGTGTTACCTGTTGCGTGATAGGCTTGTAACCATGCATCTACACAGCTTCCTCTTCCCACACAGCAGTGCCTGAGACCTTGCTTCTTCTACAGAAACCTTAACTGAAAGGCAGCATTCCTGGTCATAACTTGCAGGCTCACTCATTATCTGTGAAATCATTTAGCAAAGACTAAATCTTAAATGATATGCAAGTGCTCTACAGAGGATACCCTACTGCTGTCACCCATTCAGTGCACTGCATGACAGAGCTCAGTAATGTGGGCTGAGAAAATCCAATGTTGTTAAACTTAGGTGATTGCTAAAGAGACAATGAATTGAGCTGCATGATTCTATTTTCTTTCTTTCTTTCTTTTTTCTTTTCTTTTCTTTTCTTTTCTTTTTTTTTTTTTTTTTTTTTTTGAAAATAGCCATGCTACAAAGCACTTTTTCAAGAATTGAAAAGACAAGAGAAGTCAGATTTAAGATTGACACACAAAAGTGTGTCAATCTTGGAGGCAAGAAAATCAGCCATGGCAAAGGAAAGCTAAAGGGTTGAGACAGTAAGCTTGGGCAGAAAGGTGAGCGCTGTAATAAAGTGTCCATGTAGCAGCAAGGAGTGATCAATCAGCAGAAGAAAATTTGCTCTTTGTCTTGGATTCCTTTTGTTTTGCCCTCATATATTTTGGATACCATGTCCATCTCTAAGAATCTGGGAAATGGTTTTTGTTCAGACCACATTTCTGAAAACTCTTATGAGAATCACCACTCTAACCTAGTACCTGTTACCAGTCTTTAGGAACTGTACCATAGTTACCTTCTCCAGGTATATTGAGCAGGGGGGTTGGACTAGATGATCTCCAGAGGTCCCTTCCAACCTTACTGATCTATGATCTCCTAAAACAGGTCAAGCTTCTTTGGAAGACCTATTTTCACTCAATCCCTAATAACTGATATAAATAAAATCACTTATTAATTTTTTTACTGTCTATATCTGACTTCAGTCTTTCAAGTCTTTTGTCCAAGCTCTGTAACCAGAGAGTTGCCTATACAACCTAATTTATGTTTTTGAAAAATACTGGTACAACATTATCAATTTACTATCCTCTTCTAATACAAAAGGTAGGCCCTTAATATTCAGATAGTAGTACTAATACAGGGAAAAACAGTTGAGACAGTCAGCAATTCTGCATCATTTTATGACTGGGGTGATTGCCAGCATACATAACTGCAGTGCTACATGGCACGCTAGTTCATATAGATCTATTTGTGATCATCTTACAGTTTTTTATTTTTGCTTCTTTCTGGCTTAGTCAGATCATTTTTTAGCTGAAGAAGCTTTCTTACCTGAAGAATTGAGATTTTCTATTATATAATAAAGTTTCCTTAAATTAATTTTAAAATTCGTATTTTCATGATATATCTTTTCTTGCTCAATTTTGATCATAGTTCTTGGCACTCTTAAAATACTTAAATTTGTGGTATATATTTTTTGTCTTCTTTCTTGTCATTTGCCATGCCAACTTTCACTTATATCTCAATATCTGAGAAGACAAAAGGTTGATCTGTGAAAGTGCTGTATTTTCTTGCTGGAAATACGTGTATATCTTCTATTGATTAATAAAGCAGTGGACAAATAGTAAAGAAAAAAATGCTCATGACCTTCCAACAGTCAAAGAAGAAAGATTTAGCTGTTTTAATCAACACAAAAATGTATTTTTGGATTATTCAATGAGTGAAAGTAAATAAAGGAGATTTATTTTCACTGGAGGCAAGGGTAGGGAATGACAGCTTGGCTACCCACTTGCATATATATCCACCTAGCTGATATGCATCTGTCTAATTCAGATGCAGGTCCTTTTTCTGATAGTATATTTTCTTTGTTTTTGCAGGTGAAGGAAATCATAGGGGAGATGTTTAATTGAACTCTGGTGTGGAGGACAGACATGGGAAAAGCAGAATGGCTTCCAGCTTTCACTTACAAATTAAACAAAATCCTCAGGGATCTTTAACTGTCAGACATTTGGAGAAAATTAAATGCTAATGTGTGCAGTTGGACTTTTTACACCCACAGACATCAAATATATAAAGGCATTAACTTCTCTTCTGTTACAGCAAATTCATAATATATGCACAAAGTATAAGGTTAAATCTTATGAAGTAAGGTAGGAATTCAATATCAAATCATGCATTTGCTATATAACATGGGACCAGCCTTAAACTGTTTAAATAAATGACAAACTTTTTTAGTTGCAAAAATATGGCACTACTGAAGAATTAGAGAAGGTCCTTGTTGAATACTAGAATGTGAATTGTGTCCAAGAGAATACAGTAAATGAGGTTCTGAGAGGGTATGAAAGTTCTTATGCATAAGCTTTCAACAGCTACATCCAAAAAGAGAAAACCCTTTAAATGTTTCCCACTAAGAGAATAACAAGAGGCAATAGGCACAGACTGAAATAAAAGAAATTCCATTTAGACATAAAAAAAAAAACAATCTTTTTTAGAATGACGATGATCAAATGCTGGAACAGGTTGCCCAGAGAGGTTGTGGAATCCCAACCCGTGGAGATATTCAAAGCCTGACTGGATATGACTCTGGGCAACGTCCCTGGGCAACCTACTCCGATTGATTCTGCTTTGAGCATGGCTGTTGGGCTAGATGACTTCCACAGGTCTCTCTCCATCTCAACCATTCTGCGATTCTTCGAATAAAAGGTAATAAGACAGACAGAGTGTTAATCCAGACATTTAAGTAAAAAGCAGAACAGATTTTATTTGAGACTTCTCTTGCTGCTGAAAGGAGTTTCTTATCACACGTGATCAGACTTGCAACTGTCTCAGTGGAACAGTTTTCACTGAATCAGAGCAGGACCAAATAAGGCTCCATTTATCCTTCCTGAGCTTAATTCAATATCCAGAATGAAGGCTCTAAGTGCACTGGAAGAAATGTATTCTGCCACCTGAAAACTAGACCTATAGCCCTACTGGCTTGTGAAAGCTATTGTGAACTGGTAGGCCAGAATGAGACCTGTACTCATAGTGACATGAAGAGATAAGGACAATTATAACATCTCTGAAGATAGTTTGATTGACTGGCCAGAATTTATCTTTCCCTTATTGGCAGGACATCTCTTACTGTGGCCTCCCACTCCTTGCTACCTGGCTCGGTTTCTTGCAGTGTCTGGAAACAGAATCCTTAGGGCTGTCATTCTTTTTGCTCTTGTTTAAGAACGTAAAGTATTCAGTTGTTTGAAGTGTTTAAGGTAAATTTAGAGCCTACATTTAAGGTTGAAATGCACTAAGAAACAGTGCTACAAGGAAAACCACTAGGAGAACAGTGCTACAAACACAAATGCTACTAAAACCAAAACAACAACATTTGTATTTCTTGCATTCCTAACACGGAAAAAAAGGATGCAAATCTAAAGCAAAGCAACAAAGAAAATAAACTGCAGAGTACTTTTCCCCTGCCCGATACAAAATATCAGGGATCTCCTTTTCCTCACTAGCCAGGACACTGAATGGCAATGCTCATTTACTGTCTTTCAAGCTGAGAATTCTGAGAACAGTGTTATCAAATATGGTTAGCAACACAACTGAATGAGTGTTAAAACCTTTTTTAAGAATACTCTTCATTTTGCAAGCAAATTAAATCTCCTACCACAGCAGGCTTCATCTCACTTTCACGAGATATGTTTTAAAATACCAGACCAAGCTGCTAAAATAGGGGGCTCCTATTACTTGAAACTGAACCCTAATAAGTAATAAGTACATCTCTCAAATTATTGAGCATCTTTAATAACTTGAATGTAATCAGCGCTTCCATAATTAGGAATCAAAAAAAAAAAAAAAAATCTTTGCTTGAAGAACATTTGTGGGAGGAGCAAGAAAACAGTAAGGCTTGGTACGTTTCTATGGTATCAAAATATCTTCTGGTTCAGAGAAAGATATTTGCTTTACTAAAAGTTTCCAGAGTCCTTCCAGAACATTCAAATTATTAAATACTCCTATTCTTGAATAGTATTCTCTCACAATCATAGTGAATTAATGTCTTCACTGAAACTAAGATTCTAGCCAGACTGGATAGTCAGCTATCCAAAAGCTACATAACAGAACCCAGAAAAGATTTATGAAAGAGGACAACATCCATTCCTAACAAATGTCACTGAACTATCTGGTCTATATGAGAAATACATCATCCCATAACTATGGTATGTGAAATTCATATTCCAAGTCACAGTATATTTTAGATTTAGTTACAGCCATGTACTGACATACATCATCATTTATTTTCAGACCAGACATACATGCATTGGCTTTATTTTTGTTTAGGGATCTTACTTCCCATAGTATTTTACAGTTACTATAGAAAAGCATACAGTAATGCTGAGGTTGTGTCATGAAGTTTTGGTGGTTCATGTACAATTTAACTACCTTTTAGGAACCTAAATACTAACTTGTTGCAAACCTAGTCATGAAGGGTACAAAGAGCACTTCTTAAGATGACCTTTCCATATCAGAAATTTCTATTTCTCGAAATTCAAGAAAACTCTAGGATTCAAGATTTAAAGACGCTTCAATACTTACTTATTACCCACTAGCTCTGAAAAGAATAAACATTTCTCTGGACAAAGGATATTCGCAGCTGCAGTACAGTCAAAGTACAATCACAGAACAGAGTCTGCATGACACAGCATGCAAAAATGAGTAATTCCACCAAAACACATCTGATTAAAATGCAGATAAAGCGAAATGTAACTTTTCATCTTTGCATACGGCAGTGAGTTTTGTGATCCAGAGGATTAAATAAGAACTTGGCCTACAGAACCTTATAGGTGAGTCGCACAGAGGCTGAGCAGCTGAGACGCTGTCCCTTGAAAGAAAGGAAGGACCAGCTCTCTTTCTTAACTGGAAAGACAGGATAAACATCATCTCCAGGGCAGAGTTTGAAACTGTGAATATGGATCCCCAGGCTGTGCAAAACAGGAGACTGAAACCATGGTTCTGTCAGCCCACACATTCTGCTCTAGGTAGTTTGTGGCAGTTCTGCTGTCTCTACGCTGCACATAAAAGAGCTTATTCTGACATGCTTACTTATCTATGGGCAATATATTTTGCCCAATGATGTAAAATTTATAAGTTGCAGTGTCACCTCAGGATTCCTCTCTCAAACCAAAATAAAATTAATCCTTTCTGTCAAAATGCCTATCTTGATATGAGCTTTCTGTTTTAATTGAATCAAGAATATGAACCAGTATTTTCCATTTCCAGAAGAGTATTGTAGATTCTTAGTCACTGAGCTCTGTCTTTTCTGTTCAGCATTTCCTACCTCTGCTGGAACAGGGATACACAGTTGATTTGCACACTAGCTACGTAAGTGAGCTAACTTCAGCATGGTAGAGTGTTTTGCTCCCTCTCTAACCCAACACATGTAAATGGGATGGAGACACATAAATGTACACACATAATTTCTGACCAAGCATGAAAATAAATCATTTTTTTGCTTTCAAAATTCCTGCTGGATCAAACTCCACTAATAAGAAATCTAAAAAGATGTACAGACTGGGAATGGTACTGTGGGCTTATCTGTTTTTATATAAGCTTTAACTGTAGTTATTTGGCATGCTATTAACTATTTATATAGGTCTACTGATTTGGGGACCTAACCTAGAATTTATAGGGGACTCTACACGGCCCCCTGCTGCATAGATTTACCAGCCAAGTCAGAGATCTTGGAAAAACACTGCACGGATGTTATCTTTCAGTTTGCAAAATATCATTGTTTCCACTATTAGAACTGCAAGTAGAACTAGCCCTAGCACAACGAGATGAGCTGGGGCTGAAGAAGTGGCATGACTGTAACTGGGAGCTCAAGCAAACCAAGAGATAAGGGGAAAAGCACTGAGCAGAATCTGACTGTGGTACTGACTGGGCCTGAGTATCACAGAAGAAGATTTACCTCTGGAGTGTCTATGTATAGCAGTGTTGTGACTGGGGAAGAAAAAAAAAAAACGAAAAACATAGCCCTTGCCCTTACTAACAATTGCACTGTGTGTAGGAACAAAGCATATTTATAACAGCATACAGCACTATTATTAGGAAGGAACGAACTCTAGTTTCAGGGACAAGCAGAATCCTCTTGCTACTAGATAATTTGAAAGTAAATTATAATCAGCATGTAAGAGTTTCAGGGTTTGCGTTGTAATGCTGAGAGTGGTTATTTTACCTCAGAAGAATGAGAGTTGACTGTAACAGATGCTTGTACATACTGAATTAAACATTTTAAAATGTTTCACATACTTATACATTACAGGGGGAGGAAAATAATACAACTTCTGTTGTACTATTGTTTCCATAAAATATGACTGCTAATCTCCTTGAAAAATCTTTTGTCCTTTTTAATAACACCTTTCATTAAAAAATATCTTTGAAAAGGTATAAACCAATTGTATTTTTCAGTCCAACATTTTGGGCTTAGTTCAGCTAACGTAAGTGACCAGTGCTACTTGAGAAATCCCTGGTATCCAAGACATATTCCTTGGGCTGGCAGCTCCTGTGACACAGGAGCCACAGGAGACTTGAACCCTGTTGTAGGGACAGCTGGAAGCCAAGCAGAGTACTCGGAAGTATTCCAGATGGATCTGGATGTCCTTGTTAGGGCAAACAAATCAGTCCCGATGGAGAACACCACTGAGCAGAATACAACACTTCATTTACAGGAAAATACATTAAAATCCATTGCCATTCCATTCTATAGCAACTGCTACTACTGCAGTTGTTTTTGCACTGCTGATGTGTTTTACATTGTCTAAAATGCTTTTGGTAATTTTCCAAAATTCAGAAATATCTTAAATTCTTAATTTGCCCTGTTAATTTCCCACCTTGTTTAATAACTTAATTTAAATTGCTTTGCTCTCTGTGGTTTATGGGACAACTGTAATTTAAAATGGAAAGAACAATAATAAATTCTCAGACAGTAGTATGATGCTGTCTGGCTATTGAACTTTACTGGTTACAAAAACAAACAAACAAACAAACAACAACAAAAAAAAAAACAGTTAGCCAAATTACAGGAACCCATCATTAATCAATTGGAAAAACATTCAAATAAATAATTAATAACAATGCATGCTATTTCTAACACCTATAGCTTCTGTTATTTCTTAAAATTCTCATACTGAGCTGGCATTTAGTTCAGTACAAGTTCATTGCACAAAACTGTAGCATGACTGGATCCTGAAATTTTTTGCTCTCTTTTTTTCCTGTCAGAAATATTAGACAAACTGGATTGTAATTTTAGTATCTGTGATTCATATCTAATTATCATATTCAGTTTAAATCTCCTTATATATAAATATATGTATACAGAATAACATAATGACATTATATGACACTCAAATCTGAAATGCTGTCAAACAAGTTTCATTGTTTTTTAAAGCGATTTCTGTCAAAAAAAGAGCAAATTGAAAAAAAAAAACAAGACTGTAATATGTGTGACCATAATTGAGTAGCAACCATTTGCGTTATTTGCATCTTTTTGCCAATGTATTTCAGTGGAAATTCTCCAGAGTCAAGTTCTATCTGGAATAAGTAGACATAGAAGTATCTAATCCAATCTTCTCTCATTGAAACTGTAGACAGACTATTAATTGGGAAATCATACATTAGTCTATATTAGCAGTAGAATTTTACTTAGGTTAATCCTTTTTTATATAGTTTACTCTTCATTGCATACATTTGCTGCAGCAACAACAGTTCTAAATGTAATAATAACAAAAATATCTGGTTTTATCTACCTTTTCTATAATAAATATTCAAGGGATCAAAATTAAAAAGAAAATACAGAAATGTGGAATAGTGATAGCTTAGTAGGCAGAAGATGAATTACTGCATTGCTCTCTAAACCTCAAATTTTCCACATCAATTCTACTTCCAACTATTTTGCAAGTTCCTTCAGCATTCAAGTCACTCATGCACTCCAATACTTTGTTTTTGTGGAAACCTGGTAAGAGTTATCAAAATCATAGAGAGAAAGAAAAAAATATTTGTTGTCTGAGATTTCTGTAGGGAAGACATGATCAGAGAAATATGCAATAAATATTTTTTCCAGAAGTTGCAGTCAGTGTTAGCTTAATGACAGGGAACTGTCAACAACATACATCATCAATAAAAAAAAGAAGCTGACAGCGAAGTGTCTTCAGTCGGTTATAATGCAACATGTTGAAACAGTTTACCATTACTTCGATGTCTGGAACAAGCCAGGTGCAGTGCTCCTGGCTTAAAGTGATAAGAAAATACTTTCTATCCCATCACTAAATAAAAAGACCTTAAACTACAGCTGTTTAATGTTTTAAATTCAGTTTAGATCTTATTTTTAAATGATAAAATATAGGCACTCAACTTCACTACAGAATAAATTGAAAAACTGTAGTAGATAAGTATATATGTGTGTATATGAGTGTGTATGTATATATACATATACATATATATATTTATATAAAAATATGCACGCTAATCAGAATAACTTGCAGGTGAGAACATTAAAATAATGGGTTGGAGAGCAACCCATTTGCAACCAATTTTTTTTTTTGAACAAATTTCAGACTACAGCATAAAGGCTCAGAAATCTGAACAAGTTAACATTCTCCCCAACATTTTAAAAGACAAACTGGTTTACTAAGGCAACAGGGAGTGTTTTACCCTCACATCAATTTTATAAAGCAAAATTTGGTCTGGGATATAATCTATAAATACTTACCAGACGCAGTACAATCAAAACCAATTTAGGATGGTTTCTATGAGAAGGAAGCTTTGTCAGGTAAGACTTAAACCTATGTGTGTGTATATACATATACACTGCACTGAATGCAACCCTGTCTAACATGCTCTAGGTGACCCTGCTTGAGCAGGTAGGTTGGACAAGATGATCTCCACAGGTCCCTTCCAACCTCAACTATTCTGTGTGATTCTGTGTGTGATATGCAACAAGGTATTTATGCATGTAAGATTATCATCATTCCTTTGGATTACTTACTATTTGCATATAGAATTAAGAAGAAAGTTAATCTGTTTGTTTTTCACCTATCATCTCACACAGATCCAAAATCTTGTCTCATTAAAGTAGGCATTAAGTCACTGTTCCACTCAGAACAAGATTTGATCGATAAAGTTTGGGAGTGGGAGGGAACGTAGCTGAAGAAACTTATGGAGAGATTGATTAAATGATCTTTACTATTATATGCTTTCCCTTTTAATAGGTTTTGGTTCAATAGTTGCTCAACTTAAAAAAAGTCAATATTTAGAAATCAAAGTATTAATTCATATTTAAGATCGTGGTGTACCTGGGGACAAATGTACTAGTATGACATAAGCCTGCAAAAAACTGCAGTCACATACATTGCAGTGTTCTTATGCCTGTAAATCCCATGTAGAATGCTGTAGTTTGTTCACCTCTGAATAAGTGAAGTGTATAACAGAACAGTCTAAGTCTCAAAGGTAGTTTAAACTTTTTTAGGGAGTTGAGAAACTGATCTTTGAAGGTCCTTAATGAGATTACACTCACTCATAATAGCAAGAGGACAGATAATGTTTTCCAATTTTCCCTTTGCAGTCAACAGATATTTATAGAAAGCAGAAAGGCTTGTTCATACTATGCACATGGATTTCAAATTTTATCCTTTTTAGATAAAATGTAGATATTACTCCTAGAGCTCTTCACCAGGTGACTGGCAAAATAAATACATCTACTGAACAACATATCAAGTTGTGCGTAGTGTAACTGCAGTCCACACCTCAGTATTCTGCTTCAGAATTTTTGGAGGAAAAGCAGAGATGTCAAGGACTGACTGAGTTCAAAACATGTTTTCAATCAAACATGAAGATTAATCTCACATGCCATAAATTTCAAAACCTCTTATTGAGACTGAATAAAAACCAAGTTCAATTCTTCAACTTATTCAGTAATACACAGTAGTGCTTGAATTTATAAAATATGCCTATTTAGTCTAGTAAACTCTCTTTAGGTTTGTCCATTACTACATGTGTGAGAAGAAAATTCCTCCTCTCCTCTTCCTGTCAGTATCATTAAAAGTAAGATGAAATCCCCATGTATTAGATTAAACAGAACTTCAGAAAATCTTTTTAAAACTCCCTTTGTTTAAATAAATATTAATTTTGCTTTTGGCTTGGACTGATTTTTAGTTTCTTTTACTCTATCTATATTTTCACTGTGATCTCTATAGAATGATCTCCTTTTTCCAGTTCACCTGGTACAGACTGCTTCCATACTACCCACTGTTAGACTCCTCTATGCAGATTGACTAGACTCACACCAGGACTTGGAATTATTCTTAACTTGATACTATATCCACCTTACAGACCTTCATACTCCCCAGCGCCTTCTGCATGCCATGCACAATACATTCCTGTTCCACATATGCGACAAAATGTGCCACTACTTGTATTTCATTTTTATTTCCAGCTGTATTGCTCACACAAGTCAGCACCAACTTCTGCAGATGTGAAAGGAAATTCTTGAAGTTGTGAGCTGCTGAACTGCCATGAGAATGAGTGACAACCCTTTCTACTCTGAGACATTTTAAGGATTTTTAAACTATTTTAATAGCTGTTATTATTAAAAAACCTAGCACATCTGTGCTTATACAACATTAGTATAAATGTTCTGAGATTTATATGAAAGCATGGGATTTCACAAGGCTTAGTACTGGGATAATGTTAGGGTTTAGAGGGCAGAGGATTCTATTTTTTAACTTGTATCTTAGGCATAACTGAATATGTTGGACTGCTAACAATGTCAAACTGACAAACACAAGTCAAAGTCCTCTGGTAACTGCAAACTTTGAAGAAGTACAAATGCTTTACTTCCTCTCTTCAAAATTTGTTACTTCCTCTTCTAAAATCACACTGCGTATAATTTGGAGCTCCATAAAGATGGAGCCATCCAACTCAAAGTCAGATGTTTTGAGCAGCTTTCAAATGGAGGAGTCATTATACTGTCAAAAAGATATCTAACATAAAACAAATGACATTGAAATTAAGATAGAAAACAAGCCATATCCATTTCTAGATTAAAAAAAAAAAAAAAAAAAGGATTAAGGAAGATGCTCTCTTTTACTCATGCAATAATTTTATAATACTATTTTTTGCAGGACACTAAAACACTTGGAATAATATAATCAGAGATCACTAGAAACACAAAAATAAAATGACTACATTTAGAAATATAGATTAATCCTTCGACAAAGCCTCCTAGACAGTGCTCAGAGGAAAACATTCTCACAGCGCAGTGCTCTTGTCAGCCTACACTTGCCTCTTTCCACTTAGCTCACTTGAACTGCAGCTCAAGGCTTTCCCTCTCTCTGACCTAACCCCAAAACTTTTCCTAAATCTGTTAATTGATGAAATAGGTGGGTTTTAACTTCATCAGGCAGAAAAAAAACTGAACTGATAACCTTCCACTTCATCAGTCTGGGAAGGCCTTTGATAGTTACAATAATATGGGCAATACCCTTCCCTCATCATTAAAAATAGATGATGGAAAAAGCTGGGGGGAGGTATGTGAATGTTAGGTGTATTTTAGCATTTCTATTATATTAGGTCCTCAAAAAAACATAAGGAAAAAGATACTAGTTTATGGCATCAGTTTCCTTTATATCCAGCATAAGGCTCTATATGCATTTACTGATTCTTCACATTTGTATCATCTGCAGATTACTTTGCCTGGCCCCTTGTCTCTTTTCTATATCTTTGCTATATCTGTATATCTTTAGCATGAAGTCAGGCATCCAGGTGAGAAGGCAAAGAAAGAGTTTGTCCTTAGGAATAGTACATTGTAAGAAACAATTAGGTGGCTTATTAAAATGTTCATTTATATCAGATTTATAAAGGGGATAATTAAAATCCTAGTGACTGTATCAGTGGATTCTGTGTCGGCACATAATTTTATAGGCAAGGTTACTTAATTTGATTTGATAAAGACATTCTTGTTAAAAGGTGATTTTGATAATGTCAGTTCAGATTTTGCAAATCTGCTTCATATTGTGAAGGGACATGGAATATCAAAGACTTGAAATGAAATGATACAGTTTAATGTCAATATTCCTGAAACAGCAATTCTGCATCATTATAAAAAGCCCACATAGCAGTTTCTCCAAAAATATAGCAGTCACAAAACAGGGAAGTCAAAATATATAACAAAAATGGTCATATTACAGTATTTTATTATCATCAAAATATCAGAAAAGAACTCAAACCTCTTAGTTTTGCCCAAAATATTATTAGGACTTGACATAAAGAACTCAAATTCTTAACTCTGTATACCAAACAACTTCAAAAAATAACAATTTTTCACATATGACAAAAGCATTCTTTTCTCCCATATCTTTTAAAATCTTTTTCGGAAGAATGGAGGAAAACCTGATGGGGATCATAAATCCATAAAAACTGTAACTATGGTAAGTGGCCCACACTCAGGCACAATTTCTGTATTGTACTGACTGTGGACAGAGACTAGGAAGGGGTAATGCAATAAAAATATTGATATCTTCTCAAGGGAATTCTCCTCGCCAATAAGTAAATGTTCATAATCATTACATTACAAGGAAAGACAAATCTTCATTGCTACCATGGTAAGTGATAGGAGATTTTTACTGGAAAAGGGAATTTGTATTTTCAATAGATCGGCTGTAAAAGGATTTGTAAAACAACCACACTTTTTAAGGATTGCTTTAACCCTGTCCCCCTTTTTTGAATATAGACAATCATGAATAACGATGGAAAATTCATTGTGGCATTGTACACTATGAATTAGACATTTCTTTCTACTGATAGAAGGGAAAAAATCAACTTAATTAAGGATTCTAATATTTATGTTGAATAATGTAATATTTCACTCACTTGCATATCGCATTCAACCACTTTACCCATTAATGATTCATTTTTCATTTCTAATGCATACAGTATTTCCTAATTCACCCTGAAAATATGAAGACAAGAAATATGCGTGCAGGACTAACCTCAGTGGTTTGCCAGTAACTCAAGCAACGACATCGTTTAATGGAGATGCTGCTTAATCCTGTCACTGGGTTCTGATCTTGGGCTCACCTCCCTGAGGACAGCTAGCTACACTGTGGCTTACAGCAAGCATTCAGCAGGGACTCTCTTAAATTAAGCAAATTAAGATTGGTATTTTGAAAATATCACCCTCTTCCTTCGTATATTCCTGCTGGTATTTACAAGATTTTTAACAACCTCTTAAAACTCCACGAGTTTGCTTGATTAAAACCAACAAGAAAAACTTAATTGATCTGAGTGAACTTAAATGAGACCACGGATAAGAGCCCAGGCAACGCATCACGTTTTTCTCAAAAGTGATTTCTTCATTCAAAAAATTGGGAAAGAATATTTTGATAGACATAAAACCATGATGATAACTATTTTCCTTAAAAAAAATCTGTCAGAAAAAAAATGTTGTTTTGGATAGTGTCTTTTACCCCATTTGGTTTCATTATGCCGCAGTTTGTTAGCGGTCAGCTAGATCTTTTGCTTGTTATAGCAAATCAATGGGAAATGTATCATTGATTTCAGATAGAAGTGAGGGATAGCAGGGAGTCTGGGCACACAAGGGCAAAAAGAGACTTAAACACATTTGTTTTATTGATTACTGTTGACCACAACTGCAAACCCATTAACAACTTGATTATAGCAGATGGGGCCTTTGCTTTCTCCTTGTGTTGGAAAGAAAAATAGAGAGAGTGCACACAAAAGTGAAAGACAGTCCATTACAGAAATGAACTGTGGTTGTGAAAATTATATTTACTGAATGAGGGCAAGACTAAACAAGCATTACATACATGAGAAAGTCAATGCCTGTGATTTGGCAGGTACATTTGCTTACAATAGTCCAGTATTTTAAGTATAAACATACTTTTGTACATTTATACCCTTCAGGAGAAAGTAGATAATGAGATAAACTGTTAATGTCTGGTTACTGCTTCATTAGGCAGTATTATTCAATTTCTCTTTATAATGAAATTTTTGTAACATAATCGACAAAATAAAGTTATATAATACCTTGTATGATAAAAATACTGAGATTCTGATTAGGGAACTAAAACTTGGAAAGATTAACCCTTATGCAGCCTAGTTAATTAATACATTAAATGATAATTGAGCACTTCTATATACTTTTATTTAGTAAGTTAAAATGCCATAGCAGACTAGAATTTAGCAAATGACTCAGAATAGATATTCAGATAGTGTTTGAAATTTCAAAAGCAAGATTTACATGGGGGAGAAAAATAGATGGAAAAGATCTCCTTTCTGGTATGTAATCCTTAAGCAGTAGTCAAAATGTGGAGGTGGGAAGGGCTGGTAAATCTGAGATGAAAGCAAGCTGCAATTTTGGCAGAATGTTTTGATTGGTTTGCAGGTGCAGCTGAGAGATGGCTATCAGGAAGTAAGTGAAAAAAATGGTAGGGACATGTTTCCTTAATCCACATTGCACAATTAACTTTTGTTCTGCATGGAGAATTACTGTTAACGTTACTTCTGGATCAAACACTGCTCGTAGTTTCAGCAGCCTAATGTTAAATAACATGGCCCATGTTAAACCCACTTGGATCTGTATTGACCAGCAGAGGCATAAAGGTTAAAGAGATATATAGTTCTGGAATAGAGTATGAGCACACAACTTGAAATGCTCAACTTTAAAATGGGCTGCTAAGTTGAGAATTCTGTTCTGCTTTTATTTAACAGTGTAAAACAGGAAGGCCTAAAATACAAATTCTGGGGAAAGCAGTAGGTGGATACCCCGTTGCTCATGCTGCCCTGTAGCACCTTCTACCCTGCTGCTC
Source organism: Rhea pennata (assembly GCF_028389875.1). Lineage (NCBI taxonomy): Eukaryota > Metazoa > Chordata > Aves > Rheiformes > Rheidae > Rhea > Rhea pennata. The sequence continues at coordinate 163,256,307 of NC_084663.1, forward strand.
AAACATCGCCAGTCCTGGACGCAGCCACAAAGTTGTACAGTTCTGCCTGCTTTTATTTGAGCTGAGTTTATCCTGAGCAAAAAGGAGCAATTCTCTTGATTCACCAATCTGCCTTTAAAATATATTCAGTGTCATGTGTCAAAAATAAAGAATATAGTACCAAAATGTTGTGCACACATGATACTCACAGAAGCTCCTATTGTGTATCATTAGCATAATTTTGTGACACAGGCTGAACAATGAGGCGATTGCTGAAACCATCTTGCATTTCGCAATCACCACTTCAGGAAACGTTTTGTATACACAGTCAGTCATAGTGTTTGGAAAAGAACTTACTCTCAGGAGAGACAAGGGCTGATTGATTGAAATCTCTGGTGAGAGTATTCTAACCAAGCACGCCTTATTACAGTTTATTGCACTGTAGTTTCTGTTTATGAACACGCAGTGCTGAGCATTCCTTGATAGGCAGTGATGGTGTCACTGCCTGACACAGCCAGGATGTTTTCTACTGCTGAAATCACTGGTAGCAAATCATGCTATTTGTAAAATGCAATTTGAATTTAAAGTTATCGTAAACATCAAATTAATTTAAAGTTAATTATAGTTTAAATTCATTTAATAGTCTGTAATAAATGTTATACTTGTAATGGATAGGCTTGGCCCATTAAAACAATAATTTTTTTAATTGGTGAGATGAGACCAGTTTAAAATAAAATTAATCTGTGGATGGAACAAGGACTGAATTCCAATAGTTTAATATCTCAGACACAATATATATTTGCCAAGGGCACCTCTATCAGTTTGCACCATATCATTCTACACTGCAAAATACACTGGACTGGAGAACCTTTTTTACTATTACTATAGCCTCCAAGCACTGGCCTTGGCTTTTGATAGCATAAGAACTGTTTTTCATCAAGTGGAATTTAAACATGAAAACCAGAGAATAAAAAAAAAAAAAAAAAAAAAAAAAAAAAAAAAAAAGAAAAGTTCACTTTTGAAAAAGTTTATTTTTCATTTCAAAAAGTTTCAATGAAAAATGATAGCCAGGTTCTTGGCCTGCATATAATTTATGTCAACTCATTCAGGTGAAGTCTGTGTTTTCTAATACATTTGCAGAGCACAGTGTACCTATTGTTGCAACACATAAACATTTTTAGTCTGTTTTTGAGAGAGGAATTAACACTGCTCAGCTTTTCTGCTGGCAAACTTCCAACTCTTTAGGAAAATGCTAAGAGAATTTGATGCATCACTCTTGCTAACTGATCAGTTCTTTCAAGACTGCCTCTACTGCAGAGTTTGATAAATATTTCACATTTACAAATTAATGTTTTTACTACCTAGCACCTCTCCAGAATTAGCAGTCAGGTATTTCACCTTCTTTTATAACCAGTCTCATATATAAAACTACATATCAGAAACCTTATTCAAATGTTACAGTTCCAAAATCAACCAGAATTAGGGCTGTCACATAAAATTATTTCAATTTCTTAGCATGCATGTTATGATCATCTTACCAAAATTAAAGTCCATTGCATAGGCAAGAAGACATCACAACTGTATAGGTTTCCTACGCTGTATCTGCAGCACCAGAGAACACAATTTCCTGTCTTAAAGCACACTAGCTCACTCATTTTGACCTCTTGCTCATCTTCAGTATTGTCCTTGAACAAAGGCATATTCCCCAAGGCTCCAGAAAATCCTGTTTTCCTGCATGAAAGTTTCAACTCAAAGCCCTTAGCTGGATTTAAGTTAAGCTTTTTATTTCACAAAAATAATGTTCTTTGCATCCAGAGCAAATTGTTAACACAGGATGGTTGCTTGTATGAAACTCCGTTGCCAATTTGTATCCTAAATCCAGAGTTATGTGATTAAAGAACTCCTCCACCCTGTGTGAAATGTTGACTCAATTCCCCTCAGCCTCAGGGTTTTAAATCCACATTTGTTCTAAAGGTGCTGTAACTATCAGGTGTAAGTATTTGGAATGGGGAAGACTGAGGGAAAGGTAGTTTGTACTTCCAGAGTTGAAGCTCATCTCACACACACAGGCACATGCACCCCTAAAATGAGCATGACTCTTTCCCAGTGATTAACATACTCAAAGGGAGAAGCCTTATAGCACAATCTTTTCTATATCTGTTTAAATGGGATAAAACCAACCATAATTTTTGTTTCAAATGCTGATTTATTTCATGGCCACGACCAAATTAGTTCTTCGTTCATGACTGACCTCATTCTAGCCATTCTCCTTTATTTTAGCCCTTTCATTTTTAGCTTTCTGGATAGGTTAATGTGTTATAGCATGTATTATGCAAGATGTTGGTACATCAGGAATAGGTGGTTTGTATCACATGGGCGGGAACAAAGAAGAAGAAGGTAAGAATAATTTTGATCTCTCCTCTCTTTTATATAGACAATGAAGCCCTTAATAAATCAAGAATACTTCTAGGGCATTGGACAAATACAAATTATCCTGAACTGATCTGATTCAAGCTTTATCTGATCATGTGATCGTAACTCTCAAAGGAGCATCCAAATATTCTTTGAACTTGTTCCTTCGGCTGTTTTTATTTGGTTATTTAAGTGGGGTTATTATGAAAACTTCCATGACAGAAAACACCCACATGTTAGGATGGGAATCAAAGAAAAATACTGTGTTTAAATTTTCTATTATACTGAATACACTGTTCTGCCTGTACTGTTCATCTATGAGACGTCTACCATTTCTTTGGCAGATTTTTTTTTCCATTCTCATAATGGTTAAAGTATCAACAACAGATGCTTCTTCTGTCTATGCCAGAATCAACAGCTCTGTGTTAGATAGAAACTATTACCTGGCTAGAAAAAATACTGAGATTTTTTTTCTCCAGACTTGAGTTCAAAACCTGTTTATGACAAGTTATCAGTTGCTCTTTTCCTTGTTTGATGTGTTTATTTAATACATATTGTTTGTGCTGATATATATTATAAAGCATTTGTTCTACTGAGGAATAGTACTGTAAAAATCAATAAATAACCAAAAGCTTTAGGTGAAACATATCAGAAACCCTTTTTATATATTAAAAAAAAAAAAAAAAGTTTAAAAAGTCTTTATTTCATTCCCTTTTACTCAAACATGCACACTTTCTCTGTGAATTTTGAAATGGTCTATTTCTGGATCACAATAGTTTTACTACAGTAAATAGCAATGTCTACTGAGTGATAGAGCTTATACTTGCATGCATAGCAGTGTTAAAATATCTCATGATTTACTCTTTAAACTACTTTCATTAAATTATATAACTATGTTCAAGACCAGCACCACTGAAACTAAAGAGCTTTCAAAAAGCAGATTTAACTACACAGTTGAAACTGTATTCTGAATTATATTCACATTATACAGCAAATTGAGTTAAAACACTAGGATGGACTGGTCTGACTGAATGCTCAGATCTATATCTCTGCTAGACATCAAAGTTATTTTTATATTTAAGCGAAGAAAAAGAGGGCTCAGTCCTGAGCTGTCAGCACCAGATGGTATTTACCAAAGAGATTTAGAAGAATACAAGGATAATATGGCTGAATTAACAAGTATGTATAATTTGTTACCTAAAACAACCCTGGTACCTGAGGATTGGAGGGTGGCAAGTGTGATGCCAGTGTTGAAAAAACAAGATTCTGGGGGTGCCTGGGAACCTGAAGCCTGTAATCCTGATTTCTGTCCAGCCTGTGGAAACTATAGAACAGAAATGAATTAGTAGGTACTTGGATAATCTGTACAGAAGAGTCATTTTGGCTTTTTTACATGGAAGTTGCATCTTAAAAACTTGCTAGAGTTTACTTCAAAAGGGTCAAGAAGCTTGTAGATAACACCGATTTCCCAAAGGCTTTTGACAGATTCTCTCAGCTGCAGAGACAAAAGCCTTGGCCACACAAAGTAGGGAGGGAAGGACAGCTGGAGGCCATGATCACACAGGTAGTAGAGGATGGGCTGTCAGGGTTGGGAAGGCTTGTGACTTCTGGCAGCAGGGTGAAAGTTGCTGCTCCACCTGCAGATCTGCAACTGAAAGATGCATTCAGTGCCCTGTGCACTGGGGAGAACAAACAAGACCTGTCACAGGGTTCTTCAGAGCTGGCTGAGCCAAACCTCATGTCCTCATGAAAAAGAAAAGGCGAGCAGTACTTACTGGAGACTCCCTCCTCCAGGGGACAGAGACTCTAGTCTGCTAATCAGATAGAGATGCTGTAGGAAACATTTGTTGCTTGCCAGGATCTGTGATGTGGCAGAGGGCCTGCCCAGGCTTATCAGGCCTTTAGCCCCAGGCATGAGCAATACTGCTTGGGATAACTTGGAGTGATGATTGCTAGTGGTAAGGATGAAAGGGCCCAGGTGGTGGTCTCAAACTTCCTAGTGAGGGAGAAAGGCTTGAGCAAAAGCGAACTAATTGTCAATACTTGGCTGTGTGATTGTTTCACAGGCAGCACTTTAGCTTCTATAATGATGGAAGCCTCTTTGAGAAACAAGGGAAACTAAGCAAGAATGGGAAACATCTGACACAGGCAAGAGTGTATTTTCAGACTTGCTAATCCAGTGAGGAGGGCTTTAAACCAAAACCAAGGGAAACCAACCTGAAGGGAAATGAGAGCACAAGAGGCAGTGTAGATGTGTCTGGGGGACAGCATGGCACTTTTATAGGAAAAGTAGTATAATCTGAGGCCCATCTCAAATACCTAATGACAGCCATGACGATAAGGGCCCATGACCATGAGGTGTCATGTAGCATGGGGAACACACTTGAGAAATTAGAAGTCCAGCCACAATTGCAGGGAAATGACCTCATCAAGCATGGGGGGATAGGTCCCACAACTGGCATACTGCAGTGGAGCTTTAGGCTCTTTTGGGTGGGCAGGTGGGGACAAAGGGTTGTGCTTTGTACAAGAGAGTGGCTTGAATGCATGGACTTTCACTTCAGTGTAGGTAATAAAGAAGTTGAGAGTTGGTAAAGATTAGAGGACGTAGCAGCACAGGTGATATCTGCTAGTAGATGTCTACTGCAGACCTGATCAAAAGGAGGAGGCAGATGAACTCTTCCTTAGATACATGGAGAAAGCCTCATGGTCATGGGCCCTTATCCTCATGGGTGTCATTAACCACTGGAAGGGTAATACAGGGTAAAACATGTTGAAGACACTTCTTGATGCAGATGATTGACAAATTGACTACGGAGGATGATCTGTTGGACCTACTAATCACAAACAAGAAAGAACTGACTGAAGATACAAAGGTCAACAGCAAGCTCAGCTGCAGCAAACACAAGGCTGGCTTAGAAGCCATTTCAAAACACCTGAAAGACAAGATGGTGATTGGGAACAACCAGCATGGATTTACCAAGCAAAGCATCCCTGGCCAACCTGATTACTTTTTATGACAAGGTGACTAGACCTGTAGACAAGGGAGCGGCAGCAAATGTTGTATACTTTGAGGTTAGTAAGACCTCATAGTCAAGTCATCATCAAATTGGTGAGATACAGGTTGGGTAAATGGGCTGTAATTGGGTGGAAAATCAGCTGGACTACCAGGCTCAAAGTGCTGTGGCTAACCAGAAGTGCGAAGTGCAGATGGCAGCCAGTAACAAGTGAGGTCCCTCTCTCAGAGATCAGTGCTGGGGGCTATTACAGTTTAATGTCTTCTTTAATGACCTGGAAGTTGGGATGGAGTCCACTCTCAGCAAGTTTGTGGTTGACACCACAAACTGTCTGGTGGAAGCAGACAAAATGCTAGAGGGCAGGGCAGCTATTCAGAGTGACCTCAACAGGCTGGAGAAATTGCTTGATGGGAACCTCATGAAGTTCAACAAGAGCAAGTACAAGTGTTTGCACATGGAATGGAGCAACGCCATGCAATAGTGCAGGCTGGTGGGAGAATCTAGGAGGCAATATGCAGAAAAGGACTTGGTGGGACTTGGTGGGACTCAGCAACGCTCCGCTACAGACAAACAAGGCCAAATGCATCCTGGGCTATATTAGTGAGAGTGTAGCCGGCAGGTCTGGGGAGGTGATATTCGCACTGTATTTGGCACTTGTAAGAGTATGTCTGGAATTGTGTGTCCAGTTTGGGGCTCCAGAATACATGGAGGACACAAGGAGTAAGTTCACCAGAGGGCCACCAACATGGTTGAGGGGCGGGAGCGCATGACATATGAGGAGAAGATGAAAGAGCTGGGCCTGCTTGGGGATTCAGAGAGGTGGAACCAGACTCTTCTCAGGAGTGCATGGTGATAGGATAAGAAGCAGCAGTTGCAAATTGGAACATGGGAAATTTTACTTAGAAATTATGAAAAAAAAATATCATGAGGGTGGTAAGATACTGGAATAGGTTTCCCATAAAGGTTGTGGGATATCCATCCTTGGAGGTCTTCAAGATATGGTTAGATATGGCCCTGAACAACCTGATCTAATCAGACCCTCTTCGAGCAGACAATTGGACTAGATGATCTCTGGAGGTCCCTTCCAACCTAAATTATGAATATGTGACTTTTCAGTGTATTCATGAAAACATACTGTGAAGAGGATGTGAGCAATGAAGAAAAGATTGTTTATGCTAAGAAGTTATTCAGAGTAACAAGGTCAAGGGTCAGCTATGATGATCTATATAAGTATCTTATGAGTGATTTGGTGATAAAGTGACTGGTGACACTTAATGTGGTCAGATGTAAATTGATTTGTATAATGGAAAAAAAAAAGAATCCTAACAATGTATAGAACAATAGGCTTTAATAGCATCAGCAGGAGCAGGATTTTAGAGTTATGACAAATAATTCCATCAGAACATCAGATCAACAAGTAAGATAAATGAAAAGTACAAAACAAATGCTAGAAATCATTAGGAAAGGCTTAAAAGACAAAAAAGCCTTAAAAACATGGCTCAATGCTTACAAATTCATGAGTCACTCATATCTTGAATGCAGCATGCGGTTCCTGTAACTACAACTCAAAAAAGAAAAAAACTAGAACTGTAAGAGATTCAGAGAGGGTAATGGCACGATCCAAAGTACAAAAAAACTTCAGTGTTATGAATGATTACTTAAGCTATAAGATTTTAGTAAGGTAAAAAAAATGTACTGGCAGGGGAGGAGATACAAGGAGACTTGTCTAAAAATGTCCAGTATGCGAGGTGTGGATAGAAATAACTTCGTCATCTCTTCCAAAGCCAGAATCAGGAACAATAAATTAGGTTAGGAGCCAGGTTCATAACAAGCAAAAGAAAGCACATCTGGGAATGAGAAGAGACCTTTAGGGCTACTTGACATATGATGTTGTGAATGCTAAAAGTTACATGGGTTGAAAGAGGGAAGACTTGATCAGTTAATGGTTAATGAATATATTTTATAAAAAATTACAGTTGAATGAGTGTTAAGGGAATATCTTTTTCTTCTTTGGGCATCTCTTTTAGCTAGTGCTGGAGAAGTCATATGAGTTATGTCCTAAAATATGGCTATTTCTTTCCATTAACTGTAAAGCAATCTTAGAGCTAGTAGCTGAGATGGAGCTGTATAAAGGTAAATGAGGTGATGTGACAGTGCATATGCATATATATCACAAAAACCTAGTGATAGAATTAATCTTAACTTTTTTTCCCAGTATTTTAACTAAGAGTAAAGATTTGGACTGCATCCTGACTCCATCTCAAAATGAGTTCAGACTGTTGTCTTCCTACCTGTCACTGTCTCCTCCTATTCTTTGATTTCCACAGAAGGGAATGTATCCCATAATTAAGCTGAAATTTCCTCCAGCAGGTGCCTGATCTGTATGCCATAATTTACCCGCTAAAACAAGGCACAAAACTGAAAGTACATCACTCTAAAGCAATTATTGTGTTTACTTTTGTTTTTATATTGCATCATAGTGAATGAGAAAGGAAATTTTCAGATGTCTGTTTATGCTGGATCACCAAAGGATGTTTATTAAATCATTGTAACTTAAAATAAAGCACTACAATGTTCTTGTTCAACTTACTTTAAAAAAAAAGAACTACTTATTTTACAACTAGAAACTCCCCAAGGGATTATTCCCCATGGAAGGGAATAATTTCACTGTAATCCTTGGATGGATAAATAAGAGCTGACAGATGATATAATATAGAATAAAACTTTCTATTAAATTCAGAATGCATATTACACAAACACAATACACATGTTTGTATATTCCCAAATGTCCTGATCTAGGTCCTAGTGAACTCAACAAGACTATTTCTATTAAATCTGTTCTATAGCATAAGAAATTTAACTTTTCTCATAATTTCATATTCCTAATAGAAAAAATGAATAAAATGTATTTTTATTGCTTGCACAGTGTATTGAGGTGCATTCCTTTTAGCAATTTATGATCCCTCTCTCTGTGTTTTATGCTGTTCAGGCTGAAACCACCTGATTAAGCTAACTATATATACACATAGTTAGGCCAGCCAGAATGCATAATAGATATAGTAATAGCAAAGGAAAACACCATATTCCTTTTAATCTGGCTCCTTAGGCATATATGAGGTGTCTAGAGGAATCTAAAACTTGTAGATCAATAAAAGAGCTTAAAAAATTAGATTAAATCAGTCACGGTTAACATGATAAAGAAGGGGGAGAGAAGGGTAGAAATTTATCTGGGGGAAAATGTCGAATGTCTTGAGAATTTAACCTATCACTACAACTTCTGTTCTTCTGGAGTTTAGTCACTTGTACATTGACTGTAAGCTGAACTTGATTAAGCAATGAAAAACTGGAAGATTTTGCTTTTTATACTTGGCAGAAAAGGGCATGTAAAACTAGCTATTTGTATTAAGCTTGATAGCAATGAGTGGGAAAAAGATTTCCTCAGGAAAAAAAAAAATATTTCTTTTCCTAGAAAAAAAGATTTTATTTTGAATAACCAGAGTAGAATTAGCAAGTTCAAGTACAAATAATAAACAATCATATGACAAAGATCTGTTAAGTTAAAACAGTCAGCTGATATACTGCATGAATGATAAATTACCAAACAGACTTTGCAATCAGAATGGAAGGGATGGATTGCATAATAGAAAGGAGAAAAATTAAAACAAGTATGTGCTTTAGTTGATAGAGACCATTTTAACAAAATACAATATAATCTAATGTCCTGTAATGTTCACCAAAAGAATTTGTGCCAGTCATCTTCAAAAGGTAACATTCATTGGAATGTTCCCCTCCCTCTCTTTCACTTACCTAATTCCATAGCTTTTCAAAAATCAGGAGATCCTTTAGAAAAATGAAATCGTTTGATATGACTATTTCAGCGAAATGCAATATTTAGCTCTATGTCAGAGTGCAGTGCCTTTCAAATGTCTACTGTCTTCTCTTCTTCTCTGCAAGTCTGTGAAATGCACTGTAAGAATTCTGTCTTTATAAAATAATTTAAAATAGGTAGAGCTGTCCTAGTGTGCACTTAGCTGTGGAAACACCAGCTTTAATGAAAACTCTTTTCTCTTGTAGCCAAATAGAGTAAACTCCCACGGGCATCCCCTATGTGTCATCCTGAGCGTGCTTTCTGATCTGAAAAAAATTAATTTTTCATGCTTGCTGAATACACAGGTGGTGTTTTGTAAAGTTGCCTGCTCCTTGGATTTTCTGTAGCTGTTTCTATGACTTATGCTTTCTTATGTTTTCAGTGCCTGCTGGGGCAAGCACAGCTCTACCTAGTTTAAAGTATTTTATAAGACAGAATTCTTACAGTGCATTTCACAGACTTGCAGGGGAGAAGAGAAGACAGTAGATATTTATAAGACACTCATTCTGGCCACTGAGTATAAGTGCAAGCTCAAGTATTTCATAAAAATGAAACTGTGAATACGTGAAAAAAATGCAATATCTAAGAGATATGTGAATATTTAAAGACTTATCATTAGCAGTGTTTCAGAGATGTACCTCTTTATACATCAATCTGTAAAGAAAACAGGTGAACCATTCCAAAATAAGATGGCCATGAAGTAGGAGTGGAAAAAAATTCTAGTTAGTTTAAAGAAGGTAACCTGAAAGAGAAAGTAGAAAACATAGACCTTGAAAAACTTACGTATTATGGTACTTAGAGGCAAAACAATCACTGAACTTTGAAATTGCCAGGAAGAGAATTACTAAAAAATTCTTCTGCCAATGCTAATTTCATTTTGTAAAGTTCTGTGATGCACTTTCTTGAGAAAAAAAAAAAAGTGTTTTATATTTTAAATTAAGTATAATAAACAGTTTTCAGAAGAAGGAAAGGGTTGTAAAAAATTTTGAGGGAAAAAATAACATTGACTTAGAGCAACTACTGATCCCCTCTTCGTGGGCTATTAGATTAACCTTTCACATCTTACATTTTTTATTCCTCAACTAAATACAGAGAAATATATGGGTGAGCTCCAACTCAAGGAAAACTGATCTCAGAAGGAACTATTCCATTTAAAGATTTAAGAACTCCGAACATTTTCTCAGTAGGACAATGAAGGTTGTTGGACAGTGAGCCAGCACTACTGGAGAGAACAAATTCTGAAAAAAGGGAAACTAGTAAAACCAAGATAGAACAGATCTCTCTTGAGAAGTTATTTTACACTGCCATCTCCACAGGATCTGGCAACTAGTAGTTACAGTATTGTAATGCATAGCTTTGTAGATAAAAAGCTTGATTTCCTCAGGCTTTTCAAGTGCAACTACTCAAGCTTGAACTGAATCCAATAACTCTGGTGCGACTGAAGCACACAATGCAGAAAGGCATTTCCTCTTGATTTACCAATCTCACAGGATGAAGAATTAACTTTCACTTTTTTGCACTGGTCAGTCACTTTCACTAATAAATGTTATTTTCCCCTCAAACTTTTCTAGCTCCATTTTCCAATCTTTTTTTCATAAATTTCTAGACTAAAGTTTAATTTCCAGGGTTTTCTTCTGAAAATAATTATAAACCGGTAAAATAATTCCTAAACTATCCTCATCTCTACTTATTTAAGTATTAAATTCAATATTTAGATTTCTCACTGAGGGTGATCTTTTCTAAACTTAGTGATTTATTCTGTATTTTTCTGTACTTGTCAACACCCCTTTTCAATGTTGACTTCAGCTTTGTATTGTAGAATTGGTCTCTTTAATGCCATGTGCAGATGAAAAGACTGTTTCCTATCTATACTATACACGCTTTTGTGTATTATTTCAAGGATAGCATTAAACCTGTTCAGAGCATCACTCTGAAAGCTCCTTTTCAGTTATTCATAATCTAAGAATTCTAAATATTTTTCAGAGGTACCATCAAAAAGGCACAGTTACCTGTTCTCTGGACGAACTCTACATTCTGTGAACATATACATCTAGTCTTACATTTAGCTATACTTTTTTTTATAATGGTTAGGCAATACCAAATTGAGACACTGGCTGAAATCAAGACACATCAAGGAACAGTTTGGGAGTTTTCTGCATGTTAGCAATGAAAAATCAACCTCAGCTAGTTACAAGGCAGAATTCCATTTTCATTTCACAGAATCATAGAATCACTGAATGGGGAAGGTTGGAAGGGACCTCTGGAGATCATCCAGTCCAACCTCCCTGCTCAGCAGGGTCACCTAGAGCATGGTAGACAGGGTTGCATCCAGGCAGGCCTTGAAGATCTCCAGAGAAGGAGACTCCACAACCTCTTGGGGCAACCTGTGCCAGTGCTCCGTCACTCTCACAGGGAAGAAATTCCCCCTCACGGTCAGGTGGAACTTCCTGTGCTTCAATTTCTGCCCATTGCCTCTTGTCCTGTCACACGGGACAACTGAAAAGAGTTTGTCCCTGTCCCCTTGGCACCCTCCCTTCAGGTACTTGTACACGTTAAGATCCCCCCTCAGTCTTCTTTTCCCCAGGCTAAAGAGGCCCAGCTCTCGCAGCCAAAATTTGTGGATACCTGTAGCAGTAAAATATAAAGGCACATGCTTTAAGGTTAATGGCCTAATAACTAATCTTTTTGCAGGTGAAGAAGCTGAATTTAATACTTTGGTTCTGTAAGTTTAAGGGTATTGGCGGCTGGATAAATTATTGCTTAGGACACTATGGCATTTTAAAAAACAAACAAAAACCTTACTTGCAAACTAATATGCAAAGATTTTCTGTCTGTTTCCTAGGCAAAGGAAGAAGAAGGAAGAGATGGAAGGAACTACTAATCTGCATCTCCCAGCTCCTTGCTACAGCACCATTTCCTCTCCCAGGTCAGAAATCAGAATTTTTCTCAGGACACTCAATTTAATCTACAGGATTTGGATGCCACTGAGAATTTTGTGAAACTATTTTAAAAAGAAGCTCTGCTTGTGCTACAGCATGATACGGACCGACATAAGAGGCCAATGCATTCCCCCAGCTAGAGCAGTTGTCTTCACTCCATTATCCACATGAGAAAATTCACTTGTAGCAGGATTCAGATCCAGCTAAAAATACCTAAACTGACACGTCTACAAGCACGTATTTAGCTCTGAGCTAAGTACCTAGACTGTTGTTATAGACAATGAAGATCCATTCAATACAGTCAATAGAGTCTAAAGAGAGATTTGTGTCGGTGTAACACCAGACAGTGACATTTGGTCAGCTACTTCCCTAGACAGTACTCTCTGCGCTGACAAGGGCTTCAATTTGGTTGACTGCAGATATGGATCTACTGTCATTTGAGATGGCAAAGTGTATCCTGCCTGGCCTCTAGCTGTTACTTGGCTATAAAACTCATAGTTCCTGTGACATATCTGTCCTCCACACGCAGGTGTCTTGAGATATTCTAAGTCATCTCCGAAGCCTGTGTGTGAGCAGCTGAATCAACCCTTCAGTGAGCATTTAAATTGTGAAGTAGGTGAATTCTGTGGCACATCTAGAATTCCAGCCTTTCCTCATTCTTTTCTTCTCCCCTCCCCAGCCTTCCAAACCAGACGATTTTGGGATATAGTGTCTTTCTTTCGCTATCAAGTACTGCGGTGGAAAATCGGAGGTTGGGAGACAATGAGTTGTATTCAGGCTACAGTCCCAGCACATACTTCTGATGTATGAAACTGAAACATAAGTACCGTTATTTAGACATAGCCTTGGAAAGCAAAGTCAGTGAAACTATTCATATTTGCCTTCATTTAGTCTGAAGTGTTCTCTTAGCATGCTACTAATGTACTTAGGATACAGAAACAGTCACTACAGGCAATTAAGTAGTCACAACAAAAGGCAAGACTAACTTACATCACTCAAAATTGTGTGTCTTTGCAGTGGTAGCTATTCAGTTAAGTAAATCAGGTATTTGAATTAGTTTTACTCTGCAGTGTGCTTTGGAATATACAGAAGTATTTTATTAGCTATTTAGCTGTTGTGAATTATGATGTACACATTATATGAGGCAGCTGTTTATCATTAACAGATGGGAAGCTTGGGTAAATTGAGAAAAAAATATTCTAAGTGAAAAGTATAAAAAAATGAGCAAATTTTCATTCGGAGGCTTTTAGAAAAACAGTCTTCTATTGTAAATTTCATGACTTTAAGTTTTAGTTGTGCTTTGAGTATTCAACTTTTTAAAAACAGCTATGTAGGACTAAGCACGACTAAATTAATCTACTCTGACAAACATCCATTAGAAACAAAATACAAATTCATTATAATTTACAAAATCTAACATAAAATATTAAAACAATATAGTAGACACTTTAGATTATTAAAACTTAAAAGAACTTCAGAAGCCTTATTTTTTCAGTGTTAGTGCAATTTGTGATTCACTTTCTGACAATGAAAATAAACCAGTCAGTTTTATTTTTGATTATATGTATTTGAGTCTTATAATTATTAGCTCAGTGCCTCATTGTTCCAACTGCAAAAAGGCATTAGAATAAATATGGCAGTACTTTGACCTTAGGACCTCTGAAACTGTATTTTTTTTCATACAAAAGCTGGATTTTGATATAAATTGTACTAAAAATTACAGTTTAGTATTTTTTTTCCTAATTCAGTATTTGACCTTGTAAAAACAGAGGCAGAGTCTGGAAATAATTTAGAAACTTAATTTTTAAAACATAAGCTGTAAGTTGTATTTCTATTGATACCAGTAAAACAAGCTATACATTTTTATATGCATTCCATTACGGTGATAGGGAGTTATTTGGATTAGGTTTGAATGTTCAGAATTATCCAACAAACTTGCTTCTTGGAACATGAAAACCTCATTTTATCAATTCTGGCTTTTTATCAATGAAAGATTTCAAATATTTGATTTTCTCTCTCTCTCTCTCTCTCTCAAAAGTTAGGAGATTGGGCCAATGTCTTTCTAGGGCAAGATAACATTGCTGTAAATGGATCATCTTAACGAAATCTTCTATCTCATTCAACTTCTCATCTTAAAAGCTGACTTCCATGTTGGCCTTTGACCTTAGGATTTCTTTTCTGGGTGATTTCTCAGTTCTGTAAGACCCTGCTACAAATACTCAATAGTTTCCTGACTTTCTGACTTTATGGAAACTGTTCAGATTTATGGCAGTCTAAATATTGATAACCTCATCTTTTTTTTTTTGCTATTTTATACTGAAATTATTTCAGCTGGAATGCCCATATCAAATGAGGGAAAAGGTTACTATTTCCAGAACCAGTAAGACTAACTCTGGCCCATAATAGCTCCTATATTCATGGAGTCATATCGATTTCTAAGCTGGTTTACATGCTAGCACTGCAGATGTTAACCTAAGCAATTTTTTTTTTAATCTACAAACAACGTTCAAACATTTCTAGCTTTCTTCTGAAACATCCATTTTCCTACTGCTAGCAATGCCTGTGACTTTTTGCCCATATCCCCTTTGCTAGAGTAATAAAAATTTCAATGAATGGCAACTTGTAAATAGTCTTAATCTAATATTGTTAAGCAGCATATCCTCTTTTCAATTATGTTTTTAGAGGAAGGGACAAAAAAAGCTATGAATAATTTCCACAGCTTTTCTCTAGACATGATCAGGACTAAGACGATCACCCTGGCAGACTATATTCTTCTGGTGGTTGATTTTCTGTTATTGAACCTCTTAGTATCTTATTAAAATTCTCTGTGGGTGTGCAGAGATATTTCAAGGAGCTTATTTCTTCACACTAATGTCTATCTGCCTGATTATCAGTTCATTTATGCTTTCCAAGGAATCATTTATTTTTCTAAGACAGTGTAATTTTTGTGCAAGCCTGACTGTTATCTCATTTGCTTGCAAAATGACAATTAATTCCTGATATATAGCCTCTAGTGTACCGCCCCTGTCAGTTACACAATGAAATGCTAAGTCATTGATCTTGAAATCTGTAGCAAAATATACTAAAACTTGTATGAGTTTTTTTTAATACAAATAAAATTAATGTAGCCACATAGGATTATGTATTATCTAGTGAGAGACAGTCTTCATGAATTGCATTCGCAACTACATTACGCTGCATCTGATGCTGCTGCTTCATTTTCTTCTTCTGAAATTTTCAAGCAGAATGTTTTAGGCAAAATGTTCATGTGTGCACTTAAGATGTTTGCTACAGAAATTAACTCTCAAACAAATGGTCATGTTAGACAGCTACCTGAGGTAGCAAATTTCTTTAAAACAGCAAATTATATTTAAAATCTTTAAAAATGTATAAGAAACTTCCTCATCCACTTAATTACTCATTAATGTGCTTATTTAGAACTCAGTGTGGCACGACTGAGATTAATAATTCTGCCTTTGACATCACTGAAAGCCAGAAAAGACATTTGGAGAAATCAAGGAGCTAGGAGTGAATCAGCAAACACAGCACTCATCTTTAACTGGATTGCCTGACTGACAAACTTTTATGCTAGGTAAATGAACTGCAACAATGTGAAGGAACAAAATGTGAGTATTGTTTTCAACTGAGGAAGAATTCCTTCAGAAAAGATACTGAGGCAGGCAGGCAGCCAGAAGGCAGCCTAAAGGAGCTTTGGCATGTCATGTAGAATAAAAACAGCGTGTGGAAAAGGAGAATGTAAGGTTGGGTGAAACTTATGAATTTGCACCAGTAGGAATAGTCCACACTGAAAAGACTGGAAAAAAAATTAATACTTTTCTGCAACCCTTACCTGAACTCTGTCCTTATCTTCACACCTGCCTGTGCATTACTCCTGTTTGCACACTGGAATTAGTATATCCTGACAGTTTCTTTTTGAGCCCCATCCCTTTCTTTCCGAGGCATATAGTATCTTCCATTTTTTTTCTTCTTGTCTGTTTATCCCATTAAATATTTACTAGCATTTACCTCATATTTCCCTTACTCTTTTCTTCAGATCTTCAGGTCTGTCTTGCAACACTTTTTATTCACCTTTTACTGAATCTTTTTCACATCTGTTCATCTTTTTGCTTTTCTGAACCCTCTACTCTTTCTCCTCCATTCAGTTCTTTAATTATTTTTAATTATTTTTATCCAACCTTCCACTTGTAATAGTCATATTTAAGGCTTTTATTTAAGGATTTTTTTTTGAGTCATGCAGTTCTTCCTGTGTGTTTGTGAATTACGTATAACACAAACTTACAAGCACCGCATGATAGTTTGTGAAGTTTAAGTTACACTTTAATTCATTTAAATGTGACAGCAATAGATGAGACCAGGCAGAAATATAATTCAGCCTCAGCATATTTGGCGGTTGAAGTGGGGGATATATTACCCTAATATATGATGTATTTCATTCGGCTGCAAGCATAGTCTGAAACATGCCCCGTTGTTATTCTGTTCCTGCTCTGCCCAGCGTACCGCTTCTTGCTGATCTCCGAGACAGTCAATAAGAGCTGCCGCAGCGCTCCATAGACCTTCTCTGTCTTTTGTTTTTTGCATAGATATCAATTTGTTAAACAACCTGAATCTTTGACGACTTACACAACAGTTCAGCTAATGGTCCATGCTGTAATGCATCTTATCAACTGCAAACATCTGCCTAAAAATGGCTGTGCTTTTATGACTGTCAGGCTCCAGGGGAAATGTGAAGTTAGATGTCATCTTGTGGATTAGGTTTAAAACAAGGACTAAAAGATAAAGATTCATGGCTTATAAGCAGCAATTCTATGTAGATAATTTATAGTCCAAAAATAATGTGTTATTCAACACAGGAAGGAATCTTCTATGTTTGTTTTATAACTGTTCCTTTAGAAGGATTCCAGTTAATATTCAAAGATTATCAACTTCCTATCGATAAATGGGCTGCTTATTAATATTACATAAGCTGTCCTCCTTTCTTCTGATGAGACAGAGCACAACTTGCTGTAAACAGTATTGACAGGAAAATACATGGCCTGGAACTGAAGTCTTTCACCATTCATGAAGTAATCTACTACTAATATTTGGCTGTTTGTGAAATTCTCAGTATGGTGCTGAAAGGAAAACTCTAATGTTAAGGTTTTAGCAGGACACTAAGTTCAAAAAAGAATAGTAATAACTTAGAACTGAACTCTTTTTGATATAACTACATAGAATACCATGCTCATTTTGAGTTGCACATGCACTTATAACACATGCACATTTTACAAACATATTACAAATGTTATCTACTGGCCTGATTTATCCAAAAATAACAAAAGGGCATCCTTCTACCAGTATGTCTTTGGGGGAAAAAAAGGAGAACTTTTACAATAAGAGAAATTTCAAACAATTAACAATACCCTAATTCAATGGGCAAAAGCTGTCCAAGTAAAAGGCTGCATTTCATGATGATTGTTCAACTAAAAGTAAAACAAAACAAAGCAGCCTACATCAATTTGTCCAAAGCATATAAAAATTAAACACAGTAGCAATAACTGTAAAGCAGTGACGTACTGAATGCAACTTCATAACTACATGCTGATTATTTTGGCAAGTTCAGCTGTTTAATATCGTGCCTGACTGCTCCTTTATGGTTGGTGGTTTTCTTTTGTTCAATATGACAGGTCTAAATGAATTTGAACCCAAATGAGTTAAAACTTTGATTCATTTACCCTGGATAAAATCGCTTATACACAAACCAAATGTATGTTTTTGCTTCTGTTAATTCATTGGTAGAAACATGTGACTATCTGAGTATATATCTACTGCATATGCCAAAATTCTTGTGTACAGGCTATGATAGGAGCTGAGAGACTGAGACATTATTATACATAGGAGTGGCCAATGTCATTTTATACCCAAGACATGTTATTTAGATAGGTTAAGAGTCAATAAAGTTTTAGTCTAAATTCAAATATGTTTTCGGGATGGTGTTACAATATCGATAAATATAGAATCATAGAATCGGCAAGGTTGGAAGAGACCTCTGGAGATCATCTAGTCCAACCTCCCTGCTCAGCAGGGTCACCTAGAGCATGGTAGACAGGGTTGCATCCAGGTGGGCCTTGAAGATCTCCACAGAAGGAGACTCCACAACCTCTCTGGGCAACCTGTGCCAGTGCTCCGTCACTCTCACAGGGAAGAAATTCCCCCTCACCTTCAGGCAGAACTTCCTGTGCTTCAGTTTCTGCCCATTGCCTCTTGTCCTGTCACATGGGGCAACTGAAAAGAGTTTGTCGCCATCCACTTGACACCTTCCCTTCAGGTACTTGTACACGTTGATAAGATCCCCCCTCTGTCTTCTCTTCCCTGGGCTGAAGAGGCCCAGCTCTCACAGCCATTCCTCATAGGGCAGGTGCTCCAGCCCTCTGATCATCCTCGTAGCCCTACACTGGACTCTCTCCAGGAGCTCCATGTCTCTCTTGCACTGGGGAGCCCAGAACTGGACACAGTGCTCGAGATGAGGCCTCAGCAGGGCTGAGTAGAGGGGCAGGATCACCTCTCTCGACCTGCTGGCAACACTCTTCCTAACGCACCCCAGGAGACCATTGGCCTTCTTGGCCACAAGGGCCCATTGCAGGCTCATGGTCAATGTGTCATCCACCTGCACTCCCAGGTCTTTCCATATAATGTTGATAATAAAAATGAGAATATTATCATTAGAATAATGCTGTCTGAAGTATATGAAAGGTCTGCAAAGCGATGAGTAGTCTCTGTTGAGGCAGGATCAGTAAACCATGTCAGCACAGTTTACTGAAGTTAACCAATGCCCTTTTGGGACGGGATGGGATTAGTGATGGCATTTCCTCTACTTCATAGAAACTTCAGTTTAATTCCTCTTAGAATTATCTCCGCTACAGTGCTGTCTTTCAGAAGACTTCCAGCATCAAAAATAAATTGAATATGGTCTTTAATATGGTCTTTTTTTTTTCTGAAATTAAAACTTTCCACAGTAATAGCAGACACACTAATGTGAGAATAGCATTGTTCTCTAAAGCAGCTCTGATTTTTGCCCAGTTTTTCTTATGTAGTTGATCTAAATGCTCATCTCTGTACACTGTCATTATATCACCTTCTATATTCCTTCTACATATAGCAAAATCTTGACTGAAAAAATGTAATAGGAGGTATAAAACAGTCATAATAAACAAGAATCTGAGAAAGACAAAGAACTAGAGGTATAAGGGACTGGGAGGTAGAACATTATGCAAAATAAAGAGGAAAAACTATTCTTTTTGTGTGATAATCATTACACAATTTTCAAGCATACATAAATATTCACCTAAAGCCAATAAACACTCCCAAATAAAAAAGCATAGACACACAAAGATGCATTAAAATGTTCCTATTTTGTTTTGTAAAAGAGCAGTGTTATCTTCCAGAAACATCCAGCAGCATTATTGACCTAAGTTAGACATAGGAGTTGGCCTAACAAAGAAAATTCAATTGTCAATGATAATCCTCCACAAAAATCCCTATCCATCTATCCCTTTCTTGCTCTCCTCTGAAAAATCTTCAGGTAGATAAATACACTTAATAGTGGTTCCTGAAGATAAGTATCTCAATCCATTTCTGGTCAAGAGGTAGGAGACCAACACATGGAATACTCTAGTCTCTGCTGACAGTCAGCCATTCCCATACCATGTGATCAAACTGCAACTTAGACTAGTCTTGAGTACTGTCAATTCAGTGTCATAAAACTTAGAATAAAAATATCAATTCATCTGGGCAATCGTTTTATTTTTTCTCAGATTTAGTCATGAAGGTAAGAAAAAAAAGGATGACAATAATAGCAGCGAAGTCTTAATAAGAAAAAAAAATCTCATGGAGAAATTCTGCACTGAATCTTGGAGATATTTTCTCTCCAAGCAATTTTAAAGCATAGTAAACATATGGAACATCTGCATTAATCCATTGTGTGATTGCTCATTTTTTTTTAATATATACTTGAAACAATATGGAAATGTACTGCATCAGGCATCAGCTCAAGCAAGGCGTTTTAGAAATAACAATATTTATTTAAAATACTGACATTCCAAAGGAAGATTATAAATTCTGCCATCTGACAGAAGCTCCTTCAGGAAACATCAATAAACTGGCATTATTGAACTAAAAGATTCTAAAAACAAAGAAGAATTCTTCAAATATTTTCATTTTTGGAAAGTAAATAGTAAAGTACTTCCTGCTTGTTTTTTTACAAAGTTTCAAGCAGTAAGATTGTTTCCATTTGTTTAATCTTCCCCTCCTTTCTGAGGAAATTAAGAGTTTTTAAATACTTTTTTGTGGGCTACATATCACCAAGAACTTTACCTACAGTCTTTCATTACCAATATATCATAAATGCTCTGCTATCATAGCCCCCTTTACCACCCCACGTTGCAGATGATTCCCAGAACTCCTTCTAATAAAGCACTACTCCATGCTTAGCACCATGACACCACGCAATACTACTGTGTGAAAAAAGCAAAATTCTGTCTAAATTAGCCCTTTCTTCTTCACTTTCCTCTATTTTTTTTAATTTGAATGTGAAAAAATGCAAAAGCAATCATATTGATACCATATCACATGCAGGAAGGGAACTACTCAGTAGAAAATATACAGATGCCTGAACAAAGGTACATTAAAAAAAAAAAAGTCTGTCTTTTGAGCTGCCTAGAATTTGGAAATCAGACATGCTTTTCACTCAGTAGAAATAATAGATAGTTTTGTTTACCTGAATAGCAGTTTCCTAAAGTGTTTCAAAAACATAGAAGGCATGGTCTTGCTCATCAATTGTATTCAGAAGTGCAGCTAGGTGACAGACTAATTGCTGCAACATGGGATTCATTTGTGCCCTTACAGAGCAAAGGGACATCTGGTATATATTTCTGTCACTTCCTCCTTTAACACTGTAATGAGCTGTGTCATCAATAGCGCATATGCTTGTTCCTAGGTTACAACTTTGTTTCTCCTCTACGTGGTTTCTATATCCCGCAAGTTATATAAACACATTTGGATGCAGAAGACAGCAAACTCATGTATAATGCTGGCAGTACTCCTGTGATTCATCTGTATTTGAACATATTGACTGAAAAACAAATGTAGTTTTGGGGAATTACAATTACAACTCAGTACAAAATGAAAGTGAAAATGGAAAGAGGAAAAAAAAAAACAAGTGTTCTTTCATACATACCTTCACTGCCCAGCCAATAAATAGGGAATTAACTTTGCATCTATTTACACAAACCTCTGATCTTGCAAATACTCTTATCACAGGTCAAAAAAGTCTTAGGTTCTTATCAGTTTGCACTGGGCAGACCCCAACTGATTTTAATTAGAGTTTTATTGACTGAGAATTAAGTAAGGCCCTCACATTTTAGCTTTATACTGTCCTGGAAAAAGGCTGAGTGTAGAAGCAGGCCCTTACAGGCTAATAATTATGTTAATAATACCGTAAGTGCTGCTATGGTTTACTATTTCATATGATAGAGACATAGATTTTTTGCTATTTCAAATATGGAGAAAGAGAATTTTGATAAGGTAGTTGGAGGGGCATGTATACAGAGAGGTGTAGATGTAGATGTATATACCTACCAATATGTATACCTATATGCACATACACAGAGAGAAATACATGGTACCATTTAAGAAAATAGAACACATTTGTCATACTCTGTCTTCTTCAACCATTCCAGATAAGCCCACCGGAGTGTTCAAGGATATTAGGTCCTGAATACTAAAAAGCAGCTATTTTCTTTTCTAAACAAATTTAAGAGTCCTAAGATTCCACGAGGATAGAAACAGAAGAAACAGAATCCAGTTGCTGTGTAAGGAATTATGCTTTCATTGTATGCTTTTTGCTTGTTTTTGTAGAGAAAGAAAAATAAGGAGATAGAAGGTCCATACAATTGCACCCAGGGATTCTTGAAACTCTGGTAAGGCTGTGCATTTCAAAATTCCAGTTAAAAGAAATATTATCAATCAGCTGCAAAATAATTTTTACTTGCATTAAATGAAATGACTTCTAAATGTCTTCTTTTAGAACTGGTGAAAAGATACTAATTTTGGCCTTTTTGATGTCTTCGTGAAAATCTCAGTGCCTGTGTGAGTGGACAAGAAGTAGAAGACATTAGTGTATTCCATACTGTTTCTCCCAGCTTCAGACCTGAGAGAGTTAGCATACTTAAATAAAATTAAGAAGTGGACGGGATGCTTTAAGTAGTAACAAGATGAATACAGTTTGTGCTGTCTTACTCAAAAGCATCTGCAGTTCACTTGAGAAGTCACAGCCTTTAATCAAATCAGATTAAAAATCCTATAATTCCCACTACTTGCGGTTTTTCATTGCGCGCAGGATCCATTAATTGTGGTTTCATTTCATAGCACACTGCAGGAAAACTAACTTTGGATGCTTAACTGTGTTTCTCATTCCTCAAACTAGAAAGGCTTAGGAACACAGCAGAAATGGTCCACTTACATCCTGGGGAGAGGAATTTCATTTTATTTGAAACTGACACTTTCTGGCCATTTGTAAGCAATATGACTAGACAGCTGAAGTGTTCACAGTACACAAGGAGAGAATGTATATGCATTCTCTGAAAAAAGGAGACTGGCCTTACCCTAAAAATAAATTTTTACCATAATATAAGGCAAAAAATTATTTTGTTAAGTAATCATATATCAGGAGGCCAGAGTATTTCAAAGTATTCCAACTTTAAGTGCAGTATAGGCATATCAGGACAATAATTACGTCCGTATGTTTATTTGGTAGAAAAAGTAGTCTATAACAGCTTATCTTAGCCCAATAGAAAGAATACGTGGGGCCAGCAATGAGATGATCCTTATGATAGGCTCTCCTCACATTCTACTCTGGACTCCTTGTCCCCATATACTCTTGAAATAATGTAAAAGTAAAGCATTACTTTCACTATTACTGTGAGAGAAAAGAGAATATACTTAAAAAAAAATATCTCTGAGACTTCAGGGTATCTTTAAATTCTACTAGTAAATGCAGCAGTAAGGTAATAGAAAATATCCTGGATTTTACTTTTAATTCTTAGCTTTTTCCTTTTAAAGAATCATAATAAATAAGTAAAATTTATTAATGCTAACATAATAATATAGTTGTAAAATAAGTTCAAAATATGTAATTAATTTTTGGATGAATATAGCATTTTAATTCCTCCTAAAATCATAATAGCTCATAATCGTACATGTGAGATCATGTAATATGCTATACCACATATACACATGAATTTAGGACACAGAGATCTGCATTACAGTGTCTCACTTGAGAAATACTCTAACACATTGTAGTATTAAAGATTGTAGGTCAAACTCACTAAAGTGGACAAACTGGAACATTTCTAAAATCAACACATTTTTCACCTCTAGCCAGTCAAATCCTTCTCTGTTTTATAATTAATTCTATTGTTGTAGAACTAACAAATAAATTTCCATCTCTTCTGATTTTTTCAGTGGAGAAAATAGCAGCTGCTGTCTTGACTCTCTGCAATCCAGAGTTTCCATATGTCATAAGAATGTCAGAACATCATATGGAGAACACTAAACATGAAGATACATGTAGGGAATGACATAGATATGATAAGGCAGGAAAACAAAAAACAAATCTGTTTCCAGAATTAGTGGTATTTTGTGGATATGTGGAAGGTTTTACATGTGACTAGTAAGATAAGGATAAAATAATTAGAATCCTGAACTTCGATTAAAACTCGTAAAAGTTCAAGGCTTCTCCTCAGCAGGAAGTTATTCTATTTTGTGAAGATTTTTGTCATTAACATTGGAGAAAAAATAGCACTTTTTTGAAAAAAAGAATGCAAACATATAATGATGGCTGCATATAAATGTAACATCTAAACATTTTATTTCCATTTTTTACAGTTCAAGTATTTTGATACTTTTTTTCATTTCAGCCTAAATCAGTATCTTTGAAGCCTATCTAATAGTTTGTATTATCTGATCAGTCTTTTGGATACAAGAGTATTATAGGAGACAGTGTTAAAAGCCTTGCTAAAGTAAAGGTAAATGACATCCACCGTTCTCCCTTTCTCCTCATACCCAGTTATTTTATTATAGAAGGCAATCAGGTTTTTCAGGAATGGTTAACCCTTGGTAAAGATGACTTGCTTCATGATTGTCCCAGAGACTGAAGTAAAGTTAACCAACCTGTAGTTCCTGGAGTTGAGCTTTTGGCCCTTCCCCCCCCCAGTCACTGTGTGCATACCCTGATCTCCACAACCCTCCAAATATGGTAGAGAGCAGCCTTGCAAGGATATCAGCCAACTCCTTCAACACTCTTGTGTGCAGCCCATTAAATCTCATCAACCTCTACAGATCAAGTTCTCTCAAGAAATAGCAGTCTTCATCCCCTGCTGATAGTGCTCCTCCTTGAGCACATAGAAGACCTTTTCAGTGAGAGTTAAGGCAGAGAAGGCATTGAGTAGCTCTGTCTTATCTGTGTCTTCTGTCACTAAATTCCCATCCCCATTCAGCATTGGTCCCACATTTCCCTTGATCAGCCTTTTACTACTAATGTAGCAGTAGAAACTTCTCCTATTGTCCTTGACATCTCTTTCAAGTCTCAACTCCAACAGAGCTTCAACTTTCCTAACACCATGCCCAGGTAATGTTTCTGAATAATTCTTCTTTTTAGCTTGTCCTTGTTCCTATTCCCTGTCTTTCTGCACTGGAGCTCTATCATGAGTCTGCTGTTTAGCCAAGACAGTCCATCAGGTCTTTAACAACAGAACAATGACACAAAAAAAAATGGAAATCCATATTATGAAAGAGGTCCTAAATCAACCCTTACTGATTAGTTCCCCCTTTATTCACAAAGTCTAACTCTGATGTACATACTGATGTGTGATGTATGTACTGATGTGCGTACTTGTTTTCCTGAGTATCATTAGGAACTGGTTTTGTGCTAAGAGGATTCTGTTCTTAAACACCTGCCAGCTTTCCCAAGCTTCTTTGCCCTTCAGGGCTGCATCCCATGGAATCCCACCTTAACAGTTTCGTGAAGAAGTCTGCTCACCTGAGGTCCAGGGTACTCTGCTACTCTCCTTCCTCACTCCTCTCAGGATCCTGAGCTCCACTATTTCATAGTGACTGTGGGCAAGGCTACCACTGATTGCTGTATCGCCAGACAGTTCTTGTTAATGAGTATCAGATCCAGCTGTGAATCATACCTAGCTGTTTCATATACCTGTATGAAGAAGTTATCCCTGATACCCTCTGTAAATCATTTTTACTGTTTGTATCTTAACAGGTTGCCCTTTCAGCAGCTGTCAGGGAGTTTAAAGTTCCTTATAAGAGCCAGGGTGTGTGATAGACTTCCTCTACTTATTTAAAGAAGAATTTATCTGCTTCCTGGCCCTGATCAAGCGGTCTGTAACAATTTCCCAACATGATGTCACTCTCACTGGCCTCTTCTCCAATACTCGGTCACCATAAGCTCCCAACCAACCTGTTTGCTGCATACAAGAGCTCCATACTTGCAAGATGCTCCTTCACATAAAGGGCAACCTCTCCTCCATTTCTTCCCCGTCTGTCTTTCCTGAGGAGTCAATATCCATACATTTCAGCACACTAGCTGGGCAAGTGGTCCCACCAACTTGGTTCTGGGTCTGCATGTGGAGTTTAGTTCCCTCTGCTTGTTTCCCAGGGCATGTACATTTTTGAGAAGAGCCTCCTTTTGCCCTATTTTGTAATTCCTGAGGTGTCTCTCATTCTGGTTGCCCTGCACCTTTTGCTTTCCACCCCTGTTCACTGCTTCCACGCTTAACTGTGGGTTGTAACCTCCTTCCCCCATAGTTCTTAGTTTAAAGCTGTCCTCACCGGCTTGACTAGCCTGTTGGCAAAGGTGCTCTTGCCCCACTTTGTCAGGTGAATCCTATCTTTCCTCTGGAGTCCTCAAATCAAAACCAAAAAAACATGGTTACCTTTACTGTGGTGTTGTTAAAAAATAAGAATGATAATATGGCATATTGTACAGAAGGAGTTCCTGTAAAATCATCAATCATAAAGGAAGTTGTCTCAGGCACAGGAACAGAAAAGCACATTCACAGAACTAATAGTAATCCTGTTATTGAAGTAAAAGAAACCGGGGAAAAAAAAGGGAGGACAAAGTTGAAAATTACAAAACACTAAAAAAATATACAGGATCAACAAACAGAATTTTGCCAACTATAAGAGTTTTTGATAAATCTCTAGCCTGAGTAAATGGGAACTTTTATTTTGGTAATATATTGCATCTTAAAAATGAACTCAGTTTTTATTGATTTTGAAAGCAACACTTGCAAGTATGAAGGTAATAGCTTTTTGATTGATTCAGTCAGGATGAGTTAGACTTTGTGAATAAAGGGGGAATTAATCAGTAAGGGTTGATTTAGGACCTCTTTCATAATATGGATTTCCATTTTTTTGTGTCATTGTTCTGTTGTTAAAGACCTGATGGACTGTTTGCACTGAGGTGAATGATTAAATGACTATAACTGAGAGTGACTGAAAAGTGAGGTCATCTCACAAGAATTAAAGCCTTCCTGAAATTAAATGCAACAATCAAACCTACTCTAAGAAAGTCTGCAGGCACCTATATAACAAGCAAGCAGAAAAGGAAACCTTTTCCATCCCAGAAAAAGAGCTCAGAAAAGAGGCAGAATAGAATCAGAAATCAACCTACAGAGAGAGAAAGAATTGCTAGGAGGCAACACATAAAGACATGTATTGAGGTATTTATGACAGGCATTCTAACAAGTAACACACTTCTAGGGTACATAATACTATTTTGACAAGAATCACCATATAAAGTTGTTCCATATTGGCATCTGAGTTTCTGTTTTCCCTCAGGGTGTAGATAAATGCTATCTTGGAAAGGTTAAAATATCGATATTAGGCTTACTAAGCAAATCCATGGCTGAAACAGAGGTTGTTGGATACTGAGCAGAACAAATAGACAAAGAGGGTTTTTTATTTGTCTTTTCTGATAAATAATTAACTATTCAGGAAAAGCTCAGCTATAGGAACTGGATATTGGTTTTAGGCCAAAATTCCTGAAAACACTTCGCCTCTTATTCTATTTGATTAGCTCTATTACAGAACAGCAGCCAATATAGGTACAACAAATAATGCTGATATTTCTCCCCTTAGAAAACAGAGGTGCCTGTCATCTGCTACCTTTCGGCAGAGGACAATACCACCATAGCTAGATATCTATAGCCATAGAGACATAGAGTGTATATGTGTGTGTTTATCTATGGGAAAATATTGATATACATATGCTCATCTATAAACACATACACATGTATATGTATACACACATAGAATATTCTATATATGTATATGCACACACACACACATACACACAGAGTATACCATAAAAGTGAACTCATTTCCATCTTACTAATGCCATTACTAAGCACAGAGCTGGAAGGGTGGACTCTTATCCCTCTATCCAGTGGCTTCTAACTTAAGTAGTCTATAAGGAAGCAGCACAAAGATTTTGGTGGTGAGAGATAAAGAAGTGATGCAACTGTAGTTATCCTTCAGCCTTCTACTATTTTCTTCACAAAATCTGATGGAAAATCTTAATAAAACAATGTTTTAAAGTCTTTTTTTTTTCAATCTTAATAAAATTCTGGAAATCTAGTACATTCTAGTACATATACTTTGCCATTTTCTTTGGTGTAGCACTGTTTGTGAAGCCCTCAAGGTTGTAGGCAGGAGTATAGACAGAAGTAGATGGAGAATGTTTCAGATGGCATACTCCTTTGTTGCTGACTCATTCACTGATTTATCATTCATTAGAACTATTTTATCTTTTTCTCTCAGTTTCTCATAAATCAGTTCTCTTCTACTTACTAACAGAAATACTTACTGAGATTAATGTGGAAATAAATATGATGGACCAGAAACATTGTCTAATGAGTACAATGTTATGTGCTCACTAAAAATCAGCACTAGATGTTTCAAGGGAAAGCTGCAGCAACCCAACCACGGGAAGAAATTCCACGATAAGCAATTTCAGACACACACTTAATTCTGTATATGTGTGTGTATGTGCACATATTTACAAAGTGTCAGATAAACCCACTGTAGTTTGCAATGTATGCATGATATTTGTACAGAAATTACAAAAGCTCTATTTCCTGGAGATAACTGCTGATTGACAATCAGTTCTTTTTAGTGGTCAGTCTCCTTTAAATCAATATATCCTAAGAAAAACAGTAAAATACAGCCACAAGATCAGGAGCTGTTGTGATATGGTGACATCAGATCATCTGAACGGAAAACTTGCTCCTGGCAAACAGCCTACATCACACAGAGAAACCACCCAATGTGGCTATATTATAATGGGGATAGTTCAGCCACAGAGTAAAATAGCAAGAAAGATGGATGATAAAACTTTTTCTCTTGTTGTGATAGATGGAGTAACAATTTCCTTGGGGTGTTATTTTGTTTTGAATTTTTGGCTTTGTTTTGTTCTTCCAGATTACTGGATAGTTACTGCAAGTTTTATTCACTACATTCTATTAAAAAAATCGTAGTTAGGCTGCTGGGAGGAAGTCAGCTTGTTTATGTTGGCTGACACCTTCCAGGCCAGCTGGATATATATGAAACAAGGCAGATATACAGAGTTCATACACAAGCAGAAGAAACATTGGCATAAGGATTTGCTGGACCACTCAGAGCTGTTTCCTGTGAACCAAAGATGGGAAAAATCATGAACAGCACTCTCAGCAATTATCATGGGAAGACTGCAGGAAGAGACAAAAAAAAAAAAAAAAAAAAAAAAGGAAAAAAAAAGTGCAATTCTTCACACTCTAAAAGAAAGTATTCATATAAGTAACCACACAAATGCAAATGATAAAG
This sequence comes from Rhea pennata, assembly GCF_028389875.1. Classification (NCBI taxonomy): domain Eukaryota; kingdom Metazoa; phylum Chordata; class Aves; order Rheiformes; family Rheidae; genus Rhea; species Rhea pennata. The sequence goes on from NC_084663.1 coordinate 163,285,448, forward strand.
GTTCATTTTTCCCCTGATATTTTTCTATATGTTAAATAATTGTTGATTTTGTCTTCTGGATAGCATTACTCATATTTGGCACTGCAGCTGACCAATACAAAAGGGGAAGTGGGTTAATACAGAGAACAAATTGCAAATGCAAATAATGAAAGATAGGCCTTTAGAAGTTCTATTTAAAAAGTGTCAATACATTTGTTTTCCTAGAAGGTAAAATAAGAACCAGTATTAATTATTACAAAACACCAAGATAAATCTTAGATCATTCCTTGTTTCTAAATGCACTGGAATACAGATATATCCAGCAATTAAATTATTATAACTCTTTTCTCCAAAAAAATATCAAGGTCTATGTGAAGATTATGGTATGGTTCTTTATACACTGTCAGGGTGTTTTACAGCTCTTGTTCTAGTCAGCTGAGCTAATTAGGAAAAATTATACATAGGTTACATTATGAGTGACAACATAAAAGGTACAGAGAGCTCCTGAATGAGGCAGAGGAGTAATTTAAGCATTCAGCAGGTTTCCCTCCAGCTACCTCCAGATCCCTGCTACTATCAGAGTATGTTGAGTATGACTACTGAGAAACAGTCCTTCAAAATTTAGGGGATCTTCCAAATTATAGATCAAAGTATATTGCTGGTAAATGTCCAAGCATGCTCTTTGGACAGGAGCCCTTTTCCTCTCAATATTCTGTCACCTCAGTTTCCCAGGATGTGACGTTGCGCTGTACAGCACTCTGCAGAGAGCAGCTGCATTGGGAAAATCACCGCCTTGGTCCTTGCAAACCGCTCTCCAATCTACCACTGCTGATTATGTGTGGGTTTGCTTAAGTACCTCCCCAACACTCACTGTAGCTTGATTTCCCAAACAACAACATGTGAAAAATGAAACTTATATTTTGGGAAACTGCTTTTGGATATGTTATCAAAAAAGCATAAAACCAGTGCTAAAATCATAGAAAGCTGGCATGACCAGAAGCTAATACCTTTTTTGCTGAAGCAGGCATATGTTTTATGAACATTTTTCTAGTTACCTGAGGTATTGAATTAGTGATTTTTCGGATGGAATACTTTTAAAGCTCTTTTTTAAAATAGCTCCATTGTCTTGTTTGTTTTCTACTCTTCACTTTATTCTCTTTTTTTTTTTTTTTCCTTAGTAACAGTAGACTATTCTCTGTGACTATTCTAATAAAGGTCTAATGTAATAATTTTATCTGGTTATTTCTAGGAAAGAGCTGTGTTATAAACACTTGGACATGTACTTTTTTTCCCTCTTCCTGCCTAACAGCATATCATAGAGATAATAGTTTTACTAAACACTTCTTAGGAACACTTCTCAGTATTTTCTATTACTGATAGACTGGAATCAAGATAGGCTTTTTTCTTTTCTTTTTTTTCTCTCCCCCCCCCCCCCCCCCCCAGGAAACATGGGAGTGCAGTGGGTTGGAGAAATGTAGCTCCAGTTGTTCTGAGCTGGTGTTATTTGTTTTGAAACTCAAGGGATTGAAGACTGACCTAGATATTTTTCTCTTTTAAGGTACAACTTCTATGTTCACCATTTCCAAAAACATTTTAATGTATATTTTTAGTTGACTTATAGTCAGTGTTAAAGTATGTGTACTTACTGTCTATCTAAGTATGTGGAGGCTTTTCTGATAATAACGCACAATTAAACACATTTCCAAAAAAATGACTATATGAACTCCCTGAACTTACAGCAACACACTGCTCCAAAACATTTGTGAAAGTTACAGTCCAAAAAATATCTAAGAAAAGCAATAGTAAAAGTCAATGCTTTTGGTGAGAACATTTTACACTTAAACAGAGGGACTTCATTAGAGCAAGGGGAGAACCACACTAGCTGAGGACTGTGATCAATGATAATTTGTCTTCAGGTCCCATTTTTTTTTTAGTCTAAGTTCCACTAGCACAGTGCATATTGCTGTGATATAGCAATACAGTTTGAAGGATGACTGTGGTATCTAAGAGCATATTTTTAGCATTTTACTTATTTTGTAATGTGTTTTCCTTTCTTGGTACTTTTCTGAATCTTGTCTAATACAATCTCACTAGTGTACACATGCCCACCTTAAACATAAATCAAAGTTTGTCTCTCATCTAATGAACATTTGTCTCACTTCTTTTGCTCATATGTTAATGAAGTAACTGTTTTCCAAGCTGTAATACCATCCAAAATCCCAACAGAAATTCAAACAGCAGAAACACATAATCCATAGTCCAAAGAGATTTAATACAAAAAACACAACAAATCAAAACACAACTAAGTTGAAATGAAAACCTATGGCAAAAGTTATCAAAATGCTACAAGAAGATAAACCAAAATTCCAGAAGCCATTAAGAACCTGTAAGTCTTCCCTGTCTTCCAAACCTTATTAAGACTAGTGTCCTTTGGTAGCCTCTTTTCATCACATCCATATCACCTTGCCTTACTGAATACGTTTGACTTCAAACTTCCATTAAAGTCTAAAATGCAAGACAATCACTGAGTCTGTTCTTGAGAGTAAACAACTAATAATGATAAATAGATAAGAAATTGCACATCTTTTCATAAATAACAGGTTCATGTTCCTATTTATAAAAATGAAAACAATCATTAAAAGCACTGGATTTTCTAATAATAAGTGACTTCTGTTAAAGTGAAATATCAGTTCAAATATTGTTTCTCAAGAGAAAAAAAAATCTGATGAAAGTACCATGATTAGATTTATCCGTATGAATCATCCTTAATTCCACATGAATAATGCAAACAAGCACAAGATGGTCTGTACATATTAAAATAAATATTACAGAAAGAACCAAATTTTCACTTTCCTTCTTTTATTTCACTTAAGGGTTTGAAAATAGCTTGCAAACCTAGCCATTTTCAACTATGTTGATTTTATCATTGAGTAGTTTGGAGACCCTCAGTGGCAAAGAGATTTCTAAATGAAGTTCACATAGATTTTATAACCAAAACTTCACCAGCAGTTTGAAAAAGGTAAAAAGATATAATGAAAATTAGTTTTAGCAGGAACTGTTGGCATTCAATGACCACTGATATTCTATATTGTGTAAAACTGTGCCTAAGGAGTAATTACTACAACATCAATGCTTTTAATTCCAGTATTTATAATAATATTTGTATGAACCTTGCAACAGCTGAAAAATCCATCATCCAAAACAATTATTTCATAATTTCAGTTTCAGTATTTATTTATATAATATTTTCAGTAAAAGTAAATTCTTAATTAGTAGAGCTATCCAGGCTTTCGAAAAAAATAATTGAAACAGATTTACATTAAGCACACTCCTTTGACAAATAAAAAAATCACTGAGTGCCCTAGCTAAGTAGATATTATAATTAATCCTTTCCATTCTTACCAAGTTTTACACTCAAGAAGGAGAGAGAAATACAAATTTTTGATCAAGTCTCTTTTGAACGCGAAAGGCACAAGAGAGAAATTAACATGTAAACATCTTATTCAAAGCCTTTTTGCACTTCTTTTCCATTCACAACCACTTAATCACACAACTAAGTGCCAGAAAGTGCTCTAGGAGTTCTACTTTTTTTTTTTTTTTTTTTTTCTGATCATCATTGTATTTCTGAGAAGAAAAATAGGATTTTTATTTGAAGTTTTTTAAATAGTATTCAGTTAGGAAAAACTGTATATAGGTTTACCAAGAAATGACAAAAAAGGGAGATGAAATTTTTGTGATTTTGCAAAGTCTCGTATGTAAAGCTTTTAAGGAAACATGGCTCAAAATTCACCACTCCTATAGCTTAAAATGTTTCTGGCCATCAACATAGCAAAAGAAATGAAATCTATGCAAACATCTTTGATAAGAGGTTTTTATTGCAAAATTTATCAATGAGAAGTTCAATAGAGATAGAAAACCAATTATAGTTTAATTCTACTTTTCTTTACTAATATAATTGTAAAATTACACCTCTAAAGGGTTTCTGGTTATTTTGATGAATAATGCAGACAGCTGATAATCATGTGCAACCATCCATAGGCTAGAAAATGATTGAAATAAATGTACACATATACCCAAGGATCAGCAAATACAGAGCTTTCATAAGATTTTTCTAATATTTTGGAGGGGGGAGTTTGGGGAATTCGTATTTTACTGAATTTACTGGTAGCATGATTATTGACTCTGTCAAGGCAATAAACTCTGAAATAAAATCAGTTCATCAATAGCATTTCAAAAACATTCAGTAGAAAAAGGAAGATACTATTACAGTAATTTTTTAAGGTAGTTATTATTGATTTTTTTAAAGTCTCAACCATTACTATCATTTTGATTTCATGAATAGCCCCTCAAAATAACACAACCATCACCACAAATAAACAAGAAATTTTTTTCATCATTAGTACTGGAAAGCACATAAAAGATTTGTAATCTCCCGTTTTCCAGAAGCAGGCTATCATAACCAACTTTTAAACAGACCAAAATAGTTTAATATTTATATGTTGATTAGAAATACTTAAATTTTTAAGTGAAATTCAAATAAATGTGAATGTATACATTTGCACCAGCATCTCTTCCTCTTAATAATATGAAACACTGAAATTAAACATAGAATATGAAAAACAATTAGGAAAAATTGAAAGGAATTCTGTAGTTCGACTGGGTTCATGATACAATCAGATCTAACGTATTTACCTGAAGGTTCATCTGTCACGCTGACAGACACTGCCATATTAATAATAATACTATCTAAGCATTTAAAAATAAATTATAAAAAATAAAAAGTAATAGAGAATAGTATATTGAATTTGCAGATAAAATTTAGGAAATGTGATTTTTGTGTGATTTATAATTTTTTGGACTATTTAAACTTGCAGTAGCTTTACAAAAAAACAGTAATGTTACTTCTATCTAGTTATTCTAGTTACTTGCCAAATCAAAAAGCAGTGGTCTTATGTTGAATGCATATGTCATCATATTTGAAGAATGTATAGAAAATAGCTGGGAAGAAAATGAATGCATGATAACCATCACCTGGATCTATAGCTTGGTTATACCAAGGATAATAACCCTCCCACGAATCCAAATTACTGGGGAGTGTAGGTGGCTAAAATTCATTTTCTGATCAATTACCAGGCCCAGGTCTTACCTTTCTCAATTTTTTCAGCAGATGAGCTTCAACTGTGTAGAAATTCTTACTGCTAACTGGAAGGCTGTCCCTTATGCACAAGCTGAGGTTTCACATTTTATATTTCATCTTATTTCTATTGCTGCAAGCTTCACAGTCACTTAGTTGCTCCTGTATGATCTGACTTGTTTCTTATTACCAGTAATAAAAGTGGTTATAAAATATCTCCCATCCTCATATAATTTCCAAATATTTATCACATTTTCTTTTTAAGCCAAGGTCATTGACTTAAAAGTACTTGCTCAAAGTATTTAATATGACTAGTTGCAGTGTCAGTCTTTGAAGAACTCTGTTAGTAATCTTTCTCCAGCCTAATAACTGCTCTTTAAATACATGCTACTCACTTTTTTCTTTTGAGATAATTCATTAACTACTAGCTCTTTAATCCCTATCTTTCCATGCCAATTAAATGCATTTCATATAACATTATGACAACTGTCTTACTGACACCCAGATAAGTGTTTATTTTATGCTATGTCAAGCCTTTTGTTTGCCAGGAATATTACATTGCTCTGTCACAAGGAGATCTCTGTAAACTCCTATTGTCTCCTAATACATTTTCTGTTTTCTCCCTTCCTTCTCCATTTTTCCCTAAATTGTTTTATATTGTTGTGATCAGTGTACTAGGTGCATAGAAGTCTGAATAGAGACTTAATTTTTTTCCTTTCATTTTGATTACCCAGAAGTTATTTCTATGACCTCATTCCCATAATTCACCCTACGTTGCATTCTTTATTCATCATCACTTTTATTATTGGTTATACAGAAGTTCAGTTCTCTCTAATTTGCTTTTTATTAATCTTACTGAAGACTTTGATCACTATTTGTGGCTATTCTACTATTGTTTACTAGTTATTTACTACCTTCTGAAGGTTTAAGTCAGCTTGACTTTTGGCAAGTCCATGTTATCCCTGCATTTTCTAACAAAAAAAGATGTGTTTTTTTCATATCATCAGTCTTCCTTTACATCTTTCATTTCTTAGACTTTTGCATTTTTATTTATCCATTTTGATTTGAATACTCACTGTTATTTTACTTTTTCCTCTTATTTTTTGACATTCCAATTAGAGATAGTTGCTACAATTTTGATACATGCTGTATTTATAATCAAAATCATGAACTTCTCAGAACAGTTGCTTTCATATCCCTCACTTTTTCAAAATTTGCCCTTTGAGATAGAAGAATGTTAGCTACAGAGCCTTTGTCCATAAATGTGTCCAATCTTTTTAGCAGTATGTTAATTTAAAATGTCAGAAAGCTTGTTAAGGTGACTAAAGCTCTTCAGTAACACAGGACCCGATGTTATTGCCAGCAAAGCACGCAGGGCTACATTTAGTCCCTTCTAACAAAGAAGAGTCCATTTCGAGCGCCATCTCTTTAGGTGAGTAGGGTTTAGATTGTACAGAATTCTTCAGAGTGAGGCAACGTTTTCCCTTTTCTTACTCTTTGTCTATAAAGGAAGTATTTTTCCTGAGAAAGAGATGACACATCCAACTCTAAATAAGGAATAAATACATTATTGGACTCCTATTATAAACTTCTGCTGCTATAAATTTTATCTTTTTTTTTTTTTTATAGCTCAGTCTTTCCATCGATTCTATTTGGGAATTACAGAATCCCAAGCCTTTATGGATTTAGTTTGAGGTTCATTCTTTCTCTACTGTACAATAACCTAGAACTGAGGTTTTATGTTTCCTGGGCAAGCACTACAACTACTAAATTATTGGTAAAAGTCATCTAAGATGATGTCAATACTTTCTCCTCTTCTTTGTCTGCTTTGAAATTACTTCATTGCAATCACAGGACATAGTATACAACATTATTGACTTAAAATAATTGTGTCTTCATGCTAGCGGTCCTGCAATAGCTGTTTGGGGAGCTTTACTGTGGAGCAGAGCAGAGTTAGGTAAAAGCAATCCTCTCTTCCCTATCCTCTCACCAAAATTCATAAAAAATCTAAATAAAAAACTCTGCAAGTAAGAGAAAAGAAGAGCAGTAAGGTGTCTAGCAGATGGGACTCCTTAGACTGCTTTTTCTACTGAAGCCTTGTGTCAGGAAAATACATCCTACATTAATTAATTTTAAATTATTCCCTAAGGAATCAGCATTCGGGGGGCTTTGACGAAGTTTAGGTGCCTGGGAGCTGCTAATATGTTTTTAGAACCTACAAGGTTTATGTGGAAAAGTAGGCAGTCAATCTGTTCTTACAAGATAGTTGCCCAAGGTCCACCTAAGCGAGATGCAAACAGAATTTGGCATTGCCCACAATGAGTGAGATTTGTGCTATTGATTGTATTTATTTGATAAAAGAGGTAAAAGATTTCCTGATGTTTAAATTCAGACTGTGATCATTCTGGAATCCCAAAAAAGAAAAACGGGATATCCTAGAGTGTGATTCAAGCCATCTCAAGTCTGAATTGCCTGTAGAGGTCCCTTTTCACTTTTTTTTTTTTTTTTTTTTTTTTTTTTTTTTTAACAGGGAAAGTCTTAGGAGTCTTATGGGAAAGTCTCAGCACTCTTTTTTATGACTCAAGATGGTTTGTACCCAGGCTAGAATGTTGCCTTCAACATCAAAGGAATATCTAGCTATTCATGACATTTTTTTTTTCTAAAAATGCACACAAAACAAATATACTGTTTTCCTATCCTTGAAAACTTGCATATTTCACATCCTAAATAACGGAACTGTCATGCAAGCTAGAAGGCAATAAAGGTAGGAAATAATTATTGTAGTGCATGAAACTTTTATTATTTTAACTGCATTGGCAGACAGAGTAGAGAGGAAGAAGGAGGGGAAGAGGGAGAGGAAGAAAGAAGTTGGACAGCATTAAAAAGAATTTCATAAACTTTAGCTGAGCCACTCATCCCTGTACAGTACAGATATACAGCGGTAAAGATTACAGTCTCATGGTTTGTAGATGACATTATACCTTCTACAAAACTAGAATGTCTTACAGACAGTAGCCTTGAATGTAATCAGATGAGTTTTTACCTATAAATTCTAGGAAAAAAGTAGTAATGAAAATAATTTCCTGTGATTTGTGGTATTGATTCCTATAAACAGACTCAAGATCTCTATCTCAGAAAAACTAAAACATTTTAAAACTGTATTACAAGACCTATGCCCTAAATTTCATGACTGCAATCAGAATCCAAAAATTATACATACTCCCATGAACTTTGCTCTTAAAACAGGTCTCTTCCGTTATCTCACAATATTTACAGCCATGTTCATCTGGACAAATGACAGCAAAATTAAATAGAAACTTATTTAGTAGCAACAACAGTAACAAAAATGAATAACATATTTTTGGCCCAGCATGGAACATCAGCAATTTCTGAATCAGAATTTTCTGAAAATTCTTTGAAGGCTTTTGTTACAAATAATATCTAAGACTGCTATGGATGAAAAAGAATATATTCCACTTTCTCAATGTTTTTTTTTATTTTATTTTACAGCCTAGGTTCTTAAGAGAAACACTTCTTTCCCCTTTCTTCTCCTTCCCCTGCAATTGCAAAATTAGCTCAGCCAGGAGAATGCTCTGTAGGAGGTGCCCATCAGTACCATGGAGAAAGCTGCATTTCCTCCCACTGCATTTCCTTGTGCTGATTATGCTCTTCCCACAAAAGCCTATTTGTAGTGGAAAGGAAAGGAAAGTAACTGGCTGTACTGAAGATGAGAACCTGCTGACACCTGGAGTGCAGGGGATTTGGGATGAATTCTGAACAGCATTTGCAGGAGCTGATGAAGCAGTAAAGAAGCAAAAGGAATCTCCCCAGGAGGTAATGCTATCAGTTCTCACTGCAGGGTAAGCTAAAGCATGAGGTGAAAGAGTTTATATCCGAGGCATAAAGAGACGAGTAAACAGAGACTGCTACATTCGAGGGACAGTATGGTTAGTATGGAAAGTATGGTTAACATAGTATAATGTGTAGCATAACATAAGCATGTAGTGTAAACTTACTGGCATCTCTGCAGGCTGGGCACTTCAGAAAATTTTGAATAGGAATGGAACAGACAAGTTGGCAAAACTCAAAAGACAGATCGTTAAGCTACGCACAAACTGGAAAAATGTGGAAATGAAAAATTCGCAGCACATAAAAGAATAGTAGCAATGAGATTTTCAAAAGCTCCAGAAGAAGATACCTGACAGACATTCTGTGAACTGCACACACTATGTTAATATAGTCTCAGCATCAAATATAGTGTCGCGATAGCAAGCAATAATATTTTTCCTGTAAATGTTAGTTACAACAAAATAAATACAAATATTTGAAACCTTTCCTGGAAGTTATAGAAAGCTTTTTTTTTTTTACGTATTTCTTACAAATGAAAATTCTGGAATATTCAAAAAATTGCAAGTGATTTATTTTAAAAATAATAATGAAAACACAGAAAATTAAAGAATGAAACCCACATGCAACTAATTATAAGATGAGATATACAAATGTGTCAAAATTAAGAATCTTCAATTATGTCTCTTTTAAAACTGGATACTGAATCAAAAATCTAAAGGATGGCTGAGAGAAAAAGTTTTGAAGAGAGCCTATTGTACAAACATCAAATAAAAGGGAAAATATAATTGTAAATATTCACAATTTCTAATCTGTTTAGATTTTTCAATTATTAACATTTTCACTTAATTTTTTTTTCAAAAAAAAGAATATATTATTTCAATTCAATCATTTATCTTCCATGGGTTTTTTTCCTCTCTGTTGAAAAACAGTGTTGGGAAAAATAAGAAAGGGAATGAAATAGGAAACAAAAGAATGTAGTGGACAGTAGACAATAAGAAAAAAAAATCTTTTATATTGAAAGTCTCATTTAAGACAAATACTTTCCTCTTGGAAAAATTCTAAATAAAAGCTTCTTTAAAATATTCCAGAACTGAAATTTTTCATTGTTTATTGTGTTTATTCATACAACATCATTTCTCAATCTGGTTACCTGCTTTAGGGCAGGTACCAGTTTCAGTAAGCAGCCCATAATCCTAATAAACAAAATTTTGACTCCAGAAACCAAGATGATGTGCTGAAGAATTTCGGGAAGCACTCACAACAGCACTCTTTGAATATTCAAGGTAGCATCTCCACTGCTGTTGAGGAACAGTTTCTTATAGGCGATCCATAGTGGAGACCTGGGTAGAGCAATTGCCTCTGAGCTAGCAATGAACTATTACAGGCAGAAATAATCTCAGTAATAGACACCCCTCATCCTCTCTCCCTGATTCTCTCCCTGGGAGAAGAGATTCCTACTGTGGAAATGGTGGGCAAACAGACAGTTCAATGTGTGATGCTAGAGAAGAACTTACGATAAAATTACCTAGTTGCAGTGAACCCTATGAATTGTCTAGACCCGATGCCTAGGCAAGATACCTGAAAATTTCTGGTGAAGAGCCATTATAAATGATCCCTGTAGATACAAAAGAGAAATAAGAGCTCTGGAGACAACAGTTAGACTATTAGGATGAAAATTGAAGATCGAGCCCTCCACAGCAGCATTCACTGACATACTTCTGTATGTATCACACAAGTAGAGAGGCAGAGCTTTCCTCCACAGCTGAAAAAAACAAACAAACAAAAAAAAACAGTGCAACTGAAAAAATATCAAATTAATCAAGAACTAGAGACACTTCAGAAATGAAGGGAGCAGGTACAGGAAGGACTAACTGCAGCTGAACCATGAGGGAACCAGATGGCTGGCACTTCACACAAGGCTTCAAAAAGGTTGTAAAGGAGTTCTTAACAGAAGAATAAGGCAAAGCTGATAGCTGGCATAAAGTGTATAGTCGATGCAAAGTGAGAGTGGAAAAGAGAGAGAGAGGAGGACCTCTGGTCCTCTAGATAAGATAGAGGATGGCAACAGTCAAACAGAAAGTGGAGAACAGGCAGAATGGATTGAATTATTCTAACGTATAAAAGCATTTTCTGAATCAATACTGAACGTCATGCTGCAAGGTTAAGCTAATGCCTAACTATGCAAGATTAGCATGAGATTTACTTGGAAAACAAATTACTACCTCTCTGCCTATTACAGGGATCTAAAATCAGGGACTAAAGAAATGAAGAAAGTAGTGATGGTTACTATTTTGAACAGGCTATTGTATTTCAGTCTGATATGGCAGCTTGTAAATTTTCATCAAAAAGTAACATTGTTAAATTTGTATTGTGCTGCAGTTTTGTGTTTGCACAAATCTGTGTGCTTTGATGTTAGAGTCCAACAGAACAAATTTAGCATAGATTTTAGGAAATAGTTTTACATCAAGACAAAGTCAGAGCAAAACAGCTAAATTAAGAAGGAAATTACAGTCTATCTGTCTATATCTTTAGGGTGAGATTCTGCATTTTCATAGAGCAAAAGATCTTGCTAGAAGCTAGCTAGGATGCTAGAAACAGGAATTTGATCTTAGATCTTTTCTAACCTTATCGCTATGTTTTTATCATAGTCATTCATTATTTGTACTTTAAAATGCCTCCCCATCTCTCACTACAATTGAAACAAAAGTTTTGACAGAGGCTGTAACACACTTTCTTCCCTGGGTGCATCTATGAAGAGTTATTATCTGACAGCCACACCTTGACTCAGCTATTTAATCCTAGTTCTTTCTGTTATAGCCACAACTTACTCAGAAGCAACGTTTCCGCGTCCAAGCTGAGCTGTCGCTGCCCTGACCTTCGTACCGACTGGAAACACAGAAGGGCAGAAATCCACTAAAAGATATGCTGAGTAAGACAGTGAAACATGACGTGGAACTGGGTGAAAACCACAGAACCCTTTAAGAAGTCAGGATGAGGAACGGGGAGGGCAATTAAGAGGGTCGGAAACAAGAAGCTGAACAAGGGGAGACTCGTCCTGGGAAAATAATACTTTAAGGAATATGGAGGAAAGACGGGACATTTCTCTATTCCTATTTAGGGACAGGTTGAAAAGAGAGTGCAATGGCATAGTCCATTAGATCAAGCTGAATTGCTCCCTGAGAAAAAAAAAAAAGAAAAAAGAAAAAAAGAAAAAATGTTGAGGGAAAAGAAGTGGTGCCTCATCAGTATCCCACTACCAGAACAGTGGAGGGAAAGAAAGAGAAGGAGCTACATCCATTTGCTCTAAAAAGCATGATCTACAAAGAGCGAAATAACAGACCTTGCAAACAAATGAAGGTGGTTCCTTGGCAGCATGGGAACGACTAGGTCACCCCTAGAACTTGCATCTTTCCCCTTATAAAAAAAAGGGTCACCAGCAACAGGCAAAGGTCAAGAAGGGTAAAAGACAGGAAAATTTATGAACATTAAGGAACTGACAAATAAGCTGTCTTCATGCCAACAAATAAGTTGAAATTAACTTAGGATGTAAGGTCTTCGAAATTCACTTAAGGCAATGTATGCATTAAAGTACATTTAAATGAGATCTGTTTAATAAAGTTTATCACAGCTCATTTGGTAAAATATTTTCAGACATAAAATTTGAAAAAGATCTTTCAAAAGTAATAACTAACCTGTCATGTTAGTTACTAGTCATGAAATATATAAATATGAATATATAATTATGTATATATATATATATATGAATAAATATATATATGAAATATGTAAATTTAGTCATGAAATATATAAACATCTTTTCAATCATGTTACTAGAAAAGTCGTGACTTGTTATATAAGTAACAAATCTGGAGCAGTTTTCCTCTGTGAATGGATTTTTTTGTATGTGCTTATTTTGGAAGAAATTTTGAATAAGCATGTTTTGTAGTTTTTTTTTTTTTTTAATTGTGCATCAGCTGAATAAAGAAGCTGAATAAAGAGCAGTTTTCCAACAGGGAGCTGTTCCACCACAAACCTAAAAAATATCCCTCTGTCAGGAAATATTTGTATTCTTCTATATTAAAACAAACAACATAACCAACAAAATTGCATAGCACAGGTTGTTTCTGACATTTCACTTTAATCCATAACTGATGTTGAATAATTTTGTGGAGACTTAATGCAAGTCCTTCCCCTTGGGCTTCAAACCTTCAACCACTTGCAGGCCAGCTCCCTCAAGATAACACCAGGGTTGGGATAAGCAAAAAGTGTACCATTAAAATATGTGCTACAGTTTCTTATACGGATTGTGTCATCCACATAGATTGTACATGAACACATGTACTTACTATGCTGCTGTTTTCTGTAATTTCTTGCAGTGATGATGAAGAAAGAACTGGATGGGTGAGTTCTATGGAGCAAAAAGCAGCCCTCATAGATAACATGGGATATTCATTTATACAATTTCAGACTAACCAATTGTTTTCCAGACTGATATTCTTGTTCCTTCAGAAGGCATTGCTTATTGTACAGAAGTACAAGGAGAACAAATTATGATGATGCCTACAGCAAATGACTTGCTCTGTATTGCTGTCCACATGCCACTGACTCAGAGGATCTCCCAGGGCTGACTAGAATGAAATAATCTGGCTCAGATAGGATACATTCAATGTGCTCAAAAAGGATATATCACTTTTCAGGCCAGAAAGTCTGTGAACTTCAACTTTTGTTTCACAGCAGTTGACTATAGGATGATATACTGCTGCAACTCCTTTTTGCAGACTTTGCACTGCAGTGATACCTGTTTTGTTTTAGATATCATAGTTTTGCACAGTAAGCATTATACATACTTCAAAAATAGTTTTATGAGCACTGATGATAAAGAAGGCTTATTCCTACTGCATTGTGTTTTGTAGTTAATGTCAACCTTTGCTCATGGTCACAGCATTTATGAGGACTGTTCCCACGTGTGTTATCTGCTGTTAATAAATGCAGTGGCATTTTCCTCAGCTGTGTCACTTAGACTGACAAGAGGTAATATATTTTCACTTTATCAACACTTACAGAAATTTGATGATCTTTGCTGCTATACAGAATCCACACTGAGTAAATCAAAGTGCGGAAGGTATAGATCAGCAAGACCTAACATACAAACATACACAGAACATCACAGTTATCTTGCTTGTTTCTTTACTGCATCAGCCAAGAGGAACCACTCGCTCAGCAGTTCCCACAGTGCTGGTGAGACCTGTTTCTTGTCTTAATGGCACCTACTGTACCATGGTACCTTCGAGGTACTGCTCCACTCTTTTTTCCTTTTTACTAAGTTTGCTTGCATATAGAGTATTCTGTTAATGCTTTTGTGTTGTTTACAGGCTTACATATCTGACAGTAATTAGTATGAACAGGATTGTAAACTCAATTTTTTGTTGATACTCCTCCACCCTGATGCGATATTTAATATCTGGGCCTCTACTCAGAAGAGATTTTCAATGTAGTTAACTATATGATCAGTTTGTGTCAGATTTCAGTAAGTTAGAACTACTAATATAATTTTCAGTCCTGATTAGAGAGCTGATTTCTTGCTTGACTTACATCTTTTTAAGTCTCTTTTGATATCAAAGTCTGTAATTCCCTTTCTACCACATATATTGTTCTGAATATGTTAGTTTGGGAAAATTCTTCCGTCTTTTATTACTTCAACGTAATAACAGTAATTATTGCTTTTCACAAGGAGATACTGTAAGGTCTTTGCTTGGATACAAATAATGCCTTCAATTAGTTCAACTTCCTCTAAAAACACTTCTGCTAAGATAATAATTTGCAATGCAAATCTAAAATACCATTTCAAAGGCAATGACTGATTAAAATCTTATGCATAAAATCATCATAAGATTAATCCAACCTTTTTAGTAGCAATCAAGCTTATTCAAAACTTCATATAAAATATTTCCAAAACAAACTAGTCTAATACTTCAGAAGATATTTAGGATAAATGTAGTTTATAGCAGATTTCATCCCACTGAAAATACATTTTATACAGAAACTAACTAAGTTAAATGTAATTCTACTAGTCTAGAGGCATAACACAAGCCAGTATGAATACAATGTAATAGCCAAACAGATATTCACCTTTACTGGACATGTATGTATTCCAATATAGTTAGTAGTTTGTGGCAAAATGAGCTAGGGCAGTCCCAAAACTTATTTAAGTGAGATTCATTCTATCATTTATATCATTCAGTCATAAGACTTATTAGATTAGTGGTATTCTTATCACTGCTAATGTGATAATACCAGTGAATATGAATATCATTAAAAAAACTATTAATAGGATATGTTTTTTTTTCTGTTTTGTTGCTATATCACTTATATTTTAGGTCATTGTCAATCACATCTGTGAACACAGAATGAAAAACGCTGTATGCCCTGTAAGCAGCTGCGGCGTGTACGTATCCCTGTAAAGTCCAATTCGTGTTCCACATGAGAAAAAACAGATATGGTTCTTCAATCATAAGAAGAAGGATTCTTTACACAAATCTAGATCCCATTAGTCAGGTCACTTTCAAACTAAATTCCTAAATTCATTTCCAGTTGATTATACACTAATTGGCATGCTTGACTTTGCCTGACAATTGATTCTCTAAATGGAAAGGCCACCAGCAAAAGTAATCCAGAATACTACATGCTCCCTAAAACAGTCTTCTACTGAAAGTGGTCTGAGACAAGCCAATTGTTACACTGGCGTTCTCTCATAAATAAATGCATTTCCTACACTACTTTGCTTCCTCCTCCTCACAAGATATCATCAAGTTTAAATACAAGATATTATCCAATTAAAATGTGAAATGAGGCAGTGATAGCTTCTTTAACCTGTAAGATGATTTTAATATACAAGAAAATTAAGGAGGTTTTTGCCTTTTTTATATCTATGAAAAGACACATGCCAAAAGAAATCCCAAGATGTTTTTGATGACAGATTCTCCCAATTCAAGTAGCTTGTTAAAAATCTGGCAATGTATCTACTGTCATACATTATGCAGTATAAGTCACCATTTACACAACTAATGAGGTGCTGCCTCCTTGCCAAAAGAAGGGCTTTTCTATTCTTTGATGAAGTTACAGAAAGAAGAAGAAATTTCCAAGCTTCACAAACTGAGCCCTGAGCTTCTGGGGACTTCCATCGAAATTAAGAGGAGTTTGAGTGAATGCAATTATGACTATCAGATCAAGGCCCTAAAGCACTTTTGAACTCTCTATTCTGTCTCAATTATCTATCTATCTATCTATCCCTTTTCTTTCCTAAATTGAGATTGGGAATGAAGCGCGCCACATGCTCCTTTTCACTTTCAGCATTGCGACTGCTTTCCATGAGGTAAGTGGAGAAACCTCTTCTTGCTTTCTTAGAATAGAATAATAGATCTATGGCCACAGTTATGGGAAATTTGAAAGAAAAAGTATTAAAAATATTATAAAAAAAAAAAACAGTTTTAAGAGATTCATGGAACATAAATAATAAACTACAGATGGGAAAAATAATTTCCCTTCTACAGTTTCCATAGTAGAGCAAATAATAAAGTAGATCAGATTTTCTAAAGTAGGTATCAAAAAAAAAAAAAAGTGTTCCAGATTATATTGTTTGTCAAAGCCATAACTCTCATAACTGATCTGAAATCTCAAAACCCTTCCTTTGCTTCATACTGTATTTAAAAACAAGAAGCCACAACAATATTTCTCATTTGCTGACAAACACTAATGCAAGCATTTTGAACCAACTATAGCAGCAAGCAATTTAGGTGTAAAATTGGCTTCTGCAAAGAGCATCTGTACCATAATGAATACTTCGGTTAGTGTTACGAGTGACCTAAGTATCTAGAAAAGTCTGTCTTGTTTTCTGCGTCACTGTTGTCTATGGTTAAGATATCTCCCTGTCACATCAATATGTATGCTTTCTCAATATGAGCTACATGGTGCTTTATAATTGAAGGAAGAGAGAAAAAAAGGAAAAACACAAATGTTAATCTTTTTTGGCAGTTAGCTCATCATTTAGAGTTTTAGTTGAGTTTGGACCTTAGTCTTTTGTCCAGAAAGCTCTATACAAAGTATAGTTTTTCTTTTGATATTCAGATTTGGGAAAATCAAAAGCTTTTCATGTAAGCATAAATACTATTTAAAATATATTATACAAAGTAAGGATCATTTGAGCTAATGAATAGGAATCTGATTGACCTTTAATTGCTTTGATAACTAGTTAATGAAAAGTAAAACCAAAGAGAACAAAGATTACTGGGATTTCATTAAAGATACTGACAAAAAGGAATCTATGTCTGGTGACCTGCTGTGTTCAATATACCTCCTAGGAAGCTGAACACAGGGACACAAAGGGCTTAAATTTGTTCCTCCTCTGCCTTCCACCTGCAGATCACATAGTTTTGAGTTTACACATAATTTTTCCAGGGCATACAGTCATTTCAGAAAGTTTGTATAACTTTTACAGTTTTGACTTTCAAGCTGAGAAAGACAGACCATATTTGTGTGCAACAAAAAGGGCATATACCTTCATTATCATCACAGAACCATTAAGAAAACCTTTTCACTCCAGAGAGATACAAAAGCATCAGTAACAGCGCATTCTGATCTGTATTTTTGAGACTGGAATTTCAGGATTTGGAGGACATAGCTCAGAAAAGAATTTCCCTTCTCATTCCTATCTGTTGAGTCTCCCCACAGAAATTAAATCAATATCTTACATGCAATAGTAGTTCTCACAGTAATTAACATATCTTTGGCACTAGCTAGCAATCAGGAGCTCAGGTCAATACTGTGTGATAAGCCAGTTCTCCACATATGTGCCAAAAGAGAGGAATAGCTCATGCAACAAATATGAAATAGACTTGTCTGCAAAGGAGGAATATCCTAACAGTGGCTAGAATACTCTGCTATTATGCCTTTCATGGATGGAGTTTGTCCCAGAGTCTGAGTTCAAAATAATAATGGCATTGTATTAATTCTGGATGTAAAATAAAAGCAGGAGCCAGTGCATCTAACAAAAAAGGAGGAACCAACAAATCATTGGAAATAATTTAATTCAATTAAGATATTGAGCTGTCCTGTATTTGCAAGAGAGCTTAATCTGCTTCCAGAGAAAAAGTGAAAAAAACAGTCAAAAGAAAGAAAAAAAAAAGAAGTAAAATTAACAGTTAGATATACACATAGACTACTGGTGAGACAGTCCTTCCTATTTAAAAATAAACAAAATTAACAAATGGGTGGTTTAGGAGCAAACACAGTTGATAGAAAATCTAACACAGGTGAATGTTGAACGGTTGTTGCACAATACGCACTGAAATTTTACTGCCCAATTACCTCTACAGGGCGCCTATTATTTAACTGCAGCAAAGTGCCAAATACAGTATTTCAACAAAATACATTTGAGAATAGAAAGGAAAAAAAATTTTCAAAGTGAGTCTCAACAGCTTGTCACCGTTACTGAAGGCAATATCAAACTAAGGCCCTAAGTGTCTGAGACTGTTAAATGCCGTACTCTTAAGAATTCGCCTGTTCCGTGATAAAGAACTACATTTCAATCATGAATAGAGTCATCAGAATGTATAATTTCTTAAATTTATACAGCAATTTGAACTCTCGTAAGAGGCAGAAGGGTTTTAACTATTAGATAATCAACTTAATACTACAGAAGGCACAAACATGATATCAGTGATCAAAGGGAAGTGTAACTGCAAGTACAACATCTTGCATATGAATAATTTAAAAATATTGTTCTTGTATGTGCAGCTGAGAACTCAGGTAATGTATTCCATCACCAGTTCCAATACATACTTGAACAGCTCTTTTGAAAATATGTATTAATTTGCCTATGCTGCTGTGCATTGATGAAAGCTTTTAAAAGCACAGCTGGGAAGTCTAGTCGTTAGTACGACAAATCAGTGTCAAAACAAAATCCCATCTCACTGGTTTTGTAGCCTTTCTGAGATAGGCAAATGGGCAAACGGTGGTATGGTGAAACACAGTACTTACAACGCTGTAGTAATGAACACTAGAAGAGGAAAGATTAGTTTGTCGCCCTCATGAAGTGTTTTATGAATTCATGGCATCTATTCGGCTAAAGGATTTAGACATCGCTTTGTTCAGTCAAGACCCATGTCTAATGTGCACATGTAGTCAGAAGAAAGTTAAGGAGGAAAAATTAACCTCCTCTCTGTCACTCAGAATTTCTGAGATGTACCTAGAAATCCTCTGACAATAAATCCCAACCAAACATGACTCAATTATCCATAGGTCTGATCCCATGTAAAAAGTGTATATTCTTACAATTCCATACTGTAATACTTTTCTATTTGGCACAGCTGAATTTGACCCAAAACTTAGGGTTCAACTACTGAAACATAATTTTTAAAATTCTTTAATCTGGCATGAATTGTTTCATAAACACATTCAGATTTTTAGAGAGTTATAAATTAGTAGCTAGATATTGGTTTTAATCTATCTTTGGCTTCGAGAATTTGTATCAATAGCAAGAATATTATATTGGATTCTCATTTCAGCATAGATCTGACTAATTACAATTAGATAGCATTTCTATTAGTGACATTTTTCAGCCCTTTGCAGTGAAAACAAATACTATGCCAAATATCAGACAAGGGATATAGCAATATAGGATGAGAGCTCTTCTGGATAAGTTCAGGCATATCTTTTGTTGCACCTAGAACTAGGATATTGTTTATCCTAAGAATTTAAGTTTCCAGTATAGTCAGTGAAGAGTAGCAGGAGCCTCTGAAGATTTCCAGAGGAGGATTTTGTTGGCCAAATTTAAATGGAGAGATATAGTGGAATTTTCTACTATGGCAGGATATTCTAAAATTAGGAAAACTTTATTTCACTTATAAAAACCAGTTCCAAGAAATTTCTATTATTTTCAAAAGCATTCTTGGGGTTGTCTTTTGAAATACGTTGAAAGAATCAAGTTCCACATCTCCTGTAATCACAGTACCGAAACATCATATTTACTTCATAACCTTAGTATTTGTACTTGCAGGAATGACTAAATGAATCATACTTTTAAATTATTGGGGAAGAAGGAAAAATAATTACCATTATTACTTTTGCCATATGCAACTGACTTTGCTTGTCATGATTGCCTATTAAACAAGAGTGACAGTTTCAGATTAGAGTACATATGAGAATATGCACTGAAACCATTATTTGCCTACCGTGAAGAAAAATGAATGAGGAAGAGCCCATTTAAAAAGCTCTCCAAAACACTAGTCTGTACAAATAAGGATTTTTTTAAAAAAAAGAAGGTGACTTTGTCAAGCCATTTTCACCACTGACTGTCATTCAGCAAAGTTCATGTTAGTTCCTCTAATTGCACTCTGTTACGAGAAATATGAACCCATGGAGTCAAGAGCACAGATTATAGCAGTCAGGGTCCAACAGAATCAGAAAGTTATATTGATTTTTGGTAAATCTGCTACTTACAGAAAAGAAGGATTACTGTGAGCCTCTCAAAAAGGAGAAGTGTCATATGGGCCATTGAGGCATATAGTAAAAAAGTCTTTGTTGAAAAGTCCATTAACTCTCTTGTGCTAGCTTAACCCTAGCACAATAGCCCAGAAACCATAGCCTACTGGGAAGAGACACTTTAGATTATGCAACAAGTTTTATTGCAATGGTTTAAGTTTTTATAGACTAGAAAATAACAAATTAAGAATATGTTTAAACATCATATGTTTAAATATTTTAGAGCAGATTCCTTGCTAGAGATCTGTATGCACCTGTATATATACCTAGTGAGAAAAGAAGAAATATTCAGAGGCCTGTTCTTTTCTGGAGGCAGAATAGTCTTTAATCCATTCACTCATGTGCATATTAAAGATAACCAAAAATGTATTTTTAATGCATCTGTCTGTCTTTTGCTACTTGATGATATTTAGTCATGTGTACAATAAATATGTGCAGTCTGATTTTCTGATTGCTCACAAGGGTTAAGTGGTCCCTCCCTTTTATCTCAGCGGATTCATTTCCTTACCCTCCTGCCTGGATTCTTGAAAGTAAAAAGCATAATTTATTGCAGTTGGCAAGAAAAGTGATAATAGATATCTGCTTTCATTGAGGACAAAGGAAAAGGAGAGTTTTAGAGAACAAAGATTTCTAACACACTTTCTACTCTGGACATAGTAGAGATAAATATTGTTTCTGTTCTGGAAGGGCAAAAGTTAATCAGGATATATCTCTATCTGACATCAGTTCTGTAGTCTCAATGCCAGACTGGCCATCCGCATTGAAATAGTTCTATCATAGCTTGATCATCTTTTTTTATAATCATTGGAAAGAAATATTTAACCATAAAATTAAAATCTTTTTAAAAGCTCCCCAGATATTTGGATGTTTCTTTACAAGTTCCTTGCTGTCTGAACTATTTTCAAGATCTCTGAGTTGGAAAGAGTAATTTCAGAGAAATAAAAAACAAAAAGTTATTCTATGTATCTATACAGCTCGGATATGTGCAAAAGGATAAAGCTTCATTTTGAAGTAGAGACTTTAGTTTAGCTTATGGTTTGATGATCCTATGATCTGACATAACTCTTTGAAAAAGCAGAAGGTAGCAGTATGAGAAGATTCAGTATATTTGCTAAATATTTCTCTTTAGAAAATGATGCAGGGGTGAAATCCTTCAGTTCAGACACCTACCTGCAATCTACATTGTAGATGCCAGCATGTGGGCAATGCATCATCAGCTCCTTTTAGATTCTATATTGTGCCTAAAGAACTACTCTTCTCATCCTGAAGCAGACGCTTACATTTGGTCAAATGAACGGCTGTCTAGGCTCCATGGACTAGACTTACATATAAGGGAAGCTTAAATACCCACATGTAGGTGTCTGAATACAGAAATGAATCCCACCCCTACAGTAAACAAATATCACAAGCTCATCATTGATTACATTACATTTCAGTGCTTTTCACCATGTTGATTGTCAATAGTGCCAGAAGCGAAGATCCTGATTCTGCTGGAGGCTGTTTGTAAGTGGCACGCACCCTTGCGTCTGGAAGGCCTTAGTACAATGATGGGCTACACAAGCAAAAGAAAATCAGGCTGTACTTACCACTGATTCACAGACCTCTGGTGTGGCAGAGAAGGAAGGGCTATATCCTACGATGGCATAACGATAGAGAGAGCAATGCTGCTTCAGTATTCTATGTCTTCAAATGTTTAAAGGCTGATGTGAAAAGTCACATAAACCTGAATTATCACTCTCTTCCCTTCTCCTAGCACACAGCAAATGGCAGCATTACGTGCTCCATATGAATCACAACTAAATAACATAAATTAACTTGTTTTGCAAGCAAGCTTACAGGAATTACATATACATGGAGTTTACGGACAAATAATACAAATCATCTGTCATATGAGAAAAGAATGAAAGAATTGGGACTGTTCAGCCTGGAGAAGAGAAGACTGAGGGGGGTTTATACACATTATCAATGTGTATAAATATCTGAAAGAAAGGTGTAAAGAGGATGGGGCCAGAGTCTTCTCAGCAGTGCCCAGTGACAGGACAAAAGGCACCGGGCACAGAATTTGCACAGGAAATTCTGCTGGAATATACGGAAAAACTGTGAGGATGGTCGAGCACTGGAAAAGGCTGCACAGAAAGGTTGTGGAGTCTCCAGCTTTGGAGATATTCAAAAGCCATCTGGACATGGGCAAGGTGGATATACCCAGCCTGGGCAACCTGCTGTACATGACCTTGCTTGAGTAGGGCGGTTGGATTAGACCCAAAGGACTCCAAAGGTCCTTCCAACCTCAACCATTCTGTGATCCTTTGATTCTGTAAAATAAATGGTTGCTTACAGAGATGGAAAGTTACATATCACTGCTAATTTGTGTTACCTTAAAGCTTGATTAAAGCATACAAACCTCCATAGATTTCATGAATGATTAGTTCTGAAAATCAGAGCAAATATAATTTTTCTACCAAATAGGCTCTTGCAGTGCATTAATACTGCTTGGCTAGCATGTTGAACTTCAATTTGTAGAGACCTGTAAGGTCTCCACAGTACACTAAACTTTTCTTTATTTAATCTCTTAGGCTGGTGCATAGTTTGCTGAACATGTGATTCATCCTTTTCATATCACAAAGGACAAAAAGGTGATCTTTTGAACTTGAATCTCCAATTTACCCTCCACAACCTCCTTCTCCAAGCAGTAAATGATAGAGAAAAAAAGCTTTTCTGCAGTTTCATCAGCCTTTTTATCTGATAAAAAACATTTATATATTGAGTCTCTAAGGTATTTGATGTTCCCTTTATTCCCTAACCCTATTTCAATACTCAGATCTGAAAGAAAGGAAACTATCCCATAGAAAGATATTATATTTGCAGGTTAGTAAGACTTGCAGTATGTAAATTTTAAGTCCTTATGACCAAGATTTGTTCTAGTCTTTTGGGATGAGGTGAATAAGCTCTCAAAATGAAATACCTTATAATGGAATTGTTCTGTTGCATCCTTTTTGATCCTCATCTGAAGAGGAAACAACACAACTCCTAGTCTCGAGGGGAAAACAACACAATAAACTATAAAATGCAGTTTTAATATCAAAGGATGGCATTCCTGGCAGATGAAAGACCTGGAAGATTAGCCAGAAGGATTTACATTCTTTTTTTTCCCTTTGGAGGATAATTTGTAGTTCTTAATTAAGCCCTAGCATCCCTATGGAAGCAAAACTATGCTCACTCTCATATCATTTTAAGAAAGTAGAGACAAAAGCAGCGTGGTTGGAAGGCTGAAAAAGATGTTTGTTTCTAACTGGAAGAAAAAAAGATTCCTTTTCAGATCGAATCTGTATGCCACTTCTCCTAGAAGACACCCTGACCAAAGCAAAATATTTTTTCTCTGTCTTGTCTACTTCATTCTTTCATCTGTTGTCAGAGAAAACTTATTTTTCAAAAACAGAGAAAGAAGAACCAACAGAGTTCATCATATTAGAATGGCTTTCTTATTTCAACTCCAGAAGCTACTTGGGGAAGGGAGTTCAAAAGGTGCCAAGAAGATGGAAAAACAAAATTAAAGTCAGTTCTTAAATAGAACTAAATGAACCAGTCCAGGAATAACCCTCTAATATCCCTAACTCTCAAGCCTGAGGAATGCTGTAGAGAGGAGAAAGTTGCCAAGCTTGTTGCCATTTCTAAATAGCCTTTCCTTTTAACAATGCCGAATACAAGATATGGAACCAGAGGGATTACTGCCAAGGAGACCAAAGCCATTAGAGCATTTCTTTTATACTTAAGGCAGCTGAGTCTTCAGATCAAAGTAGAAACCTGTATTTTCTGACTGAAATATGGACTCATCAGCAAAACTCCTGTTGATTTCAATAGGGTCAAATTTTTATCCTGTAGTTCTGGCAATCTACATGTATCAATATACACTTTAACCATATAACAAAAGACAGCTGTAATACCTCTTAGATATATTACAATACTACAGTTACATAGAAACATATTGGAACTGGATGGCTTGTAAGTCTTAAATTCAGTACATCACACACAAGTACAGTAGGTCATGTACACCAACTTCTACAGCAAGCCTGCTGCTCTTGTTCAGACTTCCTAGTATTCCTGCTTGTCCTACAACAAACCGTTACAGCAAGTCTTGTTTAGAAAGACGTCAGATTTAGAAAAAAGGCATGGGGGAAAATTATTTGTTTTCAAACACCCACACCCTGCTAACACTCCTAAATTATACTGATTGCACTTCCATTTATTGCAATGACAAGCTGTACTCATAGGTACAGATGACTCAGTTGCCAGAGACTTACTTTCAACATTTAGCTACCATACACAAACCTTTTAACTATATAATTGTTAATAATTGGAGCTGAAATATTTTATGCAGAAAATAATAGTTTTTTTGGTGTGAGTGTGCATTGAACAATAATTCGAATTAACAGTTAACTTTCACTACCATATTAGGTTTTAGTGCTTAACTATAATAAATAGTACATATCCATAGGTAAAAGCAGCTTACCTGAATAATATGTTTCAGCTTGTCAATAATTTGACTTATTGCAGGATCTGTTCCTTTTACTTTTACTTCTGGATTCCCGGACTGAGCTTTGATTCCACTGCCAACCACACGATGAGTGTAGCTAGTTTAACACAAAAACACACACAAAAAATGATTAATTAAACTATTCTACTCTAAAAGAATCATCTTCTAGTCTAAATTATTTCAACCCTCATGGCACAAACGTTCCATTTTAATGAGATACATTCTTTTTATGCACATATTTTTAATAGAAAAGAAATATAGCACAGTATAATTAGTACACTCCATAACATAGTATTATTTATTATAGCTTTAATTTTACTACAAATTTTAACAAGAAAGTAGTTATATAAATTTTGAAGAGGTAAACATTTAGGAGTAAATGTGTTATACTTTTTGTGTGAAGGCCGTCTTTGTTAAATACAAACTGCACAGTGGTTGACTAAATGCATGACATTTTAGATTTCCATAAACTACAGATTCTACATACACTGTATATTCAGCTTACTAGATGTTTTTATGTGCACAGGCAACATGGCATGTTCAAATTCTGCAGAAACTGAGTTTTAGGAAAAATTTTGCTGGTCTTCTTAGCACCCAGAGAACCTTCTGTGCATGAAACAACCAGAGAAAAATTGGTGTTATTTGCTGCCTGAGTTTGCAGATAGCTGGAAAAAAAAATGTTTCTGAGGGGCAAGGACACCTCTTCCTTAGGCCTTAGGTCATATATCGACTGCTAAAGAGGATACTTTACAACATTGCTTATTTTATCACTGATTCTTCTGGCAAGTGAAATTGGGAAAAGGGGGAGGAGTCAATCAGCTGAATTACAGCTGGTGAAAATTAGCATAGAAAAAGGACTATAGAGAGAAAATCAGAAAAAAATATACAATGATAGAAAAGAAGAAAAGAAAGGACAGAAGAAAAGAAAAAGGGGAGAAATATCACTAGAAAAGAATGAACATGTTTTCCCCACTTTATAGTACTTAAGAGTACTAAACAATGAATGATGTTCATTAAACTGATATGGCCACATAGCAACAATATATTATCTTTGATATCTGCTTAAATATCAACTTGACTTAAGTAATATTCAGGGTAGTCCTAAGGATGCATACAATGACCCAGATGCCATTCCTAAACTGGCTCTGGTCATCCTCACAGAAAGATATTAACCCCTTTGTACAAAATGACCCTGTCTTCTTTAGGTGTCAGAAATTACAATTTGCATTATATACATGTGACAAAAATTGTTAGCTTCTTTACGCATTATAATGAGATATTTCATTCTGACTATAAGTTCTGCAACATGCTTGAAAAGCCAAATTCTGAGGCCCAGCAGGGCTTTTGCTGATTTTAAATAGATAAAAATCCAGCAGTCTTTCTTTGCTTAGGTCTTTTAAACATTCAGTTTTGCACAGAAAGTACTAAAATTTGAGACCCTCTACATACAGCTTTACACACACTATTTAGGGCAAGTGTACTCTCTATTTCTTCAGCATTCAGTCAAGTTCAAAGGAAGTAAACATAATATCAAATTTAAATTCAGTTATGCATCAAGATATTGCAGCAATGATCACCTAGGAATAGTCACAAGTCAAAGTTTAAAGGCCCAAGCTTTATTCATTCTTCATTAGAGAAAATACATTATCAGCTGTATTCAATATTCAGGACACACTATATCAGCTAAAGGTAAATACTAAAAATAATAAGCCTATTACTAAGGCTATTACTGAGGCCATTACTGATTCACTAGTCATCCTATTACTTGAAATAGATGTTAATGCTGCACAATCAGGAAAGCAAGGCTTAATGTAGTTAATGTAGTTCATTAGAATGTGGCAGTTGAAATGATTTTAAAAAGAATCTTCATAGCAGTATTGGATATACTGAATATATGAATGCTTGATGTACTCCACAGAGTGGTTTATAGCGGACGCCTTTTTTAGCCCATGTTAGTGATGGAATAAAACTTTTTATTGGGATGTGTACAGAATCTGCAGCCTATCTGCTAGACATGAGAGAACATTTAACAAAGCTATTTCTGTAGCATCCACAAATCTTTTGGGAGCTTCTTAAAAGAAAAATAAATAAATAAATAATAAAAGCCACATACTAATTTCCCTAGCTCTTATCCTCAGAAATCCATCTTTCATAGTCATTTATCTAAATCAAAATAGATAATTTGATATAGAATTCCTTATTTCCTTCCCCTTTTCAGCTGAAGTATACGGCACTATAAAGACAACCGGTATGGCAATTTCTCTGCATACTACAACAATATATAAAAAAAAAAATCTTAAAAGTTTGTGGGTGTTCATCGTTCACTTCTCTCGCTTTTTATTTCGTAGGATATAAAACCTATATTCTCACTTTCTGTCACTCAGAACTCCTGGATTAATACCTTTTCTCAAATGCTACAAAACCAACTATTACTTGCCAATGATCTTTAGAACTGTTTGGAAAAGAATACCATTTTCTTTCTGTAATTCAGTTGACCACATCCATTTCTCTAACCATGCTGGAAGAAATAAACCATACAGAAGTAAACTATATAAAATTTGAGATTTGACTAGGCTACAATTTAATTAATTTATCTCATTGGAGATGACCAGCTCATTCAAGGCTGGTCATCATTCCTTCCTCAGTTATTTCCACGTGGTAAGCGCAAATAAAGAAACTTTTGGATTCAGGATTGGTACAGTCATTACTGGTTTCCAAGGCCTCTGGTTTATTCTGAAGTCTACTAGATATTCCAACATGTTTCCAAGCCTACAGGGGTTATTATATCTTTCTCCAGCCTAAACAAAGTTCTCCTGCTTTTCAGGAATTGGATTATTTAAGATTTACAAGAATTTTACTCCTTCGAGACTTTTTAATTTTGTGTCAGGGAGAATCTGACCTTGGAATTAATTCTCTAGGATCTGGATGCCAATTTTCTCTCAGGAGCATCTCTTATAAAGCATCACATATGGAAAGTAAAAGGGTAAATGACAAATAAAACCTAATACTCATTTGCATGGAAAAGGAAAAGGAATGTAATACAATTTGGCGTTTGAAAGCAAAAATCCTTCTCCTCAAATTTTGTAATATTGATTTTGTGTATCAGTTCACAGCATAAATTTTGAACAACTCTTTTCATGTGATGCTGCATGGCTAAATGATACAGGTTGCAGTACAGAACCCTCAAGTGTTAATACATCCCACATACTGCAGTAAATGAACCCACTTGACGGCATTTTTTCCTGGCATTAGAAATCCTAACTCATATTAAATTTTCGTTCAATGAAAAGTGTTTTGGCTTTGAGCAATTTACATTAAAAACTATCATTTAATTTTGAGGTTTTTGTAATTACAGGAACTGACAAGGCACTAGTCAGGTCGAAAACACTTGTTTCTTCAGGTGTAAAATAAGGCATTCACAAAGCCTTATGAAACATAGTGTTATTGATTCTTACCATAAAAATAAGTTTATGAAAGTCAACTCTTCCTGCTTAATCTGCTCTTCTGATGATTGAAATATGGCATTTTTCTGCACACAAAAATTCTAACTTTATATTTATGTTGTTCTTTTATTTTCCAAATTTCATTATGTTTAATTAAGAAATGTCTACAAATATAACATCTTCAGACTTTCTAATGTGGACTAAATGATCTGTCAGAATTAAATGAGCTATTGGGAATCTACATATGATACATAAAACTTCATCCCTGTTGACTTTCATTTACATGCAAAATATGTTTCTCTTAAGATGGGGGAAAATGTAAAAATTTCAGACTCTTGGTTTGAGAGACTTCATTCATTATAAAGTTTTAATAGAGCATTAATCACTTTCTGCTTCTTTTACTCCTAATGTACAACCAATGGAAAAAAAAGATTTTAAGGATCCCCACAGAGGTAGCCTGACTTGAGCAAGTGTTGCTCCGATTTGAATCCCAAAGAAAAAAAAATGACAAATTTCTTGTTAGAGAAGTAATAGACCCGCCATCTGTGCTCATTTCTTCTGTGCAAGCATAGTAATGTATCACATCTCTTTAATAGGCAGTCTTAGTCCCCAAGTACTATTCATTTTCATCAACACTGGAAAAAAGGCAAGCAGTGATATATTTGTACTCTAGAAACATGTTTTAAATGATGATTAACAAGTTTCCTATTCTCTGAGTTCAATATATGAATATTCATATAAATTTCTTATTATTCTCTATTGTATCTATGAACATAGTTGTTATTTTCATTCGATTGCATTAATATCTCTGTTAAAAGAAAAGGTCATGTTCTATGGCTATTGCTGATTTCTTGGTTCATGCAATTTGAAAAGCTATTAGAAGTAATAAATATATGAATCAGCCATTTTTTGATATAGCGCTTAAGGCAGAGCTGTGTCTGTATACTACTTCAACATTAATAATCTATATTATATTGTGAAGACAGCAAAATACTGATCAATCACATTTCCTGTCAACACCTGAGCATGATTTTTTACTCCTTTATACTAGATTCATGGAGTTATATCAATGTAGAATGGATACAGTGGGTATACAGTAGAGTATAAAATCAGTGCTAAACATGGGTCTGACCCGCAAAGTTTTGATCCAGATCCACCTTCCCCAGTGGTGGCAGTGTTTTGCTTCAGATCTGTCACTGTTTAAATTTGGGGCTACAGATCTCCACATTACTTTAGTATTACTTCAGTAGCAAATAAATTTCAAGTAAAGCCAAATTTATTTAGGGCAACCTTTTGATAGGTAGAGCTGATAAAGGACTCTTTTAAGAAGCCAATTCCGTAACTATGAAAGGAAGGAACATAGGAATTAGGGAAATCAGGACAGATTTTCCACCTTTCAAATGGAAATTTCTGAAATTTAATTTATGAAAGTGTACAGATGTGCATTAGAACAAGAGCTCAAGCAGAAATAGAAATACATTAAACTTCTGTGCTTCACCCATACTAATATTTAGAAACAGTATAATCATTTCAGCTGAATCTCATTATACTAAGAGTTTAGCCCAGAAAACCAAATAAACAAACAACAAAAAATATTTCAAAATAAGTACTCCCAAGAGTGGAAGAGTCTGCATGGCACCAGGGCTTGCCAGAGACAAATGTGTATTAGTAATGTTTATAGCTTTCTGATGTAGGAAAGGGGAATTAAGTGTGTCTGGTGGAAAGAATTGAACAATGTTTGCCTGGAGACTAGTGATGGTGCTATCCTGAAAACAACATGAAAAAGTAAACAAACCAGTCTGGAGATCTTAACATAAAGAACAAATCCAGAGGAGTAGAAGAAAAGAGTGCTGTTTAGATGACATCATCTAAAGTATTATTTGATTAGGCAACCTATGTAATGCTCAGACCAGAAAACTGGCAGTATAAACCTGGAGTGGTAAGGCAAACTTGGTGGTGGGGAAGTGAGTGAGATATGTATGAGATATCCACATGGTGGGAGGGGTTCCTCCAAAGACCTGGATGAACAGCCACCAGAAGCTTTAAATCCGGTGTGGCAGCACTGGGGCTTCGCGGAAGGAGGCGCTGGAGTCTTTGCCTTGTTGCTGGACCTGTGACAAAGCTACACGGTGGACCCTGCCCTGGACCATGGTGAGCATGTCCTCATCCTTGCCAGCGGTCTGAGTGAACCACAGTTCCTCCCCAGCTGCCCATCAGGACGGGGGCACAGGAGCAAGGTTCCCCAGCACAGGCAGGTCAGGTGCGAGTGAGGTGTGTGTGTTGTAAACGTCATTTGCCATTGTTCTGATTTAGTGTTCTGCTCAGTACTATTGCTTTGATAGCTTTAGTTGTTATTACCTTATTAATCTTAGATAATAAAATAAGTATTTGAATTAAGCACAGGTTTATCTGTTTCCCTGCCATAATCACATTAAATGATAAACCATCACAGCCCCTCTCCAGAAAACTGTGGGGGCAGAAGGCATTGAAGGTAAGAGAGCTGCAAATGCTTGTGGTCCAGTGCCATGGCTGCACTGTGACAAACTGGTGGAGGATGTAGACAGCATGAGGCTGCCCTGCGAGGCCAAATATTTTAGGAAAAAAATAAAGACAAAGAATCATTTTGTTGCTGTTGAATATGCGTGTCTTTGAACATTTAATAGTAACAGACAATATTATCTATCGAAAAAGCCAGTGACTGACTATCTCAAAGACAGATTTCCAGCTTTAGAACTGCCCTTTCTTTACCCGTAGAAGGGGAGATACTCAAGCTATATTAAATCCAGACATAGAATCCTTCTTAAAACTTGCAAAGTATCAAGCACAAGAGCCTGGACTGCATACCTAGACCTTGCAAAGTCAAGAAACAGTCTGGCTGGCCCTAGAAGAAAAATCCTTCTAAATACTTGGACTTCCTGAGCAATCCTTCTACATAGAAAGAAGAAATACTTTAGAAAAGCAATCACAAAGGTGTACTTGTTGCCCAGGGAACTGCTTAGAGCTGGACCTGTTAGGAACGTGTGCTGACTGAGCTTTCTAAGTATTTGAGTGTCCGAGTTTGGAGAGTCAATAGTTTTGATAGTTGGTGAAAATGGGTACAAGACTGGCATGACCTAGACATGCAGTGCCGATAGCCCATTATTCACCATCAGTGGGGATATCTTGAACATCCAATCCCAGGTACTCCTTCTGGGATTCTGAACTCCTTTTCCTAAACTGTGTCCCCTTTTTTTTTTTTTTTTTTTTGGTTTGTTTAATTGATTTGTTGCTTGTTTCGTTTGATTACAACCTGAAGTTAAGCACTGAAGCAAAGAGCTGGGCTTTCTAACTTGGTTGCAGAGCCAGAGTAACACAGCTTCTTGGTCACAGCAGCACAGCATAGCCCAGCTGCTATGACATTTTACAAGTAAAATGAGGGCACACACCTTTTAGACTTATCTGAGTCTTAGGGACATTCAGAGAGTGCAATAATTCACTGGAGACTGAAAGCAGAGATATCAGTAAAGGGAGGGAGGATATGGTTAAGATGCACTGGTTTCTAAGAATCTGACATAAAGTAAATACATACTTCAGTGTCCTAAAAAAAAAAAAAAAAAAAAAAAAAGAAGAAAAAGAAAGAAAAAAAAAGAAAAAGAAGGAAAAGACCAAAGAAAACCTAGGAGGAAGGCCTCCAACTAGACTCCATGCCACTGATGACGACCCTCTGAGCTCTGCCTTTCAGCCAGCTCTCAATCCACCTCACTGTCCAGTTGTCTAACCCACACTTCCAGAGCTTCTCTAGGAGGATGTTATGGGAGACAGTGTCAAAAGCCTTGCTGAAGTCAAGGAACACAACGTCCACTGCTCTCCCCTCATCTACCCAGCCACTCATTCCATCATAGAAGGCTATCAGATCGGTTAAGCAGGATTTCCCCTTGGTGAATCCATGCTCGCTACTCCTGATCACCTTCTTCTCCTCCATATGTCTGGAGGTGACATCCAGAATGAGCTGTCCCATCACCTTTACCAGGGATGGAGGTGAGGCTGACTGGCCTACAGTTGCCTGGGTCTTCCTTCTTGCCCTTCTTGAAGACTGGAGTGACATTGGCTTTCTTCCAGTCCTCAGGCACCTCTCCAGTTCTCCAGGACCTTTCAAAGATGATGGAGAGCAGCCTGGCAAAAACATCCGCCAGCTCCCTCAGTACCTGTGGGTGCATCCCATCCGGGCCCATGGATTTGTGGATGTCTAGCCTGCCCAGAAGGTCTCTAATCCTTTCCTCCTCAACCAAAGGAAAGTCTTCCCTTCTCCAGAATTTCTCCCTCACGTCCAGGCTCTGGGATTCTTGGGGGCTGCCCTTAGCAGTGAAGACTGAGGCAAAGAAGGCATTCAGTAATTCTGCCTTCCCTGTACCCCTTGTCACCAGGGCTTCCGCCCCATTCAGTAGTGGGCCCACATTTTCCCTAGTCCTCCTCTTGCTGCTGATGTATTTGAAGAAGCCCTTCCTGTTGTCCTTGACATCCCTTCCCAGACTCAGTTCCAACTGGGCCTTAGCCTTCCTCGCAGCATCCCTACCTACTCTGACTGCATTCCTGTAATTCTCCTAAGTAGCCTGTTCCATCTTCCACAGTCTGTGTATTTTCTTCTTCTGTCTGAATTTGGCCAAGAGCTCCTTGCTCACCCATGCAGGTCTCCTGTCCCTCTTGCTGCATTTCTTACTCATAGGGATGCACCACTCTTGAGCTTGGAGGAAATGATGTTTGAATGGTCATGTTGATGGTCTGTAGGTTTGACAGAATTCAAACCTACAGGACAAACCTATAGGGCCTATCTAAAAAAAGAAAAATATTGTCTAGGCAGTTCCAAAAGTTGGGAACCACAGTCTTTGAAATTCAGGGGTGTCTCATTATGTTGACAAGGCTTTATAGAATCTGAATGAGGGTCTAGTACTCATGTTCTTTTTCTAATTGTTCTATTCTATGTCTTCCATGTTTACAGAATCATAGAAGGGTTGAGGTAGGTAGGGACCTCTGGGGACCATCTAGTCTAATGCCCCTGCTCAAGAAAGGTCACCTAGAACACATTGCACAGGATCACGTCCAGGTAGATTTTGAATATTTCCAGAGAAGGAGACTCCACAACCTTTCTGGGTAAGCTGAGCCAGTGCTCTGTCACTCTCACAGCAAAGGAGTTTTTTCTCAAATTCAGGTGGAACTTCTTGTGCTTCAGTTTGTGCCCATTGCTTGCATACCACTTGTCCTGTCGCTGGGCACCACAGAAAATAGTCTGGCCGTATCCTTTTGACACTCTCCCTTAAGGTATTTGTAGAAATTGATAAGATCCCTTCTCAGTCTTCTCTTCTCTAGGCTAAACAGGTCCAGCTCTCACAGCTGTTCCTCACAGGGCAGATGCTCCAGTGCCCTAATCATCTTCTTAGCCGTACACTGGACTCTCCCCAGTAGCTCCATCTCTCTCTTGTACAGGGAAGCCCAGAACTGGACCCAGTATTCCAGATGTGGCCTCCTCAGCACTGAGTGGGGGGGAGGGGAGGGGAGGGGATAACCTCTCTTGACCTTCTGGCTACGTTCTTCCTAATGCACACTAAGATACCCTTCTTGGCTACAAGGACACATTGCTGCCGTGTGGTCACCAGGACTCCCAGGCCCTTCTCCACAGAGCTGGTTGTACAAGTACAGTCCTGGTTGTACAAGAGTTCAGCTTCACCAAGAGGAAGACAGTGTGCCATCAATGATGTTTGCAGGGAACTGCATACCACCAAACTCCATGGTTTTCTATTTTATTTTTTAGTGAAAATAATTTCTTTTAATGAAAGTAACAAAGCTCAAAGCCAACAAAGACTTGAAATTTCTCTTAATTAGACTGTAGGAGAACTTGGGCTGTACCTATCTATCTTTCCAGAAAACTATGTTTCTGCATGTGCTCATACTCCTGGAATCTGCAGTCAAAAATGTAGTTATCAGTTAAGATAGTCAGTTCTTCCACTTACTGGCAGAAGTTCAGTTTAAGAACAGTTTATAATAATAAAATTCATTTTTATACATCTAAGCTTGAAACACTGTACAAAGAAGCAGATGAGAACTGCATTCTTCCTGATGATACTGAACAAAAAGAACTGAATGACAGACAGGGTAGCTCTGCCTTTAATGTTCTTAGGTTCCCTGAGTATGGTCAAAAGGACATCAAGCAAGTAAGTCCAGCAAAAGAAGACCTGAGGATTCAACTGAAGAATTCAAACTTGCTGCTTCCTCCACTGCGTGGAAGAAATGATGACTAGCTTCTTTTAGATATTTAGAACACATTCCAAGTGACTCCAAGTGAGACATTAAGGTAGCAAAAGGTGTGTTATCACTGCTAATCTCCAGCACAGTACCAAATATCTTGGCAGTCAAGCCTTTCCTGAGAAAAGTGGTGGTGTTCTGCACCTAAGAAATTTCAGCTGTTCCCCTCATCCTGATGTCTCTCTAGCAGTTGACACGTCTACCGCCACCTTCTTGGGCTTCGACAATGCTTGGCCTGGCTGACCTTATCAAAAGCTGCTCAGGTATAGCTATGTTAAGTTGCTCAGTGCTCCCTGTTATAGGATCAATGTTTCGAGACAACTGCTGTGGTTTTGAAGGGCTCAATCACTGGGTTACATTGCCCTACATCTGATATGTTCATGTGTAAGAAGTCACTGCTGTAGAAGATTCAGGTTGCTCATAGCTTCCATAACTGAACAGAGACACTGCTTGAGGAACAGGGGTTTTGAGGGTCATTTGGTGGCAGTAGGATTCTCACTTCCATTTTTAATATTTCATCTCAAAGTGAAATCTTAATTGATAGCATTACAGTCATCTCCATGACAACAAGCAGCCATCAAATATTAAATCCTTATCTGCTGACAATGGAGAAGTCTCTCCCTTGACTTTATTTTCTGCATTTGGAATTAATTAAATGTAAATGAAGCAATGCTTTTCATCAGCTGACCGTTTGGCACTACCTTTTATGAAAAATCAAGCAGGAGAAGAAATTGGGCAAGCACTGAAATCCTAGTGAAACTATTTGGAATTAGTTGTTTCTCTCTTGTGAATTCTTATGAAAATTCCAGTCAGAGAGAATATAATATGCAAGAGATCAAGCAATGCACTTTTAAAAATAATGTATTTACTATATTTGTCCTCATGGTAAAATATTGTATTGCTCTTATTTTGTCTCTTTTACTGGCACTCATACAGTGACCAAGATACAACTTTTGCAACATGCTCCTTCATGAATTGGATTTTTTTGTTTTTATATTCTAGTTTGGAAAACTAGGCGTTCATGTACAAGCATTGCTAAGGGACTCGTTTTGTTCAGCTTCTCAATTTGAGTTCTGAATTATTTCACAGCTTAGACTGCACTCACAAGATACAAGCAAATACCTGTTTGTATATAATTGCACTGTACTAAAGAATGGTATGATAGCAGTGTACCTACTTCATTTTACTTTATTTCAAAGTTGTTTGTTTTATAATTGCTGTTTTACACTTGCTGTTGCTAGTAACTTCATTACTGCTGGACACTTTAAAATTCCAAATAATTGTTAACAGAGAAACTAACAATTACCTGAATATTGTTACAAAGGAAATATGTGCAGTAACAAATGAGCAAGGGTGTTTAGAGGGGAAAATTTTAACTGACAAGCTGAACAAATCAAAGAGGTGTTGTGATCATCAAAAACACTTGGCACCTGGACAAAGTTGTTGGCTAGTTTTGTTTAGTGTATAGGCTAAGATCCATAGGAGTAGATACTATTACAAAGTAAACATCAGAAAAAAATCTAAATTTCAAAAATATTTTACACTTAGTTATCAGAGTAATTGTACTATTTCTAACGCATTTAGCACAGAAATAAACATTTCAAATACTTTTTCATTTTTAAAATAAAAAAAGGCTTTGCATTTTTGAATGAGCAATTCTTTTTAGATTTGAAATTTGTCAGATATTTAAAGAAAAGATTGCATACACCCCTTAAATTTATGGAAAATATTAAGATATTAAGTACAGAAAACAACTTACTAAAAATTATCTTGTTTTAATTTACACAAGAAATATTTTCTTCTAATCTTTTGGGCTAAAATGTATCTAATAAAAAGTATCTATGCATTTTTCTTTCAGTCACGATAACTGCCTTGTTAAAGGAAAGAATGCAGGTCAGCCTAAAAGCTTGTCTACACTTGAAAACTAAGTGTTGTGTGTTTGAAATACTCTTTTTCAAACAGGTATTTCAACTTGTTTATTTGATACTGGAATAAGGAAAACTTCACTAGTGTATATAATAAACTCTTGCAGATTCTTTCAGAATATATCTCTTAATGAATTTCCAAGTGTAATCTAGCCCAGTGTATCTCTTACTGAATTTCCAAGTGTAATCTATGCCTTAGTATTTCACATTGAATGAGAACAGTCACATCAATAATTTCCTTTCTGTTCTGATCCTAGAGCTGTTCTTCTAAAAGCTCAGAAAATAAATAAATAAATAAATAGCATACCGGATCTCAGTCACCAAAAACCTCAGAGATTTTTGGTGATTAGAAGCCAGTTCATCATAATTTGGATGCTTAGTTGCAGTCTCTGAAAATAAATTCCTAATAGTCAATAATAAGTGCTAACAGACATAAATAAATGTGCCTGAAGGCCTCGCTAGGCAGACTGGTCTCCACTTGGAGAATTCCAAAAGCATTAGTTTTTCTTCAGTCACTATGTATGGAACATGTTTAAAAGGCTTGCTTTAGTAGGCACCTGAAATTCAGTGCAAGATGTGTGCCTAAGTTAGATAAACTGCATCCTTCTCACAAAGACCTTGCAACTCCTGTTAAAGCAGAAACTACAAAAGCTAAATTTTCTTCATCAGGATAATATATTCCACACACTGAAAACTCATGTTTTGAGGCTCTCTTTTAGCACAATAAATAAATTCTGCTCACACTTTACATTGATGCAATATCACAGTTGTGACAGTTTTCAAATATACCAAATTTGACAGGATCTGCATAACTCATTAAGATACTCTATTTGAAACTAAGTTTATATAAAATGTTTTAAAAATAGAAACTTTTGCTGATGATTTTCCTTCCTCCTTTTCTTGGACATCATCTGAATAAAGCAGTCCACATTAATTCAAAGAATTCTTGAATAATTCTGCTAAAATACTTTGAAAGCTTAAATATATTTCATTATAGCTGCTGTTATTTTCAATTGTAAAAACAGTACCTGTTTAATGTTAGGATTATACAGGGATTTTTTTTATTATTACTGTTTCAAAATTGTTTCAAAAGTCCAGTAACTGGAAGGATTCTCACTGAAAAGATACCATGAAAAATAATCATCATGTCAATTAATGACTACAATAATTTATTAGTTATCTAGATCTACATTTCTCAGTATTATGTTCTTAAATTCTTTATATGTGATGCAAAAAGAACTCTGTAAGGAACAAGATAAAATGGCAAATATCAGCAATATTCTGCCAAACAAAGACATAAACTAAGAAAACAGAGTTTGTCAAGCACCCAAAATCACCTTAGGAAAATGGGAAACTGCCTCCCTCCAACGATCTCCCAGTTCTCCACAGAGGCAAGAGAAAAGGCATCCGAGAGGGAACTGCTATCAATCTGCAGTGCTCCTTAACAAATAAATGTGCTCTAGCAATTGCAAGCTCCACTGAAGAGAACAGAACTGAAGGTGAGCTCTGAGACAGATATTTCATTTAAACTAGGTGCCTTGGGTAAGTCACATGTTTAAAATTGAGAAAATAAATTCTTATTACATTAGAAAATAACTAAACCACAGACAAATACAAGT
Organism: Rhea pennata; assembly: GCF_028389875.1. NCBI lineage: Eukaryota > Metazoa > Chordata > Aves > Rheiformes > Rheidae > Rhea > Rhea pennata. The sequence continues at coordinate 163,323,742 of NC_084663.1, forward strand.
GCACTAAATCTAGATAACTAAGGACAACAACATTTCCTTCTTCTTGCAGTATTCTTGAAATCTTCTTACAGCCCTAATAATTCTACTGTACTTCTATTTAATGGAGCAATGAAAGGAGAGATATTAGTTATCATAAACAAGCACGTAAATGTTTATTGGGGATAGCTGGCAAAACAAAAGGAATTATCTTGGAAACAACACAAACAACTTGAAAATACAAAGCTGTCAAGCCTAATTAGTTTCAAACAGAGAAATCTGCTTCTTTTATTGGACACTAAAATATTTCTGCTTGAAATTGGCCGAAGTCTCTCTCTCTCTCTCTATCTCTCTGGAACTATTTAGGACACCAAACCTTGGAGGCAGTAGTCTTACATTTCACGTTTTCTCCAGCATGACACTTCAAGGTATAATCCAAGGTATCCTCTATAGACTTGGAATTTACTTGATAGTTTGGGGATTGGTACCTGACACAATGCTGACATGGTCAATACTCGTCTCGCAGCTGTGCGGGAACCACCGCACTGCAAATCACATGTCAAAGGTGCACTCTCACAATCCATTCTTTGTTATTGAGTGGTTTGTGTTTTCTGAGGTAATTTATGAAAATTAGCACAAAATGACAGGTAAGTTATGGTGAAGGACTATCAAGCAAATAATAAACTTGAATATCATTACCCACAAAAGAAAAGAAGTTCATTCTGCAAATAAAGGTCAAATGAAGGAATCGGCCTAAGTTGCTGTGTAATACAAGTATGAAATACAAATGCACTGACTGAGCCATTTCACAGACCTGTTCCTATTTATTCTCAGTTGTGAAATTCCCTGTAGTGGTGAAGCTGCTTTTTACTGACCCTTTTGGTAACACTCAGAGTTAGCAAAAGATCGATGGATTAATAATAAATACATTAATTAATTCATAAGTGGCCCATCTATCCATCCCTTTGGCATTAGATTCATTGTGTCAGACTAGTTTATTTAAGTTTACATGAAAAAAGATACTGCAAATTGGGAGCTGATGTCACATATCCAGCACATGATATTTTTGGTCTAAAATGCTTTATGAGTCCTATGTGCTTAATATTAATTCTCTAGATTTAGTTTTTTACAAAAAAAAAAAAAAAAAAAAAAATCTTCTGAACCATATCTGCTTTCAATACTTTAAACCCCCACAGAATGTAACATTATCTTCAGGAGATACTAGGTATAATTCTTGTATTATTTAAACCAGTTTTACCCCTGTGTAAGCATGTTGACTTCATGTACATATGCATGGCAGGAAAATTAGTCCCCTGCTATATCATTACACAGTTTGGGTCACTTTTATTTTTCTACAGAGAGTATCAGGCATTTTGCTGAAAAAGAGTTTTCTCAGCAAGCAAGCACAAATTTGTTCAGATACCAACCTGTAACTGTTTTCTGGTTTGTTATTCACCACACCTTCCCAGATTGCTTTTGCGTAACAAGAGCTGCATTGCCACTTTGCAGAGCACAGTAGGTAGCACATGTGAAGAACAAATATAGAGTTATGGGTCAGAAGCTCTGCAGCAGTCTGTACTCTAGCAAACAACAGGAGAAGAGCATTACAGTAAAATTCCAGTGCTACTGCTAGTACTACTTAACCTTTATGGGAAATTAAGCACACTTTTTAGCATATTTTATCAATTACAGTTATGCAACTGTTTACTCTGCACTGATCCTTAACTAGCCTTATACCAATCATAAATATGGTTGCCTTAACTTTTGACACTTTCCACCCTTCCTGATAGGCATGGTAGTTAATTTTTAAAGTGTTTCAGAACTGAGCACAAAGAATAGGCACTTTAAACAAGGTTGTTCTCAAGGATAGTGGCATATGTATGAAGAGCTCTGATTCAGAAGCCTCTCACAGCAGAGTAATCATCAGCTGAAGTGTCTAGAGGAGTCTGAAGGGTTGTGTGTGGAGTCGGTACAGAGGTAGTTGAACTGACCTATTAAGGCTTGTATCTTTTATCTCAAATTTTATTAGACACGCATGGGGAAAACATACTTTTAGATTATATTTTCTCAGAATGGGAATGATGCAGTGACTACGCACACAGTGCATCACAGTACAGGGGACATAAGAAGGGATAAAGACACATCTGAGAGTCTTTGAATGTTTCCTACTACACTTCCACCCAACAGGATACACTGGTTTTGGACATGTGTATATTGTATATCTCTTCATGTTTCTTAAAAAGAATAACTCATTCTTTGCCGTTTGTAGACATTACCAAAATATGTATGAATAAAAATGCTTCCACAGCCAATAGTACATTCTTTAAAGATAAGGATTATAGGGAGGCTTAAGAGCTTTAATATACCTTTTTGTTTTCCTTTTCTTCATAGCCTCCTCTTTTTGTGTCTTTTTCTATATATTTCACTCAGTACAGTAAGTTATTATTTTCTTTTAGATGTGAGTTGTTGTAGTTGAATGCATTTTCTTTTTAGTGGATAAAAGTTCAGTGGACAGCAGTAGTAAAAAAAATTTGTACAGAACAGCAGAGAAGATAGTATCTCCGACTCCTAATAAAAACAATGGTTCAATCTGAAAGTCACATTAACCTCATTAATTTTTCTTTCGTTTACTCTGCTGTGACAATATTACAATGAAAATGTGATAGTGATTCAGTTTCACCCTCCTCTTCCTGCTCCCTCAAAGTTTAACTAAATATAGACTTTATACAAATATGACTCAGCTTTCCCCTAAGAATACCCCCTTACAGGAGAAAAAAGATGATAAAATGATTATCACTGGGATTCTTCTGACCTATCTTTAGCTGTCTGAAAATAAGGAGGCTATTGCCTAAGTTTCTCTTACAGTCAACTCAGAGAAACAAGAGCCTCTTGAGAGAAATTGAGCACCTACTGCAGGATGAAATGATGACTCTCCATCTTCACTGACTAATGACAGTGCCCAGACAACTCGGCTAGACACAAAACCAAACTTTTAAATTACTAAACTGAAAGGAAATTGTATTAGTCTTGGGGGACTTGCATTCAAGCCGTGAGTTCACTGCAACAAGCCCATTACTCTCTCTTTCTGTTGTCTGTTTATCAAGTCATAATAACTGCTACATGCCTGCATCACAGAAGGCACTGTGAAAAGACAAGCTAAATATTGTGATGCATCTAGCTATTATCACAGTGGAAACTGTTATACCTGGGCAGCAGCAGTTGGATGTCAAAGAACTTTGAATTTTGGGTTTTTTTTTTTTTTTTTTTTTTGAACGTGCAGTTCAATATGTGCTAGAAAACAGTGTAGCTAATAACAAGTTTATCTTTCTTTTTGTTCCAAACGAAGCTCAAAGTATTTCACTTATGGAAGTATTTGGTAGATACTGACAAATTGAAGGAGAACACTTACGAGCAATTTATAAAGATTATAATGGACTGCTGGAAGCTAAAACTCTTCCCAATAAAAGAAAGGTTCCACCTTCATCCTTTAGGATCAAAAGGAGAGGAAGTCTATTGTTGGTTGTAAGTTTGGAAATGTCTGCAGTGAAGCTCTGTGTGACTGCTTAGTATGCAGTCTAAAGAGAGAATCAATCTAGGCAATGCTGTTCTCAGAGATTTCATTTTTAACTTCACTTGTGATATTGCCTTGGTTATAGAAATTAATGTCAAGTAAGTAACAAGGGGTTCAAAGATAATGTAAGTCAAACAGTCCATCTTCCCTATGGGAAAAGCTGTCAAGAGAAGAGAAGAAAATAGGGTCAAAGTGTTGCCAAAACAATTCTTGCTTCAGGGAAAAGCACCCTGCAGCAAGTATTACATGTCTGAAAATATTTAATGTATTTCGTGTTGCAAAAGTATATAATTCTACTCTCTCTCTCTCTTTCTGGGTGTATATATATATATATATATGTATATGTATATATGAGTATATATATGTACAGACATGCAAACATTTTTGTTATGATCTACAACCATTAGATTTCACTATTTCTGTCCAGTAGCATAGATCCTAACAAAATCATCAAAATGTTTAGGAACAACGGCTGGATTTTAAAACCATTTTGATAATGAAAAGGCTGTCACTGAGAGAAAAAGACATAGTTCAATATCATAGGACTTAAGAAAGCACAGTTTCCCATAGTTTCCCTTATGTCTATACATATTCCTGGTTTAACGCTGACCAATTAACTGGAAACTAGGTCCATAACACCATAAAAGTGTTGCAATGGTATTTCAACCATAACTTTTAGGCCACTGGCCAATGTCAGGAAAGCCACAGCCTAACTTCTTCTACAAATTCGGTGAAGAAAGAGTAGTATAAGAAAGGGGCTCACAATAGCCAGCACAATCAGTTTTAGTAAAGAGGAATTTATAAGTAAGACTTTAAATATAGGATCCTGTGAATGTTTAGTTAATGTCATATCATCTATTTTCTACAGAAAACTACTTCATCAGGCAACTTTTGTTCACATCTATATATCTATTTATTGCTAACAACAAATCGATTATGAATAATATCTTAGGTGCATGAAGATCTTAGGTGCATGAAGATCTTGGTAGACGGGTCACAGAGAGGAGAAAATTATAGTGTCAGCTCTCCAGTATGCCTTCAAAGTTGGCTATTAAGTGGGTCAGACCTTGGGGATGAAGTAAGAACAGTATCTTTGGCTGTGGGTTAACCAAATATTCAAACACCTGAAGCTCAATGTCAAGCATAAGTCTTAAATTCTCATTACATTATCTAGTTTTCCTTTATGTTGTGAAAACCTACTCTATGTCCTCCAGCACAGCAGATAGGAAGCTTGATTCAGTCCATCTAAGTTGAGAACAGTTTCCCTGGTAGCAATAGAGACTAATAGCAAGTGCTATATAAACACGATGAAAAATCTCAGAACCCAGAAGTATCCCTAATACATTGCAGCTTGCTTTGTCTATATCCTGAGGATATAACTTTATAGTTACTGCATACAGTGAATTAGAACAAATTCACTAAAAAAATCATATTAAAAATGGATTTCTTTTCAGAACCACTGGAATCCCTTAATCTCAAGCTTGTTCTCAAAACTGCAGAGTGCATATTCTTTGGAAAATATCTATGTGCATGTTAGTAAAATGGTCCCTGTCTCAAGCCTATTAATATTTTTCCAAGAAAATAAGTTAACAGTGAATACTTTCTACTTGTATGCAAAGCATTGACTGTAAATAAATCTTCTGAATAACTTTCAGAGTGACTAATAGCTTCTCAGAAAACTTCATAATATTGATGTAATAATTTTCAGAATGTAAATATGGAATAAAAAAGTCTCATTTCTGATTCATTCTCATACACTGGGACTTCAAAACTGCTTCATAAAGAAAACATGTCCCTCAGAAAAAAACGTAGCCTTGAATTCTACATTTCTTCCTCAAAAAGCTCCCAAAGGTTCTGGTTATTACTTATTTTTGATACTTTTGAATATGCTCCATAGAGATCTGAATTATAATTGCTAGTTCTGTTCAGTCTTTTGTTTATTTGTCCCATGTGGCTATCTCCACCTTTTTAGAAGCATATTCTCCTCATTCCTTCTCATGAGTGTGTTCTGTATTTCATCCTTGGAAATAGGGTGGTTTTTTTGTTTATTTCAGGCCACCTGGTTTTTCTTTCAGTGCATGAATATTTACCAGTCTTACTGGTATAGCCTTGAAATCCTCCCATGAGATATTTTCTCATATTGTTTAAATACCATGGTAACACTTGTAACTCCACAGACAACCAAAATTCATGATAGCAATCTTGTCTTATTTTCAGTTCAGTAACTGAGGAAAAATCCAATCTTGTTGCCCAAATTCCTACCTGCAGACCTGAAAGTACTTGGAAGGCTTTCACTTCCGAGATCAGATTTTTGCTCTTTTCTGAAAATTGTATCAGCATTGTTCTTTCCCAAAATGTAACATTTTCCTTTTGGTTGAAAGAGTCTAAGAAAACTAGCCTTTTAGCCTTTTCTCATACTCAAAGGACATTTCTTCTGACTCCTTCAGGAGTTTAGCTGGCTGTCTATTCTTGCTAAATAAAAGAAGGTCAGGACCGATTGATGGTCACAAGCACAATGGCACTTATTGGATTTGTGACCAAAGTGCTAAGGACTTTCTCTAGAGCAGGTTGGCTAGGTCCACATCACACTGAACTTGATCCTGGAGTCTCATTTTGCCCTGTTAATGTCCTGTGGTCCTCAAGTATAGTTATTATTTTCTATGATTTTTAAAATAAGTTGGAAATACTGTGAGAGAGAAGTGGTAACCTGCCACAGACGTGTTTTTATGGCATGAAACTGAGGGTATGCACTGGGATGGACCATGAGGGGATATGGAGGCATTTAAAGATGTGATGCCTCCTGAGATAATTCTGGAGGGGTGTGCAGTGTGGACACAGCGAGATTTACTGACATATTATCTTTTGGGAATACTTCCTGGAGTAAATTTTGTCACAAACTGTGCCTAGCATTGAATGGTTCAAAATAAAGCTAACAAATGACCAATGAGAATGAAAAGGGGAGAGTGCTTGAGTTTGCTGCCTAGATATCTTTTACTTGATGGTGTAAATGTACTCTTGCTTATTTTTCTGGTAGCTTCTTATTCTTCGATAGCCTCTGCAGACTGATGGTTTATCTGTCATTTCTTTTTCTCTCTCCTGACTTCGGCTCACTACCCACTTGTACATCTGCACCAATATAGGCTTTTCAGACAGGAGCCACACTGCAGTCACAGCACATGAGAAGGAAATAAAGTAGCGCTCTTTTTCTTTCCTTTTTTTTTTTTTTTTTTTTTTAGGTTACTTTAGTTTAGTTGTTGTTTCCAAGCTTATTCTTCTAATTTGGATGTCCTTTTTTCTGTCTGATACTGATCCATCTGTTGATATGCTTTCCTCTTTCGATGCAGTGCCACTAAGAATTTTTTTCCTCTCTCTGAGGGCTAGAACTGTTGTAGGATAATATGCTCTTATTTCCACAGTCTGAAGGCCATATTCGGACTTTGAGGTTTCCTCCATTTCATTTATATTTTTCTTTTTTTCCTTTTCCTTTTCCTACTCTTTTTTTTCCCTTTCCTTTTTCTTTGCTAGTAAAATGCCTGTTGAAACAACAGTATTCAGACCATTTAAAAATATATGTACATAAATGAAGAAATAAGGTCTTTTTCATGAGCATCCTCCTTTTAGCGTGAGATCTGATTCCATTGATTCTGCTGATTCCAACACCAACATGAGCTGCTAGGGACCCATTGTAACAAGTACTGTGAAGCACTGGAATAGGTTTTGGAGAAGTTGTGGAGTGCCATCCGTGATTTTTTGCTTGCAGTCTTGTATAGTCATAGGTCTGCAACAGATACTGCTATGAGGCTTATAAGCAGCAATTCCATCTGAACGCATAGCTACTGTAGTGGAAGACAACAAGGCAAAAATCTGCTGTACCCCATATCATAAGAATTATAGTAATGTGGTTTATTATTTTGACCTTTTTGACCACTTCCTAACTAATTTTGAGTGATCATTAGGATATATTTCTTGCACTAGCTTTTCAATCGATATAGAAGAAACACAACGAATATTTCACAAAAAGAACAGCTATGGTCAAAGTATTCAGGACACATCTCAGGAATATTCATTATTCAGATCTTCGATTCTGATACTTTGTTTTCAGAATGGATGTGAGCAACCAAACAACAATGGATAATTTTTAAGATTGTAGCTCTCACAGAAATTAGTATTAATGCAATCCATATTTTCTGACACAATCAAGACCCAATTTTGTGCTCCTTATTCAAAGGTATATTCAATTTAAGGCCCAGATCTTTCAATGAGTCTGTTCAAAGATGGCTCTCTCCTTGTAGATAGTGAAAAACGCAAAGAAGCAAAGAATTGAAGCCAAACTTCTCAGTTCTGATAGTGTTACCTAATATTTGGACCACAATTACCGTTTTTATGCATCATTAGACTATTGAATAAACAAATAAATAAATAAATAGGATTAAAACTACCATTTGTTAGTGCATCTTAATCAAATGTAAATTTTTTCTCTAGAGAAAAAAGTGCCATTGTAATTTTTAGATTCATATAAGATGACAGAAACATGAACCTCAACAGAAACTTTTTTTTTTAAAAAAAAATGAATTATTTTAAATATTTATCAAACATTCAGATAAAACTGAACCCTCAATAAAAGTTAGATATAGGGTCAAGATTTTGTTCTCTGTTATAGCTACAGTAAATTTACTTTTTCACTTGGATCTGACTTTATTTTTGTAAATGAAAACAGAATCTATCATTAATAAATGGGTCTCCAAGCTTTCTTTTTTCTGTCTTCAAGGAACCTTGTCATTTCTTTTTCATTTTTAACCTGAAGGTAATGTAATTAATTCCTGAGAAAATAAAAACCATGAATCAAGATTTTAACAATGTTTCTTGGCTGCAATTTCTGGCACAATTTCTAAATACATTTTAACTAGGTCAAGTTATGTAATAAATTACAGGAGTATTTCATGTATATAATATGTCAAATATATATTAATTTTTCTTTGTTGGTTTCCTCCTGACAAGGATGAAATCAGCTTAATGAGTATAATTTATACTTCATATTTGGCATGATATTTTTATCTTTTTTTCAGTTTGTTAAGGGTCACCACAACCTTTGTATGTGAAGGAGATCTGTCATATCTGAGTAAATATCTGGAAAGATGGAAACTGATGGCATGGCAAGGTCAGATTGACTATATTTGTCTTTGAGAAGTGTATTTTGAAAAGTTTGTTTATTGAGGGACTGACTGGAGAAACCTGTGATAAGGAAGTGCTTATTAGCATAAACCTTTCTTCTTGACCGCTGATGGTGGACTTCTGCTTGCATTTCTCTAATCTGTGGTTATTTATTAGTTTTTAATTGCCTCTGGAATGGTTTCCGACACCTGTGTTGCCTTACACTATTATAGCCTACACTGAGATCTATGGAAAATAAAAAGTCATGGGAGACTATTAATTACAGAGTCTCTTCAAAGTTTGGACTCACAAGTTTAGCTTGTAAATAGCATGGTCATTCAGTCATAATCTTGGTTACCCATTCGACCAGCATCTAAACAGCTAACTTCTTTCTGAACAGCCTGTAGATCTTTTAACTTAACTATACTTGAGCTAATTGCTTGGCCTTCTTTTGTAACCAAAAGATAGGAAGAGGCATTTCTTTATTTAGAAAGAGGTCGACCATATCTAGAAGTGTCATTTCTCTTCCTCAACTATACAGACAATTCAGACTGACTTAGGGTGAGTAGGGGAACATCTAGTGTACAGTCCAAATCCTCACGCATAAGTCCCTAGTGTTATTTCAAAGTTTGGATAACTTAGATAGACAGGACACATTTCAGATCTGGCAGAGGAGCTAAAGGATATCTGCACCCTTCTGGCATGACATATGAAGGCAGAATACTCAGCGTGTCCACAGTGGCACATAGCTCCTGTGGAGTGGCACTGATATTTAGGCTCCTCAAGCAACATCCACCCCATGCAGGCCATGTAGCTCTTACCAATATAGACAATCAAGTCTAGAGTACTATTCAGCTGGCCAAATGGAGGGGTCTACATTAGGATGAGAGAAACAGCTTTCTAGAGCTTAGGTTAGAGATAAATAAATCTATAGGTGACATCTCCCCTGACTATAATAGGAGATTTGATATCCACCTCAGATTAAGAAATCAGAGGCTTCATTCACTTGCCTAAAGATAAGCAACTCATGTCATTCGAAATGCTGCAGACATCCCACCTGGCTTCGAAATGCCACTCCAGATGGCCACAGATCTCTCCTGGCTCCTGTGCCACACCTGGGCAGACATTTGACTTCTAGAAGATATCACCTTACTTTAATACTCTGCAGATGCTGTGTCATACACACTTACACGTCTGAACTGAACCTTTACTCCATACTCTTACAATGAAGTGCCTGAAGGTGAGCTGACATAATGTACAGCGGAGAGCCAAAGAAATTAGTTCATTTCAAGTTAATCCAAAATGTTCCCAAATAATCCATTTAGTTACCCCTTTGAACTAGGACCAAAGAATTTGCACTGAAAATAGAACTTGTAATATAAAATATCTGTATGAACTAAGCATTGTTTGCTAATATAATGATTAGATTGCAATTTTAAAATATTTAAGTAGAGTCAGCCCTGAAGACACCCAGATTTAGATATGTATAATATCTTCCAGTTACTGCTTCAGGCACATCCAAGTACTCTGTAGCTCCAGTGCCATATGTGGTGGCCTGTGCATATCTCCAGTATCATATTGTTGGGGAAATGAATCACATCCTGCAGATCTAGTGACACTGTCAGTGGAGTCTAAAAAGCAGAAAACTACATTTTATCAGCTGAATCACTTTGTAAACATCACTAATTGTACTGATTAATGACTTGATTGAATTGTCTAAACATGGTTGTCTAATGCTGTTTGAGATGCCATCAGGTATCACACCTGGTCAACAGCTGCTGCTTCGGAATCGTACAAATCTCCCTTGTCTTAGATACTCTGGGATATATCAAATGGCACACTAGAAGCATTGTGTCTTATTCAACTAAAAGATGATGTTATAAATCCCTGAACTATAGTTGGGAAACAAAACATATTTAGCCATAGTTGTAAACTAATATTAACATGACTGTATTCAGCTGTTTTTAACATCTATATTTAATGGGTAGTTGATTTTTACTTACTTAACTAAATAAAGGTCATGCTCATAACAATATGAGGCAAAGAGGCATAAATTTAATCCTTGGATTTGGGTTTTTAATGCCTGTGTAAATTCCATATGTGAACTTCACTTATTTTTAATATTACACTCTGGGTCTTTTGCACCTCTTTTGCCTGTGCAAAGTTGGATTGTTACCAGCCAACTCTAATCCAAAGGTTGTGAGTTCAAGCTAATATAGTAATCCTAATGAGAGTACAGTACCATGCTAACAGAGACACACAGCTTTCGGATTGAAGCTGGCTGGTTTTTAGCCAGCTCTGAGTACAAGTAAAATGAGCATAGGCTTGCCAGCGAAAGACCAGGAAGATATGCTGTAACTTGCCAAAAAGCAGATTCCCAGCACTTCATAGAACGATGAGCTAATCGGCATAGCCAGGTGTCGAAGGGCAAACTTTCCAAAAACTTCTGTGGCTAATGTTTGAATAAATACGGTGTAAATCAAGAGAGTTTTGTTTTGACATAATAAGACTTTTAGCTTTACAGAAATCCAAGAAGGAAAAAATAAGTTCCTGTGAGATCTACGAAACTCAAAAGGGTCTATTTGGTAGAGGTATAAGAATTACACATACAGCTTTTTCACTCAGAGGGACTGGGCGTGTTTACTGGGGATAAGGTACAAAGACAAAAATGCTTGCTATTAAAATGTGTAGACCTGATTTCTGGACTATTTTGCAAGCTGGTATTTGGATAAGCCATTTAGTTAAGTTGAAATAATGATGTAAAGAGATTAGACAAAATTTTATATAGATCTGACAAAAAATATTGAGTGGCCTGTTTAATTAAGGAGAATGTAATTCTCTAATGCAATAACAATATGGTTCACAAACGTTTGGAAAATGAAAAAAACTGCAGTACATAAAATATGATAGGGGATGTTCTTAAAAATTGTATTTATTAGCATCATGCCATTTTGTCAAACCACATTAAAAGAGAAAACAAGATGTTGAGTATAAGCATAAATAACATGACTGAAGAGATTTTTTTCTGTTGCTGTGTGTTGTTCTTTGATGGAAGATACCAGTTTAAACAACCAGTAAACAGAAAAATGTTAACTCATGACTTTTGATTTCTGAAGTAAGGAACTCATGATTTCCTGCAATAATTTTAGACTGACTAATAAAATGATGAATCCAGCAAAAGTTCTCAGTTCCAGCTAAACTAATCTGAATCAGCCAAAAACTTCATCAATATTACTTCTATTGATGTTGACACTTGGGTAACATAGAAAATGGCAGTTTTGCTCTTTGCTGTTGATTTGACAGTATATATGTCTGGGTAGTGGGAATAAATGACACAAGTTCTTTTCTCCTTACAGCAGAGAAGGAAAAATAAAAATCCTAAAATATGTGCCTCCAAATTGTGTTCTTTCTTATACTTGTTTTTAAACAAGAACAAAACTAACCTGAGATAAAGGAATTTTGAAAAAGTACAAAATTTATCTGAGTATAAAATATTATGAGCTACTTCTGCCACAACTCACTCAAAAATGGCATAGAAGAACATGATAAACAATCAACTGTATTTATTTCTCACTAATTACAACACTTCTGGTTTTTAGATTTTCACCAAACAGTTGAGTAGAGCTCCTTATGTTTACAACAAAATTACATAAGCTGATGCCAATCAACTGCCTAATATTTAGTAGGCAAAAAAAAAAAAAAAAAAAAAAAAAAACAAACGAACCCCCCCACACACAAAAACCTACTTAAATAAATAATCCCACAAAAAGTACTGAACAAAAATATGCATCTATTGTAATAGGAGAGATACTAAAATACAAATATACATGCAGATACTAAAATCCTTTTTGTTACTCTTCCCTCGGACAGTGAAGCTTGTGATATCTCGTGATATCTTATGATATTTTCACTATCTAGCATATACAAAAATTCATCAACACATACACATGGTGTGAAGACATACATATTCAGAGTATGTATGTTCTTAAAAACACATCTGACAAAATGCAAGCAGGACTATTGATCACATCCCTAGTTGGAGAGACAGGTAAGATTCTTAATTAAGTTTAGATGAAAGAGGGCCAAATAAGACATTCAGAAAATCAAGGTCACTGTATTTTGAGTTAGCATGGTGCCTAACAGGTTTTCAGGGACCTACATGTATACAGATTTCTTCAGTGCAAAGCACTCATTTAGGAAAGAGGATAGTATAGTTACACCTTTAGCAGTATTTTCCAAACAGGTATCTTCCTCTACAGTGGGTACATTGCCATATTTTGGGATTGTATGATGTTATATATATGAACATCTTTTAGTAAATAGTAAATATAGCCTAAAAAGGCTAAGTGTGTGTGTGGGGGGAAGTCTCTTTTTCTCATTTGGGGCTTCCCCCTGTGACATAATAAATATATTCCCCGTACTGCTGTGAGCAAAATGGTGGACAACACAAATGCCAGAGAAGACGCAACTTTATGTTAATCACTTTAAAGAAAATGCAAGTGCCACATGTTACAATAAAAAAAGGGCAGACGTTACTGCTGGAACAGGAGTTGCACTTCCAGCCACTTCTGGCCATCAGGATGACTTACTCTAATAAGATTAAAGAGAGGAAAGAATATGCAACCATATATTATGCAGGGGAAAAAAAAATCATCACAGCATCATGTAATTTACATATCAATGAACTGACTGCCCTAGGTTCTTGAATTTTTAATTTCTTCCTTAATTTCTGCCAGTATAACTTCTGTAGTTCATGCCAGCAGTACACATATGCCACTCCATTAATAGCTACTACATACTTTCACATAATTAAGATCTAGACAAACTATTACTTCCTCTGCTGAATCAGCTGTATGGTTGAAAAGAACTGGCTCTGTATGCACATGCTTTTCTGAAGATTGCACTATGATTATGAGCAGGCTCTACCTATTAGGTAGGCAAAGAGATGTGTAAATGATATATTCGTGCTTATATATTCCCTTGAAAGAGGTTGAAAGAGGAAGAAATAGATATAAAATCTTTTCTAGGTAGAACTGTGTTTTCACTTAAAAAATACTTTTAGAAGCCATTAGAAATGAGAAGTAAGCAATTTAGCCAAAATAATAACGAAAACAAATATACAATATTGATTTTTTTTCTTCATTATGATGAACTCTAACATTATACAGAATTTTAAATTTTTATTTTAAAATAAACTCTAAAATATAAATTTTAGCATTAGTGGAAAGAAGGCTGGTGTGTACAAGAACTCAAAAGCCAAACAAACAAACAAAAACTAAAACAACTGTAATTTGTACTTGAAACTGATTTAAAACACTTGAAAATACATGGCTTCAATAATGAAAATTTTAAAATTCTCTTATCCAAAAGCTACAGAAAGAGATACTTACCTGCAGTATTATCATGTCTACATTTCATATCTATAATTATAAATTTTTTAAAATTATAATTTTATTATATTCACTTCAGGCTTGTTAATGTTTAAGCCACAGAAGCTATTTATCTGTTTGTTGATACACATATCTATAAGTGCTTAGGTATATATACTATTTCATACATATTTTAGCAAGTAATTTTCAGACTGTCACAATTTGCTCCAGCAAACCACTTAGAATCCAGTAAATAATTCAATGTAAATTGGGTCTTTTTTTCTGTTGTATAGAACATCTAACAAAAATAAAGCAAGAATAAACTTTGCTTAAAGATATTTTAAACCATCACAGAAAACCACAGGAAAAATACAATAACTTTTATTTCTTGCCTAGAAAAGGGATTTTCATTACAGTGCTAAGCTATTCAGCAATTATTTTAGAGAACGGAATTAACAGGGCAAGAGGCAGTTATCGCCATTTTTTAAAATAAAAGTGACTATTACTATTATGGTAGATGTGGATCTCATCCAGAAAGTGTTTGATAGATGTGTTGAGAACACGCCTTCAGATAGGGCTCCTAGAGGATTTAGTAAGAAGAAAAATATAATTTAAGGATCATTGTCGGGATTTGACACGACATAATCACTTAGCTGCTCAGCCTGCCTGAAATTGCCTAAGATAATTTTGCCTACGTATAGAAGCAGAATTTCAGGATCCCAGTTAAATTTTCTGATGGCTGTCGGTGCCAAGGTAGGTATTTTGATGATTACAGTTTCTTATATGTGCTTATAAATCCTTTTGTGGAGCACAGCCAAATTTATTAGCAGATTTGTGATGCAGCAAATCTCTGGCAGAGACAGGGATTGACTGGGTATCTGGGGGCAAAGGCAGTCCAGGATTACAGACCTGATCTGGAATTAAGGGAATGCTTGATTTAATTCCCTGCTCTGTCACAGACTTTCTGCGACCTTCACCAGGTCCTGCTGGATACATCTAGTTATTCATGTTGAAATACTCAGCTTTCTTTAAAATGAGTAAGTGTGAGCGTCTGAAGCAGTGTAGTTACACATACACAGACAAACCTGTGAAGTGCAAAGCCCTGTGGAAGCTAATTTGCTCCATTTCTCTTCCAAGATTTCCTTATCAGCCAGATTGCAGGAGTGAAAATATCTAAAATAATTAAGTTCCAGTAGCTATGAGATCTTTCTCAATCCGTATGAGAAAAGAAGAAATTCAATTAGCTTCTTTTCTTCTCAACATGAACCAAATAATTATTTGAAGAAACTTCCATCGTTCTGATTCAGAAACACAATCCAGATGTTTTTTTTCCAGTTAAATTTTACTTTTTACATAGCAGTTACTTCAACACTGTAAGTATGTTTAGAGAATGGGATATCGTATAGCTTCACTTAATCCCATGCATCAGAGAAGTAAGTTGTTTGTAAGTAGATAGCCACGGTTCCTGTGGTCTTTAGCATGACTGAATAGGATTGATCTATCAAGCTGCAATTCCCTGTTCTAATATCTTTAAATAAAATTAATGTAGTAGTATGACTACAATTTTATTTTGTCACATCTTCCATTTAAAGTTATAAAAACCATTACATTGCGATTGAAGGAATGACAAATTAAACATTTCAAAAAAGGCTGAAGAGGTTAAAGTGACAGTACAGATTTTCAGAAGATAGTACTGCAAAGGTGTTCCAATCAAAGGTCTTATAATCAAAGATAAGATTATCATAGCATTTCTTTTCCTACTGTATCATCTACCTTTTTTTCAGGCTCTAGAAGAGTTGTACAGCAAAATAACTGCGTAAATAAACCTGTCATTCTTTTCAGCTGTGTTTTCAGAAAAAAAAAATCGTGATAGTGAAATTGGAAGACCTAAGGAAGGCCACTTACGTTACCCAGAAGAATACAAATCAATAAAAGTTCATGGCTCAGAGGTTCTCATTGATTGAAGCATACTGGTAGCATAGTAAATTCAAAAACCAATGTAGGGTTTGCCAACCACACCACATTTTCTGATTGTACACAATAAAGCGTTATAACCTGAAAATAGCTCTCTATAGTTGAGGCCTTTAAACATCTTAATGTGCCTGACTCCAACATGGATCAGCTGAATACTGTCCATTTGAAATGTATTGCAGAGAATTTAAAACTCACATAACATACAATGTTAAATAGAAAAAACCCACAAAATGTCGGCTGAAGAGCACAGACATTATGAAGACAAGAGAAGAGTGTTATTTCAAGGAAAATTGTATTTTGTAAAAAGGCAGTTTAATACCACGTAAAACCCTGAAAAAAAAGCACCTAGCTAAACTTTTCTGCTCATTCATTAGCAGTTGAAGATATTATTGCCTGGCACAGCCTATTTGTACATGTCACCATGCCAGTAATTAACTTCAAGCCAACAAGGGCCAAGAGGGGAACAACCACTTCTATTCAGAGGCATAGCTCAGTTAAATTCACAAACAAAAATGGCCTACTCTGTCTCAGCTGCTGCTGTAAAAAAAGTCAGTGCATGTCTGAGCTGTATTGTAGCTCATTCTGACTAGTGGGACACACTGTGAATACAATGTTCACAGTTCCAAAGAACAGAGTTCTGTATTGTATGTTCACTCCTGTGGAATGAAAACGTATTATGTAGTTCAAGTATAAACAAATAATATCGCATTCTTTTTCCATTTAAATTGACTACAAGTTTAATTGTTTATGAGTCATTATAAAATATACTGCTTGGTAGTAATAAAAATTATTTTATATATTAAAAACATAAAAGTGATTGTAAAAATATAGGATATGGTATCTTTATTATTCAACTTTACTTCAAATTCAGACTAAATGAGAAGATTGTTGATTTTCAAACAAATTCTTAGTCTTGGTTCTTAGATCTAATGAATGGGTCAACGCAAATTCCAAGCAGTACAGTACGATTACTCTACTGAGAAACCTCATGACTTCTCTAGTAAATCCAAGAATGTGACTTTACCTCATTTTGTTTCATGTGTTCTTTCACCTTTGAAGGTGAACCAAAGGATATTGAAGTTAAAGAGTCTGTTTTCATTGGTTAAAACTTGCTTTAATAACACTGCAAGCAAAATAAGTGTATAATAAAGAAGAGAATAAAATTGTTTATAGAGCATAAACATCATTAGGATGGATACTTTGAAATGGGATGTTTCACTTGGGCCCAGAAAAAGCACTCCTAAGTCAGTCAGTTAATGGTTTGCAAATTACCTAACTACCTTTTTCTTTTTATGTTCAGTCCAAACAGTCCACCCCAGGGAGGTTATGTATGACACTGTGCGACAAGGAAGACTTTCATGGGATATTTGTAAAGAATAGTTAAACAGGTAAAGGAGCAGTCCTCTACCTAAGCCTGGTTACCCGTTTGAAAGCTCAGAATGGTGGTCAAGCATTCAGGGTTGCACTCCTCACTTCCTGGGAGGAAAAAATGAACAACTGTAGATCAGGAACCCAGAACTGTTGTTTTCCGTCTTCTATATACGTTTTTTGTCTGAACTGGCAAAATTAGATTTTGTATAGACAGAATATGGGAGTCCCCATCATGACATGCAATTCTGTGTAACCTGATCCTGCCTAACCTTCACAATTAAAAAGAACTCAGGGTCATGGCAATTCTCCCATATATTCCTTCACTCTCTTCCATCACTTGTGCCATCCCCACAATTTATATTCATATGAATATTGATGTTCTGCAGCCATTCTAAGATTAATTCCCAGATTATATCTGTGCCCAGACTAGATAAATGGCTTTGTAAGCTCCTTCTCCAGTAAAGTGCGCACCCTTAAGAAGACCTGACAATGACTATATCTTGTTTCCTTTAGTGTTTTTAGAAAAATGCAACTATCAGATTTCTTCTAGATACCTCACACTCCACCTATGTCTCTACAGCCATATAACAGTTGGAAGAAATTGCTAGTGCCCACGCATGTATCTACTGGTGAGTGAATCTGTTTTGCTTCTTATTTACTACCTCCACATCCCTCAGTGGAAGCACTGGCTGCCAAAAAAGGCAGATACTCCTAAAACATTCTGGCCTGATTTGTTTATTCTTCCTTATTTCTTTCAGATGAACATTTCAGGCTATAAAATAGCACAGTCTTACATAGTATACTTGTTATTTTTGTGTTTCACCCTTCTCTCTTTTCTTGCTGTTTACAATAATGAAATTGTATTTGTACGTTACCTAAATACACATTGAATCTTATACTTCAGCAATGTGCCCAAAGATTATTTGACTTCAGGCTATGGAAACAAATATTTTGATAGGTTTTTCCAATTAGTTAACTGACTACTTTCTATGGTGTTTTCCTCTCATCTGTCTGAGATGCCTTCTCCAACACATGTGGGTCCTTTCCTTGCACTGTATACATAGTCCAAATGGTCTCCCATCTTTCATCTTATTTTCACTTCCTCCTCCCTAGGACCTTTCATGCTTCAGAAATGGAAGACTGTGTGATACCACCTGACCCATAAGTATAGCTGACATTTTCTAAATTATATTGCAGAACATTCAAAGACCAGCAGAGATGCTGCCAGCAGAGTTTGAGAAGTTCAGTCATCTACCTCATTATGCTGTGCCCATGTGGCTAACCTGAGTGGCATGGATTTTGGCAGTGATCTGGGTGCACTTTGAAGAGGGTGGAAAGCAGGGCAGAAGGGATACGCTGTGCCTCAGTAAGAGAGAAGAGAAATAAAGACAAAAATAAGAGGGTTTTTTTTCTGTTAGTTCAAAGGATAGTATCTACAAGAATAAATGCTTTTTTTTTTTTTTTTTTTTTTTTTTTTTTTTTTCCCTAAGGCAAGTATGAGCATTGAAAGGAAGAAGATGGAGATCATAAGGTGATTATCTCAAACCAAGACATTAGACAGTGCAATTTATAGTATACATCTCCTGTAAGCTGATGAAGTGGAGGTGTTATGAGGCAACTTTTTAATATTTGTATATGCCACGTCAACTATTCCTAATAGTTTGTGAAATCTACCTCTTCTGCAGAAATCTCTTATTGTCCCATTCAGCCTCACATTATTTTACCATCATCATCATTATCATCATTAAAATATCTGTGCAGGTACAGAATGGCACTACATGTCTTCCCAGAATCACTGATGTTGCAGTTGGGCTGACTCTAGGATCTGAGCAGTCAAATTTTGAAAGAGACTTCAAAGAGAAGGTCCTTAGCATCATCTAGGCTGAGACCAAGCTTTTCCATAGAAATCCTGTATCTAGTGGATAACATTGATTCTAAGCCAGTACTTTCTGATGCAGGCTTTTCTGTGAGGATGGCAAACCTGAGCAGGCCTGGCAGCCATCTAGACACATCCTCACAACTCTCCCAGATGTCAGTGTCCCTAAAAGCAAACATTGACTAACTGAGAAAGCTTATCTTCAATATTCTTCAGTATAACCCGTCAAGGCAGTAAGTTCTTGCTACTACTTCTGTCTTACAATGCATTCTATGTTAAAAAAAAAATTAAAGTAAAAAAGATTAGGTTAGAAAAGGTGCCATCATCTGCAAGCACAAACTCAACATCCTGCAAATCATCCTTTTTTGAGTTTTTTTAAGCCAAAAGAACAACATATCCTATAGGATGCAAAGATATCTCTATTTCCAGAGTTAATTGGCTACAAGGTATATGGATTCCCAAATTAATCATGAACAGTGGAGATTTCCTTGCTCCAAATAATTATGACTTCTAATTACAATAAGGCTTCATTTGCATACACCCCAGCCTTACAGTGCAAACCAAGAACAGTTAAGGTGTGCTGCAAAAAGATATGGCTAAGAATAGACATCTAGGAAGGTAATTATAAAAAAGTGTTTCCGTATTGCCTGTCATTTCAAAGCACCTCCGCAGAAAGTCATGCTTCCTTGTGTCCCATTGCTCTTCTCATGCTCATGATCTCCTTTCAGGTCCTCTCCACAGTTACTTATGGTTGGAGCCTGTATGCATGGTGCAAATCAGCCTCTAAACTGGTCCTTTTATGATGCCTCATGCTGTTGTTGATCTTCTTACATCTTCTACTTCTGATGCTGCTATTTTGCTGTTTTACAGAACAAAAATGGTAATACGAATTTTGCAGACTCATCTGTTAATAAGTATTTTTGAAAAAGAGTGCAAACCTTTAAGAAATCCACTTTCAATGATACTTGTTTAGTAATTTCCATAATAATTTCCAACCTGATAGCCATTTTAGTCCTGAACGCTCTATGGAGCATTATTTTGCCACTGTAAAGTCATACAAGTTGCCAACAGTAACCTGGTATAATTTTTCTGTTTGTAGTTGAATTTCACATAGGAAACAATTTTACTGTTGTGTTATCCAGTATAATCAAAAGGCACGTGTTAGCCTCTTTATTATGCAAAAGCCATAGCAACTGGATCTCCTTCTACACCCAAATTTAAGTTTGGAGGAGAGAATTTGTCCAAATGTGTCACCTTTTTCTCGTGAAGCAACAACTTGCCACAGAACAGCCATCTAGTATTCTTGCTGTTATTTCAACTAATAGAGCTATTTAAGATGGGATGATAATTGGGCACATCATAGAGTCATCTGCTCTTTATTTCCAGTACTTGAAAGATTAACAAAATGAATCCAACTGGTAATAAAATCTTTAAGAGCTGAAACAACTGTTTGGAATATCGCCAGAAGTAAAGGTAGTGTATCTCTCATAAAATGCCTCATTTGTAAAGCAACTCTATCTTTACCTGAATGACATTTATCACATGCTTCCCATTTACATACTCAGAAAAAAACATGTTTTCTTAAAAGAGGCCATGCTCCTTTTTGGTTATGCAGGTATTTGGCTTTGGCCTCATCTTTTATTCTGCATTCGTAACTCAAGTAGAAATCTACATGGGCAGCTGTTTAGAGCCAAATTCATAACGAATTGCACCAGCTCTGTTTTAGTAAATCTTAGCTAAAAGAATCTTTGTGGATTGGTCTAACCTGAAGTAAATGATTTTTCACAAACAAAACACAAAATTATTTTTAAAAGAGAAAAAGAGAATCAAAGTACAACCAAAAAGATAGGTCTACCGTAACATTCAGTTTATTTCCTATTTAATGCAAGAACGTTCTCTTTTATATAGTTTCTTCTTCTGTTTTGATCCTAGTTAATAGGATAGTACTTGAAATTTCTCAGCTTTGTTATAAATTATAACAAGATATATCTCTCCAATAGGAATACATTTCATTTTCTTAATTTTATCTCTTTATATTCCATGTGATACACTGAAAAAAATCCTTCTTTTATCTTTAAATAAAAAAAATATCGTTACCACATCCAATTAATCAAAACTACATTGAATTTTCTGCACATTGGTCATATCTTTCTGATGTCTGAGCATTGAAAACTGAACAAAATATCCCTAGACTTTATAAAGAGGAATACAGCCTCTCTGCCTGATGATCATATTCTCTTCATGTGCATTTTAAAAAATCACAATAGATTTTTCCATCTGTCGTGTCAAACTGCAAGCAAATGCATAATTAGCTAGGTAGGAAATGTAACAGAAAAGAGAATATTTATATCCTGCAGGGTTAAATCACATTTTGAACTGTTCCTTGGCAAGGACCTTGAGTTTGCAATCTTCTCTTTAGTAGACTTCTAATTTTCCCCTGTCCTATTCATTTCAAATTCCTGCAGAGACCTTTTTTAGTCTTTAGAGAACAATTGAAACTTTCCATCTTTCATCAGGAGTCTTTGATGGTGCATTGACTACAATGAGGTGCAGAATTGTAAAGGCTTCTTCTGTCCTTCTCTGACCTATTCATTAAATGAGATATCACACAAGCAGCCTTTGGAACTCCTTCTGAATTTCTGACCACACAGGAAAGAAATATGGTCATAGAGAATAACAGTAGCTTCCTGCCTAGATGATCCGTTTTCAACCCACTCCCCTAAGGTTTTTCTTACATATCTATTGTAGTTGAATGATCTCTCTGGAATTTATTTTTCTCTATTATATTCCTAAACCTTCAGGCCCCACATTCTGCTACTGATCTTTGCCTTGAGAACCTTTTGCATTATTCTGCTTATAAAAAAATATATATTCTTTGAAGCATGTTGAGTGATAGTTTTATTGCCATAGTTTTTATATGCATAAAAATACCTTCCATCTAAAATATCATTCTTATCATCAAAACCAGTCCAAACTTAATAAACACAGAATTGCCTCTTTCTGATTATGATCCTTTCTCACCCCAGATTCTGCCTAGTGTTTTAAAAGAGTATTTGTTATATAATGTAAGACTTTTAAAATTTCAGCTTTGTGGAACGATGGTTATATTTTTGTTTTTCTGCACATGCTGGAACACAGCTGTAGGTCCTGCATAATATCTTACATAATGAATAGATGTAGGATTTATATTCTGCGTACAAACCATGAAATACAGTAGTGTTTATCGCACTGTGGGCCACAAATAAAATCACCACAATGAATGAACAGCCAGCTGAAAATCAGGATGCTATAGATCATGAAATAGAAATAAGGCCATTATAATGAGCTTTGTTCTATTTTGCTCCATTTGATTTTATAATGAACAATAAGAAAAACTATAACTAAAGAAAAACTAATAAGCAATAAGAAAAAATAAGAAAAAGTTTTAAAATTTGAAATAAAAAGTTATTTTAAAATTAAAATAAAAGTTCCTCCTTTCCATAAATATAAAGATTTTTTTTTCTTATTTATAAAAACATTTTAACACTTTGAATTTGGCAAGAAATGGTGAGTTCTTGAGGAAGGCTTCAATTTTCAAAAAGAAGGTTGGTAGTTTAAACTGAAATAAACTTCTAGAGAAAATTTGCCTTAGTTAGTAATCATCTATTGCATATTACTTTCCATAAGCCATGATATGCATATTTATAGAGTTTAAATATACCTGAATTAATTATAACTCTTTACAATGCAAACTCATTATATATGATGTGTTCATCATTTTATATTTACAAATGAAAGGGTTTTCATGAATACATATAGTGATATATTAAATCTTTCTGTTGATAGAGGATAAGTGCACATTGGTCTTGGCATATTTTCCCACATCCAAAAATAAATTTGTTCTCTATCACAAATACAATTTTGCAATCCAATAGCATATGATTTTTATCTCTCCACTTCTGTGTAAAAACTATGGTCATCAAAACCCAACAAGGTCATTCTGCATTATGGAAATACAGGAATTTAAATTCCAGCTGTATGTTTATTACACAGGTAAGAATGAACAAATGAATGAAAATAAATACATTAATACCTTTAAAATATAGCTATAGGTCCTAATCCTTAAATTTATACTAGATTCAATTCAAAGTAAAGGCAAGACTATCTTGTTCTATTAAATCAATAGCAGGATATCCTCTTAAGGAAAGTAGGATCATGCCCTCAGTAGTCAGAGAAACGAGGCATTGAACAACCTCATTTGAAATCAATAGAAATAAATGATGTTTAATTTTAAAGAAAATCAGACTTTTCTGAGACAATTCTATTCTCACTAAAAGACAAAATTCTTAGTTTGAAATTTGGAGTCTTACTCGACTGCCAAAGCTCTGTATGTGTGTATATGTGTATAGGAAAGATTTCTTAAATACATTTTTATAGATTAAACTTCTGTTGAATAAATGAAAATGAATTACTGTATGATAAGTATTTCCCTGAATGATCTGCGGATTAGATTTAATAGCACACTTTGTTGACTTGCTAATAAAAAGTAAATTCCAAAGCTTGAATTTTTCCAGCTCTTTGAGGAATATGTTAGTTGCCAGCCACTATCAGCATTACAGGGCCTACTGACTCTGTAAGCAATGCCATGCTTGTACTCCTGGACATGCCGACTTAGCCATTTTCAACACTGACTGCTCCACCGCATATTTTTAATCCCACCACTTTTAGGGAAGAGATTCACTTAGTTCAGGAACATAACTCATTAGGTCTGTCACAAGGGTAGGATTCAACCTGAGATGAGGACACCTAAACTTAATTGTCTCTATGTCGGGTATGTTATAGATAATGGGAGCTCCATTTACTTGCCTAATTATTATCTTTAAATACATTTATCTATAGATCTCAGTATCTATTATATGATACCAAGAGTATCCAGTATATCTACTGACAGATGTGACGTGGAGCCTAAATGAAACCTAGAGGCTAGGCAGGAAACCCAGTACCTCCAACAGCACAAAACAGCTCTGCTTGGACAACTCAGCAGAGCGATGAGTGTGTGACCAGCTGAAGCATTTTCTGGCACCACTGACTGGGCTGACAATCCTGCAGAAGTCCAGGTACTGAACTTACACAGAGACATGTATATAGCTGCCTAAATTAAGTATCATATCAAATGGCATCTCAGCCACAAAATTCCATATTTAGGGAGTATAGTTGAATATAGCAAGCACACCACTGTGTACTGAAATACAAACAGTAGGTGATGAGAGGAAACCTCAAAGCAAAGCAACCTCAAAGCGAAGCAACCTGTGGCTGTTTTTTTTACACACACACACATACACACACACACACACAAGTATATATGTAGGTATATAATCAATTCCTTGTAGTATTCTATAGGTTATTATGCTCATTTGAAAGTTAATCATTTTCCAATTGATTTGTTAAATTATCCATAAATTTAAGTATGCCACAACCTTGAGTAATAACACCACACATGCGGCTCATGCTGTTTATCTTGAAGTAGCCTACTTAAACTTCCCTCGCTTGTATACCCTTCTCCATAAAGTACTATACATTTCTGGTGGGCACCCCTGCTGGCTTTTGACGAAATACAGTCATCCCGTTCAAAAGCCCAGGGTTCAATTGCCTAATTAGCCTTAAGCTCATCATTATTGCCATTCTGTAAGTACAGTGCCACTTCCACTACCTAAAGGGGAGTTACAGCGAAGACAGAGTCACGTCGTTCTCAGAGGTGCGCAGCAGACGCGCAAGAGGCAGCAATCACAGCCCACAGCTGCTGTATCTGCATTTCCTCAGACTTGGTGCTGTGGTGTCAGTCATTTGGAAAGGCTGGAGCAGAAAACGCAGACACATACACACTGTTCCTTATAACTCTAATTTTCTTAACACCATTAAATAATAAACGATAACATTTTGCATACAATTGCTGGGTAGCAAATTCTGGCAAAAGGCAACTCAAAAAGCAGTGCTTTTCTCCCCCAAAGGTGAGGGAGGCCCTGCTGTGCTGAAGTAGGAGCATTGATCAGGATTGTTATCCTTAGCCAGGGAAGACAATGTGGGAACAAGTCCTTTTCTGTTCTTCCTCTGCTCTCATTCTTGAAGGCACTCTGTGTTTTATAATTTCTTTTATCTGCTTTGCATTTTTACCATACATGTGATTTTTTTATATACCTTTCATACACATTTTTTACTGTGTCTTAAAACTGGTCCTATCCAGTTTTTGCTTAGTGACCAGTAATTAACTATTTATGCTTGGCATTTACACACTTGGGACTCTTGGTATAATCACGTGACTGTACTTTAAAGGCTTCTGTTACTACCCACTGGCTACACTCTTAAGAGTCCCTACTACAAGCAAGGCATCTTACAATTGAATTTAAGGAAAAAAATAATTACAATGAGAATAGTTAAATTCTGGAACAGGTTGTCAGAAAGACTGGAAAATCTCCATCCTTGGTGACCTTCAAAACTCATCTGAGCAAGCCCTCAACTAATCTAATCTAATTCTGGAGCTGGCCATGCTGTGAGGACTAGTTTTGGACTAGGCGACCTCCAGAGATCCCTTCCAACCTGTTATTCAACGATTCTGTGGGGATTAAGAGATCCTTTTCTTGAGTCTGCATGATATTACTTTAGCCTATAGCCTGGAATAATAGATTTTCCCTGCCTAAATTCCAACAACATCCCAGTCCAGGCACCAACATTTCACACAGTATCTTCTACCGTTCTAAAAGTTTCTAAATTAATCATCATCTCTCTTTGTGCCTGATCTCTTCTGCTTTTGCAGTATTTATGGGGGATTCTAAACAACAGTAAGTAACGTCAAATTTAAGTGTAATTATGAGCAATTGTATTCATTCACACTTCAGTGCATTCAGTTAAAAATAGTGGAGAAAAATATATCATAGTGTCTGCCAAATATTAAATAGTAGACGTGTCAGATCCCTTATTCAGGTTATGGGAGCCCAGATTTCTGGCCTTATTTCAACATAAGGGACTTGAACCTACAGGTCTCTGAGCATATCTTATCTAGAGAAGGCAAAAGACTCCAAGAAAGTGTGACACTATTCGTCATTTCTGTTTCAGCTAGATCACCATTTGTTCAGGTACAGAAAAGCCATTCACCTAAAAATGTAACACATAGGAACAACTGATGAGAAGGAAAGCTCTTCAGTCAAAACGTAAGTTTTTAGACTCCCTTTCATAGGACAACCCTTGCTGTGCTGGTTACACATTAGAGGGCTTTGCTGGCTTGCCTTTTCTCTTGTTCTCTGGGCAATACTCTCTTTTGTCCAGCTTCAGCAGGACAAATGGAAATTTGACTTTCTAACACCAGCTGACAAAAGAATTGCAGGGGTTGTTTTTGCTGTACTTTCCTGGGAAGTGTGAGTACTGGAAACAAACCCATACAAGCTAGTGAAGGTCTACTGTTTCACCTAGGCTTCATCTGCTGAATAAAATAAAATAAAAGTACATTTCCTCTTCCGTTTGTTTTGTACAGGTATGTTTGGAGCAACACGCTGCTGCCAGCCAGCTACTAAGGATTTAAGCTATTTATGGTAAAAGCTAATGCCATTGGGAGCACATTAGATCTGAAGTACTTAACATTTTTTTTTTTTTTTTTTTTTTTGGCAGGACTTGTAATCTCAGGGATCCCAAGTAGTTCTTTTTACTGGTTTTACCTGATAGAACCAAGAATAAAGTATCTCTATATGTGTAAGGTAAACATGCTACCTGGCTCCCTCCAGCTCAGGATCTGCTGAAAGGAAAAGATTTTGTGCGATATTAATAAATTAAATGTCCTGACACTTACAGTACAGTGTAACATATCCATTGAATTTTCTACGTGAATTCCAAAATCCTCTCTGCTAAATATAACACATTTTTCTTTATCTACTATGCTTACTGTTGCAGAACTCTATTTCCATTTCACCTACTGCAAAGCCTGGTTAGATGTGCTTTGCATGTAATTTATGACAGGATTCATTGAATTCTACTGCCTAATTTGTGATTTAAAAAAATATGTATTTTCCAACTCTTCAGTAAAAATCCATTTTTCTTATCCGAATTATAGCAACAATCCTGCCAAAAAGTATCTTAATTCATCTATTTCTGTGAGAAGTCCTGTGCATATGTTGGTTCAGACTACCTGTATGGATCATTCTGTATGCATAACCATGTTTCTCAAACCTATCTTAAAAACTGAAATATTTTGTAGTTCCCCTGCTAGATGAATTCCATCTTGTTCATTTTTCTTACAAAACTAGCCCTATAAGAAATATATGAATATTGGACTTAAAAGAAGTATGACGTGTGCACCTATTTTAAATATGAGCAGTTATTTCACAGTACTTGTCTCCAAATGTCAAATTCATTCCTACCACACTAAAAGCTAGAAAGAGAAAATGTTGGTGATATTTGACAGGAGAAAGACTTTATTTTGGGAACCGGAAAGCAGATCTCAAAATGGAAAGGATTTTTCCAAAAAGATGCAGTAGTGTTAAAAACAATCCCATAGGGGGGAAAAAAAGTTTGTTAAATGCTTCTACGGCTTTTTTTTAAATAGATGCATAGATAGACAGACAGAAAGACAGACAGACAAACATATCTGGTAAATATTGACCTATATCAAGAATATTCTTGACATTTTGTATAAAAATTTGTATACCTTCCTCTGAAGGTATTTCTGGCTATTTTATAACACAAGTAACTCCTAAAAATCATAGAATGATAGAATCAGTAAGGTTGGAAGGGACCTCTGGAGATCATCTAGTCCAACCTCCCTCCTCAGCAGGGTCACCTAGAGCATGGTAGACAGGGTTGCATCCAGGCAGGCCTTGAAGGTCTCCAGAGAAGGAGACTCCACAACCTCTCTGGGCAACCTGTGCCAGTGCTCTGTCCCTCTCAGTGAACAAATTCCCCCTCACGGTCAGGTGGAACTGCCTGTGCTTCAATTTCTGCCCATTGCCTCTTGTCCTGTCACCTGGGACAACTGGAAAGAGTTTGTCCCCATCCCCTTGACACCCTCCCTTCAGGTACTTGTACACATTGATAAGATCCCCCCTCAGGCTTCTCTTCCCCAGGCTGAAGAGGCCCAGCTCTCACTGTCGTTCCTCATAGGGCAGGTGCTCCAGCCCTCTGATCATCCTTGTAGCCCTACGCTGGACCTCTCCAGTAGCTCCATGTCTCTCTTGCACTGGGGAGACCAGAACTGGACACAGTACTCGAGATGAGGCCTCCCCAGGGCTGAGCAGAGGGGCAGGATTACCTCCCTCCACCTCTTGACAACACTCTTCCTAACGCACCCCAGGAGACCATTGGCTTTCTTGGCCACAAGGGCACATTGCTGGCTCATGGTCAATGTGTCACCCACCAGCACTCCCAGGTCCTATTCTGCAGAGCTGCTCTCCACAAGGTCAACCCCCAGCTCATACATGTGCACGGGGTTATTCTTCCCTAGGTGCAGGACTCTGCACTTGCCCTTGTTGAACCTCACGAGGTTCCTCTTCACCCAGCTCTCCAGTCTGTCCAGGTCTCTCTGAATGGCAGCACAAAATATAAGGCTAAAAAATAAAAGGTTATTAATTTCTTTTTAAATATATAGTGAGAGATCATTGAAGATTTAATGCTGAGTATTTTATTCATTTAATAATAATTAAGAATGTTACTGCAGTTTGGGTAGTGTACATACTTGAAAAAAAAAAAAAAGGATCATTTTGCAGCAGTAGCCTGGCAAAGGCCAAAGTAGCTGGATGAGTATCAGCCATATTTGTTCTGTGGAGGAGGTCACAATTTCTACTTGACCCACTGTTCCAGATCTATACCAAAAACACCTGTCTATGTTTCCCTGTAAATAATTTGATTTAATAAAGCATATTACTTCCATCCACAAACTTTGCCTTAGAAATATCCTGAATGATATTTTTACCTGTTCATTTGAGATAGTTTTAATTTGTAAGAGGCCATGCACAGGACAGTGAGCATTAAAACGTACATCTTCTGATTCACATTAAAAAGAAGAGTCGGTCAAACTAGAGTCTCCCTAGCACAGGCATTTTAATTATTAGCCCAGCATGTTATGGTTCACACACAACTCTGAGGAGAGTTTCTAAAACATTTGGCCTTTTTCTGAGTGAATGTATTTACTCCATTACAGTATGTGGACTGCAGTTATTAGGATGAATTCTCTGAGTCTTTTTACCCCAGAGGCCAACAGAGGCATTTTTTCTCTTGGAGTTATATAATCAATAGATGTATTTCTTAGCGATCTCTTTCTTACACAGAATGTTCCTCACAATTTACTCTGCCATTTCATAATCTTTATTATTGTAAAAAAAAAAAAAAAAAAAAAAAAAAAAAAAAGATTGTGGTTCTTAGAGCACTAACTTGAACCAAACAGAAATGCCATACTTTAAATTGCTCTAATTTTTGCATTCTCATCCATTAAAGCTGCATATGAAAAATAATTATTAACAGATTTCAATAATGGTTTGATAGAGTAAACACAAAGTTCAGATTTCATCATTACATAATGCAGTACAGTATTACTCAGTTTGGCTTTCTCAGTTTCCAAATAAACACCTCCAGAGTGCTGTATGAGGTCCATAAAAGAGAAAGATTTTCTTAAAAGTACTCTTTCCACAATAACTTTAAATTTCATAATTCAACAAGGGAAAAGGGGAAAGGGAAAGGGAAAGGGAAAGGGAGAGACTGATGGTAAGGGTAAGGGAGAGGGAGAAGGAAAGGATTTTGTTACCTGTGCAAAACAACATTTTAAAGTTTTTTTTATATATATCTTTACTGTGTGTAAGCAAAACTCCCACTTAAAAAGTAACAGTGTTTGTATATTCAGTTCTCCATTTTGAAATACTTGCCTTTAAGATTCTAAAATTATATATATTTAAAAAAAAAGAAAGAAAAAGAAAGCAAAGCTTTGACTTCCTTAGGACAAAATTACATAGTAAGCCTGTTTCTCATTTATACTGAAGGCCATTCACACATTTCTGGCAGGGTTAAGGGGACTTAAAGTGAGTGTAAATATAATTTATATTCAGCTAAAATTGAAGAGTTGATCTCTCTCTGTTCTGCAGTTACATTCTAGTGCATAATTTAAGTACAGCTGAAACATTAAGGTCAGCTGAAATAATTAATTTTCTATATCCTATATAAACTCAGTATCAAACTTCACCCTTAAAAAAGTTGCTAGATGGCCTCTAATTTATATGATGTATAGTAACCTTTTCCACTGGTAAATCTGCAGTTTGATCTGTCAATTAAATTTAAAAGCTGTTCATGCCAGGGAAAATGCTCAAAGGATGAGTGCCTTCCTGACAGGCATACCTGTAAAACTTCTTTTCTTCTCAAAATGTAACAAGATTACATTTCATCAGTACCTAGCATTAACACCATTTTTTTGTTTAACTTTATCCAGTCCCTTAGCAAGTATCTCAGAAAAGAAAACAGACTGATAACAGATCATACTAACCACAATACTATCTAAACCAGACTGGTACTTGAGAACTTTCTTAAGTTATCATTACATTATCATATTTTATTAAATCAATTGAGTTCAACATCAGAAGACTGAGAAAAAAAATCAGCTTATTACTGAAAGAGGATGCTGGCAGTTAAAAATAAGAAAGAATAAGTTATTCAAAGGGGTAATATATAAAAATATAAACATAAATAAAAAATTAAAGTAAATTATGAAGTCAGTTTTTTGTCATCAGTATGGTAGGCCTCAGCTTTGGTCTCCTTTCTAAATCACAGCTCTGAGCATGTATATGCATGTGCACACATTTGTATGCCTTGCTCATTCCTTAGAGATCTGATTATTGAATTAAGAGAGTAAAACATCTCTAGAACGGAAATTTTTGTTAAAAAAAAAAAAAAATAGGAGACATGCAAATTCAAGAATAATTTTCCGACATGCCTAAGTGACAAGCAACCACAAGTAACAGTTTGGAAAATGACCAGGAATGCTTAAATGAAGCTTTGCAAATTCATGCATTAGTACCGTCAGTCAGTTCTGGACAGAGAATTCACTAAGTTTGATCAACTTTGATACTTTTATATTTTACTCTGGGTTTCCCTTGACTAAATTTTCAAAACCATGAAAAGCATGAAGGAGCCGAAACATGTACACTGAGATTGATCTAGACTTTTCCATGTTTCCAGTCTCAAAATTATCTTTATTGGCAACTTGAAACAGGGCTAAAAAATCCATTATATAGTGCAAATATTGCTGAGTAAAAAACGAACAGGTGCAATTTGTCTCTTTGTTAAATAACTGTGAGATCTGCCAGTTAGCATTATCTTTACAGCTTTTGACCTACTTCTATAAATCAAAACAAAACTGGTCAGAAACTATAAAAAAATATTTTGGAAGAGTAGATGAATACTTTAGAAAAGTAAATGAAAAATATAGATTTTTTTCTCTCATTTTAAGACAAAACATTAACTCATCATAGAGCCTTATTAAAACAGTACACCTAAACACAGAATTTTTCTATATTGCCAAAAAGAATTCATTCACCACTAATGAAAACCCCTTAAATATTCATAGTATCTACCTTTTAGAAGCACTCACACCTTTTTCACAAAACACGGTCATGTCAGTGACATTGCAGAACGATAGAGGTTTAATTTCTGGGAGGATTAGTTGCGTTGGTGTTCCTTACAAGACTGGAACAGGATGCAGCGCCAACGTACACCTGAGCCATCAGTGCTGGGAGTACCAGCAACGGCACCCAAAGGCATTGTGCACCACTGCTATGATCAGGCAGGGAGACCAGCAGACCCCTGCACGTGTTAGCAGAGGTACCGACATTGGAAGCCTAGATTATTTCAAGCAGCGTGCCAGATATGTTTTATTTAAATATTTCGGTACTCTGCTAAAATCAGCATGTTCTGTAGTGCTATAAAATTGCTAATGAACTTATGTATTATCTGAGAGGTGATGGAGAAAGCGGACCTGATGCAAAGGCAGAAGACCGAGAGAGTGTGACCAGGCCAAACGAATGAACTAAGAAAATGATCTTTTCAGAATGAATAACTGAGGCAAAATCAGACTTGTCACCCCAGTGGCCCTAGTTGGTATAGATATTTTATTGAGTATGTCATTAGCAATCTGGAGCTTTTTTTTTTTTTTTTTTTTTTTTTTTGAGAGGGTGGAGGGGGAAGAGTCTTGCAATACTCGGGCCAGTTTCTTACCTACTGTAAATTCACATTGCTGGTTTATACCAGATGAAAACTTGGTCTATTAGTTAAAGCAAATCCTTTCTACCTAGCTAATCTAGTCTGCTCTATTGAATGTGTTCCATTCCATTTATTAATAAGAAAAAGAAGATCTATGACCTTGGCTACTTTCCTAAGAAAACAATCCTTTCTCTCGGGATACAGAAAAGAAGTGTGTGATGTGAATAAAGCTGGTAAATGGAAACCTGAGCAAGAAAGTGCTAGATGGAAAACGTGGAAGTAGAGCATTGGGAAATCCCCTATGAGCTTCACAGACCTTCACAGCAGGTGTGACTGAAGGCCTTCTTTCTCCCAACTGGTGACTTTCTTAAAATCCTGAGTGTATGGAATAAAGTAGGCAGCTTCCAGGAC
Organism: Rhea pennata; assembly: GCF_028389875.1. Classification (NCBI taxonomy): domain Eukaryota; kingdom Metazoa; phylum Chordata; class Aves; order Rheiformes; family Rheidae; genus Rhea; species Rhea pennata. Next base: position 163,356,641 of record NC_084663.1, read on the forward strand.
AACAGTATTTTGATAGCTGCTAGAAGGTTAAGGCTGCGACAAAAGGTAAAAAAATAATAATAATAATAATAATAACAACACACTTATTTAATTTATTTTTGCTCCTAATGTTCTGAAAGCTGTGACTAGAATACTTGTTTCCATTATGCTGGAGTGTGTACAGGGATTATACAGAAGCTGTGTGGGTTTTTTTCTATAAAGATTGCGGCAATCTCTGTCCCAATTACTTGCTATAAATTTATATAGCACAGCTGGTGTTCTGTACAAGCCACTGGGCATTTGTTGACACTACACTGAACAGGTATATTTACAGTTCTCAAGAGCAAGTGGTATGGTATTTGTTTTCAAAAACTCCTAAAACATCTGCGAGGTACAATGAAAAAATAAATAAAGTCTACACCACCTCACTTCAATCAGCAAATGCTGACTATTAGGAATTAATTTACCTTCTACTATGCCCTTGATAGATTATAGCTATTTATCTTAACTGTCAGGTAAGGGAAAAGCAAAAGCAGATTAAAGTTGCTCCAGCAATCCAGGCATTTCAGGATGGTAAAAACTATATGAAAGTATAAATGGGAAATTCTAGCACTAGATAGTATAGTCCATCCTGGGATGAAAAATGAACCGACGCAATCCAGTACACTGAAAAATGGTAAGACTAGGAGATGTTATGCATCTACTACTTGAGGAAGCTATTTTAAATATCACCAGCTGAAATAGCACAAAATATCATCTTAACCTATTGAAAATGAGTGATGCCACATAAACTAAAGACATTTTTATGACTTGCATCATGTTACAACCCTGACTATTCAATAGTGAAGAGAAACTGTTAAGTTCATGTTTGCAAAGGAAGTTAATCAAAATGGTGGTAGAAAAGCTTAGTGCCCAGGAGGCAAGAAGCCCTATAAACATGAGTACTTCCGATCGGTCAAATGAACATCAGTCATGTTGTGTTTTAGTATGCCTAGGTTGGCTGAGGGTAAATTCTTTGTAATATTTTCACTTTACTTTTCAAGAGAGCAGAGGAATAAGCAGCCTATCCACCCGTTACACAGAGTTGATAAACATACAACAGTGATTACATGCTGTGACAGCATGGAGCTGAGGTTCATTACAGAGCGGACCTCTTTCAATCCTATATTCGTACGTCTGGCTAGTAGGGGTCTGATTAATCTGCCTAAAATAATAAGAGTTTAGTGCCATTAGAGATACCTACCTTCCTACCTTTTAAACTTTATCCTGATTACAGTAACTTGACTTACTGAATGAATTTAAGGGGAAAGTATGTGCTCCTTGATGCAGTTGATGGCATACAGAAGCTCCAGTCATCTCCTGCTAAAAGCTAAGCAGTAACACGGATCACATGCCAATGTACCTGCCCTGCTCAGCTGCCTGGTAGGGATGTGCCCAGACTGGGTATGTAGCAAACCCGAACCAAAGGGCATACCACTGCTACAGCACGGGAACTGATCATTACGGCACCAAGGAAGGGCCAGAGCCAACAGGAAAGAGGGAAATAAGCAACAGGCCGGCAGGGTGGGCACGGAGTTCAGCGAATTTCTCCAGCACTTCTTGGCCCCTTGCTATTACTATACTAGGTGGAAATAACTTGCTATACTAGCCTTACAATTTTAATAGGTAGGATCAAGGCCATTTTGTGTGCTTTAAGTGTATTCAGCCTAATACAGAACAATGATAGTATTGTGAATTCTGGTCTGAAAAGCATACAGGATTGTTTAAGAAGATTCTTCAAATACTCCTGTCAGTATAAAGGGATTGATTATTTCTTCCAGTATTTTGCAGTACCTGTCCTCTCCCAAGTCCTTGCTCATCCCAACATATGAAAATGACTTCTTGTGCATTAGCTATGTGTGTTAAAGAGGCACAGCAAACTTCTGTTCTTAAGGAAACAGATTCTCAAAATTATCTTATTTCCTTAAGAAAAATGGGACTGTATGTCTCCCTGGGTATACCATACTATGAGAAGCATGTAAGATGAGCTGCACATTCGTGTATACTTTTTCCAGATACAATTTTAGGGGTCATGTTCAATGCTCTTAAGAGGTTAAACAGAATGTTTCAGCATATTTTAAAGCTTGCTGATCTTTTTGTTGTTGCACTGCAGGTCAAAAGTGGAGCCTGACTGATCCCTAGTTCCCACCTGGTGGTATGCTGTAGCATCCATTCCATAGGAGATTTCACACCTACCAACGGAAAAGACCAATGCCTGGAGCCCACTTAGATGGACAGGCTCCACTATGACATAACTTCTACTGTTAAAAATGTTTAAAATATTATTCTTTGATATTTTACTCATTTTAAAATACATTCACTTTTGTGAGGGTCAGAAGAGCAAGAGCAGCATTTCTTCTTCCCTTTGAATTTATAAGTATGCTTGTATAGTTTCTAGTTTAGAGCAACAAGTCCACTTTCAGCTTTTGTAAATCAGAGTCCAGGAAGAATTTACTACTATAACCCAACATGAAAAAAATCAATAAATATTAAACTTCTGGGTGCATGCTAGACAACATTTATGAAAAATGCTGACACCAACAATACAGAGGGAGTCCATGTTTGTCTATAAGAAAAAAAAATTTTTTTTCCCCATTGCCTTGCATTCTGTTTCAGAAAATTGGTCCTCTGGATGTTAGAGCACTTCCTCAACTCCTCAGGTTGATTACTTGGTAACAGAAGTCAGGAAAGCAAGATTTATCAGCATAATTAATTATCTTTGCTTGCATACGGTACACTGATGCCATCTACAGACATAAGAGCGTTCCTAAATGCATCCAATTCACTCTGTGAAGCTTCTCTCCTTGATATTAATTAATATGTTTATTTCACCACCTATGACTAGCATATTAACAGCTTAGCCACTGGAGATCAGAATCACCTTGACTGAAATCAGATAAAATGCTTCAGCTGAACCTGAATCAGGCCTGAATCAGTACTTCAGCCATATAAAAGCGCCCCCATCCTCTGCAAAAAAACAAGTTATTTCCCCTAATTATACTGTAAAAAACAAAATGTTCCTTAAGGAGATGTTTCATTTTGTTTGATTCTGACAGACTGACCAAAGCCTTAGGAAAGGTAAACTATTTTGTTATATCTTATATATCGTTTTAGGAAACTGTCACTTACTTGCAATTATCCCATCAAAATACTGTTACCTGACAACTTCCAAGAAAAGAGTAGCATTGTAATGTCTAACCTCGGGCATGGCCCTGCCTTGCTTTTGTATTCACAGATCATCCAGCCCTTTGAAAGGTTCTCCTAACACTCACTTATCTCTATTTTAAGATTAAACAAATGCAGTTTGATCTGGTTTGGATTTTGTTTTACTGCTTTTTCTTTTCCTTTATATTGGTCAAACCTAGAATAAGTAAGGCCTTTTAACCTTCATTACATCCCTTGGGGAATTATGTTCTCATCTGTCACTAACATTTTGTTCAAGATAAACAGTAACAGTTTTTGCAGTACAAAGTGTATTTCTGGAAATATCATCCTGAATACAGACATAGTCAGCAGTTTGTTCCCAGCATACATGCATTTTTAGTGAACTTTGCATTGGAAATGCACTATCTACTGTATATTTCTTTGACAGCAGAAGGAGGCTCTAGGTGACATCTGAAACAATGCTATGAACTGCAGTGTTTTCTTTGAGACTGTGCATTCTTGAAGAAAAGATTATAAGTAAATTTAGCATTCTTTATTACTAATGATAATATGAACTATTTAAACAAAGCCAAACCTTCAGAAGTCCTTGTATTCACAACTTCTTTCTGGATGGGTAGAAACATGAGAAAGGAGCAGTAGTACATCCAGCATGGATGTACCACAGGCAGATTGTGCCTGACCATCCTATTAGTCATCCAAGATAAGATGACTGGGTCTGTGGATGAGGGGAGAGAAGTGAATGTTGTATGCCTTGACTTTACCAAAGCCTTTGAAATGGTCTCCTGCGGTCTTTCTTGGTTAGCTTTATTGCCAAAATGATGCCAAATTGTGGGAGAGCAGTCAGTCTGCTGGGGAGTTGAGAGATTTTGAGAGGCCGAAGAAATGGGCCAGCAGGAACACCTTTAAGTTTGAGAAGGGCAAATGCAAAGTCCTGCATCAGAGATGGAACCCACACAACAGTATAAGCTGCTGGACAACTAACTCAAAAGAGGCTTTAGAGAAAATCACTTGTGGGTGCCTGTGGATAACAACAACCACCTGAACATGAGCCAGCAGTGTGCCTTTGCAGCAAAAAAGGCTAGCAGCACCCTGGTCTTTGTTGGCAAGACTATAATCATTACAGCAAGGGATGAGATTGATCCTCTCTATTCAGCAGTTGCAAGATCACATCTAGAGTACTGTTCAGTTTGGGGGTCCCCCGTACGCCAGAGGCAAAGACATACTGGAGTAGGTCCCGCAGAGGGCCACCAAGATGGTTGGGGGATGGGGCACAGGACCTAGGAGAGACTGAAGGCTGTTTGTTCAGCCTGGAGAAGAGATGGATGGATCTTCTGGACCCAAAAACTTAAAGGGATTTTATTGTTGCCTAAGCTACCTAATGGGAGAGCATAGAGAAGACAAATCCAGTCTCTTCTGTAAAGTGCATAGTGTAAGGTCAACAGGCAACAAACACAAATTCTAATGAAGGAAATTGCAATTAGACATAATGGAAAAAATAGTGAATGTGGTCAAACAAAATCTCTTCTAGTCCTATTTTGGCTTGCCACAGTGGCTCCAAAACTGAAGCCTTATTTTATTCTAATTCTTCAGAAAGGAAGGAGGTTACCATTGCTGTACCTGAGGGAGTGGTTTACACTGGAACAGGATCTCACAGATACACAGATTGGTTTTGCAAGGATGCGTATTTTTAGGAGTTATTAAAGGCTCTTACAAACTTCAACCACTATGGAGTAAGATCTAAGGATGGAATCTGCGAGACAGAGCAAGAATTTTCTTAAATAAAAAAAGCCCTCAAAAGAGAAGGAATACAAGGAATTAAGAAATAAATGTCCAAGACTAATAAGTACATGAAGGTAATGCTTTTCTTTAAATACACTTTATGTAACACACAGAACTGATACCTACTGCTCCAACCTAAAATAGGAGCTATCTAGGCCTTACCACTGCTAGAGGCACTAGTTGTTCCACCTCTGCCCTGTTGTCCCTCATAGGGTGATGGAGATGACAAATACATCATCAGGAATTCTTAGAAAGAAAAAAATTCTTGCAGCTGGAAGAGTTAAGTCTAAGTCAATACTTAGACTGTTATGAAGCAAGTTAGTATTATTCCAGTGCTATATATCATGCTATTATGAAAATGTGTATGCTTTCTTAATGCACCTCTCTGGTTGCTAAATGATTGAGATATGAAACAAGCTTTTTCTTTCCTTTGGCAGAGCAAAGAAGAAAACAGCTAAATTTTCCCAGTTTGGATAGCTTTTGGTGAAGATTTTCCAAGTGAATGTGTGTATGCAGTTGGAATATATTTCAATTCCAATTGTGTGTGTGTGTGTGTAAAATGTACAAGTATATGTAAACTTTATACTGTGAATGAAGATGTGAACATAGCTGTCAGATACTCAGATGCAAAATGAGCAAACAGATAGCAAATGTGCAGAGCTCCAGCTCATATGAGTCTAAGCAACTAGGATGTTTTTTGATGAGACAGGCAGAGAGGCTCAGCTGGTGCACATGTGTATAAAAACTTAGTATAGCACAAATGTCAGGTGATTGGTTTCATTAACTGCACATTCAAAAAAGAAAAATAACTCCAAAATATACCGGCTAATCAGTTTGCTAAAAAGCATATTTAAAAATATTATTTTAAATTGCACAATTCAGACAAAATCTTGGTAAGGAAACATATTAACAGGAGAACATTGAAGTGCCCATTTGCACCGTGAAGTCTGTAAAAAGGAAAAGAATCCAAGAAACTACGGATGAACCTCAGAAGGAGTTAGCCTTTGATTAAAGAACTGGACAAAAGGGCAACATAATCATGTGACTTCCAGAACTATAAAGTGAAAGGTTGAAGTTACTATCTTGAATAGACCTAGATTTCAAACTGACACTTGTTGTGGTCAAATTGTCCTTGTGATGACAAAAGCAGAAGCAAGTGTGATTTATGAATTTCAAATGATCAAAATTGCTATGATATTTAAAATAATGATTAGTATCATCTTTTAGGCAGAAGATGATGAGTCCTTGATCAGCTAATTATGAAAGGTGACTTGGAAAGTTTTCAATTCAAATTTGTATGACAATTAATTTGCTAATGAAAGAAAAAACAGCAGAAATGCTAAAAGTACAGTGAAGCATGTATGTTACAAAAAGAGAAGATTAGTTTAAAAAGTCTACAGAAATTGAATAATTCACAAATCTATAAATACCAACAGATACATATATGCTTGCCAAGAATTGACCATAAGCAACATATTCTATCAAAATCAAAGTATTTATACATTTAAATGGAAGACATATCTCTAAAGTTGGACTTCTCACAACCGTGTTATTATATGGGATCCTTTTACTGTAAACATTCAATTATATTTCAAATTCTTTAAGAGATTACTTGCATAAGTATAGCTTTGGCACCAGCTATTTTCAATCTTTAGCAAACATGATTCAGCAACATCTTGAAGCTGGATGTTATAGAGATTGAATAATGTTTAGAAAAATCATGCAAACACTATCAGGGTCTGAAAGTCATTTTAAGCCATTCAGATGAATATGGAATAAAATGCTAAAAGTTCAACAGTTATTTACCAAATCCTCTCTTCAATTTCTTGGTTATAAACCCTGTAGAAATCAAAGCGCTTCAATAGGATTTCAGATTTATAAAATACTGGAAAAGATATATTTTTAAAAAGTTTACATTTGTGTACCCACTAAAACTATTATTTGAAATAAAATAAAATAATTCCCATAACCATTCTTTCTAAAGTCAGTTTCTCATATGATTTCTGAGAGAAAAAAATTATATTTATAAACACAAACATACAGTAGTGTCCACTAATGGCCGTAGTAATTTCTGTCCTTGGAAAAAAATAATCTTAACTTAGATTATCCTCATTTATTATTATATAACCATATTGGTAAGCTTGGGAGCAATCTATAAATGTCATGCAATACAACCTTAAAACCAATTTAGTAAGATTGTTAATGGTTTTATTTATCATTTATAGGTAAAATATTTCCTGCATATAATTCCAGCTGAAAATTCAAATTGTAGTCACATGATTTTCAATCCAGTCTTCAAAAATATCATCCAAAATTTAGCTTTCTAAACTCCAGGAGCAAGAAAATCAAACTGATGGCTGATTAGTACACAAATATTGTTCTATAACATAAAATATTTATTGCAATGACTTAATCGATATTAACAGGAGTACCTAAAATACTGAGAAAATATTAGCATACTCTGAGGAAATATTAGCATGAGTAGGAAGAGACACTATCCTAACTACTGTCCAAAAAAATCATGCAACACAAGTGAGTTCATGAAATAAAAGTGCTTAATCTACTTCTACATTATCTATATCAGGGTAAATTTAAGCGTTAAATATTTCATTCTTAATAAATTCAAGGACATTGTATATCATATATTTTTGCATTCATATACTCTTTTTAAAGATGATGTGTATGACCTCACATCAGCAGAGTATTTAAATAGGCGTAGTTTTAAAGCACAATTTAACTTAGCCTAAGATAGACTTTAACTTAGACTGAGGTAGTATTACCTGGGCAACAAAAAAATTCCGCTTAGCTCCTCATTGTCCAGAAAACCCAGAGACAATCTTTAAAACATTATTTTGCCCCCAGTTCTAATGCTTAGACCTTTACCTGCCTTCTCCTCTCACACAGCACTGGGAATTCCCAGGGTAGAAGCAGGATGACAAGGAAAAGATGCAGGCTCAGCCTGCCTCTTAACTGCAAACCCTTATTATAGAAGCACAGTTCAGCTGGTTGTAGAGCTGAGTATAGACCATAACAATAATTTAAACCCTTTTGTTTCTGGATTTTAAATAACAAATGAGAAATCGCCAGAAATAAAGAAATTAACTATCTACAGAGGAAGCATATTTAGATGTATGCTAGCTGGATTTTGATGTAGAATATAAAATTTTGGTTTTGATCTATAGATCCCCTAATGGCCTGCAATTTACCCGACAGACTGCTCTTCACCCAGGTTAAAGCAGTACTGTTACACTAAGCAATGGATATAACAGACTCCCTTTATAAGTAAAAGATTAGGCAGCATCACACACAAAATCTCCTTCCCTTTAAAATTATCCCTTTAATCCATCCCATAATCTTTCAAACATGCCACACAGTCCATCTTCTCAAGCCAGCACAGGGATGAAATTCCTTTTGGGTAGAAAGAAGGAATGCAGGAGGAGTTTTCTTAAGACTGCTAATGAGTGCCATCTGTAGCTGGAAGGCAAGCAAAAAGCTGTTGGCTTGATCAATTTTGTTTTGTACCTGCTTTTCCTTGTGTTTTGAAAATGGATATACCCAAAGCCTGGGACTGGCAATCTCTAGAGGAGAACTTCAGAAACTAAAAAATAATAAGTTTAAAAAATGCAGAAAAATAAAGGTGCCCTTCTTGATAGTGTTCTTAATAACAGTCACTTCCCCAGGGTACGTATGTACCATATGCAAGGTGATTATTATCAATAGTGTTAATCCTTCTGATCTACAGATGAAGACACCGTGCCTGCACACCTCATTTCCTTAGCTGCTCCTCCTGTAAATGCTGTCCTGCTCAAGCAGGAATGCAGCCCTGCTCTAAAGTGCGGTTGTGTTTGCTCTGCATAACAGAGTACCGCCAAAACAACTAGGCAATGAGGTTATAGGGAGGGAAATCTGCATCTGCTTTTTCTTAGTAGGTAACTACCTAATCTAATATTACTTCTTCAGTGTAAGCAAAGACATACCCAGAGCTCGTACAGACTAAGATGACTGAAATCTTGACAGTAATATATTTCTGCAGATAGGAAGTTAACTATTTATCTGGGTCTCTAGTCCTGGACTCCATGCTATCTAGTTCTATACTAGTTCTATATATGTGTGAATATCTATATGTGTGTGTGTGTGTGTGTGTGTGTGTGTGTGTGTATGCATACATATAAATATACATATAAATATATTATCTGCATATATATTCTGAATTAAAGTCATATATTTCATTGCGATATAAATATACTCCTTAATAACCCTATTGGCATTATTCATTCATTCATTTCAGGAAGATGTTTAAATACAATACTAATTCAGTGCTACATACCACATCCTTCCCTATTGTCGGGCATAATCCCTTCCATTTTTGCTTTCCTTTGACTTCCAACAGAATAAAACTGGTTTCAGTCACTGTTAAATCCAATGGGGCTTGCAGGGGGATGGGTTTTTTTTTTTTTTTTCAGAAGCTAGCTCTACTCCCACAGTAACCCATTAGTCCCCACTGTGCCACTAGCTCCTATGACGAATCAGGCAAGGGAAATGTTCCTAAAGAGTGCTGATATCATTGCCCCATTCTGCAGCTTCTCTCCCTCTGATCTGGAGTCTCAGGGCTGGCAGTACAAGATACTGCTTTAGCATCACCAGACTACAGCAGCAGAAATCCTGGCAGCCAGACAAAAGCTAATGAAAATTTCAAAGGTACAAGGCTCTTCCTGGAGCTGCAGAAAGTGACAGGGTTGTCAGAGGAATGGTAACAGGAGCATCGGAGTAAGAAGGAAAACAACTCCAATAAAGAAAGTCTTCTTTTCCAGAGATAACTAGAAGCCAAGTTTACAAATACTGTATATGTATTTTAAAATGAAAAAGTCCTTCCCAGTGCGCAGGAGGCGGCTGCTGTTAAAGAAATTGGTATAGGATGCAACGTGAATCTTTTTTCTATGGGCAGAAGAAATACCTCTCACATTAAACATTTAAGATCCTATCAGGCCTGAAGAGTAAACATACAAACATGGATGGCATTCTGTGTCATGCAGTGTAAACGTCTCCCAAACCACAGATATTTAGCTGTTCCACTGTCTGGTCTTAAGAAAGGGAGGTATGTTTTCAGCCTGTAGACCCAAAAGGAATTGGACACAACACTTGCTTATGTAATGTATTGTATTTTTTAAATTCCCTGTGCACTGCTCAGAAAAATTACTTTAAAATATTGTGAATTTTCATATAGCTGTGAATTAATTTTTCATTATTATTTTATATTTCTTAATTTATTAACCCCCAAGAGAGCCATACTTGAATGTGCTTAAGAAAATGAATTTGTATTACATACACTGTATTTTGTACAAAAAATGCTATACCTAAAACAGCATGTCTCAAGCTTAACAAAGCAAGCACAGTGTATCCTTTTGAAAAGGAAATAACAAATTACAAACAAAAATCAAAACCAACGCTTTCAGTTCTGTGTATGTAGGTATGTTTTATACAATACTGATAAAACTAGTGAGATGAAGGAAGCAACTCAATACAGAGAGAAAACTCAATTCTGTACGGCATGCTTCACTCTGGTCTAAGATGTCTTTTCGAGCATAAATCTCCTTGTAACTTCAGCAAGAGCAAAGCGTTGGTTAGAATAGAAGGGACGAGAAAGATCTCACTCAAATACCCTTCCTAAATCACCCCTCTGCCACTATAAATAAGCAGCACAAGGGATCCCACAGCTGCCTCTGCAGCGTGCAGCAAGAGCTCCCCCCTTTGTTTTCACAGGTTTTAACCACTTTGCTCACTTCTGAGAAGAATCTAGACAAAAAAAGCATAAAGAAGTTACTATGCCCTATCACAGAAAAAAAAAAAATATGCCCTGTTATTTATTTCAACTGAAAATACATAACCTGTATACTTTGGGAGCGTTACCTCAGTAGCAGCTTTTAAAAAGCAGGTGACTTGAAGCCAAGCAGGGCTTGCTTAGGCAACAGGTTGTTTTGAAGTGGTCAGCCTGGGGAGAAACCGTTTTTATGGCAAAGAGTTGAGAAAGCCTGTCTGATAAGTCAACATCACTTTGTTCTCCTACGATTAGAATGCAGAACCTTCTGAAAACAAACACCTGGCATTTATTAAAAGACCTGATTTTCTCCAAGCTGCTATCCCTTCAGCCAACAACCTGGCCACTGAGCCAGGGCCTCTCAGGTTCAAGTGGCCCTTATTGAAAACTGAAGCTGATGTTTAAAGACTCTGAGTACATACTGCAAAAATCAATAATGTGCATATATTGAAAGGAAGTAGAATAAAAACTGCAAATGATTCCGGAGCATCATCTAAGACATTATCTCAGAAAAAATTCTTAATTCTTCTCTAAAAGTGTGAATAAATGTTTGACTAAGAGCAGTAACTGTAACTCCAATACCTATAGCAATTACAGCAAAGGCAGTTAACTCTCCTTCTCTGGGCATAAATTGATGACAAAAAGGAAGATTTCCCCTAGTAGTATAATACTGCCCGCTCAAGGTGACTTACATTATGCTTGACCTCTTATCTTTTACTACTGCATGTTAGGAGAGAAGCTGAAGTGGACCTTATTTTTCAGGAGGAAACATTCTCACTGTCTTGTATATTCAAAATAAATAGACAATGCTTATATTAGCATATGGTTTTAAAGAAACAAAATCTCTCCTAATCAGTTTAAAATGTATTTGTGCAGCCATTACACTGTTTCATCCACTGGCTCAGCTGCTGCTTTTTCAGTAAACCTGGCAAGGTGTCTCTAAAAGTTTCTGACTCATTTAGTTGTAGCTCCACAATGTGGCCAATCTGAGAATATGTTGAAGGAAGAAGAGAGATTTCCAATGAATTTCCAGTTGTTATGTGCATGAATTCTCTACTTTGGCATCAATAGCCACATCTCCCACTAGGAAAGATTATAGGCTCATATAATGTTCTAATAGGCTTTTTTTCCAATATGAACTTTAGGAACTTAATATTATTAACTTCAGGAAGATTAATGTCTCGTATACCTTGTAAGATGATGATTTCTTTATAATACATGATACAACTGTATATAAATAAATATAATTAATATAGTACTAACCAAGGCAAAAAGTATATATGCCTAGTAGAGCTCTTCATTTTTTAGGTAAATTCATGGAGCGATAAGAGAAATTGTAGATATTTTAAGGTAGTAAACATGACTGCTTTTTCCTCTGGAACAGTCTGCTAGGCAAGATAAATATATTACTTTGAATTACATGTCATTGATCATTAAATTCTCTTACAAACAATTATCTTGTTATGGTAAGGTATTTCTTTGAGAAGCTTAAAGGTAAATCCACTGAGATGGTTTGTTGTAGTATCTATGTGTGTGCACAAGCTTGTTTAATTTAAAGTTGGACCACAGATCTAGATTCAAATATTCCCTGAGGGTGCTTGAAGACAATACAGATCTATTGTTCATTCAATATAAGTAATTGTTGAAATGAACTACTAGAATAAACACATTAAAAGTTCCTTCACTGTTAACTGCGAAAGTGATGAATGTTCTGTGGATTTAGGAATATGGTTAATTCTGTGCCACTATTGCTGAATTGATTCATTCAAGCAAGGATTTTTTTAAATTGGCAAAGTACAATGCAGTTAAGGTTGCCAATTTGCATTATTTTATTCTAGCTAAATTTTTCAAGCATTCATAAATTGACCATAAAGATTTGCTCTGGCCTGGGGCTGCTGTGATGTATATTAGGCTGACAACCTGTTCGTTATTCAGCTTGCTAAGTCCAGATAAGAAATATCTCACATTATTCTGAGTCTGCTTGCAAAATCTGACAAGGGTATGAAGTTAAGGATTCAATGACAGATTTTATCCCATCTTTTCTTATATCAGTTGCCAGCGGTCACATAGCTTGGATTTGGTCACATAGCTTGGATTATCTTCATACTAATTATAACAGTAATAATAGTTTCTTAGAATACTCTGCAAACATGATTGAATTAATATTCATTATAACCCTATGAGGCAGATAGGTAAGCATTATTATCCTTATTTAGGGAAATGGAGAAAGGCAAAATGATTTGCAAAAGGCTGTATAATGAATTAATATTAAGTCAAGATTGAGGTTAGGGTTTTCTTGATATAGTCCTATGCCCATTTTTCTAGATTTTACTTCCTCCCACATTCCTTAGTCAATCACATTTTTAATTCATAACCTCTAATATCATTTTATTAACATGCAAATAATTTTACAAAGCAAATTTACTTTTGTCATTTATGCTATTAACTTTTTGCACACTAATGAAATTATGCAGAACAGTATATTTCACTTTCTGGCTCTCTTATAATGTAACACAATTCTTTCATATTAAAGTCTTTCAAAATTAGGAATAATATTGAAACAACATATAAGCATATAAACATTATTACTGAGATCATGGCACCTTTTTGTTCATATTTGGTTCTACAATCTTTATTGATCAATAAAAAATTGGATGTGTATTACAGTTTTTGATATGCCTTTTGAAGGCTCACTAGCAACTTAAAAAAAGGCACTATCCTATCATTGAGCATCTCAAATAACTTCCTCTAAAGAAGACAGTTAAATGAATAGTGTTGGTTTATTGGTACCATTTATTGGTATCAATGGTTATTAGTTTAATAAATAACATTGGTCTTCTAAATCAGTTCATTCATTCTAAGAGCATTTTGGGTACCAAAAGTTCAGCTATTGTTACTGAACCTGCTCATGTCTTTTCAATGACTGAAAATGCCGTTTGTAAGAATGTTGTAACAAGATGCCTCTTTTTCTGATGTTTTTGTTATTATGTTGTATTTTATACTGGAAATGACATCTGAGATCCTAAAACATGAACTCTCCCTTAAATGTGCCCAAGCGTCTCCGATCCATTTAAAAATATGAATAAAAAACATCCATTTGTCAGTACCAATACAGACTACACAGATACAGTAACAGGCTACAGTTCAATTCAGTTTAGATTATTCCGCACAGACCAAATACGCACTGTCTGGCGCATGTAGAGAACTGTTGTCCTCTGTGTTGCAGCATGTTCCTTGCTATGACCTCGCTCACTCTGCAAACCATCATGATTTAAGGGACATAGGCCCATCTCCCTCCTGCTTCACTTAGAAGAATTTGCTTGGTTGCTTCTTTTAGAAAGACTTTTAGGAGAACTTAGTATAGCTAAAATGACAATCAATTTTTTGAAGGAAGAGGAGAGTCTGAGAGAGAATCAGCTTTAAAATAAATGTTTTGGATATTACTTTCGAGGAAGTAATGCTCAGAATTATGTACTAATATTTTGGGGGGATTTAATGGTTGCCAAAATGATCTTTAGCCAAGCGTGCATGTAGCCTTCTTGAGTTTTTAAATTATTACTATATATTTATCTGTGGATTTCCTTATCCAAGATAGCTACAGAAGTCACTGAAAAAAAGAGTATCTAACCTTTCCACAGATAATTGCAGCCACACATTTCTTTATTAAGCACTTCCTATTCCCAACCTTGTCGAGACTATCTTTCAACGGCAAAAGGTGGATCATTTTCTTTATTTTCCATTGTCACTTCTTGCCTTCAAAAGTTGTGAATGTACCTTGCATTTAAGTTTTCATAACTTAGCATTGCTTTTGTCTGAAAAGAAGAAAAAATATCAATTCAGGCTTTCTTTGTGTCTTTAAAGTTCAGACATTACAGAAAAAAGTTCTAACTAACACAGCAAAAATAGAAGAAAAAACCTTGATTATATTACAGGAATAATAGCACAAAAACAGCATCAGAGGAGGAAATCTCTCTAATGCCTTTAAAGGCTGTGCCCAAATATTCCGTCAATAAGAAATGATGAATAACAGAGGAGAAGGGAGAAAAAGAAATACCCCACATGGCTGAGTATTCTCATTAAATTGAAAAATCTGTCAATGAATATTTATCTTTGTTCTCCTGCCCAGAAGGGAAGCTGCAGAAAGACTGAGCAAAAACACTTATTTCTGTCAATGAAGCTTAGTAATCAGCTCCATCACTAGAAGTCCTCTTACTGCCAGCTGTCATTCAGATGACAGGTTATTTCAATATATCAGCAGAGGGCCAGCTGGCAGGGGGACAGAAATGACATCCTTGCTTGAACTGTGAAAAATGTTTTCAGCAGAATTAGCAAGGCTGAGATGTCTGCGTATGTTTGTGGATACTAGTGGGGCTACAGGAGGGTTATTAGAGCAAGCAAGCATATTTATTCTCTGTTGCTGGTTAATGTAGAGAAGTATTATTTTCCAAACAGTAAAAAAAGATTTCACACATAGGACACCTAATGTTTGCTCTTTTCACAAGATTAGCCTTCTCTTCTCTGTGTTTATCCTGTAGTGTTATTCTCTGCTCTCACATGCTCAGCTCTTACAGGTTTCAGCTCATCCATTTCATTACATGTCATACAGTGGTTACTTTGGACATTTTTTCTCCTTTGTGATTTTCCTTTTCCTCCTTTTTTTTTTTTTTTTTCCTAAGTCTCTAACTCTCATTTTCTTCATTAGTTTAGATTCTTCTCAGTCTCTATGATTTTCCCTATTGTGGATTCACCTGACTTCAAAAGCTCTTAGAGATTTAATTCCAGTTGGCTTAAAAATTATCTGCTCATGGATAAAACTCATGTTTGAAGAACTTCACCACCTGACTTTCAACATCTGCTCTGCAAACCATACAAAACTTCCACTGATTTGCCTGAAGCTGAAGGTATCAAAAAACTCTAGAAAATTAGATTCTACTTGTGTGTATAGGTAAATTAAAGCTTGACTTCCTTGTTACTCATCTTGAGCATTTGTTTTACTTCTCTCTTGTATTTCATCATACATGAGGTAATGAAAGTCTAAGTTTATAGCCTTGTATGACTTTTTGAGATGTATCAATTTTTGACATTTTCAAGTTTGGAGGTGTCTATGGAATATTTCTATTCAGTCCTGATTTTTTTCCATCAAATCCTTCACAAATTCTTTCTTCACTGGAAGCTTCCATTTTGACAAACAGAATGTGGATTTCAAGTGACAAAGTGCAATTAATTGGAATTCTGCATCCTGCTTTCTGATTTCAGTTATGCTATGTCGAGTAACAGTTTTCACTAATAAAAATAATTTGGTAGAATTCAGCATGAACAGTATAGGATAAATATAGTTCTATTTCCTCTGATTCCCTCAAAGTAAAAATATATCCTCTCCAAAATAAGCATTTTCTATACCTTTAGTCACCTGAGTTTGCTGAACTATATATCACATATTATAGAAAAAACATGAAGTTTTTGGAAATTGGTAAAAAGTAAGCACTGATCAGCACAGGTTGGACTGTGAGGAAATAACACCCATGTCTAAGCAGCATCTGGATTGAGACTCAATATTGCATTTCATTTTGTTCCCCCAACATCAGTCTAATATGCCATTTGTATATTCTTTAGGATGCCTCAAGGCATGTTACGTTAGTCTATTAACATATGCCTTGGGTACATTCAGAGACATACGGCAACAAAACAGCTGCCTTCAACCATCCTTAGAACATTAATAACCAATTAGAAATGCCCTGAAGTGTCTTAATGATACTGAGGTATAGGTTTTTAATTTTAAGATGACACTTCAATAATATACTATTTAAAACATAACATCTTTCCATTTTTAGAATACCTAACAAAAAAAAAAGTATAAGATAAATACCAGTACTGACAATTTTCCTTCTGCCATCTAGGAGTCTTGGGCTACTGAGTATTAACTTTTGGAAATGTAAAGCTGATGTCAGCAAAAGTCTGAATACACTTCAAAGCTGATTTCAGAATACACCCTGTGGTATCATTAACCAGTTTTTGAAGTTTATCTTCCTATCTTTTTCTTATTCAACATTCTCTTTATACACAAAAGTAAATAATAAAAAGAGATGTGATTCAGATGCAATAACAAAAAAGATAGTTACTTCTCTGTAGTATTGGACTTACATACTACAAAACCACTCAAAGTATGTCTTATTCAATGTGTCAGTTGAGTAAGCAGCAAATGACAGTCTGCAGTAGAAATCACAGAATTGTAGAACGGCTGACGTTGAAAAAAAACTCTGGAGATCATCTAGTCCAAGCCCCCTGCTCGAGCAGCGTCACCTAGGGCACACTAGACAGGATTGTGTCCAGGCAAGTTTTGAACACCTCCAGAGAAGGAGACTCCACAGACTCTCTGGGTAACCTGTGCCGGTGCTCCGTCACCCTCACAGTAAAGTTCTTCCTTATATTCAAGCGGAATTTCTTGCGTTTCAGTTTGTGCCTGTTGCCTCTTGTCCTGTTGCTGGGCACTACTAAAGAGTCTGGCCCCATCCTCTTGACATCCTCCCTTAAGATATTTTAGACACTGATAAGATCCCCTCTCAGTCTCCTCTTCTCCAGGCTAAACAGGCCCAGCTCTTGCAGCCGTTCCTCACAGGCTCCAGTCCTCTGATCATCTTTGACGCTCATGCTGGACTCTCTCCATTAGCTCTATGTCTCTCTTGTATTGAGGAGCCCAGAACTGGACACAGTACTCCAGATGCAGCCTCACCAGGGCTGAGGAAAGCGCTCGACCTGCTGGCAACAGTCTTCTAATGCACCCCATGATCCCATTGCCCTTCTTGGCCACAAGGACATGCTGCTGGCTCATGGTCAACTTGTTGTCCACCAGGACTCCCAGATCCTTTTCCGCAGAGTTGCTTTCCAGCAAGTCAGCCCCCAACCTCTACTGGGGTATAGGGTTATTCCTTCCTCGGGGCAGGACGCTGCACTTGCCCTTGTTGAACCTCATGAGGTTCCTCTCTGCCCAACTCTCCAGACTGTCCAGGTCATTCTGAATGGCAGCACAGCCCTCTGGTGTATCAACCACTCCTCCCAGCTTGGTATCATCAGCAGACTTGCTGAGGAGACACTCTGTCCCTTCATCCATGTCATTGATGAATAAGTTGGACAAGACTGGACCCAGGACTGACCTCTGGAGGACCCCACAAGCTACAGGCCTCCAATTAGACTCTGTGCCACTGAGCACAACATTCTGGCCTTGTGGACAGTTCTCAATCCACCTCACTCTCCACTCATCTAACTCACACTTCCTGAGCTTGCCTAGGAGGATGTTATGGTAGACAGTGTCAAAAGCCTTGCTGAAGTCAAGGTACAGAATGTCCACTGCTCTCTCCTCATCTACCCAGACAGTATCATAGAACGTTATTAAATTGGCTAAGCATGATTTCGCCTTGGTGAATCCATGCTGACTATTCCTCACCACCTTCTTATCCTTCACATGCTTAGAGATGGCATCCAGGATGAGCTGTTCCATCACCTTTCCAGGGATGGAAGTGAAGATGACTGGCCTGTAGTTGCCCGGGTCCTCCTTCTTGCTCTTTTTGAAGACTGGAGTGACACTGGCCTTCTTCCAGTCCTTAGGCACCTTTTCTGTTCTCCATGACCTTTCAAAGATGATGGACAGTGGCCTGGCAATAACATTCACCAGCTCCTTCAGCAGTCATGGGTGCATCCCTTCAGAGCCCATGGATTTGTGGGTGTCAAGTTTTCCTAAATGTTCTCTAACTCAATCCTCCTTGACCAAGAGAAAGTCTTCCTTTCTTCAGATTTCTCTCTTGTCTCCAGGGCCTGGGATTCCTGATGGCTGCCCTTAGCAGTGAAGACTGAAGCAAAGAAGGCATTCAGTAATTCTGCTTTCTCTGTGTCCCTTGTCACCAGGGCACTCACCCCATTCAGCCGTGGGACCACATTTTCTCTAGCCTTTCTTCTGCTACCAATGTATTTGGAGAAGTCCTTCTTGTTGTCCTTCTCATCCCTTGCCAGAATTAATTCCAAGTGGGCTTTGGCCTTCCTCATCACATCCCTGCACACTCTGACAACATTCTTATAATGCTCCTAAGTGACCTGCTCTTTCATATTCTGTGTACTTTCTTCTGTCTGAGTTTTGCCAGGAGCTCCTTGCTCATCCATGCAGGTCTCCTGCTCTCTTTGCTGAACTTCTTACTCATAGGGTGAGCTTAGAGGAAGTGATGCTTGAATAACAGCTAGATTTCTTGGACCCCCCCTCCCTTCTAGGGCGCTAACCCATGGGATAGGTTAAGTAATTCTCAAGTAATTCTCTGAAGAGGGTAAAGTCCTCTCTCTTGAAGTCCAGAGTTGCAACCCTACTTATTGTCCTGCTTCCTCCATGCAGGATCCTGAACTCCACCATCTCATGGTCACTTATCCAAGGCTGCCCCCACCCTTCACATCTCCAACCAGTTCTGCTTTGTTGGTTAGTACAAGATCCAGCAGTACATCTCTCCTCACTGGCTCCTCCACCACCTGTGTCATCAATACTCTGCAGGAGCCTCCTGGACTGTTTGTGCCTGGCTGTGCTGTCCTTCTAGCGGATATCAGTGTGGTTGAAGTCCCCCATGAGAACAAGGACCTGTGATCATGCGGCTACTTCCAGCTGTCTGTAGAAGGCCTCATCGACATCCTCTTCCTGATCAGTTGGCCTGTAGTAAACTCCCACAATAGCATCCCCCATGTTAGCCTGCCCTTTAATCCTTACTGATAAGCTCTCAACTTGCTCCTCATCCACCCTTCGGCTCAATACATTCCAGTTGCCTTCTCATGTAAGAGAGAGATGTCCTTGAGAGTTGCTCTCTCATCTCGCCTTCCTAGTCTATCTTTCCTAGAAAGCATGTCTACTCCTCCTCCTATCCTTTCCCTTCACTGGTAGGATTGAGGAGAAAATCACCTGGGCTCCCAGACTCTTGGCCACCATCCCCAGAGCTCTGAAATCCTGTTTAATGGTTCCAAGTTGCCATTGGTATCATTAATACCCATGTGAAAGAGCAGCAAAGGTAATAGTCCAACACATGAACAAGCCTTGACAGTCTTTGTATGGCATTTCATATTCAGGCCCCTGGCAAGGGGGAATTCATCAACTCATCAACAACAGCACACAGACAGATGTGTTTTTATTTTCAAGAGACTATTTTATTCTGCTGCTTGACAACAGTAGCTCCTTATAGTATTGGGGGGGGGGGGGATGGTGGTGTTTGTTTTGTTTTGTTTTTGTTATGTGAGAAGTCCTCTGAGGCTCTAATAAAGTACCTCTAATATGGTATTTGACCTCAAAATTTACAAAGGGTATGTTTCTCAGGGGGATCAGAACTGCCTCAGCAGTACTTTTCCCCCAGAAAGTCAACAGAGGAACCTCAAAGCCCCTAAACTACCCATTTGTGCAGAGCATCTGTGATACACAGTGAAATTAGTGTGTCTGAAGTCAGAAGAAGAACGAGTAGAACAGAAGAAAACAGCTGAACGTCTGCTAAAAAGTCACTCCTTAGGCATTTTACAATAAGAAGTATTTGTTAAAACAAGCAACCAAAGAAAAAATAACCCAATATTGCAGGATTCTGGTCTTCTCATTCCTAAATGAACATTCTTATAATGCAATTATGGTTATTTTCTCCATCTCTCCTCTGGCCTTAGAAACTTACGGATTCTTTCTTTTTCTTTTTCTTTTTCTTTTTCTTTCTCTTTCTCTTTCTCTTTCTCTTTCTCTTTCTCTTTCTCTTTCTCTTTTTCTTTCTCTTTCTCTTTCTCTTTCTCTTTCTCTTTCTTTTTCTTATTATTTCGTTTTCTTCAGTTCCAACACAATAATGGACAGTATCTGTAATCTAGTAAATTTGCAGCCTGCTGATTTAGGGTATTTTTCTTGTAAAATAAAAAATAAAAAAATAAAAAAAAAAGAAAAATAGGGCTGAAATTTCTGAAGCTAAAAAGAGGATTGAACCTGAGTAAGTGCTGCAAGTGTTATATGTCTGTATAGAAAGCCCCCACAGCACCCCCACTATCTTAGAACATGAAAGTGAGGCAGAATAAAAATCTTACGAACTATGAATTCTGACACTAGACCCCAGCAGTACAAATTTAAGAAAACTCAAGCAAATTTTCATGGTTGATGTTAGGTTATGTGATTAAAGGTTCATTTCGACCAACACAAAGGAGCACAGAGGCACAACGGGAGGTGGTGGGTCTCCAAAACCCAGTCAGAGGCACTAGCCCCTGCACTGGCCCCCTCAAGGTGATCCTGGGAGAGCATCAGCCCCATGGGCCAGGGAGACACCTCTCACCAAGAGTTGGGAGGAGAATCTTTCTCTGGAGCACTACACAGACTGGAGGGGCTTGCTGTCTTTCTGTAGTAAAAAAATCTCTAATTAAGGTTTTCACATGCATAAAATATTGTAATTCTTGAGTGTTTTGGTAAGAATTATATAACCAACAGAAAATTCTAGTACATGTTTTAGGATGGACAGCTGAAAAAGTAGCAAAGCAATTCCAGATGCCAATGTGATCAGAAAAGATTAATTGTAGAAAGGTTATCATAAAGCTGAGTAGTACTTGACAAGCAAAAATGTAAATAACTTACAAAGGAATTTTCACAGAGATCTCCCCTATTAACAGAATCTTAACTGGGAAATATCTAGAGTAATAATTGCAGTGTACCTCAAACACTTTTCTTTGTGCAATGAATTTTTTAATTTAGATTTTAATTTGATAGCCTTTGAGATAAAAATGATTGAGTACATTTATTTTGAAAGCAGCTCTGAAGGAATGAACACAGGTATCACTTAATATTCAAATCAAATGTTTTATTTTAAGAGGGAGGATGGATAGCTCAAATGAAAAAATAAAAAGCAATATAACAGATAAAGACTTTATTAGGTTATCTTGATTAGTTTTCTGCTATTGCAAGCCTCTTCTCTTTTATCAATTTATCTTTTTATGTGTCTGTGAAACCATAAGAAGTCAAAAATAACTTTTTTATCATTTTGCTTAGAACACTCTTCTTATCAAAAGACATTAAGATTTCTCAGAATTCACATTATTTTTTCCTTTGTCATTTTCTTACCACAGGAGTAGCTCTTCCCTAATCCTGATTGCCTCTTCTGCTTTCAGGACTATGAACTTCACCATTGGAAGAGGATTTAAAAAAAAAAAGCGATTTTAAACAACCATCTGCACAACTAAAGGCTTCCCAGAAGGTTTTTTAAAAACCTAATCTTTTTTTGATTTTTTTGTATTTTTGCATAGTGTTTACTTGTTATTAGCTTCTACATAGTGAATTCACTTGGCAGTTCCTCCATTTCGAGGCATTACTATATCAATATTTCCAAGAAGCTCAGTACCGGTACCTATTTGTTCATCCTTTCCGGGAATGCTGACACTGAACTCTCGCTATTCAGATTTACTTGCCATGATTCTATAAATGATCTGCACTGTAGAGAAGATGCCAGCAAACTGAAGCTTTTCTCAGTAAACTAATGAGCTCTCTTCCTAGGTAGAGGGAGGGTTGAGAAATCTCTAGGTTCCTAGAAAGGCCTGTTGCACCACACTTTTCCCTGCTAAATCCTCTTTGAGAATGGCCTAACTATATATTCTTAACAAACCTTTTCAAGCTAGCTTTCCTTCATGAGAGCAATGCTCCTATTTTAAAAAGTGAAACTAAGCAAAATAGAGGCACAACCATCCCCTGTTTATCAAGAAGATGAAAATTCTGCTTCTACTGCGACCTGCCAGTATTCAATATTGTTCAGTAGTTTGGCAGCAGAATGACAGATGTGATATAAATATTCAGATTTGAAAACAAACCATAAAAACACTGATCCACACTATATTACTAATAAAGGCACCTTGGAGATGATGTTACTGAAAGGTGAGACAAGTTTTGAGAACCTTGTTCCAGTTCTCTTGAGAATTTGTTACATTACAGAGAGAGGGAAAAGGTGGACTCTTCTGAGATTATGTATTTGAGATATCCAGGCTGCAACTTAAGGCATTGTCATTAGCATGTTATTTCAGGTATGAAATAAATATTAGAGAAGGATCTTATAGGAAAAAAAAGTTCTTCTACAGATGAAGTACAAAACATGAAATTAATTTTCGCTTTCCAGGAATGCATTTTTTTTCTTTTCCTCCTACCATCTCTTTACTAGGATTATCAAAGACTGCGTCAAGTCAAAACAAAATAAGACTAAATTTGATATTTGGGGCTGAAGTTAGCCTCAGTCTCACTGGGACAGCAACATATCATCTGTTCATCATGCCTGTTTCCCAGAAAGTGTGCTTCTACCACATGTGTACTATGTTACAAGACTTAAAATTCACATAGTGATACCTTTTGGGTAACAAGTGAAAAATAATACAAGAGAAAAAATAACTGATGTTTTTTATGAAAGTAAAAAATAATTATGCTTAGCAAAAACCCAAACAACAAAAAAAAAAGTGCTGTGGAAAGAACTAGATGTTCCAAGTCTTTTGAAGGAAATGACAAATAGATCAGTGAAGATAAACTTCAAGACTATTTACCTACCCAAGTTATTAAAGGTCAGTAAAAGCTGAACTTCATACTTTTTTTTTCTTTTTTTACAAACACAGACTTCCTTAAGCATTCTAGCGATCAGCAGCCATCTATGAAAAAGCATACCAAGAACATGTCCTAAGCCCATCTCCACAAATACACAGAAAAAGTATTTTAATCCATTGTCATTTAAACTGCTCTACAGAATGTGTCTTGCTATATTTAGGTGCAATAGTTAGAACTACTTAATATTTTTATATCCTTAAAAACTTCTCACAATATATATTTTTAAAAGCTGATTGAAAAATTATTCTCAATGATTCATGAAGGTCTAAGGCAAAAGCAGATATTACCAAGCAAAATGGACAGGCACCTGCAATGCTGGTATGACTGTCAGGAAAGCAACTTCTTAAATACATAAACTGGCAAAGAAATTAATAAAATTGAAGTCAGTAACCAAACACCTTCATATTTCACAGTAATGCACAAGTCTGCATTCACTGACCTAACATAAAACAGTTAAGGTACTAAATGCATATTTAAATACATTCTGAGACATATGTTCCTGTTTTTTATGACTCTGATCACAGCAAGAAATAAAAACAAGTTATGAAATATTAGTTCATGTAAATATTTAAGGAAAAGTGTATGTATTTGGTAATCTGCACATTATAGGCACTGTTGAATGCTCATTCAGGGAATTTGCGTAAGGACTTCTGCATTTTCTGCATTTCTTTTATCTGTGATATCCACAGGAAAGCAATAACATATAAATTACATATTTATTAAATCCACCAGATGTTAAAAAATTGATTTAATTTCTTAGAGTCTGCTGTAGTTTTAAAAACATGGATGTAGTCTCCTTTTTCACATTTCAGAGCAGTTGCAATTGTGAAAGAATGTCTTATTTATAAAACTGAATTGATTTACAGCTATATAGCGGCCATCAACACACAGGCTGACTTTCTGGGCCTTTTTCAAATTCACTTGCTTTCCTCCTCTTTCCACATTCCATATAGTTGGACGATCTGTCTTGTTAACAATTCACCTCACTGTATCTTTTATGTTTTGTACCCCTGTTTGAGCTGCAGTGAAAATCTAGACGTGGCATTTTTCCTGCCTGCTACAGCATGACCATAATCTTCAATTCTGTCTTTGCTCTAACTCCTAGCCTGTAATTATCCCATACATCCTGAGTTCTGCTTCAACTCAGATGACGCCTTTTTCCATTTCCCATGCCTGGACTGAAGCTGGAGCACAGGTGACCCAACTGATCAGATCCTCAGGTGCTGGATTCCTTTATGGGACCGGGTTTTTACCAAGCAACTGCACTGCATTGTGCACCTGACCCTATTCCAAGGATTTTGGCAGTGAACCAGTGATATTTGAGCTCAGATATATCTCCTAGTTACTCACACACAGCTAGCTATGAGTTTCATATTTTTTTTATGATGTGAGTTTGTAAAACTCATGGGATTATTGCTTAACTCTCTACTAATCAATGCTGTTTTGTAATGTCCCACAAACTCCCAAAATTATAATATTAAATGCAAATGAGAAGGCATGTGACTAAAAAACAAATCTGAACATAAAACAGCTTCTTACAGGGACTCCAGACAAATGATTCCTTAAGAGTGTGCTAAGGCATTTTTTTGTCTGGTGATGTTTCTGTGCAGATAGGATGCAAGACTATATGATTAGGGTCTGATTATATACCATTTGCTGTGTTCTCTAATTTCAATCCTTTCCTAGGCCCAGGCAAGAAAACAGTGTTTCTGAAGAGAAGTAAAAAGATCTTCAGGGTTCTATGACATTTTATACGTTAATCAAGGTATTTCCATTTTCTTTTCAGTGTACATTTATATGGTTTGACCAGTCACCACCTGACTCTTACCTTCTGACATAATCTGATATTTTCTATCCATTGCCCTTATGTGGAAAAGCCTAGATTTATTAAAACCGTTTTTAACAGCTTGTTTTGTATCAGACTTTTCCAAAAGATATTGTGTGTGGTAAGATATTCAGCAATCAAAGTTATGGAGAGTTCAGTAAAAGTAATTAAAAAGTTGTACACATAAACACAATTTAAATAAACTCATGTGATACAATGTCTAGTTGTACTTTGTACAAAAATCTTCAATGATTCAAGGCCTGAATTACTGCAGATAGATACAAGGACAGTTTTGCTGCTTTGTTACAGCTACACAGCACGAATAATTATATTGGCATTTTATGGTATTGTCAAGGAAGTAGAAAACAGCTGATATTTACAAATGAAGCTAGGAGACATATTTATTCATTTATTTTTCCAATCGATCGATTTAAACCAGAGTTCATCCAGTAACTTACGCAACCCAATGAGGTCCCCATTCTGCATGTTCAACAATTAAGAGCTTAACTAAAAATACTATGTAGATAATCTACATACAGGTATAAATGCATAAATAATTACATTTTGGCCTAAACAACTAAATTTAGATGCTCAGCTATTTCAGCTGTAAACATTACTGTTTCATAATACTCTTATACACATTCATAATGTTCTTATGTACCTGAATATACATATCAACACTATAGAGATTTATAATTTGCACGTGTTTGATTCTATTTTGATCTTTTTTTACCTTCTGTACTTTATTATTTGAACAATAATTAGCCTTTTGGGGTAAAGAAACAGGAAATATTAGTACATACTTTTCTCTATGTATATTCTTCAACAGGTAAGAAGAATGGGAGGAAGATAAGGGAAATGGGTTTAAGAACAGAATTTATGACTTAATGTTTGCCTTAGTTGGCTTTGTTAAATTAGTGTTTGATATTTATTCCTAGAATGGAGGAAAACCTATAGCTGAAAACTTAATGGCAAAATATAAAAAGCAATGATGTACTGCAACTCAGCACAAAAAGATTTTAAACTCATAAAAATAGATATACTGAAGAACAGAGTTTAAAATTTTCAAAGCTACTAAAGTATTTGAACACATAAATATTTTAATAATAATCCTGTGAGCACATTTGAATAACTCATGTAGAAAGTTTTAAATAAAAACTGTTGTCCATTGGTTGACATATCACCCTCTTGAATATTAATATTCTGAAGCATGTGGGTTTGGGTATAATTTCCCACTGCTAGTAATTTGTCAGGTATTACTTTTCTACTCTGCAAACCTCAATCCCTGTATCTGCATAACAAGTACTTAGAACCACTTCAAGAGTGTAATTGCATCTTCACATGAGTTAGTATTTTTACTGTTTCATTCCTAAGGAGAATGACATTTAAACTCCAATTTTTTTTTGTGTTGACTTCATTTGTCTTCAAAGATGTTTATTCTCTTAATATTTTCTAGCAAACAGTAATTCCAAAAGTCAAATAAATCATTCTTTACTATATAGATCTCATCTAACTACCAGTAAGGGTGGTGAGAAAAACTCATGTTGCTTTCTGTGACATCAGGAATAGCAAAGAATTTTAAAAGAAAGATATTCATTCTCCTAAGGAAAAAAATTAAGTTTTTGGTCCTTTATTACCGTCATCATTTTGAAATATTTTCCATCTCCTTCATGCCTTACAAAATATAGAGGACATACTTTCAGAACAAAATTCTGTTCTTGATTTTACATATGACAAGTGTATCAATACAATGAAAAGTAATTGCTCTATTTGTGAAGTGAATTTACATTGAAATTAAAGAGCTTGTGAAGAATAAATGGGTACTGGAGTCCTGCAAGGCCTATTTAATCTATAATATAAACAAAAATCTTTGAAGTGGTCTAAAATTGTTTTGACAGAAAGGCAAATAGGTATTTTTTTAGATAATCACAATCAGATCATGCCACACAAATATTATTTCATACTGGAAACGTAAATATTAACTTTATTCGGCCTAACTTGCCTGTATTTTGTCAGATATTTCTACCAGAGGTAATCACAGGTTATTAATATGGGTAGGGTAGAAGATACCAGCAATTGAGTAATGGAGCTCTACATCATTGTATTTCATGTCATTTCTACATTTCCCAAGATTAGGCTCATGTACTTCTTTTTAGGTCCCTATTAAATGTACTTTCATGATTCAATAAATCACACGAGCACTATAAACTATCAAATGTCATGGCCAGGAAAATATGATCTTCAGATATAACAGTAGATGGAACATTGCTAGGCATGACTTAATTTAAGAGGAATGCAGTATAAGGGGAGTTTCCAGGGACTGATGTCTCCAAACAGTGCCAGGCAGAAATGCCAGCTTGGACTTTGGGCTAACAGGAACTTTATGAAGTTCAACAAATGGAAGTGCAAAGTTTTCTTTTCTCTTCTTCCTGGGGAGGAATAACCCCATGCACCAGGACAGGCTGGGGGCTGACCTGCTGGAGAGCAGCTGTGCAGAGAAGGCAATGGTGGTCCTGGTGGACAAAAAGTTGAACATGAGCCAATAATGTGCACTTGCAGCAAAGATGGTCAGCAGACTCGCAGGCTCTGTTAGGAGAGCACTTCCAGCACAGGAGATGATCCTCTCCCCTCTAGTCAGCACTGGTGAGGCTACATCTGGTGTACTGTGTCCAGTGCTAGGCTCTCCAGTAAAAGGGGGACATGGAAATAACAGGATGAGTGCAGCAAAGGGACACAAAGAAGGGACTGGAGCATCTCTCATAGCAGGAAAGGCTGAGAGAGCTAGAACTGTTCAGCCTGGAGAAGAGAAAGCTCAGAAGGGATCTTATCACAGTGTATAAATACCTGATGGGAGGCAGTAAAGAAGATGAAGCCAGACTCTTCCCACTGGTGCCCAGTGACAGGACAAGAGGCAAAGAGGACAAGAGGTACAAACTAAAATACATTTAAACATAAGAAAAAACAATTTCACTGAGAGCGGACAAACATTGGAATAGCAACCTATTCTATCTTACCCTACTTTGAGCAAGGGAGTTGGACTAGATGATTTCCAGAGGTCCTTTCCGACCTCCACCGTTCTGTGATTCTGTGACCATCTCAGGGTGCAAACCATGCTGTGAGCTCCATGACTCATTCCAGACACCCAAGGACTCACAGGAACTGCTGACAGTGCAGGGTTCCTGCTGGCTCCATACTATTTCTGAACAATAATACTAGTACCCCTAAAAGATGTACACTTTCTATTGTAAGGAAAATGTGAAGAAACAGAACAATGATTTTCATCCTAAATTAGCTAAAGACTTTGCTGACATGCCCAAATGCCTGTGGAATAACTGACTTCCAGAGACAGCAAATTGCACCACTGAAGTTTTGAACACCAGAGAACTCAGAAAAGATTTCTGCCTTATTTACAGTGGCTTTACACCTATTGATTCTATTATATAGAGACGTAATTTACTATGAATTTCTGCAAAAAAAGGGAAAAAAAAAAGAAACTAAGGTATCTGAAGCCTCCATAAATCACTATTCTTTCTCAGACATAACTGGTATTATCTATCTAAGAAACAACTAGTGTTTCTTGCCGTCTCTTTCCTTTCCTTGCTTAGCTTGTGAAAACTTCACTTGTTAGTATCTACAGTGGCAATATTGTAATGAAACGACATAAGGACCTAACTGAATATAAAACAGACTCAAATCTCTATCAGCATACTGCATCTTGCCATTGTTGTATAAACACTAGTTCTTCAGGATTTCAACAGGAACTTGCTCTTTTTAGAGTTTAAGCTTCCTGCCCTATTTACCATTGACACAAAGTGCAATTTCCTTCCTCATTCTAAATGGCTTTTATATGTTGCCCATTTTTTTCTCCTTTAGGCTCCAGTACCTAAGCCTGGCCACCTTATCTAATGCTTAATGGGATGGAGCACACAATGCTATTTATCATAGTGAGATGATGCCATTTTCCACAACAGCATGCCATTGTTGACACTTATTTTCACTGACACAGTGAAACTTCTTTACCTTTTCTTGGGGAACTCTACCAGTTCCTAACTACCCAGTAAATGTACAGCTGTTGATTTCTGCCTACCTATAGTTCCTTGGACTTTTCTCTATTAAATTTCATCTTTTGTTTTCCAAACTATTTCTCCAGTATGTCAAAACCACTTCTGAGTTCTAGCCCTGTTCTCTACTGCATGGGCTAGTAGGGATCCTACATAATTATCCAAAGTATGGACAATGCAAATTAATACCAGAAAAAATTAAGCTGCATCAAACAAAGCCTGAAGATTTGGAGACACCACCTTACCTATGAAGAAATTAGCATTTGAAAACTAAAGTAAGAAGATATCAGCTATTAAATTCCTTTCTGAAGAGAGAGCTGAGATAGGGTGAAAAAAGAATGTCTGAGAGTGTAGTAGTTAGGACTGCAAAAGGATCTCATTCTATATTATGTTTGACTTGTAT
The DNA here is from genome assembly GCF_028389875.1 of Rhea pennata. Lineage (NCBI taxonomy): Eukaryota > Metazoa > Chordata > Aves > Rheiformes > Rheidae > Rhea > Rhea pennata. The sequence goes on from NC_084663.1 coordinate 163,386,311, forward strand.
TGTGACCAACAGTCATTAAGTGATATGTCTGATATTTTTGAGAAATAAAAGTGCATGCAGTCCAAGTCTGCATAGACTTCCTATTTCACTATAATGACTTAAATTTTCCTTCCTATCTTTTGTCTCAACAAGCAACCCAACTATTGACTAGACCTACAAAATCTCAGTCCTGCTTTCATCTCCTGGATGAAGCTCACGCCAATAGCACAGGATAGAGGATGCATTTCTGCGTGCATTTTGTGAGTAAATACCAGAATTTCAGTTCCCAGGCTTATGAATATGGCTCCTTTTGTGACTACTAATTTCACTTCAGGAAAATAAAAGTATTTAGAAAAAAAATGCATTAACAATAAACCATTTTTCTCTCTCTCTTTACTTTTCATGGGAAAAATACTTTCTTTCTGTGTCACATTAAGACTTAATTTTAGTTGTTTTACAGCCTGCTTACAGCACCCACTAGTTCCAATGAGGATATTTAATAAACTGAAGAGTAAGTAAATCAGTATGGAATAAGAAAATAAAACAGCTGAATATATGTGTGTGTGTGTGTGTGTTGTCTGTGTCTGTGTGTACATATATATATGTATTTTTTGGTATGGGCCCACTTCTACAGTCCTTGCACTAGCAAAACCTCCATAGAAGGCAAGTTTCAACACAAAGCTATTGCCCAGAAATGTGCCAATGCTGTGTCTTCTATCCTGTTCCAGGGTGCCATTATACAGCTTAACCTGTGGTTTCTGTCAGCAGGTTAATAGCTGAGTTACCCATTCAAAAGAAAAAAAAATGGCACAGAACCTACGCTAATTTTATTTGAATAACAGAAAAATGATAATAAAAACAACTATTATTTTATAGAAAAAATTTTCCAAATTGACAGTAATCCCAGCTCTTACAGCCTGATTGAGTGCCTGACCCTCTCTCTCTCTCTTGAATAAGCCTTTTTATAGCTTTCTTCTAGGCATCCATAAGCAAGAAGGAGGGCAAAACCTGCAGTTATTCACCTTCTAGAGATCAGAAATAGGTCCTGCGTAACTGTCCAATATCTGAAAGAGTACAGTTGAAAAAAAAAAAAAACCAAACAAAAATAATGTCTCTAGCTATATGTATGTGGATGTGGCAATATAGTTGAAAATTCTTTATAGATACAGTTGTATCTATGAAATGCAGTAGCATATTTCTCTATTTATCATAAGACCCTTTACACAAAAGTAAAACTATAATCCTCTGGTGGAAAGCACATATAAAATATTTGAGTCACTGTGTGGCTTTTAAAATTTCAGTCCATCTTTGGAAGAGCTTCAGCATAAATACATTTTTTATCTAAACATAAACATGAAAAGAAATACTACAGTTATTGATTGCAAAAGTAGAGCCTGCTAGTTACTATTTATTTAACAGATAACTCTGCCAAACAAACTGAGGGCTTCTTCCTCAAAGGCTTCATTATCTACCACCCCAGCTTTGCAAGCACTTTTTGTATGTGCTTACACACATAAGTAGCTCCTTTGATTTTAGCAGTATTCCCTTGACTGCATTTACCTTCCAAAATGCCTTTTCATGGTCCGAGTTTAAGCAGATGACAAAGTCAGGGAAAGGGAGCCTGCGAGGACGGAAAGGCAAAGCAGGGGGATTTGGGCAAAGCTTCCTATATTATCACGGCAGAGAGGTAGGTGCTTCATCAAAAGAGCTGTTTAGAGAAAAAGCTCAGTTCAGGTTTCTGAATCTCCTTCCGTAAGAGCCTATCCAGCTCCATGTGCTATTTGGGGAGCCAAAGAGGAGTAACCAAGGAAGAACGACAAAGCCAGAGGCCTAAGGCACAGGTTAAATCGTTCTCCCCTGTGCCTGCACACCAGGAGCCAAAGCACATAAACAACCACATTGTGGCAGCACTAAAAATATTACTTATCAGGCTCTTAGTGCACTTCTCTGACTAGACTGAGGATGTACTGTCTTAGAGAGGCAAATGCAAAAGTCAAATTCACCCTCAACATATCTGGAAGGGGAAGGGGGGGGAGAAAAAGAGATCTGCTTTCTTTTTCTTTCTAGGCTGGGCATGGAGAAATGCTAGATTGTGAAATGCTTTCTTTCAGAATGAGAGTTCATTCTTTCAGAAGTTATAATGTATATTAATAGTGATTTTTGGTGCAGTCTAGTTCTCAAAACATGTCTATAACTAAGAAATACTGCAAATCAAACATTATTAGTTTTTAAAAATTACAGTGTTAGGCAATTGTAGTTCCTGCATGTTGTAGGCCAGGCAAATTTACTACTTAGTCTTTAGCACTATCCTAAGTAGACACACAAACACACACTTGGATATCATATTCATCTAGTAAGGTTTTTGTTGGTAAGTATCATGTTAGATCTCATTTTTATACTATGCCAGAAACTCGTGATATAATCTTACTTTCAGTCAAGTTGGTGAACATTCCAATAGCTGGAAAGGCTATTTCCAGCCTTTTCTTAATTCTTAAGGCTAATGATATCCTGGAGTGCATTGGGAAGAGTGTTGCCAGCAGGTCAAGACATGTGATCCTGCCCCTCTGCTCAGCCCTGGGGAGGCCTCATCTCGAGTACTGTGTCCAGTTCTGGGCTCCCCAGTGCAAGAGAGACATGGAGAGAGTCCAGCGTAGGGCTACGAAGATGATCCGAGGGCTGGAGCACCTGCCCTGTGAGGAACGGCTGCGAGAGCTGGGCCTGTTCAGCCTGGGGAAGAGAAGACTGAGGGGGGATCTTATCCATGTGTACAAGGACCTGAAGGGAGGGTGTCAAGGGGACAGCGACAAACTGTTTTCAGAGGTGCCTTCTCAGTTGTCCCATGTGACAGGACAAGACGCAATGGGCAGAAATTGAAGCACAGGAAGTTCTGCCTGAACACGAGGAGGAATTTCTTCCCTGTGAGAGTGGCGGAGCACTGGCACAGGTTGCCCAGAGAGGTTGTGGAGTCTCCTTCTGTGGAGACCTTCAAGGCCTGCCTGGATGCAACCCTGTCTACCATGCTCTAGGTGACCCTGCTGGGCGGGGAGGTTGGACTAGATGATCTCCAGAGGTCCCTTCCAGCCTTACTGATTCTGTGATTCTATGTATCAGCAGGCACTCAAAGAATATATGTACCTGAATGCCATTCTAGCTCTAAAATAAAGCATATTTTCATTTTTTAAAAAGAAAGACTTTATAGTCTTTACTATGTGCTTCTTATGGCTTAAATAATTGTTTTACGTGTTTTTATCTATAATTGCATAAATTTAATAACTGGTCACTTTTTGTGTCTCACATAATTTTTATTGCAACAAAACTCCCATATGCACAAATGCCTTTAAAATAGATTTTTTTTCCTCTTTGAAAACTACCTGTCAATTCATTTCTTTTTTCATGTTTTCAAATTATTTTCAAATCTTGACACCTTCTTCTTGCAAGCGCAGCCTGAAAGAAAAAATCTTATTGCACAGGCTTTACAGTCATTAAATTTGCATTTATTTTAGCAAGATACTTTCACTGAACAAGTAAAATAAAGAAAAGATCTAAAGAAGAAACTGTTCAATTCATATTAATCCAACTGAAAATGTAGCCTTATGAATGATGGCTTTTAGTGATCAGTCGTTAATTCAAAAACAAAAACAGGTAACAACGGTGACTGATGCTTTACACGGCTTCACTAAGAAGTTCAGGTTGTCAAAACTGAATGAACAGGTGATATGTCACTTCTTCTCTTAGTCAGTCACTTGCTGTTTCTACCAAAGTGCTCCTAGTATAAAATTTATTTACTTTTCTGGCTGAGGCTTTTTTCAGCACTGAGGAAAACACTGGAGAGTTTAATCCAGTCAGAGAGTTTTTTTCCCTTTCAAAGAGCAATGTAATCAGTAAGACTGCAGAAATGCAGAACAGCTGTATCAAAACAAGGCTAAATTTATTTGTCAACCAAAGTACTGCAATAAGCGTCTTTTCAGTAGTGGCAGAAAGCCAAATCTAACCTGCCCTCACAGCCCATAGCATTTGGCCATCCTTCTGTAAATCTCCTGCATTTCATCTTTTTATCAATCTGTAACAGAGTACAGCATCATCATATTTATTTGTGCAGCTGATTTGTCTCCTTTATTTATTTGTTTGTTTATTATTACATTTACTTTTGTTAAAGCAGGCAACCTTTTGATACAATTTAGTGAAATGAAAGGACTAGAATGATTCTCCTCAGTGTCCCTCTTCCAAGTTCATGTTTCCTCCAATTCCAGGCAAGAATTTGTCTGTCCCTCTGCTAGGATGATCCACTTGTTCTAGATGATCCTAGTGGTAGGATTTTAAAAAAGTTCTCAGATCTTTTATTATAGTAAAAGAGAAAAAAAGGAGGCAAATCTCCAGAGAGCAGTAAGCACAGACAAGATTCTAAAAACCACAGGTTTTCATACTAGTTACAACTTTCGTAATAACAGTAATTTTTTTAACCAGCACAACTATACCAATACGGCACCCACTATGGCTGCAGCTATTTCAGAGAAAATGCCTAATACAGGAACTATACTATAGTTTAAAGGAATAAACCCTTCTGCTGCAGGAATCCTTATACCTGTAATACCGAATCCACACTGAGTAACTAAGTGTACCCAGGGAGTATAACAAGTAAACCATAATAACAGACTCAGCAAGAAATCTCAGTCATCCTGGTATCTTTCTGTGCGAGACAGGCTGAGAATAAGCAAGGAGCAAAAGCCACAAGCAATTTGTAGCATTTCACAGTTACATTAACACCTCTAATTGTAACTGACAGAGCAATTAGGGCTGAAAAATATCCCAGTACAGTGGTTTGTACATGATGATTGTCCCACAGAAACAAGAGATCATGTATTCCATTTGGAGAAAAAGTGTTTCACTTTATTTTCCTCCATTGAAGTAGATGTCTCAGTTTATCATGTCTCATTAAGGGACTTCCGTTGCTATACACATGATTATTTCAAACAATCCTAAGCATTTATATTAAGTATATAATTTAACAATGATTATTTCAAACAATCCCAAGCATTTATATTAAGTATATAATTTAACAATTCATTTTTTGACTGGAATATCAAAATGCTGAAAAAAAGAGAAAGATGTTAATTGTTATATATAATTCCATTCAAATAACTCTTAAAATAATGAACAGTCAATATTCCACATACAAACATATTTAGGACATATTTCCCATTTTTTCTTTAACTAAATCCAGCCATGTGCCTGGGTTGTCCAGGTTTTGCACAGCAGTTTCCTCCTGTGGAGCTGGTACAATACTACCTCCCATCTAATTCATTGAACTGGCAATTCCCCCTGCATCCCTTCCTCCCACACACATGCACTACTCCACATGGTAAGCGTTGATGTCCAACATCAGCAAGTTAAATCCACAGAGACCGATTTACAGAAGGGTTTGCTAAGGACTAAGAAGTCCATTAGTAGTTAGGGTGTGTTAGGTGCAATCCCCAGCTACGTCTTCTAGTCAAATGTCATCTGAAAGAAATGCAGTTTATTTGCTCTAAGGCTGCTCCACAGCATGAGCTGAAGTGCAGCAGCTGGGGATGATTGAGAGATCTGCTTCAAAAGCACAGTCCTGCTCCAAACTAAAATGTTAATGGACCTACATTTGTATCTGCTTCTTCAAGTAGAAAACAGGTTGGTAACTTCTCCATAATTTAGGAGGAAATAATTCCTCTCCAGTTTCTGCACATCTATTCAGGATATTAGATGGATTAGATGGGAAAGTTTTTTTTTTTTTTTTTTTTTTTTTTTTAGAACTCTCCTACCTCTTAGCAGTTGACCATTTAATTTCTCAGTTGCATCCTTCTAATGATTTACTATACACATTTTATATAACAAACATTGTAATATGTATATCTGCCCCCACACCTTACACAGATGCTATTATAAGCATAGAGAGGAAAAACAAAACAAAATACTAAGTCCAAATCCTGCAATCCTGCAATCCTGTGTTGTAGTACAACTTTCAAGAACATATTTGAAAAAAAAAATTCTGAAAGCTAAATAATGAGATAAATACTTCTGACAATTTATAAAATAGATTAATAAGAAGTCTTACAAGAATATTTGGATCTATGGCCAAACTGTAACTGAGGTCATTTTAAAGGTTTCAGAATGTACTTTTGTAAGCTTTCTCAAATTACTCTCAAAACAGCACATCTAAGGGAAAAAAGTCTAATTGCAAAAGCCATGGCACCATCCAGACATTTACAGGCCTGAAAAACAAGGTAATCGTATTAAGATGTCACCAAGTTGATTAGAGAGTTGGGGAACTGGGTTTGTGCAGCCTAGCTGAAGAAGAAAGGCTAGGGAGCAGAAGGGTCTCATCACAGTCTTCTGTACCTAAAAGTAGTTACAGAGAAGGTGGGGATACTCTCTTCAGTAGGAGGCACAAAGACAGGACAAGAGGCAATGGACACAAGTTGCTTAGAGAAAATACAGTCTGGTGATAAGAAGAAATTCTTCACCGTGAGAACAATTAAGCACTGGAATTTGCTCAGAGAAGTGGTGGAGACTCCCTCACTGGAAATATTCAAGACTCAGCTTCACCTGTCTTCAGGTGAAGATTGGCTCCAGATGTCCATTCCTAACCTAGACTTTTCTATGATTCTAAGTCCTGAATAATGACAAAAGCTCTACACACAAGGTGAAAAAAGACTTTTTTTTCCCCCTTAGAATCCAGAACTGCTTCAGCTCACGTCTGTTTTTATTTTTAAAAGGCTAAATAGCAGTATGCATTTTTGGGACATACTGTGAGCAATGAGAACAATACTGAAGCACAGAGCTTATTTCCTCCAAATTTTCTACTTTATGTACTGCACCTAAGTTCCATCAGTAAGATTCAAAGGTATACCAAAGGCTTTAAAGAAATAAAGTCTCGTAAGACGATTTGGAAGCCCAACATGAGCCACTGCAGTCTGAACCAGCCTCGCCCTCCTCTCCTTCTCCCTTCTCACAAAGAGGAATAATTTGGAGGAAGAATAGGAAAAATAGAAATGCCAGTCATCTGGTGACATGTTAGAAATGGAGGCTGCATTTCAGCTGCAAATCTGTGAGGAAAAACTTGAAGAGAGTTTGGTTGCTTTTAATCGTTCTAAAGAAAGAAGTCTTTGAGATCATGCCGTGGAACTTGGCTTTGGTAAAGAAAATGACCTGCTAGAGCCTTCTAGAAGAAAGAGGGTTTGGCTATCACCTTACTCCACTTGTGTTTGTTCTTCTCTGGACTGACACCCTTAGACTCGTGGAGCTATGCTGAGTGCTGGCTACTCAAGAATTACTTCTAATATAGAAGCTATTGGTCACTGTCTTCTATTTCCTATGTTCCTTACAATGCTCATTATTCTTGCTTTTCTCCATACTCTACTTCGTCCTTCTGCAAAGTATCTGTACGTGTTATTGGCCTCCTTCCTTTAAATACTCAGTGATACACTAAAATACTGGTGGTTGCCAACATTAGCTTTCTATAGCTAATAGATAATTCAGTGAAATAAATCAGAAACTATTTTTTTCTCAAAGCTGTGAACTGCTTCTTTAAATAAAGCTAAGGCTACTCATCATTTTTGCTAAAGTGATTTTAACAGCACATGGCATAACTAATCAGGAGTCGATATTAACATAATCTTTTTGTAGAACTCAAAATACTGTTGCAAATCACAGCTCTAGTTTGCTGCCACATTAATCAGTTTTTATATTAAAATAAAATGGAGTTACATTGTTGCATTAGACTTTTCTATGCCACATAACACTGGTCAAAAACAATAACCTTCTAGAGAATACAGGCAAACCCCAGAGGCTTATACTTTAAGATTTTGTACTACTGCTAGTTGATCGTTTTCATCTGAATTAAAGCTAATAAAAACAATAAAACCAAGCACTGTGTTTACAAAAAGGCTATCCACAGGCTTTCCCTTGTAAAATAAAGTGCTGCCTGGTGGTAACAGGCTTCTCTTTTTGAGTATGCAACAGCTAGAATTTATAGTCTTCTCCACTGGGTGGCAACCTAGGATGCAGCAACAGAAGGAACAGCTTCTCCAGAGAACCACCAAAAAACCCAAATCCTCCACTGTTAATGTTTACCTAAAGTTTTTGCTTCTATTGGTGTTGTAATTGGCAATACTATGATCATGAGGAAAAGAAATTTGGAACAAAAGTGAATAATTATTGTCTAATTAGATTAGATGTTTTTCAAACAAGTATTAACTTAGCCCTAAAGAAATCCTATTTTTTGTTTAACTATTTTTCTTTAATCTTTTTAGGATCATGAAATGTGAACTACAATTGTCATTAGAAATGTTTGAAACTAATGCTGATTTCAGACAAGTTTTTTTTTTGCATAAATCATGACAAAAGTTCTGCTATTTTTTAGAAGGAATAATTTTAAGTCACTTGAGTTTATATTAATAAAATGTAAGATCTGAAAAAGAAAAAAATCCTGCGTTTAAAATGCAGACTGCACTTTCCTTGTCAATGTTCACTAGAACCAGAAGGCTCTTTTCCAGAGTACTTGTAAATAGACACACTTTGTTTTCTTAAGTTATTTTGAAGCTACCAGAATAAAAAATCAGGCATAATAAAATGACAAATTCCACTTTGTCATTGTTGTATTATGATTAATGTGACTCCAATGAAGTGAAAATAAAGAAGTGAAGTGCGAAAAGGAAAGGCCTGAAGTGGGAAAGAAAAGAGACAAGAGAAAAGAGAACATGGAAAACAATGGAAACTTGGAAAAAGAAAAGTGTGAAAAACATTGGATGGGCAAGATATGCAAAAATAAGGTAAACTGAAAAAGAAGTTAGGAAAAATGAGAGGAAGGTGTATTATAAGAGAGAAAAAAAAATCACATCAGTTTTTTTTTCAGAGAAATAATAGGAAATTACATACAACTTCATTCAGTTTGAAGAGTTCTAAGAAGAAAATCTAATCTATTCATACACTAGAGAAGCACGTAAGATTTCAAGCATTCCCGCTATGATCTCTGGCTCTCATTGCCTCGTTGTAAGCGATCGTTGAAAAGCAGGACATTGCAGGATCCACAGTACACAGGCCTAGAAGTGAACATGCCAGCACGAGTGCTCATTAGATTGTGCCTGTTTTCTGTTCATTTGGGTGTCCACCAAAATCTTTTTTTCTTTCTGTGAGAAGAAAACAGTTCAGGAATACCACGTCCAGTATCACGGACAAGGAGTGACATTAATTCACAGAGAAATGTCTCCACTCAGTGAGTGCCGATCCAGTTGATACTCACCACTCTCTAGGATTAGCCAGCAGGGACTTGGAAAAACATGCAATATTACACATTCTCATATAGCCTGATTGAGCATCTCTGACAATTCTTTCAAGAATTTGTCCAGCCATTCTTTGAACCTAGGTATACTTTTGGCTTTCACACTAACTTGGGACAGTGATCCTGTGATCTAATTATACCTCGTGTGAATAAGTACTTTTGTTTTTCTTAGTTGGCTGGCCAGAGGTCTTTTATTGTAGGTGACTCTAAATGATTACTGCCAATTCACTTTCTCCTGTTTATGAGGTGGAAATCGTTTTTGGTGTTAGATTTCCAGATGGTCCAGGAAAGTGACACCTCATTTAAACAGAAGACCATAGTCACAGCAACACATATCATTGCCTATGTTCTCTTGCTGTGCCATTTTGGGAGGATGAAAAGTGTCCCAGGACAACAGAAATGCCGGTTTTAATGTTGCACAACATAATACTTTGTAATGCGGATTTGCCATGAGTTATTTTCATTTTGATTATTCTTGTGCTGGATTTTTTTCTGAGACAAAATTTTGCAGGAGAAATTTTAGCTATTTCCTAAAATTTCTGACATTATCATAGTATTATAATTAATTTAAACTCAAGAAAAAACATGAAGATAGGAGAAAGATATTTTAAATTTATTAAATGTGAAGTTTTATAGAATAGCAATTATATTTGGATAACAATGTGGGTAATAAAAATATTATACCTTTCAGGAATTCTGGATTATTTTCCAAGTACTTCTTTGTTCCCTTCAATTACCAACTGACCTCAAGCCTTTTAACACAAATTTCCATAGCTGGAATCTACTGATTTGACAGTGTCTGTCCTCAGCTTAACTTCCCCACTATCTCAGTGGGTTTCAGTTGATGGATTTCATTTATCCCCAGGGTTTCCTAATCTCCCAATAATTAATTCAATTAGGGCACTAAATTGTCTCTCACCTCCCATATTCTACACTTCAGGAATTCATTCTGATCTAGCTTCACAGGTGGCCTAAAATACCTTTGAAAAAGCTCCTCTGCAGGGCATCCTTTTAACTATGCTTAACACCTACCTGACCGAAAACAACCTGACTGCAGTAGGTACACGTACCTCTTTGTTGCAAGCAGACATGTGAGGTGAGGTTGCATTACTCCCAGATGCCCACAAGTTTGGGCCATGAGCATAAGCTCAGGACTATTTTATATGCACATATAAATAAGAAAAAAATGAATGTGGTACATTATTACACTGCCTATTTATCAGAGAATGAGATTTTCTAGGAAATCATTTTTCTGTCCCTAAAGAGAGAATTTGTTCTCTCCTTACAAAATGATAATCTTGCTTATGCACAACAATGTTAAATGCTAACTCTTCTATTTTCAAGGTATCTTTCCTGTTCATGCAAAATAGAAAATGAGCAATATAAAGCCTAAAGAGTTTAAAATTTGTTACATCCTTTCTGGAGGTGATGGAGGTATTAGAAAACTGCTCATCCGAACAGCAACTGTAGAATCTCTTTACATATGGCTTCTCTTCGTGTACCCCACTACAATTTGTGTACACAGCTGAGAAGTGAAATTTTCTTGTCACGAGCATCTGTTTGACTCATAGATATGTGCTGTATCTACCGCCAAACTGTTCCAAGGGCAGTGTTGAAGCATCTGCCATGTAGGCTCTTTCTCTACAGCAGAGTTCAAAGTCTAGAGTAATCTGAAAGAAGGAAGTAGGGAAATACAACTCAGTGAGCTTCAGCTAATGTTCACAAAACTCATTTTTCTTCATTCTTCATTGGTTATCTTCTAGCGACAGTTACCTATGGATGATGCAGAGTGTGTGTTGTGGCTACAGCTCCCTGAGGCACAGAAGTGGCACATTTCTTTACTCTCTTTAATGTAGTTGTGGCATATTTTTGTCTTATGTCAGTATACTTTGTCTTGTACTTGTCCTCCAAGGGTGCAAATCTTCTTCCAGCATACCTGCACATCCTTGAGAGTAAAATTCAGATCATCTAAGCTAGGTATTTATATGGCACTTCTCATCTTGGCTTACTCCATAACCATGGGATAGAAACAGCAAGTCTGCCAGCACTAACTAGGATGTGTCACTCTCCATCACCTATACAGACTCAGATAGTCCAGATTAGATGCCTAAATTCTGTATAACTAAAGATAGGTCAGTTGAATCTTTGCCTCAGATGAAGTAAGTCTCCCTTGTAGACTTGTATATGGCATTATAAGTATATAAATCCAAAAGAATCAAGTGTTTACTGAAACATGAGCTGAAATTAATTTTTTTAAAAAAATATTTCATGAGTGTCTAAGTAAACAAACTTTTTTTGCTGTTCTATCAGACTTTTTTTATTTTTGCAAATGAACTTCTTTACTAAGCATCTAAAAGTGCAGAACAGAAACAGTGGCAAAGTATAACTATCAATTCTTGAACTGGCTGGTAAAAAAATCTCCTTCAAATAACTAATTCTCTAGATTAAAAAAAAAAAAAAAAATATGGGCTTGAAATGAAATGATTACTGCCAAGATCTCTGCAAATCCAATCTGTACTGTCAAAAGGCTGAAGGGCAGTACTCCAGAATGAGCTTTCATTGGTTTGGACCACAGTCAAAGCTTTTCTGTGTTAGACATATATGCAGTTGAAAGCCAGTTGCCCTGATCTTGGAACTGCTGTTCAAGGAATTGAGGAAAATGAAGTGACTATCTGAGAATGCAGGAGATCTTTTCTCACAAAATGGCTATAATGGTTTATGCAGTCTTTTTACTTTAGTTGCCCCCTACAACTCCCCTACCACTCAATCATGCAGCATGTTGTCTGACCACATTTCGAATATTTTCAAACTGAAAATAAAATATTCTTATATCAAAAAGTTTCTCTGTTAGGATGTTTTGAGTATTGTTTATTTATTTTAAACAGCTGCTGTACAAGGAGTTCAGTAGGCACTAGTAATATAGATATTCTTCTCCCCTAAGCAGAATATAGTATATTACTTTGATGTTTTTGCTGAACTGAAAGCAATAATCTTAAGTATCTGCCATGCTATCTTTGCAGCTTCCAGAAGTATTTCATTAAAAAGACAGTTTTATTAGACAGTAATAGGATGAGCTTATTACTTCCTCTATTACTGCTATCCTTATGTGTGATTCAGGGAAGGTTTTAAAGACATCAGGATATGAAATTGAGGCATAGTCAAAGTAGGATGAGTAGAAACATACCTGTGAACAGGAAGATAAGTTTCCCTTAAATTTTGTCATCACATTTGGAAAAAGAATGCAAACACACCAATTTTTTACAATAGTTTATAAACCCTCAAGATTTAAAACCTAGAGTTTTAGGTGTAATAGTACTTCTCTTACAGTGAAAATAAACTCAAGAAAAAGATGGGAGATTAAAGGAAGACTTCATATTCTTCCCATAACAGCCCTAAGTCTCTCCAAATTCATTCCCAATTTTATCTAGCTTTTTAAATCAACTTTAAGAAACTATGCAAAACAAAGTTTGATACCTTATTGAAGAATACATTCTATCTTCTACCAAAGACACTCAGGAAGTGCTAGAGTGGCAGCTGGTCCTGCACAGTCCTTTATACCATTTATCTCACATTCATCTTCATATGTCACTTTGACTAGAAGACCACCACTAGTAAAAAAAAATGATCACTGCTATATGATATTACTTCTAGTATATCAATCAACATACTCTAGTTTTCTGGTGAAATGACTCAGACACTTAGGCATAATGCTTTTGGATCAGTCTCTCAGATTTAATACTTAGTGTTTGAGGTATTTTGTTTTTTAATATCAGTGTAAGTATTCTGGTTTAGTTATTTAAATACATCAGAGTTTCTAGAGAGAAGATAAATTCTACCACTACCTCTAGACATCTACATTGATGACCTGTAGAGCCAAAGGAGAGAAACAAGCTGTCCTAGGAACGTCTATCCAAGTACTTTAGGATTGGATGAACTGAGCCCTACAAGGGCCCATTTATCTCCTCCACTGAAAAAGAGGCCAAGCTGAGACATGCTTTCCTTCACAAGAAACATGGAGGTAGGTGAGATGAAGAATACCTCAAATTTCAGTGCTTTAAGCTCTTATTATGTTAATATTGACAAAGCATGTGTTTAAAAACTAACATGAAAGAGATTCAAGTCTCAGTCTCCTTTGACAAATACTATTACGTAGCAGGATGCTACATATAATGCAATCCTTTCTCCTAAAAGGCTAGGCATGGGCTTTCCTCAAATACACATAACAATTCCTAAAAAAGTGAATGAAGAGCTTGCTGGTACTCCTGTCTATTGCAAGCCATGCAACAGAGGCAATCTGAAGCTCACCTCTGTTACTATGGAAATACAATGTATTCTCAGTATGGACTGTGTTTTATGCTTCCTATTTTCTTTCTCTGCCTTATGGCTACCAGATCTGTATTTGGGGAGAATTTACACATCCTCCTGTTGCCTGAGTGTAACAATTTAATTCTGCTCCTTGCTTGCACTTCACAATAATATTTTATATGGTATATTAGATGCTAGCTGAATGTGTAAGGAACACCTTTCAGATCTGGACATGACCATTTACACTAGTGCTTGATTAGGTCAATTACTAAGCCTGAAGTTCGGTATGTCTAAGCATATATATATTCATGTTTCCTTTACCGAGTCTTTTTCAGTAATAGTTCTCACTGAAGCACTCTTAGCAGATATTTAGTTGTCTACATGGCTAAGCTGATAAAGTCAGTTAGAAGCTACTAAAGATGTAAATGTATTAAGTGGGTTAGCAAAATATTGTTAAATTTGTATGGGGTACCATATTCTCATAATTAAAATTTTCTGAATTAAAGTGGCTTCAATTTAGTTTATTCATTCATTCAGCTAAGTCAAAATGAACTAGCACCACTAATTTCTAAATTCAGTCTTTGTTAATTCAGCCTAATTTTCCTGAGTGCCCTCATGTGGACAAGTGTTAAAAAACTCAGACCTTGTGAATGTAACATTAGAATAGGAGCAGTTAGAACAAAGCGATCATTTTAATGAACATAAGCCAACTTGTACCTCCCATTATATAACTCTAAAGGAATGCAAGAAGAAGCTGAGCTGCCAAGAAAGATAAGAAGCCTTACTTTTATTAAAAGGAACAGATAATATTGCATTTTGAAGTAGATGCCAGTAGATTCACAACCTGTGAATGAAAGATTAGTTTTACTCCATTAAAGATGAAGTAATCATTGTTTTAACTACAAGAGCAGCAAGAAGAATTTGATATAATTGGAAAGAATAACACCCATTTCTAGAAAAATGAGTGAACTGTCATTCTTTGAGTATGTTAATAATATATATGAATAACAATTTATCGTCTGTATTACAGAAACCACATTAACAAAATCAAACTACTCTACTATACACATAATAATTAACAGAATATCCACCAGAATAGGACTATATAAAAGCAAATAGTTCCTTTATAAAAAAACCAGCTTACCGCATATTTTCACAATCAGAGCCACAGGAAAATCGGTTGTTTACACATAAGACTCCCAACCCATTTCCAGATCTCTAAAAATATACTTGAGTGTAATGGAAGTATCTGAGCTTGTTGGGAAGACGCAGAAACAAAACGGCTCCCCAGCAGGACCTGAATTTCGCTAGTATAGCTCCAGTCCTTACAAGAAGCTCAATGAAAATCCGGCCGATACTTCTGTCAAGAGCCAAATCTTCAGCAGATGTAACGTGACAATACGAAGGGAGGTAAATGCTTGTAAAAGCTGCAGCGCTGAACATCTGCGCAATTACCAGGACACAGTAGTTTCCTGTCAGGGCTGATAAGCTTGCAGTGCTTATAACACCACAGAGAAAGAGGACCCCTGAGAAGAACTTTAACAACCCCAAATATTGTTTAAATAATTCACTGAGAGCCTGTGTATTAAATTTCTGTGGTTAGAGGTAATAAATATTTTTCCTTTAGAAATGTGAACTGTTTCAGAACCTCACTGTGTGCAAGGAGTCTCACTGCAAAATACTGCAAAACACATTATTTGACAGGATCCTGTATATCAAAGTTGAATCCAATTAGGTCATATTTCTTTTATAAGAACTTCAGTCAGGCATGAATGCATATATCTTCTGTCTACTATAATCTGTCATGATTCATAGTTATTTATTTTATGCTATGCTTGCTTTTGAACTATGCAGCAAATTCTCTTCCCTGAGTTTTCTTTGGTTTTAATGTGAAACCTCACTGTTTAAAAAGCAGATGACAGATTTTTTTTTTTTTTTTTTTTTTTTTTTTGCCTCTATTGTTTCATGTCATAAAGTATGGCAAATAGATCAGAATTCCTTTGGAATGTCTTTAAGAGTTGTAAGAGCAATAAATTCTATAATAAAATTATTTTTCTATGATTGTGTAAAATGAAAAAGAATAAACATGACAAAAAGGACAAACACTATAGAAAACTATATATAAGCTCATGTAATCAAAAGGAAAAAAGAGCATTTGTTTTGAAGGAATCAAATGTAATATATGTTTTGCTGCTTTTAGGTATTTGCCTAAATATTTTTCTGAAATGTCATGTGATTTATTTAAGCGTACACTGAGAACTGATGTTATAATTACAAAACTAGGAATGCTTTCATTTTTATACTTCATGATAAAATAGAGAGCAAAATTTATAAAACAATAAACAATGGAATTGTGTTTATTTTTTTTCCTTAGCACTAGACTTGGACTGACTAAAATCAGCTGACAAACGAATCAGAATTTCAGCTTTTATATACCAGACATGGTTTTTATGCAATCTATCTTCAGCCTGGTATTTTTCTTCTGTCTAATTTTTGTCTTTCTCTGGAATTAATACTTCAGATGATGTCCTCAAATATAGTTCCAAAATTCATTAACCTAACAAAAAATAATGTCTAGTATTTCTCAAAATAAAAATAAAAGATGACAGAAAATTATTCGTGAAAGTAGACTGTGTTTGCACACCATTTTATTAAAAAACATTGGAAGTAAATTGACCTATACGTAGAAACTTTTCAGTAATTTAAGTTTGATTTTCTTAGCAAAATATAAGCCTGCTTTAAGGCTTCTCATCAGCTCACTGCAGAATGTTATGTGTGCTAAAATTTTATGGGTTCAAGGGAAGACTGAGCATTTACGGAAGATAAACCCTTTGAGGACTGCTAACTGTAGTTTGGGTCCAGACATTTCCTAATTTGCGAATTACAGATTATTGTGAGGAAACATGTTTATGATTGCTCTTCTCCAAGCATCTGTTGTTGGTCCTTGCTGGCAACAGCATGTTGGGCAAAGCACTAACAGCCAGCATGGGCTATTCTGACATTTTAAGCTGCTCAGGCAAATCTATTGCATAGGTGGAAAGTGGTGCCTTTGACGACAGTTTAAGCTCTGCCTCATTATAAAATGAGGATTAGCTCAAACAGAAGAAAACTGGGAGGAATTCATTGTATCTCCTTATATTACCATTTATCTTCTTTTGTTGGCTAAGAATTGATTCAGAATTGTACTCTTGGTCCAAAATATTTAAAAATCAAAAGAGAAGAATTTCTTTCCTAGTCTAAGAGCTGTACTAAAGCAAAACATTTATTTGATGATAGATGCCTATTATAATCACTTTCTAACAGCTTGCTCAGCAATTAAAATCAATCATGCTGTTTAATTTCTCTTAATTTGGATACTTTCAATATGTGTTTCATACGAAATTCTTCCTTCCAAACTTGATTAGCTGTCTTTAATAATCCCCATTACTTTTGAATCCTTCAATATACAATTTCACTATTTCTTTTTCTTGCATCTATTTTTATTTCAGAGGAATCGCTGGTCTCAAGTAAACATTCTGCTCTCCTCTGTGGATTTTTAACCTATCTCTGTTTACATTCTAGGCATGTGCTTTGGACTACGAAATCTATATAAATGTCAATTAAACCACTTTATTTTCATGCATGAGAACGTTTCATTCTATTTGCACTGTTCTTGTTACTTTAGCTTTAATGTTAAGACACTACTGAAATTCTGAACTGCTGCATGCAATTCTTTTCCTAATGATGTGACAGTACATAGCTTTTTAATTGCAATTCCTCTTTTTTCCTATGAGCCTAATAAATCCTATAACATTAAAGTCTAGGCCCTTCATTATGGCATTCAATTATGCCTTTAAAACTAAAGTGTGAATTTAATGCTCAGTCACTGTAGTCTGACAATTGGGCAAAATATTTGGAAGGGCTGAAGGTATCTCTAAGACATCCTCTCCCTCGTTCTGCAGTGGCATGGACCTTGGGAGAGTGATCTGGTGCTTGCAAGTCCTGCCTCCTACAAATCTTATCTCACACTAATACAATAATTTGGAGATTCGTGTCTCGGTGTTGATAAAATGACCTGTGAATCTACACCATGCAACAGATTAGATTCAAAACAATACTAGTTTTGGAAGCAAGGACTACATTACTGTGTCAGTGTGTTAGGAAAAAAAAAGGGCAAAACAAAATTTTTAAGTCAGAGAGGAAACAGCTGAAGATGCAAACTCTTAAGTAAGATTTTATTTCAAAAATATCTTCTTTTCTCTTTTTCTAACCTTTTTCCATACAAGTTTGATAATCTTTCAGGTGGTATTAAAGATGGCAAAAACTATAGGATGTACATGATATATGATATTACTGCTGTTAAAATCTTAAACTACTTCAAGAAAAATGTGCAGAAAAGGAGAAAGAAGAACAGAAAAGATTTTTTAAAAACATATCTATCTTTCTCTCAAGGGTGTATTGCAGCTTGCAGCTGAAACACAGACAAAGCAAACAGTAATCTCTTCAGGTCCTGGTTTACCTGCACCCAGCATTACGTAGCTTATGGTATTGCTTTCAGCAATCCCTCCCGTGTCAGGCCCAAAATTACAGTCATGGCCAGCTAGGGCATACTGTTTTTAAACAGAAGGCAAAAAGTGGGAGAGACTGTGAAGAATCTCAAACTGGATAAAATCTATTTATCCTCAACAAATTTAAACAATATAGATTTTCCTCTCTGAGTGGCCTGGAATACCACACAGATGAATTCACCAAAATTTTTATTTATTACTATAGATAGGGGTCATGGGGGGGGGGGGGAAGAGAGAGAGAGAAAGAAAGCACACAGGTTTAGTTGTTCTGCAGGATTTACACAAAAAAAGTGCTGATGTCTGCTCAGGTCATTATTTGTTTCTAAAATGCTGCAGTATCCTGGGACCATGACAATACAGGCTGAGCAACATAGGATTTAGAAAATCCATCAGAAGGATGGAGGAGATCTTACGAGATCACCCAGTTCACCTCTGTGTCATCAGGTATGATCAGCTTTTGTTACATGCTTTCTGACAGTGATTTACCTTGCCTGTTCTCAAACATCTTCCAGCAGGAAGATGTCATGCCCCAAAACTATCCATCGCAGCACTTCACTGTCTTAACCACTGGAAAGCTCTCCCTAACATTTAATCAGAATCTCACTTAATGCTAACTACTAATCTTAGCCATTATGGACACAGATAGGTGATGCCTTCCTTCCCCTTAGCCTGTTTGTACGGTGGAAGACTATTACCCTTTTCTTCCACCAGGCATTCTTCTTTGGGTTAAGCAATTCCAGTTTCTTCAGTCGTTTTTTGTAAACTGAGTTTCCTAGATTCTAGTTTGATCTCGTTATTCTTCTGGGAATACTCTTCAAGTTTGCAATATTTTTCTTGAAAATGCTCAAAAAGGGGTTCAATCTGAGTTCTGTCAAGATGATTTTGAACTGTTTATCATGTTTCCTGCACGTTTCTAGTCCCTTTTAATTTTGTTTATCTGTACCGTAGTTAGGATCACTCCCTCCAGTCCACATTCCCAAGTCTTGATATCTTGATCGCCCTTTCAAAATATCTCCAGACACAATCAACTCTGAGGCTACTCATCTCCCATTAAATCTCTTTTCCATTTCAAAAGCTAGATCTAATCTAGTTCCAAATTTAGATTAAATCTAAACTAGATCTAATAGAGTTTTTCAACTAGAAAGATCTCTTTTCTAGATGACTAATACTTTGATCCATTTCCCATATGATTTTCTAGCACAATCCACAGAGCAGATCAGTAGCTTTGCTTGATCAAGTACAATCTTCTTGTTTTTAAATTTTCAGACTCTGTAGATGCATTTCTATGACTAAGTCGGACTTTTCATAACCTGAGACAAATCTCCAGTCTCCACACAACCAATGCTGTGTTGTTCCTGTCCCACATTCTTGTGTCCCCTATGCTTTACTTTCAGATAGGCACGCAGAGGTTCCCAAACACAAAAAGTGTTTTTCCTTAGCATAACAATTCTTAAGTCATTAGTAAAGTCCAAGTGCAGGGCAGGAAAGAACTTTTCTCCTTCAGTGATTTAAAATTACAAAAGCGCAAACATAAAAGAATAAAACTGAGCAAAGGACATCTTAACTGAGTAACGAGGCAAAATGAAGGGGGGGGAAGAGAATAGATGTGAGCACATTCATATAGTTACTAAGAGAATATGCACCAAGACATATCTTTTGTACAAACAGAGGTATTAAGATGTAGGAATTAACCACAGGTCTCAACTGCAGGGGATAAACTAAAGCAACTCAAAGTATCCTACTCCTCTGTTGTTAATCAGCAGTCTTTGTACTTCTAGATATTATATTACCTATATAGCACTGTCTAATTTTTTTTCAGAAAGTTAAACTAAAACTTACAAACTTAATTAAAAAATAAAATAGTTTAATAAGGAAGGTTAGGCATTAAATTAAGATCAAAGGGATCCTACATTTAAGATATGGAGCTTTTGTCACCATTTATATCTTTAGGTTGAGCCCAAAATAAATAAATTGCACTAATAAATTATTGTTAGTCAAATTAAAATATTTTTCAAAAACACTGTGGTCTAGAATTTAGTATTCCAGAATTCCATTGCTATGTGAGGACTGAAGCTTCTAATCATATTTCTTCTTAAAGGATACTATTATTATAGTATAGGACTATGCTATTGTAATAGTAATAGTACTATAGTACTGTAATGGTATAGTACTGTAATAGTATAGCATAGTACTATAATATAATAATAACTAAAATACAATACTATGATATAGTATAATGTAGCTTCAAGAAGATATAACGTTAATAGTGAGAAAGTAAGCAGTCAAAAGTAACAATGCAAGAAATTATTTTTTAGGAAGTCTGTAATTATAAGATACCTATTTCAAATTCTTAATGAAATAATGGCAGGAGTAACTTTTAATTCATCTCAGGAATGGCAGGAAAACAAAGGCCAGAAGGCAAGGTTCAGATGAAATGTGAAATATGGATACCTAAAGACATACCATCTTGAGAAGACTGTTGAAAATTAAGATCGAATTTTCCATTGACCCTGTTTAAAGTGAGTCAACCCCTCATTGGGTCTCAATGCTGCCAAAACACTGGACTACACAGGCAGATAGAGAAAAGCAGGCCTGCAGGTGTTTGCTGAATAGGCATTTATTAAAATGTCTTTAAATATCATTAAGCAATGAATTAATTCCTATATGGCATATATACGGACACCTGAGAATGTAGGTTGTCACCCCACCTTCTACACAGTACCAGCTATCTCCTGCTCACCTTTAGGTGAGTCTTCAGCCACCTTCTCTAGTACTACTTAAGTTTGGTATTAACAGTATTATCTTTTTAAAAAAATAATTAAAATGAACCTTTTTGATATTTCAGTCTCTTTCATCACAAGGACTCCCTGCTCAAATACTTGCTTTGGTGATGAGAACAATAATGCAAGAAATACAGATATCCCCTCTCTGAAAGTCTTTCTGACATCAAGAAATGTTAGCGTTTTGTAAACTGTGAAGGATATTGATTCCAGAGGTACACATGCACAGAGCATGGCAGTTTGTAATAATCACTTCTTTGCCATTGCTACTGAATGATGGCTCCCAGGCCACTGCTTCCATAAAATACACTTGTTTCACCTTTAAGGCAGTTTATCTTAGTGTTTTAACTTTTAGTCCTCCCCTGAGAATCTATATATATTAAGAGATTAGTTCACTCTTCAGAGGTAGAGAAAGTTTTAAGCAAAAAAGCTTGAGTTCGTTATCACACAGTTTGTATCAAAAGGAGCTTTTTATAAATACTAAATTCGAACAAAAACACAAATTCTCTTTTTCCAACTGCATTTTGTAAATATCAAATCTGCTTTTTTTCCTAACCAATGCAAGGTTAAGCTTCATAAGTTTGAAGGAGGAATCTCTGAGGAAGAGAGATACAGTGAGATTTTTTCTTTTTTATTGCTTATAGGTAAAGTCATTTTTAGAAAAAACAAGGAACACAAGAAAAATATAAAAGGGAGTAAAAAAGGTACCTTCTTACAACGTCTTCTCCATTCCAGCATGGGAGTCCATCGGCAGCTGCTAACTCGTTGGCACACAGCTGATCAGCCAGGCCGCCGTAAAAAGCTCTGTAGAGCCGGAGGTGGCTGATAAATTCCCTGCACAGAGGAACACAGGAAATAATTGACAGTGTCAATCAATAACATTAAACAGTACAGCTTTCATGTGTTGCTACAAGTAGATGAAGAATGTGCTGTTTTTAATACTCACTATCGGTTCCAATGCCTTTCTTCATCAATTTGTCAATTTTCCTTTTAGATAAACATGATTCTCTCAGATATATTTCAGGATTTTACAAACCTGATAATACCCTTAGTTAGACAAAATAATTTACTCATGCTCTGGAAAAGGAATTATTTTCCTCCACTTGAAATGTTCTTGCTTAGTTCTGATACAGCTTACAATGCTACCTTTGTACAAATATACTAGTATTTCCAAATAAAGCATAGCAATTATGAAAAGAGGCTTCATATGACAATAATTAGGTATACAAATAGGTTGTCTGTTTTTCAAAAGCTATCAACTAGATCCCTACAGAGTGTTACAAATACTACAAAGAGTATTTGTTAGAGTTATGGAACAATTCAAGGTTTACGGTGTAGATCTTAAATAATAGATATTTAAGCTACCATCTGAAAAATGACATCAATTTTATCGTGTGCTGTGCTAGTAGAGTATACTTTTATTTATATGTTGATTTTTTAAATAATTCTCAAGGTGCCCAGAGCTAACAATAGTTTTTATATTTAAATCAAAAGAAATGAATGCCTTTTCAGTTAGTTTGTTTGTAACTAGACTGTGATATTTATGTTTCATAAAGTGTTTGCTAATGTATTGAAAATCCTGAGAGACTAATTCCCGCTGTGAAAAATATAAATATTTATTTATCCTGGTCTAAAACATCACAGTCTACTGAGTTATCTATGACCCACAGGCACAAAGAAGAAAGACATCAGCAAATGGTGTACTCATTGCTCTGTAAGCCAGAAAGCTTCATGTAATGTTAACTTCTTGTCTAGTGTCTGGAACTGGAAAAAAGATGCTATAAATATTCTATCCATTTCCCAATGTTTAGCTAACATTAGTCTAAGGTGGCATAAGAAATTAAATTAAGTAATGCTGACTTGAAATTAGAACAGAAAAAATATGAGTCTATACACAGTCTGTTATTTAAAATCCGCATGTTCTTTCTTGACATTCTAGAGTAAACACTTTTACACAAAGCACAATGATTTAAATTTAGTACTCCTATCAAATGCTATTAAATGTAATATGAACACACTACTAAGTCTAAAACTGTAGTTCTGAAAATCTCAAGTAGAGTCATATATTGCATATGCAGAATATATTTTAAATACATGAATATGATACATCTATATTCTTCCAACCATGAATTCTGTATTACTCCAGCCCCAAACTGCATCACTGTGCATAGTATGTTTGCAATTTTCCTCCATTTTTCATCAAGTGGGATTTTATTTTAACTGTGCCTGGTGTCCTCTGGGTTTACATAGTGGATGAAAACTAGTGATTACAGGCTCTTCTTATAGTAAATAGTAGGAATTTCTTTCGCACAATCAGTCTGAGTATAATGCAGAAATGGAAATAAATACAGCTGCTGTAATATCTTGTGACAAACTGTATTATAACAGAAAGGTCAGTCATTCAGTTTATTAGTAAATATATCCTGAGGCAAAGCAGAAGTTAATATAGAAGTAATAACTGATTTCAACCCCTGTAGATATCTGACCAAAGTAGTTAGAAGGGCAGATGGTTTGAATGTCAATTTTCACATCATCATCTTCTAGACCAGATAGCATATAATTATAGGCAGCTGAGCACAAATGTGCAATTATAGTCAGCAGAAGCTACAGATATTTCTTATCTGCTTTTTTGGAAATGTTCACTTTCTACAGTTTTATTCAACTTGCTAAAAGCTTCCTACAATGTTCAATTCTGGAAGAAAGAGCATTATAATTTTTTAAGATTGTATACTATTATGGAAGGTTAGCATTCCTTTTCATTCATCACACAAATTCTAGCTTCAAAAGCACAGCAACATTTCCATTTCTTCTTGTGCCACACGGCACTAGAGAACATCAGCCAAGGACAGTGCTGTTTAAGCTGTCTGATTTTGAAAATAATTTAGGAAAAAGTTTAGGCAGAGATAGCCCAACACGTACTTCAAAATGTAAGACTTCAACTGAGGATACATTTGAAAAATATCAGGAAATTATGGAACTTTTAGGACACAGATAAGCAACGTTTTTAAGGATAACAGCCATTGACCAAGTCCTACACAGTTTGGGAGAAGCATCCTCTTTTCTGCTAAAGCTCGTGAGATCAGCCAAGATCCAGCTGCTGCCACCAGTCCACGGGCAGTAAATAAAGCGGAGTTTCACTCAGAGACTAGCGCTTCCTTAAAAGCAGGCTCTAACCATTTCCTGAAGTTACTCTTCCATCTGAGGAATTGTTACGGTTGCCATGGGAATGGCAAGCGGAATAGAAAGCGACTGTGACTAAAAGGGAAGGAGGTGATCCAGGAGGTAACGAACATGGAGACGGCGTGAACAGCGAAGTTGTTAAAGTGAAATCTGTGCCAGGGGATCTCAGACTCTTCCTCCTCCGCCCCCGCCATGCCTTTGGTGCAGGGCCTGCCACACTCCACAAGGTGGTCCCAGCACCTCAGGCGGAGGGACAACAACTGCTTTGTGCTGCCACCCGCTGCCACGTCTCCTGAGGTGTCTCTGAGTGCTGGTGAGGTCAGTCTGTGCACCACTTATTTGGAATCGGGCTACAGCCCCGGATTAAGTGAGATTTTAGAATATGGTCTATATTTGCAGGGCACTGGCAAGAGGAGGACAAATGACAAATGGATAGAGGAAAATGTGTCTGTTTAATATGTGTTGCCTGAGGAGCTTCTACGCCGGCTAAAACAGACCCCTGTTTTGCATCTCTTTCCCTCCCCACAATGTTCCTCTAAATCTCACTTGCTTTCACCACTATTTGGAACATGAAGGACCTTGCACTAGCTAGATTAGTGGCCTTTAAGCATATAGGTACTCTTTACTTCTCCAAAATCAATGCTGAGCAATTATTCCCTGCAACTGTTTCACTTCTTCCTTCTGCACTACAAACTGAAGTGAAAGGAAAAAGAGGACAAAATACTTTCTGTATTTTAGCAAATAATAATAATAAATGTCTTTAGTTTCAATTAAGACTCCTTAAGGCTAGTTACTCCTTATAGTCATTAAAGACTTGATTCATTTCCCAAAACGTAGATATCTGGTGCCCTGTGAGATGCTCTCAGGCATTCCGGGTATCTGCACAGTGCTGAAGCACACAACACAACTTGCAGGACAAATGCATCCTTCCTGGCAGCAGCAGATCAGCTGGGGTCACTAACGTATCCCCAAACAGTCCTAAATGCTTGCTTCTATGTGGGCAAATGAACCGAGTCCTCCTCTCCACTGACTACAACACAGCTTAAACACCCAGCTCATATGCAGACATCTGCATCTTTAGGTAAATTTTACCTTGTGATGCTGAACTGGGTATAAATCATAAAACCATAGACCAAATCCCAAAGTCCTTGCTGTCACCTGAATTAAACATATACTGGCAAAAGAACTAGTGAAAAATCAAAAGGATTTGCTTGGAGCAGGATTTCAAGATTTTAGCCCTAAGTGCTTAGTTGTCTCATTTTCAACAGAAAGGTGAGTATATAGGAACAAAATCATTCATTCTTTTATGTCTGATCAATTTGTACAAATAGTCTTGTGATAACAGTGGCAATCACTTCTTGACAGATTTAATAACACTTACAGATGTGCCGATTAAGTATAATCTGAAGACTAGCACACAAAGATATAGCTAACATTCATATTTTAGCAACACTACCCATTCTTTTTAAATCACCCTGCTCCTGTGTCCATTATTTCAGAAAACTTAATCTAATCATAAAACAACTCATTCAGAAACATACTAGAATAGATTTTGTTGTTGAAATGCTTTATTCCTTTCAGTCTCTATTTATTCTCCACTAATGCATGCCATTGCATTGAATATAATCTATTCTGTTGTAAAATTGATGGCTTACTTTATTCTTTCTTTCTGGTTGTAAAACTAATGCCTTACTTTCTTCTGTTGGCAAGGGTTTCTTCGCTGTCTCTTGAGAACATCTTCAACCTTTGATTATCTTTGTTCTGATCAAAGGAGCAACCTGGTGACTGCGTCAGCTTTCTTGCAGGAGGACCACATATCTTGTTCACCTAAAAGGAAAATAAGACATAAGGCAGAAAGAACATACATAAACATAAATAATTCTCTAGTTCTCAATTCAGTTTAAGTGCACTTTAATAAGAAAGGAAGCCTGTGGACAGCTCATGAAGATGAACTAAAAAAGTTTCATTAAGTATGACACTTGTCAACATTGATGTCCACAATGAATGCATTAAACACATAATTAGTCTTTATATAAAGAAACAATCAAACAAAAACATCTCCTGCTTTTAAAGGAATACAAAGTGTATAAGTAAGTCACCACATGCATTTTATTGATGGTGTGTATTTTTATTCCTATCAGGAAACTGTATTATGTAGATAGTAACAGCAACCTAAGAGATCAGGAAGTGTTGTGAACAACAGTGTATTTCCATTTTTCTGTGATGTACCCCAATCACATTTTTAATATGCATTGAACTTTGTGATTTCTTTCACAGTTGATGAATTATTATGGCGTGTTCAGCATAGTTACCCAGAGCATATAGTGAACACTTAGCATGATAGAAACTTGCATTACAACTTTGCAAGATGTAAATTTAATGATCCAAGATGAAAGTTTAATGGTTCAGACCATAGATGTTGAAAATATCAAGGGATTTTATATGTCTGGCTTTCTGATCTCAGTATCAATAGATACAAATTTATATCAACTCCCATTTTCCTCTTTACAAAATGCTCAGTACCACATTTTATACTATAGAGGATATCAATTCATGATCACAGCTCCTTATTCTTCCTAGTCACTGAAGAAAAATAATTAGAGCCACACATTTTTATTAAATAAGATATACTTCATGGTAAGGATCAAATCTGACCAGATATTAAGCAGTGAACAGCATATATCTTGTATAAGCTAGTACACATGCACTACTGGAAAACTAATATTGTATATGAATTGTTAAAACTTGGTTCCAATATGTAGTCAACCTTCTTAAGAGGAAGAGGGAGAAAGGAGAGCACTTTTGGCTCTAAGACAGGGATCCAATTTCTGAAGCAAAAGTATATTCAGAATGCTCCCACAAAAAAGAGGAAAGGGTGTGTGTGTGTTACGCAGCAAGGTTCTTTTTTTTCCTCTTGCTTATGTCCTCACATGTAAGAGCAAAGAAAATAAATCTGTTTCAGCTTATCATCACTTACATTAAAGTCTTACATAGAATACCTGAAAATGCAATAGTATTGGCTCAGAAATATAGTTTAAATTTAAAATAAAAGGAATATATCCAATCTTCATGCGTGTGTGTTTTGTTTTGTTTTGTTTTGTTTTGTTTTGTTTTGTTTTGAATGCATGGTTGCGTGGTGGTGCAAGCAGTGATAACCAAAGACTTGTAGAGTGTGCTCACTTAGGCCAGACAAAGGAAGAATGGATTCACATTTTTAGTTCCTACAGAAGAAATGTTCATTGTATGAACTGAAGAGTCACACGAATTTGAGATTCACATGTCTAAGTACAGGTGTCCAAATTATATTTTGAATCTCGGAATTCTCCACACACTCTCCAGGTTTCACCTATCCTTGTGCAAACATGCCAGTTAAGTGCCACATTTCACCATTTCACCTAAGTAACGATCTAGCCTTTCAGCCATTCTGTACCACTCTGATCTTCCACAGGAAGAAAATTGCTTTTCTTTTTACTTGTCTCACTTTGCTCCTATTGTTCCCTGACATGGCACATATTACACATGTGATCAGAGTTATATGACAAGGAAGCAACTGATGTTTTAGGTTACCTCAGTATGGGCTTGCCTTAGGGGGTTAGTCTTTGTCTTCTCAAGATTGAAAATAAGGGTTTAATAGACAGTGAGTCAGATCCAGATGTTTGGGAAGGAGGATCTTTGTCTTGTGACAGACAGGGGATAGTTGTGTAAATTGTATAGACTTATGTGCCTTGTCCAAGCACTCGCAGAGACTGACTGCAGGGTGGGAGACCACGAGAAATGGAGCAATGTGATGCAGATGTTCCGCTAGCTAATACAGCCTTACTATGCTCTAAGCAGATGAGTACCAGTCCTTTGGGTCAGGAAAAAGAATAGAACAGAACAGAAAAGAAAAGAAAAAGGTCTGGTTCCAGTTATAGCAAACTGAAAAAAAAAACATATACATTTAGATCTATTAAGAAGGCAATAATATTAACATCTATCTATACTTCTTGAATTTCTAATAAAATCTCTGTATATTTTACTATGGCTAGAAGGAAAAAACAAAGAAACTCAGTAAATTTTACAGGCATAGTGGTTTGGAGTATGGGCTATTTTGTTTTACATATTGTATATTTGTTTCAAAATCACTGTCTAATGCCTTTTTTATGTATTTATTTTCTTTAAGTGAAAGTCCCAGGAAAGGCAGTATGCAATATTGGGAATTTTGCATTCACTGACACTTTTATAAGAAAACTTCTGTTTCAAACATTTTTTTTCTTTAATCATAATCTTAGATAAATTTTGCATACATAAATACTAAGAGAATCTAGTCATTATCTGAAATATCTTTTTAAGAACTATTTTTTTTTCAAAAGCCATCTATAGAAAATTCTTAAAGCAGAGCTGCTGAAAACAGCATTAGTTAAACTTTTAAAAAGTGTTTGTACAGCACCATGTACACTTCCATCATCCCATAATGAAGTACTCGACAGTAACCATATGGCCGAGAACTCAGTTATATTAATGATATATGTGAGATGTGCTATGTTAATGGTTTGTGAGAGCTTTCAGCTCATTCACCTTTAGCAAAGTCACTTTTACTTCTTCAGACATAGTTTCTGCAGGATGAGCTACTTCAGTATGTACAAGCATGCACTCTGACAACATCTTCATCTCTGTCCTTTCTCAACTCTCTTATACTTAAAATCCTGGGACCACTGTCTGACTGACTGGCATCGTGTGATGCTAGTTCTCCTTTTTATGCTTTGATACATCACACTCGTGTTATTCACCCAGCTGAACCCAATCTGTCCATTTTTTCCAACTGTTCACTGGTGGCTGTCACTTTTATGTCATGTTTAAACCATTAAATGTATATGCATGTCAAAGGCCTCCCTCACTGGCTCAGTCTTCATTGTCACCCAGTTTTGTCATTAAACTGTTGCACACATAAAAAGGTCATATAGTCTTATCTTGCCTCGGGTGCCTGTTCTGCCTGTGAGCAAAATCATTTTAAAGGAACAATGTCTGAATTTCACTTTCCAGTACAGAGCAGGCTATATTCTAAAAAAAAAAAAAAAAAAAAAAAAAAAAAAAAAAAAAATAGACACACTTTCCCCTAAAAGCTTCTACTTTTCTGATGCACTATTTAGGTCTCTGGGAATGACTATATGGCATAAATGTAATGCCACTTAACTGCATTTCCAATGTTTTCATGAGGACTATTACATTCATTAACCACATCGTTTCTTTATTTTTAGCCTTTGGGCTGCAAATTTAACCTTCCTATTAAAAAATCAGTCAGTGCTATCAGTGTCAGTCTTCAGAGACATAGACTGACATGATAACTTTGAGACTAGGGGAATGTTCTCACTATGCTTTTGAGCTAACAAATGATCATTTTGCCATAGTATCCGATCATAACGCATTCTTACCCTCCTCCAGTTACACTGGAAGGGTATTCCCATTGAACGTTTTCACAAACAGAGTGTTTTCTTGGCTTCAAACATAAACCCCTACAAGAGCATGTAAAATGATTCTTTAAGGGGACTGAAAATTCCCTGAAAAAAGAGAGACAGAAAAAATCACCAAAAAATTACATAGGAGAGAATTAGATTTCAGGAAGATTTAGAGATGACTATAAAATCTTAAAACAGACAAGCCTAATAAACTTATTAGTGTTTTCAAAAAATATTCCTGTTTGATTGTTCTTAAACAAATACTACCCAATGTTTAGGGGCATAAAGACAAACCTCAGAATATGATAAAACTCCTCATTTCCACCATTCAGACAAACCTATTGTCATTATACTCAGCATGCCGTTATTATGCACAATTTGTATGCCACAGTATGATGACTGGGTTAATTAAAATCTCTTGTAATAACCATGCACTTAAATTGCAATTAGTGCCACATATGAACTTTATGGTAGTTTGATTTTGCTTGGTGTAATTCTGTAGAACTTCTGTGGTTGCTTATACTTTGTAAAATTGGAGCATCATAAACTTTTACTTTTACTAGATTTACATTTACATTTCCTATGCTGGATAATGATGTGAGCATCACAACAGTAATGGTGGGTAACTATCCTCTAAGTTCATATGTTCGATAGGAAAAACCTGTTACATTTTATGGTATTTTTTTCCTACTACAGAAATGGTTCTTTCTGACCGCAGCATTAGCACTGAAATGACAGATTATTTCCATTCTGAACATTTTTTCCACTCTGAACTGTGATGATCATGCCTACATTTATTTTAAAGAATGAAAATAAAGGTGGCATTTCCTTTTTAAGAAAAGAGCAGAAGGAAATATATATATATATATATATACACACATATATATACACACAAGCACACACATACTGATACACATGTGTGTATATTTACGTATGTGTATGTATGGATGAACATTCACATAAATATATCTTTTCCACTGCTTATGTTTGTATCTACAGCATGGAGACACACAGAGGAGCTACAAGCAGGCTGGGTTACGTACCAGAAGCGGTCTTGCTCCAAACCTTGAGAGTTTAGACTAACTTTACCAAAGCTAAAAAGCCCAGTTGGAAAATGATTGAAGTAAACTGGATGCCCTGTGCTACTGCACACTTCAAACTAGCCATGCCAAGTCTCTGTGATTAACTATACCATAATCTTTTAACCCCGCCACTGTGACAGAAATAAATCTCAGGAAGCCTGAGAACCATTGCTCCGGTTTGGGTCATGAGCTGATGTGAACTACTCTGAAAAGATGACTATCTCCTAGTCCTGCAGTGTTTCTGGTATTTAATTGTTAACACTTTTTTCATTAGGTTAATAACCTTTGTATATTTTTGACACATGCATCTCTCAGCTCTCCCATAAATAGGATATATGCCAAGTATTTGCTAGATTAGGACACCATGTCTCAAACCTGCAAGACATTATTAGTGCGACAGACATCAGTGTATACAAGCATTTAAAACTACTTGTATTTAATGCGTGTTTCCATTCAGTGTTTAGTTTGGTGGCCCTCAGTTCTAGCAATCACATCACAATTTTTCCAACATCTCTTATAGTTAATGAGACAAAACCCTTCAGATATTCAAATACTCACGAACAACTGGACAGCTGAAGTCCAGCAGTTCTAAAACAAGTCTAGAGATGGCAGGGAAGCACTGGATGATATAGATAGATAGAAAGGCAGATAGACAGAAAGAAAGAAAGAAAGAAGGAAGGCAGGAAAGAAAGAAAATTTGTGAATAAGTTAATTTTATTTGGCTTTCTAGGAATAAAAAAAAAAATGAGTATTTTCTTCAAGAGATGTATTCTTCATTAGCCACAAATATTTCTAGTAACAGACTGCTAATCAAAGAACCCAAAATATTTTTCCAGAAAAAGTGTCTTTAATGTTTATGAATTTTTCCTTGATTCATATTTAATCCTAGTAAGTGGATGTATAATATTTTCAGATAGATTGGAACGTGTCAAACAGAGGAGAAAAAGAGTAATACACCACACACTTTTCCAATAGCCAATCTTTGAGAGTAGCACAGGAAAGGATCGTTTCTCCGTTACCAGGCACCATAGGGTCTTGGCACTTTTTGATTGTCTAAGCAGGTGAAAATGAAGATGTCTCAAAGTAAGATTTGCTTCTCTTTTTAACTTCTAATAATCTCCAGCTGCGCTACGGCTACAACAGGCAATATAGCCCCACACTTAGCTCTGCTTCAGCTGATTGTTTTCTTTTAGTTAAACCACAAGAGGGAGCACCACCATTTCAATATCATTTCCAAGTGCTCGAGGTAGCTTCTATAGTTTGTTGCTTGTAGCAGACTATTTAACGTGAAACTTTAGTTGAAAAGCAAAATGTATTCTGATATGTGAGAGTGTGCATACATATGAAAGACAGAAGGACTTAGAATGAGACAAAATTCAAGTTTTTGAGTACAGGGACAACAAGAATTAATTTATTACAATGTGCTGTTTCTTCTTCAGAAGAGGAAAGAAGAAAGGGAATGGGACTGTCTTATGAAAGAGCAATGGAGTATCACCAATGCTGACAGTGCAGAGGAGTCATGCAAAAATAGGGTAATGTCCTTGTTTCCCTTGTAAACGTTGTGTGCTTTATTGTTCCTAAACTAATTGTTTCTTTTTCTCCATCATTGTTTCACAATTCCTGGCAATAGGTTT
The DNA here is from genome assembly GCF_028389875.1 of Rhea pennata. Taxonomy (NCBI): domain Eukaryota; kingdom Metazoa; phylum Chordata; class Aves; order Rheiformes; family Rheidae; genus Rhea; species Rhea pennata. The sequence goes on from NC_084663.1 coordinate 163,418,563, forward strand.
TAGATTTCCAGAATTCAAAGTTCTATAGCAATAGCAGTATATAATTTTACAAGCTTCATACATAAGCTTCATCATTTTACAGAATTTATGAGATGAGTCCAAGACAACTTAAAAGAGAAAAACATTGTGAAACAGCAGCCTAGAGATTTACAGACTAAAGTTGATACTTAGAATGATATTTTTATAAATTATTAAACCCTCAATTTATAATCACCTGCAAGACAAATCTTAGATGGACTTGCCAAAGAATGATCATTTCAAACCTTTTTTTTTTTTTTTTTTTTTTTTCAAAATTGTAATTAAAAGCTTGGCTGATACATTGAAAAGTACATTTATAAATTTTCCAACTGGGATGGAGCTGTAAGCAGTTTCAAGCATATGAGAGAACTGATCAAATTCAAAACAATCTTGTTACATTTAAAAATTTTCCCACACCCAAACAGATGAAATTTAACAAAGAGAAATACACAAAGCAAAAATACAAGAGGAAGACCTCCCAGCAAGGTAGTAAGTGCCTCATCAGAAAAAAAAATACCCCCACAAAAATACAACAAAAAAGAACATTGCAAAGAAAAGTAAATCCCCTTCATACACACACATGTATAAAGCACTATACTGGAGATACTTGAATTAATCATTCCACTGCTTGGCACTAGTGCAGCATCAGACTGACAGGTATCTTTTGGGGGACCAACTTAAGGCAAGACTTACAACCCAAGATGAAAAATACTAAGAGGCTGCAAAACAATTTTTTTTAAACAAATATTTTTTGAGGAGGGTTTGCAAAACATAGCATCCAAGCTCTTGTGTTTTGGGGGCCACAGTCCAAAACTTTGATGTGACTGGGACTCATATCCTACTCATTCTGTTATAGCTACCAAAGCCTAAGTTCTTGAGACTGCTCTCATATCCTGTGAATCTTTAATTATCTCTGATTTCCTTCATTGTTTTGCATGTTCTGCTTGTAAAATAAAATCTAATAGCCCATTAAATGTTACTTAATATAATTTTAATTTGCATCTTCTGCTCTTTAATTACCCAAATCTTCAATGTTTTTAATTCTGCTGCTCCTTTCAGGAGGCACTAACACTCAGCAGGTCTGGCAGTAAAACTAGTTTCTTCTTCTGAACGGGGGTGGGAGGGAAGGAAACGATTTTTTTTTTAATGGCTTAATGTTAGGGGAAATCCTAGTGTTCTTGGCCAAGTCACCCTGCAGCCAGAATACAGCACTGCCAGTTCAAACTCTTCAAAGGCAGTTCAACAAAACTGCTTCTTGTGAGAGGCTGCCAGCTCTCCTGATCCAAGTCTGCTTCAGTGGATGCCAAGGTGTTTCATTTACGCTCGGTGAAAACACTTTGTGGTTCTCCTCTGAAAAGTAATTATATAAAACCAGCAGTATTCCTATTCCCAAGATCAGCTCCCTCTGTATGCTCAGACTGATGTAGCTATGCTCTCTAGTGGTTAAAATATACTTTATTGCTTCTTATTTCTGCGCGCCCTGCAAGTGCAGCTCTGAGTTGGAGGGCTAACATTATGCCTTCTTGTCTGCTACTGGCAGAATTGTTCATTAAACCTAACTATAAGTCTATCCAGCGTCACCTGTGTAAACCAAACGAAATTCAGCAGTGTTGCGTGACTGCCAATGAAAGCAGAAATGGGGCTATATAACCTTTATCAGGCATGTTACCCACTTAAGACATGGAACTTACTGTAACTTACAACTGATAGAGCTTGTAGAAGCAAAATAAGTTGACTGTGTCAGCATATTTTCATGACGTGCTTACGCTTTCTGGCAGCCTGTGATTTATGTTCCAAAACTGTGAAGGAGAGAGCAGTTTTGTAAGTAAGAACTGTTATGAAAGCATGTAAGTCAATAAAATCATGCCCACTTACAATGGTGGTCATAATGCATTATTTCATTTACTGTAGGACACTATCAAGAACTTTAGATAATTGTAGGGTCAACTTCTCATGATAAGAAAGAATCAAAAACCATCTGGGAAAAAAATGAAGAAGATAGCCGACATTTCAGAGAACCTGGAAGTTTCTCCCCTCTTCCAGACTACGTTTTAGGAGACTGGTATTTTGCTTCCTGCGTCTGCATACAAACCTTCAGTGTTTCCTTGTCCTCTTATTTGAACCTAGACAAACCAGTTTTCTATGAAGATCTTGTACAATGTACAAGGCAGTCACTTATTCATATGTATCTATCATTTCAGGGACCAAAATAGTCTGAAAAACTCATTGGCTTCAAGACCTCCATATTTGCTCTCACCTAGTTCCTCTTTTCCAGTACAAAGAGTTGTTAGTGATTTAAGGGCTGGCTGAGACACCAGAAGTCTGCTCAGCTCTGTTGCTCTCTCTCTCTTGCTGTTTCACAAGGGAAAATGAGGAGCAGGGAAAAAGAATATGCAGACAGAAAGGAATCGTAGCTGTCTCTTTCCATTACACTTGTTTGTTCCTCCTTACTTGGCTGCTGGAAATGTGTGAGAATGTGTCCTTTCTTCCTCTGTAAATATGCAGAATCAGGCCACACCATTTTCAGCCTCTTGGAGCATCTTCCTTTCCTGCAGCTCAGTTCCCCAGTGGACACATTCAGACAGCTTGCCGCAATGCCAAAGCAGAGTTAGACATCTAGTATGCCATCTAAACTCAGAATGTGATGGCAGCCTAGACTGCTTATTCCAAATTTATCAGATCTTGGAATCCTTATGCAGTCAGTGGAAAGAAGAAGGCCATTTGGATCAGTGTTTTTGCCTACATTCTCTTAACTGCAAAAAAATTTAGGAAGGTGTGTTAAAGACTGTCCTCTTTCCTGACAAAACAGACTTCAGCTTTGGGAAGAAAGTGTGGCAAGCTACAATATTTAAGAGAAATTCTACTTAGTTCAAATTGTGAAGTGGTTTTGCTTTAACACATTGAATAGGATCACATTCCTACCTTATTTACTTGGCAGTCTAAGTAGAACTTACCTTATGCAGACCACGCTACTCAGCACTGCTTGCCAAAGCAATATCTGTGTTGACAAGTAGCTCCATTGTCAGAGTTTTAAGAGAGGAACCTGGGCAATGAGGCAATTGAATTGAAAAAAAGCAGTGTGCTTAGAATTTAGAAAGGTGTGCGACATTGACTTGAATCTGAGCTGCTTCTCACCACAGGTGAGAAATATGTCTACTCTCATTTCCACAAATGAAAGGGAGATTAACTGAAAGAAGAAGAGGAATTGGAAATGATGTATCTTGAAATGAACACTTGTGCCACCATGCTTTGAAATACTGAGATGCTGAGAAATGAGCGTAGCAACAGACTTTATTTAAGATAGACTTATTTAAGATAGCTTCATGTCCTACTATTACACTTAGGAAGTTCTTGGCAGAAATTAGTGTCTCTCCTGTCTACAACACAAAATCTGTCACATCATAAAACTTACAATATGGAAATTAACAGTATTAATAAGGAAATGGCCAGCAATAGTCATCAGTTTTATTTTTTTCTTTCTAATGTGCACTTGAGAGGTAATGCCCTGCTAAATGAGAGGAGCAAATGTATATACACTCACATATACTTTTTTCCAGGACGTCTGTATACTTACAGACATATTATTGCCTCTGTTAATATTCCATCCATGCTTTGAACACTTTTTTTCTAAATATTAAAAGCAAATAAACCAATTATACTGAAAAAGAACAGGCATTTTTGGCAGAATTCTACAGCACAGAACATGCAACAGGGATTCTGACACACATGAGATGCTGAAGGACATATTTATTACTATTTTATTGTTAAATATTATAGCACTATACATGTCCATGCTGTTTTACAGTTTTTGTAACTAGAATTGTTACAATTTCTAAAAGCGTTGTTCAAAGAACAACAATATCTGTAAAACAGCATGGACTCTTGTAGTGGTAGCATGTAATGTACCGTGCAGAGGGTGACACAGTAAGAAAGAACGAATGGGAAAATGGACAGAGTCTCTGGGAATTACTTTCTCTGTAAAATGAAATCGCATTAATCTACTGGATTACTCAAACTTTATACAAAAATCTTTCAACTAATGTCTGACATACGACTTTTTGTTAATCATTTCATACGATCAAAGAATAAACTTCAGAGTATATTTTCAAATTGTCTTACGGTAGATAACAGAACATTAAAGATATAAGAATGTCACTCTGGTTTCCTCTGTATTTCACTTTGGAAGTGGGAAAGCCCCGTAAGTCAGTTTTTATACCAGTACCAGACTTCCAGCTTTTAACTTTTATCATATTTTTGATGCTTTGGATAGCTTATAGTCACCTAATAAATCAGTCAATTGTGTGTCAAGAAATCGACTCCTAAAAAAGCTGAAAGTCAGTATGGAGGCATTTAAAGATGTTGTGTAAATTGGTAATACTGACAGTCTAATGGGTATAAAAATTAATTGTTATATTGGAACATAATATGCTTGAAAATGACTTTCAGGAGCTGATTTCTTGACATATAATCAACCGATTTGTTAGGGTACTATAAGCTATCCAGAACATCAAATGTAATACAAGCTAAGTCCTTTTCAAGCATGTTATGTTCCAATATAGCAATCCTTAAGGCTGCTGCAATCAATTTATTTGTGTATAGTAACCAGAATCCTTATATTTTGACACACACATATTTATTAAATATATATGCATATATTATCAACAATCATAATTTTCTATAATCCTCACAGTTTATGCAAAAATGTTTGTCAAAGACTGCCACAGGATGTTTGTACCCCAAAGAGGCTTGTGTATTGTAATTGCAAACTTGTAATTTATTTTCCTCTTAAATGCTGATTTTCTGTAATGTTTCTGTCAGATATATCCATGTTGTATCTGCATTTATTTTCCCTAACGCTTGCAAGTTGACTGTGAATTAGTTTACACATTGCTATATAAATATTTAGTGTGCACAGTTTCCCATTAAAAGTCTCTGTTTTCCCAGGTAATATTGTCACCTGGCACTGTTCATCACCAAACACCACAAAGTTTCAAAATCAGACACGAGGCTTTTCTTCTTGATATCATTTGGCACACTCCTCTGATGCTTCATAGGTTTTCTTTTCTTTTTAATTTTCAATTGGAATCCTGATCATAGGTTTTATTCCCTTTCTTTCCTGGGAAAACTCAATATGCTTCAAAACTTCCTTCAAAATTCTCTTCATCTGGGGCTAGTTGAAAAGGGTTTATGTGCTTCAAGCACCGCTATGAATGCAATGATGAGAAATGAAGCCTGTGATCACTTGGCCGGCCGATGACTTCCTCTGCTTTTATGTCAAGCATGAAACATTGCTTAAACCTTCCGCTCGCCCCGTGCTGCTCACCGGCTGCCTGCGAGCTGCAGCGGTGGCAGCAGCCGCTGTGGCTCTCTGCAGCGCTGGTGCTGCGAGCGCGCCTGCCCTTGGCATCCTCTGCTGATCTCTTCAAACCTCCATGATGTTCATGGATATGAGCGTCTTTACAGCACCCTGCTGTGCCTCTGTTTGGGTGTGTGGTAATGGGACTTAATCCTGCTAAAAACCACGGGAAGGCATCGAACTGCTGCAGCGACTCCACTGTGTTTCTCAGGACACAGACCATATTCCCAGCAGCTCCCTATTTTGGGTATGTTCTGGGGCTGTTTTCTGACCGAGCTGTGAAATGCCTGCTCCTGCCGTAGAGGCTCTGGGGCCAAGGCATAGCAGCCTACATCAGTTCTCCTGAAGAAGCAATGCAGGGAATAGATCAGACCTGAGAGTCAGCGTGGACTACTCACGGGTTTCCCCATAGGATGTAAGGGGTATGCTCAGCGCAAGTTACGGCTTTTGCTCTCCCCTGTAAATTAAACCTCCATTTCCTCCAGACTGAAATGGAGCATAAGGCTGAGAGACCTTGTTTGGGGCACTAGCTGGAGCATCTAATTTCATAAAAGCTAAACATTATCCTTGTCCTTGCCCATTTTTGATATCTTACACTTCAGATCTCAGCAGGTGCAAGCTACTGAAATATACGGCAATGACCAATCAAAATAGGAAAGATGGGAAGAGCAGTCAAACCACTAGGAAGGGTTAGGTGAGAAGATCAACCTACGCTTTAATGGAAACAACTTTTCACTAGTTACAAGCAGGCCAGAAGCCCTTGCTTTGCTGATTTTCTCTTTGTTTTCAAAATTTGCCACTCTTTTTTTCTGATGATTGAAACAGTTTAACCTCAGAAGGAGGCTTTTCACAGAAGCAAGAAGCATTTCCAATTTGAAAAGATGGAGAAATGAAATATGACATCACTGGAATCTGAATTAGATAGAGGGCATGACCGCAGTGCACTGCTATATTCAAAAAATGACGGATGTATAAAAGATGCCATACTTTATTATGTAAGCACCACCGGTTTTTTGCAACTACAGTAGGATGTGCATCTGTGAATGGGAAGGAGGAGGGAACCAGAAAGTGAGGGCGTTCAATGGCATGTTCTGCTGGATATCAAACCTTCTTTTACAACACAAAGAGATTAGAATACAACAGTGTATAAGAAGACTTTAAATTCAATTACTGTTTAGCAGCTTCCACAAATCAGTTTACACTGATCTTCTGAAGTAATTTAAATTCAACAAAGTAATGACAGCAAAGACATATGCCATAAGCTTCAAGCAGAACTCTAAAATTTTATTCCGGTCTGCTCTATTGACAATCATGTATTACATTTTTTACTTTTTTTTTCAAGAAGAACTATATGTATGTGGCTTACTTGCGGATTGTTTTACAAATTAGTGTTGGGAATATACACTCGCTTAAAGTTAATGGTGTACATGGCTGACTCCAGTTAGGTAGCCTGGTGATAGGAATAATATAATGAATAATATAATTCATTTTGTCATGGAATAATATAATTAATTTTGCCACAACATCAAGCTTAGGTTGTATTTGTGCAGTCTCTGAAAGAAGGTTCATTTCCCCTCCAGAGCTTATCACCAATACCTCCACTTCTCTTGCGATCAAAGGATACACAGGCCTCTGCGGAGTCAGTTTTGCAGTATACTGTGGTAGAGGACACCTTGCATGATAATGTTCCCCAGCCACCAGATGAAGCCAGTGCCCACACTCCCCACTAGAAAAATAATATGATGAACAGGTACGAATAGGTTCTTGCCTTGTCCATGATGCCAATATGTGGTTCCTATCCCACTTCAACTAATAATTCAGAGATAACCAGTTCCTTGGCCATGTTCCCCTGATGCACCCACCTTGTTAATGCTTCTTCCAAATCAACATTTGCAGCAAGAAAACCCTACCAGGCAGCACACCTACTTTCACCACTGCTATTAGCAGGATACAGTGCCTTCTATCTACAAGTTCTCTCAATTTTTTTTTCCTCCTCTTTTCTTCTCCCCATAGAAGATTGCATCTATTCCCTCCAACAGAGATTCTTCACCCTCTTCACCAAGTGTAAAATGAGATGGCAACCTGGCCCACTCATCCCATAATAATGAAGACTTTTGGCATCTTGAAAATATAGTGACACTGGGTCCATCAGTCTGGTAGTGCCAATGGTTAAAAGTGTCTTGCACACCTAGTCCCAGCAACAATAGGAAAAAGCATTATCTCTAGAGAAAATGAAAAAGGCCAAAGAGAATGGAGTAAGACCCAGGACAGGTTAAATAGGAACATTTGTTCCTGGCAGTCCTAGTAGATCCTGCAGCAGAGCACTGGTAGTAGCAGCACCACAGCGCTACTCAAAAGCTGGTATGCTGGATGAGAAGAAAACAGTGTCACACACTTTGTCATGGAAACTGGGCATGAAAACAATGAGAAAATGACTGCTTTTGAAGGAAGCAGCACAGGCAGAGAGAGAAGTCAAAAGCCATGTATCACATGTCATCTCAAAAATTGTGAGAACTAGCTAATGAAGAAGATACAAAAGCTCTGAGCTACTGTAGCTGTCAGATCACCCTTTGTCTCTCTGCCCGTGGAGGTTAGAGTTTGTCCTTGCCAGGGCTCTTCTGTGAAGAGCAGCGGTACCCTCCATGGAAGCAGCATGCTCTGGCCTGGAGGTGAGAACCTGGCATTGGGTACTTTGCTGACCTCCTGTTACAAACTGCTTACCCTTTCTGCCCTCCTCTACAGTGAGAGAGGTTTCATTTTGCCAGTGGCAGATTCTCCTTGGCTGATCTCTATGAGGTGCTTAAGAACAGCTGTAACTTCCCCCAGCTGCATTGTGCAGTGTGTCCTCAATACGTTGTGGATTGTTGTTGAGAGTCAAATCTGGCACTGTCATGGCTCTTGTGCTTTTGCTGTAACCAAAGCCTCCTGACAGGATGTAGGCGACCTGCATATCTTCCCCAGGACACACTATCCTTTTCCCTTATCCATCACATGCCCCTTCTCCCCAGTTCCTATATCTAATTTCAGAGGAAAACCTTCTTTGGGGTTAAATGTACTTGTTTTCCTTTTCAGCAAGAAGCTGCAAGGCAGTAACCCACCATATATGCAGGATGACTACATGCTACATAGTCATAGATCTATATGCATGCATGTTTGTGCACATATGCAAAGTTTGGCTGTTGAATGCCAAAGAGGAGTGTGTTGTTGATGTCCTGTTTCCCTGACATCTCTCTGACTGCCAGTGGCAATAGGACCGAAGCTTGGGAGAATAATTGTGATCTAGGCCAGCTGTCCTTAGTGGAGCCATCCCGAGACAAAAAGCTGTGCCTCTGTTTCCAGCACTGACAACACTGCTCCTTTCTGTGCAACTGGAGCCTTGCATTAGAGCATATCCCTTATTATTTTTTTTAATCAAAAGCCAGTTTTGATAAACACTACATTATATTTTCTTCTAGGCACCAGATATAGAAGTGTAACAGCAACTGGTCTGAATACAACTCTATGTGATAGGAATAACTATGTTTTTGAGTGCTCAATTTCAGATTTCTTTCATGACCTGATTTATCCAAAAGATTTATAGTCAGCATTTTCTAATATTAAAATTTCTTTAAAATAGAATGACAAAGACTTTTTTTAAGATTAGTTCAAATAGCTTGTGAATTTAGTTCATATGACTAATCCACTCAAAAGCAAGTAACTAAAAAGCAGTAGTTATGAAGCAGTAATTTATAGCCATATAATCATGTAAGGAAACAAAAGAGATTTTAGACACTATGGCACTGGGTTCACAGGATACTTTCTTCAAAAGATGATGATCTCTCATATCTTTTTAAGTTCCTCAACATATAATGCTATGGAAGTTGTTAAATATCATGGCATGGCACTCACCGATTAGAAATACAGCCAGTCTGGCCTTTTGTTGACAGTCAGGTATACTCCTTCTTCAAAATAAAAATGCAGTTGTATCACAGCTTGCAGGTATACAAAGTATTTGAGATAATCAGAGTATATTTTTCATCACCTGCTTTCCATACCTCTTTCAGAGTTACTTGGTTTAATGGACTTCTATTACACTTCACTTTCTGGAATTGCATGGAATATCTATAAGGGCTGTGTGATTTTAAGCTAGAGAAGCCCCAATAAAAAGTAACTGTATAAAAGAGATCCTGAAAGGAGTAAACAAAATTACAGAATATTCTATTTATAACAATATCCCTGTGTGAATACTGTGTGTTATTTATGACTCTCCATGGGAATATTAAATTCTACATGTCATTGCATTACAGCAATTTGAACTATTTAAGTGTTTATAGCTAGTTCTTTCAAGCAAAAATAATCAATAAGGAAATAAAGCTTTAAATATAGCCCATTAACTCCTCCTCACTGCTAGCCTTCTACAACACAAAAAAGATTTTTTTTTTTCAAAATTAATGATGGTTAAGAAAAAGAGCAAGACAAAATTCTCTTTCCATACAATATAATTATGCATATTTTTACAGAAAACGCATAACTTAGACCTGCTTTCAGGATTAGGCTAAGACCAGTGAAAGCAATTGAGAACTTCCAGAAATTTGGCATTTTCAGTATCATCAGCTATTTGGAAAACTTATTCTATTAAAATGACCATGAGTTAGAACATAAATAAGACACAGTGTTTTCGAACATCCCATTCCAAATTATTGTATGATTATATTAACTACAAAAATTCATAAATACCATTCATCACTTAACAAAATTAGGAAATAACAGAATTTGTCTGAACAATTTTAATCTTTTTTGTTGTGTTTCTGATTCCAGTATGTTTATAGCCATACACCGCTTTTAATATCATAGTCACATACTCCATTTTCATCCAGATCGCCAAATGATCAGTGCTCAGAATATACAATAAGCAACTAATCAATATTCTTTTTCATCTCTTTTATTCAGTATTAATCGCAAACACCATTGATCTTCTGGGATTTGAGAACAATAGTTTCATGTAAAGCCTGGAAGACAGATTTTAATTACAAAACCTTCTGCCTTTGCCCTTTCTTTCCTGTTCCCTCTCTGTTTTCCTTCAGCTCCTGCTGGCCCTTCTCGCCTCCATTCACTTCCTCCCCTCCAGACCTCTCAGCGTTGCATTGCCCAATGCATGGTAAGTCTTCACACACCAAAGAAAGCACATCTAAAAGAGGCTCCTTCCAAGCCGCTCCCTGACCCAGCGTCCCATTCACGCCAGGATGCAGCAATCACTCCGGGAAAGAGGTGGACACACATAGCTGAGGGCGGTTCCAGAGCAGGACTTGGACAACTGTGGCAGAGACAGGTGTACGCCATCGCTGAACCATGCTGACTGACAGAGGAGTTTGCCTTGGCAGGGCACGGGACCTTGCCATTCACCCACGCTTAAGGGGAACAAAATACTCTCTTTCTTACACTGTATTGTAGGGTTTGTATTGTAGGGGACTGTAGGGTTCATTCACATCAGAGCTTTATAAATCTCACTCAAATCTTTACTTCTCCTTCTGTCTTACTACCGTCAAGCAGTGGCAGCATGAAACAATGGAGGTAACAACAATTTATTACAGCTTGTCAAAAGTTACCATGTTTGATTTTTTCCAAATGTTTTACAACATTCTTGTGCGTTCATTATCCTGCCTAGTAGCCCTCAGTGGAGAGTTGCCTTGCTAGATGAAGCTCAGGGAGATAGGCATGTGGCAACACATGCTGAGCACAGAGAGACGCATAGGATAGAGTTACAAGGTCCTTCACAAAGTCGTGGTCATTTTTACCTGTTATCCAATACATATCAATTACATAATCTAATCTTTTTGGATTGTCTTAATTACCTATACTTGTACTGTTCTTGTCTTGTACAACGCTGTTCCCTTAAGCCTCTATTGTATTACAGATGAATGAACACAGACACAGAAGTTTGCTAAAAAATCTTCTCTTTTGATGCCTAAGAAATCATTGCACTGAGCATAGATGATATGCAAATGGATATATACAGAGTTCAGGAACACAGAACAGAGCTGACATATATGTCAATATATACAGAGCTGGCATGCATATCAATATATATGTGAACATATATAAATATGTGAATAGTTGCACAACCTATGTATCTCCAGTAGATTCTGCAGAATAGTGCAGAATAACATCCTGGTATAGAGATAAGAACTGGTGCTACACTTAGTCAGTCAAGGGAGTCGTGGGAGGCAGAAATTAAAGGGCTTGAATCTGAAATAGGAAGAACAAAGAGAAAGAGAAATTGCAACTTGAGACAGTGTGGCACTGCTCTGTTGACCCAAGGAGCTAGGGTATACTGAACAAGTTGTAAATTACTGGAAAAAGAATCTTGTACTGTGAGATCATGTGGTCCTTCCACACTATACAGTTCAGCTTAATGTGCTAATATATATTAAATTTGAATATAGATATCTCTACAACATATTAGACAAAATCCTTTAAGTATATTTATATACACAAACATACATATTATTAGAGAGACATATACAAATATATGTACCATTAAGAAGGATACACAGTTTTATATGAACATCTACATACCCATATTTCTATACATTTTTTTTTCTCTTTCTGCTTCTTTAAAACTCCAGTAAGTACTTTCCATGATGAAATTCAGTTCTAAAACTAGAGAGATTGCTTAGTGCCTAAGCGAGCCATTATCTGCTGGCTCATAATCATCTTTTCTGTATCTGTTAGAATCACTGATGCATTAATTGCTTATCAAAATTTGAAACAGTTCATGAGTCACTCTGAAGATAAAATAAAGAAATATTAATGAGCCAATTTCAACAGAATTCAAGTCTTCCTCTAAAAGCTGAAAGACTATTTATTGCATGTCAGAATTAACTCTTGATATTGAATATCTTGGCAAATTTGAAATACACTCAAGCTACACTCTGCAGATGAGAACTGACCAACTAGATGATTATGTTTCAAGGGATCAGTGTGTCATAGTCTTATTTGACAGAATTACTGATCAAAGAGAAAAAAGATCGATCGGCTGTAACACAGAGATTATGTAAAAGATGCCATAGGGTTAATGAACAGCCTAAATACATAGGCCTGACCCAGATTCAGTGGAGACTGAAATTTTCTTGTTAACTTTTACAGTTTGAAAGTGATTCTTCTATAGGAGAAGATCTTAACCTCAAAGCAGTATTGTAAACATCTGATCTTAAAACAAACATACTGGCTCCTAATATCACAGATAAAAAAAATTTTAGCGTTCTTTATATCTTTAACTTAGAAAGCTATCGTCAAATCACATTTTCAATATTTCTTTTACATACACGAAAATGAATGTGAGCATATTCAGTGGCATTGTGTATAAGGTTAGAAAAAGATGGTTTTTTTTTTTTTTTTTTTTGTTATACAATCTAAACTGGTGACAAAAGAGGAGGAGAACAAAGGTAAAGAGTTTTCAGGAATATCAAAATAAAACATCAATCAAATTAATCCAAATCAATCTAAAAATTTTTATTAAGCTAAAATGACAGGGAGGGGAGTTATTTAACTTATTGTTAAAATTGAATGACAGCAAGTAGAACTTTTCATTTGAAAAACATCAAAATGAGAGACTGTAAGCCTGAGGCAATGCCTGTACACTCTTCAAAATCCAAAAGTCTATCACTTGGGAGGGGATGTCTTTTCACACCAAGTGACCCAGGATGAAACAGGAACCAGAAGGCCTTTCCTTGTGCCTTTACTTGCTTATCTCGTTCCAGAAAAATTGTAGGCAAAATAACCAAAAATACCTGAGAAGGAAGAGGTAATATCTCTAAAAGGCAAATGTAGCTCTGTGACCAACCAACACACACCAGCAACGGAAGACAGCTCAGAGGAGATGGGCAAGGGCAAGGTGCTCGTGAAGCTTGGGAACAATGTAGGTGTGACTGACCTCAGCTGCTGCACAGAAAGTTGACTTCATCTCAACACAGAGGGGACTAGAGGATGGCCTTCATCTTGGATAAACAGCTACCTCTGCTGAGTGGATCAGCTGGTGTAAATGTTGCTCCCTGAGTTTATCAGAAAGAGTGGGAATGTCTCCCTGAGTATGCCAGACCAGCACTGGAAAAGTATATACACGGCTTAGCCCAATACAGAGTATAAAAACTGAACAAAGAAAAGAATTTTGAAGAGAGGAACGGGCTTGAGCTGGTTTCAACCCATGTATTCCTTCCCAGAGACTGGGGATGCCCAGCATCATGACAGTGAGCATATTATAGAGACCAGTAATGGGAATCATACTGGTACTGCAACTGAACCGCATAATGCGATTGCTATATTTTGCTAAGCGTATACACTTGTATTGTGATTTCAGTATATTGCTGTATCATGCTGCTAAATCAAGAATCCCATATAACATCAAATATCTTCAAAGAAGTGAATTTTGATATTAGACAGTGCACTTTTCCAGTGTGGAATATCTAAAAGAACCTGGTCAGAGAGTATGGGACTCTGACAAACACATTAGGAACTGGACAGACATCCGTGAGACACCTTTGAACCAACTATTAGTCAGAAACCTGTTTTAAAAAATCACATTTTTTCTCAGGAACACTCAGTAGCAGGAAATCCTAGCTAAAGCAACAGAGTGTATAAAGCAGATGAAACAGGAATTTCATGGAAAGGGTCAACTTCCCTATTACTGACTACAAGTAGGAAGAACTCTTAGCATAGTAAGAAATGCCACAGCACAGTGACACCCCACCACAAATTGACCTGTGCACTCTCTAAAAATAAAGGTATCTCCTTGGATCATATATATGTGACCCAGCTTAAAGTGCAGAATATGGCACCATCAGTGAAGTCTGTATATAAGAATACAGAGAAAAACATACTTGCAAAACACGTTGTGGATTAAATATAAAACACAGGAAGAATTCAAATCTTGCTTCTTACACAGCCTTCATAAATTTGCAGATACACTAGCTTTCTTTCTAATGTGTAGCTAAACACCATGCGTATTTTCTCAAACTATATCTAAAAATTCTTCACTTCATGCATTCACAGCTAAGATAGATCTCAAAAGACTTTTTTTTCCCCTGAAGCGTGCATAAGAAAATCTCCGCTCCGTGTTACAAACAAAATGTACAACGCTTCCTCTGAAACCTATAAAATCATTCAAATAATATACCTAAAGCTGCAGGTCCTTAAAGCAGCCCATTGGTACCAATAAGGAGACTTGCCTATGGCTTCTTATTCTTTGGTGCATATAAGGTAACAATCACATGATTAAACAATTTTCCTGTGAGGAGTTCATGAAAATCAGCCTTGCATGCTCCTAAAAGTTATATCCAATATGGCATATAAGATGCTTCTAATCTCTAAAGAGATATTAATGTTGAATTCGTATATTAGACTTAGCACTCGCATTTACCTAAACCTCTGCTTATTATTCTATTTTTAAAGAATATTTGTTGAACTGGCTATTCAGTGCATCTATTAAAAATATCAACTTGTAAACAAAAAGGGTAAAGGAGCAGAAGTCTCCACTGGTTTGTGCAACAAAATTTTCACTCATTAACATTTTGAAAAAGTTGTGGCTTCATGTGAAGTAGGAAACATTTTTCAATATTACTTCAAATGTTTAGATGATTCATGTAAAAATTTACACATATGAAAAAAGCTTTCCATTTTGAAAAGCCTTTTCTGTAAACGCTACCAAAATGTTGACTCCTTACTTGTTGTTAAACTTGTGAATAGAATATGAAAAATTAGCAATTCATGTGCATGATTAAAATAAAACTGACTGTGCTGGAGAACTACGTTGCCAAATGCAGCTGAGCACAAATGTCTTCATCAGCCTAGAAATGGCCAAACAACTAGTATTGGTTATCATCGCTGCTTTTCTGGTGTTATATGTTTGCACCGAGTATGGATTAAAAACAGCTTCCTACCTGCTCAGATAATTCTGGTCCGCTGATACGGGCTTGTACGAGAGCGTCATTAACAAGCGAATGAAAGTTTAAAAGCACGTGCTCGATGTCGTATGTCCCGCGCATGGCACTTGAGAGCTCCTCCAGGGACTGAATATATCCCCGCCAGTGACGATCGACCTCTGCCATGTTAGCCAAGCAGCCTCGAACGACGTTGAGGCAGTAGCCCATACACGGCTTGCTCCAAGTCAGCCCTCGGCAGTAGGGGCAGTACTGCATCCGCAGCAAAGCTCTGCTGCAGTCTCCGGAGAAATGCAGATGGTCTGTTGTATTGATCACTTCGATCCCCAAATTCAGAGCCTGCAGGAAAGTCCGGCCGGGCAAAAGGGATCTCCCCATCTGTCTTGCCGCTATTTTGGGAACGTTACCAAAGGGCCTGATGTCCCTTGTCGCCATTCGGAGGCACTCGGCGTACTCCAGGGAAACGTCTGTCGGACCGGGGTTAATCATGTGACTGTAGACTATTGGGAACAGGGTGTCAAAAAACCTGTTGACAAACTCCTCTGTGCTGATGTCTGTGCCAAACAGGAAAAGCCCAACATCAGTGAAAAGCTCCCGAACGTGTGTAGCAGCCTCAGCAGCCATGTTTCTATATGTGTTGCAGAAAAGCGTGCTTGTGTAATTCTCAGCCAGTTTGATAAGCATTTCAAAGGTTTCTGTAATAAAAAAAGAATTTCATTATTTTTAAGATTAAAATCATTAGAAATTAGAGTAAGAATTTAAACCAATCATATCAGGATATCTTATGTTTATCCTGAATGAATTTTTGCAAGGATTATTAGTTAGAATTTATGAAGCAATAAACTAGTCACAAACTGCAAAAACTATCTTTCTTTTGCAGGCAATATCTAATATCTTACAAATTACGTTACAAGATAGTTAATAATCCATGTATTTTCTTGGCCGTAGGAAAGGAAATGAATTGTATGCTATTAAGCTACAAAATACAACAAATTATTGCCGATCCGTTTGGAGCTATACCTGTATATACATACACACATTAGCTCTCATCTCTCAACTCATTTTGCAGGTCATAATAAAAGTGAAATGCCCTTAGTCACTCTACCTCAAGTCATTCCTTTTCTCTCTTACCGCCTTTAATGGATGGGTAAAAATGACATTAAACAATTGAAACAACTCTCCTGTTTCATTAAAACCGAACTTTTTAAAAGCAGTTTGTCTTCTTATCTTCCAAAGGAAGGAGATGTATTAAACACAGGCGGGAACTTGCTTTTAAATCATGCTGGTTAGTCTGGCAATTGCTATGGCCAAAGTGACGGGACTTGAAGAACTCTCTCACCAGGCACTGTGCTTGGATACACCCTCTCCAAGCCTCAACATCTGAATTACCTGTGAAGACTGAAAGGACAGGCTTGTACGTAGTTCTGTGTGTCAGGCAATGTTTAAACAATGCTTAAGTACACTGGCTAGTTTTTATCATGATTTTAAATATACTAGAGAAGTATTCTGTCCTGACTTGATCTGTTATTTACAGGTATGAAAAAATGCTTGTGTTCAAAACAGAACAAAAAATCTCTGTATTGAAGTATTTCCTAGATCCGCCTGAGAAGCTTGCACACCAGGGAAGGCAAAGGCGTAATATATAGATCAAAAGGAACTGACAATGAAAATGCATAGAAATACATTTTAAACATATTAACCCATTCTATTCACTGGACAATGATGACTTGGTAACTTTTCTTTTGTGTTCATTCAATATGAAAGCTAATGCCTTAGTTTTAAAATTCTATATAAAAACAAAAAGAAGGCAACTTAATGCATCTGATGTCCTGTATATTTTTGCAGATCAACATTTATTTATTTTTCACATTTGTTTTTTAAACTGAACTCTCTCTAACAATAAAATGAAGGAAAGCCTGAAGCAGTCAATATTGTCCAAATATCATTGGTAAATCAGGAAGAATCAAACTGTATTAATCTATGTCAGCCAATTATTGAAGCAATTTGAAGTCAGATATTAACTCACTAACTGAAAGGAATAGTGGAACACTCAGAATTATTTTCATCTAATGAACAAGACCACATCTTTCATATATATCTATGCATAAGAATAGATGTCTTATTTGTGATAAAAATCTCGTTAAAGTCAGTGAAATGATTCTCACTGACTCTGGTCAGTTCGAAATTGCACTTTTGTGAAGAGAAAAGATCACAGAGACATTCCCCTGATCTTATACTTTCTATACCTTCTCTGTTTCCTCCAATAAAAATGAGACACATGCTTATAATTCAGAGTGACATTATGTCACTGCCTCTATTCCTTTGTTATCTATTATCTATTAACCCTTAGTTTCATATTTCACATCACCCTGAAGACTGTGGAAGGATTTTTCTACCTTTCTTTTTCATTCTCCTATTATTCACATAAATGAGAGAGAGAAAAAAAAAAAAAAAAAGTCTGTTGACTGCTTACAGCAAAGAGAAGGGAAGTGCAATCAGTCTAACTTTCTTTTCATTTATCCTCCTGCTAGATACAAAGGCAGACCACTCTTAAAATGAATTTCACTACAGTGTTTGTATGTGCTCATTACCATAGTGATTCAGCAAAGAATATGATTTGTTTCAAAAGCCAAACTTAAAAAGTTAGAATTCTGCATGGAACTAGGCTCCCATCTTACTCAAGAGAAACCTAACCCATACCATAAAGGACATTCAGTTTATCTTGGTCGACACGTAGACGTGCCGGTGGTCTAGCTCCGTAGGCTACAACTCCCTGTGTTGACTGGGTGCTCTGTCAGTTCTCTGAACCTCGGCACCTCATGCCGTTTGAGATGCCTCCTCAGATCTGAGCCATCTGTGCATAATCCCATGTTTGCAGGAGTGTGGATGTGTACAGGAGACCCATATTCTTCTGGACCCACAGATGAGATAGCATATATCCAGTTGCCCAAGATGCCCACATTAAGACAGCTAAACTGAGCAGAGATGTCCACTGGCTGAAATGGCAGTTTGGATACTAGCTCACATGTAGGCACCAATATGTGGACACCTAAAATTCAGCTTTTAATATCCTACTGTAAACTATAAGAATGTGTCTCATTTTTATTAGAGGAAACAAGGCATGCAAAGAAAGTACAATCTGCTGTAGGGGCCTGATCCAGTTGCCTTAAGTGTTTGGTACCATTTTAGACAGTAGATGCCATTTAACTGCCTGTCCAGAAGGGTATGGGTATCCTGGAGGATTTGTGTCACATCTGCCAGCTTCATGTCGATATTTTGTAAATAGTACTTGTACTATTTACTTGTACTATATTTTGTAAATAGTACTTGTAATTGTAAATAGTACTAGATGTATTTAGACAACTGAATTAAATCCTAGATATGCACTTATGACAGACTAAAGAATCCTTCATTCAAAAGCTTGGCGCAGCCAGAATAACAAAGACAAAAAATATATATATATAAAAATTTATATATATATAAATACTATATATAAAATATAAAATACTATATACTATAAAAAAACTATATAAATAGTTTAAAATAATAAAGTACAAAAATATTAAAGCCCTCTAGAAAAGTGATTATTTTTAAAACTGTAGATTTAGTCCTTTACAAGGAATTCTACCAATGCTTCAGATGAAATTTATTAAAGCAGGCAATGTTAGTAAAATAATGATGTTATAATAATCTCTTTAGAATGACATAAATAGGAGGTTTATGATCCCTTACAATTTTTATTATTACTTTTTTCATAGATAATAACAATAAAATATGTGATTAAAATTCTGTTACAATCCATGGCTGCAGTATCCTATTACCAGGAGCACAAATATTAGATGAAAGAATAAATCATACTGCACATGGATAATCAATAGATTTTACAATGGAGCCTAAACAATAAGAAACCTTCAAGATTGAATTACATTGCTGGTGCCCCAGCAAACCATAGATGAATGAGTACAATACCTACGGCATGATTTATTGACTATTTGTGCTTTTCTAAATAGCATATGATAATATTGGCCACTTATGCTTGTAACTCTGCATTATGCTGTTTAATTGTCAATTTAGGATTTTTTACAAAATCTAATTTGCTAATCAGGTTTAGTCTACTGGCACCTTTGTTGCTAATTACTGCCAAAAGTATTTTAGAGATTTGTTTTGCCCTCAGACAGCTTGAGGAATGACAGGCAGCAAAGCAGACCTATGTTTACTTGGAATATTGAACAGCTCCTGTGAACATCTTATAGTGGCAATCTATGTCATTTACTACACTTTCAGAGACTTCAATGACAAATCAAGTTATGTTGGTTCAATACTGTGAGCATATCATAACTTTAACAGTGGGTTTCTGTATCTTGTAATGCCATAGGTAGTGACTAACATCACCAATCTTAAATTATTCTACCACAAAATAAGTTATGAGTTTTCAATAAGTATAAATCCAGTACATACCAAAGGTATTTTAAATACAACAAAGATGAGCCAGACAAGCTCATTTTATTGTTTTTAAATGGTCACTTGTTTTTTAATTGATTTTTTAATTTGTATGCACACAAATGCTCCGTGCCTTTTGTCTCCATCTTTTACGAGATTTGTGTGGTAAGAAATATACCAAATCCTAGAGATATCTTTAGCAGCACGACTGTGGCTAAAGACAAGAGTTTATCATAGGTGACATGTCAACATTATTTTTCTTTGGCTCTACTTAAAATTATGATTTGCACACTCCTAAGTCAAAAATCAGAGCTGTCAACATATTAACTGTAGAAGCATTTAAAGAACAGCAATATCTTTCTTGCTGTCTTTGCTAAGAAACATCAAAACACAATTCTAGAAAAAAATAAATGAGCATTTCTTTATTACACATTGCATTTGCTCAGCTGATTCTTCATATCAGTACTTTTTTTGTTGATAACAGTACATTTAACAAAGTGACCACAAAACAATATAAAATAATTATCAGGGTATTGTTTTTAAAAGAAATGCAATCTTTCATTCACTTCCCTTGATTTTCATATTGCTGAGAGCCCATAGATCATTCTAAAGTTATATAGATACCATAACATATCAGTCCAGTGGTTTATTGGTTTCTAAAGTGGATACGTAACTGTGCCTTGTTTACAGTAACAACTAGCAAAGAGAGCCTAAAGACATCTCTGTTTTTACTCCTGGATACTAATCAAATTTGAAGGAAATCTTACACTGAGTGAAATGGATTCGGATTGAATTTTAACCCAGTCCTGGAATTCTCATCCTTAGTAGTTTTGGGGAAGTATCTAATATAGCTTAGGCTTCTAATATATTTCTAACTAATCTTAGAGATTTAATTTAAAACAAATTTCTATGGAATCATATTGTTATAAAATTGATTGCATCTTCTAAAGTTTACCCTTTCTTCCTACAGATAAACTTTCTGTAGAAACTACCACATGAGAGGATGTATGGTGCAAATTAACTTACTATTATTAATTTTCAAAACATTTATACTACTTACCACAAAGATAGTCTAATATATTAAAATTGCAGTATTACTAGCGGGTCAACAAATTGCAAAGTCTTATAATTCAGTAGCAGTTCAACAGCCTGTGTTATATATAATGAATTAATTCACAGTCAGTCAGACTAAGATATAGAACTTTAATAAATTGTAATCAGACAGCTTAAAATCCCTCCTGGAACAAAGAATATATTTTACAAGAATACTTCATACTCCACAGGCGAATCCAGAAATGACCAGTGAGAATTACCAAAGGTATTAGCCCATAAGAAACAACAAACCAAATGACTAAATTCAAGTAAAAACAGAAAAACCTAAATGATATTAGGAATTAGATTCTGATTTGAAAAATCCTACAGAATTGTTCTAGTCTGGCCTTTGCATGTTGCCAGTTGCTGTTACTGTTTGATGATCTAATATATTTTCCTCCTGTTTATGGGCAGTCCAAATAATCCTAAAGCGTCAAACTCTCTCTTAAAGAGTTATAGTCCAGTCAAGTGTTTCTTGCATATGCAGAGTCCTACTGTAGCCTAAGGGAATTTTTGAAGTACAAGTCTCAGATCAAATTTACAGCCTAGAAAACAGAAGTCATTCCAAAATTGCAAAAACTGCTAAAATAAATCAGTCTGTCCAGTTTTATCTCTTTATTTAAAACACATACAATAGAGAAATACATACAGGAGGGGAAACTCAAGGTACACAAAGTAGTACAGAGTACCAGATAGACTGTAAAATCCCCTGATCATTTATCATAGAAGAAAAAAGGAGCTGGAAGAATAATGTCCCTGAGACGTATAAATGAATTATAAGTGATGAACTCACTAGGGCATTATTTGTGAAGGTTATATGGGAGACAGGTCTAAACAGTAACTGCCATCAGAAAACATTCGAGGCTCACTAAAACTACTCCTCATTAACACATATTTCAAATTAACCCACCTCACAGATTAATTGATTATACAGTCACCATTGAAGCCAGTACGACAATAGAACAGACTAAACCTGCAGCCCTGTGGCCCAAATAATTTTGTGCTGACAAGTGCTAGGGATATGCTTCAGGATTTACAGCCATAATTACTCATAACCAACTTCAGAATTTGTCAGGTCTGGTCTGGACTTGTCTGTTCCTGAATTTATTTTAGCTTGATTTTAGCTCCATTTAATTCCTGTATTGTTTAAGAAACTAGTATTAGGACTAGTAGACCACTGCCTAGCTTGTCCTGTCTTCAGTGGTAAATTGCCCAGTTTTCAAGAGTTTCTTACTTATTCTATGATTTCCATTTTGTTTTAGTTATAGTATTATTGAACTTTTTTAAAGCTTTTGTTTAGCTTTGCATACTTTTGTGGCTCTACCCCTTAAAAAGTACTATATGGAAGACCCACAGACCTAAACAATCATGCTGTAATGAAGCCCTTGTACCAAGAGGAGAGGGAAGAATCTACCCCATTAACAAATACAGGAAATATATATATATATATATATATATATTCAGCTCCAAGAGGGCCCAAGATTATTCCCCATCATCAGCATCATACCATTCCCAGTGAAGAACTCTAGAGTACTGATGATTCATCTCTCTCACACACACACACACACACACAAGACAGTATGGAGTTGGTGCCTGCACGTTTTAGTTGTAATATTAATGGGAATTAGCAATAATCAGGTAATTTGGGCTATAAGCATTAGTGTCACTATAATTAGGCTAAAAATAACTTTTGCACCTTGATTAGGCTGTTAAACATTAATCAGACAAAAACTAAATTCTCTTGAATCCAGATGTAAGGAGTGTTTCTCTTCTTACCAACACTGCAATTGTATGAACTCAGAACTCATTCCTGCTTGAACTAGAATGTTTCTTTTAAAAAATCAAATAACTTTTATTTGAAAATTGAATATGCTGCAGAATCTAAACCCAGCTTTGGCTAGTTGTTTCACTGCTAGAGGAGCATTTTTAATCTGAGTGTGATTATTACCACTTTTCAGTCATTATGGTGATATTTCCACGTCCTAATTCAGACTTTTGAAAGTCAAAAATCTAAATCTGGGCTGATCACTTGCATTCTAGTGGAAGGTAAGACAATTGAATTTTCCTCTGAAGAGGTCCACTTTCTTCCATGCACAACAAATTGAGAGCTGTAGCATGTCTAGCTCAAACTTACATGTCCTAAAGTCAGGCGAGATGAATTATACTCATGATTACATCACATCTTTTCACGAGTCTAAATCAATAAGCATATTTCTTATTTTTATTTCATAATCTACTTAATATTATCCCTGAGAGATAACCTTTTTTTTAGTAACCTAGATTGAGATAGCTATTTTACTATGCAGAATTTGTTTCCCAAACAGATCCGTTTTCTCTATTTCTTCTCCATCTTCCTATTTACACATTCAACAACAAACCCAGTACTGCAATAGGACACATGTTCAGCCAGTCTGACACCAGGAACTCCTAAGTGCTGTATTTACTTATTTTAATATTGGAATAAAATTATCTTTTTTTTTTTTTTTTTTTTAATAAATTTTACAACTTGGCAAAAATCATCACCAATGGTTTAGAAAATTCAAGTATTTCTTTTCAAACTTTTCAGTGAAGCTTATTCATCACTGATGATGTTAAAATATGTAGGCTTAGAAAATGCTATTTAATGTGCTTCTAAGCTGTAACTGGAATTTGAAATAATTAATCAAACCTTAATAGGTGATATTTTCATATTGAATGACAATATCGTATGATTACTATTTCATCTAGTTAAAAAACAGTGATTCCACTTCTTTCACAAGCCTTTTTTTTTCTTTTTTTCTTTTTTTTTTTGGGGGGGGGGGGGAAGGGAGGAGTTGTCTTTAGTCTTTGTTCCTGGCCCTGCCACCATACAAAACCTGTATCTGCTCTGTTGTTTCCAAAAATGACAAGATCCATGTTTCCACAGTCATCATTACTGAAAGGAAAACAACAACCAGCAGTATTTTCTCAAACACTTCTGAATTATCACTTATATTCTTCTACTTGAATTCTGTCCCACGAGAATGAGGAAATGGGATTTATATTTAGGCAGGTAATAATTTTTTCCATTTCATACCTTGATTGATTTTGTTCCCATCACCTAGATTTCATTTTTATAATTTGCTAACTTCGCCAGACTCTTTTCTGTAAGATTTTTCTGATGATAGTAAGACCATCCATACTTTTTGAACCATTTCCTAATTTGAGTGTGGGTTTCTTCTCCACAGAAACAAACCCCTCTATTTCATACCACTTCCTTAGCTTAGTTTATTTTATTGATGGATTATTATTGATAGATTATTACTGATAGTTTACTATCAATATTTATAATTATTCTTTTCTTTATAATTATTCTTTTTATTCTTATTCTTTT
Organism: Rhea pennata; assembly: GCF_028389875.1. Lineage (NCBI taxonomy): Eukaryota > Metazoa > Chordata > Aves > Rheiformes > Rheidae > Rhea > Rhea pennata. The sequence continues at coordinate 163,442,735 of NC_084663.1, forward strand.
CTATTCATTTTCAGTAGAGGAAGAATTTTTATGTCCACCCAATTCTCCTCCTTTCATATATCCTTCCAGGAAGTTGTTTGTAAGCTGTGAGGTATTTCATAATCATTTTTTCTGAAGTTTCCACAATGTAAATCTGTGCATAACTGGAAACATTTAATTTCTCACATTCCTTCTCAAATTATCTTTCATAGTGAGACCCTGTGTGTCATATGCTTAGAGCTCTACCAAAACCTCTTTACCCTCTTGGATTCTGCTTAGCTTCTTTCTGATTTCATATTACTCCCTTTACTACACAGGAAAATCTTTCTTTTGTGAGGAAAACGTTTCTAAATTCTGTACACATCGTGTATTATCATGGAGTGAAATATGCTTGGAGTAACAAGTAGAATACTCCAGGGAATCACATATCTGACCTCCTTTTTGTCTGAACTGTTCCCGATAACTTGCTTATACTGGCTTATTTGCATTTCATAAAATAAGAAGAAAATAAATTGAACCACCAACAGCAACTAGCCAAAATTTGGCAACGCACCTATCAGCTAAATACCATGCCTACACGCTTTACATTATTTTATCATGAAAAAGTACCCCAGGCAATTTTTTCCTCTAGGTCTAAAGACAAAACATATTTTTGAAAAATCCCAGTATAGAAAAATAGCTACTAAGAAAACCGAAATACTTATCATCATCTTATTGTTTTTACTAGTACAACTGAAATTAACAGACAAAGCTTTTTTTTTTCAATACCTAATGAATTCATGAAGGAATTATGGTAAAAAAGTTTAAGATGTTACTTCAGCTTTCTTTAAAAATGACATCACATAATGAAGTTGTTTGAAAATCTCTAGATATAGAATGCTGCACATCATCTACAAAAGTTTGATAATGATTTAAAAATTTTTTTTAAAAATATTTTATTTAAATAAAATAATGATTTAAATAAATCATTATTTAAATAATGATTTATGATATGCATTTTTACATATTTGCCATAACAAATAGAGAAAGCAGGTCATCTCACATATATAAGAAGGGCATTTTTCTTTTAAGGGAAACTTAGAATGTAGAGTAAGATGATGTTGAGATAGGAAGGCCATAAAATGAATGAATTAGTAGGGTAAAATTCATCTCACATAACTTTAGACATCTATATGTGAATTAGTCATCCGAAGCTCCCTTTAAGTAAAGGGAGAGGAATAAGCACTTCTGAAGTGCGATTCATCTGTCCAACTTTAGATGTCTATTTTTGGTTGAGATTAATTGTTCTCTGGAAGTGCCTGATCCTCTCCCTTAACTATAAAGGGATGTTAGAATGAATAGCTCAGATGTAGACATCTACGTCTAGTCAGGGCAAATAGCTGACATTTTTATAAGGAACAGATATTAAGAAAAAGTGTCATCAAACATAACATGATTTATATGAATAAAAAGCCAAGATGATCATGCTTTTACAAAATACTCTTAATGGTAGATAAAATGACAAAGGTCTGATATATTTATTGAAAACTTTCCTTCTGCACAGCTGGGAGCATGTTTTTCCTAAGAATGAAATAAAGTATAGCCTTGGTTTCTAGAGGATTGCAGGAGCATCTTGAGTTTATATGACAGCCTTTTAAAAAATAATTATCAGGAAATCACAGAGGAATCACATATGAAAATAGATAACAGTCTTAGGAAGATTACCATGATCATTAACATCAGATGAAGATTGACCTTTATGCTTGAAAGTTTAGAACTTGATTTTTCTCTCACTTATCTTAATTTTATGCTCAACTTCAGTCAACCAGCTTTTGATTTATACAGGTACAAGTGAAATGATAATCAGATTCTATCAGATGCAACATTACAGATCGATATTTATTGCACATCAAACAAGTAAATATATTCAATTTGTATCACTGAAAATTTATTTTGACAGCTTTCAAGTACAAATTCCTGCATCTGAGAGGCTGAGAGGAATTCCACAAGATGATATTAACAATTGTCAGACTAACCAATCAAAGAAATATGAGAGGTTTTGTTACTTAAGATATTACTGGATGTCATAGATTTCAAAGAGCCTCCAAAACAGATTGGTAAGAGACTTATTCATTATCTTTCACGTTTTCCCTGGAAGATATAGAACAAGGAAGTTTAATTCTGGACCTGTATTTTAATAACATGCTGATATTAGTTTTATGTTCCCATTTAACTATTTGACAGAAGATAGAAGATAAAGATAAAAAATAAGATAAAGATAGAAGATAAAGAAGAAAAATTATGTGCCCCTCTGTATAGCTCTAGTATAGACATTATTATGACTGATATGTGCAAAATTCTACTTAATGTAGATGATAGCAAAAGTATTTTGTTTTATGCCACGTATTTCAGTATCTGCTTTACAGAATGCTGTAAACAGTAAGAAATGCATTTGAAGTATGCGTTTTCAAGTTTCAGACAGGTTAATAAATGTACTATTTTTAACTTGACGAGATAGAAACTCTCAGGAGGTGGATAATCAGGAAGACAAATATGCCCTTTCTCTACAAGAGAAAAATAGCACCTGTCAGCAAAAAGAAAAAAAAAATCTCTACATTGGTTAGAAAAAGACATACAAAAAATCAGTTTTATTATACAAATTTATCAGATTTAAGTGAATTTAAGAAGAATATTTCAAAACAAGGATCTCTCAGGAAAGAAAATATTTGCAGAAGGGCTTTTTTATCTCATTTGCACGTAAACTTTGTGTAGCTGCTCTTCATGATAACAGTTTAGGAGCAAATATCAATATGAATTTGAATAGTCCATTCTACTTTGATTTATCATTTCTTACCAAGTATTATTCCTGATTTTAACAAAACTCATTTCTACACTAACTCACAATCTGTTCTTTAGGAACTAAACAATATATTGTAAATGATCCGTGGTTGCTAGTAGTTTTGGCACGTGCCTCTAGCTCTACTTCAAATTCATATACTCTTTTGAATGTAGACACAGTTGAGGACAAAAACAGATGAGTCCCCTTCACTTGCATTCTGTTTGTTCCCTACTACTGACACTTTTCTATGTTTTTTTTGTGCCTCACTCAGGCCTGCAACAGAAACTTTTGAGGTGAACTATAAAGTTCTGGATATGCTCCATAACCTGGAAGCTATTTAAATAGAATGCCTTTTACCATGAAAAAAGGTAAAAATACACTACAGAATGCTCTATTGTAATGTTCTCACACAGTCTGTTAAGATTACTGAGTATACCCCCACTGAACACACCTACAGAGGTCAAAAAAAGGTGGCAGAGGGATGATTCTCCCTATATCTTCCGTAGGAGCAAGGCGTGAGTTAAGACGCTTCATTTCCAAGCACCTTCTAACTTGCATCAGCTAGAATGGCCATGGCCAAGTGGAAATTCCCAGCTGACTTTTCAGACCAGCTCTATGGCATCATGGCACCAGAGAACAAGGAGTCAAGATCTAGATATCTGCATGCAGTCCAGGTATGTGGTCAAAATGCAGTCTATTCTATGAAAATTTTGGAAGACCTCCTCTTTAGTAGCAATCCTCTTTAATAGCAATTTTCATTAGATTATCTCATGAATGATTATCTGATATTTGACAAAATGCTTTTTAATTATTATTAAAATTTAATTAGAGTTCATGTGATGGACCCAAGAACAATAGATGTGAAATTTAAATGCAAACCAATTCTGTTTACCAAAGTGTGAATAATTATATAAAATACAGGTTTATGAAATTATTACATAGAGCTTTATATTTTAATATGTCCTGCTGAACTCTTGTTTCACAGCTCCTGCAGCAGCATTCTCAACTTATGTATTCTTAAGGCATGCTATGGTTTCCAGAAAGGAGCTGGAGATAATAGCTGCTGGGAACACGTGCCTCTTCCAAACTATAATCTCACGGTTATTCCCATTCCATTATGCAATTCTGCCCCATCATGTGATCTGACAAGGATCTCTTCTGCATGCTTCTCTTGTATGACTCAAAATTGAGTGTTTTTTTGCCCACTACCATAACTGCTGTGTACGCCAGATTATGTAGCACTGGAATATCTTTAGCTAAATAATGAAACTACAGAAACACAGGGCTAGGAAGGATTCGAGATGTCCTCTAGTCCATCCTTTAAACCTAGGGAAGTTTCAATTATGTCTATGATTTCATATTTTAATATGTTTGTCTAACGTGTTCTTAAAACAATGCACAACATACAGAGACCACAACCTCCAGGAAAACCATTCTGGTGCTTCTCTGTCCTTGTAAGGAGGACAAATTATTTCATTCTTCCTTCCTTCAGGTATTTCAGATGAGATCCTCCTCACCTGACTGTAGACATCTCCAAAGTCCAAATGCAACTCCTGAATAGATGTCTACACCTCAGCTAATCAGTAGAGAGGAATGGGGATGATTCACCTGCCCTACTTAAGATGTCCACATGGAATAAGATGAATCATACTGCTTCTCTCCTCTAATTATAGAGGGGAAGATGGTGATTAGCTCAGAGAAGATATGTAAAGTTAGGTGATGAATCCCACTCATGAAAACTGTTAAAATTTCCTTTCTCTCCTGTTTTAAAAGGAACATTTCCGCTCCCTTCAATTGTAAATAGAGTCCAATCTGCCTGTATGTAGTCAAAGTTGGTAAGCAAGTCACCTTGGTAAGCACTGAGATCTCTACATCATTTCAACAGAAATACTATTGAGCCAGTCCTCTTAAACTCTGCAGTTGGTTATTTCTACCTAAATGTTGAATCTTCACAAGTCCTCATCAAATGGTATCCCATTATTTTGAACTCTTGTTCTATTTTCCAGCCTGCACCCAGGCCCTTATTGTCCTCTCTCATTTACTGAGAGTGCACTGCTCATTTCACCATTCAACACAATAATGAACACAGCGACTGTATACTTACCCAAGAACTTCAACTGAAGTGCCTAGTTTGACTGTGAACTCCGGTTAACTAATTATATGCAGGTTTCCAAAAAGTTTTGCATCTGGTTAGTGATAATCTAATCAATTACTACCTACTTAATAGTATAAAAAAGTGAACTTAGTGAAGACAAGTTACTTAATATTTATGCTCCTTCCACACACACAGTTTGATTATCTGACACACAGAGAATTTAGAGTAGCTTGACCTAACTCAGTAAATATTTATCACTGTTGCCTACCATCTTGATATGTTCTTGTATGTGGCTTCTAAGTATTTCAGTATTTTTCCCCCAAGAACTGAAAGTACACTCATCAGTCTAAAAGGCTCTAGCTTTCCCCTTTTCAGTTTAACAAAAACAGCAGTCATTTTCTACCTCACATATCCAAAGAAAACTACTAAAAGCACTTCTGAGAATGCAAATTGGCAAAGACAGCAATTAGCAATGACATTGCAGACAATAGAAATAATTTGGAAATGAAGATTGTAACTCTGCAAAGAGGTCCTCCATCTATTCATAGTTTTATCAACATTGGTGATATTTGGGCTTGTGCAGAGATAACTATTTCCAGTGGAACATGGCAGAATATGTGAGAACATTTTATTCTTGTCTACATTTTTGAGTGACTCTGCCTCAGAATCTGATTTATATTATTAAAATTTTAGAATAACATGTATTGTGATGTCAGGTATTGCTACATATCTTGTTTCTGCAGTACAACGTATAAGGCTCATAATCGTGACATTCAATTTATACCGTTTAATGCATATATAATCTTGACTGTATGCATGTGCCAATACTAATGAAAACAGTGATGTTTGCAAAATGGTGACAATGCCAAACACAAAACCTACAAGAAAGAGAGGAGCAAAAGATCACATCACTCTATCAAACGAGCATACAGGACTCATCCCACCTAAATATCATATTCTCTAATTTTTAACTGTAAAAAGTAACAGGGACTTTTAAGGCATGATTCATCTGACCTATTTCAGATGCTTATAAAGGGATGAATCATGCCAAAAAAGTGTCTCTCTCACTTCATTTACTAATAAAGAGAGATGATGGTGACTAGCTCAGCAACCTATTATTCCAGCCATCATTAGTTTTATTATTTCACTTGTAGAGCTTAGTTACCTTAGTTACATATTTACCTATAACATCTGTACATTTTACCTGTAATATTTTTAACTGAATTTGCACTGTAGAATACAAGATTCAACTCCGTCTCCTCCAGAGAATTATTTGTCCAGAGATTATTCCCTTGTAACTATATCTGCTTTTAAAATGTTATATTCATCTAACATTTTTATAGATGAATTATATTCATCTATATTCAACTGCAAGAATGCAATGTGAGTTAACATAGAGCAAATTTCTGATGATAGGAATGAACTTTTGGAGAAAACAAACATCCCGCACAGGAGCTGAACAATACACGTCAGAAATTTGGAAGTGATATTCCACTTCTTTATCATCTATAAAGTCAGCCAAATAGCCACATATTTTTACATACACAGGCTTGTATATCTGAAATACCTATATGCTATTCCTTTACTAAAGGAGCAATATTGAAAAAATGTAGTGAACTATTTTTTTTAACTTTCATTTGCGTCTCTGTCAAATTAGTTTGATTCTGTGTTAATAATTCAAAAATATCAAAAGAAAAGTGTTTTAAGACATAATGGACGCTATTTTTTTGCCTTTGGATGGATGAATTTCAATGTTTTTTGAACATCAGTGACTCAACCAGGAGAGAATCCCATATTTTTAACTGCTCTTCATACATAAAATGAGCCTTCAAAATGTGTCTCTTTTTTTCAAAATTTATCTTCTATGCACTCTCATCTCTGAGCATGACTATATTCCAGAACAACACCATGAAACACTCATATATTAATTACACAATCTAAATATGAATACATGAATGCAATAATAAGATCAAGAAACATCTAAGGTGGAATCCTGAAAGAATCACATGCTCGAAGTAATTATAAAAGAGGCATGCAAAAATCACTTTCCTTGGGGAAAAAAATATGTTTTCTGAGACACTGAAGAAAGCTAAAGTATTTGTATGATTCAGTTACATTGCACTATTAGCATTTAACACACTCATAAAGCTACCCACTAATTATGGATAACAAGACCACTGAAAAAAATAGGTTTAGGGAAAGAACTGACCACTGGAGCTTTCTCCCAAACTCTTTGTATCATTTCCACTAGCTCTTTCCAAGACAACCTGTGATAGATCATTACAGGGACCACCCCTAAAACAAAGCATGCATGAAATTGCACAAATTTTGGCTCCCTCCACAGTCTTCCAATATTGCTCCAGGAAGCCCTCCATCTCCCGATGACATACCCCTGGGTATATAGCATATTACCTTAGCTTTATGGTATTAAGAACAACATTTTGGTGGGTGCAGTGCATCCTTCATATTATCTCAAACAAATTATAAAAAAGCAAAAAAAAAAGTATTTTAAAAGCATCAAGAGCAGACTCAGAACAAAGTGCCATATGAGAAGGATGCAGTCAGTCTGCTCCACAAGGAGCTAGCCTAAAATGATGTGGACATGAGCCACACTGTATTATTTGGCCTATGTAATGATATAGCCTCCCTAGACCTCTGCAGCTAGCAATGCTGATATAGCTAATATGGCCAGTTCTGATCAACTTTCCTACTGTAATTTGGATGGGAGTGCAGTGATGCTCTATCCCCCTTTCGCTCCTTTCCTCTCACTTCTATGTTTTCTGCTTGGTTCCAAAACCACTGATAGGGCTCCATCACCCTCTATGAAGGGAGTTCAAAGACAAAGAAGTACAGGGTGGAAAAGTGATAAAAGTGGTGTGTCTCTACCAGTCATTAAGAGTGGCAGCTCTATTCTCTACTTCATTTAAGAGATGTCTTTTAACTCACTCCCAAGTACAGTTTCTCAAGGACAAGACCACATATTAAGCTATTTCCTGAACTGGGCACTTGTCTAGTAGCAATAAAATGGATGTGACCACAATTCTCTCCAGTGTGTAGTCCACAGAGAACAAGACAGAAACAAAAAAGAAAACTAAGCCCTCTAATCTGTTATGACGATCCAAGAAAAGAAACATTCCACTTCAGTTCCAGTGGTACATCTCTTATATGAAGACATATGCACATAAATCAGCCCTACTTTAATCCTAATTGCACCTCTTGATAATTGCACCTCTTGAACACGTTACTTTGAACAAAGGATGTTAAAAAGATGTAGAAGTCCTCTCCATGCTATGTCTAATAAACAAACAAACAAACAAACAAACAAACAAAAAACCCCTCTCTCCTCATATCCAAAGCATGTAGGAACTGTATGTTACCAAATTAGCAAATAAAGTACAGCAAAAACAAGAAAAGCGGGAACAGTCAGGCAGCTTCTCAGTCTGCAGTGACACTCTACCTTGCAAACTTAGTTTCTTGAGACTCATAGCAGCACTTGCCCCACTCTTAGCAGCACTCACTCCCTTCTCTTCTGTGAGCAGGTCGTATCAGAAGTTTGTGTATGTTAAATGTTATAGGAATGTTCTGCTGTGAGAAATAATTTTCCTTCTTCCTTCATTTGTGGACCTTACTGGGATGACATTTATAGTTGAGATACAGGAACATCTTGCTCTTTCTTAAGACTCCTGTGTGCTGTTATCAGTGCAAGAAGAGCCCTCAGACCACCATTGTTGCTGGTGCTGGACTCTCCTTGAGGAAGGGATCTGTGTCCAGAAGCTGTCATTTGACTAGGGGGCAAATGACATGGAAAAGTTTCCTTTCTGCTCTATCCGGCAGCTAATGCAAATTAATATACATAATGTTATTCTATAATAAATACATGGCCAGTCACATGCTAGGAAGTTCAAGAATAGAGTACACATGCAATAAACAGCTATTGAAGTATGTTTCTGAAGATGCAGTATCAGACCATTCTTTAAACAACTAATTCTTGGGTTTTATGGCATATTCCTCTCATAAGGATTTTTTTCTTTCTTTCATTTTTTTTCTACTTGACATCTTTCTGCATCGTTCGTTTCAGCTGTATAAATTAATTGGCTGTCTGTATGGCATGAGCAATAATCATCGGTCATTTTGGAACCACAGAAAAAAGTACCACTGCAAGAACCATCATGGATCAACTGGAAAATGAGACCCAGAAAACTTTCATCTACAGAGAGAAAAGATGACACCCATAACTACTTTTTGTGGAAAAATGCACCACAACATAAACCATCCTACTGAGCAGACACAGGTCTGTGAACACTTGTATTATAGTCATCGGTCTTTACAGATGGCACATACAAAAAAGGACTTAGAGGAATAATGGAAAAAAAAAGGTTAAAAAAAGACTTTACAAAAAGCAATATTGTATTTTTATTTTATTTTTTCTTCTACAGAGAATGTTTTCTGCTTATTAGGTTTTGTTGGTTTTATCTTTACTAAATTTACAACCAATAACAGCACAGTTTAAAAATTGCAGAGTTCTGACTTCATTGTGTCTTTTAGCTGCTGATGCAGTACGCTATATTTCATGCATCATTAATAACGTGCCGCTATAATCCAATAAAATCTGTAGTCTTCCATAAAAAAGTCTTAGTTTTAAATTTCTGCTGGATAGCTTAGTTTACATAAGTATGTATGACAATGCTGCAATTTGAATTTTCTGTTAATGATGTTTTGAGATGATAGAGGGAAAAATAAAGTGGATAATATTTTATCTTTTCCATTTGCTTAAGAATGACAATTTATTATATTATAATAAGGAGACAAATTCTGCAAAAGTGTTGTCTTTTTGAAGTATAAATCAGGATTCATTTCACCTAACTTTAGCCATCTAAAAATTAAACACTCAGTCTACCCTAGTTATGTGGATAATCAGCGGGTTCAGATAGCCACATCGCCATATTATATCCCTGAAGGAAATCTAGGATTACTGCTTAATTAAAAAGATGTTAGCTGTGCAAGCCATAGCTCCCACTCAGACAGACACCTTCAAAGGGCAATTCATTCAGATTACGGCAGTTATCCACATTAAGATGGGCTGAATTGCACTCTGGAGTTGCTTTTCTTTCTTCATAGACTATGATGAACCTAAATGAGGAGATAAGATTAGATGTAAATTTAGCAACTTTTAGATAACCAAAATTAGAAAAAATGGATCTCACTCACAGGGCCTGTAAACTCAACGATGTTTAGTGCTAGGTAAAATTTAATACTAAGTTTACCTACCTCATAGGTTTTCAAATTGTTTCCAAGGGATTTTCTTTACATTTGTGAATGAAATAAAAGTATGGAACATCTTGTAGTAAAGATTCTCAAAATTCAAGAATCCTGTGGAAAAAAAAATGGTAAAATCTGCTCCTACTGACTGCACCGATTTTGTGAAGCACTAATGAGATGGGCTGCCACTGGTAATTTTGTTCAGTCAAAACCTGAAACACTGGATACTACTGGAGCAAGGACAGAGGAAGCTTTTATGGATATCTTATTAAATGTATCCTATTAAGTCAGTTATATCTTATTAAATAAATCCTAGTAGGTGTGGAATTTTGTAATCATTTAGTATCATCTATCCTTAATATATTTATATCTAACTTTAGTGACTGTGTGTTGTTTGATATACAGATCTGTTATCATTTATTTCAGAAGCGATTTTAAAATACCCCTTTTCAATCTCAAAGGTACAGATATAGAATACTGTTATTTTATTTTTTCCTAAAGAATACTTGTACCATAATGACATGATTTTCTCCAGTTCATCCCATAGTAATAGGTAACTGGAAAACAAATACTTCAAAGGCAACAGTTCTGTGCTTACTTTATTTAGGCAACTTTTTCCAGTAATCAATCATTTCCAATGCAGTCCAATATGAAATGACTTTCTGAACTATGTTTAGCTCTAAAAAAAAAAAATCCCAAATAAAGTATTCTGAGTAGATTTTGTCTCCATGTATATTACAAATGCACAAATAATCCCTTGGGTCTGGCTATGTGGCCTTATTACACCTGTTCATTTCCTAAATCTGTGTGGGACAAAATCCAGGCATGTAGAAATTCCCTATTCCAGAAAATAAACTTCAATTCATGTCACTAATAATGTCCATGATCATAACATTTGGGGGATCAAGGCATGAAGGTAGGTGGCCACTGATTATTAAATAATACTACTTCATTTTTTCAAGGATGCTTGTATGTTGAGCAAGTTGGCTATACAGATTTCTAAACAGTGTTCTAGCATCACGAAGGTGAAATAAAGCCTTTTTTATGTAAACTGATGCTATCTGCTCATTATAACTTTGCAAGAAGTTTGCAAGTTTTACTAAAGCTTTGGCCAGCAGAGGCTTTTCCCTTCCTTGGAAAATGGAAAAAAATCAGCTCGCCTAATTCTTCAAAGCATCTCCTTTTCTGATCATCGCTTGCTTAAGTGAATGTTTTTTATCTAAAAGCCAATATCCCGAAGATACGCTGACCGTTAGTTATGTTGCTTCAGTTGACAATACGGCACAATGATGTAATGTACTGTTAATGTGCAAGTGTAGCCAAGGTTGTGGCCTCCATCTGTCTCACACAACGGTCTCCTGAACTGTGTGGGACAGGATAGATAGCCTGGTTCCAGTAGTGCTCCACAGATAATGGTCTTCAGCTGGAAGAAAAATTACCTAGTAACAGTTTCTGAGTTCATTTGGAGAAAAATGCTGGAAGCCACAGTTGGGTTAGGTCATCTATTTCTGCTTCATCATGTAGTCATTTTCTGATCCTTGATCTCAAAGGCCGTAAAGGAGAACAAACTTGAAAATCTCATACTTTTCACGTTGATAACAAAATTGTTGTTTATTGATGCTACTGGCCCTTGCTCTTTCTTGGTGCTGTGCTGTGGTCTGACCCTTGAAACGCACAGGAAGTTCATTCGTGCTGCATGTTGTTGGAAGGCAGAAATTACTTCGTCCTCAATTGTTCTGCCCAGGAATGAAAAACTGCAGATGGGATGGTAGCTGGAAATATTTTGGATCAAATGCTGACCAGAAAAACTATTGTATTTTCAAATAATGCTTTAAGTGTGTTTCCTTGACAGAAGCATCAATTATTTGGATTAATAGTGAATTCAGTGTTCTCTTACTCAGCAAGCAAGAAAGAAATCTATTTCAGAGTCTGAAAAGCTTTCAGAGCTGTTCGAGTTTCAGCCTGAATTTTCATGCTGGATTAGTCAAAAATAGTGTAAGAAATTTTTTTAATTCCCTCAGGCAGAAAGCAACAGTAAAAAGATCTACATTTTGCACGATATTATAGATTACTGGATACATTGGGATGGTGAGTACTGTAGGAGCTCCAAGAGAAGCCAGGGTTGCTACAGTATTTTGTAGTAAGCCCAATCCTGCACACTCTGTGAACATCTTTGAGATTCAGTATCTGGGGAGATTTAGGCAGGTTGATAGGATGACTGCTTGTAAAGACTTGGACGAGTCCTCTAACTCCCTCTATTCCTACTTCTCCATAATGTTGGAATGATATATGTACTTGCATGAGAAGGATGCTATGAGGATTATTTATTATTTGGTGATCACATGTCATATGTTAAATAATATAAATATTCTAGCCACTACTGAGATTATACTAGGCCATTAAGTCTGTTTGAAACATCACTGATATTACAACTTTGTTTTCACATTCAAACAATGAAGGTATATGACCTTTCATATGTCACTATTACGTTTGCTATTATTGATTGATTATTCTATTATTTGTTATCTTCCACAGTAATGAGGAAAGGAAGGTGGTGGTGGTGGTGGTGGTGGTGGTGGGGACTATTGCACTAGTGCCAAACCAGAAACACTGAAGAGATGATGATACTTCTTGTAAGCATTTAACAGAAATTGCCTGAAACATAGTAACACAGATAATTCAAAACTGAAACTAACTAAACATCATTTGGGAAAGGAAGACAGTGAACTACAGACTATCCAACAATTTCTTTGGTATGCTGATTATAATTTGTTACACAAAAGACAAAGCAAGAAGGACCTAAGCATTAAGAAAGAAGAAAGATAGCAAGAGATTCAGGTCAATGTCCATACAATTGTAGTATTTCCAATTATTAGAATGGGAAGGAGGAATAACAATAAAACAAATGCAAAAAACAAGGGATTTCCGAAACTCAAAAATGACAAGTAAAATCCCATGGGAAAACATTCAACAAGGAACTTCCTTAAAGAAACTGTAGTAATAATGTGATTGTACACATTACCTAAGAGGAGAGTTGGAAGATGTGTGAGACCAACTTTATAAAATCAAAGTCATGAATTATTTAATATATAAGAAGAACATGTAGAGAAAATGAATACTAATCAAATCACTAGGATGAGAAATGAAGAACAAAATAACAGAAAGGACAAAATCAGAAAAGTGGAGGCACGGAATGTGAAATACAAGCAAGGAACATGCAAGACAAAAAGACAATCATTAAGTACAAGCTGCAAGATGGAGACAAAAGAAAGAGATGGTCCACTACTCAACAGAGAAACAAGCTATCAAGAGATGGCACCAATAAAAACCTAAATGTTTAATGCATTTTCTGCTTCAGTCTTCACTAAAAAGGTTAGAGGCAATCAGGCAGATAATGCAATTAACAAAGCAGTAAGAACTTAAGATAGAAAAAGGAAACAGGTTAGAGAATACAAATGCAAGGCAGTCATTTTACATCAGCCAGGCTTGATGAAATTCGGATAGTTTTAGAGAATTTGATGAAGCATTTTCAGAAGCTCTTTGAAAACTCATGGATGACGGGTGAGATTCCAGAAGGCTGGGAAAAAAAATCAAACAAATTATCTATCTATCCCTAAAACAGAAAATAAAAATAGCTGGAAAGTTATTTACCAGTTAGGTTAAAACTGTCTTGGCGCCATGGGGGGCACATGTGCATGAGGGCCAGGGGGCCCCAGGAAGGGGCAGGGCCATGGCGGGGTAGCAACTGATGGTCCCAGGCTGTGCTGGGATGGATCTGGGACTGGGCTGGGGAGGAGAGGCCAAGGGGAGCAGGGACAGGGGGCTGGCGGCACCCGTGGGGCCCTGACACTAACACTTATTTTCAGAAAAATACTGCAATATATTATCAAACAAAAAGCCTGCAGCCCTCAGCAAAAAACTTTTGAGGACCAGGAGCCTAAACAGACTCTTGAGAAAAATTTATCAGTTTTGTGCGTGTGTGAAAGAGAGAGAGCACTGTAACAAGATTCGTAAAGGTTGAAGATCTCTTATATAAAGGCCTTTAGTGAGGCATCTGATATTAATATAGCATTCTCATAAATTGACTAGGAGGCTGGTCCAAATTAACTTACTCTTATATGCAAAACTACTTGGAAAAACAAGAAGAATATACTGATTTGAGCTCCCTGAGGATCTATTGTAGACCTAGTGCTAATCAATATATTCCTTACTGAACAGTAAGACAAAACAGAAGTATGCTTATGAAAATTGAAGGTGTCGCCAAGCTAGGTATAAGCTGTAAGCAATCTTACTGACAGAACTGAAATTCAAAATGACCTCAGTATATTGGATACATATATCCAATACAGAATATTGGGCACATATTCAGTAAAAGCAGGATGAAATTCAAGAAGGGAAGTGAAAAATACTATAATCAGGCAAAAGTAATCAATGGGACAATACAAGCTCTGGAATAACAACCTGCTAGAAAAAATATTTGGGGGTTTTACTGGATATCAAGTTGAGCATGAGTCTGTTCAGCCATGTAAGAAAGACAAAGAGTATGCTATGGTGTATATATTAAAAAAAAAAAAAAAAAAAAAAAAAAAAAAAAAGAGAGAGAGAGAGAGTATAGGATATAAAATATGTGAATTACCATTCTGCTGTAGCTGGCTCTAAGAACTCTTTGGCTGGAATATTATATTTGATTTTGGGCACCAGAATGGAAAAGACGTGTGTTATATAGAAGGAATAGAGGGCAAAGCAACAAAAATCATCAGAGACGATGATTTAAACATGACTTGCCATTAAAAATTTAAGTAACTGGGTTATTGAATCCAGCCTAGAACTGTGGAAAGTCATGATAAAAGGTAACTGTAGAGAGGAATAGAATAAACTATTCTTCATGTCCACCGTGGATAGGACAAGTAATAACAAGCTTTAACTGTGGCAAAGGAGATTAATTTAGACATAAAAATACACTTACTATAAGTGATGTCTAAGCTTTAGAACAGATTGTCTTATGAGGTTGCAGTGATATTCATCACGGGAGATTTTAACAAACAAATTAGACAAAAATTGTCTATTTTTGTCTGCTGTTTTCTGTTACCACTGAAATTCTGAAAAATTCTGTCTTGAAAATATTGCTCAGTTTTTGCTTCCTGGACTGTATGGTTTTCTGACTTCCTGAGCTTGTTGACATGCTTGGTGCCTCATGACCAAGCAGGTGGGAAATCTGGTGACCCACAAGACTATTTAGGGCTAGAAAAGTTGAGAGGAAATTATATTGGTCACACAGTGAAGGGAAATAAGAAGCTGAGATTGGCAGATGGATTAGCCAACAGCCTAGCAAATACAGACAGTGGTCTAAGCTCAGCAGTCTTTGGTAGGCAGGACACCTGAAAAAGTGGACAGTTAAGCATGGAGAATCAAGGGATACTGAGGAGTTTGAAAGACAGGTCACCATTGGACAAGTAGGAAATTAGTCATAAAGTATGAAAATTGAAGTTCTTGCAGACTTTAGTAGGCTAGTTGAAAATGAGACAGAAAAACAGGTAAACTGGAGAAGGATACCTATCGAGTGTTTCAATTAATTCATGTGTAATGTATAAATTGCCACTGGATCAGCATTTTTAATTGAAAATGCTCCCCCCACCAAACTAAATTTCTGTAATAGAACTAGATCTCAAAAAACTACAAAGGAGCTTTGTTGTTCCTGACAATAAAAGTCAGGATGAAGTCTTTCAAAAAACATAAAATGAGATAAAATATTTCTCTTTCTTAAAGATAATATTGCGTATGTGCTTATATAAAACTTGTGCTAGGTGGCAGTCAGTAAGTTTTTATTCTTTTCATATATGACATGAATCTCACCTAGGTGAACGAGAGCTATACTTGATGAAAGAAGTAAGAAAAAAACCTGTGACATTACAGATACGCCTATGTATCAGGGGTTCCAAAGAAATGAGATGAGCTCTTGGGACAGAATCTAACCAGGAACTTGGTGTAGTTAAGGTTGGGCAGATGTCAGGTAGAGCTGCAGTCTCAGTTAGGACAGAATTTGGACCAAGCTGAGAGAGAGGAGGGTTTAAGAAGAGTTCTGGGGCTGGAGTACAGAAAGATCTACGATTGAGAGACAGCAGGCTAAGAATACCCAGGGTTATGGTTAGTGGACCTCTGTGCTGAGAAGTTCTCAAGGATCTAGAGGTAGCAGTTTCAATTCAGGACTGAAGAATTAGGGGATGTGAAAGGCTCTGAATCAAGAGAAGAATGAGTTTTACATATTTCCTCCTCCATCTAATCATCTGTAAGAACTTTGCTATGTGGAGGGATAATAAAAAAGCACTGCTCCCCCACCGGCTGGCACAAGGCATCCTTTTACCTCCCTTCCACATTCTTTTCTTTTTTTTCATTTTTTTTGTTATTTTTTCTTTTTCCTTTATTTCCTCCTTTTTTTCTTCTTTCTCTTTTTTTTTTTCTTTTCTTTTTTTTTTTTTACAGGAATATGATAACTTTATCTCACAAAGGGCTCTGAATTTCACTCTGTGAGGGAGGCCTAAATTTCAAGAGCTGCAGTGATGAACTATAACGTATTTATGAGGAATATTTTTCTCCCCTAATTTTATGCATCTACAGTGTAAATATCAAGACATGAGCAAGTTGTCTAGTCTCTCTTTATAGAGAAAAATATACATTCTTGCATTTCTCCCACCCTAAAATATACAACCAAAGCAGAGTAGATAAGTCATGCTCAACAGATGCCCACTTCTCTCACCAACTATACGAATGAATAGCTTGACTGTAAACACCTACACCAAAAACATTTATAATTTGATGAGATAAATCCTAGGCATTTGTGCTACAAAACCACCTTTAAAAATTTTACTCAGAATCATCCACATACATTAGTAGTGAAGTCATTTGTCTAAAAAGTGTATGAATTCATGCTAAGATTAAATAGGTATATTTTCATGCTTGCCATAAGTATTAAACAGCACTAGGTCTCTTCAAACATATGATGAAGGATCACATTTTTTTCTGAAGTTAAATATATTATTATGCTCATATTTCTACATGAAAAATTACTCTGATTGCTAAATATAATAATATGAGCATAAGTAGCTCCTAGGACTTGTTTAAATGTTTACCAAAGAAGAAATTTTTTAAAAAGATGTAGATGGGACAGAGGCTGGGCATTTTTTCTATCAAGGAAAAGAACTTATCAGTTATATCACAAAAGCAAAGGATGTTTAAACCACTTCAGACTAGCCTATTTCATTTTCTCAGAAGCTATCAGCAAGAATGGGATAGAGACTTACTTACTGGAGTAGGTAAATAGATAATAAAGGCAGAATGCAATTTTAGTACAGATGAACTTACTAGTTTTGATATGAAGAAGAAATATACTCCATTCTTTTTATTCACCATTTCAATCCGTAAGAACACTATTGTTTCCTGTATCTGCTAAATTGTTTAATCATTTTTCATTAAACCTGTAGAATTACACTAGTAAGATAAATCTGACTTATACATAGTTTTTTTCATGGTAAGAGAATCTAAAGAAACATGAAACTATTGTGCACCTCTTGAACAAGGAATATACCATATTTCATGCAACACGGATTCAACAAAAAGTTTCAAGTAAGTTAATAAGCAAGTGTTTGAGACCTTTTGTCTCTTAGGCTTAATTTAAAGTTTAAGAGCAGATATTAGTGGTAATATTTTCAAAGTCATCTCCATCTGGTCTCCTGTACTATGTGCAAATTTTCTGTCCAAAATGCATATACTTGCTTGTACTTTGCAGCTAGATACGTAAATATTTTTGGATGTAAAAACTTATGACAATAAGGAACGTACAGACAGAATATCTTCTATTAAGCCAGCTGGAAATAACAGACAAATTTTCAGTCATACAATCTCAGTTTTATAGAAATAATGAGGTAAGTATTAATGATTTTTTAAGAGTAAGAAATATTAATCATTATTGTTTTTAAGTCTTCATGAGTTCTGATCATTAGCACATTATGTAGCATTAGCACATGTATATAGTACAGATTCTGGGACACCTTGGAAATGATGAGGGCATAGAATGTATACTTTTCTCTTAGTTATGCAGGCACAGTTCATAACTATAAAAAGATGATATAGATGGGAAAAATGATAGGAAAAAATGGAAGGACAAACTATAACAAACAACTGAACATATGCTCTATGTGATAATTATTATGTTAAATTGGGTATATTTAAGACTGGGAAACATATGAACATAGAACAATTAAAAGACCAAGGCTGAAAAAATATCAATGGTCTGAATAGATGAAATATTTTTTCAAAGTCATCAAGGGAAACAAGACACGCTCATCTCTTTTCTATCATGTCCTGATAAATGGAAAACAGTAGGACATGTGCATGAACGCACACATAGACACACACAAACTGAATATACATGTTTGTGTATATAAACTATTTCTTACATTATCAAAAAATGCTAATGAATCAATGAAAGATAATGTCAAATTTAATACACTAATGGCATTTTGAAATTTGCCTCTAAAAACAATCAAATAGGTCTGTCTAGATAAGTACTAAACTAAGGATACTTTACATATCTGAGAATGACTATTTGTACTCCTATGCAATGACGATGAGCTTCATCATGTAAGGAAAGTGTTGGCTATGGAGAACATGGACCCAGAGCCTGTAAAGTCTTTCTTTCCACTGATAGCTGCTGAAATTGCAGGTGAAACCATCATCTCTGCCATTACTTTTTTCAAATTACAGAGCTTATATTTATGCATTTCCTCTCTATTCCTTAAATAAACATAATTATTTGGTTAAATGTTTTGAATTGAGCTGTTATGAAAGAACCTGTAACAATGCTTTGCTTCTCTTGATTTTGTTTTCCCTGTTTTAAAATAAGCTCCTTCTTTTAGGTATTGTTTCTTATTTACATGCTACAGATTGTGTTCTGTAATGTTTGTCCAAAGAACTGTGGACCCACTAAAAACAAGTGCAGCACAAATTAAATACATTATATAAGAACATAATATTTAAACAGAAGATCATAAAGTATTGCTTTTGAACATAAACTACTTTCACCTATTAGTGCATGTACTGAATAACTACAAAAAAACATTAATTCCTCAGCCCTATTCTCCCCTTCTTTGAAAGGGAAAGCAAACTGTGACACTATCAAAAACACTTTTTTTTTGTTCAGTACTGTCCATGGATAGTGAATATTGCAGATAACTGCAAAGTCCATACCGATCTTGTGGAGGCCATTCTTGCACAAACAAGTAAGTGCTTGCCTTCAGCCTTGGATATCCACAATTCATACTACCAAAGTTGATTTTTAATTTTTTTTAAATGCTGTTCTTTGTCATACACGTCATTTGTCATCCAATACAATCCATTTGCATTCACATTGCCAAAAAATAAATCCCCATGAGATGTCTGGAGTAGAGCATAACTTCTGCATATTGCAAAAACCTAAGCCTGATGACAGTAAGTAGATCATGCTTCAGAGGCTGTTCTGTTTTGCATTCCAACAGCAGCTGTCAGTGCTCCCTCATGCATTCCTTATTACAATACTGGATTGAAATCTCTCTCATTAAATAATAACATTATGTTGTTTGTTTTATTACTGTCAGTTAGAAATACTGCTCTGCTGTGCTTTGCAGAATCAGTCATGTATGTAAACAGTTAATCAATGGGTGGCAACTATTTTGTAATGCTTGATTTCTACAGTTCTTCTATATCTGTTCCTTTTTCTTGTCAGAAAATGTCAAAAGCAATTATCAGCATTGTTTATGAAGGCCTTCGGCTGTATTTATTTACATTTTTTACTAGACATTTTCTATCTATTACTTACCTTGTACTTTAAAAATCCAAGACAATATCTTTCATGTGAAATCACTGCTCTCCATTTTGAAAGGAAACATTTTAGATTCACAAAATTGTACTCCTAGAACTTCTACATAACAGGCATAAAGCATAGTTGCTATTTATAGAAAACATTTGTAATATCATACTTGGATTTTTCGCATACTGAAAAATTCTTTGTTCATTTCTCTGTGTCATACAATCATGTTCTTGATGGCAAGATATAACAAACACTCACAGTAAGAACAATATAACAAACTATTAAAAACACCATAACCTGACTTTTTAAATGTGTGTGTGACTCAAAGATTCTAATTTGCTTCAGAAGTAATATTCAGAACATGACAAAATTAGCTTTTAAAATAATTAGATTACTAGAAAAAAATATGCAGGATCTGTTTTCTCCTTCAAACTTGCATGTAATTCCATTAGTTGATATAACGTGCTTGAACATAGAAGTCGTTAAGAGTTACCAAAGATGCCAATACCAGAAGCATTTCCACTACTTCCAGCTACTTCAAAACATTCCTTAGGTCTCCCAAGATGGGGAATGGGATGTGTACTGTACTGGATTTCAAGGTCAGATTATTATGAATTGACAAAGCCCTGCACAAATTCCTAGGGAAAAAACTCATGCTCCTAGAAAGAATGATTTGAGTAGGGTTCCTGTAGGCTATATAGTCAGATTACAAAACATATGTGGAGGAGGATCTGCCTCCAGAGCCCATGAAAGTTAATGGAAGTTTTTCTACTGACCTAAATGGACTTTGAATCAGCCCTTAAAATCGCTTGTATATACACTGAATACATAATATGTACATATCACCTTAAGAAATACTATTAGGAGAAGACTGAATTTTATTTTAAGAACATACTTCTAAATCATTTTCCAAGTGCCAAGCAGAAATTTCACACATTAAACTCATTTTCATGTTCAGAAAAGATATATAAAAATATATAGTTTAGGATTTATGTTACTGACATATCCTTGAACCATGTTATCACTGGAATGTGTCTTCATTATATGAGTCATGTAGTGAAGATTCTTTTGCCCTTAAATTCATATATCACAACTGCTTCATCAGTGTCATGCATTTTCTCGCATGACCAGCTGAAGAGCCCAGAGCAGCCTGATAGACACTGAATATGAGCAAATTTACATTCACTTTCTTCTTACCTAGCTGTAGCAGGCAAAAGGGATTTATCAGATGAAAAGTAATTTAGAATCTGGGCATATATGATTATTTTGAGGAAATGGTTTGCTATATGAATCTTTTGAATGACAAGAAACTTTTCAAGGTTCTTGAAGATTTGTTCCCAAGGAAGGGATTTTTTTTTAACATACTTGAAAAGAAAATAGATGGCCAGTTTAATAAAGAACATAAGTGATGGGGTATCTGATCTCACTTTGATTGTTAGAAAATGCAACAGATGAACAGTTCTATTTCATATAATGTAATATTTCCTTTCTTTCCTCCCAAGAAATAGTTTTGTAAGTCTAACTTCTACAGCATCTGGAGATATTACTGTACACAAACTCAGTGGAAACACATTCTGTAACACTTTATTAACTGAACTAAAACACCATCAATGTGATGAGCACATTAACATTTACATTAAGAATATATTTTTGTGAATTTTAGTTATTTTGATTCACATTTTCAACAGTGGTTTCAGGTTTCAAATAGTCTAGAAAAAGAAGATATAAGGCAAAAACTAAAAATGCATTCAAGGGTTTCAGAGAACTGAAATTTTTATTTATTTATTTATTTATTTTTTTTTTTTTGAGGAATGTCTTGGTATATATGCTGGTTACGCCAACTCTCATTTCCATAAATACTACCCTTATATGAAAGGCTTCACTATGCATAATACATTTTTCTTATTGAGAAATTCTATTAGCTTGCAATGCTATTGCTCTGAATAATTCCCCTTCACCTCTGGTTAACAGATGCAGCTAACATTTCCAGTCCTTGGGTTTTGTTAGTGGTTGGTTTTGATGGTGTTTCTTTGGTCAGCTTTCTAGTTTATCTTTAATTGAAAGCTTTCTTGATTTTTCTCCTCTGCTTCAACTCCTATCAATCTTTCTTTTAACCAAACAGAATTTCTTCTATCAGTACGTAGTATCACAGATAGAATTTCCTAGTTCACAAAATCAAAGGCTCATACAGTGCAGATGGACAATGTACGGCCTCTTCCTCTGCTACTAAAGGAGCAGATTGATCACTACAGTCTCAGGTTTGTAATACTGAGAAGATCAGGTATAAAATTCAGTGGGTCATTCTAGCACCTTTCTGGTATCCATATTATTCTGCATTTTTCCTGTTCCATATTATTTATTGTGCATAAGTACTTCTGATCTCTACTCACTATATGTTCTGGTATCTTACAATCTATAGGACCAAAATATTTTTAAACGGTCAGTATCTGTAGGCACATTATACAAAATTCATGAACATTTTGAGTGCATTTCTCAATAATGTTAAAAATCAATGTCATGTCATTATAAAATTGAATGTATACCACTCACAGTGGGATTAATCTAAGCAAATATAGACATCTGCAGTGTAGACATCTGTATGAGCTACCAATTCTAGATTTTTCTTACGGTAGTAAACAAAGAAGTTCCAATGGAGTATGCCAATAATGTGCTTTATTTTTCCCACTGACTACAGAAGAAGCAGGGACTATTAACTCAAAAATAGCTGTTTACATTAGAAACATGAAAGGCTAGATGTGAGAAATTCTAGACTAAGTTCTTGAGCATTATTCTTCCTATTGCTTGCTCTAAGGCAAACTTTCTGCTCAACACTCAGACACCTGTACTTCCATGCCTCTGTATATTGGAAGGTTTGTAACATGTTGGAGATAAAATGTGCTACGGTACACAAAGTTCTACGAGCCTAACCTGAGCTTTCTGAAATTCCAACATATTTCACTTTCTAGAGTTTGCTATGTGTACAATAAAATGACTTTAAAGGAAATTCACAAGAAGAATGAGTAAACGAGTATCAGTGAGATACCAATAAATTTAAATGTGGGTAAAATGTGCAGCAGCTCTAAAGGCAGTTTGTGTCAATAAAGTATATTAATTCATTCCAAATGTTATGCTACACTAAGTTATATGATTCTGCCAGATGTTTCTCTTTACATGAATTTTATTATGCCACAGAGGGCAATTTGTTTTAATGAGAATATTTTTTCAGAATAATATTTGTTCTGGAAAGCAGCACTTTTCTAGCTTCACATTCTAATGAGAAAAATTTCCTTTGATTCATTGGTGTCACCAGTCTTTTGTTGACTCAACTGAAACACTCATTAGCTGTACGCATGCTGCAAGAGTGGGAAAGCAGGAAAGTGCTGATTATGGGCCCAATTCTGAACATACTTGAGTGATATCGTTAACTTCAGCGCAGTTCTTTGAATGAATTTATTGCAAGATTAGGAGCTTAAAAAGTGAAAAAGTAGTGTATAACTCTAAGGATAATTTCAGATTCTGTGCTTTTGCATGGGAATATACTTCTCAAGTTCACTTGATAGCTATGTTTTTATGGAAAAAGTGTACCTCTATTATCTCACCCCTATTGTTTTGTATTTAGACTATTGCATCACCTTTAGCTTTATAACTTTCCAGGATTACCACTGCTGCAACCCTTTTTGTTCAACATTGCATTACTCAGGTAGTGCTTCAGATTTAGAATTTGAACTCTCTTGGATAGAGAGCTGGCACAAAGCTGAAATATAAACAATTATATACAAGATGCTCCATTAGGTCACCCACATCTCCCTGGATTTACTTGGGCTCTTTTGAGAGCACTAGCTCAAGAAGTCTATAGTAACCTAACTTACAGGCTGAAGAGCCAAAATGTAAAAGAAGTGATTTTTCTGAAGAAAATGAAATTATTTTTATTGTGCTTTAGCTTGCAGGTTTTTTTACATCTCCTCCTAGTTACTTGGGCCAACATAGGTTTTCTCAGAGAAGAATTAAGTGGGTGTTAGGTCTACAGAGATTCAGATGTTTGAGCAAGTAAAAGAGACATGAGTTTATCCTTCAGTGCAAAAAATGATTCTCCAGAATTTCTGTATGTTTTATGAAGTTTCTCCCATAAACTGGGGTCCTGCAAGATTTATGCAGCACATCTATGATGCATAAACTTAGAGATTTCACTCCTTGATTTAACAGGGAAAATAAAATTATTTTGTTGCTTACAGTGACTCCTAAAAGTAAAGCTGATGATAGTTATTAAAATTATATATTGAAAATACATTATACTTTAATAAGTAGAAAAACTTATTTTGTCACATTTTGAAATTTGATTTCTGAAGATTCGTCTGGCAAAACCGCATAACATCCACTTCCCCCAAATCTGGTCCATGTAAGAATCTTTTTGGAGACTCAAATTTGGCAAACAAACTTATAAATAGAAATAAAAATTATGCAGGAAGATTTCAGAATTTTTTTTCATTTTAAATTCCACTAACATTCATCAAATAGAAAAGAAATATTGACTTAGTGATGTTTTAGTATACAATAGCTCTGAAGCAATACCTGTAATAGCTTAAGACAGTTAACAGCTTTATAATAAACTTCGTAACATTATTATAATGTAAACAAGTTAAATCTGTTATCATGAATACATTAAAGTTTATTAAAAAGAACACGAACTTCTAGCTTTGGCAACTGTGATTTAACAATAAGATTCACTAAGGCATAATTTGAAAAAAATGATTTTTACTTCTGTTTTATCAATTTATTCTTTTCTTCAATATTCAAGATTAAACTTAATTCATCTTTCTCACTCAAAATTGACAGTTTTTTCCTAACTAAGTAAATCTTAATTTATTCAATTACAATAGCACTCATTCATTCTAATCAGAACATGAGACTTACTGTGCTAAGCAATATTAAATATACATTAGACACAGTTCATTGCCCAAATATTGTGCACTATACAGTCTAAATATATCACTTAATTCTATGCTTCTCTACAACTCCTTACTGAAGTAAATGGCACGTAACAGAATTTATGTATTCTGAATGGACTTTAAGCAAAGTAAACTTAATTCATAAAGGAAAACATGCTTAATAATATACTATATATATATATATAGCATGTGTTTGCTGCATATGTTATGATATGCAGAAACCTACATATGTGTGAAAATTTGGTTGATGATACATAGAATGTAGTTTTAAATTAAGAGGAATATTAATATAATTTCACAAGAGTCTACAGACACACTATATATTTATGTTAAACACCATATTTATTTTAGGTAATCTTTTCAGATAGTATATCTGTGCTGTCTATCTATACTATATGGATAGATAGTGTATCTGTACTAGCTATCTATACTATATAGATATATTAAATAGTCTTATAATATTAGGGACTTATGCTTTTTGAACCACTGGAATTAAGAATACAATAATTTCATTGTTTCTCTGTTTATCACATCAGATATAAATAACTCTGAGTTTCTAGTCTTCAGAAAGACACACGCTTCCCCTAGGCTTGTATTACACTTGTCATCCCACATGGATGCCTGAGCTATCTGAAACAATACGGATGCCCGTTGTTAAGCAATTCAACACTGTCCTCAGTTTCTAACCTCTTTCCTCTTCTCTGCTTTAATAGCATATCTCTAGTAGAAGGAACTATGGTTTTCCACTAGCTGCATCTTATTACTACCTCTCAATGGCAGCTGCAAACAGAAACTAAAAAGAAGAGACATCAGAAGCTTCTTTTTAGATTTTTTTTGTGGAAAATGAAATTGTACCCTCACAATCCTGCTCCAGGACCTCGACAGCCAAATATTGGTGCCTCCCTGTAGGCACCCACATAACGTGAGCTTGGTGTCCAAGCTCTCCAGGTAGCCAGTGAAAGTGCACCCCACCCCGGATGTCCTCGTTCTAAGCACGGCGCTGAACAAGACGGGCAGTCCTTGCTGTGGCCCTATAGTATAAGAAACTCTGAACTTCTTTGGCCCCGCAAAAGGGGACAGAGTGATGAGGAGCTTTATATAAATCTAATGTGATTTACATTTGTGGAAAAAAAAGCATAATGTACAGGGAGTAATGGGAAAAGAAATAGCACAGATGCAGCTTTGACACAATTCTTAGAGTATCCTTTTTCTACTCTGAGAACTGTAAGATGTTTAGAGCAACAGCTGATCTAAATTACATACTTCCTGCTCAGTACAATAAATTAATACAGTAGTATAGGGAAAAATTTTAACACAGACTTGTTTAACTTTGTAATATTATTCTACAGTGGCCAGACTGCTGTTTGTAGAGTATCTACATAAACTTGTCCTCAACCTGGTATCCCAGTATGCCTTTTCTCAAAGAACACTGGATTTTACGCATTTTTTTCTACAGGAAAATCAGCATCTAGAAGAATTTTTCAATATGGAAGACAAATGGTATATTCTTTCTAGAGTTACTTCATTGTGCTTCTTTAACAGTTAATTACATAATTACAGCAATTTTCAAAAATTATGTCTAAAGTCCATTAAATACAAAGATAGTTTATTTTAACGTCTGATGCTGTTCTCTATTTTCATCTTTAAATCATTGGGAACACAGATTATAAGGTAGTGACTGTAACCGCCAAGTAAAACTCAGAAGTAACCACAGATATAGACAACTGATAGCAATCAAGAAAGGTAACAAGAACCAAGTGCCTGAAGGCTTTTCAGTCATTAAGTACATATTTATAATAGTCTAAGCACTAAATATATCATGTTGTTCTTTGAGGTAAGGTAAGTCTATAATACTGCTACCTTCATTAGTACCTGCACTTGCTGTTTATTATGAGAGAATTTCCCACAAAAAGCAAAGAAGGAAGTAACTGGCAGGATAAGTCTATTTTCTACTTCTATCTGTGCTACTCAAAGATAAAACAGAAAGAAAAATACTATTACTCATACAGCAGGGCTGACCCTTAAGTAGCTGGCTAGTTGCTGTAGTTAGCATTTTCCCTAGTGTGTCATACGTTTGGCTGGCTTAACTAGAAAATTAGAAGTACATCCTTGTAAAACTTGGCACTGAGAGACATTCTGGAAATTTCAGACAGATATTTGAATTTATAACACTGATTTCCAGTATATTTGTCATTCTTAGAAACATTCCTCAATATTAATAAAGTCTGCAAAGAGATATTCTTTAATAGAATTTGCTAGAAAAGTAGTGTCAGTTTAAATATTTTTAAAGATCAACAAAAATATTATAGAAAGAAATGTAAGTTTAAGTTTTTTAAAACACCAAACCATATGACATAACTATAGAGGAGTTTATGTTGAAGGAAAGGCACAGTTCCTATGCCAATTCCAATAAAACTATTCTGCTTTCCAGATTTCTCACTCCTGCTGTGTTTAAGATTTTCTTTCCTTTTTTTTTGTCATTCAAAAATAATCTCTTTTAGTGCTATTGCAATATTGCTATCCAAACACACTCTGATCCTAAATATTATTAAATATGTCAGATAAAACTTGACCTAACACAAACTCACCTCTGTTATCCAGTGCTCCTCCTCACTACACGAGTAGGTTATTTTGACCTTTTATTAACACTTATTAGTCTGACTGTCCCATTTCAATTGCATAGTTTGGGAAATGTTTTGAAGAAAATATATATATACACATATACATACAAAGGGAAAGAGAAAAAATATAAATATACAGATATACCATGCATGTGAATGCAAATATATATACACGTATGCAAAATTAACTAGTACTGAAAAGAGCTGTTTTGACTACAGGGTGAGAGATGTCTTCTGGCTATTTGCTTATGAACTGCTTAGTACTTTGAAGAGAATGACCAGTACTATGAATGCCATCCAAGCGTGGAAAGAATTGTAAGTACATTATTCCCAAATTATCCTCTCCCTCTTAAGTCTTTTACTTTTTAAACACTGATAGCAATAACATTCAGGGAGCATGATTCATTACTTATAATATCATGCTACTTACTGCAGATGCATCTTTTTTGAACAAGATGCATACCACACTTTTTATTTAGCATTTTTTTTTTCTCCTTATGGATTTAATTTAGACTGACAGAAAGGATTTACGAAGATCATTTTCCCTTTATCCCCTTCTCTTTTTGAAGATACCCTAGCTTGCTTTCTTAATCCTCTGGGGACCTTCAGAGGTCTTTACTTTTTAGAATAAATTACAGTTGTAATCCACTATGCATAAATGCAAAGGGGCCTTTTATATTTAGACAATTTGCAAATTTCTTTTGGTCTGACTTGCTTTAAATCCAGCTGTGACTTATCCCTCCTATTTACTAATGGCTGGATCATGATCATGGCTATATTAGGGAGTAAAGCATCCTCCTGAAGTAAAGGTATCTCCTGATCACAGGCAAACAGGTATCCAACTGCAGTCAGTTCCTTCTGAGCCACCAGTTCCTCATCACCAGCCCATGGTACAAATCAGTGTAGCTGCAACAGGATGGATTAGGAAATAAACTGAGAGAGAATGATTTAAGAACAAAAAGAAAGCAAAGGCCACACTGTGGATCTCAATCTTCTAATCTGATACCTGAGATACCTAATTTGCCCTGAGATGTTACACCTGGGTCATGCCTGAGACTCAGGGTGGATTCCAGTGCAACAATCTGCTCATGTTGGCCTGTGACTCTTTTTTTTTTTTTTCCAAGATTGATTTTTTAAAAATCACTTAGACGCTAGGCCATTTAGAGTCATTAATGATTAATTTAATCTACCTTCTCTTTTATTAATAAGCTTACTTGCTCTCAAGTCCTTCATTTTCCCTTGATATTCTTGCAAAAATCTTTTTTATTGACCCCAATGCTTTGACTGACATTTACTCTTGTGTTTTGCTATCTTTACCTTCTCTCTGAATTTTACATGATCCTATATCCACATTTATTATGAAATCCCACTAGTTTGTTCACCTTTCTTTTGTGAACAATAAAAGATTATTTTACAAATATTTGTACTGAATCAACAAAAGATGCTTTCAGTTACTGCATTTTTACTCCTGATTCAATACTAAATTACAAATAGACTACAAAGAAAAGGAGAAAAGGAAAGAAAAAGATACTTTGAAGGAAAAGGGCTATTAGAGGATATGGCAAAAAGTTACAAAGATTTTTTTAATGTGACAGTTAAACATGAAAACAAAATTTTAGAGTAAAGAAAAAGATGTTCATACACTACAGGACAGTCATACTAGACAACATCACACTAATGTCACGCCATGGGAATACAGGTCCATGTTACATTCTCAGAAATTTCATAATAAATCTAAGGTAATTCTACCAACTTCAGGATCATCAGAAGAGCAGAGCTGTTTAACCGTCTTTCCCACTTGGATAACCCAGTGATGATATAAGACCTATAAGCCAGAGCAAGCGTCAGTAAAACCAGCGTAAGCAGTTGGCTTAGTCTGGGTATTATTATTATTGGCTGGAAAAGTACATCTGGCTAACCACAGAACCAGCTAGGAATAACTTCACTGCATCTCAGAAGAATATTATTCTAGCAAACGACTATTTGAGGCTGCCTGGTCCATTCAGAGGTACTGCAAGCAGTGACTGGAATAAGCAAATACCATTTCCTTTTGCATAGATTCATGCTTCCACGTTATGTAAAAGGGTGAAAAACTGCATTTTAATTACTGTAGTGTTATATACATTCTGCACCAATCCTTATTATCCACCCAACAAAGTGACTGCTGACTTACCTGCAGCCTGAAAACTGGCGGGGAACAGCAGATGAAGGAGATAGAAAGGTTTACGATCAATAACCTTGTTTTGGGGGAGCAGAATTTTTTAAAAAATTAGATAGACTGAGCCATATACAACTGAATCAACAAAAGATGCTTTCAGTTACTGCAGTTTTACACCTGATTCAATTATGTCTCATTCTTCAAGCAAGCTATAAATGAACAGGTAGCATGTTTTAACATACAAAATGTGAAATCAAAGTGATTTCAGTAAGAAAAACTTACAGGTATGATAAACTATAAAAATGATGAAAAATTACATTAAATTCATGCAGATTTCAGCCCTGCAGGTGTAAAAGTATACTGGTTCTAGGAATTAAGATACAATTTCCGCAGTAGTTCTTTGAAGTGAATTCTTTTATCTAGAACACTTGGGGCACTGAACCCACATACTCATGTAAGATTACATTTCTTTTCTTCCAAAAGATTTTTCTTCTTTTTTAAGGCATTCTCACATAAGGTTACTTTCATACAAATGAGATAATAAAATCACTATTTTCTCTTTGAAATAAAGACCTCAGCATTGAACTTTAAATGCACTAAAGAGTAAAAAAGCATTTTATTGAAATTCCTACTTAGTTTATTGGTTTATTTTCGTTTTGAAATTATATGCATACAGAAACACACACATATAGATATATATGTATGTACACTCACATTAACTTCATTCAATATAGTCATATTATCTTCAATTTAAACTGTTTCAGGATGTTTATGTCATCCCTGAGTGCATCACTAGGTCTTACCATCCCTGATGGCCCTTGGGACAACCCCAGGATAACATTGCCATGTTAACCTTGAACAAGAAAAAGGCAAAAAAGAACATGAAATTTTATGTGCAGAAACAAAGCATAAAAGATTCACATACAGGTTCTGAAACTACAGCTCTTCTAAAATATAATCCTACTAGAAAAAACAATTCTAATTTCTAGAAACATGACTGTCATATCAGCATCTTCAGTAGAGCCTGCCTAATATGAAAGGGAAGAGAGACACATTTTGGTGTTGCACACAACCTTGGCCTGGAATTTGGACTTGAAATTTGACTGTACTGAGATCAGCAAATAAACTTATAACAAGGAAACTATTGTTAATTTCTAAGAACTGATGAAGAAACAAAACAGCAACAAAGCATAACAGCCATCCTTTGTTTACATAAATATTTCAGGACCAGCTGATGCTGTTCCATGCTTCCAATGATCCCATAGCTTCCATGGATGTTCTACAAGATCAGCTGTTCTTTCAAAAGTATGAAATAATTTTTTTTCTCCTACTAGTTATAGTTACTATTATAAAAAACTTAAACAAAAAAGAGATGAGATTCGTTTCTTTGTTCCGAGAGCCTGTATGTCAAGTAAATATTAACAAAATTATATTGAGTTTATCTGAATGTTATCATCAGTGTCAATTCTAGTCTATGTTTTGAAGTAAGCAGCAATACTGCCTGCTTAAATTCATCACTGTTGCCAATGAAGCAATTTTTAAAAGGAAACAATTACTGTCAATGAATAATAGGCTAGCTGACTATGGATTTGTTTTCTGCTGCATTTAACTAATTTACTTAATAGTAGAGCTGAATTTATTTATCACTGCAAAAAACACTGACATGATATATTTTAGACTTTTATTTGATCCTTCTGCATATTGTTTTATATAGAATGAGAATGAACTGTATTTTTTTTTATGCCTTTGAGTATGAGCCTGAATTACTTGACCCTTTGGCCTTCTGAAATTTAGCTTTGTGCTGTATTCAATATTCTTGAGTTTCATCCTTATACAGATTTTAGAACAGTAATATATTTTGGTTCTGTTGGCAATCAAAGCTATGAAATGTCTGTGAGAGATGAGAACTACCTAAATATGAATTGTTATTTTACTGATACTTCTTGGCATAAAGGAGAATTATCATAGTAGGTCCTACTCTACTCAGTCAGATTCAGTTCTAGAGTCAGCAGTGCTCTGGAGCTGCAGTGCCTTGTAGATAAGCATGCAGGGATGGGAAATCTCATTGTACCCTGAGTCCTCCTGGTGGGGCTTCAAAGCTGTAATCTGTTCTTTTCCAAGCAAGCACTAAGTATTTATTTTTGATGGTACTATGTCTCACTTCTGTTCAGAGACTCTGATTTCATGCATTTTGTTTAAAAATTTCATCAAAAGCATGTGGTAATTTTAGCAGAAAGTTACAGTAGAAGTCACAAATGAAAAAAGAAAATCATGTTTGATAGTGCTACCTGAGGACAAGAAAAGGAAATGTAACATTTTTTTTGATCATAAGCAGGCTGCTATTACGAGAAGATATGAAAACAGTATAGGATAGCTGTGTGGCAGAGGGATAGGAAGGAATTATGGCTAAGAGCTGTATTTAGCTGTACAAAAGAAATGTTAACATGATGACAGAAAAAAAATGAGAGATAAGAGTACACACAGAAGTAAGAATCTTAAATTACTCGTGCAGCTGGACAATATAAACTATCCATGTTCTTATCGTTTTACTTCATAAAACCAAATTTTGATACTGCTTTTACAGCAAAGCCTCACTTTTTATCCTGTGGCTTCAAGCTTACGCTCTTTCATCTCTCCTTCCAGTCCTGGGACTGCAGAGAGTTTGTCCTTATTGTGGGGTGCACTAGTGCCAGACTGTCTGGACTGAGCACCGCATCTGCATTCAGAGTACCTACTCATATACCTATGTAGCCATAGCCCCTACAGATACGTGCCAGGACGTATTTTGAGGTTCCTGGACCATACTAAAGTAAGATACAACACCTATTTGGCCCGCAAGCCTGGGTTTCTTTTTTTGGCAGGTTGGGCCATGAGGGAGTTGATGGGACACAACCCAGAGCTTACCTGGTGAGAAGTTGGGACCGCAGTCAGGACCCAAGGTCCTCAGCAGCACTGACAGGTGTCTCAGTTTAGATGCAGATGCTAGTGTAGCCATTATTGATGTTACAGTTTCTAGGGGCTGTACACTGTATGGCTTGATGTTTCTCTGGCTTGGACCTCACTAGAATATTTTTCATTATATATTGAGGAAGAACTTGTCAAGTCATACTGAATTCTCTAAGGAGGTTCTCTTAGCCTAATAATACATTTTACTGAACAAGAGCTGACTTTTTATGTCCTTTCACTGGCAGGTCAACAACAGTTCTCCTCAGAAGATTGTAGCTGATATTGGAGAAGTTGCACACACTCCATACTGATCTGTTCGAGTGCAGAAGCTGTTAAAGGCTTCAAGCATTGCAAATTGTCAACGGTGCTTTTGCTGTTGAATAGCTACAGTTTTCTTGCATCTCAGAGTTATGCAGAGATGCAATCACCACCAGCAGCTCCTGAACTTCCACATGAGGAACCTGAGGGAAAATCCTAGTAGATAGCTATCACAGTCTCAATATTCCTATACATTCCCTTTTCTAAACTTTTCTTTCTAACAGTTTCCTATTTTCTGTAGGTAAAGCAGCTTAGAAAGCATAATTTTATATCTTACAAAATGTTTCTGCTAGACCTTTCAAAGTTGTCCACAGGAAATAAATGCATTAGATGAACTTGAATATTTGTCATATCAATGTGTTTGCAAAAATGCAATATTGTAAGCTAATAATCTTTGTTTTTTATAAAATGAATCATATCTGACTACTGCAAACCTTATGATGACAATTTTTTTTTCTTGTCATTGAACAAATTCAGTCAGTCAAATAGGTAGATTTTTGAAAGTTGTCTTCATTTCCTTCACTACTTTCTCCAATTACAGCTTCAGTCATCAGGATCTGCTATGCTGTAACAGTAACATTTTGGTAGCTTAGGCTGCAGTTTCACCAAAGAACTGATACTGTTGTAAAAAATAATTTGTCCCCAGATTCTGAGTGTTTAGGGCAGAGTCTGAAGCCCTGGGTTTGGAACCAGGGCCTGGGAACTAGGGTACTGCACACCTCTGGTGACCTCTTGGGACTGGTAGCTTTCATGGACTGAGGTCTTGGTAAATTGAAAAGACCTTCAGGTTTGTCCTGTTTCTGGCAGACTTCACCTGGTTATAGTTTTCTGTTCTCTGAAGGACTGGAAAGAAGCTGTTGATTAAATTAGTGAAGCAAAAAATTGCACTGAACTCTGCTTAAATGCAATGACAAGATCTACTGTATACTTCACCAGAAATTTTTAGATTTAGTGCTTTAGTTATGGTATGCCTCAGTTTGGAAATCGTACAGAAAATGCTTTCAGGGACCACATATCCTTCATCTGAAGCACACTGCAATTTTTAATTAAGATGGTTGTATCAGTTCTTAGGAGTTGTGTCCTATGAGTGATGTGGGAAAAACAGAATACTAAGTCTTCACAGAATCCAGGAGATGATAACCTCCACCTCTAAGAAAGACTGTAGTGGTCTGCAGAAGACATGCTCAAGGATAATGTCGGAGCAAAGGACAAAAGCAACCAGAAAACAGTGACAAAACTAAGGACTGAAGAGTAGGATTTGAAATAATAAATTCAGTCATAAAATGTCATTTGCATAATTGTAACACTCTTAGAATAATATATATGCATATCAACCTGCGGTAAGGTATTGGACCTTAGCATGTCCAAATGCATGATTAACATGCAAAGAAAGTTAGAATGGGCTTGTGGCATATCACTTAAAAAACAGGCCATGATTTATATGAGTTTCAAAATCATCTCAGAATTTTGATGACTTTTATCTGTCTGGCAAATGAGTGCACATGAAAAAAGAAAACATGGTGATAGACTTAACTTTTATTCGTCAAGAACGGAATATTGGAATCACTGTGATTCACTTGCCAAAAGCTTCAGCCAGTTTCTTGGCAACTATTGAAAATGAAATATTAAGAGTGACTGTGAAAAAGAAGAAAACAGCTAATATTGTAATTTCATGGCATAAGTGGTTAGGTTATGAAGTATTGCATATAATGAATACCGTGCAGAGCTCTTGCCATCATATCTCAGAAAGAATACAGTAGGATGGAAAGGGGTAGAGAGGAGGGCAAGAATGAACAAATCTGGAAGAGAAACCAACACAGTGACTAAATAGACTGGAAATCTTCAGTCTGGGACAGAGGAAGGAATGAACAAAGTTGTATAAAATCACGAAGATGACAAACAGAGAATGATTCTTCATAACTTCTAACACCACGAGGGGTTACCCAAAGAGGTCCCCACAAAGCGTATTTTAACTAATAGAAACAAATTTTTTTCAAACAGTACGTAACTAGATCTTATTCTTACAGGATACTGTGAAGACCAAAAGTACAAATGAGTTCCAAAAGCTGTTAGACAAATTCAGGGAGGATAGGTCCAGCAGCAGAAATCTCTGGATGCTGCCTTTGACTCATTTATCAGATGGCCTGAGGCTACAATATGAAGACTGTAGAATAATTTTATTTCTCATATTCTTTTCTGAAGCATACAGGAACAAAGACAGG
This sequence comes from Rhea pennata, assembly GCF_028389875.1. Taxonomy (NCBI): domain Eukaryota; kingdom Metazoa; phylum Chordata; class Aves; order Rheiformes; family Rheidae; genus Rhea; species Rhea pennata. The sequence continues at coordinate 163,477,938 of NC_084663.1, forward strand.
TTACAGGGCTCAGCATATTTTTGGTCAGACTCTCTAGAACAGTCTTGATATGATTTCTTTATCACTTCGAGTATTTTTTGTAATTCATTATAACACTTCCTTTAATTTCAGTTCCAATACTAGAATACTGATATTTCATGGCTGATGAGAAGTTAACAGCAGAAGAGGGATAATAGTTTTGTAACACAAACACACGAAATGTTACCAGCAAGTGAAAAATGATGTTATTCTTTCCTCATATTTCTATTATGAAAACTCCACGAAATTTTTATTTCCAGCAATATAATTTCACATTAAAAATAAAAACTGAAAACAAGTCAAAAGCTAATTATTTTCACAGTCACAGTGTATTTTTTTTGTTTGTCAAATCCAAATAGCCTACAACAGTCTAGGTAAATCAGCTAGATCTTACAGCCTAGCATTTCATACATGGTTAAATAATCTTTTATTAAAAATATATTTGTATTAATCTGAATTTCTATATCTTTGCAGTCTCAGTGAGTGAAAATCTGATGTCTTGCAAGAAATAGGACTGGCCAGCACTGCAGGTTCCCTTCCAATGAAAGAAGGATACGTGCTGTGTCAGGACATAAAAGATAACTTGTTATTTGTTTACTGGTTGCTAATATCACCATTTTCACTGCAAGACTTTTTTTTGTACTGACAGAGTCACAAACTGTTACTGGAAATTCTCGTGATTATTCATGGTGATGTGAATTTTTCTACTATTCCTGGGTATTGAACAAAAGTTCCTGGTTATGCAAGGAATTCCATGCTCAACAAAAAAGTCTCAAAAACAAAGGAATAAAAAACCTCAGCCCGACACAGTTCAAAAGATGGAAAGGAATGCTCAGGGATTCTGCAATATTACAATGATGTCTTTGCTGATCTACATGAAGTTTGACAGGTATAATCCTAGTTTCAACAGGAAAGATTAGCAAAAATCCTACCACAAAGACATGCAAAATACCAAGCTATACTGCTATTACAACATCCCTTTTTAATATGCATGCAACTACCTTTCAAAGAAAGTAAATCACTAGTGGGAAACTTTACGGCATTTCTTGCAATATTACGTAGTTCTTTAATAATATGAGCTGCAGAACAGAATAACAGCAATACAGTATATGCAATGAAATCTAAAGAATGGACACTAGATTGAAATTTAGAAAAAGCTGGGTTTTGTTCTTTAATTTGCCCACTAACAATGTGTGGGACATTTTAGGAAATCACTTTACTGCTTTGTGTTTCTGCTTCTTTCTTGTTTATTTACATTGTGAACCTTTTATGTTTGAAACTTTCCTTGTTACTTGTCAATACAGAACCAGAAGCAAGGGAGTCTTTGAGAAAAGGTTACTTTGAAGTGACCCATTTTAGTCCTTACAATGAGCCATGCCATTTATCTTCCACGACAGCCTAATCTTACAGGTCCAGATATTCTATTAGGTGCTTCCTTGATTATCCTAAAAGTTTCCTGGACAGTAAACTTTGATATTCACATATTCTAAGTCAGAGGTGTCCTGAGCCAGGATCACAGTTAGCTATTTCTCTCTTAAACTCCAACATACTCTAATGACAGTTCAAATGATTCTCTTTTTCCACCTACAGGCCTGAAAGAACCACCAAAGTTAACCATGGTCTTGACCACCACTGCCTACATCACCTGCAAGGAGAGGCAAGATAGACATCATTTTGAATAACAGGGAAGTTGTTAGATCATTTTTCCAGAAGACAACTGTAATCCAAACTCGCAGCTTAATAAAGTCTGAACACAGATTTTCCATTATCACGTGGATGACCTAAATGCTGATTTGCACATGATACTGATCAAGAGGAATCTTCAACCTTCATTTTCACATTGGAAGTAAAGGTAGAAGTGCAAGAATCATTGTGGCAAAGGAGAGTAAGAAAAATGAGAATGTAGACAACAGTGTTGTAGTTAAGGCACTAAGGCGAAAGGGAGAAAACTAGAATTATGGTTTACTTTCTATCTAAAGATAGATGTAAAATACTTGTGCACTCACAGAAAGAAACTGAAGCACAGGCATGAGTCAGCAGCTTGCTTGCTTGCCTGCCTCTGGCTTCACAGAATCAGTAAGGTTGGAAGGGACCTCCAGAGTTCATGTAGTCCAACCTCCCTGCTCAAGTGGGGTCACCTGGAGTATGGTAGACAGGGTTGCGTCCAGGCAGGCCTTGAAGATCTACGAGAAGGAGACTCCACAACCTCTCTGGGCAACCTGTGCCAGGGCTCCGTCACTCTCACAGGGAAGAAATTCCCCCTCACGGTCAGGCAGAACTTCCTGTGCTTCAATTTCTGCCCATTGCCTCGTGTCCTGTCACACGGAGCAACTGAAAAGAGTTTGTCCCCGTCCCCTTGACACTCTCCCTTCAGGTACTTAAGGGATACTTAAGTATCCCTTCAGATACTACTGACTTCATGATTCCTTTTCTGATTGCATGATATAAAGCATTTTGCAAGCTATTACTACAGTAATTCTTCCTCACAGACTGGAATAAAAGGCAGCTAGCAGTAATGCATAGCTACAATGTTTTTTCACTTTTCTCTGGCAGCAGTTTTAAATTTTAGATTTTCACATTTTCATTTCCAATTAAAGTTAATTGCATATTATTATAGAAGTTAATGATTGTTCATGACAAAAGATAAAATGAATTTAATAAACAAAACCCCTGTAAGTTGTAAGTTATAACATATACAAAGTGCATTTGCAGCCACTGACAATTTGCTGGGAGAGGGAAGGAAAATACTGATTCATCTTTTTAGCCTAAATGGAATAAAACGAGTCATATGTAAATGAGAAATTGTGTATCTAATTCAGATAAGCATAGATGATGATCAGCAACTGAACCCCAAATATTTAAAGAATATTTCAAAAAAATCAAAAGCAAAATCATGCAAAAGATTGTCTAACAATGATTTTGAAAACATAACCCTCTGTTACACCTTGTATATTGCTGTGAAAGTTCATGTTATATATGCTATATTGCTAAAAGCTAAGTAAGGAAGCCCAAGTTCACCTTAGAGGTAAAAATTAAAATCTGCATATATAAAATCAAGGTTTTCCTTTACAGTGTTTATAGCAGTTTAATGCTGTTATTTTCTGTTTCTTCAAATATTCAATGCTTTAGAAAAAAAAGATGTTTTTAATTTTTTTTCATGTCAGTCTCAGGAAAAAAATTGCTGAAGCTCTACCATTTATCATCCCGGAAACCCTGAAATATGTTTATATTTGACATAACTATAAAATATCATGTCTTGTTTGATAATAGAGTCATTTTTAATTTGTATACTGTGCTTAAGATCCTGTGATGTCTGATGGTGACTTGGATGAGGTCAAATAAAGCAACAGAAAACAAAGAGAAAAAGTGAATTAGACAAATGCTAAGCTGGTCTTCAGCCGGTGTTAGAAGTCCACCAGTTTTAAATGACAATAGTAAAAAAAATGATCCTTTTATGTTATTTTATTCAACAATTTGACTTAATAGTGATTGAGAGACACTAGGCGAAAGAGGCTCATTAACCATACTCCCAGTCAGGGCAGAGAGCAGAATCTCACTTTGAAGATCACCAATGCTCAGGACTTTCTGAACTGTGTCTGGAAACTTCCTTTAATTATGTTCTGGTACATTAATTCTATTACCTTTCTTTCCTGCATTACATTAGTCTTACATTAGTCTACTAAAGTCCTTGAGTTTCACATAGAATCACAGAGTCAAAGAATGGTTGAGGTTGGAAGGGACCTCTGGAGATCATCTAGTCCAACACCCCTGCTCAAGCAGGGTCACCTAGAGCACGCTAGACAGGGTTGCATCCAGGTGGATTTTGAATATCTCCAAGGAAGCAGACTCCAAAACCCCTCTGGGCAACGTGTGCCAATGCTCTGTCACCCTCATAGTAAAGTAGCTTTTTCTCATATTCAGGTGGAACTTACTGTGTTTCAGTTTGTCCCTGTTGCCTCTTGTCCTGTTGCTGGGCACCACTGAAAAGAGTCCAGCCCCGTCCTCTTGACATCCTCCCTTAAGATATTTGCAAACATAGATAAGATCCCCTCTCAGTCTTCTCTTCTCCAGGCTAAACAGGCCCAGCTCTCGCAACCTTTTTTGGTTTGTAAGATTTAGGCTACAATTCAACTAAGTATTTAAATGCAGGTTTATATATATATCTATATTGCTTCCCAGGAATGGATTTAAGCACATGGTTAAGTGCTTGGTGTGTCATGCCATAATCCTTACAAACCCAAACTGTTGTGTCATTTTTATGCCACAAGCTCTTCTATATATTTCCAAAATCACATATAATAACCAATTGTTGCATTATTATCATTGGTTTCTAGCTTCCCTAATCAAGGGGATATAATGTTCTAAAGAACTTAACTAAGCGTCAGACTCTACAAAGTTCTATCAGGATAAAAACATGTAAATGTGCAGCTCTCCACTCAAACCAAGAGGCTCACTCCTTTCACAGTTTAGCCCTCTTCAGGACTGAGCCTAAAATGATTTAAAGACACAGTGATAAATCCACAATATGGATTCTTTTGGCATCTTTTATTTATTTAGTAGTATTATGGTTTGTTTGCCTAAAAAAAAATGCTTAAGAGAAAACCAAGACAAACAAACACTCCCAAACTAGCAGCAAATGTAGCTCATCTCTATTTACCTTGCTAGGTCACAAATTAATGTACTATCTTGCCTCTTGCCATGATGATTAGCTGTCACCTTAGACAGATATATAAGATAGAAATCTTTATGAAAAAAATAAAAACAAACTTACTAAAAGAATTAAGTGAGCACTACACAAAAATTCTCTCTTCAGAAGTTCTCAGGCTTTTTAGCACAATCTACTGGGCTTTGTAGTATTCTAAAAATCCACCTTCTTTTCCTGGAATACATCAAGCAGAAATTTTTCTAAAACAAGCAGGCATAATGCATGCTGTGATATGTTTCTCCAGGATCCACTCTACACAACTGTCACAAATTGGAGAGACATTGCCTCAGTGGCTTCCTATCTCCTGAAAAGCCAGATTCCTGCCCAAACACTGTGCAAGTCTGCCCCTTCCCACGCTATCTCCTGGTGCCTCCAGACATTTATCTGAAGCACAGAGTTGCCATCTGTGCCCATCTTCTTTCCTCCTGAATTCCCTCTCTCATTTACTGCCAAGAGGTCATTCACTCCGCTTAAGTGAGGTGCTAACTTGTTCCACCAAGACTATAGGGAACAAACAGGAAACGTCATACGCCCTCATTCTCCTGGACCAAATTCTGTCTCCCCTCTCATCCTTATGGGATGTCAGGGAAAAAGGAATGTAGACATCATTTGCATAGTAATAATAATATTTCCCTCATAATAAACCTTTCATAATTCAAAGCAACTCTTTCACACAGTATTTTTCAAGTTTAGAGCATTCAAGACAGAACAGAGCCGGGTTTGCATTTTTGCTCTTTGAATGCATACACTTTCAGTGCAAACAAAAGTATTACTTAGAGCAGAACCCTATCCTCCCTTTCCAAACAAAATGCATTCATCTACAGTGAAATCAGATTCTTACCTAGGCATACTACATTTGGGCTCATGACATTTGTATGCCTAGCTGGATAACAGCTCAGCTTCATGGCGAAGGATAAAAAAGGAGTGCCCTTCAGTGTAAGCCAGACCAAGGGTTAGACAACTCTTCTAGGATGTAAATACAATAAAATATTGACACGCTTGACCTCATTTAACTTACTGGCTTTGCAGATAAGAATTGGTAGAATTCATATGTCTCTGCCTCAGGCTGCATTAAAAGACAGTAACAGTGGGGCACCTACTTAGGCAGTGCCTCTTCTAGGGAATAAGATATGTGCCTTCCTTCCTGGGAACAGTCACTTATTAAGTACCAGATTAAATTTAAGCTACCAAGAGATTTTTCAGGCTAAATCAGAAGGTACTGAGTGAATTGGTCAAGTTACTGTTGGAAAGTAGGCAGACCGGACTGCTGTATGGGATTTAAGAAGACTTTAGGTGCTGAAGTCCCAGATAAACAAGGTTTAGGCAGACTGGGATACACCTGAATCTTGTGGAATGTTGTATTTCAGAGGCCTTCTAGCAAGCTTTCTAGAAAATCTAGAAAATCCTGCTATCGCAGAACGTCCTATACAGTTAATAGACTGTACCCTACTCTACTGTCATTCAAGCATTTAATCTGTGTACTTAAATAAATTGAATACATTTACACCTAACATAAAGGATTTGCACGTGTGGAACTGAAAATTAGGCTTTCTATGACTGTTCTGAGCTTTATCATTGTAAATCTCATTTCCTGCAGGACCATGGAATGGAATATTAAGATATTTTGTAATTTGTGTCTAAAGGGTTACTAAAGGCTTAAATAAAACCAATTAGAATGATTGTGAATCATTGTACTGAATATTGTGTAGGAAATGAAACTGTTCGTGAAATGAGAAAAAGTGGAATATTGATGCACATCCCTTGCTGTGCCACTGATGAGCTCCTGAGCATGATACTGCTAAGCTTCTGTGAGATAACGCATGTCTATCATGCTTGTTTGCTGGTATTCAAAATTAAAGATATAAGGATAAGGCACATCTGGCAATCAAGAAATATCATTAATGAATATAGGGTGAAAACAATGCCAAAGTCAAACAAAAATTCTTGAAAATGAAAAAGAACCCAAAGGTTACTACTGGTAAGAATCACAATAGCTTAGATTTGATAGGCAAAGCATAATTATGTAGATGTGTGCAATGTTTTATCCATTATATTTTACATTCTGCTGTCATTTTATTTCACTTCTTACTTTAATTGACTCCTTTTAAGTAATAGCTCCTGTGTCACTATGTGCTTTCCTGTAACAGACCTAAAAATGAGACAAGTGTGAATCAAGTAAGAAGCATCTATTTCATGAAGGTCAAATACCTGCCCATGGAGTCAGCATCAGGAGTGAATTTGCTCTTAGGGTGTTTTCCATTCCAACCCATCCTCTAAAGCTACTCCTTATAGATAACAGCAGAGCACTGAGTAGAAAATGGCTATGAGAACAGAAACAAGTTTCATTGTTTTGTTTGTATTCGATTTGCAGCCACTTGTTTTCCTTATAATTATTGACCTAGTTTGAACCTAGCACACAGGAATCAAAAGTAATAGGTCTGGTTAAGCTCTAAGCATCACTTACGACATCCCTACTGAATGAAACAAGATCAAGTTTGATGAAATATACTTAGAATAACGTATATGACGTAGAACTAGATCCATATACTATGTATACACATAAACATTCTTACACAAATGTCTTGGTTCCCATTCTTAATTTTTTTAAGTTGAATTACCATAATTTTGTGTAGTATAGATATTAATGAAATAGCTATTTTTTCACAAAAGGAAAGATAAAGCAAGCAACAGGATAAGGAACCACTGCTGTCACACCATCTGTACTGCACCGTAGAGACTGTTCTACGCACCAGAAATGATCCTTACAGCAACCCCAGACAACAAACAATACTTTAGGTAAGTAGCAGACAGATGTGCACAGTCCATTTAACAGTTCTAGGAGGCTACTTTGAAACAAAATGTTACCCTTACTTTTACTCACAAAATATACTAACTTTTAGATGGCTACCTAAAGAAAGAGAAGGTTCAATTAATACTGAAAGCCAGCTACAAATATCTGCATGCCTTAATTATTGGGAAAGGCTATACTATACCCCTTTCACAAGCAGTACACTTTTTTATATCCTCCATGAATATGCCACAAGGCTTGGCATCCACACTGGAGAGAATAATTTCCTGAAGAACTTCACAAATTGCCACAAATATTAAAGCAGAAATTAACCTGTTATTCAGTATAACTGACGCTGCAGTGAAAACACCTCAATTTGGATGCAACATGGGTTTTGTTTTATTTCAAAGTGTTATGTCAGTAAAAGACCACCTGAGGGGCATAACATATATACATACACACACACAAATATGTATACTAATACAAAATACATCTGGCAACTAGTTAGAATTTTTTCATTGAGAAAATATAAACTATTTGTATTCACTTTCCTATGTCCTTCTGCCCAAACAGTGACTGAACAGCTCATAACATACGCCTTTTTGGAAGAATGAATGATTGAAATCATTCAAATTTTTCAGATCAAAACTCAGATATGTACATGTTAATAGCACGTGGGTTACACAAGAAATAGCAAAGATGCTGTTTAGGAGACAGTGATATCAGGCTCTATAGGTATGGGTAAACTGTGGGTAAACCCAAGAGCATATCCAGCTCTACAGTGACATGCACTGTGGCTGCATCCCCGGCGCACGTTGTGATGACAGCTAAGTGTGCACTTCTTGGTTGCCCTTACCACCACTACCTGCTTCCCACTGGAAAAAATCACTAACATGCAGGCAAGAAAGGAGCCATGGGCAAGCACACCTGTCCTAAATTGAGATACTGACTGTGGCTATCAAAGTTCCAACACTACTCTGGAGAAATTTATAATCATCTCTTCAGTTTTCCCTATGTAAGAATTCCAGATGAAGAAGACTAGGAAGGTGAACATTCTTAAAAACATCAAAAGTTTTTAAACGTGCAATTCTCAATTGGAATAAATGCAGAAAATAAATCTTTCATATTCTCACATACTTAACAATGGATTAATATGCTGCTTCTCATCTTAAATCTCAGACATCTGTAAAATCTGTAAATTCAGACATGAGGAATTTTTTGCTTGATTTGCTACAGATTTTTTGCTTGAAAATTACACAACTTGAACAGAAGTTTCTGTTTAATAAAAGCAGCTGCTACTACTATCCTTATTGTTCATACATATGTCCATAATGTCTCTTTGTCTCACCAGTATATTGTATTTTCAAGTTTTCATTCTAGAATATTATTATAATCTGATTTTTTCAAACAGTTTAAAATCATTAAAAACACCCCATTTCTTAAGACTAATTTCCCACAAAATAAAAATGAATAAATAATTGTATACTTTCCTTTTGCAGAATGATAGGGGAAACTGAAAGGTGAAACAGTCTTTCTTATTGTGAAATTAATGATGAATAGTACAGAATGTGCACCAGCAAAAATGTTATCAAAATTATGATACCGTAATAACTGAGAGGCCTACTATGATTCGATCCATATTATTTTTCTTTACTGCTGCCATTAAATTAGCAGAAAATAGAAAGAAATAAGGTGATACAGCTGCCTATTAACAAACACTTGATGTAAGAAGTGGTGTACTACTTCAGTGAAAAACTACTAGACTTCTTTGACTTTTCTTTCATTTTTTATTAAATTAATTATTTCTGCAGCATCTAAATCCTTCTGAAACAATTTCCCTCTGGTTGAAGCAAAACCCACTGCTGGGAGCAGAATCACTTGATCCTTTGAAAGCTGCCTTGATGTTGAACATAGACGGTGTGCTGCAAAATTCAAGCAGATGTTTTCAGTTTCTTGGATTAAGGAAACTTTATATTAATGTCTTCTAGTGCCATTAGTCACAAAACCTGCCATCCTTCAGCTTCAGTGGGGTCTGAGGTCAGCAAGAAAGTGATACAAAAATACTAGGCTTGTTAATCACAAACAAGTAAACCTATGAGCTAGTACCAAACCCTGAGAGCACAGTATTTATATTGCTGCCTAACCCATTATTTTTACAGTGCACCAAGCTGAAAGTCTTTTGTCATCATGGACATTTGGAATGCACTTTTTGTAACTTAAAAAAATCGCACATTATATACCGAAAAATGAAAACTGAGTGAAAGTACTACTAAATATAACAAGAATTATCGTCAAAAACTCTAACAAGGATATATATGAAACTCTACCAAGTGAAATATTTTACATAGATCATTCTAATATAATCTTGGCTTTTCTCTCTGTTACATTTAGCTTATGGCAGCATACAGGAAACATAAATACTGGCATGGTAAACTTTTATCCTAAGAACATTGTGAGCCAAGTGATGATGAGGCATGATGGTTGCCACAGATAACTGCAGATCAGTCTGAGCAACAAAAAAAAGGAAATTGTAGCTTGTTCTCACTATAAGGAATTTTTCATCAAATTCTTTCCATAGTAGAATGTATTCTTTGCTTCTTGATGCATTTTCAATATTTAGAAAATTGGAAAGGAGGATGGAAGGCAAAAAGAGTGTGAGGGATGTTGTTTTCCATCGTACTGTCGTCTTTGGAAAGCAAAAAATTGTCACTTACTAGAAGGATGGCCATGAATACTAACTATTGATCGTATCAGCAAAGTGACAAGTCCTGAAATGAGAGCAAAAAGCCTACAATATGTGGATTCATTCACTGTTTTTGTAAGAATTTTTTCTTTGATTTTATGGTAGAAAATGGAGATGTTTATGTTTCTACAAGGTTACTAAAAAATGTCCTAGGCAGACTTTCTAGGTCTGCCTAACTTTGTGAGTGCCTAATTCATGTGACTTCCTTATTGCTCTGTGCTCTGGAAATTCATTTGTCATTTAACTGCAATCAGCTGCACTTGTTTGTTCCAGAGATTTGTGCTTGTTACTTACCCAGAAGGACTTTTCAACATGTAGGACCTAAGATCCACAGGGATCCAAAGATTCCCCTTGGGAAATCCAAAACATTTAAGCCATTTGCAGCAGGATGGGTACTGTTATTACCTACATTTTTCATAGTATTTTTGAGGCCAGAAATAGGATTTAACTGCTATGCAGACTGAAGGAATTTGAATCTTTTTGGACCCTAAACACTTAGAAGAACTTTGATCAAAGAAAGGACCTAAATTAGGCAGACTGGACTGCTTGCCTAAGGCCACTGTCTCCATTAATTTTATAGGAAACATACACAGTTTTGCACAACAGACTGAATTATCCTGTCCCTAGGGCCCTAAACATGCCTGGAGACACTGCCTGGATTAGTATCTTAAATTAGGCAAATTGTATTCCAACCTGTATTTCTTTTCTGACCTTTTTCTTTTCCATAGTTATTTTATTAATTAAAACTTCAAGCTGTGTGTGAGTTGGCCTTACGGGAATTGAAGGGATTCAAGTTCATTTTGCTATCCTAGGAGTGTGAATCAGCAGTTCAATAATTCAGTGTTAGCAGGAGAAGAACAGTAGGCAAATACCTTATCTTTTCCTAGCACAGCTAAAGACTATATACAAAGGTAAACATAGAGATTTGAACATTTGGTTTTATTTTGTTTTATAGAAGACACTATTTCTGCAAGAGTTCTTGCTACATAGGTCAGAGTGCAACCAGCAGCCTTTTAAAATCCTAGATTAACCCTTAACTTCTCAAAGAGTGTCACAGGAGATGACAGACAGTGAGAATTAAGTTTGAAAATGGAGAAACAAGAGAACACATACATATCAAAGCTACAAATTTGGACAAAATAAGATACCAGCATTATTCTACTGTCAAATTAAGTATTACATATCTGATCTATAGATGAAAATTTAGTAGGGACAACATTTAACATTTCCAGCCAATTTTGCAACAACATAGCATAAATCTATTTATTGACCAAGAATTTTTCTTTTAGAGGGAAACAAGTGACCTAATGTGGGATAATCTAGTCCCCACTATGCAGATTCTGCTTGACTTCTAGGGAAGGGAGATGACCCATAGTTAGCAAGAGTTTTGAGCTGGAACTGCCTGCACTTTTACCATAAAGCAAACACCTCAAAGACATTAAAATCTCAATACCTCTGTTTTATTAAAGCAGATAACTTTTTCAAACAAACATTAGAGTAAGGCACAATAGCACGAAAGGATTTGTAAACAAAGTGTTGCCACTATGGTTCCTCAATAAAAGTCTCTCTCTCTCTTTTTTTTTTTTTTTTTTTTTTTTTTTTTCCTTTCCAGCCCTTCCCTCAGGGCAGGACTAATCTCTAAGCATGCTTCTGATGGTTCAGCCTGACCTGATATAAAGCACTCAGAAATTCTTTTATTTTATTTTGTAATACAATCTGAGAGGAAAAAAAACATAATAAAATTGGGCTTAAATGGATTGTTGTTTAAAAAAAAAAAAAAAAAAAGTCAAATAGTTAAAAGGTTCCTCCTGTTCTCTCTAAAGAGCAAATAGAGCATCTTCTAGAAATCTGTATTAAGCCCTATTAAGCAGACAAATACATGTTGACCTCAAAAAATTTAGGGAAGGATCTTAAAAATTTGGATTCTCCTCAAAGTTACACAATAAAGCATAGTCCTATTATGACAATAAGAAACTATGTAACTATATAACAAATTAATACTGTCTCAAGCTAATCACTAAAACTAATACAAATTATACTACATGTTAACCAATAATGAGTTTTAATCAAACAAGATTTTAATTCATGCTTGCAAGTCATGTTCATAAAGTATTTCTCCAAAGCCAAATGAGAAAGCCAAAACTAAAGCAACATGTCAGCTATAAGAAAACTGCTTATTTTAAAATCATAAATATAAATATATAAAATACAATTCTATTGAAAATAATGTATTTGACATTTATTGAAAGTTTGAGGATCACAATACAAAGCAAATCTGAAGTAGCTTTAAATATAATTTTTAAATATAAATTTCAAATACGTAATAGTTTGCTACTTTTGTTTGAAATAGTTCTTTACTTTCTTTTACTTTTTTATCAAAATAAAGAAATGAGGAGTAAAATAAAATGAGACTTTCAGTTTTGATTTTTTCCCATTTTAATCATTTGATATATGCAGGAGTTTTATTTTATTTGTATTATCTTGAAACTCCTACAATGCAAAATTCAGAAACCATCACTAACAAAGAAAAACTAAAGGGGGGAAAGGAAATGATAACACTTATATCTGTGTGATATTCAGTGCTCTTAACTCCTTCCAAAAGATTTTTTTTTAAGTGGTTCAAAGCATTTCCCAGATATTTTGTACTATAAATACCTATAAAATCAAAGTACTAGAAGATTTACTTTTTTTTTTTTTTTTTGTAGTCTCCACTAAAAAATCTCATTGGTTTCAAAGTTTGCTTTTGCTACCTTGGAATGAACTGCAGTCAAATAACAGTAACATCAAACATTATAAATTCCTTTAATTACTTGATTCTGAGTTCATTTGAACTTTTATCTTCTACAGGTCAAATTTTTATTTTTGTTTCCCTCCATATAGCACTGGAAAACCTTAATTTATCATACAAATGAAAGGATAAGACCACCAACATGAATTAAAAGGTGACTTTGCTGACTAATTCTTGCCAAGTAAAAAAGCAGTATTACTTATCTTTTCCATATACATGCTTGCTAAGGTAAGTTAGTTTTCCGAAGAGCTGCATGAGCCAGGTTCTCAGCCAGACCTTTACTATAATTACCTCTATTTATAGCTACCAGGTGAAAACGGAGCCCTTAGTATTTCTTAAGTTAGTGAACATGCAGCAGAGGTCCCTTTAACATCAAGAAGTACAACAAGAGCATGTAATACAGTAAACCTTTTCCCTGAGCTTCCAGTTGAGAGCAATTATCTTTGTTACCAGCTGACAGCAATTGATTTACTGTGATCTCAACACTAATTATGCCTGTAGGGAGTCACTGTTCTGATAAATTACTATTTACCATCTCATGTGGATTCTAAACAACATGATCAGAGTTTTCTGAATAGGAGTGGCTTTTGGTAACATGCATGCACATTTTGCATCCTTGTGCACCTGGGCGAGGGCACCCAGAACAGATTAATTATGACTGTCCTTGTCATTATTCAAAGCCTTGGTGATGCTGGACATGGAAAAACATGAACAGAGGATCTGCAGTGTGACAGAACATGTAATAATTTTACCTTCCTTGAGATATACTCAGAAAGTGTAAATTAGTACACAGTATCTGTTAAATACTAAAATGAAGCTGCAGCGGTTTGAACAGTGAATTTCAGATTTTTTTACAGAGTTTTTACACTTGCAACTGACATCACAGTTGAAATTCAGTTTGAGTTGCTACTTGAGGGAAGATGCTTAGAAGCAAGTAAGATTAGTTAGATTGCAAGTTATATTGTAATTGCCACTATCACAATCCCCAGTGCCATGATCTGACCTTCAAAATGTCAGCCTACAGCTAAAAGCTAGAGTATGAACTATTGAACAGTTTGGATCCTTTGACCTTGTACCATAAAAATCTATACACTACCAGGACAAAAAGATTCTGTCTGCACAGACAGCATAGCTTCAAAACCAATGTATGAAACTGTATGTTTCAGATGAACCTTGGTGATCATTTTGGCAACTGATTTTAGATTCATTGTCAGCACTCTCTCATCTATGTGAACTTCTACGTAGGGCAGATCAGCTCTCAGTGCCTCTAATCTTTGATTGAAATAATGACAATTAAGAAAACTGTGAAGTAATACACAGAATATTTATTGCAAACAATGTAATGAGCTATGAACCTCATGAAGATTCATATCAAGATTTCTTGCAAAATTGGACTCTGATCTACACACAGAATGTGAGAATCCTTTAGAAAACTTCCATATCATTAGATAAGAAAAGATAAAACAGCATTGGTGACTAGAACTTGAAACTTAATGTGGAAGCCAAACGATCTGCAAATTTCTCACCCGAAATTATCTGCTCAAAACCTTGTCAAAATCTTTGACAAGCTTCAAATTTGAACAAAAAAATGAGTTTTTAACTAATGAGACAGAAGATCCATTTGTGGACTGATTAAAAATGAAAGTGCCTTGGAAAAAATCCATTCCCTTTTAATCTAAATCCTAAATAGCCTCCTATCTCAAATAGTGCATTACCAGGCAGGTAAAGGTATCTTTAAGATGTAAGAATCAGTACTTGCTAGAGTACGTTCCTTTTTTAAAAATTCTAGACATGCTACATCGCCAACATGGCCAATATGTCTCAGGTCTTATTAAAGAAACATAGTGAGATGAATGTCACTTAAACACTCCAGGGTTAAATCTCACAGCTACTGCATTCTGCCAGTGTGCTTTTCATATTTCCTCTCTTCACACAGTAACACAGAATCTTTTCACAGGTTTATATTAAAGGTGACAATTTAAATCACATACAACAGAGGATTTAAAACACAGGATTTTTTTGTAGCGAACATATTATTTAATGAAAAGCTATTATTTACTTCTAATAAGCTATTAAGGTTATTATTTCTCCAGGACACCCACAAACATCCTCTAATGAATAAAACACAGTATTCTTCAAACTAGAAGGGTAAATGACACACAGGAAGAAATTTATCAGCACTTAATGAAGGTCTGGCCTGTTTCAAATGAAGAAAGAACTTAATGGATCTTGGGTATCAATGATAGCATCCAATCCAGATCCTGCCTGGCAAATTATTTGGAGAATTCTAGTTTGAAAAGTGAGTTATTCTGGTCAATAATTTTTTTCTGTATAACTGTCTTGACTGACAAATAAACTTCTGTCCATGACACTAAACAAATTAACGTCCTGCCAGAAATAACTATTCTGTCTATAAAACACTGTTTTGCAAATCTAGGTCCCAAAAGCCTAGCAGAAGAAGGTGACTATAGAATAACATCAAATAAATTTATCATGGACAGCAGGAAACATGATTAATTTTATTCTAACTTGCAAATATCAATGTCACCTTACAAAGTAGTGTAATCACTGAAAGTCTCATTTCCCACCCCTAACCAACTTCTGAAATCACAGAATCACAGAATCAGTAAGATTGGAAGGGACCTCTGGAGATCATCTAGTCCAACCTCCCTGCTCTAGCAGGGTCACCTGGAGCATGTTAGACAGGGTTGCATCCAGGCAGGCCTTGAAGATCTCCAGAGAAGGAGACTCCACAACCTCTCTGGGCAACCTGGTCCAGTGCTCTGTCACTCTCACAGGGAAGAAATTCCCCCTCACGGTCAGGCGGAACTTCCTGTGCTTCAATTTCTGCCCATTGCCTCTTGTCCTGTCACACGGGACAACTGTCCCCATCCCCTTGACACCCTCCCTTCAGGTACTTGTGCACATTGATAAGATCCCCCCTCAGTCTTCTCTTCCCCAGGCTGAACAGGCCCAGCTCTCGCAGCCGTTCCTCATAGGGCAGGTGCTCCAGCCCTCGGATCATCTTTGTAGCCCTACGCTGGACTCTCTCCAGTAGCTCCATGTCTCTACAGTCCTTAATAGGCATCCGCAACTGAAGTAGTTTTGCTTATTATGCCATGAAAGACAGATGCAATAGCCATTCTTAATAGGTGACAGACCCACTGTTCAGATACATATTAGTTTTTTGCTCTTTAGCAGATAAAGAGTTATCACAATCATCTCATGCTAGGGATCCAAAGGATACCCGATCTGGAGATCAACACTTCCACAAAAAGGGAAAATAAGTGAGATCAGAGACAGTACAAAATTAAATCCCACACAAAATACAAAGTTACACAGACCTACTGTGACGGTCTGACACTCTGTGAGAGGAATACCAAACTGGTTTACCTTAATCAGTTAAAGAACAGTATCGAAAACCTTCCAAAAAACCTGAAAGGAAAAGTTCTGTTTTAGAGCTAGAAATTAAAACCTATTGTGATGAAGACATTTTATTCTACGTGATAACCATGCTAAGTAGCAATATTACATTTTATTAAATAAACACTACTACATAATATTCATCCAAGGTTGTTATAAACTGCCTGTGGAACAAATTAGTTTAATTTTTTAAAAAATATGTGATTCTGGAGAATTTCTAAAAGATTGAAAAAACTAATACTCTGATAATAAAAAAAAGTCTGAAAGGGATAAATAGCTCAGTCTTATAACTTATGCTACCTTAATATTGATGCCAGGCAAAATGATGGAATACTTCTAGAAAAAAAGCAGATTCAGGATGTTTTGAAAATATGTAGAATAAAAACCTAATTAATCTCAGTCAGCATGACTTTGTGGAAACTATATCTTTTGAGAAAGCTTGCTATTTTTTAATGAGATCACAAGACCTTTTAGTTGATAATGGTAAATGAGATGACAAACTAAAATTCTTGACATTATTAATTCAGACAAAGAACAGCAGTCAAAAAAAAAAAGAAATGTCATTTTTGGATCACTAAAATTAGCTGTGAAGTCCTCTAGGATCCTATGTAGTGACCATTTATTATAAAAACATATAAAATCATTGCTGACATAATTTGAAGATTACATAAAATTGATGGAGAGAAAATAATGATGTAGTTAGGCCAATAATACAGCTAAATCTTGACTGTTTGGTATTACACAGCTATTTGCACAACCTAAGACAAAACACAGGTGTCAAATGCAAGGCCATCGGTATGCCAGAGAAATAATGAGCTATCTTGAAATACACTGATACTGAGAAGGATTTAGGAATATTGGCACTCAGTGATTTGAACTTAGATTCCTTTTATGATAGTGTAATTACAAGGAACAACACAGTCCTTGAGAAAACATCAAGTCAGAATAAATGCACCCATACATAAAACCAGTTAAACAAGTATTAAAATCATGTGTCTCTTTTTTAAAGAGGTTAGAAAGGATTTCAAGAAAGTTAGAAAGGATTCAGAAAAGAGCGACAAGATAAAATCAAATCCACAACCCATGCTTTATACCGAGATATTTAAGCTCAGCCTAAATTAAGAAAGAGAAAACACAATCATGAGTAATACATTTCCATAGGAATTTCCATATTTTTGCACATTTATCTGCACATGAATAGTGACTCCTATGCCTCTTGAACTCATATTTAATGAGCATACACAGGTCAAGTGCAAGACATTTGCAGTAAGTTGTCACAGTAACTCATTACAAAGTAAATACACTCACTACCAGAACATTAAAAGTAGTTTATTTGCTCATGTAGAATGGACATGTTACTGAATTCCAGATACCTGAAAACTGTGCTACAGTTTTCAGTACAGAATATTGAAAACTGTTTGTACAAAATTTCCAGGAAAAAATCCTGGATATCTGGACATCCTGGATATCCTGACCTGCATGGGTAAGAGATGCCTCACCCATAACATGACAACATCAAGTGAATAGATGCTAATACTATCATAGATTAGAAGTAAGATTTCTTTTTTTTTCTTTTTTTTTTTTTTTTCATTAGAAAGGAAGATAACATTTTCATTACTCTCCTGCAAAGTTTCGTATTTTCTTTGTGGCGTTTAACAGTGACAGCAACCTCTACGGCAACCACTGTCAAAGATGTACAGAAATAAGACAAGAGATCAATCGGGCAGAGATTACTCTGTACAGATGACAGTAACAGATCTTCTCAATATCTCAACTACAAAGAAAATAGTAAGACATTTTAAGTCATCACTCTTTGTGCATGTAGTACTGGACAGGCATTCAAGGACTGAGGTAACATCACCCGATGAATCTAATTTTATGCATACTTTTTTTTTTCTAATCTCTTTCCAGGTTAAAGAAGCAAGCTTATTTATTTTCTTGCTGCTTTCTATTATTGGTAAATTGTTAATTTAACAGCAGGGTTGCTTTTTTTAACAGTGTAAATACATCCCACGAAAACAATCTTTATGACAATCACTCTGTCCAGTCAATTTTTATTCAGCAAGTGAGATGATTAGGATCAATTTGTTGGGGTAGCTGTTGTTTTATGAACATAACCCGATTTGGCTTGACCTTTTACTAGTTGGTCAGAGTGTATTTTCCGAAGTATATGAATACTTCATATTTTAATATTAATTGTAAGTTATGTAAAAATATTGTTAATAAAATGTAAGAGTTCAGATGTTCAGATGCAACAATGAAAGTATGTTATAAAGAAGCTAGTAAACAGAAAGACCAAATTACTTACATCCTACAGGCAGTACATGTATATAACTAGTTTCAAGAATGCCTAAAATATTTATTCTTATTGTACATTTAGACAAGTTATTAACATTCAATGAGACATTTTAAGAATCTCTCATGTGACTGCAAAAATTTTCAGTTACATGATTTTCTTCATTCTAAAGAACTGTTTCAGAGAATACATATTTTAATTTTAAATAAAATGTAGAGCTTTATTTTGCATCAGTCATTTCCAGTGCTTCAACTAACTTCAATAAATATATGCAAATACGTATCTTTTACATATGTTTGTGTATATATATATACATATATATACAAACACACATACACACATATACCACTATAGATCCTACGCCTGCTAAAGCTAAGAAGACTGACTACACTGATATATGCTTTCTCTTTATGCACATTATAGAAGTGATGGAAAGCCAAGGACCTCTCACACTTGTTTTTCCACATTGTCAGTGCAATGTAAGTTTTTGAGTTTTCCAGCTGTGTGGCAAGACTGTAGAGTAAGTTCTTTATCATTACACAGACACCATTTTCCCAGGAGGCTCATAAATCACCTATCCCATCACTTAATCATCAAGAAATAATTAAATAATTATTAATAATAATTTAATAATTATTAAATAAGCTATTAGACTTCCAAGAACTTACCAAGAAAACAAGCCAAATGTCCATGTACTTTTCTCAGTCACAGATGACTTTTCACTTCTGAAGCAGATACAATTCAGCACTACTGTTAAAATACTACTTTTTTATTAGGGTTAAGTTTAAGAATTAGTTGCTTTTATGTTAGAAATGATAGGAGGATTATACTTAACTTACAGCAACTCTGAGCTATAGTTTATCACAGGCTACTTAGCAAATCTTTTCTGAACAATGTCAGATTTATTTTTGGATTGGGGATAATTTTAAAAGCCTTTATGAAATAACAAGCATATGATTCACTATATTTCAACAGTGATTTCTTCAAATAATGACAAACTCCTTGCAGAGCTGTTCGTTGTTAAGTAACTTTGTGAACCCTTCATGTTTACTGAGAATATTCTTTTGCAAAGTTTGAGAGATCGATCTAATAGACCAAGATATGGCTAAGTAGCAGTTTCATAGTTTGATTTTTTTACCAGGAAGATTAAAACTATAGTATTTCATCATTGTAGTCAATTCCCACTATAGTGAGTCAAGAGAGCAAGGGCAATGAAGAAAAGAGCTAATCTGAAATTCACATTAAAACAATTGCTAATCAGATGCAGCTTCTGATAAAAAACCCCACATGAAAGCTTTTTGCTTTATATATCACAGGGAAGAAGAAAGCATAGTTCAGCACAATATTAAAATATGACTTCAAACCTCCTGCGGCTCAGAAAAAAAATGCAAATACTGATAGTTAAACTTTCTAAGAATTTTAATTATTATGTGCTGGCATAACAGTATTTTATTAAAAGCAGACTATGAACACATTGATCAGAGTGATGCAAGAGCAATTGCCAGAACCTGAAGTCTATATTCACCATCTACAGGTATCTGTGACACTTTAGTTGCATCTGTACAAATAAATTAAACATGGCTGTGACTGTCCTTTGTCACTGAAGCCAATTTTCATGAAATGACCCACATCCACCCCATTGCAGGGTACGTTCTTGACCCAAATTAACTGCAGAACTACGCGTAGGAAATTTTTCCTAGCGTGCTAGGTGAAATGATTCACAAGCAATCCAGGGACTGTTCTGACAACTGAACAGCACACAGTCTGTTCTAGCACACAGGCATGTGCCCTGACATTCTTGGATTAATTCATAAAAACATTGCTTTAATTTTCAAAGACTTTAAAACCTTTAGTTGGGACTTTGATGGAGAACAGGACATAAATGGAAAACAAGTAGGAAATATACAGTGATGAAGAATCCAGAGACACCACTTTGACATCTTTAACTTAGACCACAATACTTGTAAGTTAGGTCCCTGACTTTAGAAAGGTGTTTCACATAGAAATAGAATTAAGTGTCTAAGAGCCCACACAAACAGTGGGGTTAAGTGAACACTTCTGAAGGGAAAATAACAATAATTATATGGGTTCTTCTGTTGGGCAACCCACAAAAAGTGACAAGCTATCTTCAGTAAACATTGGAAAATCCTGAAAGCAAAAATATTTCTGCATTCCTGTCTCTCTGTGGAGTTTAGATGCCTGACTCAGGACTTAATATTAAGTATCTCCACTTTCTTGTGGCCCATAACCAAAAATCACTTTCTGAAAGTCTAAATCAAATGGATTAAGCCTCAAAAGGTCACCAAAAGTGCTGTCGGTGGCAGTGTACAACACCTCTGTCTTCTTTAGGAAAGACATCACATGGCATTTATTCCCTATGTTCAAGAAAGTAAAAAGCTTGTGCTTCAAATTCTTAGCTAAAAGAGAGAACCTCCGACATAATAAAGAGAGAAGTCATGCTTTGACAGGTTGTGTTACAAAACAGCATCTTGATAATTCACAGTAGTATCTAGCTTACTAGTTATGAATACCTAGAACTGTTCAAATTAGCATAGGAATGTCACAGTAAGTATGATTCATCACAATTCTCCTTTGAAAGTTTTTGAATATTTGTAAATATGAAGTCTTAGTAACATGACCTATCACTACCTTATTCGGCTTTTAAAAGCTCAAATAAGGTCTTCAGTGAAACGTATGAAGTGCAAGTTACGGTAAATGTCCATTCTATTAAGTTCCATGTGAATTCATAAAGTTATCCCCTAACAGAATATAACAGCATTAAACATTTTTCAGTGCAGTGCTCAGAAGTGTAATAGTTAAAGAAAAATAATGATTTTTCCATTCAGAGTACCATAAATGGCATCTTGATTCTATTTCATCTCCTAACAGTCTGGTTGGCTCCAGTACTTTTCTATCATGATCAAGAGGATTGTGGAACACTTAATTTACTAACAAAAATGCAACACTTCTGTCTTCCTTTCTCTTTTGCACATTTGCGGCCAAAATGTTTTTCCATCTTAAGATACTCATACAAAGACATTTGTGGGGACTTTGTGCTCTGACTCTGCTTTGTGCTCCGGCATGTGCTTTTTGGCTGAGATAAAAGCTTTGTTGAAATGCTTCCCTTGCTGCTGATGTAGAGGTCAAATAGAATAATTAGACTACCCAGCCTTTCCAACGAAAGAGTTTTATGAGCTTTAAAGGATATTGCCCAGATCACCAAGCATAAGTTCAACATCTGGCATGTGATCCTTCCCATAAATCTGTGCTGACAAGAATGATCCTTCTTCAATAAATTATCACTTCCCAGGAAGAAGCTAATGGGGATTCCTGTTTATTAAGTTCTGTTTAGCAGGAAAAAAAAATATATGAGATCTATTTCAGACTGGCTACTTCATATTAATTTAAGGCAAGGATATGGATGAAAAAAAATTCTGTATGATTTGAAAACATGTTATCTCTGTTAAAACCATCAGCAGAAAAGCAGTTAATACACTGGTTTTAAGTATCAATGCTATTTAAATGTATAAGCTAACAATCACCTTATGATGAAAGGTCAGCTCCAGCTTATGAAGATACTGATTTCTGATTCTCTACAAGTCTATTAGAAAGCCATGTTATTTTTGATATACCAGTTACAATCTTTGTTCTATTAAAGCTGATGACAAAATCTACAGTAATTTCTCACACCTAACCTTCCTTTATTTTGGAGAAAGGAAAGGTGCGGGTGAAAAGTGAAAAGCTCATCACCATTTTGGATGGAGCTTCAGAAAGGAATAAGAGATTCATGGACCAAAAGTAAAAATACAAGAGATATCTGTGCCTAATGATTAGGGCATTCAGCTGTAAACCAGAGTACCGCGTCTCCCTCCCCTCAATTTTTTCGTTTATTGTTCTTTAAAAAGAATAGTGAGTTTTTAGAAAAAGAAAACAAGATAAAGATTCCTACGGTCAAGAGGCATGTCTAAACTACATTTTCAGGAGACTGAAACATCTCCTTTCTGTTTGGACTCTAGCAAACACACTATGAAAAAGCAGGCGATCAGATATACCTTTTTTGTATTTTTGATATCTTTTACCCATCACAGTAAAAAAATACCACGCAGCCCCCACACTGTACATGCACTTTCAGAATTAATTTCTTCAGACACCTAAAGTAATCTGCATTTAAGATTCTACTTTAAGGACCAGAGACAAAAAATTTACCAACTGCACTACCTGATTTGTGAGTAGGTGCTGCACACAGTATTTGATCTGACTCCACAAATTTAAATTATTTTTTCTACAGCTCATATTCAATATTTTAATATGCAAATTCAGCAGTATTATACAATGTCAATGCAAAATAAGTATTAGCAAATCCTTCATGTCATAATTATAATTTACTAAAATTTCAGTGTGTTGTAAATTGGTGGAGTTTATATTACACATGCATGACAAAAGAGTTTCACCCATGCAGCAAAATGCAAATAACAATAAATATCAAATATCTTCACATCTGGAGTGTGAACATTCCAAATTGTTATGGCTCAGGTAGAGATCTGCTTCTGGGCGAACAGAGTGTCTTAGCAAACAAGGCTCTAACAGACATGGTCTGTTCAAGCTTGGGAGCAATTAAAGATGTTAGAAATCCCAGCAGTTCATCTCATTCTTTTGCTGCATGCTACCCCTTTTGTAGACCTGCGCATTAGTTTAAACTGCTGAAGATCAGTTTCCTTTAAGAAATCAGGCTGTCAAGCAATGTGGTTGAAGATCAAATATCCATTTGTTTTTCCTCCCTACTACTCAGGATAGTCATCTTTAGTAAAAGGCTGAACTGACAGCTGAAGGCGATAGTGTCTTAAATCTATCCATAAAGATTTAGAAGCAACAGTATATGAAAATCTTATTGCTTTAAATAGAAATTGGGTCATACCCTATATGTTTGTTGTAAGCAAGAAAACACTAGAATATGCAGCTCTTCAGCCAGCTTGAAAATATCAACTTTATTGTTAATATATTAACATTAATTTTAACAGATTTGTAGCTATTTAATATTTATTGTTAAAAGTATACCTGCAAATGCTCTGAATATGTATTAAAAATAAATTTGGTGTCTAGAGCTGTACGAATACACTAGGTTGTGCTTAAACTCAAGAAATGCCTATGTAGACTGCTATATTTTAGGATCTCTAGTTCATTTAAAACTTTCAGAAGTCTGTCCCTCAACATATACTAGATGCACACTCAAGGCCGGGGTCTTACATGCCACAAAGTGGCAACACCCAATAGCAAAAATATAGTTATATTCTGGTGTATTTTTCACATGAGTATCAGCAATGAGCCATAAGGCAGGGAATGACAGCAATTGTAAATAGCACTAGCCCTGTTTCCCAAGCCCAGAGCAAATTAGGCTTGCTTGGAAGTACTTGCAAGGAATAAACTCCTGCCTGGACGGAGCAATTGCATGAGTTACAATTCCAAAACGCCATCTTAAGGGTCTTACAGTGTGATGAATAAGGTCCAGATGTGAGTTATGTTGCTTGACCCCATACCAGTCTAAGACTTTGAGCTTCGCAACTTATATCCATGCAGGTAGAACAATAGTACTTCTTTTACAGAAAGTACTTTTCATACTGTGACAAGTATGCTCAGTTTTATTATTGTCTACAAACCTGTATAAAAATTTCAAGATATATGCTGGAGAGATTCAAAATTTCTACAGAATCTAGGGCTACCATAGAATTAGTAGACTCAAATCTTGGACACTATCAAAAGTTTAATCTTTCTCACTACAGAATAGAATCCTTTCGGAATATACTAGCATAAATCATCAGCAGCTGAACTAAAGTTATTTGCATTAAAACAGCATGACTCAGTCTCCTCGTACGCATGCACAACTACTGTAAGTACCTTCTTCCAAGCTATCTTGAATTTACACGAGTATTTTTGAATGCAATAGTATGATATGGCTCAAAATAATTATTTTAAATTGAACATAATTGAGCATGAAGAGGCACTACTATTCTGAAAACATCCAAATTTCTACTTAAGCCATGGGAACTGTAAGGATATAAAAGATACTTCACACATTATAGAATCAATTCTTTTTAACAGATATTAGCAATATGCCTGTGCAAGATGTTACATACCTTGTTATTGGAATAGACCAGATCAGGCTAGAGATTAGATGGTTTTGCATGTTGTCTTTCAAGACAGAAAGCAATAAAAATATCTGGTTTTGGAGAAAAAGTAACAGTGCTTATAACTTAAAAAAGGTTATTCTATTAGGTATAAAGATTACAAAGCCCTGCTGTAAAATAAAGAGTTTTTACAGCCAGCAAAAGATTGGATAATGAATATACAAAGTTTTCTTTTGTATCTAATGATAATTAAATTTTATCCAAAATGACTAAACCAAAAAGGTAGAATCTTTATTATAATAGCAAAAATAAAAAGCGTCAGTAATTTTTGTTACATAAAAGTGCAAAAGCAAAAAAATAACTGTGATGAATATATTAGAATTTTTTATTTCCCTGTCTTTAAATAGTTGAGTTTAAAATTATGAGGTTATTGCCTTAATGTTATCTTTAATCTACTTAAACTTTGTGTTATTTTATGATCCATATCAAACAAAGGATATAATGACATTAGCTTATAATACTATACGGACAGGCATACTAGATCAAACAAATACCCATCTAAACCAATATCTTGTCTGAGGTGGTAGCACTGATACTTTCTGAAATGTATCAAAGTAGAGCAAACATCTTCCAGAATACATTGCAACTATTTGAGACTTGGAGACTTCCTTAGTGAGAAGTGGTAACTGGGCATTTCCTAGCGAACTACTCTATGAAACTGAACTGATGTTAAATTTTTCAGGCACTCCATCCTGATGCAATTAGTTTCACAGCTTAATTATGTGTGGTGAGACCTGCCTTCTAGTAAGTCCATTTGATGCCTCCTAGTTCTTGCATTAGAAGAAAGAGTAAAGAATGGATCTCAATTCATGCTCTGCATGCCAGTCAGGATTTTATAGATCTCTATTGTAAAGCTTTTTCCAGGCCAAAGAATTATTATTAAAGACTATTTCAGGACTGTTTTGTCATTCCTCATATAGAAGCCTTTCTGTACCTTGTGGTCATCTTGTTTCTCTTTTCTGAACCTTCTCAATTCTCCAATTTACACTTCCCATCTGGATGGAAAAGAACTGCAGAGTTTTCAAAATGCAAACCCACCATGGTTTCTATATCATGTATTCTAATATTCTTTGTTTTCTATTTTTTTCCTAATTCCTAGTACTCTATTTTAACTGCTACTGAGCACTGGACTGACATTTGTAGAATTATCTATCACAAACCCAGTGTCTTTTTACTTAATGGTAACAGTTAAACCAAAGCCACCACTTCATATATTTTTTTCTTTTTTCCATGAATATTACTAAATTTACCTTGAATGTCTTTTGGCTTTCTAACTTACAGTTGCTCAGTCTCTCACAAGATCTTTCTGCAGCTTTACACAGTTAATCTTTATTTTTACTACTCTTGAAATACTTAGTATCATAAGCAAACTTTACCACTTTGCTATTCCCCTTCTAGATATAGATAAATATGATGAACTGTATAGATCCCAAAACATATCCATGTGGAACAACACTAATAAGCTTCTTCCAGTCTGAGAATAGAATATTTATTTTATCCTCTATTCCTTATCTATTAACAAATTATTTATCCACATGAGATCCATATCCATATTTATCCACCTGCTTCTCATCTTATGGCTGAGTTACTTTGTGAAAGATTTTGAAATCCAAGGAAATTATATCCTCTGGACCTCCTTTATCCAATTACTTGGTGATTCCTTCCAAAAACTGCAACAAATGTGAAGAATGACTTCGCCTTACAAATACATGTTGACTCTTCTCCAGTATGTTTTAATAACCACGTATCCACTAACTCTACTCTTTATTACAGCACCTACCAATTTGCCAAGAAAATCTTCTCTCAGATGGAAAATATCTGCAAACCCTCACCTGACTGGAAAAGACTGTGGAAGTCTCTAAATATTACACAGAACCTTCAGAGCTCAGTAATATGATTCCTGATTTGCTGTGTAAGAAAAATGATACTAATCCTGGTGGCAAACAGAACAAGCTGAAAAACGGAAGTGTGAGTAAAAGCTTGTTACAGAGCCAACATGTCATGTTTGTATATGTACCCTTCATACAACTATATAAAATATTTACAACACACTAATTCAAGGACATACATTCTTCTTGTATTTATTCGTTAAAAAGAACAATATGCGGAAGCCATTAAGTATTAAAATGCAGTGTGGGGTACTCATTTTTGTAGCACAGCACCAAGCTTTTCTCTGAAAATATCCAGGATTCTCATTACACTTTGATGTGAAGGGTTTGTTTCTTGAAAGTGTTCTGCATTGCGCTGATAACACTATATACTATTTGATGCAAGGTTGGTTATATAAGTTGCCCTTAACGAATTCCCTTAGGGCAGCTATAACCTGTGCCCTCTTATTAAAAGAACAAACTTCTCAAACCAAGATGTTGAAACAGCAAATCAGTCTATAAGCAAAATAGTATATTACACTGAAAAACGTTCAATGATTTCAAATTTCAGTATTCTATCTTTTAAACTAACAGACTCTCAGCAGTAGTTTTGTCAGAAAATCATAGTACTTGGTACAGCACAAAGACATGGACAATTTTTCACATGTTATTTTACATAGTTCTAAAATATATGTCAGCACTTGGTCATACTTTCATTAACTGGTAATAGCAGCCAGCTTTCCAGAAAAAGAGCATCCTATAAATCACTGAAAAACATTGCAGTGGATTTCCAACAGACGCCAAGTGTGTTGAAGATTAAAACCAGAAATCAACAAGAATTTTCAGTTCTCAAGCAGTTTTTTTTTTTTTTTTTTTTTTTTTTATAATTCCTCACAGTAACTTCTTGATGACACCCTAAGAGAAGAACAAACTTCCCTTTTGTTCTGATTCAACACTGTAAGTCCTAGTATGTTTTATCAAAGTTCATATTATATCTTCAGCTCGAATCTCCACCACATTCCTTTGCAATAGTCTCTGGGAAGCTAAACTACATTCTGTCTTATGTTGACAACTGGGGTATACTATCACTGGTTTCACAAATCCTGTCTTTGAGTCAAAGTCATCCCCTCAGTATTGGAAAATATTACAGTAATTTGCCAGACTTCACTGAGTAGATTTTCATCAAGATGCAACATAACTTTATTTATATCATCTGTTATAAACAGAAAAATTCACAGTATGATACTTGCAGACAAATGATGGTCCTTTATACTATAGAAAAAGTAGGACAAGCACAGATGAATTCTGAACTAACGATCACTCCCAAATGCCATGAGCAACATTTCTTTCCATGCTTCAAGCACTCGCTTCTTTTACTATGCACAAATTTAAAAAACTTTGAAAACAGTGACAAATTATATAAAATTTGTCTATCTTCTCAGGAAAAACATCTTCTATAAACACTGAAACTGTGCTAAAGCAGATTTTGCTTAGTCTACTTGTTGAAAGGGACAGAACAATTATCATTATTGCCTGAGTTTTCTTTTAACTGTCAAATGAAAGGAATGTCCCTGAATAGTCAAAAAACAGTCATTTCAAGCGCACACAGTATTTCAGAAGGAAGATAAAAATGCTAGATGCCACAGACAGACTTTTTTAAGTTATTAACAAGTATTCAATAACTTTTGTAACTTTGATAAAAGGTCTATGGCTTTGAATACCTAAAGACTCCTCCACTGTTATTCAAGGCACAAGTATGAATGCCCTGTTTAACATACGATCCTTACAAAATGGTTATTCTTTGTATGAGTAGGATTCTTGGAGGTACAAGCAATTAGGTTGCTGTAAATAACCTAAAATGTAAAAAACACTTAAAAATAAGTATGCATTTAGAGATATCAATTAGTTGATGACTAAAATTGTTTCTAAACCATTCTGCATCTCACAAATGAATACAGAATATTACAAAATTCAAAACAAAATTACTATGACAATGTTTTACACACAATTGTAAGCTTGTTATAACAGTACTCTCCTTGGAGGTTTAAGCTGTCAGAAAACAAACTGATCTAGCAAGACTTTAATGAAAATAAAAGACTATATTTTCCCAAAAGAATTAGAATAGCTTTGTAAATTAATAAATAGAAGACATTAACATTAGCCTACAAAGGAAAGGTTTCTTTACTACGATGTATGCATAAATTTCTTTTATTCAGATTGTTAAAGGAAGATAAGCAACAGTTAAGAGTAAAGGTTGCACTTTCAAATAAAAACAAAGTGTAAACAGATGGGAATTAGATTAAGGAATTAGATGAAGTTGAAGACAGAATACATTCTTTGGAGAAAAGCTTGTAATAGGGATCAAAAAAAGAGATCTTTTAGCGGCCAAGCAACATCAATAGATTCATAATTGTCCTAACAGAGGCAGACAACTTCCAGTCTTCCAGTCATGGAATAAATCAGTGTGCCAAATTCAGAGAAGGAAATTATCAATAAAAAGTTGCAAATATTAAAAAAGATCTGTGAGAAATACAAATTAAAGGCTAAAGACCATTAATTTTTAGCCTGTGTAAAGCAACTGATCTGCAAGGAGTAAGTGATGTCGATAATACTAAGGTATCAATAAAATTTAAGGGGCAATAGTTAAGGAACCGTCAGAATAACCTGAATCAAACATTAGCTCAACCATAACATGTCAAGAGGCATTAGATCAATATTTTACAGCATATCCCACTTACTAGAAGCCAAAAATAGAGTTATAAATCCTAGTCAGTGGTCTGGAAAGCTTGATAAGGGTTACATTGATTGTCATTCAAATCGAAACAATGGGCATCTATAACACAGAGGCATATAGGAAAAGAATATGACCAGATTTGACTTAAAATGAAATTTCTCAAAAGAAAACATCGTGAGTGTTAAAATGCACTTCTGTAAAAAAATGGTTAATAGTTATACTGTTGTTACATAAAAATGAGTAACTTTTCTTAACATATCTCAGCATTTTAACAATGACAAATTCAACCTGGAACTAGAGTTCCTTATTCTCCCATTGATGATGCTCCTGTAAAACTGGAATAACACATTTGAAACATAATATAAGATCAGAATTTGACTGATGACGTAAGGTACTTTTCATTGCGTCCTTTGAGCAAATAAAAATCCTTGTGGTCACTGAGCAGAGGAGGAAGTCAAATAACTCCTTTGTCTGGAGCAATGAGAGTGGTCCACACAGGAAAAACACAGCTCTCCTGCTTCTGAACCCAAACAAATACACAGAAAGCTACGTTGTGTGCCTCGACACCGTGGTATATTTGATGTGTCTAGTTTCAGAAGAGCTTTCCCATCCCTGGGGCAGTGCTGCATAAATGCACAAGGTCAGTTGGTGTTCAGGAGCATAATTCATCACCCACGACTGTAACCAGACAAAGCAGAGCTGGCTTGCATGAAATCAGCTGCAGTGATTCCATGGTACCCTCAGATGCACTCACAGCACATAAAGATCAAGATAATTCATTTAGGAACTATGATGACAGAGAAGATACCAGTGGCTATAAAGTCACCACTATAAATTGACACAGTGAAACAGTGATACATCACACCTTTTGCACACACCATCCAGGTAACATTCGCCAAGGGGCAGCCAAATCTTAAGAAAATACGCCCAGACAGGAAAACTTCTTTAATTACGAATCAGCAAATTCCATAATATAAGGTGCAACAGATCTGAAAATAACTTATCTCTAGACATTCTGGCTCTATCAAAACTAGCAAACTAAACAGGTCAGACTTAGCCTCAAGCACTGGAAAATGACTATCCATAGCGTTTGACTGTGAGTGCAGTTCCTTGGACAGTTTTGCTCTCTGATAACTATTATTCTCCCAGAGAATATTCAAGCATGGTCCACGGAGTGTTCTAAGATGACACTAGGGGTAAAACTACCCTGCTTTGTGGGAAGAGAGTTGGGACATGGCTCTAAATTGTACTGTGGCATTTGTCCTCAGAGAAGAGGTTCTCCCTACCACCTTCGCTGGAGAAAAAAGGAATATGGATACCAACATTTCCTTTACATCTCAGAAATGCCAGAATTTTGTTTCGTATTTTCCAGGTAAAAAATCCCAGAGAGATTCTCCATCCTGTGCATGGGACGGGTAGCCTTATTCTTTCCTCAGGCCTATTAGAAAAGAGAATGTGGGCCTGATACTTCCTCTTCAAAGAAGGTTGGAAATCCTGGAAAAAAACAGGGAATTCTCCTCATTTTCTTGCCACCAGAAGATGATGGGTGTAATACAGGCACAGACATCCTCATTTCTTACAGTAGGGAGGGATGACGGGGATCATCATGCCCAATGGCAGTGAGAAGACACTGTTATTCCACCTGGCACACACCCCGAAGACACAAAGGTCATGACCATTTTTCCACAAACCCATAGTCTCTTGTTTTCAGGTGTCTTACAATTTTCTGGTTACAGTAAAAATTCACTATATTGGACTTATGACGACCATTTTATTAGTATACGTAATTTAGATGGGTTGGGTTTTTAGACTTTAGGTTCTCCTCCTGTGACTTTCTAGCCATATCAATTCTACCTTATATGGTTTCAGGACTTGTTTTAATCCAGTGTGGAGCAAAGTGACCTTATCTGTAGATTGTAGGTTTTTCAAACCATTGCTCCTCATAATTTCTCTAGAGGCTTCACTTGGTAGGAGGTGAAAGCTTTAAGTCTTTGGGACAGAAACACCATAGGTGACTCTGTGGAGGAAGAGGTACAGTAATCCCTCATTACCATATCCCTCTATACTCTGCTAATTCTGACAGGAAAAGTTGCAATACAAAATACAGTAACAAGTATTACATGTAATAATACAAGCAACAAGAGTAAAAAAGCAATAGACATGAGTTCTCAGTATGAATCTTTGACCAAGAAAAGCTGAGGTGATCACATGGCTTATAAAAGAGATACAAACGTATACAAACAGGTATTAATTAGTATGTAGTAGAAGTACATAGATAATTTTACCTCTAAGTATGGCACTAAAGTGACTGATTCCAGAATAATATATCTAGTTTTATATAGATAAATAGATACAGAGATAGATATATTTAGTTCTAAAACTAGAGATCTTGAAGGAAAGACACGGTAAAACTATTTCAGGACTGGATAAAGTTTTATAGTGAGGCACTTAAAGAATTCCTGAGCTTCCTAAAACAATTACTAAGCATCATTTCATTACATTCATATGAAGAAAATTTTATACATTAAAGGGCTTTTTAATTTAGTATAAAAAAACCAGTAAGAACCACTGTCTGGATGCTGGAAAATATACTGACATGAAGTGTGATCACCCACTAGGTCAAATTATCAAAGAACGCAGTGGGTTCATCATCTCCTCCTGATGTCTTCAAAACAAAACTGGATACCTCTCTGGAAAATCATTTTAGACAAATTTTAGTTATTATGCTAAATATAGAGGTAAATAGATGTTGTTTGATTAGATATTCTACTGATCATCTAGTCAAACCCTCAGACCCCTCAAAATCTGATGACAAGCCAGAGAGGGCTCCAGTTGTCAAAAACTACAAGTAAGGAATATATACAAACAGGTCAGTGAAAGAATATTTTTTTTTCTCATGTGCAGCTGGTGAAAGTGATAGTGATTTTCCAAAACCTAAAGAGGGTCATCAAAAAGTAAAACTTGGCTACACACAGCAGACATGCATTAGTAGTGGAGCAATACAACCAACTGACCAAAAGAGCAGTTTCAATATGAATCTGAAAACATTTGGATTTCTGCAGAAACAGTAATGGGCACTAAATGAGTAACTTCAGCCTGGCATGCTTGACCTCATTTATCATGCACCACCTTCCAAATTCACAGTCCAGAAGTTGTATATTAACACACTATGGCTATAAGTGAGTGAATACTGTGGTTATCACAAAAGGAAATAGAAATTTGCTTCCTCCTTCTTATTACATTTAATCTATCTCATAATGTTTCTTTTAAAGTTGATTTTCTCATATATTGATATTTCATCCCTTGGAATACTGGCTCATTTATTTTATTCTACAACACAAGAAAAAGAGGGATTTCTGATATTTTTAGCTATTCTAACAATATTTTGTGATTTGAACGGCAGATTTTAAAGCAATTTCTGCAATGTGCATGTGAATATACCTATTACATAGTAAGACTAAGAAGTTTAGTATTCTAGATTTCACATTTTTAATGTGCACTACCAGAGGCAGCATATAACTACGAATAGGGGGAAAAAAAACTTTAACCAAAACAAAAATAAAATATATCCCTTTTAGTGTGGCTTTATGTAAGGAGAAAAGGATAGTACAGAGCAACTGCAAGGGACTGTATTATCCTGATATTAAAAAAATAGTATTTAAAAGAATACTTCAAAATATACCATGCACCAAATGCAGTAAGCATAAAAAAGATTTGGATCAGGTTCTCTCTTTATCCATTGTGTACAAGCAATTTTGAGGTCCTCATAGTGCCTGATATTTACCACTAATTATTTTTTAATTTTATCCTCACCAGTATTACTCCCCTGGGTTTACCAATAATTTTCAACGTTTGTATTTTTAAGAGCACAGAGATTGCCTTGAATTGGTTATTTATTTATTAATTTATGAGACTCATTGTGATAGGGTAGTCTCTTGAGGAGATTTGATATCCAAAGTTAAAGACAAATAACATGTAACTATTGCCAGTAGTATTGCGAAGTTATTTAATAATAATAAGTAATTTAATAATAACTGCAATCACAACAGCAAACTTATGTTATCCACAATGGAGTGTTTTTCTCTCAGACTGGCAGCAATATGTCCAATGAGATGTCAAGAACTTATGTCAAGACATATCCTGTGAGATTCCTCTCATCTGATTTTAGATTCCTGGAATGCAGCCAACTATATCCAAGCTAGCAATTTTAGACTTCTTTTAGAATCAGTGAGAGATATAACCACACACCTTAGCTATAGGTGAGAGAATCCAGCCTTTTTTGGCTTTTGGAAATGTAAATAATTGCTGTTGAAATCAAATTAATGTGGTTGGCTATTCCAGTTGTTATTGCCTCATGCACAGATCCTGAAAAATGGAGATATTTATGATACTTTCACTTCTCCAGTTGATACCTGAAGTCCAGACCTCTATGCAAAGCCAAAAAGTTCTTACACCTGGTAGAGTGAAAGTACAGACATGAGAAGTCTACCAGTATCACTTAATCTTCCACTTTTTGTATACTCAAGAAGGTCACCATAGAGCTTAACACATTCAGACACAATAAAATCCAGACTAAGCTCATCTCATACTAGATGTTTGGTTCGGGTACCTAAATTACAATCATCATCACTCCAGTCTGCCCCTGCCATCAATGAAGGGAGAAAGGCACCTTGGAAAGCAAGTAAGCCCTCTGGCGTCCTTCACCAGTGTTCAAGGTGCAGGCTCTGCCCACCAACTAGCTATGAAATCCTATGGCATTAACACCTCATTTTCTTTTCTTTTCCTTTTTTTTTTTTTTTTTTTTTTTTTCACTCAAAGCATCAGAAGGAGCCAGTTGAAGTGGTTTTCTCTGGCTTTCTCTGGCATTATACAGAGGGTATCTCTAAGGACAACAATGCCTGTAGGGTGAAGACAACAAAACTTACTGCAGTCCCATCCAACCTGCCTTCAGTGATTAGTCCATGACATGAACTGTTTCAGAGAGTACAAGTTGACAGAAGCTAAAACTTTGCCAGAGAACATACTAACACTTTGGCAATACACGTGAATAATAGTTTGAATCTTTCTCCCGGTGTGCGTGTTATTTATCAGTAGAGATAAGAGATATAGATAAAGTCGTCGACCATATTTTCACCCTGGATGAAAGTACACAGATGCTGAGGTTATGGCCATGGTGTGGAGTCACATTTCTATGACTTCACCTCTGTGACTACAAGTTCAAGTCACACCTCTCTCTCACTGACAGCTGTCAATATAAGTCTGCCCTTGGGCCCTCCAGAGGAATTATGCTGCTGCATTTTTTTTTCTGAGAGAGAACTTGCAAATTTCCAGTCTTACTCAGTTGCTATATTCTTGGTAAATAGCTGAGAACTGGTGTATTTATAAACAACAGGGGCTTTTTTTGCTGGAGAAAAAAAATGCCTAGAAGGATGTGCCATATTCGGATCAAATAGAATGTTTACGACACTAGCGAACAAAAACATTGCCTTACCTGTTTCTCTTTGAAAATCTCTCTAGAAAAGGGTTTGCCTACCCTGCATTTTGTTGGGATTCTTGCTCCCTTGCCAGAGAAAGACATCTTTCATTTATTGGAATTGCAACCTTATGAAAAAAAATGATACTAAAGCCCAGCAGACTTAGGATAGGACATTACCAAGAAGCTTCCAGTCAGAGACTAAACAAAATAAAATGGACAGTAGTATTAAAAGTATTAAGAAATTGCCAAGAGACAGTAACTTTATGCCATATAGGTTTAGCTCAGTTGGTTAGCGTGTGGTGCTAATAATGCCAAGGTTGCAGGTTCAATCCCCATACAAGCCACTCGTTTGAGAGTTGGACTAGATGATCTCCAGAGGTTCCTTCCAACCTTACCAATTCTATGATTCTATGATAATATAGATTGATTAGTACAACATACATATATTAATTTACAAATAAAAATGAGAATACAAGAAAGCTTTTATATCCTGGTGCAGCATACAAAGACACTTCAGATACCCTTTTTAAAGTTTCTGCTGTCCAGAAGTTCCCCATGTTGAGTGTATGGGGTGAACCAAGAATGGGATGGAAAAAAAGAAGATAAATCTATAAAAAAAGAAACAAAAGTCAAAACAAACCAGCTTTGTTCATACTCAGGCTAATTTTTATATATGAATTTATTTATATGTTAATTCCTTGCTTCTCAGGTTTTGTCAGTCAACAATAAAAGGAAACCATTTTCTTTTTCCTGTAATTAATAACTGTCTTCTGAATTATTTACTGTTCATCACATTCATCTCCACTCTCTTAAAACACAGCATTTTGGTTAAAGAGAAGACCAAGAGTATGAAGGTCTAAACATGCTAAACTATTGCCACTGCTTGGTTAGTATTCTTTTATGAATGTTCATGTTTAGACTAATCACTACATTTGGGGTCAGGAGAGTATTTCACACTTAGTCAGACTGTCGTGACTATTCTGTCTTCTTCTTGTGGATATCTTTCTCCCTGCTATCTGTGATGAAGACAGCAATTCATTTCCCTTTTATTCTGAAAATTTTACCAAATCCCCTTCCTGTTGCTGCAAGAAACCAAATACACTGGCAACTCTTGCTCTCTCCTTCTTTCTTTCTGCAGTATATTATAACTGTAGCTTCTATTATTAAGTTACAAATTTTTTTAGGCATAGTATGTGGGGGGCATGCCAGATTCATGTTCTGTGAAACCTCTGTTGTATAACGACTGTGAGTCAGGATCTAAATTCTGCAACCTACTTTCCTCTATCACTTTTATGCACTTGACTAGTTATTTTTTGTATATATTGCTTCTTACCAATCTAATTTTTGGATCACTTGCAATTTATTCTAGAAATATCTAGTCAAATAAACTGTATTTTCACTTGTGTCTGTGTCTTGAAAGTAATTTGCATATTAAATTAATATATTTTCTCTACTATACAGAACTCATGCAATAAATGTGCAATGAAACTCTTATGAAGGAGAATACTGTTACTGATGCATTTCATTTCACATTTACTTGATTATAAACATATAACAAGAATTAAACTATTCTGGATAAATTGTTTAAAAATTTCAATTAAATACATTTTAGACTTACTTATACAAACCACTTGAAGTGGCAAGACTACACGCTACTTCCCTTGCCTAAACTTAACATAACCCATCTGATTTTCAGTAAAACTAACCTTATTAATAATTAGATCTCTGGGTGAACATAAATATCTATTCTTGCTGTATTATGTATTAAGAGAGATTGTGAAAATAGAAATCATGACAAATATGTAATCATAGCTGCCTTTTAATTATAAGCAGTGGAAGTAGCTCAAAAGCATTGTGTCTTAGGCCATGGTTTCACAGATCTTTGGCTGCAGTACCAGACATGCAACTGTTTGTGCAGCTGCTCCATGAAGCAGATCAGGGAAAGTATCCAATTTAAAAATAATCTAGAAGAAAAAATTACCCAGCATCAGCTTCTCAATCTAGATCATAAAGCAGCCACAACTGGAGGAGACAGCACAGGATGTCAAAGAGACAGGACACCAAAGCAAGAAATAGGAATACCTTAAAGCTCATATTGATGTTAAAAATCAATCAATCAATTAATTGAGAAGAGCTTTATGAAGAGAGCTTTTGCAATAAAACTTTTACTCTACCAAAAAAAAAAAAAAAAAAAAAAAAAAAAAAAAAAAAAAAACAGTCAGAGCTATCCTATCTTGCCTTTACAGAATGCTATTCTTCTACATAAAAGTTTCTGCCAGCAATCAAGGAAAATAAAGTGGCATAAGTCAAACCAGACAAATCTATCTGCTTTTCTTAAGAGCACCTCTGCTACTCCAATGCCTCACAAGCCCCTGTAAGTATTTTATTTTCCCACTACTACAGGTACTCATGAGGTAAGGAGGGACTATACACAAATGGAAATTGAAAATGTTTTAAAGGCAAGCTCACAAAAGCATGATACTCACACTGACTAACTGTAGGAAGCTCTGTTAAATGAGTAACTTGGGAATGCAGGGCACCTCACATAGTCAATAGAGAGAAGTAGATTCCTATTTGAAATATTTGAACCCTTATTTACACAGGGAGTCCAAACAGAGATGTTAGAAACCAAAATATTTAAAGAGAGTACATATACCTTCTTAGAACCTGAATTCACAAAGGCAACCAGCTCCTATCGCAATCAACAGGACTTGATGCCTATTACCTCAGTTGTCTTGTCTAACTTCACGTGCCAACTGAGGCATCCAAGAATCTGGTCTATGGAGAAAAAGAAGCAAGCTAAACCTTCCTCTGCAGATACCTTTCACTGTCGAAAACGAAGAAGCCCAGAAAAACTAGATTCCAAACTTAGGTATCTCAGTTAAGTGGAAAGAAGTTGGGTTTTGAAGCCTGTCTGGAATTCAGGCTTGCAGCTGAAATGCACTCTGCTTAACCACAGACATTTATGCATGGAGCCTTGCAGTGCTAGGCTCCTTCTGCGGCTAACGGAGAAAGGTATCTCCAGAAACTGATACAAGTAGGAGCCTGATTTCGGTGCACTGTGTTATCCTTTCTCTCTGCAGATTACATAGGGAGCTTATACACACAATTTAGGGCAGAATTATTTTTAAATAACTTTCTAAAAATTAGATCACTAAGTGAAGGAAGCTACCTCACAGACAATAGTAAGAAATAGGCACCGTCAAACACCAAAGCCAGATGACATGCCTCAGAAAAGTATTTAAGTGTATGCCAATGATTCTGCCACTGAGTTGTCTTGAGGAACTCAATTTCCTATCATCAAGCTATCAAGTTAGTGAGTGAGTTGAACCCTCAACTTTTTACCTTTCAGCTGAAATAATACAAATTCTGGACTTCAAAGTTTTTACACGTTCAGTGTACAAACATGGAAGTGAGAAAAACATCCATCCTTTCTTTGAGCGTTTTTAAGAAAAGATGTATATACAATATAAATATATACATATATACATATAAACTGAACAAAGTCATGCATGCTGTAAAAATTCCTGGATTTTCTGTACTGAGGAATATCACATAAATCAGAACTTGCTGGGTAACAGTTCTTGTAGGTTTCAGAGCTACAGTAGGAAAAAGTGTTTAGCTATAAATTGCTCCTCATATTATTTTTCTTATATTATATAGACTTATATTATTGCAGACATTCAATGCAAATATTTCTAACTTTTGAAGTAAAATGTAACATAAGGTTTGTTTATTCTTTTCAAAAGAGAAGTATTAGAGAAACTATATTAAAAAACCATTAAATGCAATCTTTCGTGGTTATTTTTAAGTGAGCTTTAAGTGAAAAATTAATACATAACAGAGAACACCAGCTTTCACTTTCATGTATTTATAAGTGTGAAGGAAAGGGTCAAAAGCAAGGGTAGGGTTTCACTCAATACCTTCGTTGTGAATAACAGCTGAGAAGTTTGGAAAGCAAACTAATTGCTTAACTTTCACATTATCTACAAAGCTGCCTTTTGAAAGCTCAGTTAAAATCTCAGTCATTTGTTATGTTTGATCAAGTTAGTTTTGACCGAAATGCTGTCACTGTCTAAAAAGAGTCCTGTTTATTTTCCTTAAAGAGTTTGGGAGACTCAAAAAAAATCCTGTTTTGACTTCTAAAACTTTATGGGAGAGGTTGCAGGAACAAAGCAACCATAATTATGCCTATCACATCAGCCTAAATGATGAAACAAAACAGTGTCAGACTAGACAAAAGTACATTGAAACAATGAATGCACACTTCTTTTGCTATCTTATGTTTCTGACATTTTAACATTAAACATCTTAACATCAAGCCTCTGATTCTATCACTATTGTAGGGCATGTTAATTAGAACTAATATTTTAAGCTCTGATCCACACTAAAGCATTGCCCAATACTACCCTGGACAGGGTCTGAATTGGGTTCCATAGGTATTTTAATGAGCAACGGTATCTGGAAACGGAAAAGGGAAATTGAGTTTCCCAAAAACATCTGACAAACTCTGCATAGGTCAATCTCTCAGAGGTCACTTCCCCCCCCCCCCACCTCTGATGCCCAGTCTCCCTTTGGAGATTTGCAGGAATCAAG
Organism: Rhea pennata; assembly: GCF_028389875.1. NCBI lineage: Eukaryota > Metazoa > Chordata > Aves > Rheiformes > Rheidae > Rhea > Rhea pennata. The sequence continues at coordinate 163,517,555 of NC_084663.1, forward strand.
ACACTCTCTGGTGATTATGGGCCTTTGATTGCTGGCCTCTTACGCTGGCCAGAGAGTTGTGTAATTCCAGCAAACACCCTAAAAATATGCCCTTGTATCAAATAACTGCTTGCTATTACCTGCAAAGCCAAACTCTTGCATGCATTCCAGTGAACTACAGGCATATCATAAACTTTTCATTTCTGCTCAGTTGACGTCTTATTTTCCCAATTTCATTCCATTCATGTAATTCTTAAATAACAATATTAACAATGGTATTGTCTGTCAGTTCCACAACCAACCAAACTACTGTCAACAGAATCTGCTCTAAAGCAGATTTCTGGGTGGGATTCAGTTACATATACACAGACATACAGTGTCACTGGAAAAGCCACAGGGTAGCTGAGATAGCCAGGAAGATATGGCAAAGGATCAATGGGCAGACCTTCAGTTCTCCAGAGCAGCTATTAAACCCAGTTAAGATATTTCAGGTATCTGATATCATTATGTTATATATTAGATGTGAAATACTATGATAATAATCAGATATCTAATATCAAATATGACATTAGAGGCTTGTGTTTAGGAAACTAAATCCCAACAAATGTTTAATTTGACTAATATACAGGAATGGAATAGTTTTGCTTTAATACTATTGATTTTAATCTCAGACTCAAATGAAAGTATTAAATAGAAATGACTCAATTTTAAAAACATTAAAAATATAAAAACAGTTATGACTGTAAAAAGGCACACCACATAGACAGGAAATGTACATGCATGAATAAGAGAATGAAGTATTCAAGTTGAAAAAATGCTTAACTGATACAAAAGAAGCCAAAAGAAGGAAAAAAAGAGGACCTATGACTCCACACACTCTACAAGTCAGTTATGAACCTGTTATCTCTTTATGATTGGCTATGTCTTGGAATTTGAGTCGTTTAGTAGGCATTTTTCAGGTAAGGAACTCAGTACATCTACCAAAGAGGACACCAAGGATTCACTCTAACCTGAGAGTGACCACCATGTGTGTCTGGCAATATGACAGGGTTTATCTCTGCAATAGATTTACTTTCTGAAATTGGTTTAAAGATGATGCAGAGTATGATCTCTTTAAAAAATGGTATCCATAGATACAAAGGAAAATTATTAAAACAAACGGTCTGTACATACACCGTAGCATTATTCTAAAAAGTTACACATGTTGGAGCTTCCTAGTACTGGGAAGCTATTGTGGAAAGTATTTGGGAATTAAGTTTAATTTCCTTCCCTGCAAACATATCTTTCCCTCCAGCTTAAGCAACAGGCTGTTGCATCCCTTTTTTCTCTTTGTTCAAGCTCTCCATTTTGTAGGGGTCTGGCTTTGCCCTTCGCTGAGACAGTTGTCTGTGGCCTCCTCAAGCAAAGGAGAAAATGATGCTTGTGCTGTGCTTAGATAGAAAATAAGCAATGGCAGGTCTGGAGCTCTATGTTACAAAAATATCAAATATCTAAAACATTGCCTGTTTTCTTGAAGACATATTAAAAAAATTAGAACTGAACTCTTTGCACACATCACTCAAACAGAGGAGCAATAAAAAAAGATTAAAGCATGTATAGCATCAATTAAAAAACCTTATTTTTCAGAAAAGCAAAACAAAGGATTAGTGTTCTGTTCCCTTGTAGGTATTTTACAGTTTTTTTGATCATTGTCACCTCTTTCTCATACATTATTCTTTCTTGATAGGTTTCCACCTGTCCGTAGGCCTCACATGCCTTTTTCTTATCATCTTTGATATAGTAACCCACCATCACATTTGTGTTTTCCCAAAATGACAGTTGTTATAGGTCTCTGTCCTATGCTTTCTGAAGCTCATATTACTTCTATTCTCTCACTAACTACATTTTACAAGATTCCTTTATTTTATGCTAAACTAAGCCCAACCTATACTTAGTTGTGAGTCTGTTCTGAAGAACTAATGCTTGGATCAGGAATATGCTGGTCTGCTTTTAAAGGGACTTGCATACACATGTGCCATGTTAAGAACAATCTGTGCTCAAAAGGCAGTCCATTAGGATAACTTTCTTCCAGCACTACTACAGTCAATTTCTGATTTTGTTTCTTTTTCAATGGAGGTAGTAACTTTATTTACCATGGAAATACATTACCTACTTTTTCCACCATGCTTAATCACTAGATTTTTGCAAACCCTCCATATTAAAGTCCATCAGAAGATGGCTGAACCATAATGATAGATCACATCACGTACGTCCGGCCCTCCTTCACCAGCTAACTACAGTCAAACTGTAACAGTGCTTAAAAGACATACTTCTCAAGCATCAAAAGCCAAAAAACCACCAGTATCTCCCTCATGTTTAAATGACACACCTGTTCTGAAGGGAATCCCAGCTAAGAAGAGCTGCATGTTTTCTGTGAGCTCAAACAAGGATGCACAAGGCTAGGTGAAAGAACACAAGGCCTACTGGGGACTTGCACAGCTAGTCTATCACAGCTGGGTTAGGAGGCACAATGCGGTACATGAAATTGCCTGCTGGGCTGGTAATCTCAGCGGGGCAGGGAGAACAGGCTTGTGTCTGGTTTCCCATTTCATGAATGTCTAGGGAGTATTAGAGATCAGGAGCTTCGGCCATACAAACACAGACCTGGCAGTTGACGCAGCAGCCACTAGGGAAGACGGCTCAGAGGCGCCCAGAGGCTGCATGGGTCCAGGGAAGCCAGCATAACGATGACAGTGATGCTCCCCAGCACGCAGTTACCAGCACAGGGAATTTCCTCAAGAGTCAGAGACTTGCCACAGACTATGTGAAGCTGTGCGATAGTGGAGAATCCTCAGAGCACAGCCTGATGAACTCATGGGTAGTGGAGAAGGTTACTGAGGGGGTTACGAAGAGAGAGAGAAAGAGAGAGAGTGTGACACAGAAGACCCATATTCAGACAACTGAATCCCACCCTTATGCTTAGGTGTGCTAGCACACACAGATTTTGTACAATCAGCAGTGATTTTATGGAAAGGATTCACTTCCTCCAGTTCTCAACCCTTAATAGTATGCAACACTACAACAGTATTAGCTTTGTAAGAAGATCACTGCGGTTGCAATACATGCAGTCCATTTATATGAAAGCCTGTGCTCCCTTGGCAATGTGTTCCCATCAACTGGTCTGTCCTCCACTGAAACAGAACCACTATAATTAGTCAGTTCGTATCTATATTAAAATAGAGGATGATTCAGGTAAAATTCAACAAACAAATGGGAGGGGGAGCTACTCTAACACAGAACAGTGATATGCTAAAATGTTCCTTTACACTGTTAGAAGAAATGCTTGATTGTCTGCCCTGTCATTAGGCTTCTGTGTATGCCTGCAAAATTTGGCTGCGTAATATGAATAACAAAAAAAAAAGGACCTTCAATACTTTTAAAATAATAACAGAATATAATAATTGCTATGAAATTCTCTAATATTTGAAATGACATAAAAAGTGAGGAAAATAGCTTGTAGTGTTATAAACAACAGATGGATTTTTCTAACCTGTAGTTTTTAAGAAACCAAGTAAGTCACACATATTATTTTAGCAAAATAAATGTTACTTATGAACTAGTAAAAACAGACTCCCCCCCACAAAGAGACAACTCTTTTCTTAAAAGAAAACTCACAGGATAACAGAATCACAGAATAGTTGGGGTTCGAAGGGACCTCTGGAGATCATCTGGCTGCTTAAGCAGGTTGCCTAGGACCATATCCAGATAGCTTCTGAATATCTCCAGGGATGAAGAATTCACAACCTCTCTGGGCAACCTGCTCCAGTGCTCTGTTAACCTCACAGTATAAAAGTGTTTTCTTAGATTCAGACAGAACTTCCTGTGTTTCTGTGTGTGCCCACTGGCTTTCGTTCTGTCACTGGACACCACTGAGACGAGTCTGGCCCTGTCTTCTTTACACCCTCTTTTCACAAATTTAAACAAACTGATAGGATTGCCCCTACCTCTTCTCCAAGCTAAACAGTCTCAGATCTCTCTCTCTCTTCTCTCTGACAGATGCTCCTGTCCCTTAATCACCTTTGTAGCCCTTCACTGGATTTGTTCCAGCATGTCCGTGTCTCCCTGATACTGAGGAGCCCAGAACTGGACCCAGCATTCCAGGTGTGGCCTCACCAGTTCTGAGTAGAGAAGAAGGATCGCCTCCCCCAACTTGCTGGCAATGCTCTGCCTGATGCAGCCCAGGAGGCTGCTGGCCTTCTTTGCTAGGAGGGCTCATTGCTGGCCCACGTTCAACTTGTAAGCATGGCAAATTGCTTGCTGGATGGGGATATAAGTAATCTACTCAAAGTCACATAGGCTCGTGTAAGTCACATAAGCCCTGCACATAACAGAGATGGAGCTATAGATTGAAACAGTTGGTGCTGATGATTCAGTGTTCACATTGCTTGAAATCTGAAGAGACAAGTTCTAGTCTGATCCTGCAAGTCCTCTGCCCACTAGTGGCTGGAACAAACTGGATGAAGCACATCTTTCTGTTTAGATTCATCAGGAAGGTGACAAGTTTGTGAACTATGGAACTGTTCTGTAACACGATCTGAAGTAGAATCCATGAGGACAAGTGGGAGAGTCATTTTAAAAGAGCTCTCTTAATCCAAACTAAAATGCTACTGTAAACACACCCATAGATGACTACAGAGCACGCTTTCTGAGTTCTCTTGTCCTCTACTCTTATCAAGCCAGCTTTGCTTTCTTTCCTTCTCTCTAAGCAGAAACACATACCAAGAACTGACACACCTACCCAACTTAGGCTCCTACTCACTAAAATAGTGCTGAAAAGTAGATGGTCTGTATCACTTTTAGTTGCTTAACTCAAAGTTTAGGTAGACCTTATGAAGACTGCATCTCCCCATGGTAACTCTGAATCACTTAGTTTATATCAGAAACGTAGATATCATAGTGTTATCTATGGTAACACTAAGAATTGAGCACTGTGACCTAGTCTAGTACCTTACCAAAAGATAGTTACTGGTCTGATTTGGTGTGACTTTAAAAGAACAATTCTCAGATCCCCACATTAAACTAATTAAAAAAATGTGTTGCATTAAGCTTATATATCTATTATATATTTATAATCAATAAATAAGCAGATATATAAATAGATGAAATTACTAAATATACATACACTGACATATATAAATCCAAAAATTAAGTTCCTCTCACTGGATTCTGCCTGGAAACATACAAATTCTCTCCTCTAGATTTGGAGAGAGCCAGATGGGGCTCCTGGGTGGGGCTATCAAGCACTACAGGAAAAAATACCCAATCCTACTATAGTGGAAAGCTCAGCCACTCTCTGGCCTGGAATGTAAGATTTTTGTGGCCAGAAAGAAGGCAGGCAGAAGAAATCTAGCTGTAGCTTAATGATGAGAAACTTAGTTAAGAGCAGAAACATCTACTGTTTTAGTCCCTGCCTCCAAGACAGAGAGCAAGGATGTCATGTCAGTGTTGGAATCACTCCTAGTAGAAACTACTGTTGCTTTGAGTTCAGTCACTGTCCAAAATAAAATATATAAATACTACAGAGAGTAGGGTCCAAGTCCCCCTCTGGCCCATTTCTGGGTAGGTGCTTTTTCCCTCCTTGAATGCAAAGAGATGAAGTGTGTGTTTGCACCAATGTAGCATAACCAAACAAAGCATCATCAAAACCCCAACCACATCATGTTCCAAGTCCAAAGAAGATTTTTTGCACATGTTGTTCCCATCAGGTACATAATTAGAAGCAGCTGCTACATCTGACTTTTTTTAAAAAAAATAGTAAAGCAACAAGACAAAAAATTAAACAAGTTAAAATGCTAGTCTTTTCACTTAATTTATATCACAAAGGTCCTCAGATATAGAATTTTACTATGTTGAAAACAGCACTAGAGTAGAATAGCAACTAGGTCCTGGTCTTTATTTGGCCTCCAGATATTAGTATTGAAATAGATTTAGGGGTGGACAAAGAAAAACACTCTTTGAAGAAACTCCTGAAGCAGAATTAATCAAGACAGTATTGAACACTAGGACATTGTCTTTAGATTAATTTTCATACATACGAAGTATTCTATCTAATGTGGTACTGTTCTTATAACTCTGATGACCTAACAACATAGACAAGGCAAGAGTTTTCAGAGAGGCAGTATCTTTTCATAAACTCAAACAGTAGAGTGGTATGCTTGTACACTCTAAGCAGATCATAAGAAACAGTATCTCTGTCTACAAACATTTACCTACCATTTTTTATATAATAAATTTCTGCAGAAATTAGAATTATGAATTTACTATGACATAAAAGTTATACTTTCTCATCCTAGCATTTGTTTACCTCCTTCAACTAAGCATGTTCTCAATCCTATATACTTACCATAGTAACACTGAGTCATGAATCACAAAAGATAAAGTGGAAAGCAAGAAAGAACTGCTCAAAATTATATTCATTAGAGGATCATGTGCAAAATAACCAGGTTTCCCTTAATACCTGAGCAACTTACAATGCTTGTTAAATTTTAGCATGCTCAAAAACCATTTTGATAAAAAAGAAGGAAGTATTATTTCATGCAGAGAAAAGAACCATTTAACAAGCAACAATAAATCATAACTACTTGCTTCCAAGTTTATTCTTTTCCTGTATTCCTATACTGAAATCCTAAGAATTTCAACTGATAGTCTGAAAAGGACCCAGGAGAAAAAAAAATGTTTATAGTGAAATAATGTGACAATATTTCAAGATGTTGAAAGTACCTCAGCTTGGCACTGAGGAGCAATTGTCATGCACAACCTTCCTGCATTTGGGGTCAATAAACACAATTTTGATCTAAACTTTTTAACTTCAGTTTTCTAATAAAACTTGCTGGTTTGAAGTTCTATTGATGGATCCCAAGCTCTAAATTCTATTTTCTCAGAAACCAGAGCCAAATTCAATTAGGAAATATAAACCATGGTGGATCATGAAAAGAGAAATGTAGGAATTTAGGGGTATGCAAAGCCATTATCTGTTGTGTTTGTTTTTTTTTAAAAAAAATCTTATTGAATAATTATATAAAAACTGACAACAAAAATGTCAGTGGTGTGCAGGTCTGTGAGGCTCAAAGAAGTGAGGAAGCTTCAGGAATAAAACGTGTAACATAGTTTGATAGCTGTAAGACTAGTAATCCAGAGAGATAATTCATTTACTATGCACACAAAAATGCATAGGTCCCAAAGGCCTAAATAATAATCAAAAAAAAAAAAAAAAAAAAAAAAATCCAAATAATCCAAAGCAACCATAAACACTCTAAATGAAATTTATACTTGAGAAGAAGTTGTTCATGATACATATACCACACTAAATACCACTTAGCTGTAAAACTGCTTTGAGAATCTGAATAATTCTCTGTTTTTCCATTAATTCTCTGCATGAGGAAGAACACTGCAGGGAGCGGAGACTGCATTTAGTTTTTGTGATAACTGATAACTACTCATGTTTCAGGGAAACATTTTAGTGCCAGATTATATTGCTGTGACATTCACCATTTATAATGGTAGAGTAAGATCATAGAATCTGACTGTTGTATCACACCTCGGGCCTGCAAAATATTTCTTTACAAAATGAGGCCATTAGCTGGCAGTTGATTACAATACATCTTCAAAAAGTTTTAACTAAACTTGAATTGAAGAACTTGAGATGGGGATGATTCTCTATCACCCTCAGAGATAGTCTGTTCAGTGGTTAATCACCTTGACTGTTAACATTTACGGCTTTTTTTCTAATTTGAGTCCACCTGGCAGAGGTCCCAGACACTGCTATTGTTATGGCTTCAATTATTAAAGAGCTTTGTAGTACTCAGAATATTGTGGCTACTGATAAGTTTCAAAAATAAAATCCTAGAACAAAATATAGATTGAAGCAACTATGAGAAGTCATCAAGTCTCTCATTCTTCCCCAAAAGGATAAACCACCACCATAACTTTCCTGATACATGATGTTGAGGGTTGGTTTGTTCAGAAGTTAGAGAACTGCAATGACAGAGATTCCAAAGCCTGTCAGTTATCTATTGTGCATAGTGTTCAAAATGCAGAAAATAGATTTACATAGTGACATATGATGATTTCTGCTTTGCTATTTGTTCCTCTTCAAAAATGCGTAATATGGTATTAACTTATCTTAATTTCTACTGAGTATCAAGTTGTAATTTTTATGGAACTACCTATCATAACCATAACATTTTATTACTGGTCAACTCAGAGGCCATCATTTTATCCGCGAAGTGATGATTTCTTTTCCCAATATATATAACTTGATATAAAACTACAGTGGATTTCATTTGCCATTTTAACTCCTGTTTACTCAGTCTCATAAAGCCTTCCTGCAGTTTTTCATAATTGGCACTCATCTATATTACCCTGTATAACTTTTGATCATCAGCATTACTTTAGTTTTCATTCCCTTTTCCAGATTACTTTTGTTATATGTTGAACACCACATATCTTTGAAGAACACCTCTGGTGATTTTCCTCCACTGTGAGAACAAGTCATTTCTACCTGTCCTCTCATCAACTTGTTCTTTCTTTTAACAATTATTTACCCATACAAGGACTTTCTCTTTTACCTTGTCTGCTAATCACCTTTGTTAAGGAACCTGGTCAAAATCTTCCTGGGAAACTAGACTATAGCTATGCCTATATTGTCATGTAATTAGCTCCCCAGTTCATTATCATTATTCAGGTAGCCTTTGACACTCAAGTACGACCACCTAGCATGCAACACAAATTTCACATCATGGTATAAAAACTCTACTCTGATAGACTAACACTACTATTCTCAAGCCAAACAGAAAACCTGTAAAAATAGTAATTATGTCACAAAATAAAGGGCAGCACGTGGTCCAGAAGAGATCCAGAACTCAATGCTATGCACAAGGGTAAGACTAGTCTACTCTTGGAGGACAAGCTGGGATATGCATATGCAAGACACTTTGACCTGTCTGAGTACTTCCTCAAGGCCAAGGATCACCTCCCACAGAAGATGCATTTAACAGTGTAGATACACAGTTCAACAGGATCCATATGCTAATTAAGTCCTTTAGCTAATTGAATATTTAACCTGTAAAAAGTAGACACAAAATGAGAGCAAAAGAATATCACTAACATTTCAAAAGTTTAAGGTAATGGAAAATCCAGGTGTAGTGCTGTACAGCAAAACAGTATATATTTTTCCAGAATTTGTATAAGTTCTGTGAAGTTTTGAATTAGATTAACCTCTTCCTCTTTTCTCTGGGTAAATTCTCTCACCTTTATGGGAACAGAAGGAGGTCTGCAGTTTTTTGGAGAAATTATTTATACCTTGATTTAGACTTGGCATAGTCTATGATCTCCAGAGGTCCCTTCCAACCTTACTGATTCTATGATTCTATTCAGTGTGTTATTTTGATAGAACAGCAAATTAAATTTTAATTAATTTACTTGGTCTTATGAATCGTGATTTCAGTTTCTCAGGAAAGTTTTGTAATTCTGTTCTCACATTGCATAAGACAAATGCTAAGTCAAAAACTATCAGTTGCTCTGAATCCTCAACACCCACAGTGAGAAGATGCCATAGTTGTTCCTTTTCAGCTGTTACAGAGGATATTTGCATATAAATTGCCCAAGTCAGCGAACTATTCCTTACAGCTTCCAGTGATTATGTGTTTCACTAGGATTTAAAGCTAGATGACTCAGAGACAGGGGGGATTCATAGGATCTAAATTACAATCAGATTTGCTTCAAGTTGTAAGTAGTAATACCACCACGTGGAAGGTAGAAGGAAAACTTTCTGGATTCTCTATGACAACCAGCTCATTAAATCAATACTGTCTTCTACTTTCTCATTCCTCTCTGTTACTTAGTGTCAAGTTAGGTTGTAATCTCTTCAAGAAAGGCCTGTTTGTTACGGCTGTACACTGCACAGCATGAGAGAACTGAGGATGTGAAGATCTACAGAAAAGAAAAGAAAGAAACTGATCACATCTATCTTCCCACTTTCTCTATTCTCCTCTTTTCCTCCTAATGTCCTAATTCTATACCTCTCTCATCATTTCCATAAGGTTTTGCTTTACAGGATTTATTCATTTCTCGATTATTTTTTTTTCTTAATCTGTTTCCTGGCTGATTGCCTTGAGCAGTGCATTGATATAGGCTGATGCTTGCATATTTTTAATGATCTTTAATTGACATGGATATTTTTAATTATTTATGTCACTAGTACAAGTGCTCTTGATTAGTTTTATGAGATGAGCTGAATTTTGAGAACAGAAACAAAAAGCTTCAGTCAGAGTATATCTTCCCAAATCAGTCTGACAGTATGGTCCTGTTTCAGCTGCATTAGGTACCATAGCAACTGCAGGACAGAAAGCTGAGTTTCAAAGAACTACTTCAGCTCAAGAAGCACATCTGCAGTTAGAAGTAAGACTTAAGAATATGTTTTTTTTTTCCTATTACTACCTTGTCTGCTCTAGATTCAATTCAAAAAGCAGAATGTTCTTGATAAGCAGCAATTTGGATGACAATTTTTTTTTTCCTTTTTCCTCACAGGTTCCAATGATTTTTCATTGTCTAAGGCATTAATATAACTGATTCCCTTACTTCTAAAAATATAAATATACACTGGCCTACTCTGACAGCCTGTTTACTGACTAAACATAAGCTATTACCAGTATTTAAAACCCTCTACTAGAGACGGTTTCCCAGTACTTACAAAAACAATTTTCAAAATACAGCCCTACAAAATGGAGAAATTCAGCTTCAGATTAAGATACTTAAATTCAGGCAACTACACTGAGCATCAAGGTAATGCAGTTGCAGCCAGGGAAGTCCACAGAGCAATTTAACTACATTTAAAACAGACATATTTGATCGTACATCCTTTGACTATTATGGGAGCTCACATATAGACACCCAATGTAGACATCATAGTCTGAAAAAAATTGGCTTGAATGTGTTGTCCAGAACAGGCATTTGCTCTTCCCTAGGTTATGCAGGATGTCCCCCATAGGATCAGCAGATATGACACAAGACAAACTGGAGGCCAGCAGCTTTCTGGAGAGGTAGGTCAGGAGGACAGCCAGGAGGCCCTAGGACATCTAAAATAATATTAGACACCTGCTAACGCAACTGAATCAAGGGCTGACTCTCATCCCAGTGATTTGTTGTTGACATCTTTGTCTCTGGGAGGCTCATGCTGTTTGATATGACTAACACTTTTTGTGCTGATACAGTTATCATCTCCTCATATTCCCCTTCTAACTTTATTTCTTGTTGCACATTTTTGAACATTTCCTCTCACAATAACATAGCATAAAGAGGGCTGGGGGTATAGGGAAGAACTTGCTCCACAGAGGAGAGGAAATTGTATTATTTCCATTTGTTCATACATTTGGCAACTCAGAAACAGAATCCAAAAAGCAAGTCTGAATAGCACAGTATCATCCATTGGAAGCTTGCCTTTAAGTTTTTGAACTGTCATTCAAAAATCATTGAAAGTTTCTACGACAAAGCAAAGCAAACAAATGAGAGGAAAGAAAATTAAAGCCCTTTAAACCAAAGAGGTCATTAATCTATTTCACAGTAAGGACTAAGTGCAGTGAGTGAAAGAAGGGCTATATTTAAATCTTAAATTATAATAAATATCCAAGAAAACATTATCTTTAAAAGAAAACAGCAGGCTCACGATCAGTAAGTGTAAAAGAAGGAAAAAAAGCCAGCTTAGTGCACTATTAAATATAAAACGGAAATATTAAACAAAGAATTAAATCTTTCCCAAAGGGGTAATCACTGGAAATTTTCCTTCAATATTAGCCTCTACCTAATAGGATAGTAAAGTAAAAGCTCTTAAATGAAAGAAATTACAGCTCTTAATCCGTTACTCTAAAGGAAACACTTAAATTAGATGGCTGTTTCAGTTTATTTTTAAAACAACAAGAATAAGTCATGAAGAATTAAGTCCCTCATGGGACTGATCAAAATTGCATTTGCAGTCTTCTCTACTACATTGACAATCATTTACAATAAAATCAGAATGAGAAAGGAAAATTGTCTGTAGGGACGACTGAGCCAGGTAATAGCTTTAGTCTAACACAGTCACACAGCAGAAAGCAAATTAAAATGTAAATAGAAGTTTAATATAGTCTAATTAGGCCTTACCTTACTTACGGAATTAATGCTTGCTGCTTTTAAATGATGAATCAGGAGTGACAAAACTAAATACTCATTGGTGATAATCAGATATTTTATGTTTGCCAGCACTTTGTTTAAAATAATGTGAGCAAGACATGTGAGCAAGAAAACAAAGTAAGATTAAAACTGCCCCAAAATAATGGGAGCACAAAGCAAAGACATGTTATAACTTCAAATTTTCAGTTCCTCTCTGTACACATACAAACCTTGCAAATTATAATCAGAATCAGAGAAACTGCACACCTTTTAAGTGCAACATAAAGCATATGAAATAATTATGTTTATTTTTTAGATATCTAGCAATAATTAAATATATTTATATATATATATAAAATGCATTTTTACATACAAAAAGAACAAAGACATGCTATATTCCAGTATAAAGATAATAAATTAATTTGATTTCATGGAGTTTCTTCAGCCACCTAGTAAGCATAATCTTGCAGAACATCTGTGTTATACCTGGCCTAAATTTATCTCATCTAAATGAAGTAGCTGGGCACAATTATCACAGAATGACTATTCAGAATTTAAGTATATCTCTCTTAATTTCTAAAGAGAAGTTAGTTAACTGGCTCCCACTTACAGCATAATTCCTTTGGGGGCAGGTTTAGCTCAGTTGGTTACAGCGTGGTGCTGCTAATGCCAAGGTCACAGGTTCAATCCCTGTATGGGCTATGCTGAGAGTTGGACCAGATGCTCTCCAGAGGTCCCTTCCAACCTTACCATTCTATGATGATTCTATGATTCTCTCCAAAGTCCTGGTGATGCTGCAGAATCCATTGAAAAGCTCAACAACAAAATTTATGAGATCAGGACAATCAGAAGTATATTCAGCCCAGAGTTCATACATGCCTTGAAAAACTCTTGTTCTGAGATGACCCAGGCCTGGCAGATGAAACCATGCCAGTACAGCCTATATTCACAGACTGTATAAATAATTAAAAATATTCACTGGAGCGGGGACACACAACCTTCCTATGTTGCAGATGAGTACCATAACCACTAAACTACAGAGTCAATTTTTTTCCTTTGCTTCTGTCCCAGTGAATATTAACTAGTTATACAGAACAGAATAGCTGCAACAGGAAAGTCTAACAGTCATTCATCACAGAGTAAGACTTCCGCGGTGGAAAACTTTCAGAGTTTCCTGTTGCAGCTGTTCGGCTCTGTACAATGATAACCTAGGAAATAGCCCGCTCTCCTCAGTAATCTGCTGTATTTTCAGACATTATCCAAAAAAATCCCATGAAGTGGCTACAATATATGTGATGAACAGTATGCAGTTTAGGTACACTAAATCTGTACCATTATGTCCTATAACCTGCTATGCATGTGCAATTTAAATACGCTTACAGAGTGAACACAATGTCCTCTTCTGGACTTTTGAAAGCAGCAGAACTCTTATCGTGGCACCCCGCTAGTCAGTGAAAACTGAGTTCAAGTCCTTAATCCAAACAATTGGTTGTGGATTTGTTAAAAATTTATGCTACTTGTATCAATAGATTGTTTAAGACTTCAAGTAAAGCTCCCTAGGCCCGCTGACAAAGAACCACCTAGCATCAGTAAGGGCTTGGTTCCTTATCACTGTTAAAATCTCTGTGCCAGCTCTTCATTACATGGGATGGACATGTCTTTTTGCTTCATTCCAGAAAAATAACAGAAATAAATATAGATAAACATTTTCTATTTTGTATATAAGCAAGTTACCACATGATAAGCAAAAAAGTAAAAAACAGATTATACATTCCATGTATACAGTCTTAGTGAACATTTTTATCTCTCTGGCAGGAGAAGTATAGTTTCCCCTGTGAGCAGTAAGCCACCTTTCAATTACTTCAGGATAAAAGCAATCACCTCAAAGTAGTTGATAGGTTTAAACTTAAATATTAGCTTATTCCTCAATAACCTGCTTGTGTTCCCAGACCCCAATCATGTCCTTGAGCTACAATATACAGGGTGTCCACAAGATTTCAAAAAGTCAGGAAGTTCTGAGGGTTTTTATCTTGGAGAATAAGGAATATAAACACCAGGGTGCAGTTCCAGGCATCTCAGTGTACTTATCTAAATATCTCATATATAACTCAGTCTCTAAACTTCCATTACAGTCCAGGGTGACACAGGGCTGAGTTCAGTTGACCAACCATAGGTGTCTAGATCATGTGAATGTCCTATGCTATCTAGCAGTAACTCTGATTTTTTTTTTTTTTTTTTTTTTGATCCATTTTTTTTTCCACAACAGCAAAATTCTCTGCTCAGGTTTATGTTTGATGTTCACTTCATTTTTCAGATTTCCAAGATGAATTCTGTATTACTCATGATCTGATTTTTAAAGTACCAATGCAGTTAGTTACAGGATAAAGTCAATAATTACTTCTAAATTTTGTAATAATGTATTTTAATGTTTATTTGATGAATTCTGATTTGATGCAGTTCTACCCTCTCTCAGTTTTCTTTTTTCCCTTTCTTTTCTGTTTTGACAAAATAGTTTTCTAATTAGAGATGTAGAAATATTATTAAATATATCTGCTTTAGATATAGAAGTACTTTTTACTAAAAATTCCAACAAAACCAGCCAATTTTAGTTTAGTTTTCCTAAGAGAGATCTGTGAAAGAGAACTGTTTTAAAATCTCACAAAGCTTTGGTCAATGCAGTACATGATTCCATTTGCCCTAAGCAGTATGCCAAGTTCACTGAAATGCATTTGGAAAAATTGAGGACAAAAATAAGACTGCCTGTATTACAAAAAATGCAAAATTCCTTGAATTTCCTGTGTGGAGTATGAAATTTGTAATAGTATAATTACTATCTATTCAAGTGAAAATGTATAGGCTTAGGAGCTCCCAGTCTGTGCTCTAAATGCAACAATTCCGCTGTGAGAATAATAAATAATTAAATTATTTGTGTAAATTTTGGAACAGATTCATGTTCTTTTAATACTGAAATATAGAGTTCTAAATTTAGGTTTTATTACACTAAATTTTAGTATTCTAAATTTAAATTAAGTAAGCATCTTTATATCTGAAGTAGTCCATCTGATTATGTTATGGTAGAGGACAGTGTTACTATCTTGGGGAGAAATTAAAGAATGCTTTTTTTGTTAGATCACAGCACCACTGACTAAGCTTAAAGCTAGTTAAAACATTCAATTCCTTTCACTTTTCTTTGTAAATCATATTTTAACATCTATTGTAAGGCTGAGAAACCTGTAAAACAGTCTAGATCACCCTCTTGCCCCAAAGTAGGACCATTCATATCTGCAGTACAATTCTTGACATGTCGTCCTGTCCAGTTCGTTTCTAAGAACGAACATGGGGCCCCTCCAAACAGTTTAATCACAAGATTTTTTTTTTTTGTCATTGGAAAATATTTCCTTGTATTAAACCTAAACATCCTTTGCTATAGTATGAAACTACAGTATGAAAACATTGCTTTTTATCTACTATATGAGAGAGTACAGATAATTCCTTACTTCTAAGTACTTATCACTCGCCTTTTTGAAGGCATAGCATAATTCTTCCCCAGGTTTCTCATTTTAAAGGAATTAGGGTTGTCTATCTTGTAAATTATATTTTTATATCTCAGAATATATCTTTGCTCTTTCTCTTCCAATTGATCCACATTTTTCTTTAAGTAAACTACCCGAAAATGAACATAGTACTCTAGCTGAAAATTTATTGGTGCCAAACAGAAGTTTTAGTTCACAAATCTTGTCTGCTTTCTGTTTAAGAATACTAAGATGTTAGTTGCCTTTTTCACAACAATACGAAACTGCTGACTCTTGTCAGCTTTTGATCTGTCATTACTCCCAGATCTTTTCCCACAAAACAGATCCATATCAAGATATTCCATATACAGTCATTTTCCCCAGTTAGGTGTGCCTTGTACTTGTTCCTTCTGAACTAACACCATGTTTTTCAGACCTTGTCTCGAGCTGGTCAAGAATTGCCTTCTGCAATACTTGACTTAATGCCATTTTTTTGATTTTCAGTTTCTTAACAGAAACAAAAAGATACTAAATGGAAACTTAATTTTTCCACTTCTGATTTATTATATTGCAAATCTAGAAGTCTACAGAAAACACTGTCTCTAAAACACTAAACATCTGTTTCTAAAATACCAACTTCATACTACCTTCTTCTCTTGGAGTTTGGTCTTCCTTCAAACTCTTCTACATTTTACTATCAAATCAGCTTCCCAAATTTTTCAGAATAAGCAGGAAGCCAAACAACCACAGTTTTGTGAAAATACAAACTTCACAGACCCTTGTTCAGAAGGGAAGAACACTTTAAATTTGCACTTACATTTTTTTTCTAATGACCACTATGTAAAGTATAAAAACTCTAAATTAGTGTATGCCTACACTGACCTCTGTGTTGCATGGACTTAAACCAAAACAGTAATTAGCTAAATATGAACAATACTATCAGTATAACAATATCTTAGAATTTACCCAGTATTTGAGGTAGACACTTCATGATGACAAGACGACATAGGCACCAGTGTCAGCTTAATTCTAACTCAGGTATCACTGCAACTAGGATAAATAATTAAGGGACTGTATGTAAATACAGTTTTAGACATGAGCATCAGCAAGTGTGATTACACACTGAAAATGCAGAATGTAATAAAAGACTGACATGGTGAAAATTGTTATTATAAAAGTCCCTTAGTCCTTGTTTATATATACTCCAGAAATGCCTGTAGCACAGCATATATCTATGCAAATAAGTGTCTAAAAGAGTGAGATACAATGGAAGTAAATCCCTCTAGAATTATAAAAGACTTGTTTGCAATGCAGAAATAAAACTAAGGATTAATAATGAAATTCTAAGTATTAATCTAAATCTCCAGATTTCTGCACTTACAATAGCCCCTTAATGTTCTGTTTTATGCCTACATAGACATACTACATCCAGTTCTAATTTATACTAACATACTGCTTATGTTGCTTTTCACTATAAAAGAATCAAAATACCATCTCAATAGAGGACTTCTGAAGTTAATAAGGTTTCTTTAACTGCCTTGCTTCCTAGACCTACTAGTGGGTATAATCAGTTTACTGCATTATTAAAATTCCCTACTTCTTGAGCCTATAGGGGAACATAATTGTAACTCTGGGGGAGGTCTCTGCACAGTAACAGAAAATAAGCAGCAAAGCTTTGGTGAACCAAAGACATTTCTGAGACCCTCATCCCTCGGTACGATAACTGAGTGACTGACAGTTTGGTTTCTCAGTCTTTCCAGTGTTCCAACTCTTAATGGAATCATTCATTTTCATTTAATTAACAAAAGTTGAGATTCACACGTACTTGGATTTTAGCTTATTTATATCACATCTTAAATATAAGGGATTACAGAACAGAGAGAGAAAAAAAATGCTGGGACTTCAAAGGAGTTTTTTGCATTGCAAATTATCTAGAGGGCAATGTATGATCTGAAACCATAAGTGAGATACAGCAGCTCCTGCTGAAAGAGGTTTCTGATCTTCAAATCATTCTTCAGAAAACTTCACAAATGGAAAACAACTGAATCAATGCCAGAGCAGATCTAGTTTTACAAGGATGAACACATAATCCATTATTTGTTATGGCTTAGTATGCCACTAGAGAAAGCAGCTCAGAAGATTTCAACTATTTTCTAGTTCAAATAATTTATTTTAGCTACTGATTACAACTTTTTCATATTTAAATGTGGTAATTGTACCGAGACCTCAAATAATATTATATAACAATTTGACTTTACTTAATTAATTCTAGTCTAGACTTTGAACTATTGTGTAGTAATAATTTTACAGCAAATCATGAAGCAGTATTAGGACAGTATGATTCAATAAATTCCAGAACTTATATCACTCCAGAACTTATATCACAAAAGCATTAGAGTTTTCCTACGTAAAGTGTCAGGAAATGCTGCATTCAATAATGCAATTTATTACTGCTTTCTTACACAGGCATACTTGCCAAATCCACTGGTTTGGTGTCAGGCTGCCACATTCATAAGTCATCTAGAGCTCCATTTTTTAAATCAATTTTACAATAGTGGAGTTGCCAGATACAGTAGCACAAAACAAAGTCCATTTGCTTTCAGATTCTCCAACATAATTCTTACTCTCTCTAAATTTCCCATTCAAACCAGACAAGCTGCTATCTTGTTTTATGTCATCTATTGCCATTTTAAGAGAGTTATGCACTATCTGTGTGAAAAAAAAAACAGCATCAGCAGTGTGACTCAGGATCTATTACCCTGTTGCATGGACGTCTATGCCACTCTGAATTACCAGCTTCCTAAATGCCTATTTAGTTTTCTTCCAAGTTGTAATAAATGCTTGGGATTTTTCCCCACACATAAGCTGGCATTGCGTAGTGACTATACAAGGGCTGTAGATCCCTGGCCTGCTATGGCAGATGTCGGGAGAAAATCCTTTTCACAGGCATAAGTTCTTTCCAGTCATCTTTATTTGTCACTTCTGCTTCTTTATTTCAAATGTTACTACGTGTGCATTGGTGTTATGCAATAAAGCATTTTATTATATGAGACCTTGTGTTATTTACAATATACCATCAAGTATGGAAATATTAAGTTTCTGTTTCCTATTCATAATATTGTTTAGTATCAAGTTCTAGCGAACTCACCTGCAAGTATCATTTGGGGGACAGGATATTTTCCTCACCTCATTAAAAAAAGCCTGAAATATAAGGAATTTAAAACTTTTACTGCCTTCTCCTGCTGTCAAAAATAGCAGAAAGTCATCCTAGAGTAATTTAGAAATCACTTTTAGAAGACTCAGTGATAATCACTGATAGCACCTGGAAACCAGTATTTCTTATAAATCAGTATTTCAAACCAAGTGTTCACATGCAAAGAAGCCTTATTAAAGCCTTATCATTACGAAATCAAAATGCATTTTCCTCATAACACTAAAAAGGCTCTCAACTTCCTTAAGAACTACTTCAGTGCTAAAATTTAACTTCCATTCCCAAATCTTTTAAATATTAGAACTATTCAAGTCTTGAAGAAGTAGTTTTCACAGGAGATAAGTGATTTTTTAAATCTTTTGTTTTGTTTTTACAATGGCCAGGCCATGGCTAGGCTTGAATTAAACATACAAACTGTATTAGAAGAAAGCACTAATAAATCAGCACTTTTATCTTTATAAGAATGGAAAAATAAAATAACTGGAATTTTCAGACTGGATCCACTACAGTGTTACATACCTGATTCCTGAAATTTAATTCACAATTCTGTATTCAACATTTCTGTTTCCTTTACAAGGAATGAATGTAGGTCTCTCAATAGCCCTCACATTAATGGTAGGCAATAGCGAGACTAGTCAATAATAAACTTCTACAAAGTGATGGCTGAAATCACTTTTAGGCCCCAAACTTCAGCACTGTTTATCCAACAACTCTTTAATGCAAAATACATATGCAACTCTATAAACAGTGACTGCTAACAGTCTGCCCCTGCCTGGGCTACATCCGTGTTGCATTCAGCCTTAACAAAGCCAAGACATTTGGAGGTGGACAGTTTGTTCCAGCATCTTTCCCCAAAAGACAGCACTGACAATTCCAGTTTTGAATTCCTCCATCGTACACAATCTCAGCAGGCCTAGTTACAGAGTGTCTATAGCCCCATTATACATTTGCAGGTGTGCCACACAAGCCCTCATTTTGCACTATTTTGGTGGGCAGTCTTCAAATTGCTTCACATTACTATAGGCACTTTGAATGGAAAAAAGGAAAAGGAAAAAAATCTGCCTGCATAAAACTTGTCCCCGTGGAAACTAGGACATCAGGGCTCAAAGGAAATCTTTGGCTGAGTGCTGCAACAGAATATATAGTGTGGCTGCAAACCCTTTGTCCTACAGCAGCTAGCTCTCAGCAGGACAGACACAAGCCAGACCATGATAGTTGATCCCCAGTGACTCTTCATCCTCTTCTTTTTGGAGGGACAGACACAGATCAATTTGAACCTCTTCTAACATTTAAGAATTGTGCAAAATCAATGTATACATACTTAAGTTTATATTAATTATAAAATAAATGTTAGAGAAAGCAATTATTTATTTGTACTTATAGTTTTCACTAGAATGGAGATGCTAGATCAATCCCTGTACAGCATCCACAGAAATTTTCTCACTTATTAACATTAAAAAAGCCTAAAAATTCAGAGATGTACACGAATGTCATCCTACCAAAATAACTTGAAACAACATTATCATACAGTTCTCTAGCCAGCTTCTCCAAGGGAAGAAGCATTTCTTGCTCCCCATAATTTATCTCCCACTCATCAGATTAATATCCAGGTTAGCATATGTTATCTTATTTCACTTCCTCCTAGCCTTCTGTTGCCTCATAATTCCTCAAAGGTATTGAATCAAGATTCACAATGAAAAAGTTGTACACATGCTGCTATGTCCTAAAAGGTATGGGAAACATTGTGACAATACTTGCTTGGAAGCAGTACACAAGCATTTAACTTGACATGTTCTAAAAGATTTCAGATTTTTTGCAATATTTGAAAATTATCAATACATATTTTCGTTACCAGGCAACACTTACCGCCATATAGAATCACAGGATTTTAACAAACATTAAAAACCTCCCAGTCATGAACTTTTCCATCTCTTTAGCTCAACTGCGGACAAGTATTTCCCTTCTCTTTTGGAGAGAACACACGTTTATAACAAAAGCACCCCATAAGGCTAGAAACAAGGTCTATTACTATAATAGGTACTGGGGAAGCACACATGGAAGCACATGAGGCATGCTCAGATTTGAAAACATGGCTTTATTTAAATATGAGAACTTGGAAAAGGAGCTTATTTTGAAGTACAATGTAAGGAGATGCTTTAGTAGAATAGCCATTCTTTAGACTAAGTATTAAACAAGAATGATTTAGATTTTATACCTAAAATAGTTTGAAAAATATTTAGTGGACAACTACAATTTCCTAACAAATATTCCACTTGCCTCTAATAGAGCTATGGATTTATGTTGCCTGTATTTTGAAGCAAGAGCTGTCATCACCACTGTTATGTGGAAAGACTGGGCAGAACTGTAGCAGAAAAGTCATAATTTCTTTCTTTAGTTACTTTTAATTCTTTTAGTTACTTTAGTTCTTTATATGAGTGGCCAGTTGTCATACAGCATTAAGTAATTCTACATAGCTGCTGTCCATGATGAATTGCTCTTTAAAGGAACAGCTTTTCAGTTTGTAGAGCATGCAGCGTGACCAATTTGCATGAGCTTTAAAATTATAAAATTATTAAGTAGGGGCAGCTTCTATAATGAATATAAAACTACAGTTGTTACAAAGACTCTAATTTCAAATGAATATGCCTTCATAAAGTATTCAGGCCCAGACACACATGACTGGTAGAACTGATATAAGAATACACACAGGTGCACGCACATACAGATAGAAAGAGAGAGAGAGATGCTTCAGCTCACAAACAAATGTAGTCTTCCTAAAGTACTTAGGATCTCTAGACTTAATTTAATACATGAAGAACATGTATTTGAAGATCTCCAGAGAGAGAAACAAATGACTGAAGTTAACTGTGCCTGTTCCTCTCTACTGTAAGGAACTGAGAAAAAACATTAGCTATTTGTTCCATTTGGATCCAGTCCACTAGTTCCTCTTTTAAGTCAAAGCATCAAACTTCAAAAAGAAAGCAGTGACAACAGTGGCAGTCCAGTGGCCGTGGGAAGTCCATGGCACTTGCTACCCTCTCCACACACCGTGTAATTCCCCTTCACACTTTTTGTGTAACTGCTGAGAAACTTGAGCAGTTGCCAGAGTAGCAGGAGAGACGGGTTAAGTTTTCACTTTGAGGCAATTACATCCCAGGCCGCGCAGTCCAGCTTCATCAAGGTGAAAGGGGAATGCTGAAAGATTTCATCTTTAAGTGGTGAATGCTGAGATAATCATATAGTCGTAAAGTAATTCAGATTTAGAAAGGACCTTAGGAGGTCTCTAGAGCAAACTCCTGCTCAAAGCAGGGTCAAAACTGAATTCAGACCAGATTGCTCAGGGCTTTGTTCAGTCAGAGGTGTAATGTCTTACTATGTTTCTAGATTTCAAAACCCAAACAAACATCAGCAACACCTTTTCATGATTTCTGAATCTGAAATTACTTAGCTTGAATTAATTCTTCAAAAATGAATAGTATGCGCAACATCATGTTTTCTAAAAATTACTACTTCAAGGTCAAGTAAGGTTTTAAATCTCAACAAGTAATCTTTTAAATCTAATTTGAAATAATACCAGAAGCCTCAGAATATTCTCTCTCCATTATCCTTCCTTAGATAAAAGGAAATTCAAGATATAAGTACTAAAGCATATACTTTAAAAGCATGTCAAGTATATAGCATATATAAAGTATATATACTTCCTTTGAAAAATACTTGTTTAAAGAGAAATGATGAGAGCAAGCCAGTGGGATTTATAATTAGTCGTTATGCTACATATCTGGGAAAGAGGGCTTGGGTTCCTGCACCAAAGACTGCTTATGTACGTTGCATTGAAAATATTAAAAAATGTAATCCTTAAGCAGTCCTTGAACCATCCCTCTGTTTGGAGGCTATAATATCACTTGGCTATATAGGCAGAGTACTTTTTTTTGGCTCAGGGCTTTTTCACTGTAAATGGCTTTACTGGGAGTGTAAAGAGTGCATCTTCCACATGTTAGCTAATACCTTGGGAATTAGGGCATCCTAGGTAGGATGCAGGAGATAAAATCCTAGTTTTTACAAGCTAAGAAGGGCCTAGAACTCAGTTCACTCACTTCCTGAATAGCTGCTAAGACATAAGGAGGCACATAAGTGTTTCTCCTCGAAGTCATGCATTTGACTGTCTTTTATAAACAACTCACCTAGAGAGGTATACATTAGGCGCATACACTCTGAAAATAACCAACAGGTTGAGTCCCTCAGGTGATAAAAGCATGGAAAACACACTGTTTTGGGGTCTTGGTTTCACTTAAGCATAACTTAAGCCCAGTTCTTGACAAGATTGAACATCCTGGGGATTCAAGAAGTATACTAGCTAGATATCTGAGGTTTTGGAGGGTTTTCTTTCCTCTCTTTTCTTTGTTTTTTTCTGGAGGTGGCAGAAAGGAAGGGGTGATAAAATCCTAGCTAGCAGAGAATATAGCTTTCACATAAGGCAAGTACAGCTCAGTTTCTGAGCTCTGCAGAGTCTACAACTCCAGGCTGGCAAAGCATTATAGCATACGAGACCACTCCGATGCAAAACAGAGGGCTCATATACATACATTAGAAAGAGGGAGGCAGAAAAGATGGAGGGAGACCTTGTTTTGCACATTTTACCAACGATCTCCTGACCATGACAGCCATTCACAGCTATGTTAGGCAGGCTACACAGCCCTCCGAGCAGGTAGAGAGAAATTTATTTTCAGCATAATATAGAGCCTAAATTTGAAAAGAGGAATCATAGGGGTTTAGGACCTCAGAGTCAACTCTGCTACCCACTTTATCCCTAGACAGTCATTCACAGCTAATCATTTGAGCTTCACAGTTTAAAACAAGAGAGCCATCAGAAGGACAATGTCCTAACCCTGTAAGGGGAAGTTAATATTCTATTCTACCCAACTGAGTGATCATTAAGGCCATACATAAATATACATTAATGGACAAATGACAAGATCTAAAGACTTTGCATTCAGCACGTGTGAACTATATATCACTTTCCTTCACATACAATCACGTAGTCTCATTCTGCCATCTTCCCAGATCCTGACCAATTTCTGCCTTAATTTATGCCTTATTAATTCAGAGGAAACTCAAACGAGTATGCAGGGAAATTGCTGAAAAGATATCCCTCCACCAGCCTCCATAAATATTAATGACAACATCCTGTTGTGCATTTACTCCACTGAAACTCAACCCCAATGCAAAACCATTTAAGCCCATAAAACTGGAGCAAAACTTGACCCCAAAATGTAGCTCAAAAACGAATCACCAAATATTTTTATTAGAACAAGACAAAAGAATGTGGACAGAAATACTAGAATAACAAAATCTTTCTTTTGTAGCATTACATGCATTAATTTTGCACTTTAATATCTGAATTAAAGACATTTAAGAAGAAAGCCAAGTCAGTGGCTTACAGGTTTAATCAAAGCATCACCTTATTAGAATCATTCATTAATTTTTCTCAAAGACATTTTAAATAAGCCACAAATTCAAAAAGCAGTGCAGTTGCCAATCACCAATACGATTTAATACTTCTTCTCTGAAAGCATAAAAACATCAGGAGGAACTAAAAATTAAGAGATAAGTTTATCACAGGCTCAAATTGATCAAAAATGAAAATTAAGAGAAGTATGAACAAGTTCTGAAATAAAAGCGAGATTTACCTTGAAAAGCAGCTGCATTACGAGATATCAAAAATTTTAATGTAGTGCTTGATGTTTGAAGGACTTGCTGTATATCCTGCTTTGCTGCAGTCTGGTATCTTTCTTCCATCTTTTTTGTACAGCATGTTGGGTTTTTAGAAGAACAAACCTGGAGATCAACCCCTAGAGAAAAAAAAGAATACAATGATTATTGGAAAACATAAATACACAATGTACTAAGTAAGACATATAAAATAGTTGAATTCTTTTTTTCACACAGGTATATACCATAAGTAACTACTCATTGCTTTCAAGACACCTTGTCTTGTTACACAAAAACCAGATGGGGGTAGTGACTAAAATTCCATTGGTCATATAAAATGTCAGAAAAATGGTATTATAATGATGGAATCTCATTCCAGTTGGGAATATTGCTAACTAATGGGGGTAAAATACGCTGGATATATATTGTTCCTCATCTAGAATACTGAACTGCTGGGCTAGTTCATGACTGGTATACTCATTTCTGTATAAATCCAGGACTGAATGGAATTAACTACTACAAAATGTTAAATTACAAATATAATAGTGGAAAGTTTAGTCCTGATAGGTAATAATAAATACTCTCATATTAACTTTTATATGTCCTAAATCTGTGTCTAATCTCTCTTTTATGACCATTTACTGTTTCTTTTTCTAAGGTCTATACACTCCTACATACCAGATAACACGTCGATTCACTACATCACAAACAGGTTGGAAAATATTCATAGAAATGAACATTTATTCAAAATTTTGCATGCTGAAAGTCAAGAGGGGCAATTCATGACCATTATGACAGCTATCAATTTCATTTTTTATAATTGAAGTATAATCAAGCATGAAAAAACCTTATTTCTCACCCTTTATTATGACGTGGTATTTAAAATCTTCTTTATAGCATATCTAAACATTGCTTTCTAAAAATGAAGAAATAAATATTCTAAGAAAGAAGAAAGAAGTCAGAATTCAAATCACATTAATGCTAAAATTTTATGATCCAATTCAAATTCTGTTCTCAGATATACTGTTTCACTGATGAGTTCAGAAAATTCCTAGCAGATAGCGTAACTTTTTTTTTTTTTTTTTTAATCTGTTCTGTGGACAAAATTCTAACTCTGTGGCTGTGTACATATACATGGTTCTTTCTTCTTAACAGGTAAAAAAAAATCATGATGGCAAGAAAAAAAGCATGAAGTTCTGAAGATAAAACTTACACCTGCCTAGCCCTCAGCTCTTACACTCACTTTCAGCTACTACCCTATCTCTTTGTTTTTACCTTTTATTTCCCTAGCACTAAGTCTACAAGATTAAACATTCCTACCTACCTTTTAAATCATTTTTTCTAATCCTCGTGATAAATCATTCAAAGGTAGTATGAAGACATTTGGGGGAAAAGGAGGCCTTGCACATTTTGCAGTCTGAATAATCCATTAGTTACCATATGCAAATTCGATGTTTTAAATAGTATGTTCCAAAAAGCTGAGAAAGAAAAGTTAAGTTACAGAGGACTAGATCAGAGTATTCTGAAAGGATGGAAAAGTGTTTAAATTCATTATATCAAATGTACTCCTTTTACACCAGAATGAATCAAGGAATGAGTCTTCCGAAATCATTAGATTTATTCTGGATGTGCATTAGTGGAACAAAAAATTCACCCAACACCTTTAAAGTACCTATGTTAAAAACTAAGTAGGCATCAACATACATTAAAATATTCCTTGAATACTATGGAGTCGAACCAAACAGTTTAGTTTATCCCCTTTCCCTAGCGCAAATCAATACTACACTGGATAAAAGATATATGCAAAAAAGGGTTTTAATTGTTTTAGTTCCCTCTAAGAAGAAAGATGGATATTATCCATGTGGGAAAACCTGTAGTATCAAAACACGCCAGCTTCAATGACTACAGTTCCAGCTAGTTGCAATCAGGCATATCTCTCAGTTCAAGAAAGAGCAATTGTGTTTGTTTCCCTGCCTGTCAAATATACTACAACAGTAAGCTGAAGACATTCAAGCTCTCAAAACCAAGAAAGTATATTTTTTCCAGAATGAATTAAATCCACCTGACCCCATCACCACGCTATTTCCTAACTGGAAGAGCAGAATTTTGGTTGTTCTTAAATACAGCCTACATACATACAGTTTCTCACAATCACTCAGCACACAACAAACATCCTTCTTGTCTAACCTGCCTTCCTTTGGATCACTTGTAAATAGCTACTGCAGAGTAACCCATCATAATTCCTGGGTCCCAAACAGCTTGTCATTCCTGCTGTTCAAACTTGCACTGATAACGTACCCCACGCCATATCCATATGCCTACCAGAAAGAGGAAAGCCAACAGCAGAGACTCTGAAGCACAGTGAAGCCTCGAGTGGATCTGCTTCCACCACTGTTAAACAGATTTCCTACACACACAAAAAGTGCCGGCTATTGAAGAAAAGACTTGACAAGCAAATTTTGTCCCCTTATCTATGTGCTGATGACTGACACAGGATTCCCTGGCCCCAGGTTTTCACTTCAGCTACACCATGGGAAAATTCCTACTGTTTACACACAGCAATGCCAATTCTGAAACAAGAGTTGTTTGCATTATATTTAGACAGGTCATAAAGCTCCAGAAGATCCCTTAGAAGTTACGTTTAGAAAAGCACAACACCTGAATGAAATAGGTAAATTGTGTACCATAAGTAGTTTATTCAAAGCCCTAGATGAATATTTGTCTCTACAATACTCAATACTACACAGAGGTAACTTGATTGCCATGACAAACATAGAAACTTCCTTTGCTAATTGCAGATAATATGGGAAGACAGATGGCAGAGTGGCATGGGTAATCTCCACTGTTACAATTCCTTGTCTGTCCATCCCAACGCAGGTGTGGAAGGAAGATACACTTCAACCTACAGTATTGAATATTGAAGGGTTTCTCTTCATTTGTAAAGAATCTACTCTTCTTCATGCTTTAGGTCATATGGTGTGAGTTTTTAAGCAAAACTAATTCATTTTAGTGAGGACTGCTGTTCAGAAATTGATAATCTGATATAACTTTATGAAGACAAATGTTTTACTCCATATACACAAGAACAGTTTATTGCCCACAGCAATAAAATGTATCTTGAAGTAAATCTATTTCACAGACGTAATCGGAAATAAAACTCGTTATGCCAAAGGAAGAACACTGGATACTGTAAGAAATCCTACTCCCATACAGAATTCACACCTCTGAGGTTCCCTTCACGGTAGCATAAAAATGTGAGAGTGTAACCTCTAGATGCAAAAACAGACTAAGGCAAGTGACATCCCTGTAAATCTCTCTGAAGTGATTTTCAATTGAAAGATTTTCAATGAAAGGATAACACACGGTGAGTAGTACATCCACAAGCCACAGTCCAAGAAGCTAGAAACCTTCACTATCATAAGAGAAAGGTAAAATTTTATTCCAATGCAGATACGAATCTCTGAACTTCTGCAAATATTAAGAAATATTATTTCTGAAGCATTCTAGTATTGGTACAAGATATCTTTTCCACAATACCTTTTCATGTTTTGGAGGGCTGTTTATCTTCATTTTAAACATGTAATTTCCATACTCTGAAATATGACTGAGTACGTAAGTCCTCCTGACCTCCTGACAGCTGCCTCTACAAATCTCTTGCCTTGTGAAAATTTAAACATCCCATCTTCAGATATTCTGATTCAGCGGTGAAAATAAAAATGCAAAAATTAACGTGGTCTATTACATTATGTTATTTATTAGCTACTCTAGTATCTATACTCTGCATGCCAAAGAAAACAGTTAGGGTCAAAGTCAGCCTTAGACAAAGTTGCCTCCCACCCCAACAACACCGAAGAAGATCTTAAAACAATTTTTATTACAAGTAGTAAAAGGCTACCTCCTGCTCTACCATCTCAGAATCCTTGTAAGTGCATATATACAGTTTCCCTGTCCTCCATCTCTTACTTCTTCATGCCCTGCACCTTCACACTTCAAACCAGATTTAGACTTCAACCTCTTCAGCTGACTGCAACCTCTTAATCTGTACCAGCTCTCCAAACTGAGTACTGAGCTGCTTATCACCACCGTCCTCCTACAGCATCTGCACCTGCTCATGCCTAGATCACCCTAAAACTACCGGAGACTCCTCTCTTCACATCCCATTTTCCCTCTCAGGCCAAGCCCCGAATATGGCAAAGCAGATGTAGAAACTGCAATATCATATATGAAAACTATCCTGCGATTCTCATGGAGTTTTAGCTGCTCTGTGGCAACTGCCATCCGGAGAAAGCCCTGTACCCACAGCAGCTAAAACTCCATGAGAAGTGAAAGAAGGAGAAGCAGTGGGAATGGACAAATTCATGGGACCTCAGGCAACCATTTGAGATTCCTGTGCTTAAGGCTAACCACACCTAGGATTGAAAATAAAGCAGACAAAGCTGAAACTTCAATTGCATGCAAGTCTGTTTGTCTTCACCTATAGTTGTAACTCTTTCTAAATAAATGATACCAGTTAAAAAGTAGGGGGAAGGGAGGGGAGGGAGAGAGCTTTATCACAGTAGTGGTGATGGCTTCAGTAAACTTTCGTCCTGGAAAGAGACAGAAGGTTTCCCAAGGAAATGGGTCAAGAGAACAGTTAAGTGATGCACTACACAACTCAAGAAATTCAGGGATTACAGCTATGTTAACACAAACTCTTCCAGGAATGAGTTTTGTTATGCTGCATGTATATAAAACATACATAATTTCATGAGCAATAACCTCTAAGCAAAAAGTGTCTAAACTGACATTGTTTAAGGAAAATAAAACGGTGCAAGTTTATGTTAATCCTTTTAAACCATCTTGCTTATGATTAGATAAATTTACTGTCGTACTGAATACTAATTAATTTAACTACATTAAGTGAGAATTTTAAAATAACATACTGTGGAAACTGCAGTAACAAACTGGACTAATATACCACCTACCTGCAAACAAATTAAAGGAATGAAATAAGCCTGCAGCAATATTTACTAATCATACCAGAAAGGTCTATCCACAGGTATGACACACGGTTTGGTCCTTCCAATTTCATTTTTTTATTCACAAAGAAATTATCACACAGGGCACATCACAGTGGAGACAAGTCAAGGAATACTCTGCATTCTGCCAGCAGCAATACACTTGACAAGCATCAAGAAAAAGAATGTTCATATTGATAGTAATATTCACACTATTATGTTACAATGCTCTTTTCTTTTTTTATTGGTTACTAAATATTATCTCCTGTTTGTAACCAAAACCAAGTCACCATTGTTGAAAAATGTCAAACAGTTACATAATCACGTGACTGACACTCCCTGAAAATTGAGTGTCAGGAACAATCTTATTAAGTTGCTTGGACACATTTCAATACCATAACAATTCCAGATTTTCTATATTCTTTATTTATTCCCCTATATGCATTCTTTAGGCTCTTTACTAAAAGAAGGGGTTTTATTTATGTTTAGTTATTTAGAAATTGATTCTGTATTTAATTTTTTTAATTAATTTAAAATTAAAAACTCATATTTAGTAATATATCCATTTATTTAAGTACAGCTGAACCAGGACCTGACACAGAAACACTCTATCAAAAGAATATCTTTGCCCCAAGAAATAAAAGCTGAAAAGTCAGGCACAAATTCATCATTTTATCAATTCACCTGATCAGAATAACATCTGGATCAAATTATGACCGCCTATGTTGCAGAAATACCTATTTCTATTAGAAATTATAGAATGCAGTATGTGTTAAATTCATGTTTGACCTTGTCTAAAGTCTGTAGATAAGGCATCTGTCTTTGTCAGGAAATGTTTAGCACTTACTTAAGAGACTGACATAGAAGCCAACTCAGAACAGCCTGGAGCTTGGATTTCCCTTGAAGTTGCAACAACTTTATGGGGACAAAAATGTTAAATAAGTGGGTTTTTTTTCTAGATACTCAGAAGATAATCTACTACTACCACACTGATCAAAGACAGTTGTCTCCATTCTCTTGGCAGTTTGGTTCTCCAGCTTATCAACAGATCTGAGATTCCTCATAATGGCTTAGACTTCCAAAATACTTGATTTTATCAGATGCTGGAAACAATCACTCTCAATGTGCTCTTCTCAATTCCAGATTCACAAAGCAGACTGAGTAATAACTCTGGTCTACTCATCTCATTTACCATTCTTTCATATACATTGATTTTTTCTAGCACTTTAAAACAATTCTTAGTAACTTCCACATTTCTTGATACTTTTGTAATATTTATAACTATATTTTCTTTTTGACTACAGAATATTTAAAGTATGATCATAAGAGTCCACCAAATTTGTCAGAAGAAATATAGGAGTTGCTTGAATTAGAATTAAACAAAGAAGAGGAAAAATTAATCTAAATCAATTTTACTAAGCACTGTCTACACTTAGACTTTCCTGTATTTTTTTCATGTGCTGATACTATAACAGCAAAAAGGTGTAGTAAAACTATATACTGCCAAACTAAAGATGCATGCTTTCTACTGTGCTTTTCCTAACTTGTTTCTCTGCAGTAAAGCAGTGTCAGATATACACATTTTCCTCATTCAGATGCCCTTAAAGAAAAAAAGTTAGTAAATCCATATGGAATAAATTTTCAATGCCAAAAACACAATCAATTAATGAAGCCGATATAGTTTTAACAGCAGAAAAATACTGAAGGTTTAACTATTAATTTGCAGGTGGAACATAATTAATACACTTCAACTCTTATGTTTTTCAAGGCAAGATAAGCTGTTTTAGTGTAGTTGAAGTGCAAAGCATTAAGAAATCAGATGTATAATTAAAAAATTTAAAAATTTGATACCTTTCTATTTTCACCATTTAAAAGAATATAGATTTTCTAGATGTTCTCCAGAGGCACATACATAGAGATCAATCACAGCCTTTACTGACTATAGTTTTGAGGTAGGTCTATGCTTCTAAATGCAAGTGCATCTTTTTTACACCATAACAGAACTGCTTCTATGGTATTCAGACTAAGTATTAAAAACACCTAGTATTTCTTTATAACATATGCCACTACATCTGTTGACAGTTTGGTTTGTGAGTTGAAGCAACAAAGTTTCAAAGTGGTCTGAGTAAGTTTGATCCAAATGGAGCATGGAAAACGGTTTTATCCTGGCTTCTCTTTTTAACCCTTGTCAGTGCCGCCGCTGTGGGATCTCATGAAAAATTCATTCTGATATTTTCAGGAGTAGGAATAGGATTATCTTATGTAATTACTGCTACATGCTATGCCTGGGCCTAGGCATCTCTTAGCCGTGGGACGTGGCAGCACTTCGCAGGCACAGGCTCCTCGGAGGCCTGTTGGCCGCGTTTCGGTTCCACGCTGAGGTGAGACCTGGGCACTCAGCTCTCCCGTCTGGTGCCAGGGGTGGGAAGACTGAGCCACGCCGGCCAGAAGGGCACTGTGGTAGACCACTTGCTGAGCGGGAGAACAGGACTACAGCATCTTGCCATGCGAGTTTCAGATAGCCTCTTTATCTCCTAATGTTAAAAGGCATAAGTGCTATAGTTTCCAGAACTCATCAAAGTTAGAGACAATTAAATACACACAGAGCTGTATTTTTCCCCCGTTCCTCATAGTATAAAATGTTAAAGAGTATATCCTCTTGTTTGTCTTTAGGGTCTGGATTTCTTAACAGAACTAATTTTAGGTCTCTTTGACCTTCATTTGAAAGAATATTTATTTTTATCAAAGCAAGGTTGAGAAATAAAAAACAACACATTTTCCTAACACTATCTTCAGTTATAAAATAAACTACTTGATTTTATTAGCAACATAAAGAAAAGCATTCATATTTTGCAGCACTGAATCAGAGTTGTTAACTTTTAGAGTTTTTTTTTCTTTTAATTAATCCATACAAATTCATTGAAACTACAGGTTTTCTCAAATCTCACATAAAAGAGAACAGCAGTGCAGAAATTGGGCAATATGTGATGTGCTCTAATTTAAGTTAATGTATTTTAAAATTATTTAAAATTAATTTATTCTTATCCCTGTTTACTAATTTCAAAATGCAATAAACTATTCACTTCTTAAGTCCTCTTAGATATTTCATTTTTCATAAGCACAATCTACAGATATTTGTTTTTTGCAGCCACAGAATTAAAATAAATTCTGTGGTTGCTCTTTCATGAATTCTTAAGCGGTACAGTTAATTTTAGCAAATCACTGTATTTTAATATCATCAAAGAAAAGTGAGTGGCAATTAGAACTATTTTTTCTAAGAGAAGACCAGAATTGTTTTTTAATTAAGATACTGTTCCTTTTTACTCTTCTCAGACTTCAGTATTCCCACTTACCCTTATACCAAATGCTGTATCAATATAATTTTATAACACTGTGGCATATCAGTCTGTTTTTCTTTCAGCATTTCTCATCCTCTTAAAAAAGGACAGTGATCATTTGCTATAGCATTGTAGTAGCCTTTCAGCCTTTCCTCTGCACTAATTCCATTTTACTAACATTTCCATATATAATTGCTTCAAGTGCTTATTGAGTTTAGATTTTTTTTCTTGTAGATTTACTTATTTCCTTTCACAATTCTTCCATGGAATAAATTCTTTTACATGGCTTTTGTAAATAATTGGAATACAAGAAGACTAAGGATAGTTGCTTCCTTTAACTTCAGTTTTTTGTGATGAGAAACAAGGAGCTTTGTTAGTGATCTGTTTTAAAATAATTCCCTGAATTTACATAAGTTATAAAAAAAAATCTAGCAAAT
Organism: Rhea pennata; assembly: GCF_028389875.1. NCBI lineage: Eukaryota > Metazoa > Chordata > Aves > Rheiformes > Rheidae > Rhea > Rhea pennata. The sequence continues at coordinate 163,550,921 of NC_084663.1, forward strand.
ATGACAAAACTGATAGCTATAAATACTTTATTTAGCAAGCAGTGATGATGGCAGAACGCATGGGCTGTGTCAATGCTCCTAATTTTCAAGCCACATCTGTGGCTTAAAAGTCAAATGACAGGTTAGCTCACATCCACACTGCTGGGAGTTTGCTCCCCTTTTAGCAGGTTTATCTTGAAGAAAGCTAGTTGGAGATGCTTGAAACAGGTAGCAAATAAGTAATTAAGCAGTGTGAACAGTCAGTGGTCTGATGCCACTCACTGGCCCTTTTCTATTTAGCACTCTCTCTACTAAAGAGTTCACAAACTTCCCAATATTATATGTAGCAGTGCAGGTGTTAGTAATCCTGACTTAAAGATTCAAGCTGCAATTAATACTCTTACCCATCAAAAGCAAAAACATAAATCTGCAAAACAGTATCAGACCTACTTCTTGAAAACAAAAAAAAAACAACAAAAAAAATTACGTTGCCACCACTGACTACAAGGACAAGCAAGTTTTATCTCATATGGCTGACAGACAAAACTTCTCAACCAGTTATGACAAGAGGGCAACTGTTATAGGGATTTCTGATACCATTTCAAGAACAGGGAATATTTAATTTTATTATAATTTATTTGACCTTGAAATAAAATTTGTTAGGACAAATAACTAGGTTATATCCCATAATAGAACATCCAGATGATTCAAACTTTGTTCAAAGAATTTATCATACAGCAAACTCTCTCTGGCCAGTCAATAGTTTTTCTCAATAGAAGAACAAAGCCTTTCAACTCAAAAATAACTTTTCCTTACTAGACTCCTGATGTGCATGGTTTGGTGGAAACTTTCTTCTACAGTGATTAAGTAACAGCATTATACTGCAGTTCCAGTAGTTAGCATACTTGGTCTCAATTAGGAAGCACATATTTTTTAAATTAAGTTCCTTCTAGCTGGTCGTGATGTCACACCTGAGCACCTGCGTTTGAGACACACTAGAAAAATTCTTCATTGCCCAAGTAGAGAATGACAGTTCTGAGACTGCAAGGAAACTTACTCAAGGTTTAAAGGTAGAAAACCCCCTACGTCTACCTACAAGCAATTGTGACTCTCCAAGCAGAGCTGTGGTATTTAAGTGTTTCTCCTCAGGAGCTTGGACAAGTTAGCAATATGCATCTCATACTAAATGAAACTCAAGACTCAGTGATCTAGCACTGATGGATAATGGCAAAGTGATTTCCCAAAGTATCTTTATACCCTACTTTGAGAAACTAAATACCATGACATGAACGTTTGGCACTTGACATTGAATCTGTACAGCTAAACAAACCAGACCAAGGAATAGGCGATTCCATGATTATTCATATAGTTTTACTGTTGGCACACTCTGGGCATGGCTTTGACACATGCATGGATAAAAACAGTCAGCTCTAAAGTGCTAGCCTTAAGAGATATGGACCGGTTTCATTTAGCCTCAGAGACAGGATTAATGCCTGGTCACCTCTTAAAATTTAAGAGTAGTTTCCCATTTACCTGTCTGGTAGAGCACCCCGAAAGCAAGGGAGGGGAGTGGGCTCCAGAATGGCACATTTCAGAGCAGCTGGGCTGGCACCAAGCACCAGCACCAAAGGGAAGCAGGGGGGGCAAGAGCAGCAGAAGCACATTCAAGTGACTCCCAAGCACCAGGCGTGACAAAAGGACATGAGAACAGGGGGCTGCACTAGACCAGCAGGGAAACCCTGGTGCAGAGAACACCACTGTCCCAGCAGGTCTGCAGCTGCTGGCCCCGCAGCCCCCGCACCCTGCCTGGGCAGTGTCGCCTCCCCATGGGGCACCAGAAGCAGCCAATCCCTGGTGCAGGTACCAAGGTACAGAGCCCATGAACAAGGGTATGGAGGACGTGAAAGTGGCTTGTTTGTTACACTATCTAGTTAAGGACTATTTAGTATAAAAGAAATAACAAAAAACAAGGAAAGTGATAAATTAAACACAGACACAAAACCTAACAGGCAGATAGAAGGCAGTAACGAAGACCAGAACTTTTTAGCCTTTGACTGATGAGCTATTAAGGAACGACTCAGGCAAAGCCCTGGTGAGAGTCAACCTCAACCTTGTAACTGACAATAAGGGGAAAACAAGAGTAACATGAGTAGTATGGGATACTTGAGGGGGCTTGCGGGACTGCATGAAACTTATTAAGGGATATCAGAAGTGGGTTGTGGGATTCAGTAAAACTTACTAGGAAATATTTAGAGAAGGGTCAAAGGCAGACAAAGGGAGGAATCTGGGTGAATCAAGGAGGGATAAGCACAGGAAAAGAAAGGAGATAAAAGGGGTAACATGTAGGACATATAAGGAGATATGACTGAGCTCTGGGCCTGATCACTACAGTCTGTCCTATCTTATTAGATCTTTTTTTCTTAAATTTTTGTATGTGTAATCTCTCTTTTCTGTTTGTCTGTGCTGCAACTGGAGAAAGAGCCATGGGTCATGAGGCCCATGGGCCAGCAACTGGAGAGACCAGGGACTACGATGTGTGTTGTATGTGACAGGTTGAAACATCAGCAGCTAAAGCACGTTTATATTTTCCTGGTGAATTTAATCCTCTGCATATGTGTAATTCACTAGCAAACTTCAAGCTGGACTAGCCAGCAAGTAGCAGAAGACTTGCATCTGGAAAGACTCAAGGTCTGAGCCAGTGGTGGGTGAGGGGCCCAAGGTCTGGGTGTGGAAATCAAGCAGACTGAGAGCTCATGCTAATATTCAAGGGATCTGCAACTGGGGGGATGTTTGTGAGACAAATGCATGAGAGCACACATCTATTTGCTGGCAAACATCAAGCTGGACTAGCCAGCAAGTAGGAGGAGACCAGCATGCCGGGTAAGGAGACTAGGCAGGGATATTAGATGAAACAAGAGGTCATGTTGATATTTGGCAGATCTGTGAATGTGCTTGTGAATCTTGACAGTGAGAGAGTTTATGTTTCACTAGTGAACCTTGATCAGTCAAACAGGAAGAACCGAATTAGGCTATCTGTACCTATGTTTTAAGCAGCTTCTGGTAGTGATGTATGTGAGTGCTTGGTCTGCGGCAGTTCATGTATCCAGCCATGTTAATGTCCTCTGCATGCACATGTGTATGCACCTCTGGGATACATGCTTATGTTTGCTACTGGTTGAACCTGCAAATGCAAACAGTATCAGCTGCATACATTGGACTGGAACAGAAAGCAATATAGCTATCCCAGAGCACACCTGGCTGGACTTCAGAAACCAGGAAGAAGTCGTCCCTGGGTCCTGGAGTCCACTGGATTTTGAAGGTCTCATAACTTCCTTAACACTAGGAAATAAACACAAGGAGCTGGAGGACTGCATGTGCACACACAACTGTGACACTGTTGGAACTCCTGAGACAAAGGACAGATCAAGTGACTGGAGTGCTCTAATACAGACTCACCAGGAAAGCCAGGCAGGAAAGAAGAAAGACTGCCCTTTAATTTAAGGGTCAGTTTCAAGATACACAGCGGACAATAGGCTGCTTAACAGTTTGTAGTGATCCAAGATAAGAGAAGAGACCAATTAGGGTAATGTCATGGTGGCAAATTGTTACAGGATGAGGTCAGGATAAAGGACAAGAAAGTATTATCTTTAAGCAAGGCCCTGGTTCTCATGGGAGATGTTAAAACCCACAACAGTTGGTGAGGGGATGCAAGCAATCCAGGAGGTTTCTGGAGGGTATCACAGGTTCTAGATGTGCCAATTAGGTATGGTGCTCTTCTGGATTGATACTCACAGAAAAGGACTTAGTCATGGAGGCTGTAATCAAGAGCAGCATTCAGTGTAGTGACCATGAAATCACGGAGATTAAATTCCTAAGGGGAGTAAAGACGGTTAGCAGCAGAGTACAGATCCCGATTTTCATATAAGCAAACTTCCACTTACTCTAGAAACGGGTAGACAGGATTATCTGGGAGGCAGCTCTGAAAGATGTGTTTGCTTAGTAAAGTCTTTAAGGACAATTCCTCATCCAACCAGTCAAATAGTCAATCCCGATGCTCCAATGAGTTCTCAAAAGACAGGCCTGAATAAACAGGGAACTCATGACTGAGCTTCAGTGAAAAAAGAATGCATATGGCAAGCAGAGGCACCAGCAGGTTACAAAGCAGAACGCAGAAACATCACCCAAGCTTGCAAAAATGGTGTTAGAAAAGGCAAAGTTCAACTATAATTGAAACTGGCAAGAGACATCAAGGACAAGACAACTTTGTACATTAGCTGTGAACAGTAAAAGATTATACAAGGGAATAGCTGGCTTGCTGCTGAAAGGGACAAGTGATTTAGTGACCATGGATGCAGATAAGGCTGAGGCATTTGGTTCTTTTGTGGCCTCTGTCTTTGCCAACAAGGTCTCTCAGGCCTCTGTGCCCACAGTTGTGTTAAGTAGGGAGAGGAACTAGCAACAGTGGAAGAGGAAAGAGTCTGGGTTTTCTTGAAGAATCTTGACAAAAACCATCTCATAGAACCAGGTGGGATGAATCTGAGGGTGCTGAGAGAGATGGCTGAAGTCACTGAAAGGCCACTATCATTTTTGAAAGGCTGTGGACCCAGAGGAGGTCCCCAATGAAGTAAATGTTGCACCCATCTTCAAAAGGGCAAGGAGGATATTTGAAGGAATTGCAGGCCAATTAATCTTGCTTTAGTGCCTGTACAGCAGGTCTGTTAGACTTTTACATGGCCAAAGTTATTCAGCTGCATTTGGAAAGCTTGCTTTTTCTACTCTATGCTAGTCCACACAATACAGTGGACGAGTACTTAATTCCTCAGCAAACCTTTATTTCAGAAACTAGATACTAAAACACTTGAGAACTAAAAGCAGCTCTGAAAAGGCCAAAAAAAACCATCACAGCAAGATATTAGATGCTTTTTTTTTTTTTTTTTTTTTAATGTCACTGTAGTTTTACAGTTTTCTGAGTGGCTTATTGAAAGCCAATATTATGCATTAGTCTCCCCAGTAAACTGTTCAATCTTCAGCATAGCTTGTATACAGGTCTGAATGTCATCAGGGGATTTGGAACTATTCCCAGTGAAAAACATAGTTGCCTGTTTTTTTCTCTCCTACAAATATTTTTAAAAAGGTTAAAAAACCCTACGATTGCTATCTTTGAAAGATATGACAGATTATGTGAATTGTGTTTTTCAGGATAGCACTTTATTGTTACTCAGCTCTGTATGTGATCTGCCTTACTCTTCAAATCTTGGCAGGTAAAAACTACATCTAAATGATCTCTCTCTGCTTGAAACTGAAAATACAAACTCAAAGCTGCCCATGTACCAGTACAGGGTGGGGTTGACCAATTGGAAAGCAGCTCTGCAGAGAAGGACCTCGGAAGTCCTGGTGGACAAGTTGACCATGAGCCAGCAATGTGCCCTTGTGGCCAAGAAGGCCAATGGTCTCCTGGGGTGCACTGGGAAGAGTGTTGCCAGCAGGTGGAGGGAGGTGATCCTGCCCCTCTACTCAGCCCTGGGGAGGCCTCATCTCGAGTCCTGTGTCCAGTTCTGGGCTCCCCAGTGCAAGAGAGACACGGAGCTACTGGAGAGAGTCCAGCAGAGGAGTACAAGGATGATCCGAGGTCTGCAGCATCTCTCCTATGAGTAAAGCATGCAAGAGCTGGGCCTATTTATCCTGGAGAAGAGAAGACTGAGAGGAGATCTTATCAATGTCTACAAATAACTGAAGGGAGGGTATCAAGGGGATAGGGACAAACTCTTTTCATTGGTGCCCAGTGACAGGACAAGAGGCAATGGGCACAAATTGAAACACAGGCAGTTCCATCTGAATATGAGGAAAAACTTCTTTCCTGTGAAGGTAAGCTTGCACTGGAACAGGTTGCCCAGAAAAGTTGTGGAGTCTCTTTTTCTGGAGACACTCAAAACTTGCCTGGACGTGATTCTGTACAACATGCTTTAGGTTACCCTACTTGAGCAGGAGTGTTGGACTAGATGATCTCCAGAGATCATCCAACCTCAGCCACTCCGTGATTCTGTTATCAGATTGTCTTGCACCCAAATAACACTAAAACAATGCTATATGCAATACTTAGTCAATAGCATTATTGTATAATACATCATAATTCTGAAATCAGAAGTGTGTAACTGAGCTGTCAAGCCAAGACAAAATTAGAACTTGCACCATTCCTGCTTCTGCTACTGACCTGACATGCATCCCTTGCACAGATAAACAGTAGCTTGATTTTTCAGAAGCAATAACTACCCACAGTTTTCATTCATTTCCTTTTTCCTAGGAGGTTAAGAAAAACAAATCTTGCACAAAAAACCTCTGCCTTTTTGTATTTTTTTTTCCAATTTGTAAAGTACTGACCTCACAAGCATTATTTATTAATAACTAAAATACAATATACAGAGCATCTCTTCACAGGCAGTTCTGTGCACACACGTAAATTGCTTGTTCAATATTAAATTTAATAATATTACTTAGATAATTAATCGTATTATCCAAACTGTGCTTAATGTTTTAAATAAATGTTAGGCATTACTCAGCTTTCAAAGCTTTAGCCACTTTCCCTCTGGTGAAGTAGGACCTAATCAAAACTTTTACGTAAACTTGTTACAGGATCTTATATAGCATTAAGAAAGCAGAGCAAAACTCTAAAATAATAACAAATATTTGTTTATGGTTTCAGCTGACTTTTTTTTTTTTTTTTTTAAGAAGTGGCATCTTTTTAACATGGATAACATTCTCAATCCTATGGGAACACTGTTTTTACTTTAAGACTGCTAATCATGTACATATAAAGTACATTTTATTGACCTACTTCTGTTCCAGCTCATTAAACCCAGCTGCTTTCAGTAGTTGGGGAAAAGTAACTGAATGCAACATGTAAACTAACCCAACTGACTAAAAATGGAGTGCTTGCTCAAAATCTACAGCGGGACTTTGTACTTGTTCCTCTATAGAGCTGCAGAACATGCAGCAGTTTACAGACAATATTTTAGAAGAGCGTATGTGCAACAGCAAACGAAACAGGTCACTCCATTTTTGTACAACTAACATTAAAAAAATCCACACTCATTTTCTGTGTTTTCACATCTCAAAATCTTCCTAGCCTCTGCAGGAATTATTTTGTCAATAGTCAATTATATTGAAATATTGTGGGAAAATATTTTCAGCTCCAGGAGAAACACTGGCTCTTTTCAGTACCAAATTCTGAAGGCTTTACACTGCAACCTTTTTTTCCCCCCTTCTCTCTCCAACACAAGAAAGAAAAAAATGAAACAACTTGGCCTGCAATAAATATATATTAACATATGCAGTTGTAGCCTTGGGAAAGTTCTGCAATGGAAAACCATCTAGATGGTCTAGAAGAGTTCAGAAAGAATAAAATGCAGTTATTCTGAGGTATAGGCTTGCTTAATTGCAGAAGAGCTAGAACTGATTCCAGACTTTCCATTCATTTTCCAAGTCCTATAAGCCTGTACTTCCCATAATTTTAGATAAACAAGTGCTGGATGAGGATGTTAACTGCCAGGAAGAAAAAATACTGGTCGCTATTAGACAAATAGTTTTATGAGATCAAACTAGAATCTGAAAAATCCCCAAATCTCCTAGGATTGTCAAGATAACTAGCCTTGTAAAAGCCAGCACTGAAATGCCACTAGTCCCAGAAGCAGTTGTTCAAACCAGTTGCTCATTACAAAATGGATTTGCAAGCTATATCAGATATGAGTCCTTCTCAATCCTTTCCCTTCAATATCTGTTTCTTAACTCATCTTTGTTAAAAGCTGTAATTCCTGACTTAAAATTTATCATCATAAAAAGACTGCTGTGCCTACACTGCTAAATAAAAGACAGCAGGATTCAGACTCAAGTCCTTGACCCTGACTGTCCACACTGTTATCTCTTTCTGATGTTCTGTTTTGACGGCTCCACGATTTCTCTCAATATAGTGCCCAAAGGCACTTCTGGAGATAGTGAATTTCAGACACTGCTTTCAAAAGACACCATATACAAGACTGTATTAGGTTTGCCTCCTTCCTAATGTCATCCATTACCGTCCACCTACTCACAAGCGCCCTAGCACAGTATAGGCCTCTCTGCATGCTCTCATGCAACACCTCAAGGCCCACAAAACCTGCTTTCACCATACACTGTAAAGCCACCACACCGGCCAGCTGCAAAACAACCCTCCTGTTTTTAAGACTGCTTGAAACAGATGGGAGAAGGAAACCAAAAAAACCAAGTGTGCCATAGCATTACAGTGGATCTAGAGGAGACTCAAGGGCAAACCCCAGGTAGTGTGGACACAGGCATACCAGATACTAGCCTTAAGCAACACAGACATGAGCTAATCTATTACGTGCAGCACAAGAACTAGGGATTCAGCCCCTATCCTTATTCAGCACTATGGACACAGCCCTATAAGGATATCCTAGCTTGGTCAGGTCCTAAGGCTTCTGGGCACTACTGACTTCCTAGAAGATATGGAAAATTTGTTGCCAGATATGGAAAAGTTGCTACACAGCTAAACACATTTCATTTTTTTCTCTTATAATTCTAAAATATTTTAAGAATTTTCTTTCATCCTGACTGCTTCATGAATCCAAAGGTGAAATATTCCTTCAGGAACCAACAAGATACACACACACACACGTACCTGCGTGTGTGTGTGTGTGTGTGTGTGTGTGTGTGTGTGTGTGTGCGCGCGTGTGTAAAATATGAATGAGGTAGTAAGCAACAATCCTTACAAAATAGATGTGATAAAAAACATCAAAGGTAATATAACAGAGCAATTCAACTCTTACCTTTGGCTAAATCTTTTTCTGGAGATTTGATTCTTACCTAAGTTCTACATTCTTACATCACCTGAACTACCTGATTTGATTTGAAATTAAAAACAAATATTAGAATTCAAATCAGTTTACAAACACAGCTCAAAATTTAAGGGAGAGTTTGGAGTAGCATTAATCTGACACAGATTTTAAATTAACTTCTATTGTTTAACCTAGATTAGCAATATTTTTACTTGAATTAGCAGAACAGTATTACACACCAGCTTCTTCAGAGATTCTCTCACACTTCAAGTATAGATTTTTGCATCATTTTTCCAATTTCACAGGCATAACAGTTCTCCATCCAAAAAGGCTTTGCAGTAAAGTTTATACTCATCACAGAGCCTTCACTTTTACTGTGCTTCTTGTTCTCAGAACTGCATAAATGACCTCCTAAAGGTTGCTGAAAATAAGCCAAAACAATGACTCCGGGGAGGGGGAGGAATCGTGCTGAGGTTGGACAAATATCTCCAGCACTTAATCATCTTCTTGATCAGGAACTGATGGATTCCACAAGTCCAGGAAGTGTGACATTTCTCAATAAACCATGCAATTCAGCTTTTTGGTGTAAACAGAAGCCTGACAATTTTTTCACTGGCATATCTATTGAGACCTCTTCCTCAGCAAGGTGAGGGTGACAGGTTTATAATTCATCCCACTCCACTGTTCCATGGCATTTAGAGAGCAAGAAATCAGAGAAAAATCTTATTTGCAAGAAGAAGAAAAAAGGAAAAAAAAAAAGAATTGAGACACGAGCTTCCCATTTAATTTGCCTGGGAAAAAAAAAAGGCTACTAAATTCAGCTAAAAGCTCTAATTTTATGAGTCTTTTTGGAGTAAAAAGTTGGAAATCTTGAAGTGCCTTAGATAACAATACCAGAAATATAGCCAAAGGAGTAAAGAAAGTGTTTTGTGGACAATGTGGGGAAAAAAGCTTTTTTTCTTTCTTTTTTTTTTTTAAAAAAAAAAAAAAAAAAAGAACAGTATTTTTAAAAATAGTACTATATCACTTTTCTTTAATTTGATTTTGAGGCCCTTTTTATTTGATTTTGTGCTGTATACATTGCTAGGTCCTTCATTACAAATGAGAAGAGTTTTCTATAGAGTCTCACCATCAAGAAAATTAGGCATAATCCTAAAATCTTCTGGTACAGAACCAGATTTAAAAAAAAAAAAAAAAGAAAAGAAAAGAAAAAAAGAGTGTTCTGACAATTATTTAAAATGACTATGTAAGTTACAAATATTTCAACATAACATGTGATGGCTAAACGCAAGCATATACTACAGTTAACAAATCATTATTACCAAAGATTGAGCACACTTAGTCAAGATTTGCATTATTTGGGCTTTCTTTTCCCCTAAAGAAGCAATAAAAATCTTATTTTTGTAAATCAAAGAGATAGCAATTTATCTATTGTCAATTGCAATATCACAATATCCTGTGTTATGTGAGTGATAATTCAATACAAACTCAAATGTGTGGTTCCCATAATCCTCATAACTGTCTTCCTTGAGCATGTATTTTTGTATACAGGTATTTTTGTTCCTTTACAGACACATGAATTCTATACAATGGCTGCAAAACTAATACTTTTTCAAGCTAGCATACATTTGAAATATGGACAAGTAGCAGTCCCTGAATAAAACAGAATTACAATTTGCATGATCTGTAGATATAATGCTGCTTAATTTTTATTACCACTAAAAAGATAAGGAAAAAATACAAGAGGATCCTAAAGGCTTTCATCTGAATGCGCACAATGAAAAGAAAAACAAAGTAACTCAACTTCCTCCTTCTAATTTCACTGAATATAGAGGCAGCCTTCCACTGCACAGAATCTAAACTACTATTCCCATCCTCTTTCAGCAAGATATTCCTCTCCACGTGACAGCTGTGATACTGTAATTCATCTTCAGACATTTAAATGAAGATGCCCATACACAAGGTAGACCTCTAAGCTCTCATTACAATAAATGAAATGCAGGTAATACAGTAGTGGCAAAACAGGGGCTCAGCCCACTCTGAAGTTGACACCTAATGTTCAAACAGCTGAATAGCTTCTAGGCACCCCCGCCCGCAGTGATTGTTCAACTCCATTGCTCACATGGAGCATTTGAGATGCCAAGATCTTCTGCCTGGTATCCTACTGCCATTCCAGAAAGATGCAGGTCTCCCTGAGGCCTGGTATCATACCTGCCAGCCCTCTCAGATATCCCAAAGACTCTAGGGAATCTGAAGTTATGCCAGATTCTGCTGTTTAGGCAACTGAATTAAGCTCTATAAAGGCAGCTTTGACACCTATTTAACATGTAGGCATCTATATGAAGTGGTTTATACAAAACATACGCACACACACACAAACACACACCTCAACGTCATCAAAAGAGGTTTTAAAACATTTTCCACTTCTTGCCTCAAAAGGATGTCTTAATATAGAAGTTCAACAGAAAGAGTGAAGGTGACATTTCTTTATTCTTTATATTATGTTTCCAGCCTATGAGTATCTTTAATTACACCTGAATCTTCTAAAATATTCATTTAATCCCCATTTTCTTGTCATCTCCAATTGTGAACAATAAAATCTCTTCAGAATTATTTCTTTCATATACCTCTGGGAGCAAAAACTCGAAGTGAAAACTTTAGCACTTGTACCCAGCTCACTGCAGGCTGGTTTTTTTGGCCTGCCCACAGCAAGGCAGTTCCTAGGAAGACTGAAGACCATCCCGTTGTAACACATACCTCCTGCTGGCCCCTGTTTGTGGGAGCAGCAGCACAGAAAGGAATTTCTATCCTTATAATTTAAAACCAACTTGAGCTTCAGCAGCAACAAAAAAATCAGAAAAGTCAAAAGAAAAAAAGATCAAATAGAAACATTGCAGGTGAAGAGGGGAAATTAGAGAGCAGAGGAGGAGAAGAAACACTTGCATCAAAACATCAGCTGTTTCCTCTTCAGGCAACATGTTTCCTCCCCCTCCTCATTGACACCATACATTCACTTGTGTACAGTAAATTACAATAGCAAAGAAAGCTCCTCTTGGTTATAGAACAAGAACAACATCACTGCAACCGATGTGCCCTAACAAATAATCAGCACCAAAAAATTAAGCCACTGACAAGGCTTTGGCCCAGATCTAACTTGCAGAAAAAGTATTTTGATTTCCATAGTACCCTATCTAATCAGGCCTTCAAAATAAAATATTTTCTTTTTATTGAAGATTTTGCTATAATCTTTAGCTAAGGACAATATACAAAAAATGCTGTTAAATGTATTGTTAATTAAATACAATTCTTCAATTTTAAACCTAATAGCTATCATAAACTTATCACACTTATTACAGTACACAATTTACAAATTAGTCTCATTAAAATACTAAACTTTGAAATGATTTAAGAATAAACACAATCTGTGTCCTACCTCAACTTGCAGAGTCTAAAAACACAGATCAGCTTGAAAAGAAGAGGCAACTGATACTTTAAACGAGGTCTCTAACCATGGGAATACTGGGGTATACTGCGTTTTTATTGAGTAGCACCACTGAAATCAAGTGAAGCATTCACAAGACTGAAAACAAGAAGGGAAGTATCATTTACACACCTGATTTGCCACATTATTTGGTAACCACTTAAAAAAAAGTTTCATTGTTACTACAAACACTGGATGTACTCAGCATTACAGAAATGCCACTGAGCCACTACTTCCCTGGGAATTTCATTTAATTACAGATATAGGCAGACACCCATTACAGAGAATGGGCAGATATACCACTCGCACTGGTGTAAATCATTCTCATTTCATACAAGAGAAATTCCACCAGTCTAAGATACAGTTCAGTGAGTTCCTGCTTTTAACTACATTCAGGGTTTGCACGAGCACCAATACATCTATATTCACTGACAGCTGAAACTAGCGTAAACTCCCATTTCAAGCTGCTTCTTTCCATCTATCCCACGAGCAACACGGCCTGGAAGAAGGCGCATGGGGGCAAGAGTTGGAGAACTCCCTTTTTTTGCTGAAACTATTTCCCATGGAGACTATCTTCCCTCCTGAGGAAGGGGCCAGAATTTAACACCTCCCCTCCGCCCTGCCGAGAACTAGTCGAAATCCCTGATGCTGCTATTGAGCTATCTTCTACACGCTCCCCTTCCAAAACAACTGCGCACAGTATGGGGAGTGGAGGGGGGAGAGGGGAAAAAAAATAAAGGAGGACCGTATTAGCTGTCCAGCAAAGTTGCAGCTGGAGCAAGCGGCCGCACACGAGAGCAACCCGCGTCTCCCCGGCCCTGGCACCGCAGCCAGGCGCGCTGAAGCACCGCGGGCGAGGCGAGCGCGCCCTGCGCGGGCGGGAGACGCGCAGCGAGCGCGGCCGGCGCTCGGTCCCGCCCGGCGGGCAGCAGTGCTTCCCCCGGCGGCGCTCGGGGGGTCGCCCGCTCTCCTCCGGCGGAGCTTCCGCCGCTGCCGAGACGCCCCGCGCCCTTACCTGCCCGCGGGCTCTGCGGGAAGCCCCTGACAGGGCCGAGCTGCCGCAGCTGGAAAACTTTCCGGGCATCCTCGCAGCTCCGCAGCTCCCCGGCCCCCGCCGCCAGCAGCAGCAGCGGCGGCCGCAGCAGCAGCAGCAGGGCGCCGAGGCAGAGGCTCTTGGCGCCCATGGCCCCCGGCAGCGCCCGCCGCCCGCTGCCGCAGGGAGCGCGGCCGAGCCGCCGCCACCGCCCCCGAGCCGCCTCCGGGGCCGCGCCCGCCGCCGCCGCCGCCGCGGGGGGGCTGCGAGCGCCGCCCGCTCGCTCGCTCGCTCTCCGGGGGGAGACGGCACCTCCCCTCTCCCCCCCTCCCTTCCCCGCCGCCAAAATGAGAAGGGAAGGGGAAAAAACACCCACACGCGCGGGAAACAAACCCTCAAGTAATAACCCACGAGATAAGTAATAATCCCAAACCAGCATGAAAAGACACGAAACAACTCGCGGTACTCTGAGACTACTCACAACACGCTTGCAAACTGGAAGTAACGTCCACGGTTGGATTTGGTGGGTTTGACTTCAAACACCGATCTTTTGCTTGCCTTCCTTTTGCTTGATCTCCAAAAAACCAGTATCAAGTTATCGTCACAAAACTTCAGTTTTCATAAGCAAAAGTGGCAAAGGACTGGCTTGCAAAATACACCGATTCATAAAAACCAAAGTCCAATCGTGTCTGTCAGAACAGCCACGGAGGCAACTTGGATTCACTTTCTTTCAAATAGACTCCTTGACATCAGAATTAACAGTCCCCTCCGTGCACAAATTTAAATGGCACACACTAACCCCTTACAGTTGGAAATTCTTCCTACTAGGTTTTAAATCTGTTGGTACGTGGTCGGTCATCCAGCAACTTACAGCATTAGTCTAGCCCAGCTTCCACTTAAAAATCCACTTTTATCTATGGCAGCATTTTCAACATAAGCCTGTGAAAATAGTTCTAAGAAGCGTGAATTAATTCTATGCATCCATTTGAATAAGGGTAACAGACAAGTGAGTTATTAAAAGCTGCACTAGAAATCAACTATTTTGCTGCAGAACAATGCAGTAAAGGAATGGCATTATATCAGTATTACCTAGTCTACTGAGTGACAATTCAATTTGCAACAAGTGGAAAGGACTAGAAAGAAACACAGCACTTCCCCGTATTTCCTTTTTGGAGTCATCTGTACTCCACGATTCGACAATTTCCTCTGTCAGCAACTTCCAACTTATATTACTTGAAGTGCCCTTCAAGTGAAATATGTTTCCTACTGTTGTTACACTGGTAAAACAGGATCATGGAATTATATAAAAGAGTGAACATAGATGGCATGTTAATCTTTTCTGATAAAACAAACTAAAGCAAAAAGATCTTAGGCCTTTCATGAGGAAATAGAGGAGGATAAGGGAGTACAAAGTTCCATTGTGAATAAAAATATTTGTCTTACTTTAAAAACTAGTTTTAGAACTTGGAAGTAATTAAAAATATAATACCTTGTCAGGAAATTGTTATTAGACAGCAAACTCCTTGTCAGTCTGTGAAACACTCATTCTTAAAGCACACTCATTTTTAACTAGCAAAAAATATCACTGGAGAAATGATACCAATACGTGACTCAGAAATGTAAGATCTTATTCAGCAACTTGAATATGGCATAAAAAGCTTTGGGAATCATGAAATACTAACCTCAACCAGTAGAAGACGACACATGCAGCCCTCACAATAAACATATGAAAAAGTTATTAGATAACAGGGAAAAATTCTAATGAACTGTGAGAATATAAAATGTTTTGCAGGCTAAGAAATATACACAAATATTTTTACTTCCCCCCCTACAAAAAAAAAAAAAAAAAAAAAAAAAAAAAAAAAAAGAGCAAGTAAAAAAAAGCAAGTTCCTGATTACCTGACAATCATACAGAAGTCTGCAAACAACAAAATATTATCTAGAAAAGATTCTGGAGTTCCAAGGCTTTAAGTTCAACCAATACTACATCTCATCTGCTGCTAGTAGCAATTCAGAGAAACCTTTACTCTCCAACTCTACAGGTCAAGGAAAAAATGGAGTTTTTTTGTGAACCATTAAATATACATATTTTAACCAACTCTTCCAAGATTAAGTTTTTGTTTTGTTTTGTTTTTAATAACTAGCTTGGGGACTGGGATGGGAAAATTAACAACTTTGGCTTAATTAAGAGACTGAATTTAATTTTCTTGCAAGTTTTATGCTTTGAAGCTTCTCTGATGTAAAAAGAAATACATTCCAGCTCCCAAGTTTTCCAAATTAGGAGTATTCTGGAGAAGTTTTCTGCATATTTGCAGCTATATGCAGGAAAAATGGAAATTTCTTTTAAGGTAGAGAATATAGATGAACTCTGTAAGGGAAAACATCAACACTACTGTCAGACGTGTCTCTTGTCTTGACCAAAGTCCTGACCTGTCTCTGGCATCTCCTTTACAGATGTCTAGCTGTCAGTTCAAGAGGACGTAACAATACCACATCCACAGATTTTCCCTTTGCCTTTTGTTTCAAATCAGCATGGACAGTATCACTACAGTACCTGACACTCTGGCCTAATGCCAGAGGAGTTTCCACCTTCAACTGATCTCTGTTCTAAATCACATTAAACTAAAATGAAACTTTTTATTAATTTTGACATGCTTGACTAAGTTTTCTGCTGATCTACATAACTAAAGTTCTCCTTCAGACTATCATCTTTCTTGCAACTACTTAAAGCCCTTTATTTAACTGGGTAAACATGATCTTCAATGCTCAGATCCCTGTAGAGAGCTGCTACAAAAATCATTTTTGTGGCCATTTTGACAAAATCCACTTTTTTTCCTCTTCATTCTAGGCCACATCAAACACAAGACCTTGGCTTTTATTGGCAGTCCTTCTACAGTTTCCTCTCATTCAGGATGAGAATGACAGTTTCTGCTTCCAGTGGACTGCAGCACCTGCTGCTTCCATCTCCAGCTTCCAAAATTACCAAATACTTGCATGCTATCTCCTATTTTGTTTCTTGTGTCTGAAAGTAGCTCGTTGCAAACATCCATCAAGTTATCTCAGTTTTAAATCATTCTTTAAATCACTTTGTGACTCTATTGAGACTGTGAATCTTTCATAGTAAGCAAAAGTGTTCTATATTTTAGGTTTTAATTAGGCTGATAAACTGGGACTAAGAGCTATGCAGCATTTGGATTCATACCACTATCACACACTGCTATCACCAACTCCATAGTCTTGCAAAGAGATCAATAAAACTTCATACACACCTCCAAACTCATCTTGTCTAATGGTCCATTAACTACAGCACTGAAGGAGTTCATACTAGCATTCTGAAAGTGTGACCTGTATTTGGAGGCAAGTTCTAGAAAAGTGTGAAATTATATTCCTTTTCAGAAAGAATTAAGTTTTAACCCCCGATATTTAATAAAGTTTTAATGAGAAAACCTTGTTTAATGTTTGCAACTACAAAGAATTACCAGCCAAGATCCCTGTAAGGGTCTAGTAAGAGACAGTAAGAAAGCCGGAAGAAAGCCAGAGTGATGGCTACTAGCAGGTCACAAAGTGGCCTTGTGGACTATCAGTATTTCCTACTTCCCTGTCCATTGTTTGGGGGGAAGGGGAAGGGAAGATGTTTTTCCAATATTCTGTATTTCAACCTGAACTTTAATTAATGCTTACCTCCTCGGTGCTATGCCCCTAGCATCCCTTGTATCTTATTTCCCCAACTCTGCATAACTGCTTTCATGTTTTTCATATTCCTCGAGAAATCAGCAAGCCGTTATCTGCCAAAAACAGGTGGGGGTGGAACTGGAGAAATCTGCCCCTTCGCTCCGCACTCGGTTAAGAGACCTGCTGCCCCTTGCGAACGGGACGCTCCCACGGAGGACCCCGGGCGGGCGGGCGGGCGGGCGGGCGGGCGGGGCGGCAGGGCGCTGCCCCCGGCACCCCCGCGCCGCGCCGCCTGCTGCCCCCTGCCGGCTGTGCACCGCGCTGGCCGCTACACCGTGCTCCCCCCAACCCTTCCCCACCCCCCGCCTTTCCCTCTAATCTAGATCTGCGCACGCAGATCCCCGAAATTAGCCCATCAGACCAAAGCAAATATTCTACCAGACTCCAGGACAGAGCGCTCTGCTCAGGTGAGGGATTCCTCCCTCCCCGTTTCATTTCTGAATTTATACTCCCCAAAGCTCTGTATCACTGTCTTTTCCCTAAAAAGGAAAATGCTCTTTAAAAAAGTGCATACATTTAAATCTGCTTATGTAAAATAAGCTTTATTTCTTTGAAGTAATTCTAAATTCAGTCATTCACTCAAAAATATTGTATCCTGAGCACAACTGTATGCATTTTCTCCATAAAGATTTTATTTATTTAATAATTTACACTTAAAGTGTAGCTCAGTAGTCAGCCATTTACTTTCTGAAAAGTACTTTTCCTTACTGCTAGGTATACTGTTTCCATGGAGACCTCCTCAGATAGTCTAACATGCACATTCTTAATCTCTTCTTTCCTTTCTATTAGTATCACTTGTCTTGCTTTCAAGTCATTTAACTCAGCCTTGTACAAGTAAGACATTATCAGTCAAGAACATACAAAAGGTTACCCTAAGAAGGAAAGCCTGGTAAAGGAGAGTGCAAAGGCAGGCTGCAATTTATACAACACACTAGGATGCAGAAAAGACCCTGTTATATAGTTGGAAGCAAGTATAGTTCAACCTGAGCCTAATATGGAGGGAAAAAAGCCACATTCAGTATCACTGTTTTAGCATTATCAGAATTAAAAACCCAAACAAAGCCCTCTGTTGATATTTAAATAAGTTGCTGTTTCAAACAAGAATAAGGTTAATGTACTATTTTGGTCATCACTAAGCACAGATTACACAAGTCTCTCCTCCTTTCTCTACATGCCATAAAGTTAATTTGCCCATATTTTATAAAGTGATCTTGAAGCTTAATCCTGCCTAAAAAGTGAATTAGTTTGCGTAAGTAATATTTACAGTAATTTTTTCACTTCATCAAAACAATGATGTTCCAGGAAACCTGGCAATCAGAAGCTCTCTGCACGAGAAGAGAACCAGGCACCATCCGAACCAGTCAGCAGACAAGTCAACGTGCGTATGTATAGAGGCTCTTACTGTACGTAGGCATTACTCACAACTTCTGTGTTATTTACTATTCCTTATGCCCTCACAACTTGTGAGGGATCTCTAACTCTGTGAAGCATCTAACAGTTTCTGCTGGTGGGCAGAACACACAAGAACTATTTCTAAGCTGTACAAGCCAGATGCCTTACATCTAAACAGAATGCGCTAGATATTTTAGCCTTCTTCAGCTGGGACCAAAGTCTCTGTAAGTATACTGATTTTCAGTTCATCCAAAAAAAGAGGAAGACATCCAAAATAAGCCCCACAACAGAAAATTAACCTTTATTTTATTAATTTACTAAGTTAAACAACCATAAATCTCAAATGTCTCAGTTTAGCCTTGCAATTACATGGGTGAATCTTATCTATACAAGCTCCAAGTAACTTAACAAGCTGAAGTTTCATTCTACTTAAAACAACAGTGAGTGCAAGAAAAAGAAATGCTTCTCAGAATATTCCTGTAGTATAGTACCTCAGCTTACAGGGTGCGAAGGAGACCATTTTTACAGTACATGTGCTACTTTCACTAATCAGTCTTACAAACTGATACTCAGAAAGGTATTTCTGCTCTTTCTCCTTTAGTGAAAGTCTCTGCAGCTCTTAGTATACTGCTACCCTGAGTAGCCAAGTTTAAAGACAGTGTTTGCCTATAGTGACATTCCACTTCTCAAAGAAAAATTTACCAAGTTACAACCCTTACTTGGTATTTTTCATACCACTCCTACTTTTCTTAAAAAAAAAAAAAAAAGTGTGGTTTAGCACCTATAGAACAGAACTGGACATGATCTAGTCATGGCCCTCAAGTTTAATCCTGCAGTGAATGTTACCCTTAAAGATGAATTACTTCCCCCCTCTCCAACTTTTCTCCATTGAGCCCTGGTTCCAGACTCATGAGATTTCAATTGAGGCAGTCTGAGCAACTGACTGATACTAAATTCATAATTTAGTCCTTCAAAATCAAGGCAAACAGGGGCACTCCTGAAAGTAAAAAAAAAAAAAAAAAAAAAAAAAAAAAAAAAACACCACACAGGCATTTACAAATAGGATCCATAGTTTGGTTGCATCTTGCAACTAAGGATCAGAAGAATTTGAGTGCAAACACTCATTTCTTTTAATAATATTAACACATTCAGAATTCAAGAGACCACCTGTTTGTCTTGTTGACAGATTCAAACTGTCCAAACCTCCATCAGCTGGACACATGAGAAGTATTTTGAAAGTAACAGAGCTAGACAAAGTCTCTTTTTGAGGTTATTATAACAGTTGTAGCAACTGGTCTGGGGAAGAGCAGAACTTCAGTCTACCAAGTTGGGGTACTAGGAAGAGTACTGGGCTCCTATCTCTTTCTCTACTGACGTAAAAGTGTTTTATCTTAATGTGCTAACACAGATGTTTTTCTGCATTGTAACTACACAGAATATAGAGCTGTAACTTCCTCTTGAAGGGCTCTCAAGCATCCCTAACTACATCAGTTGCTCTCTTTATAGATCACTGTATATTTAGCAAGATGCAATTTGCAGCAGTACACAAATCCTTTATGAACTTGAAAATGAGAACCACAGTATTAGATGTCAATTGACAACATTATGTTTCATGAAAAACTCACTAGAATACTGTAAATGCTTATCTGCCTAAATTAACTCCCTTATTCCTCTATTGTTAGAGGTAGGAGAGATCAGAAACACCCCAGTCACAGGAAAAGCTTCAGCTGAACTTGGATCATTTTGGACACCAAAGCCAATCACAAGACAGTAAGGTTTCATGAATTCTGCTGCTCATGAACTACTTAAGCTGTATTTCAGCTTTACTTCTTCATTTCCATTTACTACTTCTGTTTAAGAGTTAGGCCCTGGCTCACACAGGCACACAGCGGTGCTTAATATACTGTGCTGAGATACTTAGGCACCACTGATTTTCATACCACACCTTACTATCACCTAGAGAAACCTTTATTTGCTCTTACATTAGAGCAGTCTTTTACAAGCTGAAACCGCTCCCAGTAACAAGCCAACTAGTCCTAGCTCAAGACATACCTTGGAAGACAACTTGTGAACTGTGCATTTTTTCTAGCATGGCAGTAACATGAGCACACATTTCATGGCAACTGTATTACATTGGAGGGAGAATATCAACTTTGGGGCTTGGAAGTTCACTTCACATATGAGAAATAGACATTACAGCATGTAAACATCTCTGGAAGGCCAGCCTGCTGTGATCGACTGACAGTTCCAAAGCACTATAAAGACAATATAAGCATATAAACCTAATCTTTGGTTTCAGTAGGATTTGTGAACATTCAGTTTTTTAAACTACAGAAATAACTAGGCAAAAAATGAACAAAGAATGTCTTTGAAGTGTTTTATCCACCTAGAAGATACAGTATTTACAGGAATCCTGAAGGAGAGTTGCTTTATCTCTAATTGCATTCCACCTTTTTTTACACTAAGTCATCTAAGAATTGCATTGGAAGACAAAAAATTAAAAACTTTTTTAAAAAAAGAAAGATGTGAGGGTGTTGGAATGATACTTTTTATTTTGCTGGAATCTACTGTTTAATGGAATACAGCAAAGACAGTATGATGATATACAGCAAAAAAAAAAAAAAAAAAAAAAAAAAAAAAAAAGAAACAAAACGAAGAGCCTTAACACAGAATTTTGTTTGCCATGGCAATGGCTTCCCCCCCCCCCCCCCCTTTCTCAAAAGAAAGCTTGGTCAGTGTATGACAGACTGCACTCATACAGTTCTGGGTCACTACATAATTTCATTGGCCTGTATCTTCTCAAGCTGCTCTGCCTCACACTAATTCTGAGGGCTGAGTTGTATTTGCAAGGTTACATTCCCCCTGATTGTCCTGCAGTGCAGTTCCCATGATAAACTACGGAAGTTTGAATAAGGAAACATGGTAATACAATCCAGATGAGGAACAAGGCATAAAGGAAAACAGGAACACAAGGTACCATATTAGTTCAGAATATCGTAATACAGAACTTTCAGTTAAAATAGGCAAACTAAAGTGTATTTTTAAGAAAGATAATTCACATTTTCATTTTCCCTGAACACGGACAATTCTGGGAGTGGTGTTCCATCTCTCCAATTTTACTTTCTGAGGCTAGAAACTTTAAAAATATGAGTAGTAATAGTATCATCACTGAAAGTCTCCAGTCTTATTTTTAGTTTTAGCCAAACTAGGCTTCTCTAGGCTTCAGGACTAACACCTTCTACAAAATTGGCCACTCTATTCAAGATCTGTTTACTATAGGTTCCTGCAGAGACTGAAATTGGCAGATAATCAGCACTTGCTCTTTTGTTAAGCAGTAATAATCTTACTTTGCCAAGCTCCAATGCCCACTAACCCTTTACTACAAAGTCTAAACAAAAGCGCTTCTCATTTTAGCATATAAGTAGCCAACTCTCAGTTTAAGTATCATCTTCATGGTATTCACTCGCCTCTCCGCCTCCTTCCTGTAAATGGATTCTCTTGACTGTTGCCCTCCCCCACTCCCTCCCTGTAGCCAGGATAGTTGTCATCAGTCTTGCCTATATAATCCTGCAATATGGAGCAAGAAGCTATGTGAACTATGCTTGTTTGAAGAATATTGCTGATTCTAAAGTACCAATTTGCAAGTATCCCTGTGTATTGTATCTTAAGCTTGTTAGCAATATATTGAATTTATACTTATTTAACTACCAAGATGGTGATTTCCATAGTAGCTAAAAATTCGAGTTGGGAGTGTTTGGCTGTTTACATAGGTTTATGATTCCAATTTTAAATTTCTGACTAGTTCAATACAACTAGAACTGAATTAACTTGCTTTGGCATTATGTATAGTGACAGCTGCAAAGCATTGGAGCCACCAACTGTTCAAACATGGCAACAGCTAACCAACTTCTATTCCAGGATAGTTTATACAAAATAAAACATGCAAAGTAACTTCTGTCATCACTGAGTTTCCTTCATTACCTATAACACATTAAGATATTTATCCTATTGAGAACTTCATATTTGATCAAAGAAAGCTGCATATTCATTTCAAACAACCATACTGTTACCTGTATTAACACAACATGAATTTGACAATCCAGAAGCTCTTCCAGTTCTGCTATTTTGGGTGTCAACTGAGGAAGAGTTCACAGAGAGAGGAAGTATCTCACTAGATCAACTCATACAAAAGTTTCAGAACACAAATCTTTCTTCAGATATTTAAGCTCTCTTAGCTCTACTATTGTATTACTATCTATTCCCTGATGAAGAATGTAACACCCCTGAAAATATAACAGTGTCTATGCCAGGGTCATACTACAACTCTATTCACTCAGTATCCCATCTCCTAGGAAATTGCGTATTTCCCCTCTATGTCCTATGTCCTTCCAATAATCTGCAACTTCAGATTAACCTGAATTCCCCCCCCCCCCCCAAATCAAGGAACATTTTCATCAAGTTTATCCAGTCGTACTGCCTGCCCCTACCAAATACACTTGCACCTCTTTCAGTGTTTGCATTCCCACTAAGGCAAAAAGCCTGCCTGCCAATGGTTAAGAGATTTCAAAAGGAGAAAGGGAAAAAACCTTCCACATACCCTCCAGGTTCAGCACCTGTACTATCCACAGCCGATTTCAATCATCAGAAAATGCATCCAAGCAGAAACCAGTATGTCTCCCCCCAACAAACAAGCAGTTTCTCCCGGAGTTCAGCTCCCTAGACATCACCACCAGCAGAGGACACATGACATCAGTATATTGTCAGGCTACAGGGATTCCTTCTCCTTTTTCTCATCATTCCTAGCAGGTGTTACACAGAAGTTACAGCATTAATGAGGTCATTTTACTAACCAACTTGTGCTTTGCACAACACAGGGCAGACACAACTGTTTGCACCCCTTTTGTATAGCAGTAACATTCCCACATGCATATATATAAACAATAAATGTGTATACATATGTGTGCAGAGGTGCATCAATTATATGACAGAAAAAGATGTTGACTAGGAAACAAGAAGCAGCTGTGAAGAAAGAACATTTCCTGAAGTTTTAAGAAACTAGAAAGGCTCTTGGTTTAACACATTTTTCAGCCCCGTCAAGGACAAAGCTGTAACGTCACTTGTAAATGTAGTTGGCTGTTGGCCTTGTACACTCAGAGAAAAAGCCAGGACTATCAAAGAAACTAAGTATCTGTAGCTTTCTTAAAAGCATCCCAAAATTTTCTCTAGAATAACCAGTTACATGAACTTTACATGTAAATTGTACTTAATAAAATTCTAAATAACATACAGCAAGTTAAAACTAAACTTAAGTATGAAAAAAATTAGTAATCGTATAAAAGGTTCTTGATTACTTATTCATGAACTGTGGGATGGGTGACTACAGACAAGGGGAACTTCGGCATTTACTTGCTTCTTGCAATGACAAATTTTTGTGGAGAAGCATGATCATGGTATGATTAGAAGAACAAATCATGGCATGAAAAGTTGACACTGCCTAGACCCAGTATTTTGACTTGATGATATTTGAAGTCATCTTCCAAAGCTGTATCCACATTTAAGAACAGTATCCCCAATATCTGTCAAAAGCAGCAGGATGTCAGAAAATTTCCCACATACTCCTAACCTCAAGTCTGGAATCCTGAAGTCACAACTGGAAAAAAGACACCACACTTTTCCCCAAAACTAGAGCAGTCAACACCTCCCAGAACCGGATAAAAAGTCTTTAAACCTACAACCTTTATCTTCATTGCCTATTAATTCTACAGATTAACATAAAAATAACCTGTTTGCAGTACTGGAAAACTTTTGATTAGAATATGATCAATTTGGCAGATGTTGCTGAATAAGGAAGGAACAATCTGTATCAAGTCTCTTCACAGCTTCAGTGTAACTGAGTTCCATTAAACAAAAGCAGGTCTATGCAATGAACACTATTTTCATTGTTTTTGGTTTATCTTCATTATAAATCAGGATCAGGGTATGTTTCTGGAAATACTTAGCTTACATGAAAAAGGCATTTGTTTTGTTAATCTTTACTTTTTAATTACGATTGAAATAATTAAACAACAGTTCATATTAAATACTGCATTTCTTTTATCCCTCTGGTCAAATTAGTTGAGAATTTGAAGGTATTGAATTTGAAGAACTTCAAGGCACTGGGGTTGAAGTGACATGTTGGATGGTACCAGTCTGTTGTCATAGCACCAGCTATCCTCTGCCACACTCTTATTTTATATTTAAAGTTGTCTTTACAAACAGCTCTACAGCACTTGCGAAAGAAAAAAAAAAAACACACACACACAACACATGAAAAGACTGTTTTCCCTTCAGCTTTACCCAAGTATGTTTAATATTCTGGTATTTTAGGCAGAAATCTTGTTTTTAAAAGCATTGCATACCATTGTGGAATAGAAAATTGAACAAAGAATGAAGCAACACTGTGCTTTCAAACATGGCAGATCTAAGAAAGGGAGTCCGAATACTCTTAGCAAAACATATAATCCTGATACTAGCATAGACACACCAGGTCAATCAGGATCATCAATATTATTTAGGAGACTTTCAGAGCAAGACTGACAGGAGATTAACTTCTCACCTATGGCTCAGCCACACTGGAGAGACCTGGACATGAGTAAGTTCTGATTTTGTTCAGGTCAAAAGCCAATAGATTAGGATGTCCCCCCCACCCTCAAAAAAGTCAAGATACATCTCCTATTGGTGAATGAAGAGTAAGCAGTTAGCTGCTGCTCTCACAGGGTGTTCAAATCATATGGAAAGTTAACCTGATTAACATACCAGTTCTACAGGTCAGAGCTACCACATGAAAGCACATCTCACATGCTCATCTGTCAGTGGATTACAGGGTGGTGATCTTGCCCTATAGAAGTGGCACTCAGGTATTCTGAGCACACTGCACACCACCTCACACTCCGGCATACTGAAGCAGTGCCTTCATTTCTCTGAATACCAGTCAACTTTGATTTTAGGCCAAAATGGACATCCACAAACTGGAAGTTCACCACAATCACAGTGAGCAGGAGAATTTGAAAGGTCACACTTCTGGACACAGGGCTAGTCTTATCACAATGGCTAGGACCACTTGATCCTAAGAGCGCTGCTGCCACAATAACATCATGTTCCAATCTGAAATTGTTAACTGCAAGAATCAGCTGGTAAAAGCCAAAACAAGGCATCTTATAAGGGTGATTAATCCAGAGCTTTCTTTCCTGGGCACAAAGCAAGAAAAAACCTTTTCAGGTTCCTCACTGTTGTTCATTGTTTGAGGCCAATATAAAATATCCGTTCTTCCTCAGTTTTTTTTTTTTTTTTTTTTTTTTCCACTCTCAGCTTAGGTCCATGCAACTTGAGTCTTCTCCTTTCAATTTTTAAGGTCACTTGCTGTTCTCAAAAATCTAGTCTTTACCAAGAAGAATCATTTGAAAGGCACAGTTAGGCTCTGCATAGATCATTTTAAAGACTCTGGCTTAATCACTACACTGGTAGTCTTTGCTACAGCATCTAGCCCTTAGTCTTTCCTTTTCCTCTCTACTTCTCAGCAAACAGTTATACTCAGACATTTTTGCATGGCTATTAACTGGATTTTGTTCCACTGCACTTCTTCCAGAACCTCTCTAGGGAATCCCTGGTAAACAATTTTTTCCTCCATGTTTGTTATTTAGGGCAGATTTTCCAAACCCTTCAGGCTACAAAGACTCAGTTTATCACCACCATATCTTAAGAAGATACATGCTCCATATGTTTCATGAATAAAGCATATCCTTTAAATCATTCCTCAATGCACAAAGTTTTGTTTTTTTTTCCAGGTTCTGCAATGGCTATAATACACTTAAGTTTGCCCCTCCATGCTTCTTATAAATGCATAAAGTGAAATATTAGCTATTTAAGCATCCTCTGAATCTACAGTCTTCTAGAAGTAGCTGATCCCTACTGCACTGTAGCCTTCCTTTCCCAAGAAAGGAGGTAAATTATATATACAAACATACTCTAAACTTTGAACTCGTTTAGTACTAGACAGACGCTTATCTAGCGAAATTACATATACGCATGAGTGGATTATTTTCAAGTGTAGTTCCATGCAGATGTAGATACCTGACTGTTATTCCAAGATACTGGATGCCTCAGTTCTGTTGACAACTCCAAAGAACCATTTCCCCAGGTAATCACTCATACATCAGAGCACGAAATATTTCTGTCAAGACCAATGATGCTGCTCAAGTCTCGATGGGAACTGTATTGGTAGATGAAGTATACAGCTCAAATTCCAGGTTGTATCCAGCCATTTGACAATCTCCACATGAAAGCAATCCAGAACAGCACCCTATCACTATGAAAGGTTAGCTTTTGACATACCAGACTACATTGGCAGAAAGCAACCTTAAGATTCAGAGAGAAAGAAGTACTCTCAATACAAAAGGGGAAGAAAAAAAAAAAAAAAAAGCCATCTTCAATAAGAATCCAGAAGTCTTAAAAGGCATCATCTTAAGATATCATATAATGGATCACTACAACTATGCAACTTTGATTATCTTTTAAACCATTATTCTCCACTCTCACAAGGAAGTTATCCAGATTGATGTCTTTGACTTCCTGAATATTGTTTTTTGTTGGTTTGGGGAGATGCGGGTTCTGTATTGTTTTTAAAGGTCCAATAATTGGAAGTAATGGTCTATAGGATTCTCAGTATCCAAAAAAAGTAGAACCAAGCCATGTCACATGAAAGGGGAACTTCTCACTCTTTTCACTGTTCCAATTCAAAATGGGAATACTTTCATATTTTCTCCTGTAAGTTTGAAATGAATCGTACTGTCACTCAACACATTTCATCACCACAGGAGGACTGGATAACTTCAATTCGTAGTTTTGGGCCCACTGAATATCCATGCTGAGATAACAAAATGGATAAGGTATTGAGAATAGTCCATTGGTCCAGCAAATCAAGCTCTGTAGGCTTTTTGAGGGAGAGGAGAGTGGAAAGGGTAAAAAAGAGAAGGGGAGTCGAGGTGGGCAGTTTTCCTCAATGCAAATAGTCTTGCAATATGTGTCACTGCTGTAGTACTACAGACTTGCTTATCACTACAAGTACAGTTCATCTTGATGGAGTTTTTTGGACTTTACAGAAAGCCTAACTGTAACCTCCCCAACATGCAGGCTCCTTATTCCAGTAGATATTTTCCTCCTCTTCCCTTCCCTGCTCTAGCCCTCCCTAAAGTTTCATAACCTACATCCATTTCAACCTTCTGTCAGGTTTAGAAATACTTGTATAAATACGCTATGAGTAAATAACCTGTCCAAATCGTAAGGGTATTACATATTTGAGACAGTTTATAGCAATAGCTTTCTACTGAGCAGCTAGAGAATTACCAGCTAATTAAGAGGAAAAAAGGCAGATCTTAAAGCAACAGAAATAACTTGAACAGCAGATACAAATAAGTTAACATTTGTTGTCAAAGCAATCTATAATCCTTAGACATAAACTGCAAGGAAACAGAAGTTAAAAAAAAAAAAAAAAGACACACACACACACTCTAATTCAGAATACAACTTCAGACAGGAACTGACTCAGGCCTGGCTAAAGCACATGCTCATTTTATTTGCCTTGATCTGCGTAGATAACCTGTATTGAGACTGAATGAGCAATCTTTACTCTCAAATGTTGCTGATTAGAATATGTTCATAATTCAACCATTTGCTTTTACTGGGGATCACTGGGTCTTCTGCAAACGGACACATCAGAGAGAAATAGAAAGAACTACTTCCCCTGACTTTTCCAGTCACTCAGATATTGAAGTACAGCAACTGAGGCAGAACAGACTCGAGACACTGAAGTTTTTATCAGTATCTCCAGTGCTATTTTCACCACAAAGTTAGGAATGTTTCCAGCTTACAGTCTTGACTGCTGAAAATACTCCTGTAACTTCTGGTATATTTGTAACTCATAACTAAATACATTCAAATGTTCATTATTACAAGTATGTCGATAAGCATATTTGGACTTTCCAGCACCTAGACAACTCCTACAATGTAGTCATCTATAGAGAAAACCTGTTCAGCACTTTTCAAAACATTAGTGATCTGCTATGGCAAGATCAGGTTCAAACCTCTAGTAGAAGATGCTGACAAAGAGCTTGTATTTAGTGACAGAGGAATGCTAAAATATAAATGTATGACCTTCATAGTGGAACCAAGTTATCTGAACAGGTCAGAGGGCAAAGCTTGCTCATGAAAGATAGCCATCCTGTGCAGTATTGTAATACAGTAAGATCTTGCAGAATTTCTATGGGACATTGAAAGGGGCATTTTATAACACACTTGAAAAAAAGTGCTATGTAAGAGAGAAGATTGCTTGCCACAGACCTTGAGAACACAGCATAATGTAATTTTGAAGAGATTACATGACTTGCTGGCAGAAGCTGTTTCGATAGACACAGATACATACTCATAATTTACTTGTCTTTCCTTTGGTAATAGAATAGATACCAAACTATTACACAGTTCCACCCTAGATGCTAATACTGTGTTATGAGTAGTTAATGTCTCAATTACTGTTTCAAACAGTAATTTTCAAAAGCCTTTAGTAATTGAGAATTAAGGAGTTTTTACCTAAAGCAAAGGTTATCATCCTACCCACTAGCGATTTACACACACTGGCATTCCATTACCCCATTATCTATGTTCTTTATCTTTTCTTTCGCATTTTAAAAATTGTTCCTAAGCTAGTCTCGTATCATTATGAAACTCTTCATTTGAATGTTTTAACTGAATAGCAATAAAAACTCAGCCACCTAGTAATGCCAAGTTCTACAAGTGTACTATTAAGAATCAGAAAAAAAAGCCTCTTTTCAAGCCACAGCATTTTTTGCTCTTTAGAAGGAAAAAAAAAAAAGACAAAAAACATCTTAAGCTTTTAGAAGCTTACAGGGCTTACAATGTAAAGATTTTTTAAGTTGAAACATATCTTTCTTAAGTATTACAGCAGGATTTTAGAGCTACAGAGTAAAGCTTGGTTTCCCAAACAATGGACCTTTGCCAACATACTGTGGAAAAACAAACAAACAAAAAACAAGTATCAAGACACAACTTTTACCCTGGTGACTCAGTGCTTCCTAAGTGTTCATTTTACATATCTGCAGAGAAGACAGTTAAAGAACTAGAAGTGCCTAGAAGAGTGTCAGTCCTGTACAACAGTAGGAACAGCCTTCCTTCTGCACTGAGCATATTAAGCAGGAACTAGTTATATTTGTTCTGTAATAGGAAAGAGTACTGCCCATAAACACACTTAAATGTTAGTATCTTTAAAAGATTCCAGATACATGTCACCCAAAGGGGTTCTCTTATTGTTTTATGTCTTGTCCATTGTTAAATTCCAGACCATTTCTATCCAAACTGATGACGTGCCCCACAGCAGGACAGTTGCTCTAACATTCTTGTCAGTCACAGCAATGCATAAGGCATAGAAAATACAAATTAAGTAATCCAAGCTGTACTAGTCTCCTGCTTTAACTGAGCCTTCTATTCTTTTCTTTCTCTCCATCTATTCTTGCACAGATCTTTTGCCATGTAATCTCCCAATCTTCAGGACATTCTTCACTTCCTTCCCTCAGGAAGTATCCCTACATTTTCCAGCAGGAAACAGTCATGCAGATTTCTACAGTTAGTAGAACACGACCAGCCAGCACTTATCTGCAGATGAAACTCCATGAAACAGGCTTCTCTGTTCAACCGAACTCGAGAGCAAGGACATACTTTACAATACAACTACAATATACTAGTCTTTGGACTAGTACCAAATCATGTCACAGACTTCACTATTTCACTACATTTTTTTTCAGCCACTGCTTCAATTACAGTACAGAATGCACCATTATACAAACTCAGCTGACAGTAATCAAAACCACAGTCTCAACCCTGGATATGCATAACCCCACCACCAACAACCAAAAGAAGCATTTCCTCTATTGTCCAACAATCCTATTTCACACATAGGATGCTGACAATACAGAAAAGCCATTA
The DNA here is from genome assembly GCF_028389875.1 of Rhea pennata. Lineage (NCBI taxonomy): Eukaryota > Metazoa > Chordata > Aves > Rheiformes > Rheidae > Rhea > Rhea pennata. Next base: position 163,581,396 of record NC_084663.1, read on the forward strand.
CGAAGACTGTTTTTACAAACTACAGAAATACCTCCCTTCAGCAACAGCTTTTCAATCTCAGCCAGGTCCTAAGGTTGGTACACTTTGTGATATTTAGAGCAAAGGAGGAAAGAAAGTTCTCAGTAACAAGATGCTAATCTCAAATCAGAAAATCCACCTGAAGCTACCCAGACAATATATAGTTACACCTACAGCCTTATTCATACAGCTTGCTAATGATTTACATAACTTGACTGAGTTTCTAGAGAGCCTTAAGAAGTTAGTATATGGCTGTAACCAAGTATTTTGTATTCAAACACTTGAATTATCCACGTGTCACTCGTCCCTCAGTGCAATGCAGGGACAAGATATTTTTGGAGCAAGTCAGCAAGTTAAAGCTAACACAAACCCCCAAAACAAAACATAGTTGAGACAGAAATGAGATTGAACTCAAAGCTGTTTGACCATAAAGTAAGTCACTTTTGAGAAGCTACGCAGAACTAAGTCTACATAACAGTAAGAATGAAACATTGCGCAGTTCTTTTCTTAGAAAGATGAAAAATTTAGAGTAAGTGAGGGAAGACCCATTTTACAAGTCTCAGTCTCTAGTTACAAGGCTGCTAGTTCCCCCTCCCCACCCATTAGGGATCCTACTGGTTGTAGCAACTAATATCCTGATACTAAATCTGCTCTTAAAATTCCAACTCACTCAGTTTACACAGTCTATATACCATTTTTGTTTGCCCTCCATGTTTCAAAGCATCTTTAAGAACTGGCAGCATGAAAAGATCTTAAGATGTGAACACATTTCACCCTTACCATTTCCAGGCTGACAATTCTGATGCATGATGATAAAAAGATATCAATCTCAACCCTTCTCCTGCTGACCAGGCCAACTGAGAAGTGTTTTAACTGCTGCACAGAAGTAGAAGAAAAAAGTGTAGTGGAGAATCCACCAGTATACAAGAATAATACATAGTAAACAATTTACAGCAGAATCCCACTGACATTTATAATTCTTTTCATTATCTTCTTGTGTAGACCTCATCCAAAAAAAGCGGACATGGTCAATGACCAAAAACGAAGATTCTCTGAGAACAGGACTGGAGACTTCATAGCAAGCCTATGCTGAAGTGTCAAGACAGTTCATCACTCCATGATCAGCTGCTTTATCTCCTTTGATTAAAATGCATGGAAATATGCAAATATATGTATGCATATATGGCTATAAAAAATTGTTTCTATCCCCAATTTAAAAAAATGCATGTTTTTAAACACTATTTTGGAGACATGACCACTTATGAGCTAAGCAAGCAGAAGGGATGTAGTGAAAAGCAGAACATGAAGTGTTGCATTCAGTTCTCATGATAACATGTTAGCAACGCAAGTGATACAGCTCTGTGCTGCCACAGCAGGGAACGTCCCCTTCTAGTTCTCTGTTCGTTTGATGCCTATGAACCAGCTATTACTCAAAATGTCTGCTCCTGACAGTCATCTCTCACTACTTGCTTTGATATTTTAAAGTCAACATAAGAAAGCCAATTCTTTAGAATTGAACTGGTTTTTCCAGTATCATCCAGTGACAAATTAGTGAAAAACAACTTCATAATTTCCCAGCATGCTTTCAGATGCTAGGAGTGCAAAAAGAAAAGTTTTCTATGGTTAATAGACAAGATTTCCTTATAAGGTTAACTATAGTAGAACTTCAGACAAGTATTAATACTTGTTTTCTGTTTAGAAAGAAGGACTAAGTTATGCTCTTCCTACATAATGCAAATTCAAGAGCATCTCCTTTCAGACACCACTACTAAAAATATGTGCATGCTTACCTTCATTACTGCTAAGCTCACATAAATTCATAGGGTTTAGACTAATTCATAACAGGTGCTCACTTGAAAAGTGATTACCTGTATCAGAACCAACAGTAAGAAATCAGCTTCTCATCTACTGGAATGCTTTAACAGGTGCAGCTGAAGGCACCAGCAAAAAGTGCTCCTTGGTATTTTTGAAGTATTCTGGCACTTGTTTCAGCTATCTAGACACTCTTGGTCAACTTACTACAAATACCAGTGACAGGAGGTCAACCCATTCAGAAAAACCAGCTGAACTTCACAGCAGCATTATTTCTCTCCCTACTGTCTTCTGTCAGCTAGAGACCATCATCTTGACTTCACTAACATATGAAGAATTAATGATACTTTCTTAGAAAACACTGAATACAAGAACACACCCATTTACACATAATTTCATATACACGGCAAGACTATATCCACACATTATGCAGCCTTGAGAGAGCTACAGCCAGGCAAGAATGAGTTCAAACTAACTGTTTAAAAGTATTACAAAATTTTTCAAAAAGCAAGAGTAGGCTTCATTAGCTTGAAACTTCTAACACAAGTCAGTTAAAAAGCCAAGTCTGTACCAAACACATGTAAAGAATAAAACTGATAAAAGCTGACAGGCACGTTTGCAACTGTCCCTAAATAAAGTGAAGCTTACTGTGTCTTTGAAATGCTTAATGACAGGTAAAAAAATTACTTTTCAAACTTAAAGCCTGCAGGGTTTTTTTTTCTGAGAGATTTTTTTGAGTCTAGACAATCAAGATGCTAAAGCGAACACTAATAATTGTGATACAGTTCATTTTTACACAAAAGCTGTAAAACTAGTTGCTCTCCAACATACTTAACACACAATTTAGGACTTTATACCTATAAAAACCACTTCTGCAAGCACTCACTTGAACAAGCTTCGTTTTCTAACGGAAGATACATCTACAGGTATTTTGAAATGTGATCCTAATATGGCAGTGTAAAAGTGATCACACACTTACTTCCTGTATCTTAACCTTTCAAGACAACAACTTATATATGCAAAAATGAAGTTTAACTTGCTATCACTTGCAGATTTTTCCAGAAATTTATTGTACACAAACTAGGTCAGGGAGACAGACACCTGTCTTCTACATCTGCTGACTTCAGAGACAAGCTACTTCTCATACGAAAAAATTAAGAATTCTGAGCTTGGCAAAGAATACTATGTGAGCAATACATTTTGAAGTAGTAGCAAAACAAAAGGGGCTGAAATAAAGTAGCATACAGTAAAAGCAAAAGTTGTTCTGGCTATTTTGAAAAGAACCCTATAGAGATGCTAAATCCAGCTCAGAATTTTCTTCATTTGCTTGAGGACAAAGTAACATTCTGAGGCAGCATCACTATATGCACTGACTGACTTAAGAAAACCACCATTCAACAGTCCCAGGAACAAAGACGTGCTTAGCTCAATTTAGACCAAGAATAGCAAGGACAACATTGATCCAAATATTCTTATTTTTGCTACCACGTATGTGTTTTAAAATACAATGTAAAGCGAGAAACCTATAACTGGTAAACTAAATACTTTTTTTGGTCCATAAGAACCAATGGCTTTTTTTTGTCAGACATGCTGTTTGAATCACCAGGGGTGTGGCTTACTAAAAAAACAGCTTATTCAAAAAAAAAAAAAAAAAAAAAAAAAAAAAAAAAAAAAAAGTTTTGAATACTCCACTTCCAGATCTTACATTTGTACTTCCCTGTGAAGCCATGTTTAATTGTTTTACTAAACTAACCTTAGCTTCTTTTGAAGTAGTTACATGGATAAGCTTTTCCTTAGGTAAGTACATTTCTTGAGCTATACAGCTTTCATTGCCGTATATATGTTGTGTTAAGTGATCTACTCCAAAGCTTTTGAGTAGACCAGTGTTACACTTGCTATGAATCCACAAGAATTTCTTGCATTTTACAGGAAGTGTACATCTATTAAAGATTCCACAGTTCACAAATGATTAAAACCCTGCATGTAAGCTCATTTACTACTGAAGTTTGAGGAATTCTGCACACAAGAAATAGGCTCAGACTAGTTCTATTACCAACAGAATTGTAGAGTTTGAAGATAATCAGAAGTCATTATAAAAGCTGTAGAATTCCTCATTTAATCTGAGATGCAAGCTTAAGTTGAACAGATGACAAAGTTGATTAGAATTTGACATGCATCATTTGACCCATTTCAACAAATCCAATGGAGAAGTTGCAAACAAATATTCACCCCCACTTAATAGAAATTAGAGAGAATATCCTTAAAAAAAAAAAGACTCAAAGATTTCAGTTAATACGTATTATCAGCAACAATATCCAGTACATCTGTACAAATACAGCAGATACAGAAAATGAAAGTCTAGTTATACATAAAGTTACATGACACTTTTCAAGAAGAAACTTATTAACACTTAAGTTTCCTGGATCAGTCAAGGAGAAATTCCTTAAAGCTACTGAAGGTGTTTCAGCCTGTATCCCCACCAACCTCAACAGGCCGGGACAAGTGCAATACCACAGACACACACAGCATTGCAACTGATCCCAACCTGTGCAGAAAGGGGTACAATTTTCCACACTTACTGACTGACTTGTCACTGCCACAGTCAGTTTTGCATGGATTTGCACAGCAGAGTATCATACAGCTGGATGCAAACCTGCAAAACTAACCAGAGAACAGTGTTCAATTAAACAACAATTTATGACATGCTGCATATGTAGTTCCACAGCTAGCAGTACTTTAAGTGCTCATAATGCAGTAGATTAGTGAACACTACCTGCACTATAAGCACTTTAGTGCTACAAGAGCTGTCACTCACTAGACTGCTGTTAAAAAAGAAAGGTCACAAGATATCCCATAGCCAGCAGAAAGCATTCAAACTCCTTGATGTAGATCATAACAGGCCACCATCAGTTTTGCATAGATTTGCACAACTACATTCTTCTTGTAGTGCAACTATGCAAAACTAACAGAAGACTGCAAAGCAAAAAACTACTGGATCATCTATAGTCTTAACCTGATTGACTGGATGAAGACATAACTTCTTATGCCAGAAGGAGCACTTAGGGCAGTAGATGCTAATCTACTTCACTATCTGCACTAGATGCACCTTAGTACAAAAAGCACTTGATACCACCACACTGTACCTTGCCAGTTTCTGAAGTCCCATAACATCTCCTGAGGCAGGTGTCAACATAATGCTACAAGTGCCTTCACTGCAGTAGGTTCTGTATATCACTACCTGCACTGTAAGCACTTTGACATTACTCTGACGCAAACAGCATTTTTAGTAATTCAAGATATGTTGTCCACTGTGTACCTGCTGGAAGAAAACAACAAAGTGAGTATTTGATCTTTTTATGAATTGCAATGCAAATATCCACACTTGGTTTTCAAGTTAAAGACCCCCTTCAGTGTAATTTGAAGTGCATTTATTTGCCTAATCCAGGACTCTCACACACAGTTTTAGAAGTGTCAAAATCAATGCTGATGAGATGACAGCAAAAAAAAGTCTTGTTACAAGAATGAATCAAATACTACTCCCATATTGTTCTCACACTGCCACCATAACTTTCGCAAGTAAAAATAACTATTAGTTTTCAAAGATTAAGCTGATGCAAGAAGAGGGGGAAAACTTCCACCCTCTAATCCTAAATCAGAAAGAAGGCCAATACATAAGCCTGGTATTAGTTTATGCTCAAAGTAATTATAAATTTAAAAATTACTGACTTTGCTAGCAGATTTTAACATTTACTGCTGCTGCCACGAACACCTTCTCTCTCTCAAAAAAAACCTCCTTCCATTGCATTCATATTGGTCTGTCTTGTAATGAAAAGGAGTTTCTAATGAAAGTTGTGTACTATATTAGAACAAAATTATAGCTATTTATTACAGACACAAAGTTCAATAAAGCAGTAAGTGCTATATTCAGCATCAGAAAGCTCATTTTATTGCTTCTTTAATATGATGGTGGACTTAAAGGAACATATAAATGAAGTCTATCTCATCTGATAGATGAAGCAAGCTAAATAGAGTATTTTGGAAGTACAGGACAAATAGAGCTTCAGTTACACTGGAAAAGGAGTTTTGCTCAAAAAAAAAAAAAAAAAAAAAAAAAAGACAGTGCATTAAGAAATACTCTCAGAAATGCAATTTAAACATGTCTAAGACTCCCTCACAGGTTACTTCACTGTTTAGTAAGGGAGACTCCCTCCACACACTTTCCAGCTCCTTCAGACAAATTAAATGCTTGAAAAACTGTTATTCTCCTACCAATAAGCAGAATTGTGAACTGCTAAACATGCCTCCAAACCCAACCATGCTCCTAAGCAAAGACTCAGGCTCTGCCCTAATTCAAGAATAAAAGAAGAAGAAATAAAAAAAGGAAAAACTTACCATGAAGAGCAGCTTTCTCCACGAACACTCTGCTGCAGCATCCACAGAAAGATTCCTTATTTTCAGCCAAGCGCCTGGGTACGGCAAAAACATCACCAAGTTACTCGCTTTCTGCTCCCGCGGACCGAACAAAGTCGCACGCCGAGTTCCCGAACCCCGCGGCTCCCCCGGCCCGCGGGGCAGGGCCGCAACGCCCCGGAGCGGCGCGCAACGGCCACGAGGCGCCCCGCGGCGCCGGCGGGCCCCGCGGCGGGCGCCGGGGCCATGTGCCGCAGGCCGCGCCGCGCCGGGCCCGCGCCCCTCATGGAGCAGCACGTGCTCGGGCGAGAACACAGGGGCGGCCGCGCGCCCCTCGCCCGCCAGGGGGCGCCGCCGCCGCCGCCCGCGCCGAGGTCACAGCCCGGCTACGCCGTGACGCCCCCCCGCCCCCCCCCCCCCCATCCCCGGCCGGGCCCGCCGAGCCCCGCGGCCCCGGGAAGCGCCGCGGCCGCCCGCTCCGGAGGGCCGCCCGGGTCGGGACGCGGGCCGCGGCGCGGAGGGGGAGCGGCTCCCCGCGCCGCCGCTGCCCACACGCGGCTCCGGGCCTAACAGGGAACAATCGGCCCCAGCACGCAGCCGCCGCCATGTCCCCCGCCTCCCCAGCAACATGGCGCCGCCGAGGCCCCGCAGCTGCCGCCGCGCCGATTTCGTAATGAAGCCAGCGGCTCCCGAGCGGCGGCGGCAGCGCGGAGCCCGCCGCCCCCCACGCCCCGGCGGGCGCGCGAGGCGGGAGCGCCCGCGCCCCGCCGCCGCCCCCGCCCCGCGGGAGGGGGGAGGAAGAGGAGGACCCCGCCGCCCCCGCCCCTCCTGCGAACAAAAGCCCATGCGGAGGAGCCCGGGACGCGCTCGCCGCCGCCGCGCTGCCCCCTCCCCGGGGCCCCGCGCCCCCTCCCCCGGGACGGGAGCGGAGGGGGGGGTCGGCCGCGCACAAAGCGCCTCGGCCGGGAACTCCCCGAGAGCCCCCCACCCCGCTCCCCTCCCCGCCCGCCGCCTCCTTTTACCGCCGCTGCCGTTCCCCGCGCTGGGCGTGGGCGGCGAGCGGAGCCCCCGAGCCGCCGCGGCCTCTGCCCCATGTGCTGCTTTGTTCTGGTGCCGCCAACTCCCCCCCCCCTCCCCACACACACACACTCCCGCCGCCGCCTCCCCCCTCCCGCCGCGGCGCGCGCGGCACAAACTTTCCCGCACGGGCCTTCCCCGCCGGGCCGCGGGGCGCCAGCGCGCGCCCGCCCGCCCGCTCCCACCCGCGGCCCCCAGCAGCTGCCATTGTGCCGCGCGCCGCGCCGCCGCGGGGGGGGGGGGGGGGGGGAGGTCCGGCCGCCAACGGCCGCTCCCGGTGCCGGGCCGAGGCGGCGGGCGGCCGCGGGGGGGGGGGGGGGGGGGAAGGGGGCGGCGGGACTCACTGCAGCGGCGCGCAGCGCACACGCTTTTCAAATCTCCCTCATTCCGGCCCCTCCCGCCCCGTGTGCGAGCGCAGGAGGCGCCGCCGCCGCCGCGGCGGTGGCTGCCATGCGCCCTGCTCCCGCTTCCCCCCCCCCGCTCCTTCCCCGCCACCCACCCACACCCCCTCCCGCCGCCCCGGCCACTCACAGCGGCCCGCCGGCCGGCCGGCCGCCCCCCACCCCGCGCCGCGCTCCCGCCGCCGCCGCCCCGCTCACAACAGGTTCCCCCCGGCGCCGTGCGCGGAGCCGAGACACTCACCCGCGAGCGGCGGCCGCCACCATCTTCCCTCCTCCCGCGGCGCCCTACGCGCGGCGGCCGCGGGGCGGGCGGAGGGGAGCCGAGCCGAGCCGCGCCGAGCCGCGCCGCTGCCCGGCGGTTGGGGCGGGAGCGGAGGGGAGGGAAGAGGAGGGGTGTGTGTGGAGGGGGGTGGGGGGGGGAAGTGGCGCGAAGGCAGGTCCTGGCGGCGGCGGCGGGGCTGGGGACCATGTGGGTGAATGAAGGGCGGCGGCTCCCGCCTCAACGTAAATATCCACAAGCGCCGCTCCGCCCTCATTAGAATAGAAAACAAAGTGCTTCCGAGCGCCGCGCCGCCCAATCGCCGCCGCAGCGCCCGCCCCCGCCCCGCCACACACCCGCCCGCCGCTCCGCCAGGCGGCCGCCGCTCCGCGCCGCGCCGCGCCCGCCCCGCCCCGCCCCGCCGCCGAGGCGAACTTCAGCCGCGCCGCGCCGCGCGGGGCTCCCGCTGGGCCGCGGCGGTGCTGCGCGCATCCTGCCTGCGCAGGCGGCGGGGAAGGGGAGGGCAGGAGCGGCCCGCGGCGGGAGGCGGGGAACACACGGGCACACGCACATGGTGGCCCCGCGCCTCCTCGCCGCCCCGGGGGGCTCCGCGGGGCGGGAGGCCGCGCCGAGCCCACCCTCCCCCTCGCCTCGCCTCGCCTGCACTTGTCCCGCGCCGGCGTTGCGCCCGGAAAGGGTCTCTCATTTCATTTTTTTAATTCATATATTTATTTTGGAGGAGGAGGAGGAGAGGGAGCGAGGATGCGGATGGGAAACTCCTGTGAGCCCGCGGCGTGCCCGGTGCCGGCCGCTCCCCTCCGCGGCCTGCTGCGCGCCCCGCTGCGCAGCCGGACCTCTTCCCGCGGCCACCATTAGCCGCGGGGGGTCCCGTCCCCGTCCCCCGCCCCCGACACACGCTCACACTCGCTTCTTACACGCGACGTGAGCCGGAGCGCCAGGAGCTTGCGGGGATGCGCTTTGTAGCACAGCTCCGCAGCGGCGCGCAGGAGTCTTCAAAAACAACAGGCGCTTTAAAAATACACTTTTTTATCCCGTGGCCCTGTGTCACCGCTGCTTTCGTAGCCTCGAGCAGCCTCGTGGACCCAAGGTAAAAAAAAAAAAAAAATCGTGGCTAGAGGTCAACGTACTTTCTCATGGCAAGGCTGCTTCCTGATTTTACAAAGTTGTGTTCAGTGTTTCAGAAGGTGCAAATGCCTTTAGTTTCTTTATGCGTGTTTTACACTGCAGAAACATTTTATAGATCAACATTCCTGAAGTAAAATCCTCCTGTTAGTTGTTACAGGTGGAGGGAGAAATCACTTTATCTTCCAAATAAAAACATCAGAAAATTGCATACCAAATTTGCCTTTCCCGAAGTACTTCGAGTTTATTTGTTTGATATATTGCTACAGTGATTTCCAGAGAAAATAAAATATTTATTCTAATCACTTATTCTAGTTATCTTCAGTGTATGTCAGGAAAAGGATGCTTGTGCTCACTTTTTCTACTTTTGTAGTGGTTCAAACAGTACGTGTAATTTCAAGACTAGTTAGTACACTTTATAAAAGCTACATTGTATTTTAGATCACTTTACTGTGTTTGAGCCTTTAGAAAGTAATAAGCATTGAGAGGTGTTTTTTTTTAGCATTTATACGGGATGTTGAACATCAGAGAAGTTGGCTGTGGGTTTTTTTTAATCCATGTTCTTTAGTCTGATCTTTTTAGCTTGAATATATATTTACAGATACACTCACAAATTCATTTTAGAAGATTGTATTTGATAAAGGACTTTTTCAACCAAAAACCATAGCAGATTTTTAAAACCACAATGATATAAAATGTAGTTGTTTTTATATTGTATTTTAGTGATACTGATGTGGCTGTCCTTCCCAGATGAGATGTCCAGACTTCTTTCCCACTCCTTAACCTTACTTTTCCCCTCATCTCCTTCGTTTCTTTATCATCCCTTTTTCTCTTGCTCCTTTCTTTTTCTGTTTCTCTATTACTTTTAGCAGAAAGACCAACAAAAGGTAATCAATCAAATGCAAATGTAAGCATATTTTTGTTCTTACTGCTTTGGATGAAATCCAGGCCTTATCAAAGTTAATGGCAGTATTCCTGCTCATTGGTAGGTAGCATTTCAGTCCATATCTTTTATCCAAAGATTTCCAGATCACTTTTGCAAACCGGGACAAGTCTTATCTCAGAATCTAAAGTAAATGAACTGATAAGGTGATTAAAGTCACATTATAGCTTACTGTCCACTGGGTAAAAAGACCCCACAAAACTAAATGAAAAAGAACACAACACTGATTTTTTCAGTTTTTGCAGTTCCTGCATTTGCAACATAGGGAATATACTGAATTCAGGAACTAGATTTCTGTGTCCCTGTCATCACACCTGGAAGAAACATGCCTTGGATGAACAGAAAGAAATGTCTTAGTTCACTTATTCAAGTGTTTGAGCCCATTTAGCTCCCTCTGAAACTGGTGCAATGGTCTCCTGAACACACAGATCATCCACCAGCACATGTGCTCTTGTATTTTATTTCTCCTAGTTCTAGTGGTTTCTCCTACCCGTAACTTTCTTTGAATGTCACTTTTGAGTAAAATCGATTAAAATGGATTTCCTCAGAGGAAAACTGACAAGGCTTAAAGACAGTCTCTTAAAGTGGATACGTATGTTAAACAGCACGGTTCTGTATCTTGTGGAAAATGCTTAAAAATGAAAGTCCTAGGGTTTCTTTTAGTATGTACTAACTCATCTTCTGGTCCTTTATGGAGTGCTGCCCATCTTTCTTTTCCGTTACTATAGTAGCTGAGTGCATCACATTTGTCATAATATTTACATTCATAACACAGTTGTTCTCCTGTTACAGATGTAGAATCTGACAGAACAAAGTACAGAACTTTGCTCACTCAAAACCAGGGCTAACACCGTAATTGTGGCCAATTTGATCTGTTTTAATCAATATAAAGAATATAGAATAAATCAGTATCCTTTATACATCACGAAAGATCACAGGTAATAGATACATTAAGCAATATACACTATTAAGAAATCCTAGGAAATAAGAAATTTAGCAAACACTCACTACTCCTAAATACATACATACATATATATATATATATATACACACACACACACATACATACATATAATCTGTGAAGTGAAAAATTTAAACATAACATTTTATAACAAACACATCATTATTAAAAGTTCAATATTGATGCCAGTTTCTTGTCAAAATGCAGTTCCTCAACTAGAGAAAGTCGGGGCTATTCAATGAAAGTCTTCTTGGTGATTTTAGTGGTTTCTAATAAAAATAAATGAACCAGGTACTGACACGCTCAGAGAAGTGCCATAGTTTGTATTGTACTCCCAACTTTGAAAATTCACCTACTTTGGATTTATGTGATTTTTTTACATACTTTTCAAACTGTTTATCTCTTTGTATCTGTCTTAATCTGTAATCTGCAGAGATTACAAATTCAGTGAATTTCTATCAGAAAAACAGGAGAAAAAAATTACAAAAGTACCTTTTTATCTTTACCTATCATTGTTAATGTATGAGTCAGCTAAAACTGAAAAAACTTGGCTAAAATAAATGTTTTGGAGTTGCTCATTGTTTTTTCAGAGCTAATACTTGTTATTCCACTCATAGTTTTACAAGCACTAACTAAAACTGACTGAATAGCAAGCGAAATAGGTGTAAAGAGGTTTTTCTGGCTTTAGGATTCAAATATGCTTTTTTAGATTTTTTTTTAGACTCAAGCCTTTAATTCCTACGCATTTTGTCATAGTGAAGTGTACATGAATCATAATTTCAAATATTTATATTTAGAAAGAGTCACATACTCTGTAAGGAGGTGAGCTATAACAAGATGTAGGAACCCTCAGTCACAGACAGTTAAACATCTATATCTAATTATTCTTGGGGGTTTAGTGCTGTTATCAGTCACCATTAATTTTATTTCTCAGTGTTTATGATGTTATCATATTTGTATGCTATCTGCAAATAACTGTTTGTACAGACTCTACCTATTAATTTCACTTGTAAAAATGTTCCCCTTCAGATGTTAGTGTCGTTAGAGGTACAGAAGTCTTAATTTGTGGCTAGGGTTCATTTTTAGCATCTGTGGACCCATGAAAATTTAACAGCTGAAACAGCATGGAAAGAGGGAACATATATAACTGGAGAGTGTTACATCCGAAGCTTTGTTTCCATTGTTGCTGTCCTCCTCCCGAGCTGAAGATTTGCACGCTCTGAGCTGGGGTGGCTGCGAAAAGACAGGAGGAATCTTACCCCCACTCGGTCAAGCTGGCCAAAACTGTCCGCTTCTGTGATTTTTATAGAGCCAAGTTTTGCTACAAGGTGAGCTTTAAGCTTCTCGAGAATGCTAATGGGAAGCTGGAAATATGCCTTCTTGTTAAGAGGTTGGGCTATTCTGAAATACTTTGGAGAGCTGTTACTATTAGTGTGGTCTAAATTCAGCTCTAAGAAGCAGACATGTTGCTGGGAAAAAGCAGGACTGTTAGTCATAGCTGCCTAATCTTCAGCTATTCTGTCCTCTGTCTCACAGTTTTACTTTCTTGGCTGTTGAAACTCTCTCAGTTTGTACTGCTTCAAGTCATTCACTGCCTTTCCTTTTCTCAGTTCTGAAGCATCTTCCCGGGGCTCTCTTAAACAGGCGGTCTGGAGGGAGACGGCAGTGAAAAGCATTGAACAGCTGGAAAATAGGAGAAGCCACAGGATTTACTTTTGGGCAAGCAGATATAAAACTGTGGGGGGAAAGAAGAGTACAAGTGACAGAGTGGTCTTTAAAAAGAAGGGATTTCAAAAGTAAGAAAAAAGATTCTAAAGAAGCAGCCGTGAAAAAAAAAAAAAAAAAGAACTACAGAGAGAGAGAGTCTCTCCAGAATTGTGTCCAAACACTTTTTATACAAATCTCCAGCAACATTTGTCTATACTTCAGTCTTTCTATGTACTGCTAGATCTAATTCTTGCCTTCTGTTCCCCATTGCATCCATGCAATAAATATGCACTTATTTCTGCTTTGTGAATATTTGCATGACTGAGAGCATGGTTTCCAGCCTAGCAATGCTTTACTCAGGCTAAATCACAGAACATGCCATGAGATACAAAGTAAAATCACTGGAGTACTGATAGTCTTAAAATGCCTTCCCCGAAATCCCTTCTCTGCACTTCTTGGGATATAGTTTATTCCACTATTGCATAGAAATAAATCCTGAAGCATCAGCACAAATAGTTAACACATGAGAATGATTATGGAAATAGAAGTAGTTACAGAGACGTGGTTCTCATGTAGTGATTCTTGTACCTGGGTTAGCTAACACAAGTGCTTCATGAACAATTACCCATCTCCTGGGTTAACTTGACAATGAAGATGGACAATGAAGAAGTGGAAAAGGATGACAATGGTGGGTGGATGGACAGGACAATGTACTGCAGGGATTTGGGAGCAGGATGATTAATGGACTGAGGGAGAAAATTAGTGTGTAAGAGGGCATTATTGTATAACAGATAGAGGGAAGAGGAAATTACGAGTGTGAAAAAAACTGAGAATTGGAGAGGCTTTGTACGTTCATGTGAGAGCAATAGCTGTAAGACAAGGCACAGTGAGACCTTTAGAATTTTAGAATAACATCTGTAATAATATCTATAAATATATTTTGATATTTTTATTTGAGAATTTTGCACCTGTGGTAACTTCAAGGCTGTTCCCTGAATCTGCAGTACTAATGTAAAGCTGTATCTCAGATCTTGTTTTGAGATCCCTGCTCTGCTGGGGCCTTTGAACCTGCAATTAGTCAATGTATAAAGCACCAGTACAGCACCGGAACCAAAGTCATGTCTCAGAGCAGCCAATGTTCGCGTTTTTTTGAAGCACCATCAAGTTTGTTGGCCAAATATAACCCCATTGTCCAACCAGAGGCCCAAAGAGGTTGTACAATGGACCCAGATGACTTGAGAAACACCCATTTGTGGTGGATATGCAATAATAAAAGCTATACCTGTACTTACTGCCTGCTTCTCTAAACACGCATCTAAGTCATCCAGATAGCTTCTCTTCAGTGATGCCTCAGGAGCTGGGCAGACACACGGCGTCTTCATGCCAAGGGAGAACAAAGCTGCTCAGTCTCTGCAAGCTGTGGGCTCTGCCTCACAGCACCCTATGCCCTTACTTCACACTTCTGTGCCCTTCTTGTCCTCTGCAGTGCCATCCTCAGCTGCTACAAAACCTTGCAAGGCAATAGTTCCTTCTTTGGAGACAGGGAACTATGAGAAGGATATAGATAAGGATATACATAAAATGGTATTTTCTTCTCATTCTAAAACCTATGGAAATTAATTTCATTGGTCAAAGTGGGAACAAACTTCAGGTATTTCTTTCCTCCCCTTTTAATGTAGCCTTAGCTCAACTGTCCTACTTTATCAAAAAAGAGATAGTAATTTCATCCTTTTCAGTGTTACCCTGGGCAGCTGTACTAGCTGTGTAGTCTTTTAAAAAGCACTCTCTCTTGTTAGGGTGAAAAGGGGTTCGGTAGATTCAAGTAGATAGCTGCTCATATCTGTACAGTGGAGACCACAGTGACTGCTCATCACTTTAGGAGTAATCTTAAAATGCAACTCATGCATACACCAAAAATATGACTCACGTGTACAAGCATGTATACACCAATAAAAGTAGCAGTTTTTAGTAGTGATGGCATAAGCATTCAGGTTACCTTAGTCTACTGCACAATATTTGTTTAAGTTTTTAGATTTCTCTGTAGTTTTGTGTCAATAAGACTAATAGTTCTTGCTGACATCGATGTGCCCGTAGATGAATATCTTTTGTTGGATCAGCAGCTTGCGAGAATTTATGACTGTTTCAAGCTGTGTTGAACAAACTGATTCTAGAAGAGTACAGCAACAGGATCTTTTAAAAGAAGAAACTCTTCTGCCTTGCTTAACCCCTATTTTAAGTGGCTTCAGGTATCCAACTAATCTTTTGTGTGTGTGTGATTCAAATGATTATTTATCAACTAGTTGTTGATAAAAAGAAGTTGTCTGTATTGCTCTTGCATGCTGTTCAGCTAACATTAGCTGACGAGTACTCTGTTGCTTGCAAGGTATTCTTAAGAAGCCCGCAGTCCTCAATTAAAGGAGAGAGTCTGGGAAAGACTGAACTTGTATTTGTGGGTGAATGTGTAGCAAGTAAAAGTGGACAACTACTTCTCTAATTCTGTGATGACTCCATTCCTGTTATGGAAACAACTGAGAGGTTTAAAACCAAGATATTGGACCAGATGCTGTGACTTGTGCTGACAATATACAGCTATCTATTCTCCATGTCTCCTTTTCTATGATTCATATTACTTCAGTAGAAAAGATTATTTAGTAGCTGCTAGAGAGGGAGGCTTGGCTGAGAGCTAGCTGGTGGGCTAACATAGCAGTATAGAATAGGGAAAAGAGAAAAAAATGGTACTGTGTCTGTACCTTTGATTAATGAGTTTGACTACCATTTGTGACAGACATATTTTACACATGCAGTTAAATCTAAGACTACTCATGCATACTGATCCATAAGTAATAGAAGCAAATAAATATATTCTTTTTAACTAAAACTAGGCAAATTGTATCAGCTTTTGTCAGCAAACTCTTCTCTAGTTGTGCATATCACTGTTGTACCTCAATTACATTTTTGCAATACAGTCTGCACTGAGCTACTCCAAAGCTAGTCCAGCTTCTTTGTTGAACAGAGATCACTTTAACTGAATATTTGTGTTCCAAGAGCTGTGCCAAATAGTTGTGTGGAACTTAAAATATTAAACTACAGCAAAACAAATGTCACGTTCCACAAGCTTTCAGATACTACAAGTCATTTTCACGCCCTTTACATATGGTGTTTATCAGCATTTGAAAAAAAATTTGAATCTGGCTCTTACTGGTCTTACAGAACAAAATAAAACGTTTTTTTCATCTCATAAATTTATCTGAGAATAACACAGTATAGGAACAATTATAAGTATTAATTTCTTGAGTGAATGAAAATACAGATATAATAATACTACAAACAAATGTTGTTTTGAAGGATTCAACAAATACTAAAATTGAAAAAATCACAAGTTTTATACTCATGAAGAGTATGGGTTTATTTATTAAATGATATAGTAAAACTTGATTATTTTAAAAATTCTTTCATTTATTCAAGTATGCTGTTAACCACTTTGATTCAAAAGACTCATTCACATTCTATTGCAAATACTTTATAGGCTTAAAATTTAGCATTTGAACATAACATGCTTGGCTCCAAAGAAAATGAGAGTCCACAGTTCAATTTAGTGGAAGGAAGCAAAACTCTGTAAAGCTTAGGGAGTTCTTCATATTACAATAGGACTGAACTTGACCAAGGTATTTTATAATGTGAAGTGTTACTATAAAAATAGAATTTGCTTATTCAGTGGATCTGCTCCTTGCATATAATCTAAGTTGTATCTACTCACTTGATTAACAAATATGCTTGATATAATATTTACTCATTAGATCTGCAAAAAGAATGAGGCACCAAGAAGGGCTGTATTTTTCCCTGTTTTAATTGAAATTGCTTACTTCTCCAGAGACATAAACTAACACCACCGAGAATCCACTACCTTAAGATCAGGCTGCATTTATAAGTTGGTAATTAAAAAAAAAAATCTCTTATGCAACCAATTATATTTGATATGCTGATCTTTTCATTCAACAAAATTCAACTACCTATATTTTAAGTGATGAATTTGCCTTAATGAAAGGAAATATATGAACAAAGTTAGAAACTTGCAAGACATTTATGTATTTTAAATGTTAATCTTAACTGATGAGTTAAAATTAAAAGCCAGCAATGATGAGCCACCAGCATTATGTATGTTGGGATATAGAAAGAAAGATACAGAGGCTTTAAAATGAATGAACTGTGGAAGGTTCAATTAGTTTTTCTGCTCATTTTTTGTAACGACAAAGCATCTGACAATAATGTTTGATTAGCAGAATATGATCATTCAGGAATATTAAAATGAAAAACCCTATAGATGTTAAACAGCGAAGAAATCTGACATCTCTTTCTCTTTGTCATGAGAAAATGTACTAAAAGTTAAGAATGCGCCTTAGCCCAAGTAATTTGAAATACTTTGATTTTAACCTAACTTTGGGATTTAATTGGAGCAAATACAAGACAAATGCAGAGGCAAAACCAGACTTTTTTAGGAGGAGAACGAAAGAAAAATAGCTAAGGAAATTCTTGTAGTCAGTAAGTCACATACCAGTTATGACTGTTAGATATATATTTAATAAAATGGTTTGCACAATTCTAGATTAATTAGGCTTAGTTATGTTCATTTTGCAGCAATAGTTAAACTACTTTTGACCTCAGCTGCACTGATTCAAAATGTGAGCAAAACAATATTTTATTCTATTTTATGAATGCTGGTGGAAAGCTAATTGTCCCAATTTTTCCCTTTTTTTTGGAAACATTAATCAAAACAAGTAAGTCTTGTTTCACCTTGTAAGATAAAGTGTTTCAGTGAACACATTTTCAAGAAAAGTTTCAAATATGTACTTCCTCTACTTATTCTCAAAATATTCTCTCATTTTATTTCATTCCATCATCTTCTCTTATTCCATCTGCATCACACTCTCTAGGTTTTTCCTCAGAAAGATTTTTCTGCTATAGCCCTATAATTAGCCCAAGCATAATGAACAAGATGATACTGTTTCTGGTGCACAAACTAAGCTCACTAATAGCTAATTTAGGTATCAGAGCATCACACTGCATTGTAATACCCTGCTGACACACTTGCAAGGCACATTTTTTTTCAAAAGTACTGAACACTGGTAACTTGCAAAATGCTGAGCACCCTGCTCCTGATTGCTCACGCTGCAGTGTAAGCACATTGCCTCCCAGTGTAACCAAATGAGAATAAATCCTAATCCTGAGCACAACATTTTGGCCAAGGCATATTACTTCAGAAACATACTTAGAATATTTATCATATAGTTTTATTTGCACACTGATATGATCACATGATCAGTATATCTTACTGCGTATTATCTTGATGAGCAAAAGTGGTGTTTCAATGTAACATCAAAATGAAAAATATAAGAATTTATTTTAACAATGTGCATATGTACCTGTTACATGCTATTGATTAAATAATATTGATGACAAGACATATGCAGTGATAATTGTGGTTAGAAGGCTAAATATTTCTTTAGAGATTGCCTCTTTTTCCCTGATGAATGCAACACACAAAGATTTCCATACTTTTTTATTTTCAAAAAGTGAGTTCAGCTTTGGTCAGTTACACTGGTTAACTTCCTTCATGGAGTAAGTGGTAAGTCGAGACTGGTAAGTCAAGAACCTATGTTAACAGCTTAAAAGTAAACTCAGCTTACACTCTTGGTTTTGGTCTTGGACTAACTAGATGTATTTGTATTTTGAAGTTTACACATCCCATTGTGGTAGCTGCAAAGATTCTGAAAGTTTACTTTTTATCACAATGATCAAGTTTTTCAGACCTCTGAATGGAGAACTTGAGGCTCAAACTTTTGTAGTGAATAAGTAGCGTAAATAGAATTAAATATGATTTTGTACAAGATGTCACTGCCAAGACTACTGATCAATTTTTTTTAAGTTGCTAATTTAAGCCATTTTAAGATACTGCTTTCAAAAAAGTTGTACAGCTGCTTCTTCCTTTTTTTTCCCCCGCCCCCCATAGTCCAGTATCTAAACAAAGTATTTGATGTAACACTGATTCTTCTCAATAGCTTTTTCTGGCCAGTAACCATGGGACAGATTTATCAATAGCATAAATTTAGTAGACTTGTGTCACCTTATGGTAGCTAACAACTTGATCCAACAAACGCAAGACTGAAGAGAAAAACAAATTCGTTGCAGAATGTAGCAAAGGGTGTAGTCAAACTGATATTGACAATATAAAGTGAATTATAGCCCTAGTCCTTATGCTCTATCAGACTGAGGAATCAACTCATAAACAACATAAAAGCATGTTGTAGGTTTAATCAGAATATAAGGAGAACTAGACAGAACAATAGGAGAAATGTGATAACATTTAAGTATATTTTGAAAAGATACGAGGACGTTCTGTTAGTTCATCTTTAATATCTTTGTCTTTATTCTGATTTAGAAGATGATGGTTAGTGTGAGATATGAGTTCTCCCATTTCCTTTCCATATGCTCCTAGACCAAAAATAGTTTCCTCTCTTCATATGGATTTTTCCAAATAAGGAGTGAAGAAACTGTAAATTAACTTCTCATTACTACAGAACAAATGCATACTTCCAATATGCTTATTTTGGGGGGAGAGGAGGAATGAGGAGACAGCTCTTTGGAAAACTCTCTTGAAATCTGTCTTCTAGAAATTTCCCCCTTAATTATAGATTTTTTTAATAACATTTAATTATTTATCTTATACATATGAAAGCAAAAAATCTCTCAAACTGCCAACTTCAGCAGAAGGTCAATAAATTAATTAAATTGGATTTTCTGATAGTTTCATTACATTAGTGAGTCTTTGATTCTGATTAGAATGTAGTAAAACAAAGAAGTAGGATGGTATCTGTGACCTCAAAAATGCCCAACTATGGACAATATAATTAAAATAGCATAGCAGATAGGAAACTAAGATAAAAATGTCAAGCGAGAACTGAAATACAGACTCTGTTATATAAAGATCCACAACATAAAGCTAAACAGTTTGCTTGGCATTTGCTGTTATCCTATGCTGTTACACACCTGTGGATCTCAGGAAATAATCTTTGGGAATGACAGACTCTACCTCCTCCTTCTGTTTTGATGATTTCTTTAGTGCCACTTGTACTTTAATGTATAAGAAATACAGCATCTGTTACAAGGTGTAATAACATCTGTTGTCAGCTATTGAAGGAAAATAGACAGGGCTAGGTGAGCCAGATGATCCAGAATGACGGCATTTATGGATCTCTAACACAAATATATGCAATTAAAATTCATAACAAACATAGACTTTTACATATACTAGGACATTAATTTCTACCATTCTTCTCTGAAAACAGATGATACATGGATGGATTTTTTTCAAACGACCATGCTGTAAATTTATGGAAGCCAAAATCCCAAAATTCAATCAATTCAGGAAATTATGTATGCATACACATGGATATCTTTAGATTTAACGATGTTAGTATATTATGACAGTGTAGGCTGTAATGTTATTATCTCCTAGAAAGTACTAGTAGTATTTTATTCCGTCCATATATAGATAGATAGATAGATACAAACTTAGGTAAATGAAGTTAATATTCAAATGGGTAATCATAATTTTTTCTTTTTAATTCAAATGTTTTGACCTTTACAAATAGTCTATTTTCCTGACATTCTGGCTTGATATTCCAGTTGAGTTCAAAAACAACATCTGCTTCCCCATTGTTTTATAACAAATCTTCCGCAGAACAAGTAAGTGCTACATTCATTGCAAGCATAGAAGATAAAAACAAGTTCCTGACCTTAAAAGTCAGTAAACAGTTATCTATTATAGTCTGTTATTTTTGTCATCTTTCCTCACATCAACAAAAAGCATTTAGTGTCTCATCTTCTTTAGTGCTTCTTGTGCTTCTTGTTGATGCTGCTACCTTTCCTGGTATCTTTATCTTGCCTATTTTGATACCTTCAATTTTTTCAGTATTAACACCTGTGTACTTTTCAAGTTTTTCAACACAAAATTTTCAGACATATATTTTAATTTCCCAAGTATAAGATTTGCTTTCTTTGTTCTTGCATCTTATTTTCCATAATCATCAACCTATCTCCCTGAAATGTATGGAAGTTGCTGTATATAAGCTGTTGCTTATGACATATCTCTGGATTAACTGTTTTCAGATCATGTTTTTGAGAATTAGGAGTTCTCAGATTATCAATTGCTACTAAATAAAGCTTAATATGAGAATTATATAGTGTCCTATCTCATTATTTGATTCCCAATCTTACAAAATACTGTCAATTTTTGTGGGAGTTCTATTTTGGTGCCTCTTCAGTCAGATGATGGCTCAAGTTTCATTTTAAAAGGTTTTAACTTCCTTGGATACACAGTAAGACTTTAAACCCTACATGCTATAAAACTGAAGGTAAATAAGAAAACAATACTTTTTATTACTTGTATCAGTGGGTTTTCTTTAGGGGACTGATTTTTAATTTTTTAACAATTTGGACTTTCAGTGTTATTTCAGGTTTTGACTAATGTTTTAGCCTTTGCAATTCTGTGAGCTTGTATTTTTTATTTAGTACTTATGTTCATGTCTCATCTCTGCTAAATGATGAATTATGTGATAAGAAAAATAGGTATGCATATGTAACTTGACGTAGCTCAAAACATTTATAAACCCTGAAAATGGGAGGAAAAGGGAGAAAATTACTAATTATGATACTGGGGACTGTGTCATTAAGGATTGAGCTTCTCAGACATGCTGGACAGGCTGCTTTAATACTCTGTCCTTCTGCACCCCTAGCTGGAACTAGATGGCAAATAAAAAAATTACCCTCAATCACTTCAAGCGATGAGTGTCATCAGCTTTTGGATACTACATTCAAATCCTTATAATGTTAGATTATGTAGCAAAATTAGTTCTATTAACATAGGCATTCCAACTGGCAATCAGACATTGTTACTGTGCGAATATATCCAATGAAAATGAAATGCAAGTAGTAAGATTCACATCTTCAGCTATGAAGAGCTGTTTGAGAAACTGAAGGCATAATTTAGATGCACCAATGCTGACATAATAATAAAATATACGCAATTTTAAAAGTTGCTCCTGGATGACTCTGGGAATGTTTAGAAACAGTCTTCGTTTGGTCCGGATGAAGTAGAACAAAAATGGCTTATGCATTAATACTAACAATACCTGAGCATCAGGTAAGCCAGATAGAGAATTTATTTTTTATTTCACGGATATTCATTTTTTTATTTCATGCATATTCATTCATGTAAATTATCTTTATTTCTGGAAGGGCATGTGCTATTAATTGACGTTAATCATAAAAAAGTTACTGCCATTGCCAAACAAGCTGTATCAAATACTTTGATTCACTCTGAGAATATGGCAATAATTTTTTCATAGTTCCAAACACATATGTAAATGCCAACATATGAGTGAAAAGAGGTGAAAGAATCCATGTAGATAATAGAGGAAAAATGCTCTGAAAGCATTTGCTTGTGTATATTTTCTGGAAAATTAAAAAGCTATTTTAATTGTTTTTATTATGTGATATGAAATAGAAGTTTAGATCTGAAAGTATAAGACCACATTTACCCTGTCAATAGGTAGTCATCATTATCAAAGTGCTTGGTAAAAGAAGTGATACCAAAGCAGTTTCTAATCCATACTTAGCAATTTTTATTTGTGGAATGGCACTTAAAAAGCATGGATTGTATTCTCTTGACATTTGTTTAACAAAAGCTGAAAATAAGAGTACCAGAGTCATCTATACTTGTGGAGAAGTAACTGGACAAACAAAATATGATAGTGCAATCTATGTTCAGGCACTGTTAGCAAGATTTGATTTGGGCATATTGTGTTTTTGTTTGGTACAAAAGACAGCATGGCACATCTCATGGCCAAGGTTTAAAGATGGGAACCTGCAGATGTCAGTATGAGGATTGTACCTTCATCCACTTGGAACAAAGACATAGTAAAAGAGAGCTCTTGCAAGTACCATCAGTGATAAAGGTGAGATACAAGAATGTGTTTTCATTTTTGTTGCTAGGCATGCTTATATAGCTGAATTTCTAAAGCCTGAAAACCCTGAAGTTCAGGGCAGATCATTTAGTCACCTACCCTGTCTGCAGCTATTTAAGACTAATAAACAAAATATCTCCACT
Organism: Rhea pennata; assembly: GCF_028389875.1. Lineage (NCBI taxonomy): Eukaryota > Metazoa > Chordata > Aves > Rheiformes > Rheidae > Rhea > Rhea pennata. Next base: position 163,604,292 of record NC_084663.1, read on the forward strand.
GCTACATGCCAGAAGAATACCTACATTGATGACATTACATTTAACATTAATCATTGCAACCCTGACTTCTGTCATTCAAAATGGTTGCTGGTTCCTGTCTTTTGTGAATGCTAAATTATAATACCACTAGCTAGGGAAGAGAGTCTTGGGTTCACTTTCCTCGTTAAGCCTAACAAGAATATAACCCTCTGTTTTTTTAGAAAGAAAGGGAAAAAAAAGAAAAAAAGAAAAAGAATTACCAGATAACTGAATAGTCCTGTCATGAAACACCTCCCCCTCTTTTATCAAAATGTCCCTTCAGTGTATTTGATAGTTGAGCTCAGTCTTAGGAACCTAACACTGAGGCAGCCTAGTGTGGTTTGTTAATTCTATACCATGCATCCAAAAGTTAGACATGAAGATGTTAAGTTTTGCCATACAAAATTACTTTTTGGACATAGAATCAGTGAACACTACACTGCCCATTTTTTATCTCACCACACAAACTGGCAACTTGTTTTTGGATTTGTGTGGTTCACTGTCAGGTGATTAAGGCATACTGAATCTCTGGGAAATTCCCATATTTTTTGTCTTGGTGTCTGAGCAGAATTCACCGTAAGTTTTCCCTAAAGCCTATGATGTTTATTTCTACCTTATCTATAATCTTATTATGAAGTTAATTTGTTTATACATGCCAGCTTTGTTGATTCTTTTGCAAGGATTATCTATCCATGTTCATACTGCAAACTAGGACAAAAGAATTGCTACATGTTTCCTGTACCAAAAAGTAATCAAAGAGTTAATGAGAAATCCAGGTCATTTCTTCATCAGTCACTAACTGAGAAACAATTCCAATGTTTAGTTACTATCAAGTGGTCAACCAATTAAGTCAATATTTCTGTTGGCCATAGGTGAACTTAGGTCCAACACTGTTGTTGGGATTCACTTTAGTAAATATATACATAAACTGTAGGTGTCTACACCTGAGCTAGTCACCGAGGCTCCCTTTTAGACAGTACAGCCAGTTTCTTCCAGAGTAGACTTTCTACATCCTGAAGTAGAGTAAAAAAAGATCCTGAAAGTGCCTATTCCTCCCCTTTGATCAGAAAGGAAGTCAGTGATGGCTAGCTCAGGTTTAGATACTGTAGGTACCTAAACTTACATGAGATATCTTTACTACTTCCTGGCAGGATGCTCAGCTATGCTACTCCACTAAAAATAATGTGTTCATATATTTACATATCAGCAATCAAGATCTAATCTAACAAACAGTAGCTTTCAGCCCTGCAATCACAAGTAGCTTTTATCACACTTTGATCCCCAAAGGTGAACACTGTATAGAGACATTCATAATAACTGAGGTAGTGGATATCCGTATCTATTGAACAACATTTTTCTACGTTTTGCCATATAATATAATGCATGTAACCTGAACTCTGACTAAATATGATCCAACTTCTGGACTTTTCTTAGTGTTTACATTCATGTTTTGGTTGATTTTTCTTCAGGCTTTATATCTCTAGAGTTTGAAACACAGAATTATTGCCTCTACATTAGTGTATCAACTGTCTAAATACAGCAGAATTTTGTAGAGCTTCAAAATGAGGTAAGAAAACTGTACAGCTTTAAATGTTCAAAGGGGAATATTGAATTATGTCAAAATATACCTTAGCAGCTCAGTCTCAGGATTTCACTCTAGGATTACACACACAGGATGTTACTGTAGAAAAAGAGATAAAGAAGCTCAAGGTATGTTACCAAAAAGGAGCAGAGATGGAAGTACTGATCTTTTGGTGCCCTACCACTGTTAGTTTTATAAGTACATTCTGTACATTGATGTGAGCAGAGAATTCCATTTAAATTGATAATGCTGGGAAATACATAACTTTGTAATTTGTATGACTGTGAAGATGCAATACAACCTAACTTTTTAGAAATTGTTCAAAGAGAAAAAGAAGGCAAGGGCTTAGACTCATCCTCATAAAAAGAATATGTTTGCTTTATAAATATTATGAAGAGTTTTATGAAAATTTTGGCATATTATTAACCTGCGATCTTACCATCAGATGAGGATGGATGAGGTACCAAGGAGCTTGTCCTCCTCCTCTCTGTCCCATTTCTTCTTCCTTTCATTTCTCTTTCTTTCAGCCATACTGTTCTGGCTAGAGAAAGAAAAATATATTCAAAAACTACTTGGAAACTGAAGACAGCAATAACACATTAATGGAAAGAGCATCAATGCTTACATAAAAATTAAAGCATATATGGCTATGTCCTTAGCAAACAATAAATTACAAGAAAAGTGTGGTTAAATAAAGTCAAGCCACCTGAATAACAGCAGTCTCTCATCAGCATAACAGTTGTTCTTTGTTCTCATTTTGGCCAGTTTCTGAATGGTAATTAAATATGGTTTTAACTCAGTAAGAGATCCACGAGGGGTGAGATTATTTCATAAAACAAGCTTCCTTTTGCTTGAAATCCTTACCTGTTATTTATTTTTCCCAATACTCATAGAAGATGTCTAGAATAATTACTCTTGCTTTTGCTGGTTCTTGAAGTAGAACATCATGTTAAGGTTGCAGATGCAACTAGAATTATGTATTAGTTGCCTAGGTTCCCTTTATAGTCTCTATACAGACTTTATATTATGTGTGATTTTTCAAATAGTTGATTACTGCCTTCTAAGATAGCTGTTTAGGGTAGCTGGCACACAATACCTCTAGATATTCCTGTGCTGTACACTGACAAACCTAGATTACTAATATAGGCCAGCTACAGATTTAGACTGCTACAGTTGATTTATGCTAATTCCAATCTCATAATTTAGACTCCCATTAGTTATCCTTCCCAACCTTCTTTTCCTCCAGAAATATTCTGGATAGACGGAAGGTAAAATAAACGTCCTATGTCTTCATACTGTTTCTGTGGAGAATGACCATAAAACTCTTTTGTTCCAAAGCACCTACCATGCATATGACTCTGCCATCAGAAACAAGTTTGACAAGTTTGTGAGGATCATAAAATGAAGGTTTGGCCACTGGATCATCACTCAGTTGCAGCGACTGGATAATGCACTCACTTGCGTTGAATGGATAATAAACTAGAAGCACAGCAATAGAGGAGGATGGATGACTTGACAATGCTGCCAGCAATCAGACAAGCCAATAAGATAAGAAGTAGTGAGGGAAAGAACGAAATGTAGGAAAGAGGACCAAGAGATTGATCAGAATCACAAAAAGACCATAAAACTCTCAGAATATCCTCACCATTATTATGAAATGAATGGATAAGACAAGGATCTTTTGCGGAACACGCTTAAGAGACCATGTAGTTAGAAGAGGGAAACCTCAGTAATATAAACATCTGTGGTTTTGCTTCTGCACAATCATGGACTACAAAATATGCAAGCTGCATTTTGGAGAGAGAGAACCAGACAATGAGCCACAGACCAACAAGCCATTAGCAATATAGGCTTCATTCTATCTTTATTCAAGATTCCCAAAAAAGCACAGATAGAGTATAATGTTTATAGAGCCTCTAGTTATAAGGTTTTGTCCGAAGATTTGCACATAGTGACATGAGTCTAGCATACAGTTGCCCACTTTTCCAGCTTCACTGAATTTAGATGCAAGTGAAGAGAAAGGAGGTTTTATTTCCTTAGTAAGTAAAAAATATTTGAGTTAATATAAAGTAGTGGACTCAATGTACCATAAACAGCTCAAATCTGTAATGCCACCTGATTATTCGACCTGATTATAGTCTCCAGGCATTTTGTACCTAAGACTCAAAAAAGGATCTCTTATGTCTGTGTAGTTACAGACCATGTCAGGAAGAGATTCAGCTGGTGGTAATTTTTATGTAAATGATAATTTGGTACACTCGTAACATCCTAACTTTAGGGAGGTGAACCACCCTCCCTAAAGATTGTAAACATCATGATGTACATACCATGTCCCGATCAAATGAAAGACAGCAATAATGCTACAATTCAAACGAGGCAATTAGAAATGTCATCTTGCCAGAGGGCACCTTTCACTACAGTCTGCACTGCTCAGAAAGCAGTTCAATTAGACAGATAATGCAGTCCAAACAGAAAATTTCCCAGCTGTCCTGTTAAGGCCAAATTTAAAATTGGTGTGCGTATCTCATTTTAGATATGTTTCTAGCATGAATTTCTGCTGAAAGGCATGAAAAGTTTGTGTTAAGGAAATGTTTCAATGATATATATTCACTTTTTCCAAACATAAAGGACAACATGTAAGAAACCACGAAACTGAAGGTAAGAGCAGGAGAAAGTGAATTGTTTTAGACAGAAGTTTTATGTGGAGGGAATGGAAACAAACAAATTCTCTTCCATTCTGCTTATGTTAAGATATTGCTGCTTCCAGCTGGTTACAACATTTTTGGCCTTTGGTCTTATGAAATGGTAAAAACGAACTAGCTGAAGTTGAAAGGTCTCAAAGAGAGTCAGTAACCTCACAGCATGATAAGCTGGGAGAAAAGCACATTTTAGGGCTTTTGTGTGTTTTGTGATACGTGAAAAAACTACAGTTGAAGCTCCTATTTTGCTGTAACATTTGAAAGAATTTTACTGCTGTTTGGGTCAATAATCATCCTGTTGGGCTCTCACTTGCACTAGTCCACAAACACTTGGTCTAAATGAATATATGTAGAAAACCTTCCCAGTTACATGGCTCTTAAGGACAGAGATGGCTGATAATCACTTTTGACAAATTACATTATATTTTGTTTGATACTTTTCTGTATATGTCTTATTCCAATCGTTTTTCTCTTTCAATTCTTTATTAATATACCCCATTTATAAAAATATTGATATAAGTAAATGAGCAGGGCACAGGGTAGTAAATATCAGACCAATTGTATATGCATGTTCACAAAAGCTGCAGGCATCTTGAAAGAACACAGTTTCTTCAAAATATCTGAAATATACTATCAATAAACAGACAATGCCAGAAAGAAAGCTGACAAAGGTCATATGGTCAACTATGGTCAGTTATTAAGCTATAACATTAAATTTTAAAGTTTGCAAAGTGAACAAGAGCATTTATACTACCACAGTAAAACAGTTGCAATAGTTAGCATTGTCATTGCCTTTACTGATTATTTGTAAGGAGTCTTTAGATGATTTCCTAAGGAAGTAAGTGATCACATTCACTGTGTGGGTATGGTAGTGTGTACGCTGCTAAATTCTAAACCCACTACTAATTTCAGTCATGTCTGACAGAGAGCAGGAAGTGTCAAAAATAAACTTAAGTTCTTACAGGTTTCATAAAAATAGGCATTTGGGGAGAGAAGAGAGAAACCATATCAGCCTTATTAAAAGAGAGGCTTCAGCATGAACTCAGCCCTTCACAGAGGCCAGGGAACGTACAGGAGAAAAGGGTGTATGAGTGGAGATGTATGTAACACTGAAAAAAAACTTCAGAAAGGGCTCCCAATTCAGAGACACAAATTCATTAGAAGAGCTGTAGCAGGATTCAATTTACCTGACTTAGACACCTTATTTCCACCTGCAACATAGATAAAGAGTTATCTCCCCAGCATTAGCTATTTGAAAGTTATTTAGCCCAAATTAGTCATACAGATTCTGCCTATACTGCTAAATGAAACAGGGATACGGAACAGCCCGGGTCTGAACAGAACTGTGCTGAATTCCAGTGACAAATAGCACTATAGACTAGCCAGGAAACATTGGTATTTGTTTTAGGACAGCTTCTAGAAACACATGAAACTTAGGTGTAAGATGTCTAATCAAGGTGGAATGAGTTCTACTTTGGATTTTATTAGTCCTGTTGCTTACTAAAAAACTTTAATATCATTAACTGCATTCACACTCTTTGGTGCTAACCTCTTGCACAGTGGATTTGCCTAATAGAAAACAAGATGTGGCAATCTAAAGCACAGGTAGAAAGATAGTTAGCAATGAAGTAGCGTACAAAATAAGTATTCAGTGGTTGAGCTCCTTCCCTTACCATCTTTTATTTGGCAGCAGGGTCAGTGGAGCTAAGAGGCATCTCCAGAGGATCATAGCAGTTATTCTCTGGGTGTAGACTTACCTCTACTGTTGATCACAGTTGAAATCTGGGCAATAAGCTTACATTAGACAATTAGCTTTTAAACAGTTTAAATTAGGTACAACTAATCCTGTAAGCTACTGAACTGTTCTCAGGGCACCTGCGTTACTTGTACAGTCAATGAGGAAGGCTAGGTGTTTTTGAGGTATCCATAAGGATATCCAATTAGCCTGTGGCTGTTAAAGATAAGCAGGCAGGATCACCCTCTTGAGCCTTCAAAAGAAACAAACTCTTACTACCGACTATCCATGAAATTTAGGCACCTGTTTTAGGACTGCTTCAACAAACACATGAAACAGATGTAAGGCATCTAAGGTATCTAGACAAAGTTCTCATTCAGATTTCACTAGTTCTGGGGCTTAGTGAGCAACTTTAATATCATTACAGCTGTTAAACTATATTATTTAATGTTAAAATTTATGTTGATACTGTCATCTTTTAGCATCTGTTATCATGATGGCAGAAGATCAAAAACTAACAAAAAGCATACTGGAGGAGACAAAGCACTCTAAATGCTAATTTTTTACCCATATTATTAACATCATCTATATTACTAACATTATGAACTTGTCTAAACTGAGAAATGTGGGAACATTTCCCAGCTAGTAGATCCATGTGTATAATCCAGCTGCTTCTTAATTGCATGACAACAATTATAGCCTTCCGAAAGCAAATGTGGGTGCATGAGTAGGGTAGGAGCTGAGGTACATTCCGAAGACCCCTTACTTTGCACACTTTCCTCATAGGTTAGACTGTGAGGTTTTAAATAAGTTAGAAGAATGTGAGTTTGGTAAGACATATAAAGAGACAAAATATTTCTTTAAATGTATTCATAAAACACTAAGAGTTTTGAAAACATTTTGTTAACTAGAAGGTCATTTAAGCTGGAAGTGATAAGCTAATAAATATTACAATGGGAATCAATCTACCTCCCTGAAAGTAAGATGGTCTACATGATGAATTAGCTTTGAATAGTAGGCTAAGTTGGGCTGAGAATATAAGCAGATGAAAAAGACATAGGATACATTTGGGACAAAGGGAAGAAAATTGCTCAAGGCTGCAGCACTGTGGAGGCTTAGGAGAAATGGGAGTGTTTTCCCAGTCCTTAAGTTTGGAATTGATTCTAAAAGGCAATACTCCCGGATGGACTACACCTGAATTGTCTCCTCAGTTTTTATAGGTAAGATATACATTAGGGAAATCTTTACTGACAGCCTTTAAGGTGTTATTTTAAGGCATATTCTAAATTTGCCTTTTACTGTTTTTAGGATTTTTTGTAACTTTGTTTCCAACTCTGTCACTGAGAACTTTATCCTTTCTCTTTGCTAGGACAAATTTGTCTTCTCCCTTAAGCTTGTCTACAGTATTATGAAGAATCCCAGGTAACAAACACGAATCACAAGCATCCCCAGTAAAGCAGTGGTGCTTTATGCAGCTACCCTCTGGCTACCAATAATCTAGGGCACACCCTGAGGCTATGTCTATATAAATAAACAAAAAGGACGAGGGGCAGTCTGCTGGCCCTGATAGCAGTGGCAACACAGTTCACACTCATAAAGCTAAAACCTTTTCTCATTCCAATATGGAATGGCCTCATCCTTACTGCCTAGGAGAGAACAGTCTGTCCAGTGGCATTTCCTGGACAGCACCTAAACATTACCTGACAGAGTGTTAGTTAACAAAGACCAAAATCATGTGAGGTTATGTGCTAACAACTGATTTGCATGGGAGATCACGCTAGTAACACTTGATATGCCATGTGCCCTCAACCTGTTTAATATTAATAGACATAGCAACAGGGTCCAGATATGATTCGGAAGAGGGCATTTTTAACAATTCTTGTTCCTGAAGTTGTTGTAGCATTTTCATTTGTTCTATAATAGAACTTATTACTAGAAGCTGAAAAATAGAGCTAAAGGAAAAGTAACAATAAGCCCCTCCCCCAATATTTCCCTTCCAACCCTTTTCTCCCCTCCATCGCCCTCCTCCAAAGGCATAGTAGAAAATAAAATGGAGGACAACAGTGCCCTTTAAGACTAGAGCCACTGTTTCCAATATAAAACAAAACCCAAAGAAGAACAGCAATGGAGTTGTGTAGAAAGTACTTGCCTTTTCACACACAAAAATAATTATGATCGAATTAACTATTGTTGTTAAGCAAAACCACATTAAATTACATTATATTACAGAGAGTTATCTCCTTAAGCTATTTAGAGTAATCAATTACTTTGGTTACTGATGTACGACAAATTACTTGTCTACAGTTTGTCACAAAATTGGTCAAATATTTTAAAGTAGTGTTATTCACAAATAGGTGTCTTCATCAAATTCTATACTGAAGGAAAAAATAATGAAAAGCACAGAAGAATAGACATGTTTGGGCCTATGTTTTCAACAATGTATTTTCAGTAGTGCAATTTTTGGCTGCAAAGATCCTCATAGGTTTCTAAAGAATCTGTTTCAGATAAGCTGCCACTGTCAATGCTATTTCAAGGCAGAGATTCTAACTCTCAAACCAGGATTTCATCTTATTAACTTATAAAAACATTCAGTAGCTTTGTCAGGCTGTACTATTTGGGATCGCTTTTTTACTTACTGGAAAGGAACAGCTAATAAACAGTTCAACTGGAATCCAGTTTGGATAGTAAAGTTTTGTCTGCCGTGTCATATACACAATATTTTCTTTAATAAATTCAAACACCCTTAATAGATACATGCGATATAGGCAGTACAGTTCCTCTGCCAACTGCTTGACATCAGCAAATCTTAGGCCACTGTGTAAACTTCAAGCAGCCTAAAATGTAGTAAAACCAATCCAGCTAGTTTTTGGTTTCTGCACAAGTATTTTTTTTAAGAATGAAGAAATCTGAAGGTGAATGAAGTATGTAGGCACAAAGCCAGACAAATTGAAATGACTTTTCCAAACAGGCACTGCACATACTTTGATGGTTCTATTATTTTACTTTCCGAAATCAGGAAAGCTGGTGAGTCAAATAATAAATTTTTTGAAAGTTTCTATTGACAACATTTTGCTAAAGATGACAAGGGAAAATGATAGTGCTACTGAGAGAGTGCTACTTAGAATTACAAGAATGTGAAATTAAAGATTCAGCCTTGGAAAGTTGTATTTATTTATCTAGGAAGCCATAACGTCCCAGTCTTTCCTTCCTATTGATATTCAATCCATACCTGTTATGACTATCTCTACAGTAGATTTCAGTCAATAATGACCCAATATTGCAGGTTTACCACTAGAGGAAGTAGTAACAGAGTATATGTGATGTATTATCAAATGAAGTCTAAACTGGCTTCTCATGCTGATTTAGTAGATACTTAAACACGATTAGAGTCTCCTACAAATTTGAAGGGCCAGAAAAATCATTCAGAAGATGAGTACTTATCTGAACCCTTTGCGCCTGGAAACCTGGGTTAGAGATTTTATTGAAATAAATCTGATGTAAAGGGGATAAAACAGAAAAGCAGCTAAAGAGAATGCAGTCAGAATCTGCATGGATATAGCAGATATAGGGAGGAAGGAGACAGTAGGAAAGAGAATAATGTGAGTTTCCTTTGTTGTCAGGCAAAAGTCAGGTTTACTCTGCTGAGGATTCCTCTATTTTCTCAGTACTGCTCTAGAAACACAGAAATGGGTCTATAGAATCTAGTCAAAATGAATCAGGCTAGAAAGAAAGTCAACTGACATTAACCATAGGGGTTTTTTTTAAGTCAGTGAGCATCTTACTATTTTTTTTTTTTAATTTTGGTGGAGTAGATTTTCTAACACAATTTCACATCTATACTAAGAGAAATCTTCTATCACATTTTTATTTTTCAGCTTTTTCTACAATAAATGAGATTTTGCTGATGTACAATGTAATGTTGATTCTTCACAAAAGCTGTCATATATAACTCCCCTTTACCTTAACAGTCTGAAATAGCTTGGCTCATATTTTTTAGCTTTGGCTGCAAGGTAGTTATAAAATAACGTTCTATGAACTGCTATATGTGTACTTTAAAGATGCCAACAGTGAGTGTTGTACTGTTTTTATATATGTTTTTGAAGTAGTGAAGACATTTTCCAAGCACAACAGTACTCTAGATAAATTGAACCTTCAAACACTACTTTGTTACACTATGACTTTCCCAAACCTAATATTTAGTACAATGCATATTCAAATGCTTATACATATAGCACAATGCCAGTTATATACATAGAATATATATATTGCTATTCAGCTGTCTCTGTGTGGATTTTGGTTTCCATGTATGCATTCACTCTTTTGAACTAATGAAGATTTCCATAAGAGACATACAGATGTAGACACAGAAATATAGAGACATAGGTTTTACAGTATCTGTAAATATTACAAACCAAAAGGTAAAATATCACAGGGAAGAAAAACCTCAAATCAAGGAAAATTAGAATGCTAGTATCCAGTAATCCAAGGTACTGTAGATTAAATTAATACTGGTATATTTTCACAGTGAGTATAATTAAGGCTGTGATAGACTTAACTCAAATGATGATGAAGCTAAGACACTTAAAAAATAAGTAATCCAAAAAACCTAGACTTCTAGGAATGCAGGCAAGGTCTACTCCACTGATCATATTTAAACACAAGGCAAAGATCTAAAGGATGGTTAGCGTGACAAAGGCTGGGATCTGTGCTAGTATTTCCCTTGGCAATCAGTGGAAAGCACTAGGTGTTCCTTAAGTGTAATTCATCACATATTAATGAAGAAATCTAAAGCTAGTCAGATGAATTGTACCCCAAAAGTACTTCTCTTTTTTGATTATAAAGAGGGCCTAAGATGACTAGCTCAGATGTAATTGATTACACAACTGATGTCTAAAGTCTTCTGATAGGAATCTTATCATAAAAGTCACTGTAGAACTAAGCTTCATCTACTGTGTATATATGGAGGTTTTGAATGTAAAAAAATTCAAACCTTTTAATCAATAATTCAGAAATTAATTTAATGTGCAAAGTAACCTATTTATGAAAAGAATAGTTTCTGTTACAGTTTTAATTTTAAAAAGCAATGTGAACTGATGCTATTTCCAGCTGGGTCTTAAAAGTAATGCTCATAATGTATGGAGTGTAATCACGCTCTCTGTAGGGCTGGGATAAAGTGGGAGTATTAGCTTTGTTTTATTTACACAGACATGAACAATGCAATGTTAAATTTAGCTAGAACAATTTCTCCAAATGTGTCTTCTTCAAAATTCCTTTCTTAATTACCACTTTGTCCACATAATGGATAAGGACTGTTTGGTTCATTTTCACGAGGACTACATACATAACACAGTCTGGAAAATTATTTCTACTATTTAAAATTATTATAATTCTCTTTATGTTCTAAAAAGATCCAAACTAATATTTTACTTTTCATTAAACCTAATTTCTTGCATCTTTATATGTAGATATTTTCTTTTAGTAAACTTCTAACAAGGTACTTTTTACATTAATTTCTTACACCTTAAGCATAAGGCCTTTGGCATATTCTGAAATATAAAAAGTAACCCTTCTGATCATCAGAAAATTGTTCAAATTTTAATATATGACAGATATTGCAATTATTAAGTAATCACTGAGAAGCTTCCAAGATAAAACTACTCTGCTTATTTTTATGGACTCATGGATTCAAAAAGTACATTCTCACATAAACAAGTAGAAGCAAACATTATTAAAGCAAACGTCCCCCACCTGAAGAAACTGGGAAAGTGATCTCAGTCAAGGTGTCATTAAAAGCACTGGTCTAAGCTACTCAGAGGTCAGTTACATCTAATTCCATGAGCGCTCAGTCCATTATCCATTATAAAAGTTAAGTATTGACTTGATCATTCCTGTTGTGGTATTTTTCTTACCATTGTGAAAAGCTGAAAAAAAAATAAATCATTCAACTTATTTAACTTTCATTTTGGATATTTGTGGAAATCTTAAAAAATCTCAAAAGCTAAATCTACATTGTCAAATGGCATAGCTCCCCAGTTGACTCCTGAGGCCTACTCTCCTTCATCATTAAAAAAAATGTAAATGTTAGTTCAATTATGGGCTTTCTTTTGGGAAAAAAAAAATCACCCCTTCCATACTTTCTTCTGAAACAAAACCAGGTACAGTTTTGTAGATAGTTCCCCTTGTGGCAATTCAAATGTTTTTTAAGTGATAAGGGACTTGTCTATACATGCACACACATATCACACAACAGAGATTTAAGAGAATAATACTATACAAAACTAACAGTACTGGTCAGTCGTTATCAAGATAATACTAGCAAAAAGATTTTTATGTTAGAAAACATAAAAAATGGCCCTCATCCTGCAGACAGTCTTTCAATCCTCTCCTATGCTCCCATTTTCATGCTTAGCTTGAGTTGCCACAGGCCTCTCTCCGTGACTTTGGATCTAGCCAGTGAAATCTCTGCTGAAGACAACAACTCAGTATACGCCCTTTTTGGTGTATATATCCCATTCTGGTGGTCTTGTTGTGCTAGGCTTGTTCCTAGTGCACTGTCTGCACATAGCACAAGAGGAAAATAAGACTTGGAAAGATTTTATTAAGGTTTATGAAGGTCAGATGTGGATGACCCCACCATATCCAAGGTTAAAAACACCCTCGATTCAATCCAGAAGTGGTATGGATGAGGCCACAACCCTTCCACCCTCTATACTTATCTAATGTTACTCCAGCAGACACTGTGATCTCAAATATTTCCATATACCTCCATGTATTTCAGGGATGCGAACAGTTTTGTCTTCTGTCTACCTCAAAAACTTAATGTCACTAGTAACACTTGAATAAATTTCATATATATTTTTTATGCTTCAGTACACGACTGTAGAACAGTAGTAAGAGCATTAAGGTGAAGAAAACTGTCACTCGCAGTGTTTTTTTCTGTCACCACTTTGCTTTCAGAGAGGACTAAGAATTGCCATCACTTCCATGGTAAGGAATTCCCATAGGTCATCTTTCACCTTATAGAAATGTGTTAGTACATGTTCCTTGGTTGGCTATATTACATCACTGAAGAAGGAGATTGCATAGGTAACATCTGCTTTCTAAGGAAAACTTCATGTTCACAGTCTTTCATTGATGAAGTTGACAGACCAAGTCATGGCACTCATGATGGAAAACAGCTGCTAACTTGGAGCGCAGAGAAGATGTAGAACGCAATAGTAAACACTACATGTTTGGCATGAGATTTGATGTAGGATGAATTCATTCTTACCTCCAGTCATTTCCAGTGAAACAGAGAAACTAATACTAAAAATTTCAGGGGGTATCTTCATGTTGAAGAAGCAGGTATTGCAAGCTGTGTTATGTCACGCATATATATATGATTTCTGAAGAATGAGAAAAATACATTCTGAGGTGTAAATTTAATTTATAAGGTCTTTTATTAAATCCTTGAAAAGTATATTTAGTCCTTGACTGTTGAATCATAAAAAAGAACTTTTCAGAGCAGATCTTTGTTACTTCAATCATAAACTCTTTCACACTTTTGAAGCTTATAGAAGGCACCTTTTTCCTTTGTATAATCTAAAATGAAGCAAAGTTGGGATGCTCTGTTCATTACCTTATTGAGCTGTAATCATTTGTGATTAACACTCTAGTTGCAGAAATGTAAGATTTCAGCACTTACTCTTTCTTTCCTTGTTAAATATTGCAGTTGTTCATATAATATTTTGCATTATAGCTGCCGTGTTTATTATCCTAGTAAAGCTTCAAATCTCTACTGTTCACTAAGGCTATAGTTTCTGAGGAAGCTCATAATCATTTTTGCACCATAAGATGAAGAAGTATAAAATAAAGCCTTCCAGGACTAGAATGAAATTTTCAGGATTAATTTTTTGTTGTTCAAGACTCATGCCTGCTTCTGGAGGTGACCGTTTGAATATGGTCGGTTGTATTACCACAGATGAAATTAATTTTATGATTTATATGACATCTTGGTAAGTTAGGCTCTGTGGTCAGGAGTTAATAGTTACACTTTTCATTGGTATTGCTGGTCCTTGGTGATACCGAAGCAAAATTTCCTTGTAGTCTAGATTCAGATTTGCCATTTGAATACTCCCAGTATATTCTCTATTCAGAGATCTACATCTTGTAACCAGGAGGCACAATGTAACACCTACTTCACAGAATTATTATCTTCTAACAGCATGTAGTGTCTGAGGCAAAGTTATGATCTTTTTAATGCTAAGATTTAAAGTGCTTTAAAAACCTTACCCATGCCTATTGAGCCAAGAGATTCAAAATAGGTCAACTAATTTATTTCATAAGTAGTTGCAGGACAGGAATGCTTATGAGCCAATAACTCCTGTGTCAAGGTTTATCCCAAAGGAATTTTCTTCCATCACAGGAACAAATGAATGCTTAATCTCATTCATCCAGCTATAAATGCTTTATAAATGCAGTAACATAAAGCTGTACTATGCAACAGTAATGAACCAAGTGTAGTACCATGTTACAAACACTTTGTACAACAAAAACACAAAAATTATTGATAAAATCTATTTTTCTCCTACAATTTTGTGTAGAAGGCCAGAATTGTTAAAGATGAAAAGTATAAAAATCATAGACTCACTAATTAACAGAAATGTTCATAGGAAGAGGTTCCTGGGGATTACTGAGTCCAGCTGCCTACTTCAGATGGGACTGTCACTCCACTCTCAGGTCAGCTGGGGCTTTGAGGTTTGAAAACCTCCAAGGACAGATTCTCTGATCTCTCTGAGCAACCTCTTCTAGTCTTGATGATATTTTTCCTGACGATTTCTTTCCCCTGAACCTCCCAAGATGAAATCTGTAGCACATTGCCACTCATTATATCACCTGGCACTACGGTCCTCTTTGTAACTGCACTTTAGGTAGTCATAGGCTACTAGTAGGTCACTCCTTAGCTGCCTTCACCAAACCAAAGCCCAGCCCCCTCAATCCTTGTTTTGTAGGGTATGTTTAAACCCCTGACTATCTTGGTAGCCCAGCACTAAACCAGTTTCTCCTTGTCCTTCTTTCACTGGGAGGCCCCAACACTGGATGTAGTACTCCCAGTGCTGCTTAACAGAGACAAGCAGAGGGAAACAGCACCTTGCCTCAATCTGTTGGCCATGCTTCTCATAATGTCACCTGGTCTGCCTCCTTCACAAGGAAAAAACATGTTCACCCTGGCACTCACTGTAATGCCCCAGTACTTTTCAGCAGGGCCAGGACTGAGCCAGTTTGACACCATCTCAGGAGCTTAACATGGAGCTTTTCTGTACCGAAGCCCAGGAGGTTTCTGTCAACCCCACCACTCTTGGAAGTTTTCTGGCTCATGACCTAACACGGGAGAAATAATTATTCTGGCAGTATTAACAGATGGAAAATATTCGAATGATTATTGTCTGAAAGTAAAAGTCCTTTGTTCTTAAAAAAGAAAGTAGTGTGATGTCAGGATATTGGTGTGCATCAACGAGTAGTATTTTTATAGATTTCATAGGCTCTACCTCATGAAGCAGATGTAGGAATTGCTTTTCACTCACATAAGGAGCAAACCTGCCACGGCTTGGAAAACACTGCCCACTGCTGACCCCGCAGAAGTTTTCCGTCTGCCTAACAGACCCACCAGCGCGCTGTGCCAGCGTTTGCTCCTCCTCGACGGGGCGATGACGCAGTGCCCGTGAGGGCTCGCTGTTACCTGCTGGAGACGAGACAGGCATCAGTGCCGTGCCCAAGGGGGTGCGAAATGGCGGTCCCTAACCACCCCCCGGGGCCGGGGCTGGCGCCGAGGCCTTCCCCGCCGCCCGGTCCAGTCCGGCCAGGCGCCGCGCCCTGTGCTGCCCCCCAGCGGCCCGCCGGAGCCCTGCCACAGCCGCTGGCCGGTCGGTAGCCGCCAAGCCCGCGCTGCTGCGGCTGCCTCCCCGGTGCCGCGGCCCCGGCGGCGGGCGCTGCCCAGACCGGCGCGAGGGGAGCGCGAGAGGCTCGGTGTCCACGCCGTTACGCCGCGCCCGGACCGAGGGGCGACCGTTAGGCGCGGCGTCCGAGCCATCACGCCGCGCCCGGACCGAGGGGCGACCGTTAGGCGCGGCGTCCGAGCCGTTACGCCACGCCCGGACCGAGGGGCGACCGTTAGGCCCGGCATCCGCGCTGTTACGCCGCGCCCGAAGGACCAACGCTCCTGCCTGGGAGATTAAAATCTCCTTTAAGGGATGCAACAATAAACCCCCCTTTCCCCTCCTCATCCCCAGTGAATGAAGTGCTACAATGATGCTGGGCTTTCCTCAAAAAACAAAAGCAAAACCAAAAAAGCAAAAGGAAAACCAGAGGGCTTGAATAAAATGGAAGAATTAGGCTGAAAAGGAGTTTTGTCTGCAAATTGTGACTGTCGTTATTCAGAAGGAACTCAAACCACTGGCAGCATAATAATCTATATACTGATTTTATATCTAGATTGGTTGATACTGAGAAAAGTGCTGGTGTAGTAATACTTCTTATTTATTTATTTCAGAAAAACCTTCCCCTCACCCTGATTATTTAAAGGGAGGATGCAATTCATTGTGTACTGCCTCTTTAAAACGCTATATGTAAAGTTTGGTTGCCAGGTCCCATCTTTTATGGGTGCCAGATGTAGGGATAAAAGTGGTTTATATTCCTGCAAGTCTACAGAATGCATGTATGCTTTTTAGCTGTTAGGAAAACACTTGCTAATTGTAAAACTTATTCCTTCATTCTCTGTAAAAATGTTAAGATCTTACAGAGTGTGCTTTTTGCTTAACTGTAACTGGACATCAGGATATCAGTGCTATTAAAAAAAAAAACAGTTCAGTAAATATTGAAAATTCAAATAAATTCAGTAAATAACTTAATTGAGATTGGGAAGAACAATTTTTGTTTTTGTTTTCCCAATCTGAAAGCTAGAGAAAACGACATCCGAGTTGTGAACAGATGGCATAAATCAGTCAACACAAATCCTGCCTAACATTGATGTTATCATATAGTACTTTACTCAAATTAATCTTAATTTTGCACATTGAAATGATTTTTAAGGAAGTTTGCAAGAGCAGATTTCTCCACTTCTGGTATATTGCTTCAGTTATTAAACATTTTTATTTTTGGAGTGTCTGAGTAAACAAATAATTATTAACAAATATTTACCATTTTCAAATAGATGGAAGTTCATGTATCGTTTAACAAGCACAAGTTTTAAATAAAGCATCTGATAACTATATGGTAAGAATTAGCAAATGGATCATCTCTATTCTTCCCATATATGCCTGATCATGTACACTAGACAGACTGGTCTATCTTTACCATCGGTCTAGCTGTTTTTTTTTTTTTTTTTTTTTTTTTGGCCCTATTTATCTTGCCTTTTCACTAATGTATCAATCAGTCTTTCTCCTATTTTTTTCCCCATGCCAACCCACCCTCTGCCCACATGCATGGAAAAGGGGAAAATTGCCTTGCATATTCTTGTTCTCCCAGCAGGCAAGTAGGAGGTGTTTTATGATACCTTATTCCTCTGTAATAGGGAAGCCATATATTTGCCCTACTACCTACACTCATTTATATCTGGTTTTAATCCAGAAATGTGTATATACATTTAGGGAAAAAGCTAATTTTTAACAAAATAAGCAAAATGTGTAATTTTAGTCTGAATCTAGCTTGCATATACATGATTTAGGGGTTGTATTTCCCCTTTTGTCCATAAATACTTAAAAATAATTGCAGTAAATGCTCATTGTGCT
The DNA here is from genome assembly GCF_028389875.1 of Rhea pennata. NCBI lineage: Eukaryota > Metazoa > Chordata > Aves > Rheiformes > Rheidae > Rhea > Rhea pennata. The sequence continues at coordinate 163,622,091 of NC_084663.1, forward strand.
CTGTTTTATTTCCCATGTTAGCTTCTGTAGGCTGCTAAACAGCCTATTAACATTTCTCCTCTCAGAGTCCTTCTCCAGGACAGGGGGAATTCATACAACTTTCACTGGCCATGGGACACAGCTTAATACCCTTTTGCTTGTGCAAAACAGTGCTTTGTCACCACCTGGTAACCCAGAGAAACCCCAACTTTCCTTCTACTCCAGCTCCTGGAGCTCTGTAATCAGAGTTGTCATCTACCCTATCCTCCTGAATTGCACCATCTCACATTTCTCACAGCAGCTACCATCACTGCTAGCTATCATGTTTTTATTACAAGTCACAAGCTACTTGCTGTTTTCAGTTATTGTGACCAGACCTCAAGACTTCCGCTTTCTCACAGAATAGCAGTAGACCAAAGAAAGAGGCTCCTTCTTGCTTGCTTTTTCTCTCTAGCTTATTGTATTATTTCCTGTGTGGTGGCCTCACTGCCTTTTCCATATATGCTGTTAGGGTGCCTTCCAGGAAAACAGAGTTGTTGGCTGAAGCATCCCCTGAGTGGGGCTGGCAGTCTCCCAGGTCCTTCGTTCCTGGGTACATGCTCTACCTGGAGGGCTGCAACCACCCATGCTCCTAGTCTTCCTTCCTGAGGAGAGGATTTTGCCATCTGAGTGGAGAGAGGACTGGAAAGCCTTGAATCAGAATCTTTCTCAGCTGCACTCTTGGCCTGTTTTGGGGAAGTCACTGTGCAGTATGACAGCACTGTACCACTCTGCAGAAACATCAAGGCTGCATAGAGAAAGACCATCTCCTAACTTAGAGCTTTGAACTGGTTTTTGTAGGATCTCAGAGGTACCTTAAGAGGTCTACAGACTTTTCTTCACTGATAGACGAGTAAGAAGTTTGAATTAATATTTTGAACTCTGCTGAGTGTTTCATAGAACAGCAGGTAGGAGAAAAACATTCAGGAAAAATGGCTTCTGAGGGAACGAGAAGGATGTCTCAATCACCTTGGCTTCTAACATTAAGAAACAACAGAGAATTTGTTATAGATTGTTCTAGTGGGTGGTAAATTTCAAGCAAATATCAAGCAAAGCTCTTCAGGAACTAGTTACATTGGGGGCTTTTTTTGCTACTGATTATATATAGAATATAGACTTCTAAGTTATGTGCTAAGAATCAGGTGGCTGGGTTTAGATGGCTGCCTTTTGTGTCCTGCAACGCAAAAATAAAGAACCTAGATGAGGAAGTTTGAACTTGATCCTGTGGCAGCTGGCTATTAAAGAACAACCTATTTAGATCCTCTCCTGGCTCAGTATTCTTGATACTGTATTCAGCTCCCAGTATCAAATACAGGTACCATATATAATACACCTAAAAAAATACCAGCTGCACAGTTATTATACACAACAGTCTCATCATAAAATTACACTTGAGGTTCACATTTGTGGAATTTGAATTTCAGAATATTTTAATAAGAGAGAAAAAGATTTCTTCTTACAGTATACTTGTTAATGTGGATCCAGACTAATGTTAAATGACAAGAGGAATGAGGATTTTAGTGGATGTGACTTCTTTAGGGGAAGTTGTAATACGCTTGATAACACTTAAATAGGAGAACAACCAGTAATTGCATTTAAAAAGAGTAGTATTTTCCCCTTCAGATGAATAATCTGAAAAGGAAACAAAGTTAGAGAATGAGAAAAACAATTCAGAGTGCTCGACCATAAGCAAGCAAGAGGCCATACATTTTTTTCTGTGTATTCCAGATGTTACTGTTGCTCTAATCCCACATTTCTGACTACTGAGGAAATAATCTAGTCATACTTCTTCTGTTTTGAAGCTGTTCTTGACCAATCATCAACCCAAAAGTTTTATTCCGTAGCAAATGATTTCAAATTGATTTGAGAACACTAAACAAAAAGCTCTGTGTATGACAATACTCAAGAAAATGATTAAAATGAAAAGGTTAGAATAAGAGAAAGAAATTCTTTTCCATAACAATGACTTCTACTGTGAACAGGGTTTCTTCTCAATTGTATAATATACATGTATATTTGTGCATACATGTGTGCCTGCAGACATGTGCAATAACTATAACAATGGAAATGCATTTTCATTTATGCTGTGAAAGGATAAAATAATGTTTCTAAATTGCTGGTCAATCTAGTCATCTGTGTTGTAATCTAAAGAATATGAAAATATCTAGACTACAGTAAAAAAGAATAATCTAGAAGGAAATATAACCATTTTCCTTGTATATCAAAAAAGATTATGTATGTATGTTTTGTTTGCATTAAAGCTAACCTTTTTCTATCTACAAGAAAAATGCCAGTAAAATATGCTAGAAATAAGAGCTAACTTCTATGGATATTAGCAACCTACCACATTTTCGTGGATCTACAATAAGATCAGAAAGAAGGAGGAATCTGAAGGAGATTTTAACTTGCACTAATAATAACCTGAAAATGTTGAAAACAAGTGTTTTAAAAATTGTGGGTAAAGCTTATTTTTTTATCAATCACTCCAAAATGAATGTGTCAAATTGAACAGAAATTCCTGGAACCTAAAGTATCTGAACATGATGTAGGTAGAACAGATATATTCTTACCTTCATTCTTAAGAAGAAACAGTCACTTTGATAATGTTCTTCAAGTAGTAAAGTAATTCAAAACCAACGTTCGCAATTTTAACACAAGAGCTACAACTTAGCTCTTTATTGAAAACACAAAGTGAAATGGAAGAAGAAATACACTGGTGCAGCAACAATAGCAGGAAACCAGAAGAAAAAGGAGGGTGGGTTCTACCTCTTGATCTGAATATAATCAAGATAAAAGTAAATTTGATTTGCTATGGTAAGTAATTGCACCACAGATGTCCTACCATTTGGAATATTTTTTTTCAAAGTGTCTAATAGTTAAAATTTGGCTTTTTCAGCTCTTTGGCAATTTTTATTTAGATCTGGACTGATCTGGTATCCTGAGCAATAGGACTTTAAGTCTGACTCCGAATGGAAGAAGCAACAATTGAAGTGTCCTAGAAAATGATCATTATGGTGCTGTCCCAGTTTACCTATGTCTTCAGGCCCCTGAAGGCAAACCTTCTAGGGGCCATGGACATCTAGGAAACAGTTCTCCTTCCCCTTCTTCTGCTTCTTCTCAAAATTCTCAGTTCACTGGAAATTTGGGAAAGTTTGGTCTTACCCCAGTTAGGAATGAAAACAAATATTAGAAAAGTGCATTCTTTTCCAAAACTAGAAATTGGTTCTGTTTAAGGTTGGGACTATAATCATTTCCCTAAAGCTTTCCAGTTACTTTAGAAAGTATGGCTTCTGCAGTTATTTTAAAGAATGGCAGCTATGTAAAAACTGTAATATTACCTTAAATTTAAAGGTCAGTTTTGATGTTGCTCATTTCTTTTGGGCAAAATCTTTTTTGGAGGATATACAAGAAGTGTGTAAAATGGGAAAGGAGAACATATCTGTATCCTTCACGCTCCACTGCTGGTGGATTAAAAGTTTGTTAGATTGCATGCTGTCTCCAAGCTGTGCAGGCCATGTGTGTATGTAGGAATGTGTAAGGTATTAATACTCTTTAAACTTCAGAGTTTTGCTGTAAAGAAACATATATTCTTCTGACACTTACCTGAAGTTATATGTATATAAAAAAAAGAAAGATGTCAGAGCACTTCTCCTTTTCCTCCACTATATTTGTGTAAAATGCTCAAAAACATGAAGGACTGAGTCTCTCCACACCTGTACTATACAGCTCCAGCAATTCATTCTATCTTGACCAAAAAGGAATAAGGATAGAAGCTACTGAGGTTTGGTCACTGTTGCTATTTTGTTTAACTTGTGCAGGTCAGGAAACTTGGGATCTAGAGAACAATCTGGAAGAGTTTTGGACTGGAAGAGCTAAGGTTAAGTTTCTACAGAATTTACAGGATAGCATTCCTCAATGTTCTTGACTACCTTAACACTTAGAATAATATTAATTATTTATTTTGCCATACTATTTACTGAATTTTCCTTGAAAAATATTTATTTTACCATACTATTTACTGAGTTTTCTTTGAAAATATGACCACATGTTTAGCTACACTAGCTATGGACAAAGATGGCCTGATTAAATTATTGCAAGTGGCAAATTAGATTTTCCTGAAGGTTTCAAGAGCTTCCATGAAGTGTAAAGTGTAACGTGTTAAAACTTGATTGAAGGAAGGTGTTGACTGACAGTTTTGGTTTCATGTCTTTAAATTGGTTTTCTGTCATCTCTGTTGTGGACTTCTCTCTCTCTCTCTCTCTCTCTCTCTTTTTTTTTTTTTTTTTTTTGTGTGTGTGTGTGTGTGTGTGTGTGTGTAACTACTAAGCACAGGAAATCTAGTCTTCCTAGGGTTTCAATCTGTGCTAATTGTCTCTCGTCCTGTCACCACTGGACACAGCACTGAGTGTCTGAGTCTGACCCTGTCTTGTTTACACCCTCCATCAGATATTTGTGCACACTGATAATATCTCCCTTGAGCCTTCTTTTCTGCAGGCTGATCTCAGCTTCTCCTTGTATGACAGATGCTCCAATTCCTTAATCATCTTGGTGGACCTTTGTTGGACTCACTTCAGCAGGTTCATATCTTTCTTGTACGGAAGAGCCCAGAACTGGACCCTGCACTCCAGATGTTGCTTCACCAGTGCTGAGCAGAGAGGAAGGATCATCAACCTTGACCTTCTGGCAGCACTATTCCCAATATAGCTCAGCAGACTGTTAGCTTTCTTTGCTACGAGGGCACATTTTTGACCCATATCCAACTTACTGTCCACCAGGACCCCCAGGGCCTTCTCTGCAAAACTGCTCTACAGCTGGTTGGCCCCGTGTATGGGTGCCTGTGCAAGGTACATGACTTTGCACTTCCCTTTGTTGAACTTCATGAGGTTCTTGTCTGCCCATTTCTGCAGCCTCTAAAAGTCGCTCTGAAAGGCAGCACAGCCACTCCTCTCAGTTTTGTATCATCAGCAAACTTGCTGAGGGTGCCTTCAGTCCAATCACCCAGTTATTAATGAAGATGTTAAACAGTACTGGACTCAGTATCCACACCTGGATAATGGAGGACACCATTAGTGACTGGCTTCCCACTGGACTTTGTGCCACTGATCACAGTTCTCTGAGCCCAGTTCAGCCAGTTTTCAATCCATTTCACTGTCTGCTTATCTAGCTCGTACTTCATCAGCTTGTCTATGAGGATGGTACGGGAGAAAATGTCAGTGTATCTCTAGAGATAAACAACATTCATCCATGTCTCTCCCCTCTTCCACTAAGCCAGTCATCTCATTGTAGAAGGCTATCGTGTTGATTATTTTTGCTTTGTAAATCCATACGGGCTACTCCCAAGCAACTTCCTGTTCTTTAGGTGTCTGGAAGTAGCATCCAAAATTAGTTGCTCCATCACCTTGCTAGAGATAGAGGTGAGGCACACCAGCCTGTAGTTTCCCAGATCCTTCTCCTTGCCCTTCTTGAAGATAGGGGCAATATTTGCTTTCTTCTAGTCTTCTGGAATCTCTTCTGCTTGACATGACCTTTCAAAGATGATCAAGTAGCCTCACAATTACATTAGTCAGCTACCAGTTCTTTTCATGGAATACACAAATATAATAGTTAACTACTTAAGCAATGGTGGGGATGAGTTCAGTTCTAATATTTAAATCAATTCTTCATTGTTCATTTAAAAATGCAGTTAAAATGACATAATATTAAATAAAATAGTAAAAATATGATGAGTAGTTTCAAAAATATATATATGTATCTGCCTAGGAAATGTTTCTAATTGTATTTTTATATTGATTATGAAATTTAGTGGATTTTTTCTGATGCTAGCAGTACTTACAATGTTAGTAGCAAAAGAATAAAATATAGGTGAAAAATGGCCAATGCTTCAGTGTTATTGTGAGTGACATGGTTTTATGTAAGGTTTGTGTGTGTTGTTTTTTTTTTTTTTAACTTGATTGTAGTAACAGAAGTGACAGGATCTCTCTCCTGTATGCCTTTACTAAAACAGATGCTTTTACAGCATCTTCAACTGAACTGAAACTAGGTTTCAGATAAAACTGACACCTTTTTCCCACTTCAAAGAAGCAGCAAATTGGGTTTCTACTACGAAAAATGGCCACTACAGTAAATTGTTTCCAATAAGTTTGCTACAGACTGTCCCTCATTACAGATGTACAGTGAGGGCAGTGAAGGAGCAAGACAGCTGGAATTTCCCAGCAAATAGAGTCATAGGGGAAGACTGATGGTGTAAAGAGAAGGTGGCATGAATAACATAAGAAGGATAGAGAAAAGAAGTCAGAGAACAAAATACAATTTGCCATGAAGCACTTTGAAGAAAATACTGCCGGAACAGCAAGAAGGAGAAGATTACTTGTTGTGACATGCAGGACTATATTAGGAATAAAACCTCATGGGAGTCTTAGAAAGGTAGCTGGGGTTGAGAAAATATTTGAAGTTCTCGGCTTTCACATCTTTCTTTGGAGCCCTACGTGAAAGTCAGTTATTCATTATCATATGGTTAATTATGCTTATAATCTATACTGAATTTAAAAAAGACATTACCTCCATCCTAACCTAGATGTAGTATGATGAAAGAAGAAACATATAAAATACAGTGCATGAGTGTGCTTTTTATGATGTAAAACATGCTAGTTCTCACATTATTTCAGAAAACTAAGACAACTGATAAGGAAGTAGGGGATGCTTTCAGAGAGTTTGTGAACTGATACAGGTTTTGTGATGGAGTCTGAACAAGGAGAAAGAGCATAGATTGCAAGTATTCCGAGTGCACTTCAGTCACAGAAAGCTATATTCATCTTTGCTTTCAGGCACATGCAATTTGTATTTATATCTGTTTTTCAAACTCTGTGCTTATCCTGATCTTTTCCCATATTGCCCAGTGCTATTATTCCATCAGTCTTTGATTTGTGTTCTCTAGAGCAGTTTTCCCCTTCTTATCTCTCTATTACTTTTCCTGTGAAATTTGGTCACCTTTAAGTCCTTTCCATCTTTTCTTAAGCAGGCTATTGTCCCAAGATTTCTGTCTTCCTCCTCTTCATTTTGCTCTTCCTTTTCCTCTTTGTCTCAAGAATAAAGCAGATTAAGTAGAGCAATATATTTAACTCTGACTAGTGACATTTTCCTTTTTTCTCAAATTTGGTTGCCTGCCTGTGGCCGTATTCTGATTTTCAAAATTAATTCTCTATCAGTTAGTTCCTGTCACAGCATTTCAGTTTTGATATTGAACAGCCAAGATACTACAGACAAAAACTTCTGAAAAACTTGAGCTAAATTAAGCTTCGAGTGGCTGAGATTTGATTTTTATAAAACATCAGTGGTATTAAATTTAGGGAAAATATCAAACAATATCCTATCTTTGATATTAAATTCACTTGCCATCGGAATATAAATGATTTATTTTTCTTCATGTTTCTCTTCATGTGTATAAATTAACAGATCCTGTGTTGTTGTTAACCAGTCTTGGTGGGTTGAGGGTGTGTACAGCTAAGACCTGAGTGTACATTACCCTTGACTTCTGCGCACCCCTGAAAAAACTACAAGAGTGAAAGCACGCTGCAGCAGACCTCCTGGTCTAGACAGGTCAGGACTGTAGAGCACATTATGAGTGCACTTGTCCATCAGTTTAGATGTGACTATATAACTGCTATATGGCAATAACAGCTACAAGAATAAATAAAGGATCTAGATTCATAGATCAACATAGTTTTTGTGATATTTATTTTCCAAATAAGGGCATAGTGTTGCTGGAAATTTTAAAGAATCACAAAGTATGGCTATTCCAGCTTTTCAAAACTGCTGTTTTGCATGCTTAAGCTAACTCCTAGCAATGTCCAAGCACCTACAGGCAAGATAACAAACCAAAGCTGACCATTTACAAAAATGCATTTTTTTGTCTCTCTGTTTAGGTAGGTACTATGTCCATTTATATCCACAGAACAGTAGCAGAAGCTATAGTCAATATATCTAAATACACACAAGTGCTAACAATTAGAAGAATGAAAATGTATTTCAAACACATAGTGCTTTTCATTAGTCTCATAACCTGCCTGTTTATATTAATATATATTAATTACAAGAACTAAACAAAAATATAGACTTTTATTTGCTTTAAATTTTTCTCTTTTTTTCTGTTCTTTTAACTAGCTATACCACTAGCAGCAATTTTTACTGACAGAAAACTGTTATTACAATTTATAAACTGTATAATTATTTATTACTGTTTATAATTAACTGTATATTATACAGTTGAATTATAATCTCAAAAAAGTGTTATTTTTTGGATTATTTTAAGTCAATTAGACTTAAGATTTGATGTTAACTGACTGTTAATTGAAAGCAGAACACAATTATATCTTTATGATTAAATTTTCTTACATTATTAAAATTAATATTACTGCAAATAGATACTGGAAAAATTTAACAAAAATGGATATCATTGTTATTTTATTTACCTAAGTTATCCTGAATATCTTAGGAAAATATAAGGAATATCTTAGTAAAGGTAGGAAAAGTGAACAAAGTATAATTGGAATAATTTAGTTTCCAGAAATCTTACAAATATTATACTCCTGCTTGCAAAGGAAAGTCTTTTTTTTTTTTTTTTCTTAATTCTAAGTGTTTTAATCCAAAAATCATTCAGTTAAGCTCCTGTTAAACTACACAGATGTATACTCCTTTGTGGCCCTTTTTTTTAAATTTTGGAAGTCTAATAGCTTCAAGTGCAAGGAAACACTCCAGAAAAGACACCTGCTTTGATCACTTTGTGTTTTTCAGGAGCAAAATGACCTCTGACCAGACTCCTTGCTGTGAATGCATAATTTTCTCTGTTTCATGACAAAATATAAAATCATATGCTTGTATTGCTTTGCCTCGGTGGAAAAGAATTTCATAAATTTGTAAGGTAGGTCTCAAAAGGAGACCGGGAGTGAAAATTAATGAGCTCTCCATCTCCTCTGAGAGAGATATTAAGACAATAATAAAAAACAATGGAAGCTGAGGTTTTCCCAACTGTCTGCAGCAGTTGTCAATAATTTTTTTTCCCCTTCTTGAAGTGGCAGATACTTACTCTCTGTACTTGTATAGTAGTGTCTGTATTTTTTTATTGGTACAGAAGTAATGCAGGTTCTTGCTTTTTTGAAATAGTTAATACAATTTTTTTTGCCAATACTTTTTGCCTTGGTTTTGAGTATGTGTTGGAAAAAATGAGATCACTGTTTTGCCTGTGCAGATCTGCCTGTACTTACTTGTACTTTAGGAATTTGCATTAAAACAGAGTGAGTTAGCTTGCAATAACTGGCCTCATACTGGATTAGGGTTTCTTACACTAAATTTGATATTTTCTTAACATATTCTGTTATACCTGAGCTTATTTTTAAGTCATTTAAAACAATAACTAGAACCTATAATACAAAAGAAATTGTAAATTATACACAGAAAAATTCTTCTACCATTAGTTAATATCTAAATATAATTCATGTAATCATATCTATGATCAAGAACAACAATGGAAATTGAGGTCCCAATTCAGCGAAGTGCTTAAATACATAACTTAATTATGATGCTTTGATAGTCCCAATGAATTCAGTATCTAAACTGCTTCAATACTACAAACAAGTGTGAATTAGTTCTGTATGTTATATGAAAATCAGAATAGGTAGCTCCTACTTAATATGTTCAGATATCTGGATTGGATTTGTATAGCCCACTTATTTCTGTATATAATAAATTTCATAACTATACAGCTAACCTATCCCATTTCCATTCTTCTAAATAGTTAGTTTAATATTTTGGTGCCACTATCTGAAAAGAATGCTACTTAGCCTAAATTAGAAATTCAGTTTTAGTTTCTAGATGCACAAAATGAATTATTTTGAAACTCCTTCCCTTTATTTCTTGCAAGAGACTGAAAATTCCAATAAGATTTGTTTAGCTGGTTCTGGGTCTTATACAGTGCTCAGCATATGCATGCATGTCTGCATACATGTTATTGCACTGTTTTATGCTTACACATTTAGGCTTTTTATTTCTAGCTGATTTTGTGAGTAAAGTACATCACATTGTCTAGGAAATACAATGAGTGTTTTTCAATATAAAATATATAGGGATTACAAAAAACACACCTAAGCCCTTATATTTATTTTACAGCAACATACATTTTTTTCCTCTAGATGGCAATATATTGCAAGAAATATTGTCAATCTGTTTGCAGCAGTTTTAAACATTGAATTTGACGGTCTTCAGAAGGTATTTAAACTGCTTTATGTTTTCCCTTAATTTTTTTTTTGAGGCTGATAAGTATACCACAATAAATAATGAACAAGATAGGAAAAATTAAATAAATTAAATAAAAACATCAGTCATAGTATTTATACTACTTAAATACTTACCTAAAACCAATGGTCACATGGACTTTTATACAGAGATATCCAAAGCAAGTATTTCCTAAGCAAGTCAGTATTCTTCATATACATTGTTGTAAGAAATGAACCTTTTACATTTCCATATAGAGACTTCAGAATTCCATACTGGCCCAATAAAATACAATATAGCAATATAATATTCCAAAAAATGTGATCAATACTTATATGGAAAATGGCGCACAATATATTGTGGATAATGATGATGTTGTATATCTGATGATTAAAGAATATAGCAAGACCTAATCTTTTTCATCTCTAAAAAATCTATCTTTTTTATACCATTTGACATAAGAAGGGAATTAAAATAGACATGTTTCAAGGTACCTCAGGTCTTCATCATAAACATTAATTTTGTACTTTCCCTTTATCCATACATTTTTAATCCTGACTTTTTTTTTCCTAGTCTAGCATAATATAATAAAATGATAAACTATATTTTCTTGGAAAGGTTAAATAGAAACTCAGAGCTTTCATGATAGTGATGCATCGATGTATAGAGATCTGGAGCTTATATGTTTATATGTGTGCTTTTAGAAAATAGTTTGTGTATCTACTGAAAAAGAAATGAACTGAGACATCATTTAGATTCACCTGTACCAATTCATTTGATATACAATTTCTCTATATGCACAAGTTTGTTTTTTTCTATATAAAAAGAAAAATAAACACTGATGCTTTATCCGAAAGAGTTTTTGCCTTCACTCTTTTTGGTAGAATCTGACAGAGCAGTAAATCAGCTCAGAAGATTTATTCACAGTTTATCTTCCCCTGAAACCTCTGGCAAGAATTCTTGAGGAATTACTCAAAGAAATATTTTCTCCTACATTGAGAGTATGGATGTTGATATCACTTTTGTTAAATGAACAGATCAGCTGGTAGTGTGATCATAATGAGGACACCCGGGATAAGCTCTGTAGTTAGAGAGGTTACCCAGCTGTGAAGTATGACGATAAGAACAAATGGGAAGGGGCAAGAAATAATGACTGAAATACTCAGTTTTAGGGCAATGTGTCTGCAAATTGTGTAAGTTTATCATATCTTTGCCTGAGGAAAATTATGTGGGTTTAGGACTAGATTTCCCATCACAGTATGGCTGTCATCTTGAAGAGGATGTGTCTCCGATATTGTTTACCTATTAGATCTCATTAGGAGAAATAACTGATTCTTGCAGCTGATAAATACAGAAAGGGAAGGCACAAATAAAGACAGCTGGGTATTGGTAGGATATTGATAGTGAAAAAGCTGTGTGTATTTCCTTTGAAATGGCAAAAGGATAGTGAGGACCTGACTGTTGACTTTCCAGATTTCAAGATGACTCAAGCAAGGAAAAGACCAGAAAAAGGTGCTAGCTGATTTCACTGTAGCAAGCAGATAAAAGCTGCAGATAGCTGAGAGCTAAGAGTGCAGTAGAGGAGTTTGCTAGCTGGTTTCTTTGAGATAAAAAGCCGAAGGTTGAAAGATTAGTGAAGGGGCTGAGCTGTTGAGGATGAAACATAAGTTGCATAGAAAACATTATACATCTTTCTATGGAAGAAAAAAACACTGATGGAGAAACAGGAGAGTTAGTGCTGGAAGAAGCAAAAAGGGCAGAACTCCAGAGTCCCTCTTACCTAATTAGGATGGAGAAATTTTGAATGGTGGCAGTTTGAGGTACTGTGGAATGTAATGAGTTAGTTCTGGTTTTCTCAGACTTCTGAAGCCTGTTTCAGGTGTTCAACAACAAAGTATTGCAAGAGTGGGCAATACTGGAGCTAAGCTCTGTGGTGAAATCCTTGCTGGGCTATACAATGAAAAGCAATGTGACATTGGTGCAGCGTTGCATCTTTGGCCGGGGCGGTTTGGCCAGCAGTCTGAATGTGCTTCATGCAGTAGTTGCCCTTTCTTAAACTCCTCAAGACTCTAGGCTGGTACTTGAGCAACACCACTTGCTGTTAAAAGCCAATGCTATGTTCTCATTGTTGATCATAGGAACTGAAGATCTTCCATTAATCAAATCTGCTGGTTAATCAAATCCTTGATGATAGTGAAAGATGCACATTTATAGAGAGAGCAATGAGACTCTTTGTATGACTCTCCAAGTTTGCAATAGTATAGGCATGTCATACACTCTACCTTTGTGCTGTAGCATCCATCTAGTGGAGACTTCTGGTTGTGCAATATTATTGGAGAGGGACACAGGGTAAAAAGGGCTAGGAGTAAGGAAGTGTCCAGCCCATGGGCTGGAACAGAAATATGTAACCGCTGGAAGCCTGTTCTTCCTGTTGGCTTCTTTCTTCCTCCTGTGAGTCAAGAGACTACTTTCTTCAGGACTTAGTGCAATGTAAACACTGAGGTGTGATACAGTTCTTACAGTATAGCCTTTTTTCATTCCTAGCCTAAGTGAAATGAACTTGGAGTTCTGCCATGTTCTGATGATCTCTGGCTACTGGGTCAGCCCTGAAGGATAACTTACAAATCTCAGGATTTTCTGAGCTGTACTGAGAGCTGAACACCTTTCTCTGTCTTTGGAATTAGTGAGCTGTGTAACAAAAGCATGAAACTTTCTTTGCCACCACCATCTTTGGGATTTATGCTGCATAATGGAGTTAAGATGGGGAACTATTAAGCCAAAGTGTTAATCTGTATTTATAAAAATATATAATTCTTAATGTGTATTCTTAAAAATTTGCCCATAAATCAGAGATAGCTGCAATAGATATAATGATTGAGATTTATCTAGCTAAACTAGATTTCTAAGAGTTAGTCATCTATCATCTGAACTGTCTACCTCAGACTTCTTTAGTACTAACTAGGGAAAAATAGGTAGCTCCAAAAATTATTCATCTCATCCTAAAATAAGCATTTAGGATGGATCTGATGAATCATCTTCTGGAAGCGACCATTTCTCTTTACAGTCTGGCTTAGTTTTTGATATCTAAATTTAGGTGAGGTGATTGTCACTCATTTTCAGCTCTGAAAAGCCCAACTCTGTGACATCAAGCAAAACTCTACCTGCTCTAAGATCTCTCTCTATATAAGGGCTTCTATTAACACTATAATGAATTTATACCAGCAGTTTAATGGGGGGAGAGCTGTCTTGCAATGTTATAATGTTTGCTATATTATACACAGTCATCCTATTTTACTTGTAATAGTACAAGTTCTTAATACATACCTGCTAACCTGTTATAAATTGGGGGTTGTATTAAGGCAACTGAATTTGGTAGGCATTTTCATGTGCAAATTTCTCTAATGAAGACAGACCCTTAGATACTGTAAAAATAATACTCTGTTGCATTGAAGCTTTTACACTCATTTCCATCTGTGCTAAGTTTGAATGTAAAATGCTGTAAAACAGCAGTATCTATTCACTTAATACTTGTTTTGAAAAGGGGTAATAAATTAGGCAAAAGGCAAGAAAGATTATAGTAGTGATATTACCTTGCATTCACCTTGTATTATTATTCATCTGCAACTATTTGTACAAATTTAATTAATTCAATAAAGAATTGGTTCTGTACTCCATATTCAGAGGAAAAGACACTATTTATACGAACTGTTCCTTAAGAAATTTTATTTTTGATATAATGCTAGAACAGTTATCATGCACTTATTCCCTGAGAAACTTGTCTCGTCCTTTCTTTCCTCTTGAAACAATCCATTCTCTTCACAATATCCTGTAGATTCCCTCTCAAGTCCTGTTACGTTTCTTGTTTCACCTCTGGCTGATGTAACAGCGAGTGTATCATTCTTGAAATTCAGAATCTGTTGTCTATATTTTTAAAGACCGCATCTATACATACTTATACCCCATCTGTACATATTTAGGGACCTGTTACAGTTTTTAAAAAGTAAAAACCATCTTTAATTCGTTTAGAATGAAAGCAAGATGGATGCCAGAGCATTTAGAGAACAGTAGCATATGGATGAAATAACAGCAAAAACTCCATATAGCTAATATGTGTATTCTGGATGCTTAAATCTAAAATGTGTTTTGTGCAAGTTTTAGGCTGAATTGTGAATGATTTCTTCTTTAACAAATTTCATGTGAAAATGTGATTAATCATGACAGCTTTCCTCCCCCAAAACTCTAATGTCTGTCCTCTCCTGCCTGAGCCACATTTTCTACTACTTGCTTTTCCTGGTACTAACGTTTACAGGATCATTATCAGATCAGGCAAGTACTCTGGCAGAGAATCAACACCACAGTAAAAGAATTTGCCAGCATAATTCAAAGTTTCACATAGCCAGTGTATGCTTCTCATCATATTGCTGAAAATCCTTGTGGAAAAAAAGTGTTAAAATGTTTAGAATAATGTTCATTCACACATTTAAAGGAAGATAAATCAGCTAATAAAACATTCTGACAATATACCTTTAATTTCAAGAAAAGAACAATCCCAGTGGGTCAGACAGCATTCCCTGCCTTGTTTTCCCATTTGCGTCTGTCTACTAATATTGATTAGTACTGTTACTTTGCTAGGGTAATTATAGGTGACAGATCATTACAGCTGTCTATAACGAGTGATGGAAAAAGTTATAACTTCAGATTTTTTTAAAGAAAATATTTGTCAAAGTGTTCTGTTTCCAATACTAAGAGACAGATAATAAGATACAAATTATTCTGCCGTCACACAGAGACAATAAATAAAATGTACTGGAATAGTTCAATTTATTTTTGCTGAAATGTTATCAAATGCTGCTTTCATTCTTAATGGAGAAAAATAAAATTCTCTTATTTTCAAAACACAGACTTAGGATACTTGAATTTGTTTCTGTAACTTTCTTGCAAGGATCTTGGCCTGAGTTTCCTCAGCTATAAAATGAGAATATTTTTTTCACAGAAGTAAAATGAAGCTTAGTTAATTAATATTTAGGAAATACTTTGAAATGCACAGATGGAAATTCTTTAAATTATAGCTATGTGAATAATGTTCCAAAGAATTGAGTACACTGCCTCTGCCAAATATGTAAGTATCAATCACTCTTTAAAAGTGAAAGCAAATGCAGAATTACTGAAACTCTGTAGGTCGTGGAAACTAATTATATTAACAGAAAATGAAATAAGATGTTTCTGATATGGAACAGAAACTACCTGACTTGTGATTATTGTAAAAGAAAATGCTTCCTAAATATGCTGAGAAAGATTTTTCTTTTAGAACACAATAACGAAATCTAATGTTTTGTATTAGAGCAGACCATTGCAGAAGATTTGAACACATAATTGTAAAATAAGGGTTTTACTTGGATTAGCAAATAAACAGGCATTTTGTCTCTAACAGTACTTAAGTACATATCGACCCATCTAAATTTAAGAGAAGTGCCTAACTGAGAGTGTAGTTGTTCAGACCTCCCTGGGTACCCAATCAAGAGAAGTAAACATCTCCTCAGGACAAGGGTGATTGGAAATGGGCTGAAACACCCTTTGAAACTGCCTATTCCTCTCTACTACGTGGATTAGTCTGATTGTATTCCTAACATGGTGCCTCATTTAGTTGCTTAAATCTTTATCTTGAAAGATATCACGTATTAAAGGAGAGGAAAGCAGCATTAGCAACAAGTCTTACTATTCCACCTACTTGCGAGAAACAAAAACTAGAAAAAAGCAGAATGTAAAAAAATTAAAAAGACAATGTCGGCTTTCCTATTATTGAGAATCTACTTTATTTTTACAGTGTTGTCCTGTTCATGACAGGGAAATCAGTAAAAAATATTAAAAGAACCAGACAGAGTATAAGCAGTGCATGAAATCCTGTGCCAAAGTTCCATTTGGTATCGTTTGATACATATTGGCATACCACATCACAGTTCAAAAGCACACTGATGAGCCCTTGGTTTGTCAAGAGTTTAGGGAATAAAAAAGCAGCCTGCAGCTAGCTTATTCCACCTATGTCTGGCACAAACACATTAGCTACATCCTGAATTTTACTGGTAAATAAAAAGAACCAAACAGTGAAATTTCAGCAGCAAGCAAGAGCTAAGCCTGGCAGAAGAAGAAAAACAATAATATTCAAAGAAATAACAGCAAGGAGGGGGTAATATGGTCCAAAAATGAATAAAAGAGAAGGGATCATGTCCAAGAAACATAGAATAGGTTATAAAACGTGGTTAAAGATAAAGTGTTCCCAGTGGAAGTAAACAGGAGAGGCAGTACATCTCATATGTGGCCAAATGAGTATTCTGCAGATCATCTTTTGTGCTGCCACCAAATACTACATTGTCCCTTTACTTTTAACCCTTTTTAGGTGCTGTATATTTCTTCCCATATTTTTCCTGGGGTACTATTTTAACCTTTTTTCTATTCTTTATAGACTATTCCTTTCCTTGACCGTTACATTCATTTCTAACGTGCAATTATGAGCAAAGATTTGTAAGGTGGCCGCTTGTGGTCTGATGAATCTGAGCACAGTTAATTTTGAATATGTTAACCTACACTGAATAATGTGTGTTTGTGAAGCCATTGTCCTTCATTTAACAGAGCTTTAAATCTCTCATAAATTACTTCTGGATGATAAAGCAGAAAGAGCCCTCAGTTAAAATGCATCTGCATGTCAGCATCCAGAACGGACACAAATGTGAGTAAGTTGCAGAAATATGAACAAGACAAGCATAAAGACTTTGAATATTATTTTAGTGGAAAATTTTGCATGTGCGCAGAGGCACTTCAACAGAATAGCTAATGTAACATTCAACTTTCACCAAAATGAGATAGTTCTGCTCCTCCTCCCTTACTGATTACCCTGCATCCATTCTCTCCACTTATCAGACCTTCTGCTGAACAGATTCAATCTGATAAATTGACAGAAAATTAACATGATGAAAAAGTGTCCAGCTCTTTAGAGGTTGGAATCAGCTAGGAGAGCACTTCCAGGAAGAGCCAGAGACATGGCAAAAGAGAGATGCCAGCTGCACAGCTGGATATGCAGGCAGAAGTAGAGGACAAAGACTTTGTGTCCACAGCCGCCTCCTTTAGCAGCAACTGGCTCAGCTCTGTCACTGAACTGCACCTTTAGAGAGAGAAAATCCCCAAAAGAAGTAAGTAACAAAGCATGACATATAACCTTGATAATGTAACTGACATTGCACAAAAGCTAAAAAAAGAGCACTTTAGTGCTGGATGCTAATATTTCCAACTTTCCAACTCAGCCTTCTCTTTAGCTGATTCATCCTGTGATCTAGGAAACAAGACCTGGTACATCCTTTATAAGAAAACAATAGGATTACACCAAAGAAGTGACCGATTCTACCATCAGTTTCTTTTCTGAAAGGAAACAGCTCTATGTTTTGTGAATTTTTGCTGTCTATTTAGTTCACAGAGGTGATAACAACAGTGTTACCAATTGGACTTCATTTAGAAAGGGGACGTGTGTCGGAGGCGGGCTTGCGGAATCATAAGACGACCCAATATGAGCTAGCAATATGATCCGTTTATTTCAGCAACTTAACCTGCTTATATACCATCGTATGCTGTTCACACACTCAAGCATCCAGCTGGCTATATCTAATTGGCTTACTACTATAGTTCACGCTGCAAAGCTCTGTGCTATTGGCTATCCACATATTCACTGTCCCGTCTCGCCAACCCCTTCATCCTGTTTTCACACAGCATTCATTCTTACTCCCTCATTACTTGTCCTTCAAGGTGTCTCCAAGGTTACTCCATATCAGCAAGTCAGGGTTGCTCATTTGCACGGCCTGATATCCATGCTCAGGCAGCCAATTCTCTACAGACGTGGAAGCAAGTTCTGCTGAATCAAGATGGATAGGTGATTCAGGGAAGGTGTTTGGGGAAAGGTAAGACAGTCGAAAGAAGCTAAAACAATATTCAAAATGGAGACTAAAATGAATTAAATGGGTGCAACAAAGTCTTTGCTGGAACAGCCTGTTGGATAGCATCTGCTTTATTTGTTTTCTTGATATATATTTTATATTCTGTCAAATAATTGCTCTGAGTAGGCAGAAAGACTAGTTTGCCTCTTTGCCTTGTCTGGGCTGGAGCACAGTGGGTCAAGGTAAATCCCAGGATAACAGGACAGAGAGCATGGTCCCTGAGAGCAGCTTGGCAGGGCAGGACAGGCTGAGGGTGAGGCTTTTGCTCTACAGTATTATGGAAGTGGGGAATGACAGGAAATAAATACGGAGATTCGTGAGAAGAGAATAGATGAGTTGCTCAAAGGGAGCAAGAGACCTGTCCAAAGGATGAAGACTTCAGATGAATTGTGTATGATTTGTAGTAACCCAGGAAACAACTGAAAGTTGCTACATTGAGAAAGGAGGTATATTGTTCTAGTCAGTGTGTCAATAAGATCGGGTATGTGTTTTCTTTAGGAAAAATTTCTCTTAAAAGTTCTAGCTCAGTGGAAGTATTTTGTCTGGCTATCTAGAGAAGTAGAGCTGAAAAGCTTCAAATAGAAGTTCCAGCATCCTAACTGCCATGAAGAAAATGTTTTCTTCAAAGAAAGCTTTGGCCAACTTGCTAACAAAGATGAGTGGCAGCAAAGACTGAAAGAGTTAAAAGTTTGGACAGTCATAGATCTCCATGGAAAGAGAACCACTTGGATTTACAGTTGGACCAGCTAAAGAGTTTGTAAAGGATTGGATGTTTTTGCAACTGTTTTTGTAAATTCCGATATCTTGCTGTGGAAGCTTCAATTTACAGTGAACCAGTTTTAAGTATTTAGATAGAACTAGAATTCCACTTCAAATTGATAGAAAATAGAGCTAGGTCACTCTCTGAGTTATGAAATTTGCTAAGGAATTCAAAACTTCCTTGGACCAGGAAAAGAAATAAATAGCCAGCAGTAAAGAAGATGGAATCTAATGGTATGAACCTTAGAAATACAGCTCTGTGGCAGAATATGATTTTTTTTTTTTTTTTGAATGATTAGAAGAATCGTGTTAAATTCAGTTTGTGGAACAAAGGTGTCTAGAAACAATGTAAAATTAACATTTAAGTGTGGATAAGTGATGAAAATGTATTCCCCAAAAGGGCTATTGAAAACATGAAGTCTACCAGAACAGAGCACTATTACTTTTTAAGAAGTCTTCCAGCCTCAAAAACTGAAGGAGCAGAAGTTGGTCAAGAATTTTCCTTCTGTCATTATTTATTTATTTAAGATCTAGTAGCTGAATGATAAGAACATGTAGCAAAATCTCAGAAAACTGCAGAAATAATGAAAAATCAAGGAAACTGAAGTTATTAGACTACAACTTATTCATAAGCTATTTAATAATAGTTATGAAACAAAACCGTTCAACTGGTCTCAGGTGGAAAGAGCAAAGGAAGAATGTGACCTACATGAAAGTTTGTTTTGCAAATAGACCTTAATTTAATTTGAAGGGAAATCTGGATAGATGAGATAAATAGTTTGACAGTCTTCCCTGGGATTGTCAAGGTATAATCTTATGCCCTAGTATCTTACTGCATGCTAAGAGTCCAGTCCTTGCCATAGTCACTGGAAGACACTAGTACCTTGTCTGATTCTGTTCTCCTACTGCTCACCTGAGATGTCTCTTTGACTATGGCCCATGATGTGCTGGAGAGCCGGGGCACCCTGCATGCTGCTCTAACTCTTCTCAGTGGATAATGTTTTGTTATTATCTAGTTATTTTAAATCAAACTAGGCTAAGGAAAAAGGCAGATAAAAGCATTTATTCATAATATCCAAATTAAAGTAACATTTTTTTTTTGTAAAAGACATAAGCAAGGAAATGAAAAAAAATATGAATTTAATCTGATTATACTAAATTATATCAGGAAAAATCTCTGCTTTAATAACATATCTTCTCAGTTTCAAACTTCCTGATTACTGCCTTCCTCACAGTATCAAATATTCCAGCTCCTACAGGCAGTCTCCTCTTCAAAGTATTCTAAGGAGTGCAAGCAAAGATAGCATGACCATCCTG
Organism: Rhea pennata; assembly: GCF_028389875.1. Classification (NCBI taxonomy): domain Eukaryota; kingdom Metazoa; phylum Chordata; class Aves; order Rheiformes; family Rheidae; genus Rhea; species Rhea pennata. The sequence goes on from NC_084663.1 coordinate 163,642,430, forward strand.
CTAATTAGGGTTCTTTTCCCTTTTGGAGATATGTAAATCTTTCTTCTCTTCTTCCTTCCTTCCTTTCCTCCTTCTTTCCTCCTTCTTTTCTTCCTTCCTTCTTTCCTTTCTCCCTCCTTCCCTTCCTTCTCTCTTTTCCTTCCCTCTTCTCCTTCTTCCCTTCTTTTCCTTCTTTTCCTTCTTTCTTTTTCTTCCTCCCTCCCTCCCTCCCCTCTTTCACTTCTTTCACTCTTTCTTTCTCTCTTTTAAATAGCAAGATTTATCTCCTAAACTTAACTGTTTAGTAAGCATTTTTTTTTTTTTGCTTAAGGAGAGGTATATATTCTCTTACCTTCCTAAATTGATGCCAGGATAACTGAAACTACCATATATTCCATATACAAATGATGAACTCCTAGTTTAAGGATCTTCTTTTTAAAGAATCTTTGAGGGTCTAAACTGCCAAAACCTTAACAGATCTAAAATGGGGAACAAGTTACACTCTTAGTTTGTCTGAATATTTTCACAAGATGCAGTTATTTATAAAAAGAACATTAGTTGCAACTATCAGATCATACAATATTGTTGGAAAAGAACTGCTAGTAGTAGCCCACTTTAATACCCTACTGTTAATCACAGACAGTTTTCTAACCTGGAGTTAAACCTCAAAGCGTAAGCTGCTGCAGGAAAAGGAACAATCTATGAGAAAGTCTTTTTCACCGACACACATAAAAAAAAAAAAAAAAAAAAAAAAAGAAGAAGATGGAGGTTTGGCAGACCAAGTGTACTCTCAAATACTCTAGATATGAAGAGTTTTGTAGAAACTGTTACAGAAACGGACTATATGAATTTGTCCATATTACAAAACTACCTCATGGGCTGATCTTCCATGTGTGGGAGACAATACCTTTAAAAGATTAAAGTAATATTTTTAGATTTGAAAAGGCTATCACTAGTACTCTTGTCTGTGTTTTGGGAAATTGTTTGTATTGGTAACACATATTATTATTTAAGGTTTGAGAGCACTTCCAAGAACGATGGATTTTTATAGCAAAATTCTAAATTATCCTAAAATAAATGATTATGTTATGGAATAGAGTTCTCAGCAGGTCTGAAAGCTGAGGAACACTCTTTTCACTGTCTGCATGAGAGGAAGCTTGTGGTGAGGGGAAACCGTGCATCTCAGCATGGATCTTTAAATACAGAATTAATGAGAAGTGCAGCTTACGAAGAAACTGGAAAAAATACAGTTTAATGATTAAAAAATTATATAAAAACCTGATATAAGGTTAATATTGTTAGGACATTAATTATAATGCCATAAGCAAGAAAAGCAGGTAAAAAAAATGCTGAAAGAGATATTTAAAGCTCTTGATAGTAAAGCTCTTGTCTTAAAATTTCAGAATTGAAAAAATTTCTGGTTTATCTTACTGATTGCAGGAATGGTGTTCAGAGCAATCAACCCTAACCAAAGGCAGCACTTTACTAGCAAAACTGTATGTGATTGAAGGGGTTTTGGTAAATAGCCACCTAGAAATCACTAGAGATTTTTTCACAGGAAGAAATTTTGCCATTATAGTGTGATGGCGCTTAAAAAGGTTCAGCAGGATTTGAAGAGTTGAGGTGACCCCTTTCTCTTGGAGAGAGTAGAAGGTACTAGGACCAGCACGCTGCGTTCCTTGTCATTGTATTTCTCAAATATAGTCAACAGGAACAACAAGTGTGTAGCACTCCACTGCCAGTCTACAGGTTTGACTGAAGAAACCCATCAGCTCTGCTGTCTGGAGATACTGAAGGGATCAAAGAAATAGAGGCTTTGGAAGAACCTCCTATTTCCAGTCAGAAAAGTTCATGTTTTTGCCAGAGATTGACGTTGATCTATTAAGGAGAGATGATGAAAAACTTTCAGAGGGAGATAATGAGAAAGTTTAAAAATAGGAGACAGTCCGGCCATTAGCTGAACAAACTTTAGAAGGGACTGCAAACACTATCGATCTGAGTATGTAAAGTGACATTACAAGAATGGATTGGACCCTTAGTTTAACTCTGCAGATCTATAAGAATTATCTAAATGATTGATTGTCAGCATGACTGAAAACATAGCTACAGGAACTGAGATTAGCTAAGATAGGACAGGCTTTATTTAAAAAATAAAAAATCTGTGTCAATAATTGTTCAGAAATTGATGAACATATCATATAGACTTGTTGCAAGGAGGCTTCTCAGACCATTGTCAAGGAACGACTCCGTGAAGATTTTAATGTTATATGATTGTTATTGACGAATGGTGAAAAATGCCCTTACAGAAAGACAGTATAGATCTGTGAGCAGTTTAGACCAGAATTTATTAGGTTAGTCCTTCTCTTTTTGTGTGTAGATCAGAAAGGGCAGTTTTTCTCAAACAGCAAGTCAGGACAGCTTCTGAAGTTGCTGAGAAGTTACAAAGTGGTAGAAAACTCTAGATTATTTTAAGAGTCAAGAAATAATTATAAAAAATATAGAAACAAAAACCAGAAATAATATTTTCTGATTTATTTCTAGAATAAGGTTCAGAGTGAGGAAGTGAAAAACAGCTTTAACTACTGGCCAGGGTACAGCTAATCACTACCAGCAGTATAGCTACTTCAGGGAACGGAGCATTTACATCTGTAGTCAAGAATTACAGTTTCCCACTGTGGAATGACTGACTTAGCACTACTTAGTGTCAGCTTTCTGATTACAGCATCTTACTCTTAAGGATGCACCAGATGCAGAGTAGTCCAAGAGAGAATCATGTCTGAGCAATGTCTTAGACCTTCCTCTTTGCGAATGAAGACAAGCTGACTTGTAAGCGAAGCTACTGTGACTAAAAGATTAAGGCCATGTGTCTATGTTTTGAGCTTTTCTCCTCATATTGTGGTTATACTTTGGTGCTTTTCTTATGATATTACAAAACAAAATAAAACATTTCTATTGTCAATGATGAATATACTTTCAATATCTGCTTTAGTCACAATATTTTTTGGTTGTTATAAAATGAACTTTTTCTGATTCATGTTATAGGGAATAGTAAATGTCACTGTGGTATTTATCTTGTCTATTTTTTTCACTCACATAATCTTATTACTTTCCTAGATCTAGATAATTCTTCCTCAGATAAGAACTGCCTTTTTTGTAAGCAATCTCTTTGATTACAGTGGGACCAGTACTATGTACTCAGTACGAGTAAGGGTGTTGCTATCTTGTCCTTAATGTGTGTCCTTTCCATAACTTCTTTATACAAGATCATGTTATTTTTTTTATTGGTGTCTCGGGAAAAATGAACAGAGGAACAATTGTGTATATATTAAATTCTTTATGAAGTACCTAAGAGAGAGAGGAAATTTTCTAGCATTGTTTCTTTATGTGTTTAGTAGACATAGATTTTCACTTGTATTTTTCTAAAGCAGTGCTTTATTCTATCATATTTGGTTGATATAGTAGTTATTAAAAACCAAAATTAGTGAAAATGTTAATGTTTTCTAAGTGACTACTTAGGCAAAATGCAAGAACCATTATTGTTAAAGCTTCTGCATTAGCAGAAAGGATGGCAGATAAACTGGAATGTGTCAGTACCTCGATTCAATGAAACTGAAATGTAAAGAGTCCAAAAGAAGCTTTGTTAGAGTTTTAAAAAGCTAGCACTTGGGTTCATACCCAGCTGCAATGGCACAGTGCAGCACTGTCTATTACTAGTGACAGTTAAATGACATTGCGCAAAAAGGTTACTGAATATTCCTAGCATCATTTGGTCTGCAAAATGAAGCCCTCACTCAAATGAACATGTCTTCTCTCTTTGTTATGCAGACAGTACAGTCAAAACATTTACTAATTCATTGTCCTTCTGTTGTGCTTAATTATCACTTTCATTCTTTTTTTTTCTTTTGTATTTAACTCTATTTTCCTCTCCATTTTATACCTTAAACATAATAAGGTTCAATGTGATAAAAAGGTGTTTATACGTATTACCCTCCAATTACACACTTCACACACCAACATTTACTGTGATAAATTTCTGCTTAAGTCATTAAACTGAATGGTAGTCTGCATATTATGGCTTTTAAAAAAGAAGCCTCTGGCTCCATGCAAGAGAATGAGGATAGAAGAGATTTAATTTGAGTTCTAGAGAGTTAGCTGTACCTTCTAGGACAGTGACTCAAATATTGGGGGGGAAGTGGCTAGGTTGGGTCTAACTCACTCATTTTTCCCAGAGTCTGCTGTTCTCATGGCATTGTACTAAACAGAATTGCAGTTGTTCCTGAGCAGGTGCAGTTTACAGTCAGGCATGTAAAACAAAAAACACAACATTTTAAGTTCAAGTTCACAGTTATGTACACTCAGGAGGCATAATTTACCCATATTGTTTTCTCTTACAGGTGAGTGTGGGTAGGAGTGGGTCATTTGCTTCTTGTATTTCCCTTTTCCAAACAGCATTCTGCCAGCAAAGAGCAATTTTGAGTTGTAGTTGGATCTCATTGATTTTGGTGAAACCCCATTTGTCATAATGAGGAAATTCAGTTGCAGATCAAGCTCTATATTCTGTCACTGAAAAATTCAGAGTTGTCTTGCTGTACAGAGCAGGGAAGTGTGGAAAAGCAAACTACAGTTTATAGGGTGGTAAAGTTTTTAGGATGTTAAAAGAACAACTGCATGACTTTAAAGCAGTCTCAACATTTGAGAGTATTTCAGATGGAGAGAAAATACAGTATTGCAGTAGAATTTTACAGTAGAATCAAGTGCAATAATGTAACTCTATCTGAAATACTAACAAAAGAAAAGTGCCTTAAAAATTTATGAAAAATCTATTTCTGCCCATAGATGGCTAAATGTAATGAGCTAGTGGTAAGCTAGTTTTCCCATGATTTATGTTTCTCAATAGTATTGTTGTCAACTGGAGTACATTTATGATTAAAAAAACAAGCAAACTGTTGCGAACAAAACAGTAATCTGTTTTCAGTGTAAATCTCAACTATGCCTTTAAGTGAGTTCCAGCCTTATTCTCTGGAACATCTTATGTGATACCTCTGGTTAAGCACAGGCTATGGACAAACTCTAAATTGTAAATTCCTAGCAGTAGAAGCTCACATGAGGCTTCAGACTAGCAGATTAAATGAGGATGTATGTATGTCATTCTACTAAGGTATATCATAACGTTATACTCTCTCAATATTTTTATATTTGTGATTTTTTAAAAAATCCTGTTACTGACAAAACTGTAAATACCCAAAATGAGGAAGTTGGGAGGAGTGCCCTTTGCTTGCTTCTGGGGAACAAAGATATGCCTTGTATTTTCTTCTATATTTATTGAATACTAAGCACAGTGGGATGCTGATCTTTTGTTGCTACCTTCTATAAGCAATTGTATTTATTTCAGTATGGACTGTTTTGCTTTTGATGATATAACTTCTTAGTTTATATTTATGCTCACATCCTTACATGAAAGGAACACTGAAAGTCAATAAGAATTGTATGGTCTTTCTACATATATGTATATATACCTAGAATAAAGTGTGGGTTTGTATTTTGAGCAGAATTGTTCTATTGTTGTATCCAAATTATGTAATTTTAGATGTTAATTTTGGTTAGCTGATTTGTTAAGAGTTTAAGTAGAACAGTTGCTCATTAGTGTGTGAGGCTGTGTAAACAAGTCAATTGAAAAAAAACTACTCAAAGAAGGCAACTAAGTCAATGTATTTTTCTCTGCTTTTATGTAGTTTGGACATATTACTGTCCGAAAGCAAAGGTAAAAATTAAGTTGGATTAAATGCTGATTTGTTTGGAAAGGTGCTCTACCTACCCCTCCTCCCCTCCAGGCCAAAAAGCATTGATTAAATATATTGAAACAAAAATCTTGACAGTTCCAGTATCCTTTAGGGAAGTTCCTATGGAAAGCATCTATGAAATAATATAATTTATTTTTTTCTCTGTAGCTCTGTCCCCAAAGTGGGAAATCCCATCTGTGCATATCATCTGCTGCCTGTTAAATTACTTTACTCAAATTGGTTTTGGTTATATCCATCAACCACAGGCTTAATGTAATTCCTGAGGAGGTGGTTAACCTTAATATCAGCTACTGGCAACAGTTTAAATCATCATTGTTCACGAGGTACTAGGACAGATTATTCTACAGGAATATTGTAGGTTTATTCCTGCTACATTTAATACTGAGATATAGGTCCACACCCACTGATTCAGGAAGGTACAAGTTCACCTCAGTCGCAGCAAAGAGTAATAAGACAATCTTCTCTGCATTTAGAACAAGATAGAAATCCTTGAAAGGATTTATGTAATATTAGCATTTCAAGTTTTTAAAAATCACTCTAAGTTGTTGAAGTACAAGAACAGGTATCTCACCACCCATAGAAAATATATTACAGTAATTTTTAAGCAAAGAACCATTGGTGAATCTTACGAGAAAGTGACCAAAACCTGACTTTATTGAACTAACAATGACCAAAGTTCAACAAATATTTAACGAGGGCCTCTAACCAGCCAATACGCCTCTTTGGATCAACTCCTTCTCTCAGGTAACCCAAAACTGAACTTCATAGCAGACCCTTATTTTAAAATTTGATCTGATCGGCTAGGATGTATTCATTTTCAGATATGGGCTGCTATCAAATCACAGATTTGAACCCCCTCATACCACTAAGGCTCCAGTGAGCTGGCAGTGACAGAGTTCGTTACTAGTACATTTTGTCAGTAGCCCTCTATTTTATTTTCAGATTGTAATAACCATGAGTTCTAATGGCAACACAGAAAGTAGAGGGTATAAATCATTCCTTTTCCTTCCTGATGAACTTTTTTCTTATTTGTCAAAAGGCTCGTATGATCGAATAATTTACTTACTTTTTTACCTGTGTATTAAAAAGAGTTCCATTAAAAGAGTGAAGTTTTAAGATAGAGTATCAGATTAGGAGTAGGCAGCAAAGGTGATGCCAAATTGTAAAAAGCAAGACAGTTCAAGTTAAACATGGACTGAATGAACAGTTATTTAAAATAAATCAAAAACAAAAGAGAAAAATTATTCTAACTCTATTTCATTGATTTTAAGAATGACTTAAAGGATGATTTAAGGATGACTTAAGGAAGATTGTGTTGAAAATATAAAGTTTTGGTTATTAACTTGAGATAATTGCGAGAAATAATTTATGAAATTGCAATTTCTTCAAGTTTACTGGTCTTCATTTCCAAAGAACTCTGAACAAATGTATATAAACAACTACTCTCAACAAGTATATAAAACGTAAGAGACTGGAAAAGGTAGCATGGTAAAATTTATGAAAAAAAGTGCACAGAGCATACAGATTAAAAAAAGACAAACATCTACATCAAACTACATAGTGCTCTGGAAGGAAGTTAAACAGTGTTGAGGCTCACCCAGAGGGATGTCAGAGATGTAATCTGATACATACTAAGAGGTCTGCCTCCACAGAGGCCTTTGAAAGAAAATGTGTTTCCTCTCATTCTCTCAAGATTATACAATATTTAGAAACAGTCAGCAGTTCCAGCCTTAGTACTTCCAGTTGGTCCCTGATGTGGGTTAGTCATGTATTATTTAAGACTTCCAACACTGGTATAGCAAAACTCTGAAACAAATTTGCAGGATAATAAGTAGCTAATGTAGGCTTGAGTATGAATGTAGGCAGAGCTGTACAAAAGATTCAGTTTGAAACTGAAAATACTCAAAATTAGTCTTTAACTTCTTGACAGCTAAATGTAGTAGACTTTGGAACAGTCTCTCAGGGGAAGCAGTGAAAACTCAAATACATGGGTGTGTTTAAAAGTAGATTTGGCAAATACTAGTAGATGTTAATAGCAAATAATACTGCTTTGGCAAGCAGAAAGACTACATAACTGTCACCAAAGTGCTATCTCATAAGCTTGAAGAATTTAGTTTCTGTTAACATTGGCCCCAGCATGAATCTGTTGCTCAACTAAGAGCAAATAATGCAATCCTGAGACTATTATAATGAGTTCTGTGGTTTCAAAACAACACAGATAGAATTCATCAGATCCAGTGGAGCAAAGAACCTTTTTTATACATGTGAAAAAACTTGCAGAATCTGCCAGTATGTTACTTTTTTTACTCCCTCTAGGTCATAGAACAGATCTTTTTTTGTTTGTTTTCCTAGCTCCACAACCTTGAGGTTTCCTTCTGCTCTGCTAAGTTTGTCCCTGTGATGTTTTGAGAATCCGTTTATGAAACACTTCTCAAACATGCATTTCAAAGACTGACCCTTGGCATTCTCATAGTCAAGACATTGAAACTTTTTTTTGTCTCATGCCATAGGCAGAGCAATGGGAATTACCGTCAGCATACTCTTCCGCATGACCATTGCTCAATAGGATATATCAAATGAAGATCTTACAAGTGTCTCCCTGTTGAATTGCATTTGACTGTAGGTCAGGGCATATATTACTCCCAAGAGGCAGCAAAGTATAGACAGTCTTTGGGCAGCTCCACAGATTTTTGTTGGCCGGTTTGCTACATAGGTAAATTGAATAGTTAGTATCCTTTCTTGATTTAATTTTAGGGGTGGCTTGAAACTGTCACTGTTTCTCCATAGTGAGGCTTATGTCCCTGTCTATGAGAGGACAGCCATCAGTTTCTTTTACCTGGTACCAAGACCCAGTTTCTCTGACACACTCCCATGGAAAAGCACCAACAGATTCCCTGCTGTGATCTCATCTGGCAGGTCTTTGCCAGCTAGCCAAGGCGTAAGCAATTATTTGGCATACTTTTGCAACTTGCCAGCTAGCTCCCTGTTTGCAATGTACTCCCATGCTTCAATTGCACTGTCAACCTTTTTATGTCTGTTTTTTCTTAGTCACTCCCCAAATGTCCTCTTCTACACTTTAGATAGAACTGAAGCTTGCTTACAGGATTTTTAACAATCTGCAGTCAGTCTGCAGTTTTCTAACACAGGGATAATGCAACACGCATAACTTCAGGAGAAGCCATAAGCAGTACCTGTTTAGCTGCTTCAGTCCATCACAACTGTTAATTCATAAGATACTTGTCTCTTAGGCTTTATGTCTGATAAGAAGGAAGGCATAACTGGCACTGTCTAACTTAATGCCTTCAGCTGAAGCTCTATTATTAGCATCAACAAAGATTAAAAATTTTAGTGTTTAACCATACATTGGGGTATTACAGGCAGTCTTAGGAGTCCTGCTGTATTTACCAAAACAGGCAGTCTGTTGTACTGAGAAAAGATGAAGTTTGTGGGTAGAGGTAATATATTTTCTTAGACTAGCCAGTATAGTTGGAAAAAGTACATACAAGCCATTCTTAAGTCTGGTATAAAAGCAAAAGACTTCAAAGCTAAATATGAGTTGACAATACTTGCTCAGAAGTTTAATATGTATTGTTTTCTCTTTACATTTGTGCCAAATTACTTGCTAGCAGTGGCAGAAAAAGAAAATAAAAATAAAAAAAGAAAGCTCTCTCCTTTTTAAACAGTTTGTTTGTTTGGTTGGTTGGTTTTTTGCTTTTTTGCTTGTACCTTCTTCTGTTTGTCTCTCAACTTCATTATTTACTTCTCCCTTGTGCATGCTTTAGCATTTTGTATTATTGCAGCAGATTCAATTCAATAATTCTTGCCAATCTCCATCCACAACCCCTGATACTTAGTCTTTTCTGCAAAGTTAGCTTACTGCCATGTTAATGAAGTGAATCAGTTTATTTTGTGATCACGTTAACACCAGTGCCTGTCCAAAATAAGCTGTAGGAATGTGGGATAGTGGAAACAGAAAGGAAAAACAAAAATTTCTCTTTTGAGAACAAAAAAAGCTGTTCAGTTTAGGCTACAACGTCAAACAACACTGAGATATGTTCTGCTTGATGTTTTTCCTCAGAGGCAATAGAAACATTTCTGAAGCTTATGAACATAACTTCTGTCATATATTCAGGATATATGTAAAAGCTAAATATTTGTAGATTAGATTACTGGAAGAATAGGAACAGCCACTCAAAATACAGACCAGCTGCCAGAGATGGAGTTAAATTGTGCTGTCAGAAGAGTTTTCCTTAACACACAGATTCAAAGGGGGCACTGTCCCAACAGTTGCTGGAGCTATACATGCGAGAAACTAGATGGACACATAAGCCCCCATCCTCTAACCCAGTGCTTAGCTAGGAATGGCTAGGGGGGCTAGGAAAAAATAGATTTGGGATTATAAGTATTGGTGCTTCTTTTATACTGTTGATATTTAGAGAAACAAGTGATAATTTAGATAATTTAGAAATAAATAAATATTGTATTGTATCACAAAAATATCATGTTCTCCTGCTAGAAGAAATGTAAAACCCCAGGTATTGTCTAATATCTCAGGTAATAAAAAGAATGAATTTTTGTTATGGCCAAAGCTTTGGACTCAGATCCTGCTAACTAATACTTATCTTCGCAAGACTTTTTTGAAAAACAGATACTGTGATATTTCAGAATTTGTTCATCTAATCCCTGGCATCAGTATCCTCCTGAAAATTAAATTTCAGCAGATCTCATATGGGGAAAAGTATATAAAATAAATTCTCTCTCTCTCTATCTTTTTCTCTGACTCTCCTGATTGTAAAGTAGTTTTGTTTGTTCCTTCAGGAACATATGTTCTGATCAGTTGCAGATATGAATGTCATTGGAATGAGCACAGTAGTATAAACTGGATGAGAATGGTAAATCATATCAAAATATTCCAGTCTTTTTTTTTTTTTTTTTTTTTATTTAGATGGTAAATAAACAATATTTTTGAAACAGAATTAAAAATGTAATTGTTTTTAAAATCACAAATTTCTTGGAAATTTTCACCTTTCTATTGACTCCTTTGTATCTTGTGATTATTTTTCATTATCTTAAAGAGGAAGCTGTATTTGTGGGAGAAAGTAACAGAAACAATTGGAGATTTTAGTTGTTCTCTTACTTCTTCTTTCCATGTTTTCATCTTTTCTCTCTATACTCTGGAAAATTGATTCAAAAATATTCCTTTCAAATCCTATTTCCATCCTTTAGTTCTCATCCTTGTTCTTTGGTCTTTGTACTTTTCTTTCTCTTACTCGCTTTTTTTTTTTTCTCCCCTCCCAATAAGCAAAATGGGAATAGGTAAGTGCGTCTTTTTTTGTTTGGCTTTCTCTAACTTTATTTTTATTAAACTTGTCTTATAGTTTCCTAATGGAAAAGTGAAAGTGAACATGGAAGAAAATAAATTCTCTTTTAAGCATTCTCCTGTTGTTTCATAATTAAAAAATATTAAAATCATGCTTACATCAAAATCTTTCACAAAGTTATTTTGTGCAATTCCTATTCAGCTATATTACCTTGCAAATGAAAAAAATATTTTCCCATTTTGCTCTTAACTTTTTCCTGTGTTTAGCATGAGCATCACAGGTCAGGTAGTCTTATTATTGTATATGTATAGCACCCGGCACAGTGGAATCTGGAGGATGTTTTGAACCTTAGATATGCCAGAGGTGAATGGCTAATAAATGGAGTAACAAAAAGAAGTACAATCTTTAATTATTCTCTAGAGGACCAAATTTGATAGAAATAGTAATATGGAAGCTATATATTTAAAATGTGTGAAACTATCCATATAAAAAGTTTTGTAATACTTGAAATAAATTACAGTTATAGAAATATCTTTTTTACCTAAAAAAAAAAAAAAAAAAATTGGCAGCAGTAGTATTTCAAACCACTACATTTTTATAACAAAGTTTTACCCTTGCTTTAAAAGAAATGCCATCAGTTGGGATATATGATGCTAATTACAGAGAACTGAAGAAGCATACCCAGAACTGATTTTTTTTCTTATCAAATAAATATTCACAAAAATTAATATACAACCATGCCTGAGAAATGAACATGCTGAATTTCTTCTCATCAAAACTTGGTGAGGTGAGCAGTTGTTCTTAATGCTGTAAAAGACTTACTTAACACATTTGTCTGAATTTATATGCAATATTTTAGTCCAAAATCATAAGTGCTTTAGAGTCATATTAAAATTCTGGCGCACTCTGTTGCCACTCAGAGCAGCACTGCTCTGCCCCCTGCCCCATCCTGCTCTGTCAACAAAGAGCTTGTTTTTTCTCCTCAAAGCAGCTTCCTGCTTTTCATGAAAGCACTTCTTTCAGCTAGCACCTTAATATCCCTTTTTCTGAAATAATTTGTATAGAGTGTAGAGTTCCTTTGAACAGCAGAGAGAAGCTATACAGAGAGCAGGGCTGCGAGAAGAACGGAGATAGCTGCCATCTGCCACTTTAGCTGAACTGAAGCAAATTGAAAAGCCTCTTCAGCACAAGTTCTTTTTATTTATTTGTTTAAATTCATCTTATGGAGTAAGAAACAGAACCCCTTCAGTAAAAATATGCCTTTGTCTAGCACTGCATCTAGCGTTTACCGACTGGGCAGGGATATTCCAGGGAAAGAATGTGCTGTGCATGACACCAAATGTAGCTGCGACTGGGAGCAAGGGGCCTGATCGAAAGCCCACTGACACCAGTGAGGTTTCTTTGCCAGAATTTAGAGGTTTGCTGAACTGTGTGCAAACTCACTCCCAAAGCTCTGTGTTCCTAATCTGAATATCACAATGATGAGCACCAAGAGTAGCCCTGTAAAGTAAATGCATATGCTGCTGGGTTAACGTAACGAGAGAGCACTAAGAAACTCTGCAGATGCCCATGTTAACCTACATGAGTGGTCCTATTGTGCTCATTCTCCTCGCAGCGACTAGGAACACAGAACATATTTATGCCTTTGCAGGAACGCAGGGTGTTGGGGACTTCGATCAGCCGCTAGCCATTGTGTGAGGCTTTTGTCCCTGCAAGCCACAAAGACTAAAATGACTGAAGGTAAAGCTCAGGCTTATTCCACACGGTTCTGAAAGAACTGTAATTTTTACATCATTATCCTTTTCAAATTTGTACTTTGTATCTGAAGAAAATTAAGCTAAAGGCAAATATAATTAAGAATTTATTTCCAGAGTTTTATTTCATATATATTGGCAAACATTAGGCAAATGTATGGGATCACAATAATAAAATAATAAGATGCAAACAAGTAATAATGATTTCCAGGGAAGTGTCTAAGAAATATTCTGTTTGTAGGATAATCAGTTTAGATGTCTGGATAAACTTGTACATATAACAGGTCATTAACATTAACTTTGACACTTATGAAAGAGTGAAAATTTTAAAATAGGAAGTATATTAGCTGATTCAATTTATGTAGCTGATAAATTATTTAATAGGAAATATGATCTTTTATGTAATATTTAGCATAATATACATTTCCTTTCTGACACATTCTCTTATTTTTCAGGAGATGATATCTGCAGAAGTAGTATAAGTCTCAGAAATATGATTCTTGATCTGAAGGTCAAGCATTAAATATAATATGGGCTATATAAAAATAGTAAATAATAAACCATTTAAACTCTCGTTATATGTAACAGCGTGACCTTAGAAATACAGTTATCTCTGAAAATCCCAGGAGTAATGGGAAAAATCTTAATTTGGAAGAACAATTCAATTTGTTATATAGTGAGTGACTGCAAGGTAGTCCACTTGATATCTCTCTAGGTGTCTTGAGAAGGCAAAGAGTAGGAAAATTGTAACTATCGTACTTTCTGGTTGCAGAATACTTTTTAACCTGTCTGCATCTCTGGATATATACATTTTTAATACTTTATATAACTATCACCAGAAAGAAATGCAATATGTTATGTCTTTCTTCATTGTTCTTAAGTTTGTGTGTGTGGGGGGGGGATAACTTTTTTTTATTTCCTGATGCAATTACTTCCTTATAGAGCCAAGAAGACTGGTTTCTCTTAGGAATATTTTATTTGCCAATTTAAACATATTTGTATCACACTACTTTTAAGAAGGAATGATAAATGTGAAAATTGAAGATAAAATATGTCCTGTCATTATCTGCAGGATAAACTCATTTTCAAGAAGATTTCTTTGAGCAGGGAGACAAATAAGACTATTTTTAGGATAGTCATTTGTAAGGCCTTACGTGTGAACACAGTGAAGAAAATTTCTATGTTGAAGACTCTAAAATTTAGATAAAATGTAGCTAGATAAAAGATGTTTAGAAAGGTGTAGGTAGCATGGCTGAATTTACATTCTTTGAGTAGGAAAAAAGTAGGAAAAACAGACTTTCATATTTTAAGAGATCTTATAGTCATAAGCTGGATGTAAAAATTTGGGGTAAACGGAGGGAATAATTTAAATACAGCTAAGTAATTAATAGGTACGATTTATTATTAGATTTTGCATTTATAGAATTTGATAGAGTACAATACATACAGTCAAATACATGCTTTCTGTTTTATATTGGGGCCTGTGGATAAATTCCTTTAATAACATGAATAGGCTAACAGATCTTACTAGGAAAACCTGTGCAGATAAAGTGTTTGCATTTGATTGATACCATATTCCCTAAAAGAGAATTCAAGCTGATTCTACAGACCATTGAAGTCAAGCTATTCAGCGCCAGTTGTGGAGAACATAAAGTAAAAATTTGTGGTGCATTGAAGTTATGAGCCTGACAGGTTTTTCGGTAAAAGTTATAGATCACAATAATATGAGAGGAGAGCAGTCTGAAAAGCTAATCATTATGGACTCAATATGACTTGAAAATGAACCACATGGAGAAATGTTAGTTAGTCACAGCACACAGACACTGGCAAACAGCAGGGAAATGGGATTTTTACATTTTTTATAGTGAAATCTTTGAATAGAGAATTAGTTAACACTTTTCTAACAAAATTATAATAGTCTTTTTTTTAAGTAGTTGTTAAATATTTTTCTCATGTGATAGAACAGGCTTGCACATGCAGGGTGGAATTTGCGAAGGGCTCTTAGTTTTGATCTAACTCTGTTTTGCTTGTAGTCAGTGTAGATTCTATAATCTGATTTCAAAAGCAGCAGTGATAAGCCATAGCTCAAGGCTTTTAAATAAGTTCTGCACAGGGACTTTAACACATGGGCTAGAATTTTCAAAGTAGCTTGGAGCATGACCTCCAAGAGGAAATCATGGGTGACAGAGGTTTGGAGAGTTTGAAGGCTTCACAACATCTAGGAAAAGACTGCCAAGGCTTGTCCAGTCCTTGGATAAGCCCTTGTTGCTTACCTATGTGGCTGTTACTGATGCTGCCAAGGAGTCCTGGAGCAAAACAGCCTGTGGAGCACCTGGGTGAACATGGGAGTGTTCCCGGTGATATTGTTGTCCTTCCTAAAGAGGAAAAGTGAGAAAAAGGTCTGAGGAAGATTGGGTGCTTCCTGTGAGTTAACTGTTTGCACAGCTAGTGTTGCAGGCAATGCTTTGGCTTTTATGATGGTAGGTCATAAAAATGGCTTTTATGACCAAGGGCCCCTCTTTAAGGAATGATGAGACAGGACCCATTTGATAAAGTTTACTGACAGGCTGGCCAATTGGTGATGAGGGCTTTAAACTAGCTGTGTTGGGGAATGCTGATAACAGTTTGCAACTAAGTGAGGAAGGGAGGTCAGGGATAGTACGTACACAGTGCAGGGAGACTGGAATGAGGAAGCCCTTGGGAAAGACTAAATACACTGAAAGCAGACCCATCTCTGCGCAGATACACAGTGACCACAAAATAGTGGAGATCTGAAGGGAAAGATAGTAGTGGAGTACAGATCCTGGACTTCATGCAAGCAGACTTCCCCTTATTCACGTAACAGGTAGAGGGGTTACCAGCTCTGAGGAATAAGGCTGTTCAGGAGAGCTGGCAGGTCTTTAAGGACAATTCCTTGTCCAAGGAGACAAATATTCCATCCTGATATTCCAGTAAGTAGACTTATCAATGGTCAGGCTTGAATGGGTCAAGATTCCTCTAAAGATCCCAGATTCAATCCTCTTCCTCTACTGCTGGCTTGGCACTAAATAGAATCATAGAATCAGTAAGGTTGGAAGGGACCTCTGGAGATCATCTAGTCCAACCTCCCTGCTCAGCAGGGTCACCTAGAGCATGATAAACAGGGTTGCATCCAGGCGGGTCTTGAAGATCTCCAGAGAAGGAGACTCCACAACCTCTCTGGGCAACCTGTGCCAGTGCTCTGTCACTCTCACAGGGAAGAAATTCCCCCTCTCGTTCAGGCGGAACTTCCTGTGCTTCAATTTCTGCCCATTGCCTCTTGTCCTGTCACATGGGACAACTGAAAAGAGTTTGTCTTCCTACCCTTGACACGCTCCCTTCAGGTACTTGTACACATTGATAAGATCCACCCTCAGCCTTCTCTTCCCCAGGCTGAAGAGGCCCAGCTCTCACAGCCGTTCCTCACAGGGCAGGTGGTCCAGCCCTCTGATCATCTTTGTAGCCCTAAATAGAGAACTTATCATTGAATTTTATTGCTAAAAGGATGTATAGGGAGATGGAGACATGGACAAACTTCAAGAGAGTATACAGAAACATTGCCCAGTCATGTTAGGAAAGCCAAAGGTCAAACAGAGTTGAGACTGGCAAGAGACATCAAGGACATGAAGAGCTTGTACTTCTATGTAAGCAGTACAAAAATGAACAAAGAAACATAAAAGATAATAAAATCACATAAAAGATAAAAAGATTAATTGAGATGATTTAATGTCCATGGACATAGATGAAATGGAGGTACTCAATCCCTTCCTTGACATAGTCTTCACTGACAAGGTCTTCCAGGGCTTCATGCCTATTTAAGTAGGTTTAAACAGGAGAGGAGCCAGCAGTACTGCAAGAGGATTGAGTCTGGGATCTATTGAAGAATCTTGATCCATACAGACCCTTAGGTCCAGATGGGATATATCCAAGGGCCCTGAGAGAGCTGACTGAAGTTATTGTGAGGCCACTCAGTTGTCACTCAAAGATGTGGAAATGAGGGAAGGTCCCCAGTGACTGGAAAAAGGCAACTGTTTCTCCCCCCTTCAAGAAGAGAAAGAAGGACAGTCTGGGGAGCTAAAGGCTGGTCAGCCTCCCTTTGGTCTCTGGGAAAATCATGGAGTGAGTTCCTGTGCAAGCTCTAGGTGTCCAGGTAGCAGTGAAGGTGAACAGCATACTGGGATGTATTAACATGACTGCAGCCAGGAGACTGAGTATTTCCCTTTGCCTTCCCCTTTCAGGCCACGTACAAAATGCTGCATGCAATTCCCCCCACAGTTCAAGAAAACCATTGACAAACTCGAGCGAGTCCAGTGGAGGGCCACCAGGATGGTTGGGGCTGGAGCACTTGTCCTCTGAGGAGAGGCTGATGGACTAGAGCTTGTTCAAAGTGGAGAAGAGACAGCTGCAAGGGATTAACAGCAGCCCGTGGCATCCATCCCCTTCCCACACCAGGGCAGCAGCCATCCCAGCCCGACAGGGCCCTGGCAAGTATCCACGCTAAATATAAGCTGCTAGATTTTCTTACGTCTATGATCTGATTATCAAAAACATTCAGTCAATTTTTAACTCAGCCCAAAATTTACAGAAGTAGTTGGCCTCCTTAAGGCACACAGATTCAGTCTGCTCCGCATGGAGCAAATGCAGTCCACCGGGGGGCCAGAGTTCCCCGGGTGGGATCTTGCCTTAGGGTCCGAACGCTAAAGAGTCAGCTCAGGGATGTGTATCTGGGCAGCCCATTTTCTTAGGGAAAGAGCCTGTTTTGTGCAGCATCAATAATAAAGTTCAGTCTGTTCAGTCTTGGAACCTACAAAATGTTTGTTCTTGTTCAAACAAAGCTTCACTTCATAAGAATATCATGTCTAAATGTGTTTTGCTTTGTCTTACAATATTAAATCTAGCAATGTCTTTTTCTGGCATTAGAAGACCCTTTTAATTCCATTACAAATGTGATGGAAGCTTTGGAAGAACTTATACACAGAATTTTTACATGAATTACTGATGATTTGCTTATCAATTTGCTTATAATTAGTTTTCATGCAGAAATAAAGAGATAGAAAGTATGTCCCACACATACATCACGCACCCATTTTTGTTAGCTTAAATTAATCACCTATGTTAAGCATTTCAGCCTGAAAGGTTAAAATGTAAAAAAAAAAAAAAAAAAAAAAAAAAAACCTCTGGCCTTTCTTTCTGGTTCCTTCATTAATTAATTAGTTAAAATCCAAATGGCTATAGGTTATTGCTTAAGATTTTGTTGCTTTGCACATAATTAAGAGTTAGTTATTAAGAGTTAGTTGCCTATGGACCATGATATAAAAATTCCATACAGGGCTAACCCACATCCTGGAAGTGTTGTAGGTAGTTCCTCTTAAAGATTTATTATGGCTACTAACAGTATACCACATTGACCTGTGGTTTGCACTGAACACCAACTGCCATCTGCTCTGATGTATTATCTGCTAGCATCACTGTCTCCAGATAAGATAACACATCTAACAGAGAGTGGCAAGGCATTTCCTGTTTATGATATTCCAGGTTAAGGAAACTTATGAAAAGGTTAGAAGAAATAACAGGCAGTTAGGTGGAACTGAATTTTATTGAGCTGTGAGTTGCGATGAGAATAAAGAAAGCAGAAATATCGAAAATCTAATAATATTTTAATTTCTCTTTCACAAGTTCTGTATTTCTTGGGTTTGGCTGCAAAAAGAAATGCTGCAATAAGATGAGAGTTACATAATTGTGGTATCTCTGATTTAACTGAACAAAGAAACCTATATTCACACAAGACTTTTAGATTTAATTCCATGAGTTAGTTTAATCATTCTGTAATGGTGGTAGATTTACTTGGTCTTCATATATTAATGGCTAGTTAAAGTAAAAACAATGAAGTCAGTTGAGAGTGGATCGAAGGATATTACTGACTGAGCCACAGAAACCAGTACAAGCTCTGTTTATGCTCAGCCCCACTCCAAAAGTGCTGGAAAGAGGACCAGAGACGCCTGAAATTTCTTTTATTTTACTTTGGGCTCAGCCTGTCCCATAGTAGCAAGGTACTGTGCTGTAGTGAATTAAGCAATCAGGTTTTACCAACTTATGATATGCATTGAGTTTCAGCATGCTTTTGAGATACACCTTAGTTAATGAGATATAGGAAGTGCAGAGAGATGCTATATTTATCCCCATGGGGGCATAATTTAATAGACTCTGGTTTCCATGTGTAGGACAGAGTGCCACGGACTAAGACTAGAGCATTTCCTGTGAGATTTCCAAGAGGGGAATAGTGTGAATACTTTATAAAGTTCATGTGCAGTAAGTCTGAAATCTACAGACAGCATTAGCTCAGTGTGTGATAGTGTATATGCACCACATGGGGGCATTTCTTCGTGGCTGGCAGATCCAGCAAGAAGTGCTGAACTTCCAATGCGTATGTGGACAACCTGTGCACTGCTCGAAAAAATTTCATTCAGAACTTCTTTGGAGAATCAGACCCTCTGTATATATGCAACTTATTCCCCTGCACAGCAAATCTGATTCTTAGAGGACCTGTATAGTAGAGACACTTACCTACTGTGAACATTTGGGTTTGCCATATACTGTTGGAGCTACTGTGCATTTCCTGCACCATTTCTGGAATCCTATTCAAATATAAAAATCCTCCAAATCTTCCTGAGCGAGATTATAGGGAAGATCTGCAGCAACTAATCTCAGAAATTTGTGTTCTTCACTGGCTCTGGAGTCTCATCACACCCATCTTTCTACCTTTCAGGTAGAGTTGCCTGGTTGGGTTTTCTCTGACCTCTATTAGTAATCCAGCTGACTATCTGTTGTCAGGCATGGGCCTGTTATTCTTTTGCATTTAGAAAAATACCTCCCATTTCCACCCTTTTTCTAAATCTTGCTTTTTTTTTTATCTTATATGCATTTTATATGCATTATGCATATATTTATATGCATCTTATATGCATTTGGATCCCCAAAGAAGAGAAAAGCTAATATTTTGTGGGCTGATGCAGAAGAAAAGCATTTGGGAACTCAGAATTTTCACACTTTTTATACTGAACCAAGATTTCACCTTTGAATCTTTTTTTTTCTTTTTCCATTTAAGTTATTTTGTGTGGGGGAAAGGTGAAGTAGAAGCTAATATTATAGGCTATTTACATTGTAAATCTAAAATAAGAGTAAATGGAGAATGCAAATGAAGGTTTCCATAGCAATAGTAGTATAGCAGCATTGTAAATCCGAAGTGTTTGCAACTGTTGACTGGACTACTGTGTACTTTGGTGAATAGTCTGTGCGTTTGATAACTTAACAGCACTATGGGAACCTTTAGCTGTTATGTTTACTGACTGTAGTGAAACAAATTTGTTCATTTCCAACTTGGCATTGTTCTCCATCAGTTTACTTGCCTGGAAGAGCGGGGTGTATTTCCCTCTCTGTCTCCAGAGACCTTGTGTTCCTACCTTTCTTTTTCTCTGCCTCTCCCACCCCAAGTCAGTATAAATAGAACTAGTTGAAAAGACAATAATGGGCTGCTCTCTCTTCTCCTTAATAAATTAAAGCTAAGCATACTCAATTGGTCTTGTTAAACAAGTCTCCTCTATTGGTATCACAACGTTTAGATTGTTTTTGAAATTCATATGTAATATATATATTTATGCATACATAAACTGTTTGGTCCTCTTAATTATGGTCATGTTAACAACTATCCATTTAGCATCTCCAACTAAACTAAACATACAGGACTTTATATGTTTGTGCTTTAATTTCATCATCAAAGGAGGGGAGACATACATTCTCCCCTTATATGATGTACTATATCCCCTATGTTTTTACATTAACTACATATTCCCTTATATAATATACCATGTTGTATAAAATAACTGAACAGACAATCCCTCAAAACTAAGTGATTTGATAACCTGGGAGGATCCTCAGAGGATGTGGAAGGAGGCACATCAGCTACCATCAGAAGATGACTGTTACCACCACATCCGATTCCTGGTGGCTGCTGTCTCCAGAGGAACAGGTTGTTCCAGCTCCGCTATACACCATGCAAGCCATATCTCACAGACTCAGAGAGGAACCTTTTAAACATACAGACACTTTAGTCACTTAATGACATTTTAATATCGTACTGGTGATGAAAATGTTTGAGAAACTGGGATATTTAACCTTAAACACTTTTAAACACTTTTAAACTTTTTAACTCTTTTAAACTTTACAGCTGAGCATAGCATAGCAGCAACCACTGTTTGATTTTTAATGCTGGAGGAATGGAAGTATGGACAATCACCTAGAAACACAGAATGAATTTTCCAGAGACTTTCACTGAGCTGCATGGATCTTGAAGAAACATGCTTTTCTTTTCCTATTTTGTGGAGATTTTAGTTTGCTACTGTAATGCTCCAAACTACTGCTGTGTGTATGTATATGGACCTCTACATGCTGTTGAATGAATGAATAGAATATATTAGATTGTTATTAATTTTCTAAACCATATATTATCTCTCAATAAATGAAAAAATAATTTGTATTTTGAAGTACAGCCATTAGTTCATATGTATGAGCTCTTGAAAAGTAAGAGAATATTTTAAGTCTCTAAACTAGAAAAATGAAGAGAATGAAGTTTAGGACCTTTTTTGCTAAGCAAACCTGTTAATGATAATGAAGTGGGGGCTCTGAGTGGTATCCAATACCATGTTCCTTTTGTATTTCTGGCTGTATTTTGAAAATTAGACAATAAATGTGAACTTTCTATTGATATACTAAGTAAAAAGAAATCATGAGCTATTAAATTAAGAAAAAAATATTTTGTTTCAATATTCTTTAAATAAGCCCTTTGATTTTTTTTCCCATTGAAATAATCTTAATCTGGAAATTTCCAAAATGTAAAACAAAGATTTGATTTAAAAAATCCCTTAAATGAAGAATGTAGGTATACTTTTGCCAAAGCAAAATTAAAAGAAAAACTGAACAATTCTAAGTAGAGTTTAGAGAGACTCTCTTTTCCTTTTTTCCTTCTGTTGACAAGTCCCAGATGGAACTCAGGACTGTGCTTTCCTAGTAAACCAAAAGAGCAGTTATTTCTACTTGACTCATCATGAGTGGCTAACAATTACATGGCTAGTAAGTTTTTAAGAAATGTGTGTTGTATTAACTGTGCATAAAATAAAGCAAGACTGCACAAGCCATTATTAGTTTGTCCAGCATTCCTCATCCCTTTATTAAAATGAGTAACTCATACATCCTGTATATTTAGTTAATAAGAAAGAAAGCAATATCATATTTAGTCTAACTATATCAAATTAACTAGTGGGGTATGGATAATGGATAGTGATTACTCTTGATGAATATGGCATCCAACAGCTGCAGCAACCAAATTAATGCTTGTTTTTCGACAGCTTAGGAAAAATTCATAGCTTACTGCTATTGGTTCAAAAACAGAAAGAGAAGCTGAAACTTGTAAAAAGAAGTAATTTTATGTTCTATAAACCACTAGGAAACCACTAGGAATAAGATGCTGAATTTTTCTTCTCTGTACGTATTTTTATTCATAGACAGACATATTTTATGTATGTGCATATATATATATATATATATATGTACACACACACATATATTTGTCACTGGTAAAAGGCTGATAACAGCAGTATAAGGACCTCATTGACAAGGGCTGCTCACAGTAATTTCATTTACTTTTCTGGAGTCAATGGCTCTTAAATCAAAATAAAAATATAGAGGCAGCCTTAAATTCCCAGTAGCACAGGAGATAAGAAGATATTACTTCTCCCATTTTGCAGACTGAAAAAAACCCTCTCTCTCTGTGTATATGCACATAATAATGTATCCAAAGATACGCAAAATGATTGACAGGACAAGTTCAATGTATTCTTAACCAAAAATGTATCTGTAGAACAATCCTAATTCCCAGTAAACTTAAGGGAAGGATTTAAATTTTCTTCACTGAAAGTTGGACAAAATGATCTAATGTTCACGCGCTAAAATTACCTGTACTGATGTGACAGTCTTCAATGACTTAAATATTATAGTCATCATAGAATTCGTATTGACTACTAGAAATTCTGCTAAATAACTATTTGTATTTTTTATCTTACTGGCTCTGTCTCATTTTCTTAAAATCGACTCACGAACTTCCTTATTCTACAATAGCAGTGCTAGCCTAGCTTCTAGAAGACAGGAAAAATATATTTTAAGTAAGAAGAATAAGAAGTAAAAATAAACTCAAAGTAGTACTGAAAGACCACTGTAATGGGAATTTTTAGATAGGAAGAGTCAACAAAGGCACACGCTTCAGAGGAACTCAGTTAGGAAGAATGTATTTGAGAAACAGGCTGACAGTTTAATGTGAAGAGTTTCATTAATTTCCGCGATAACTTATTTCACTATTAAATTCTCTATTAATAATTCATTATGAAACTCTTACAATAAAAACTATGGCCATAGTAGGCTGAACTGCTAAACTGAGGAGTCCAAGAGCACTTTTGAACTTCTTGGTCTGAGTGCGCGTGGTGGTACAGGGAACTCTGTGGGGCTCAATCTGGCACGTACGCTTCCCGCCTATTCTCCCCTTCCAGGTGAACCGAGGGGTGCTCTAACAGTCCCAGTCCCCATGGCTGATTTTTGGAAGGCTGGGGACTAGCATTTGTGAAAATGTAAGTCTGTATATGTGCAGCCTAGGTGCACTGGTCTCTAAACAGACTGGGGCCCAGATGGGCTGCTCTCTAGCACCATAGTACAGGTACAAATCGAGTGTTGTGTCCAGGCATCAAGTAATTACTAGATTTTGGAAAATGAATTATTAGACTTTGCAAACTGACCTTTTTTGGCTAAAATGATGTTTAAGAAAAGAGAAAGAAGAGTTTAAAAGGCAATTCAATGAACTGGAGGACGAATTATTTTAAGATCTCGAAACTGAACGGTAACAGTTGTCTGAAAGATTAAGTTTGTGCTCATCTTTGGTTGGATTTCCCCAGAAGAGTGATACTAAATACAATATAATAAACATCAATGGTGGTCACAAAATTAAAGGTATTTTGTATGGTCTTTGCTAGATAACCTGTCATAAGGAATGATTGCTATGAGTTCTCTTTCCAGCAAGAAGTTGTTTTCCCCTGACGTAACCAAAAGATTTTGACTGGTGCCAAAGAGAACTTATCTTTCCAGAATTTCTGAAGCACAAGCTGTTATAGGAAGTATAGTATTACCTGTAGACAGACTACAGAAGTGTTATATTGTAGTCTACTTGCTGTGAATGGAAAATCAACTCATCACATGTTTTCAGGATATCCCAAGGCTCCGAAAAGGATAAAAACAACTTGCTGATTGCTATCTCCTTCTTGATTACCTGCTAATTATCTTATCTTGTCTTTCCCTGCCTGGCTGGTTCTTCTAGACACAGTGCAATCCTCATCCATGTTTTCTAATCCATTTTTCACAGTTCTCAGCTGTAGATCTGAGGCTGTGCTCATGGACATCCCAGAGAGGAGAGCTGAGCATGCACTAGTGAAAGACAGGAAGAAAAATGTGATGAGAAGGTGAATATAACAAAAGGTACCTGTCTCTTGCCATGAATCCCACAGTATTTTGTAATAAGAAAGTTTTGGTATATGGACGGAGATTTTCTGGAATTTGATGTCTAAAACTGTTTGTACTATTTGAGCTAGAGAATCTTGAAGGTCATCTGAAAATTCAACTGTTTTCAACCCTATGATCAAGAATCAAAAATAATATCAAAATAGAGGGTTAGAGCTAGAACACTGGTAAGGAAATAGTTTAAGGCTGCAACCAAGACTGAGTACTGATAAAAGGCTTTGAAGAGTAAAAAATTCAAATAGCCCTAAAAATGAATGAGCCTATGTTAAAGTCAATTATGCAAGTAATTGCATAGTTGCAAGTAATTTCAGGCTCTAGTTAATAGTGTTCTTTTTTTTTCCTTCCCTCGTTCCTCCCCATTTTCCTTTTCCCATTGATAGCATTAAATTACCTTTTTTCCCCTTGTTGTCTATGTCTTAGTCCACCTTAATCTACAATACAGAAGATTATTTCCTTTCTTCCTCAGAAGACATAAAAGTGTATACAGAGTCATAAAGACAGTACTTCAGTGGGGCTGGGCTGAGAGAAACACCCGCAAATCAGCAGATATACCCCGATCCAGAAACTGCCTTCTGAGGAGGTGCAGGGGCTTAAGAGGTGGGATGAAGTTGGAACCATGACAGCCACATTTGAAAACAACCTGCAGAGAAGAGGGATGGGACAGCTGAGATGTGCCCTCAGAACTGTGTTGCATTCCAGGCATACATACAATCATCATAGCAAATAACTAATTTGTAGTAAAAGACTAAGGCTAAAACCAAGTGACAGCTAAGCAATGTAACAAATAAGCTCCTTGTGACCCTTTTTTCCACCTTTATTCCACAAAAGTAATGAAGAAGACAAAGGAAACTTAGAGATAGATTTTTTTTTCAAGAAAATACCCCTTTGTCCTTGCCAGTAGATCTCCTTTCCTTTTAATGTGCTAATGAGATAAAAATTAGAACAACTATTTTATTGTACGCTGGTTGCATTTCACACTTTTCACACAGAGACATTTGATGCACCTTGCAAAACAAATAAAAGATTTTAAATACATGGCTTCAGGCAGATTTTGTAGAGAGATTGTCCTGCAAACAGAAAGATGAAAATCATGGTGTTAAAAGATTCTACAGCCAGTCTCAGGCATGGAATAAATTGTTAATTCCTGTTTTATTCAAATTATATGAAGACACAATTAAATACCCTTTCTTTACTGGTGCCTGAAACGCAAGGACATTTGTGTTCAGACAGAGATCAGCACAGGGAGCTAGGAACAGAGCTGATCTAAGTAGCTGAAGAGGTTTCCTGGTGACCATTTGCAAATATGAGCATGATAACTGCAATATTTGAATTCAAAGAGGAAAAAGCAATGCATATGCTCACACATCCATATCTATGTGTAAGCAAGTATGAAGACAGAGAATATTTATGTGGCTCTGAAAACAACTCAACAGCGAGGGAAACAGTGTGAGTGTCGCTCTGGGAGGAAGCCAGAAGAGAGACAGAGAGAGCTTCTTTTAGGCACAGAACAGACTGGAAGAAGAGGCTTGGATTTCTGAATAAAGAGATGGCCTCCTACTGTTTATTCTGTTTGAAGAAAGAAGACTCTGTAATCTTCCTTCGCAAATAAACAGAGTTGTACTAAAGAGACACCTGAAATAAGATTGTCTGTTTCTCTCAAATTTTTTGTTGGGAACAGCCTGGTAAGGCAATTAAAATTGGTTCATTTCCAGCTGCAATAGCAGCTTGGCTGAGATGTTATCTTTGTAAATAGCTTTGCATGTCTTGAGATTATCCACTCACGGTTGAGTCAAGATGCAAAAGAGCACTTTTCATGAATAAGACTTGAAAATAATTTATATTAAACAACACACATTTAATCATTGCACTTAAGCATAGTACATTCTTGCTTGTCATATGAGAATAAACAATTTATTTGAATAAACAATCTTTTGTTTCTGTACCTTTTTCCTTTCCACTCTGATATAGATCCCACATCATGCTTCTTTAAAGAGATATACATAGTCATCTGAGGCGAAATAAGCACGTCAGTCCAGCTTGCATGCAGTTCTTACAAAGATTTACATGAGAAGATCCATACAACAAAAGATTAGTATCTTCACTGAGCCATGCAAGTGATGACCTGGGGAGGAGGGACTGCTGACTCCTACCTGCCCTCAGGAAAGGAGATGATCAGAGATAAAACCGGGCAATAGAAGGAAGAGGACATTAAGAGAGGTAAAGTATACTTATGTAAAAGTGCTAGAAGACAGGTGATTTCTTGAAGGTATGGCCACTTGTGGGTGATGCTTGTGGTAGTTTGTCACCTCTGCTGATATGTCTACATGTATGTACACACCACACAAGCTTGTTCTTCCTGTGATTCAATAAAAAGACGAAGTATAACCTGGGCATATTATCCTGTTAATGATACAGGGTTTTCACTCAGTTCTAGTCATGCTGCTTGGCTGAAGAAAGTGTTGAACAAGATTTGTGGTAACTCCCAGGAACGTACACCTGTATATTCCTTCACATGGATAGAGCTGCTTGGGCAACACTGGCCAAGACTGGTGGGACGCTTCTTTTCTACTTAAACATATTGGGTCAGACTCTCATCTCACTGATAATGTTATAAATCAAAAGTAATTTCTGCTATCAGTGGAGCTAGATAATTTTTAAAATGGGCAACATGAAACATCAGAGCCACGACCATAAATCTTTGTCTTTTTCCTCAGCTGAGCAATAAGCTATTTCTCATGGTAATTTTGCCTTTTTTGTATCTGAGATGCTTATCCATTTATATATTCAGTGTAAATTAAAATGTTTCACATCATGGAAAAAAATGAGAGAAGAAGATGGAAGCTTGGAATCACGTAGAGCAGACAAGCTAAGATCCCTTTTACACATTATTAGTGCTTCTCTGTTTAAATTGTGTTTGCTATTAGCTACCACAGTGCTAAGTGCTTTAGATAATGTACTTTTCAAGGAAATTAAAAAAAAAAAAAAAAAAAAAAAAAAAAAAAAAAGGCTAGGGAGTGTGTAGGTAGCTTCCATTAGCAATAATGGGAGTTTGGGCACATTCACAACTTACAAAATACTCAGTTTAAAATCTGTTTATCAGATAATGGTTGCAGGCCTGGAGTGGAGGCCTGGGAACACTAAATTAACACAACATCTTTTCAGACCCCTAGTCTTCACAGGGAAACAATTTATTAGTGCTTCTCTGTTTTAATTCCAGAACATGCTTTCTTTTCAGGATTTTTTTAATCCTGAAGAACGTTATAGAAATGGACACAATAGTAGGACAAAAGAGCTTTGCTCCGGCTTGGTCTGTTCTGTTTTTCCACCTAACAAAGTAGCCACAGTTACTTTTACTCTTCCGGTGTTATTTAAGGCCAGTGTTCCCACACATGAGAATGAAAACCGTTACCGTAATGCTGAAAGTACCTTCAGTCTTTTTAAGGGTAAGACTGAATATTTTGTGTAAGACATAGTAGAGCGTGTGTCCTTCTGCACAGGAGTTGTGAAGCGGACACGCACCAAAAACCCGCTAGATGTGAGGAACTGTCTTGGGAGGTTACTCTGTTGAATAATTCACAGTAACCTGGGGCTGCGTATTCATAAATTGGTTCAGCTTAAGTGGATGTCTTAAAAAATTATTTACATTGGGTATTTGAACAACATTTTATGTAATAATGAAACTTTCTGCCCTCTGAAATGAGGAGCCTCTCAAAGCAGAACCGCACGAGTCTGCCACCTAGTGAGACAGAGGGAAAATACACCGAATCACACAGTAAGGTAATCCACCGTGTCAAAGACGTAGCTACTGAAATTTTCATATTTCAGGACAGATTAGGTGCATTCCTTTTCCTGCCTTTAAATTTAGGCATCGATCTTGGAATATCACCGATGTTTTAAGTCTTTTTGTCGGAGCAAGTCTTTAGATTTTTCAAAAGACGTATTTACAAAATGCCAGTAAGGGATCCACTTTTCTGGAATTATTGGGGTGTGCTTGACTTCGTTAGGAGGTTTATTTTGGAGGTGCTACTTAACAAATTTCTTCACCAAAAAAATCACAAATCTTGTTAAAGAAAAAAGTATGAGGTGGAGTTATCCCAGATTCAGTTTAAACAGAATTGAAAATTATGGCCATAGTTCAATTTTAAATTCTTTATCAATTAAATAAACCATTACTGAATCAACATTACTGAGAGTAAAATCAAGAGAGCAGGTCAGACACTTGAAAGTAGAGGCTATTTCTAATTGTTAAGGAGATGTTGAAATAACTGTTTAGAATTTGTGTTTCTTCCATACTCTTTTTCATGTTTTTCTGATTTGTCAAAGTTTTTCAAACTAGTAATTTTTTAACAAAATGTCATTTATATATTCTTGTAAAAGGCAAAAGGATGCCTTCAGTGTCATTTAGAATACAACTAAAACAACAACACAAATGGGATTTTGTTGTGCAGAAATCCATCAACGTACAAGTCTGTTTTCATGGAAGTTAACGTAACCGATGGGCCCGTTACTCTGCCTGTGATGCACGAGCTTAAACGAAGTCAGAGCGGCTGGCGGCAACGTGACCCAAAGCGTTAATTATCTTCTTTCAGATATGTATGATGGGAGGTTCTTCCCAAAACTCAACATCACAGCGATAGAAATTAGTCCACCTGCTTATTATCTCTGCATCAGAACTACGCAGAGAGGAAAAGGGGTACCCCGTTCGATTTTTGTCACTTTGCTTCTGCTGGACTCCTTAACAGCAGCAGCTGTTACTTGTCTCCACTGTTGTGAAGGTCAGGGAACAATTTCCACGGTATCCCAGCGTTCTCACAGCTTTCTGAAATGTCTGCCTTTGGAGCTGAAGTGTTTCATGCTTGGTGTCTGTACAGAGAGCAAAGACCCTGCAGTTAGTTTAAACTCCTAGGAGAATTAAAAGGAACACATTATTTTCTTTATAAATTGTCATTTTTTTTTTAACAGCATGCCAGGGAAGTTACACTATTCAGAGCAGCAGAGGAGCTGATTATGGATTCTATGGAGTGAACATTTTCTGTTATCATAATTCTATATGGGTACTAACTGTAATAGAAGAATATAAAATGTTAAAAAGTATTAAGAGGAAAATTACGCTCCAGAATATTTTTTTCCAATTTCTACCTAACAATGCATTAATATCTTGTGAGAGGAAACAACTAATGTACCTGAGATAAACTGTGGAGTCGTTATGCATATGGCCATTTCTGCTGTAAACAGGCACTGTGTACTGGCAGTCCTGAGAGCACTGAATTCTGCTAAATTATTCCTGACACCAGACTAAATAAAACTCCCACTATATAAAACAGTTATACTTAAAAGCTAGGTGCTTTTGCATTATGGCTAAAAATAGACATTGGATCCATTTGCTGAACCATTTTCATATTTTATCTCAGAGGACTTTAAAATCACATTTCCAGGTGTGAAAGGTTGGTACAATAATTTGATGCTTGAACTGGATGATTGTGGTTGAATGTGTTAAACCTAATTTCCAGCTGTTGCAAGCTGTAAATAAGAATTGAAAGGAAGCTGAGAAAAGGCAGGAAATTAAGTCTTTCCTCTTTTCCAAACCAAGTACTGAAAAAGTTCACATACGTTGCTTATCACCATGTTAACTCCTGGCTCATGTTCTTTGATGAGACACATCACTGGCTTGTATTTGTTCCTAGCTATGTAGTTTCTATACAGGGCAACTTGGGCAAGAAAGGAGATCAAAGAGGATTCAGCTTAGGCTTCAGTTCTGCTCTCATAGGAAGTATGAATGCAACTGATTTGATCCATAGTTTATTTCTTTTTCTTCTCATTATATTTTAGAATTACCCTGCTGTAACTTGGAGCAGCAGTGCAAAAGCAACAGTGTAATGTTGGAAGCTAAATAATACATTGCCTTTTGTATGAACCACAGTTTTATTATTATACAATTTAGCATAAAAATAAATTTAAGATATGTCTATAGCTTTAGTACAGCCAGCTTAGGACATCAACATGTAAGTTTATCAATTTTTATTTTCTGTGATGATAGGAATCTTGACTTGTTTGCTATTTAATAAAAGAATTAGAGAATAATTGAAAAATTTCCTAAATTTCTTCCCATTAGCCACCAAATACTTTATGCGACCCCCCCCCCCACACACACAAGTGCGAAATGGTATTCCTCTTAAAAATTAAAAAGAAAAACCTGCCCAAATCTGTCATCCAGCATCTTAATACAACAATGTCCACAACATAATACAACAAAACAATGACTGTTCTTTCTGAGATGCACTGAACATTACAAAAAATTAACTCAGCAAAATTAAACCTCTTTGGCATATTCATGTACCGCTCATGATAGAAGGTAAAGAGTTAAGGTCTAGAAAACTTGGCTTTACATCTGAAAAATCTTAAAACACTTAGGTAATGCAGAGATAACTACTTTATAAACTTTGTCCATGGGTATATTTAATTGGATATGCTGACTCCATAGTTATAATGGCGATTATTTCTTTTATATTGAATTCAAATATCAAAGTAAAATTCCAAAATTTCCAATCATTCAAGAGTTCCAGTGTCCTACACGCTATAAATGCACAACAGGTGACTGCTAGTTGTGGATAGCTTACAAAATACTCACTGGCTATATTTTTCAGGATTTTTCTTTTTCATCGTAGATTTGACGAAATAGGTCTTAGTAGCAGAGGAAAAATTTTAATTTATTCGCTCATCTGTCAGCTTGCACTCATTAGCATTGTTGCTTACACTCGGCTAACAAAAGGAGGTTAAAAGTAATTTACAATCGCAACTGCACACTCAGAAAAATGTTCTTTCCTTTGCAGCCTTTCAAAGAAGGAAAATATCAAAAGCATAATCTGTATGTAATGGGACTGCAAGGACAGAATGTGTCTATAAATGAAGTTAACTGTGCGGTACTCATTCTCGCTCTTCACACTGTTTGATGGCATTTCAGAGCCCTGTGCAGAGAATGGTGAAGGCCGTTGATTTTATATGATGCTACAAAAGCCAGGCTGTAAACAAAAATTATAAAAGGCAAGATGCAGTCCCAAAGCACATGCCTGGCTACGTTCATTGCTTCGGATTTGCTGATTCATATCAAATATGATTTCGGTTGTATTCTCATGATGATAGCTTATGATGATAACAGGATTCCCCCCAAAATTTCAGTCCTTGCATTTGTTCTGGAGCTTCCCTCCCCTCCCTCGCCCTCGTGGGAATTGTAGATAGCATTTGCAGTACTTGCTCCGATACATACGAAATAAATGGCTCAAAGCACAGCTGTTTGGAGTTCATTCTGCATCTCTGCCACAGATTACCTTTAATTTTCTCCTGAGTCTGTTGCACTGGGGATTGCAGAACCCTGCACAGGCTGTATTTTAACATGTGTATGCTAGAAATAGGACTGAGATTCATCTCACCTGTCATATTTTAGAAGTCTTTCTTGGCTAATCATTCAATATACACTTCTGGGATGCCATTCATCTGTTACTGCACTAGACATTTAAGGAAATTTGATGTAATTACACATTTATGTTGTGATTCAGCTCATGGTAGGCAAAACTGAAGAGTGAAAACCCAAAGATCCTGATAGTACAGCACAAAAAGTAGCTTTACAGGAAAGCTACAATTAGTTTTAAAGAGATGCCAGGTGGAACTGTTGTCTAGGCATCATCCTGTCAGGGCAAAATCACTTGCCTTTTACTTCCTCTTCTCCCCTTGAACTCGCTCTCCAGGAGAAGATAACAAAGTAGAATAGGTAAT
The DNA here is from genome assembly GCF_028389875.1 of Rhea pennata. Classification (NCBI taxonomy): domain Eukaryota; kingdom Metazoa; phylum Chordata; class Aves; order Rheiformes; family Rheidae; genus Rhea; species Rhea pennata. The sequence goes on from NC_084663.1 coordinate 163,674,686, forward strand.
ATAAATCCGGTTTTAATCACAAGGAACGACACTCAGCACGAGTCTGTTCCCATTGCTCACTGTTTCTGCCTAAAGAAGAAGTAAAGGACCACACATTATACCTGTCCTAAGCCCTTGTTTCTTTAAACTAGGCAAGCCCTGTTCTTTCGATCTTCTTTGTCTTCCTAAGCACAGATGATCTCCTCTGTATCTGTCCAAAGATTTGTTCCTTCATCTTCAGCAGGATGATGAGAATTATGTACAATACCCCAAATTAGTTCTCAGCCAGAGAGCAGAACTAATAGTTTCCTAGCTGAGAAGGATTACATTTGCCTTGGCTATACTACATTGGCAACTCACAGCATCCAGGGACATCTAATTGTTTTTTTTCCTCCTCTGTCATTTTAGGCTGCTAAATTTGCAGTTCACAATATATATTCCTTTACTGGTCTCTAAATCCATTATGTAACACTTTTCACTTTTATATTCCTTCCCCTTTCACTAGTCCAGCCTTCAGTAGCCTCTGTTTCCATAATACCTGTAGCTATTATAGCGCGTTCAGATTTTGCTGGTAGTGTTCAACTTTTTGTGTGAAGCTTTTATGATTAAAATGTTGAGTGAGATAAGTCTCAGCATTGATCTGCAGGAATTTATTCTTCATCTATTTTCTACCTGGCTGGGGAAGCTTCTCCTGCATAACCTGTTGCTACCTCCCCTTTTGCCAGTCCCTTAGTCAATTTACAAAATTATTTACTAAGCTCAAATCATTTACTAATTCATTTACTAATCTCAGCTTCTTCAGTCAAATGAATAACTTTTCACTGTGGCACCACATCAAATGTTTCAGAAAATTTGAGATAGATGAGATCTATTTCATCCCCTTCATCCAGTCCTCTGTCTGAGCCTGTCATGATCTTCTCATTTGGCAGCTGATTTTCATTACTTTGTTAAAATGGAGGAATTAAGTGTAGAAACAACCATTTTTCCTACCAGAACTTTTCTATGAACTTCTCCTTATGCTGCTTTTATTTTGATAGTTGTCTGGATAGAAGGAATAAAACACCATATTTAATGAAAGCCTATTTATTAAATGCAATTGACTATTTTACCCTCTATGTTTTGTGGGAGCTGTTTAGCACGCAGATAACGGTTCACAGCATTATGAATAGCTCTAAAAGTATCTAAAACATTTAAGATTACTGCTAAATTAACCCATAATATGACTCTATAAAACCATTCCATTGACATTACAGCAGTGTATAAAACTAAGGCTTTTGGAAAATAGATACCCTTTCCATTCCAAACATATATGAATTACATATAAGACAGATGACTTTATGATGGCAAGCAGCTGCACTGGCAACATTTATATTGTTTACTAATACGATGTTTGAAGTAAAGATTGGATTTCTAGGGAAGTCATCACTGAAATTTAGAGGGATAATCCTAAGCGATAATGTCCTTAGTGACAAGAAAGTTCTGGAATAAGCAAATTATAACCTCTTTAGGAGGAAAATGAGCATATTCTGCTTAGGCTTTTCATATTCGTTCAGCTATATAATTTTTCTATGGTCTCTCAGGCAGTTTATGCACAGAAGAGGCTCAGCAATTCCCATCTCTCTTTATTCCACCAAACTTTTGGCCTGCCAACCCATGCACTGACATACAAGCACTGACTGGTAGGGAAATGCTCTTAATCTATTCCAGAGCCTCTGAATTAGTGATAAAACCAGTGTAGCTGGGATTCAGTCTGCCTGAATAAGGCACTTCAAGCTTTAGCATCCAGTTCTTTTAAATCACCTGTGCTGTACCTATGCCTAAGTATCTACAAAATCAGTGAAGAAATACACATGTCATTGAAAGACTTCTGAGAGATATTTGGGCAATGTAAATTCAGGAATTACAATATTGCATTAGATCAGTGATCTGTATCATTCAGTGCTCTAACTTTGAGCGTAGACATAAGTAAAGTAATCCTGGGAGATTTATTCTCTTGAATGTGATTCATGAATATTTAAGACAGATTTTTTACCATGAAAGGTACATTTAGACTTATTCTAAAATAAAAATACATTAATTGAATAATTTTATTGCTTTTGAGATGAGCCTAGTGTCAGCTCCCTGAAATCAATGATATTTATTTGTCTATAATTTTCTTTTCACAGCCTGTAAGAAAGAAAAATCCTTTCTTGCATAAACTGTTGATGGAAAAGACAGATATTCAAGAAAACTAGGTATATACAAAATATTAGGATAAACATTCATATTCTCATTACATAGAAAAATGTTAATTTCTATTATTTTTTTACCTATATTACTTTATGGGAGAAAAAACATATTTCTAGTAATTTAATTATTTGGCACAAAAACTAAAGTCATGACATGAAACGAGAATATAATATTAAATGAGAGTTTTGGAGCTAATTCTTTACACACTTCACTGCATGTTTGCACTGAAGTAATTGAGTCTAGGAAAAAGCTAAAAGGGCCTTTCTCTGTTAGGGGTTTGGAAGACTAGGTAAATTTCAATGAAATGTTTTTGAATTTCTCCAGTGAACATTAGATGGCAGCATTAATCAAGATATTTAAGACTGCATTACATTATGGTATTTTACAAAGGAAAAAAAAAGAATTATTGTGTGAAACATTTGTTTATTGGCTTTGTTTTGCCATTCTGCAGGAGAATTCAGATTAAATATTTATAGTAAATAAAGTGTGAAGGTTCTAGGGTGTATGACTTCATAAAATAGTGTCTATTCATGTAAGAGATGCAGACAAGGGCAAAAAATGCTGTTATGGTGGTAAATGGAAAACTGAGAATAAGAGAGAAAAGGGGGCAAAGTCCTGATACAAGAAGTTGAAGGAATAAAGGATGTACAAATTACAAAATGAGAAATAAAGTTGGAGAGGTCACAAAGAAGGTCAAGTAAACAGTGGAGACTGTGAAAAAAAAACATGGAACATAGAGTTTTGAGTAAAGGGTTGGGATACGAAAGCAGATTTCATTTACTAGGTATTTGAATTATTGAGCTATTGATCATTACACTGACTTGCCTTCAGTGACTTACTACTTTTTAAACAACTTTTTGTAACCTTCATCAGTCTTTTCTGAATTCAAACTTTACATTTGTTCTATAATTGGCAATGATCAAATCGTAAGCTATGCAGTAGTTGCCCAGTGCCTGGCTTTTCAAACTGCGTCACTATAATTTATTTGTTTGACTCATGAGGGATGATGATGCCTGATGGCAGAACAACTCACCCAACTGAGTCACTCCCAGATCTTTCCAAACTTGCTTCAGAAGAAACTTATACCCTTAGATCCACTTAATTACATACCAATTATAAAACTTTGTCAAATTTAATTTCCCAGTAAGACATTGGAACAACCTTGTAAGCAGTCAATTGCTGAGCAACTAAAGCACATTAAACTGACCAAAACCTCTGAATTTCTTACAGCAAACAAGTATAACCTTCTCTTTGACAGCAGTCTACTTGTTCAATATGGAATAAGCAAGAAATGGGCTTATCTTGACCTAGTAAGGCTCTTTGTTTCGTCTCAACAACAACAACAAAGGGAATACTCCTTGGGTGAAATCATTTTACAATCTTGGTTGTAAAATTATACACAGAGAGAGGTTTCAGATCACCTATGGTCAAACTGGGAATAGATTTTAGGTTGGATCCCGGAGGAACATGTCTTAGGTTCCAGATCTGATTGATGTTGCCTTGTGGCCCTGCTGTAGCCCCTGCCCCGTGAAAGGGGTCTGGTGGCCAGTGCTGGTGGCCAGCTCTGCTTCTGTGGCCTCAGAGCAGACCACTGGGACAGCAGTGGAGAGACAAAGTTAGGAGAAGACTGGCTCTCCCTCTTCCCATGGGAGCTGCACCACAGCCAAGGCCCTGAGGCACACTGTGGCCATACCTCCACCCAGCCACAGGCCCTGCTGATCCTGACCACAGCAATTTAGTTATTAACATGGATGATGGAATAAAAAATACTCCTTAAAATTTGTGAGGCTACAAGACATAGAAAGCTTTGGAGAGTCATATTAGACATTTGAGTGACCACCATAAGGACAAGAGTGCTTTGATTTGAGTAAGGTGAAGTTCAGTAATGACCTTTAGTAAAGATATCAAATATAAAAATAAAAGAATGAGGAAAACCAGGCTCAGCAGCAGTACTGGAGAGAATAATTTTGAAATTATGCTTGAATACAAATTAGAAATGAGTCATCAATATAGTGTGCTGCAAAATAAGCAATTCTCATTCTGAGATGCACGAGTAGAAACATTGCATATGAACCATGGGAAGAAATTCATGATCACACTTTAGTCAGAACGGAATAAGCTTCAGATGGAGTATTTTTTTCTGTTTTAGGCACCCTAAATTAAAAAAGACGTGGACAGTTTAGAAATAAACCAGAAGACAGAAAATAAGTACTAAAGGGTTTAGAAAGCATTAACTGCGGAAAAAAGCATAGCTTGCAATGACAATCATTCAGATGTTTAAGAACATCATTATGAAGAAATGATCAGTTGTCCCCTCTATTTAGTAAGTAGGTGTAGAGTAGAACAGTATGGCATTAGAAAAAAACAGTTCGATATTTAATATTAGCAATATCTTTCTAATTTTGAGAACACTATAAAGAGGATGTTGAGGAGGCTGTAGAATGTAACTTGTTGAATTTTTTTAACATAAGTTTAGAAAAAAGTTTGCCTTTAAACTCTCTGGTCTCATGAAATATCTTCCAGACTTTCATTTCTATGATATGATAGATTTGAATCTACCTTTTTTTGTATATATATATTTTGTTCATATTCCAATAACATCAGTGGGAGTTCTGCAAGCATAAGGTGAGCAGAGCTCTGGAGATCCTTTAATACAAATCCTATGGTGGAATTTTGCCTTACAATGCATGCACAGCTCAAGCCCTCAAGTGCAAGGTCATCCATAATTTCAAGTCATTAAATGCTGTGTAAGTTCCTCTAGATATTGCAACATAGGTACCAGTAGCATTGAGTAGCTATCATTATTAGACACTCACTGAATTACATGAACTGCACAGGTTACAGCATGGAATTATAATAATTAGAAGCTCAGAGATACTTTATGGGGTCTGGAAATATACATGTGTGTTGAGTACGCTAAAGAGAGCTAGCTTGTTTAGAGGCTGAAGGTTATGTTTATAGCTTCATAAAACATGGCATGGAGCTTTATTACAGTGATCATTCTTGCTTTTCTTTGTGACTACAGTTTATATTTTCCTATGGAAAATAAAACTATGCAGTTCAAGAGAATCTTTGTATCTCTACAGGTTTTTACACAGCTCAGTAACAAGAATACTTCATTCTGGCTTAAAACTCCATAGGAAGCCTTTTGTCCTTTTTATTCTTGACAATCTTACATACTGCAACAGAGAAACATTCCTGCTGTGGATTTCCTGCTGTACAGAAAGGTTGTTTTTCTATATTAAATCCCATGAAAATCTCTATCACGAAAATGTTGGTGCATATGTGTATGTTAGGATCAAGAGAACGTAGGTATACTAGAGTTAAGGGGAGAGAAAAGAAGAAGCTAGAGACTGAGGGGAGTAGGGAACAAATAACAGTTCTTTAGTTATAATAGTTCAGTTTTTACATTTAAGCTAAGAATAGGATTAAACGCTGTAATTCAGCTGTTATCTCTGTTTTCCTGCTTTGTAAGTATCTCCTCCATTCTTCCATTCCATTTTATTTCTTGATTATGAGATCAAGAATATTTTTACTATTTTTAACTATTTTTATTCTTTTAGTGCTGAAATGCTTATGATTTATTTCTGAAACAAATAAATATCTGTGTATTTGTTTCATATGTAAATCGAGTTTAATCCTCAACATAAAAATACGATCAGTGCTTGAAAGGACAAGTTTGTACCAAAAACATGATTTCTCTAAATTATGACAATGTGTGATTCTACGAGTAAGTGTAATGTCAGTCTTCTTAATAATCATCAGACAGCTGCTCTGCCACAAAATGAAAATGCTCCACAGACAGTTTTGTGAATACTTGTGCCAGTTAATCTCAAAATAACACTAGGTGGCACTGTTCACATGAGCGTACCATTGCAACACTGCTGGAAGCTTTAAGGTATTGTGTATTTCTACTCATTCATTTATAGCTTATTTTAAACATAATTGTTTTATCAAATTTCTACTTATTTTTGTTTTACATTACGAACAGAAATCACACATAAAAGCCTGAGGATCCTCTTCCTGTATTGTTATCCACTGCACCACTGCTTCATAGATTTAATTTAATCTTTATTATCATAGTTCCCCTAATAAACCTTCATTTAAGTAATCAGGGCAAGGCCAGGCAGACTATCAGGTAGTGCAGATTAATGCTCACCTTAGCTGTTTAATGAGGCATGAAGCAAAAGCACATTACCACCTCATCTGATTTGTTATAATGCAAATACAATAACTATTTTAGAAAATAAAAAGTAGAATTCTAATCTTTAGATCTCAGTATGGGCTTTAATATTCTTTTTAAAATGAATTATTTTACATTTTTAAAATGTGATAGCAAATAGCAAATAATCAAATTTTCCCACAACTCTTAAATTCTTTGATTACAATTTATTTTCGAGTGAGTTCATATTATTAATCCATTGATTTTTTTTAATGTTAAAAGTAAAAAGTTTTATATTAGACTGTTTTGTTGTTTATTTCTACTTTACACAGACTGAAAAGGCCAAAGATGTTATAGCTCTGATATCAGGCTTCATAATGACCTCACTGTCCTGATGTTACAGTGGTACTTCTGGAAAGGACTTTTTATCTTAGGTCAGTGGTCATGTTAATCTATAAGGATGATAAAATTTGGCTGCTACTAGGCAAACAAAATTTTTCTTAATTAGTTTTGTCTTTGGCTCAGATTGAATTTCAAAGGAAGCAGATAATTCACTGCTATAGAAAAAAACTGTCATCTTGGGAGAAAATATCTGAGTATTCTTCACAGTGATCGGAAGAGAATCATATAAAAAGGCAACATTATGAATCATTGAGAAAGCAAATACTCTAGAATCTGAAAATGAGATAGAACATTTTAAAACAGAAACTACTAGAACAGCTATATGTTGTAAATGCCAAAGATTGCAGTAAAGTTTTCTCCATTAAAAATGATAATAGATCTGAAGTATATAGCAGAAAATGAATATCTTCACTATGTAACCAAGTTGTCTTAAAAAGTACGAGCATTTCAGTTCTTGACTCTGCAGGGTTCTTCTGACTATGTGTAGATGTCCACAATATAAGTGTCGAGTTAATCATCTTCGGATCGTGTCTTAGACGTCCTCATTTCTCTTTGACTTTAGATGACTAACTCGGATATAGAGAGCCACATGGCAAATTACTATGTTTAGATTAAAGAATCCACCTTTTATATCTAAATTTTAAAATTTAGATTCAGTTTTAGCATTTTCATTCAATCTTGATTACTTTGTGAAGAGGAAGACAATCCATTTCATTGTTTACACCATCTGTCTCTATTCAATCTTTGGCTAAGAAAAACCTAGAAAATGTAGTGAAAGCAAAAAAATAAGAATTGAGGCTTTTCTTTTCCCCTACTGAATCCTCAATTTCTTATTTTTTCCCTTCTTTTAGTCAATCTAAGAACTTAGATTTACCTGTGCAATTGGTAAATCAGTTTGCTACATCATAATTCCCTAAAAAAAGGAGAATGTCAATCTTTCTTAAATGAAAAAATGTTTACTTTTAGTCTATTAAATTGAAAACACCTAAGCAAAGTTTCTCATAAGAAAAGTATATTAATAAATGATCTGTCACTGAAAAGAACACTCACCATAGATTATGCAAAGCCAAGACAGACATCTATCAAATATAGATTTTTTTTAACACTTTGGCAATATTTGCATAACTTGTCATGTCAATAAAATTTCCTGTCATTTAAATGTACTTGAATATCATTAACTACTAAGAATTGCATAGACTTCTCCAGACTAATAGACTTTTCATTTTATTTTCTTAAAAAGAAAGTCTTGATTAGGTGCACGCCACAAGCTTCTGGCTGATACTTAGCTTCCCTTAGCCCTCTAAGGGGAGAGTAACATTTAACATTTTTTTTTCCCCTGAGGATATTTCATCTATCAGAATAGAAAATACTCTTCTGTACTAAATATGTTCAAATGAGCCTTCCAAGTCAAGAAATAAAAACCAGCTAGCTACATTCTTCATTTCTCTAGAATTAATTAATCTCTTTAATCTCATCTGGTGTTAAAGCCTCCCAAAGCACATCAACCTACCCCTACATATGAGTTTGGGGCTTTCTCTTCCTAAAGGCCTATAAGAACTATTCAAATGAGTAGAAAATTATCCATTCAGAAGTATAAGGAAATACAGGGTTCAACCACGCTACCAACATATTTACTTGAAGCAGCTCTTCTGCAGCTGTAAACTTGTTTTTTTACTTATTGTGTAGATATGACAGTTTATGCCAGTCAACCATTTACACCATAAGGTTCTAGTTTTATTCATGAAGATTTTCTATCATTGTCAGTTACAGCTTTTCATGGAGATGTCAAGTATGAATGAAAGCGACAACCACAGAGAAACTGAAAAAGGTCTGGTAGTCTGCCTCTGGTAAGAAGTCCTCATATTTTTCATATAATGACAGGTAATAAGATTCTTTTGTTTTGTTTTGATTTTTAGTGCATATCAATACTTATCATAGAACTATGTTGGAAAGTGGCTTTTAGTGGTAAGTTTATACTATATGCACTTAAAGTAGCTTTTTAGTTCATTTAACTTTGAAGTGCTTGTGAGATTCAGCCTTTAGAAGTTAGTTTTGAAAGAGGTGGTTGAAAACTCCTCAGGCTTTCTAATGGATGATTTCCTTGGCTGCAAGTTGCTCTAGCACCTGCTGCTAGGGCTTTAAAGAAGCAGTCTCAGACAAGAGATAGGAAGAATCTGAAAGTGTAATTTTCAACAAAAAAATTAAGAATCATATTCTGCACCTAGTTTTCATTTCATCTTTGCTTGTAGAACAAGAAAGGCAATGCAATCCAGAAGGGAGGAAAACCTAAAATGTGATCAAAGCTACTGTATTCCACACAGAGAAGGTTATTAACTTAGTTTCCACAGTTTCTCTTTCAGCAATTTAAGAAAAAACTAATAAGATCCCTTGGCTCTATTTCACCACCTTTTTAGAAAATAAATCAGAGGAGAAAAATGTATGCATATAGTGTATATTATGCATTCAATTTTATTTCTTTTGGAAATAATACTTTTCTTTACTAAAATTTTTATTTTTTAGTTATTCCATAGTAATTTTAAATGAATGACCTATTCAATGGCACTTGCTATCTTTTAAACGTTGTTTTGAGAAAATGAGAACAGGTACAGCATAATGAAAAGAATCATTTACATTTTCTCAAATGAATAATGAAAACAAATGCAATCTATTGGGACCCTATCACACCTGGTCTTCTGAAACAACTATATGCTTGTGGAAAAAGAAGATGGGATAAGGCTTGTTAACATTGCTATGAACATTGTGGTCTTTGGGTGAGAGATGCTTCTTTATTTTTATTTTAACAATTTCATTATATGTTTTAAATTTATATGATTTGATTCTTGAAGGACAACTGCATAGGCAAACGTATTGCCAGGAAAGAGAGATATAAGTCTTAGGGGAAAATATTTCTAGTGACCTCTCTGTGATCAGAGGGACTGGAACAGTTTCTTTCAGAAAGAAATAACAAAAACCTAACTTGAGAAACATTTCTTCTCAACTTGGTCTACAAAGCAGACATAGAAATTTGAGCTAGTTCATCCTAGGTCACCTTAGTGATCGATGGAGAGAAAAAAGTCTCCTCCAAAAGACAACATTTCTATCTCACATACCTGTCTTAAAATTAGATGTATCTAGAAAGTGCTTATTTCTCTCATTTGCTAAAAGGGGTGCATGTGGTGACAAAGGGAGAAGTGAAGTTTTACTTTAAAATTTCCACGTAAAAACAGGTTGCTTATACCTTACTAATTCAGTCTTCTGTGTTATTCAAAGTTCAGGTTCACTTCCAAGATATGTTTACTTCAGACCATGTGTGGCCAAAGCGATGAGATTTTTTTTTAAGGACTTGACAGCTTATAATTTGCTAAAATGTGACAACCATGTTTTGTTGGTGCAGTTATCCAATTCCAGATGTGTGCTGGTGGCTCACATACATACAGCTCAGATTAACATCTCTTACTCTTGAGGCCCATGCAGTGTGGCTGTTGATTTTCATTATGTTATGATTATGTTGATTTTCAAAATGGAGCTTGCCCCAGTGGCCTCCTTTGAAACCGTCCCATATTGAGGAGTAAGACAAAAAGGTTTGGAAACTGCTTTGCTGCCTTCCTTGGAGGTCCTGTCTCCTACTTATTTCTGTATGCCAGAGAGGTCCCAGTGCCCATAATCCTGAAATACTCCCCTCAGCCTGCAGTACTCCCTCCATAGCTGAGCCATATATTTACTTTTGTACTTCCACCTTGTTTTCTGTATGGAGTTCTGCTCAGGAACAGAGGTGAATTATACTCTTAATCTTCTCTAAAGCTGAATTCTAAAAGGAAAAACATTATTAGTGCTTTTAGGTAGAATACATTTCCATTTTTTAATTCTCATTTTTATTCATACTGCCTCTTCTGAATTACATTAATGTTACTATCAATCTCTTTGAATTACATTTAGGAACACAAGAACTGCCATACTGGTGTTTTGTTTCCAGACACAGAGAGAAATTTTCATTTTGTAGATAAAATATTTTCAAATCTACTTTAAAATAACCCCCACTTTCCTCTATTTTTAGAGAATTTTTTTTTCCCCTGGGGAGTATATCCCTTTTTGGAAGTTCAAAATATAAAGTAAAACTCTTTGAGGTTTCCAGAGAATTGACGGGAATTTTGCAACTAGCTTTTTGAATCACTCTCACTTAACATTGTTTACTAGTTTAGTTCAATGCTGTTTGGCTTATGAGCTTACTATAGGACAAGCTTTTCTGAAATATCACATTAGATATGGTATGTTTATTGTCAGTTGTTACACAGGTAATAGAAAATTTAACTCCAGTAAAAGAGAAATAAATCTGAGTTCAAAAACTGTCATGCAGATCTATCCATGGGTCATTAAACTCAATAAAATGCATTCATAACATGTCAGCACACTTAAGAGATTTAAATCTATTCTATTTTATAGTTATTGTTGCATATGTTTCCTGAAAGAAATGAATCTACTCCTTACCCAAACAATTTTGGGTAATTTTGGGTCATTCCCCCTCTTAAGTACTACCTTAATATTTTCTCAAGGAAAGTAAAATGGACCTACACTCTGATACAGAAAACAGCTCACTGTGTAGCAAAGCAAGATCATTTTATTCACTCCACTAAGAAAGACCGGGCACAAACTTATTGGTCCTGAAGAGCAAAAAGTTCTTGAACTTCAAACCACGTTCCTCCGGGAAGGTGTGTAGGACCGGGCACCCTGACGCAGGAACAAATGCAGCGATAAGCAGCGCTGACCGTGCTCGTGCTTAGCGCTGCTTACTCAGGCACGTGAAGCAAGGCAGCCCGCACTCCGCAATATCTTACTGGAGATGATCAGGAGAATTCAAGTGAAAGGGCAAGCAGAAGATTTTAAACAGCAAGAGAGGTTGAATGCTAGAATAAATGTCCAAGGAAGTGGTATAATGAAGGCAAGCTGTTAGGATCGATAATAGCTATGTGAAAATTAGTGGTCTATGCTTAAGACCAAAGCTATGCCAACTCATCAAGTGTATGGGCTTAAAATACATTAATAAGGTCAATGGAAAGACTCTTGTCAGTTTTAACGAAACCTGCATATGACTTCTATAGCCTTCTTGAAAACCTTAGAATTTACCTATTGCTGTAAATCTGAAAGGTTTCCTGCTCACCGATGTTCTAATCTGAGTCAGAAAATGCAGGCATCCTTAAGAGAAAGCCTAGAGTGGCCCAAGTAAAAACATAAGGGAAGCAATTAAAATACTGTTACCACTTTTTATGCCATGTTCTTAAGTACAAAAAACTACAAGCGTTACCTAATGCCGAATAATATAAGAAGTAATTGCACTTTGTACTGAAAAAGAGAATATAGCATTTAGTGGCTATTGTCTTTTACAGTTCAGGGAGGATCTCAGGTGATCCAAAAAAGTTCATATAAAGTAGTATTTCAAAGAGTTTACACTTTGTTGGCTGAGGGATCTTGAAAGACCTACAGGAAAATGTCCCCTGCTGCAGTAGTCAGTGAAAAAAAAGAAAAGTTTTTATTCTCCTTATCACCCAACGTGACCATTGTCGCTTCAGAACTTTCAAGTAACTGAACAATCCACATTTCTCTTTTTAACACCAGCTAGATCTCTTTTAACCTCAGTGGGGAATAAAAAAAGTTATCCAAGGCTAAAATGGGTTGAAGAGGAAAGTGCAGCAGAACAGGTGAAGGTGATGATCTCTAGTGAGGTTCACCTGCATTTTCTCAGCCATCCTTTTCTGGATGACTTCTGTCTTTTGTGATGTATTATGTTCAGTGCTTCAACTTCTGATAGTAGTTTCCTGACTCATAGGTGACACTCCAGCAGAGGGTTATTTCTTTTTTGGGAGAAAATGATTGGCAGGCCACAGGACACTTTTGCTCAGCTGGTTTAATTCTGATACTATAAGTACAAAGTTCCTCCTACTATGTTTTTGAACAGAGTTATTAAGGTAACAAAAGCAGATTAAAGTTTATCAATCTAATCTCTGAAGCATAAAATTCTCTGAAATAGTATTTGTATTTCTGCTTTGAATTTGACTGCTCCTGACACAATGGACTCCATCCTTCATAACCCCTTAGAGAGATTTGAGACACTACAATAAAACAAGTAATTAATTATGTCCTCAGAAGTATAGCCATTGGAAAGCTTGCAATATCACCAAAAGTACTGACTCTGCTTCATTTCCCTGTCTTTTCTGGAGGGTTTAATTCATCCTACACAATTTATACTCACATGTGTGTGTCTCTGGACACTGAGAGAGCTGCAAATCACTAATAAGAAATAGATTATAGCCAGAGTTTGCTCTGCTAATAGAAGCCTTATTTCCAAAGGTGTTGATCACCTACCTTTCACGTTATTTGGCTGGAGCTTCTGCACCATAACATGTCTTAAGATCAAGCCCTAAACTTGCGCTACAAGTATGTGCTGGAGCTGTTTTTCTAAGATACTCTTTCTGGGGGGGGGACTGGTCAAATTAAGGCTAATCCTGAAAGGGTAGAGGTCACGTATCTGTAACTCTTTAAATATTCATGTCTACATATGAGGAAATCAAAAGAATCACATGGCACAGAAGAATCCTATCTACATTTTACAGATGTTTTCCTTTGAAGTTGTGAAAGTGTGAAGAATAGTAATGATTACCTAAATACAGGTCTTTATTGGATTTTTCAGCTTTGCAGTAGTTTTTAACTTTTCTAATATGGATTCTCCTTTGCAACATCAAGGAATGTGATACAAGTACTATGTAGAAAAACCTCCCTAAATTCTTTAGAATTATAATCTTCTGACCAGTTTTAATAATGCATATTTTTTTCAGCTTGGTTATATAAATGTGCACATATACACATGCAAGTCTAAACCTTTTCTTTGTATCTGGAAATAAAGACTGCATAGAAAGAGGGTTGTGAGAAGGAGTCTCAGAATAAACAACTCATAAAGAATTTCAAGCCTAACTGTCATGGGAGGAAACATTAAAACTGTCAGCCAGTTTCGCTTCCACTCCTGGGAGTAAAAGAGAAATATTTTTCGAGAGTATTAATTTTTTATCAAATAGTGGCTATGGATAAAGATATGTTCAAAAGCTGAAGGAATGGTTACAAAAAGAAGCCGGAATCAACCCTGCAACAAGCCCTACATAGACAAAACCTGCAGAGTCTGCCTGTAAATGGTTTGTTGCAGAATTAATGCTTTATTGAACCCCAAAACTATTCAGCTATTCAAGAGGTCCCTAAAAAGACCTACATAAGAAAGGCTTTTCATCAAGCATATCCAAGAACTGATTCTTAGAATTCTAGATCGTTCTAGAAACAGAGATAAATAAGACATTTTTAAGTATGTTTAACAGCCTGCCTTAAAACACTTTGTGCAAACTCCCTCTAGTCTCCCATGCACTCTTTCTCCAAGTTTCAGTGTCCTCTTACATAACAGAAAATAATCAATTATTTTAAAAATGTATTGTCTTGGTGATGAGAAAACAAAAAGTTGGCTGTATGTTGATCACAAGACATGTAGAAAAGTAATTTGGAGCATATCTTGTTTCACTTATCCTGTAGTCACCAAAAAATACTATAGAATGAAATAGTTACCCAATCAGTTGCACAATGGAAATTTTCCATTTAAAAAAAAAAAAAAAAAAAAAAAAATGTACACAGAAATTGATTTTTTTCGTCAGTTGCATTATCTTTCTTTCTAAAAGAAAAGAATTGGTTTGGGAATATCTATGTTTCAAAGCCTCACACTGATAACTTAAAAGATATTACCATGAAACAAAATTCAAACTTAGAATATCTGCTGTTTCTCATGCTCCTTGTAAGAAATTTCTCTATTCAAACAAAAAGTTTCCAGATGCCTATAATGCTATGGAAAGTATTTGTTAAAAGGAATCAAACTATAGTTTCTCAGATGTTATGGAACAGTCAGGCAGTCCTGTCTTAATTTCAAGAAAAGCATGCTTTCCTACTCTTAACCCTGTTCAGGGAAAGTTATTAGCTTTATCAGAAAGAAGTAGCACAAGTGACACATCATGACAGTGGTGAGGATCACCCCTGTGTGCCTTTTCTTTTTTTCTTTCTTTCTTTCTTTTTTTTTTTTTTTTTTTTTTTTTTTGATATAGGAGACAGTATTCTCCCACTCCAGGTGATTCTAGAGGATCCCTGTGAGGATATCTTGGTCTTTCTCTAGATTTTTTTTTGTTGTAAAAAGGGATGACTCCAGCCTATCTCATGAGATAAAGAATCTATCCATTTATTTTGAGACAGATTTCCAGTATTCCCAGCTTTTAAATCTTTGGGGGAACCTTTGCACCTTAATTATCAAACTATTTTTCTCAAAGAAATATTCTTGCACATTATGTCCTTTAACCTTTGACCAGATCTTTCAAAATGCTAGTGCTAGTGAACAAGATGCTTAAATTCATATTCCTACTTTTTACTAGTCAGACTTGTTCCATAAGGACTCTTCTGAAATGAAGGAGAATTTAGTCATTACTGAAGGAGAACTGATACTGGACTTTCTCATTTGCTTAGAGCATCTTTTAGGGCTGAGTTCAGTGATAAGCTCATTGAATGAATGGTGTAAATAGTTAAAAATCAATAGCAAGCAAGTCCAAGAAGAAAATACACAAGAAAAGGCTAAGAATAGAGAAAAACAGAAATTCTATTTGATTTGTTTTCTGTAACAGTTCATGGGGCAGATTTCTTCTATATAGCAATATATTTCAAAAGCATTTCCATTTAAATTATATTTACAGTTTTGCAATTCAGATTAGAATCTCTGCCCTTTTCATATTAGTAGCGCTCTATTTGCTAATTGGAAGTTCACTGTTTTCCTCAGTCCTATCAGTGAGGGGGAAAAGTTTGAGGAGGAGTGGATGGATCCTGTGGGTCAACAACTGGTTGCACAGCTAGTATCTGCAACATGAATATGGTTTTTGGAAGGATGGGACCCATCTGACCAAATTGGGCAAAAGCATTTTTGTCAACAAGATGGTCAATCAGGTGGGGAGAGCTTTAAACTAGGAGCAATGCATGTGTCAGATGATGACCCCCAGCCATATGAGGAAGTGGTGGATCTGGCTGGCTACCAGGTGGTGAAGGGTGATGTGGATAGGCAAGACCTCATAGTCAACAAAATAGGGTTGAACAGTGCCCATCTCAAGGATATGCACACAAATGAGGAAGTGTCTACAAGATAGCACAATGGGTCAAACTTTCATACGGTTTCTGGGAAATCAGTATGACTAGATGTCTCTCTGAAGTGCCTGTACACTAATGCAGACAGCACAAGGAACCAGCAAGAGAAATTATAGGTCTACACACAGTTGCAGGGTTATGATCTCTTTGGGATCATGGAGTTGTGGAGGGATAGCTCACATTACTGCAGTTCTGTAGCAGATAGCTACAGGCTCTTTAGGAAGGGCAGCCAGGAAGGCAAGAAGGAGAAGTTGTCCTTTGAGAGCAGCTGGAGACTAATGGATGGAGCTCTGCCTAGGGACAAGTGACGAGCCAGTTGATCATAGATCAACTAGCCACAGATCAAGATTAGAGAGCAGGCCAATGTGGATAGTATTGTGGTGGGTGTGTGCTATACACCATCTGATAGGGAAGAAGTAGTTGAGGCTTTCTTCGTACAACTGGATGAAGACTCATATGTGCAGGCCCTGGTCCTCTTGGGGGACTTGAACCACCCTAACATCTGCTGGAGGGACAACACTGCAGGGCACAAGCAAATTTTTTTGGAGTTCATTGATAAATTTCTGACAGAGGTGATTGAGGAGCCAATGAGAAGAGGTGCTTTGTTGCACCTCATACTTACAAACAAGGGAATGTGAATGATGGAGGCAGCTTCAGTGATAATATTGGAAGTCAGGATCTTGCAAGGAGGAAATAAGACAAACAGCAGGACTTCAGAACAGCAAACTTTGGCCTGGGACATACTTGGAGGAATCTGAGGGAATATGGCCCTGGAGAGAAGAGAGGTCCAGGAGAGCTGGTTGATCTTCAAGGATTATCTTTAAGCTCAAGAATAGTCCATCCCAACAAGCAGGAAATCAAGCAAAAGTGTCAAGAGACCTACATGAATGAACGAGGAACTGCTAAAAAACCTCAAACACAAAAAAGGAAGCATCCAAGAGGTGGAAGCAGGGTCAAATAACATAGGGGGAATAGAGAAACACTTTGATTATGCAGAGTTGGGGTTAGAAATGCCAAAGCCCACTGGAATTTGGTAATGGCAAGGAATGTGAAGGGCCTCAATAAGGACTTCTATAGATATTTTAGCAGCAAAAGGAAGAGCAGGGAAAATATGGGCCCACTACTGAATAAGGCAGTGGATATGGTGACAAAGGATATGGAAAAGGCCAAGGTACTCAATGCCTTTTCCTCAATCCTCCAGAAATCCCAGGCCCCTGAGACCAGAAGGGAAAATCTGGACCAACGAAGACTTACTCTCGGTGAAAAAGGATCAGTTTAGGGAATATTTAAACAAACTGAACATACACAAGTCCATGGACCTGATGGAGTGCACCTACAAGTGCTGAGGGAGCTGACCGGTCTCATTGCAAGGCCACTCTCAAACATCTTTGAAAGGTCATAACAATCAGGGAAGGTCCCTGAGGACTGGAAGAGAACAAATGTTACCCTTATCTTCAAGAAGAGCAAGGAGTAGGATCTGGGGAACTAGACTGGTCAACCTCAACTTGATTTCTGAGAAGGTGATGTAGCAGCTCATCCTGGATGCTATTTTCAGACACCTGAAGGACAGGAAGTTGTTTGGGAGTAGTCAGTACGGATTCACAAAGCAAAAATTACGCCTAATCAACCTGAGAGCCTTCTATGATGAGATAACGGGCTTGATGGATGAGAAGAGAGATATGGGTGTTGTTTATCTTGACTTTAGCCCTTACTAACAAACTGGATAAGTATAGATGAGTATACAGTGAAGTGGACTGAAAGGTGACTGGACTACTGGACTCAAAATGTTGTGACCAGTAGCATGAAGTCCAGCTGGAGGCCAGGCACTAGTGATGTCTCCCAAGGATAGATACTGGAGCCAATATTTTTTAAATCTTCATTAATGACTGAACGATGGAACCAAAGACACCCTCAACAAGTTCACAGATGATTCAAAACTAGGAGGAATACTGCCAACCAGAGGGACTTTGACAGGCTGGAGAAATGAGCCAACATGAATCTTATGAAATTCAACAAAGGCAAATGCCAAGTCCTGCACTTGGGGAGGAAAAAGCGCCATGCGCCGGCACATTCTGGGTGCCAGTCTGCTGGAGAGCAGCTCTTCAGAGGGTCCTGAGGGGGTGGATAGGAAGCTTACGATGGGCCAGCAATGTGCCCTTGTGGCAAAGAAGGCCGATAGTATCCTGGGCTGCATTAGGAAGAGTGTTGCTAACAGGTCGTGGGAGGTGGTCCTCCCCTCTACTCAGTCCTGGTAGGACTCAGGCCACATCTGGAGTGCTATGTTCGGCCCTGGGATTCCCAGTACAAAAAATAAACTCCCCAGTCATTGGCTCCCCAGTACATTGACAGGCTGGAGAAAGTCCAGTGAAGAGCCATGAGGATGATGATGGGACTGGAACGTAACATACGAGGAGAGGCTGAGAGAGCTGGGACTGTTTAGCCTGAGAAGAGAAAGCTCAGGGGGGATCTTATCAATGTGTATAAATAGCTGATGGGGGAGATAAAGACGATGGAGACAGACTCCTATGAGAGGATAAGTGATGGACACAACCTGAAACACAGGAAGTTCCATTTAAGTATAAGAATATTTAAATGTAAGAAAAAACATTTTTACTGGAAGGGTAAATATGATTTACTTAGAGATATAGAGTGTCTATCCTCGAAGAGCTTTAAAATCTGACTGGACATGGACCTGAGTGATCTGCTATAGCTGACCATGCTTTGAGCAAGAGGATTGGACTAGGTGCTCTCCAGATGTCCCTTCCAACATTCAGCTATGCTGTGATTCTGTGAGACAGAAACAAAGATTCTTCTTCTTCACCACTCACAGGAGCCCTGTGCAATTGAAACGGTACACACTGAAAAGCATGACAAACTGAATGACAAGGTTTCACAAGAAATGAACACTTTTAAATTACAAATAAATTAGCTCAGGTTTTCTGAAGAAGTAAGAACCGAATAGATGAATGATTTTGAACTTAACTGAATGATCTTATTGAAAAGCTGTTTGACATTTTATTATTTTTTTTGTTCTTACTAGTCACAGTTTAATAAATCAAAAAGACAGATGAAATTAAACAATACAAACCAACAGAGTAATTACTGAAGTCAATCATAACTTTGGCATTGTGAAATAAAAGAAGCAAAATATGGAATGTTCTTTTTAACTTGAATTTAATTCAAACTTAATAAAAATGACAGGAGCTCCATTTGAAATTGTAGAAGATGTGAATGAAATGTTTTGTACCTTCTAAGCAGTGTCTGGGAAATAACCTAATCATCTCAGTTCAGTTGCAGAGCGAGTTCACACTGTAGAAATCACTCACGAATGACTCTTTCCTGTTTCTCTGGGCCAGGGATTATCAAACAGAAGGTCTTTCCAAAACCTACCCATGACTGGATGCTCCTGTTGAGCCATAAGTAACCACCCACAAGCTGAAGTAGCTCACAAACTATTTTGAATTATCCTGGAGACTGCAGCAGCTCTCAGTTGCTTGGCCAGTTTTGCATGTACTTGTTTTGTGCATGTCTTCCTGGTAATGGCTAATCCTTCAAGATGTGGAGCATTTCCAATGGTGTACATTTCACACGTGTAGCTTGAGTTGGCGGTATTATATATATGTAAAACAGCAATGACTGCCAACCCACAGAGGAATAAAAAATCCAGATCCTGAAGGATTACAGAATCCTCAAAAGCTAACAGTAAGGGTAGACACCTTCTGTTCTTACAGCTGACCTACCTATTTAATCCTTGGAGCAGCATCATGAGCTTATATCAAGCACTAGTGATTTAAGACTGAAAGACCTTTCTCCATTCCAGAATGGACATTATATGCAGTAAATGTGCGTATAGTAAATGTGTGATGCCCAGTCATGGCAAGGAAACTGAATGAACTAACAATAAAAACTATTACCCCTATATTACCCATATATATGTGTGTGTATATATATATATATATACACACACATATATATATATATATAAAATATATGATAATTTTACATTGCTATTCGCTTAGCTGTAGTCAGATGACTGAGCGTTGTATTTGTACAGACATGGGTGATCTGTAAGGAGTGGTTAGAAGGACTGTGGAGACAATTTAAGCTTTCTTCACACTTGAGGTTTCCATATTTACCCAAATCAGCTGGGTTAGAATCTGAGAACTGGGAAAGCAAAATATGTGGTCTAGAAAATTGTGTTGCTCTCTTCATTCTGATAGTTTTCCCTGTGACATTGGTTTAGATTTCAAGCATAATTTTCAAAGCCTTAAATCATAGAAACAGATTTGAGAATATTTCTCAGACTATTTCAAAAAATTACATGATTTTCTGAAAAAAACTAATATTTTTTTTCAAATAAAATAAATTCATCCATTGTTAGGAGAACCAGGTCCAAACTTGAATTGCAGTCCAGTTCTTCAGACAGCCAAATAATTTGTATGTTATTTTTTTCTGTCATCTTTCATGATACACTAGCAGGGAAAAGAACATTGATAAGAAAGTCCACCAGACACATCTGATTTCAGTAAACAGCTCCTCAGGGCTACTAGAAATGTAAAGATCTGCTCAAATTCGGTACTGAAGTCAACTACCTTTGGAAAATCAGTAAGAGAGTCAGCAAGAACGTAGACAGTAAAGTGAGTTACTAGAGCAAGAGACTCAATCTCGGATTCAAGGGAATGGTTCTTTTGTTAAAGTGTTCAGCAAAGGTGTTTGTCTCATATTACTCAGGAATTGTGGTCAGAGTAGAGACAACAGTGGTTTCATTTGGCCTACATAACACAGGAGATGGAATAAATATTATACTTTGCAATCATGTGTGCAGCACATAAAATCAAACTGATAATTTGTGCTTGAATGACTTCTGTTAAATAATGGTCATTCAAATAGTCTTCTGTCAAACAGCAAAATCATGAAAAATATTGGGGAGATGTCTGCAGAATACATTTCTAATATATTTTTTTTTGTGAAAAAGGAGTGCTGGAAATAAGGAAGAAAATTTTTCTCTTAATTGAAATATTTCTATTTTTGTTCCTTCTTGAACTCATAAAATGTTTTAATTTTTTTTAAGAAATCCCAAATTTTACCAAGTTTTGATTATCTTTTTCATACACACAATTCTTGATCCTACTGTAACATGTCGCTGACTGAGGTGAAATGTTCGTGCAAGTGATTTCAGGGAAACTGCAGTCCTACCCAGAAGTTTTAGATACCTCATCTAAGCACTGAATTTGTTATCTGCATCTAGTATTCCCATGTAGATTTCTCTATTACATTTTCTTTTAATATTTTTACCCTGGTTTGGTCAGGATGAAAAATTCTAAGGTTAATGGTTAAACACTATGTGCAAAAAATTTTTTTTGTGAGGGTGTCAGCAACTCACAGTGGCTAGTCAAAATGTGAAGAAGTGCAACAATACAAAGATAAATGAAAGGATCTTGCCCGCTTCATGCTAGCTGTATGTCACTGTTTGTGATTTTGTGAAATAAGCAGGAGCAAGAGAGCTAATAAAGCACTCTCCTCTTTTCAGAATGCAGCATTATTCTCCCACTAGACCTGGAAGCTCCCTCTTAAATAATAAGCAATCGTTTGCTGGAAACTAAGCAGTGACCTTTTATTTATTTGACAGATGACTTTATAAATGCAATTTAGTCTTGGGAGACATGACACTGACAAGCTCTCTGGAATCTGAACTGGAAAAAATTACACTAAACGAAATAATGCTTTTGTCTATAAATGTAAAAGTCACCAAAAGGCTGAGTGCTGCAGAAACCTATACCAGCTCAGTCATTTTTAATGAGTAACAGCATTTTCCTTATATACATAACCTCTCTAATTATGGATTTGGAGGTTACATTAAACTTTTACTTTATTTCATTCATTTCACATTGTTATTTGAAATGAGTGCAAGTTCTGCAGAGGTAACAGTACGGTGAAGAACGTAAGCTGTAAAACTGAAGGCTTCCAATAGCAGCACATGAAAATTCCTTTTAGCTTCATTTCCCTATTCAGAATTAAAGTATATTAGAAACAACAAAACAAGCAAGGATCTAATTCTGCATGACTAGATTGCTTTTCAGTTAGCTGTATTATGTGAAGTTTCACATTTCAAGACCCTTCAGTTTTGCACCAACCTAAATGAACAATTACAGAACATACAATTGAGAATCAGACCTCTAAAGGGCTTGGAGCAGCAGCTGATTGCTATGTAATTCTTCAAATCTTCAACTGAGAAACGAAAATCCTTCTCATCGTTAAGTGCAAATCAAATGAACACTGTAAATACATACCTTTACAAACAGAATTATTATATATATCTTCACATATATATATAGGTATATATAACTCTGAGACATCACAACATGTCAAATTTTAGTTACAGGTCATTACCAGAGGTTCAAGATGCAGGTGGATTTCTCCCACTGAAACCTCTTTTTTTGCATTACAAAGAAAACAATTTTTTAAAACTCTCCTTCAAAGAGAGAGCACGCATTGCTCATTTGTTCTCAACTGTGATTTTATCACCTATGTAATTCTTTGAAGGGGCAATTTTGAAGTACTTCTGACCAACAAAGTGAGATGAAATAATATATTTGTGCTGCATGTGAAACTGATTTAGTAATTTTCTTCCTTTTCTGTTATAGTCTGGTAATTGCAGTGTATATGTTACTGGAATAAATACTGCAGTTTAAAAACTTCTGAGATCTATAATAATTTCTGATATTAGTAAACATCTTAGTAAATACTTATCTTTTATATTCCCTCCATTAATAATGTTGTTAAACAGGTATATAAAGTGAAAAATGAAAAATACTTTCTTCTTCAGAGATCTCTCCTCACCATACTCCTTTTCCTTTTAGAAACCCTAGGACCTCCATGACCTCTTGCCACCTTTACTAAAGAAGTATATATATTACACGTAAAAAAGCCTAAGGTTTATGATAGGCAAAGAAAAAATGAAACACATCTTGTGGACGTAGGCAATATTTAAGACCTGGGATGTCTATGGAGAATTTTCCGGTTTTAATGGAGCTCGTTGTCATATATACACAAATAAACTAAATTTCCTCACTCTTACTGTTCTTCAGGTTTCAAAGGACTGTCAGTGTTCTTGGTCATTTCTTTATAGATCTCTATACCGTCTCTGTAGAAATAGCCACAGTATCTAAACTGTAGAAAAATGTGCCAGTTTACTTTTCAACTCCATTGGTTCCTAACTTTTCATGAGCATTTAATTCCTCACATAGAAGGAAACAGTCACGCTGTAGAAGCCTGTGGACCATGAAGGGTAATTGGATAACATCTTTTGAAAGATTTACAAGCCTGCCGAGGATTTTGACAGTTTTAAAACTGACTGATTCAGTGTGAAAAGGTCTGAACAATTCTGACCTAAAGGTTTAAAGAGAGACCTTTCTGTGAAAGTATAATTTAAAGTCTGTAATAAAAGTGTATTGAAAAGCACCACAAAGAATAAAACAGCCCTAAATTGTACAGGTTAATTTTATTATTAATACAGGAAACTTTAAACGATGTATCCTCTTGTCTTGCAGTGTTGCTGTTGTCTCAAGGTGTTTTTAATTTAAATAATGGTAGCTTGTCAATGAGATAAGGAGAAAGGAATCTGTTTAATACAGCTGACAGTATTGTCTTGCTTTTCCTCTCCCTGTACATAAGCATACATGAAGGAAGAACAAATAATTGTACAGTTCAATAAGCAAGAAATAAAAGATAGAGCCATGAAGATAATTAGGCAACTTATGTCCAAGATGTTCTCAAAATTCCCATTCAACCTACTGTGCACTCAACAGTAAAACTCTCTGTGCTCCTTCATTTCTATTGCTGTGCAGCCATAACCCAGTACTGATCAGCCCAGTATCTACCTCATTGTGCAATAAGGGAATGTGACACTTTCTCCACTCTTCTTGCCTGCAAAATCACATTTAGGGTCATTCTCAGCACACCTCTCAGATAAATATGAAACAAGATCAGTTCTTCCTCCCTTGTGTCTTCACAGTTTCTCAGTGGAAGAGCACTAAAAACTGATGTGAGAGATCCACTAAATATCCTCTTTCCTCTTTTTCTGTGGCTGAATTGGAGCACTGACCTAAAGCCAGAGACAGGAGTACACGTGCATGTTGAGTATCAGGTTTTCCCCTTTTGAATAATCCTGTTGAAATTTTTCTGTGATGTCAGTCATGAGGGCATTTTCCTGGAAAGTCCAGGGCCAATTCATTCCCACAAATCATGGTATGAATCTCAACCTGTATCTTCTGTGTCCACCACTGCCTGCTACCTCCCTGCGTCTCTAGAAGAAAGCTCGTGACTGTGAAATCCAACTGAAGGGAGAAAACTCCCTCAGTGTGAACTGCATCTCTACCTGGTCCCAAGGAATGAACTGCAGAAGACGAATCTTCTGGAACCCATTTTCAAGAACTTAATTTATCCCTACCTTGTGCAGGTAGGGTGCCTGACTTAAGTTTCTACACCATTGAATCCATACTGTAGAAGGCATTAAGTCCGTCAAAGAGAGAAAATAGAATATTTTGCTAATCTTTGATTGCAAAAACTTCATGCATAAAATAGCTTTGAAGCTTTTACAGCCAGGTTGTATTATATCCAATGAGAAATACAATATAAATTGCCTCTGTAATTTCTTGGAGGTCTTCAAGTATGCTTAAAATTATATATATAATTATATGAATTTATATATTTGTAAGTATATATCTCCACGGTATAATCTCTTAATTTCCACTGGTTATTCATGTAATATTCGGATAGTTTACAATCCTGAATTACACTTCCTTGTCATGGGTTTTACAGAAGGGATCTGATTCTCGATTTCCTTTGAGATCCATGGTTAAGTCCCTCCTGGGCAAAATGTATGTGCAGGGATAGTGTCTCATCTGAGAAACTTTTGCACTGCTTTGCACTGTTCAGACACAAAATAACATCACTTTCACCAAAATCCTAGCACTTTTCTTCCATAGCTTTTTATTGCTGACCTTCAAACTGTATTTCCTATTTTCCCATTTTTCTTCTGGTTGTAGGACTTTTAGGGTTATTATTTGTGTTTTCTGCTTTATGATGTGTGCCCACGAGTAGAATTTTTGGAGGCATGTTACAGGAATATAGAAGTGAGTAATAACTTAATCAGGCTTTACAATTATTGAATTTCAAGCTAAGATCTACCCTCAGGCTTCTCTCTGAATTGCGCTGGTGTGAGTAACATGCCTCCAGGGTGGCCAGGAACAATCTCCACACGGCCACCATGGGAGCAATGTGTCCAGACACATCACAGCCGGGGCCTGCAGTGCTGCATGAAGAGCTGATCCTGTGAGGAAAAGATCAACGAGTAACTGTGAGGTGCAGGCCTAGGGGAGTCTCGGGGCATGTCCAATAGAAAAAAAAAAAAAAAATCAGAGACAACTTCACCAAAAGTGTTAGAGAAGCACCAGGAGAGCCAGTGAATCTGCTTGAAGAGGACAGACTCAGTTCATCTGTTTGTACATTTAGACTTTGAAATCGGAGATGGGAAATCCAGAGTGGTTGATTTGGTGTTTCCTACTGTTTTCTCCACCAAAATCAAGAAAAGTAGACTTCATTCTGATCTGATTTACACTAGTGTAAACTTGAACTACTTCCATTAAATCAGTACAGCTCCACTGGTGTCAAAAAAACTGAAAGTCAAATTGGAAACTGAACACACTGTTGAAATGTAGCAGTTTATTGTTTTATTGTTTTCCTGTAATAAATATAGTATCTATCTATCTATCTATCTTACCAGGCACATTTTTCTAAGCTACTTGAATCTACAAAGGCATGAAGGGAATTAGGATTAGCACTGTAAAAGATCAAGTCACCTCCTTATTTTTATATTCTGGCAAAATTTAGACAAAGTGGCACAGGGTAAAGATGACAGCTAAGCATTTTGTTTTTTGTGGATAAGCCTTCAGAGTGAAGGATTACTAGAGTCAAATCTGAGAAAAACTGTCATGGAAATAATTAGAGTTTGACATTTTACAGGTATTATATGACGTGAAGATTGCTGCTTTAGGAATGTTCTGAAGTGCATCTCTCAACAACAGACCATAAATCATTATCCATAGTTCAGTGGGATATTTCCAGATCATGCATTTTAGTGGAATTATTGTAGTTTGTCATATTGTGTACCTTTAGGGAGCCCTTAATCTTTGTATAATTGCAGTGATAATTGAGACGAGACATACTATCAGACACACTTGATGAATCAGGTTATTGATACTCTGAATGAAAGGAATTATACTGTATTGTTTTCATGATGTTTAGGCATATTTGCAGTAATAAAAATACGTTCTGCTATGCAATATTATTCAAAATAGTCTTTATTTACAGTCTTTGACTTCTGAAACATTTTAAATAACTATACTATGTATTACAATGTATTAGCTATAACTCTTCTGCTCCATGGATCATAGAAGTAACTATATCAATGACATGCGATACTGCAGATGTAAAACTGCGTTACTAAGCACTGTAAGCCTAATCCAGCTATCTCTTCTTTGCACTATTATAGTAAATGTGTTCTACCTCATTTTAAATACTGTAGAGAAAATTTACCTTTTCTGAAAATGAATCCCAGGAGGCAAACATCATATAATCAGTGCCTTTTTAAAATTACGCTGGATGCTAGCATTCAGGTTGACCGAACTCTTTATGGAGACTCCTAGCTAGCACACAGCACCACAGGGGACTGAGAATACAATAGTGAGCAGTCACAGGCTGCTCTGAAGATGAGCAGGAGGGGTGGAGTGGTGAACACAGGGAACAGAGGGGCTGGTTGCTTCCAGAGGCAGTAACTTGTAACCGATTTCTCTGCAGTCCACTGTTGCGCGTAGGGGAAACTGGGGTAGAGAAGCCTGAGAATCATAGTATCTGTAAGTAGAGAGATAACATAATCTTACATGTACTGAAAAAAGACAATAAGTAAATTCTCAATTCGGATGGTAACATCAAGTGATTCTTAATCTTCTGAATGAAGCGTTTGGGGAAAGTATATACAGCTTCCACTTTGGTAGTACATTTGCATTATTTATTGAACTGCAAAATGCTTACAAATTATTGTTTCTTTATGAACAATGGGGTCTTATTAGATATACTTTATGACTGCATTAAATACGAACATTCAAAACCGGGAGTTTTCAGTGGAATCATTTCAAAGCTACCCTACTATGTTAAACCACATATGCACTGCCTATTCTTCTTGTAAGCTTCTTGCAAATAAAAATCTGGGTGCAACCAACCAACTATCTCCAAATTGTGCAGAAGACTACCAGATGATCCTGACCATAACATTTAAAAAGCCCTATTTTAATTTCTTTTACAGGGCCGGTCCAGGATTTTTACTAGAGTTTCTTCTCTAAGATATTTCCGATTAAAGGTGAGAGTATACCTAGTCCAATAGGCCCCCCCCTGCTGAGCAGTACACAAGCAGAAATGCACAGAGAAGACAGGAAGCACTGAAAGATCCAGAGGATGATCTTAATTTATGGCCAGATTGTAGAGAGAATCTTGCTAAGCAAAAGAAGTGTTTGTTAACATTTCTTTCATTTTACTTTAATAGGTAGTAACAAAAAGTTACAGCAATGTTCAATCAGAGAGGCATTTGACAGAGGTTAACAATCTCAGAAATCACAACATTTGTAAAGTGTAAAAATATATAGATTGAGATGAGAAAGTCAGTCGTTTCCAAGGAGCACCATGAACTCATTTACAATTTGGGGTGTGTGTGTGTGGAAATAAAGCCATTTACACCTTGGTGACTTGATATTTCTGGGGAGTCACCTCTATGCTCTATGCTATGTTATATTTTGCTGAAGAAGAGCGAGTGTTGATATGCCCAGCTTGAACTTCAGGGCTGCCCCTTCTCAAAGTCCTCTAAAGGCAAAGAGGGAATAATAGGAAGCTTTGACAGATAATCAATAGAGATAAGGCAGAAAGAAGCATCCTAGGAAATTATTAGAAAAAAAGGGATTTAAATACCGACATATCATCCTAATCGTACTTCCTAGCCTTCTTTCTAGGACTTCTTCCCCATATTTGTACTTAAAATTTAAAGCTGCTAGCTACTAACTTCTTTTTCTCTCTCTTAGCAATTGTTTCTGATATTCTCTAGTCTCATCAAAGAATACAGTATATTCGTCCATAGTCACATGTGTGTAATTAGATGTCTGAACATTGTCGACTGCTCATCACAACAAAACACAGAGAGCCCTGTATTTTGTCATTCCCTGAAGGCTGTTCTTTCTCTTGTTCATTTCCAGTAGACCCTACTAACTAAAAAAACGTGCTTAAATACTACATCTCTTTGGGGTTATGACTTTCTTAGTAATCATTACTATTACACAAAAACTCAGAATAGGAATTATGCTCATGATTGGGGAGTGTTTTTAAAATGTAAATTTGTTTTCCCTGTGTTTCAAAATCTGAAGATTGCAGTAGAATCTTGCTCTTTCACAGCCCTTAGTTATAGTGTGTTAAGTAGAAATTTCTCTTCTATTTTTAAGTAATTATTTTTTATTATTATTCAACTAGTGAGTTTAAGACCCTTCTGAGACATTTGTACTTATTTTCTTCATATTTTTGATATATTTGGGCCCATTCTTTTTTCTCCCATACTTGAAGAATCCTATTGTCCTGGCAAGGACAATCCATTGGGACATTTCCAATGGGAAAACCCGCGCCCGGCACGCTGCGCAGATGGGTTATCTCACCTTGCAACCTGTCACGTAGATAAACGGGTAACGTCGTGAGGTGGCTGCTCTCTGGTCCTCTGCTCCCATGAGTCTGTGAAATAACAGGTCTGCAAGATACGCTAGTGACTTTGTGCTGTTTCGGTCTTCTGGTGAACAAGTCTGGAAATATCTTGTACAAAACTTAATTTGTGACAGCTGAGCGCGTTCTTCTTGCTCAAGCAAAGGAAAGCTGTGATCAAAAAAGAAAAAAAAAGAAGAAGAAGAAAAAAGCCCTGATCTCTGCACTGTGCTCAATGTCTTAAATGTATCCGGATGAGAAGATTCATAGGAATAATAATAATAGATTTTGAGGCCAGCTAGCCTGACCCCTTGCACAGAGCAAGTCGTAGGATTTAACTCTGCAATTTCTTCAAAACCATAAAATGATGTTGGTGCTGAACTCCTATGTGAAAGATTTTTGAATTTTTGAATTAACTGTCACACTTTTGCATTTCCTTGCTGAAGTTAATGCTGCTGACAGGGAGTGAAGGATAAGATGGGAACTCAGATCAGTGGATGTCCCAGGGCTGAGGCAGGAACGGGGACTAACTACATTGTAGCACAACACAAAAAGTAGCAAATCTGAAGACTGTTATCACCCTGGTGTCTGGTTTTCTGCTGATTTTTAGGTTCCTACCAAGCACTCATTATATGGCATTTAAGAATTTTCTGACTGCTGTCCTGAACACGTCAGTTACTTGGATGGGAACTAGTGTTCTCAAATACTTAACTTTATAAAACTGCACAGTTTACACTTTAGTTTTTAGCACGTCAATCCAGTTGCTCCCCGTGTACCAAATAATACACATTGATAAATTCTGAACCAGTATGACAGCTGCATGAATGAATACATAGAGTGCTTATTTTTTCTTAAATAAAATAAGTCCACGCAGGTTTATTTAATGGGCAGTTCATTTCTGTGTATGGTCCCAAAGTGCACAAGAATAAATAATGTGTAAACTGTGTAGGGAACAGGTATGAAAAGTAAATCACATGCTAGTTAAAGGGACTTTGAATCTGTAATCCACTATGGTTTTTACTGTACACAGTTGCAAAAAACACAAATTTAGACCACAGAGAGTATCAATTAAGTTTTGAATGAACTCTCAAAACAGGTTCTCTTTCACTGAACACATTTAGTAAATTCCTTTTCCATTGGTGGAACACTGAGGCATACATGAACTGTCTTTTAATTGTGTCTATTTCATTAAGATTTAAATCCTAAAGTTATATATTAATAGTACAGGTCATTTATCAGCTACTATTGCAAACTCAATTATCTCCTTTACTCTCTCAATCAAAATAATTTCAGTAAATTAGAAAGAAATCACAAGCCAGTTAAAATATGCACATTGTCCCATTATGCTGCTAAATGACAGAGGTGCTGGCCTGAAGGTCACACTTCCTTTGGTGATAACTTTCTGCAAAAATCTGTTTCTTATTGCCTTTTCTTTGGTTGTCACTAACTCCAAGAGGTTGTGTATACTTCCAGTTGCACTCCCACAGTTTTCTTCAGTAAATACTTAAACATCTGATGCTATTCAAGTGTGAAATTAATAAAGAAACTGAGTGATTTGTGTGGTGTTGGAGGAGGCATCGCCACAATAGGAGGAAGTAATGGGAATTATATTTGCTACTGAAGTCTGTCTGGGAGGATTTTAGGGTTACCTCAGCTTTATTGCAGCATTCTGCCCTATTGATATAAGTAAGCCACAGTTTGCTTTTTATTTGACTGCTAAATGATGAGTGTGCATGCATATACATTCATGCCCTTTTTATCCTCCATTCAGAACTCTCTCAGTTTTGACCTGTTAACACAAAAATGACAGCTATAATCAGAATTTGCTTAGATCTCCTGTAAGAAATCTTACAGAATTTTACTGCAACTTATACCACCTCTTAAAGGTTGTTGGAAAAAGCATCAAGAGAAGGATTAATCAAAATTACATTCTTAGTTATACTACCGAACTTGAATTGATTCAGTGCACTTGATGAAAAATAAATTCTTTTTATTTCTTTGAAATCAGAGAGAAAGTTTAAACATTTTTTTCTTCTTTTTTTTTTTTTTCATTATAGTTTCCCTATTGGAGATATGTACTGTTCATATATTATCTTGCATAATTGGATTATCAGTTTGAGCTCTCTTGCAGAGTTTGGCATCATAAACTAAATGGGGCAGAAAGCTTCAACCTCTTTAATAAACAAATAAACTTTAATAGTCACTTCTCTTACTGATGCAAGTTATAACTGTAGAACTTCAGGAAAAAAAGTATTTCATGGAAACTCTCATGCATCCTCTCTTGTACCCTTTGTGTAAGTTATTCCTTTCTATCCTAATACTGTAGCTGCCTTGTCCTTCCCTCCAGCTCCTCAATATTTCTTTCTCCTCACGACACATCAAATCTGCAAGTAGGAGTAGATTCTTTCTCTGTTGCTTGTACCATATTTCTCCTTGTCATCTCTTCACGCATTTGGCTCTTTGCCTAGCTGTACATAGTCATCTAAGTCCTTTCACAGAACGGGTAAAGTTGGAAGGGACCTCTGGAGATCATCTAGTCCAACACTCCTGCTCAAGCAAGGTCACCTACAGCATGTTATACAGGGCTGCATCCAGGCAGGCCTTGAATATCTTCAGAGAAGGAGACTCCACAACCTCTCTGGGCAACCTGCTCCAGTGCTCTCTCACTCTCACAGTGAAGAAGATCTAAATTTATGCTCTTTGGAAAGCTAAAGATACAAGCCCCAGTAGGATATAGACTATTATGATTGTGATTCCTTATTTTTAGGAATTCCTACATACAGAAATGCTATGGAAAGATACACAGGGAATTCTGGTCAAGAAGCAGCATAGCCGTGTTGCTGCAGTGGTTAGTGCAGGCTAACCAACCCTGTGAAGAAAATTGTATGAATCCAAATGAAAAAAAAAAATAGCTGCACTTCCAGCACTCAGCTTAGCTAGGCGTGGCAGTGCATGGAATCACTGGAGTGAGTTCGCTGCCGTTTGAAGTCTCTGAGGTATATCTGTGGCTGGAATTACACCTTCAGAAAGGCAGACTCTGAGGATAAGCTTAGCAAAGGTCATCACAGTGAGAAGGAAGAGATGTAAATTAATCAACAGAAAATATTAGAGAAAGAAATAGGCCTCAGGCTTTTCCTCAGTGAAACAGCAGCAAACAGTATTTAGGACAGTCAGTTTGGAAGATCAGAAAACTGGTTTTCAGTCTTTTCATTCCTTTGGAGTAGGTTCTTGAATCTCAAGATTCTTCTTGAATCTCTGGCATTCCAAAACTGCTCCTCAATTGCTAGGTGATCAGGTGTTCTGGGGCAGTTAATTCTTAATGCATCCCCTTGAAGAAATTAATTCCACTTTATATAAAAATGTAGTATCAGTGGGACATGATTTGAACCCTCTCTCCTAAATTCCAGCTCAAGCTTGTTAAATCAAGGACAAACTGCAAGACTATAAAACCTGTTTCATGTTTCCTTTCCCCTTTTTTTGGTTGGATGAATCTTTATTTCTTTTCCTAACAAGCAATTTTAAGAAGGACTGAGCATTCCTGCCTTAAAATAACCTGTATTTGTGGGTTGAGGATAGTCTGCATCTCTTCAGGTAGAGCTGGGAATTAAACCTGAGAATAGATTTAGTCTCACTGGTTATGGCTAGTCAATGATGAGTTAGGAGCCTCTGATTTACAGGACAGATGGCACTGACAGCCTCCAGGCTAGTGAGGATAGATTTATCCCCAAGCGGGTTAGGTGAGATGGTCTAAAATATGGCCAGAGGCAAGCTAGTAGGTAGTCCGGATCCCTTGGAGTGCAGTGCTGGAGCTGGTCCCCTGTGCGGCAGCAGAGATGTCTCCAGAGCACATCCTTGCTTGTGCCTCCTCACTCACCTGAGGAGGACCTGGTCTGTAAATCCCTACAGGACTTAGATGTCAAATAACTTTGGTAAAACCAGGAGTAGTTTGTTGCCTGAGGGCTTTGTAGGCACACCTAGGAGCAGAACACCTGCTGTATCTGTTTGGATGAGAAATGCAGGAGCACAGAGGATGCCCTGCAGCTGAGATGGGCTCCTGAGGACCCACCTTTTAGACTTAGGCAACTACTGCAGGAGAAATGACACTTATGTGGCTTTACGAGCCCCAGGTACCATCTCAGATTACTGCGGGCTGAAGCTACTAAGCTTTTCAAAGAATCTAAAATGGGATTTGACCACCACTAAGAAATCCCTAGAGATGCCAAAATATTTTGAATATATGCTTTTTAAAATGTTACCTTAATGTGAATTCTTATCAGCAGCAAAGAAATGCAGCTTTTTGACTCTAATGTAAAACACATGTTATATTTGATTATTCTCTAAGAATAAAACTCAAACCAGAAAAAATGCTTTTCTGTTTCAAACACAAAGCCCTGCCAGTCTGAGGCTGAAGTGAGTGCAAGGTATCCATTTGAGCTTAATTACCCAACCAGGTTGAGCACAGCCAGTCCAACAAAACCCCAGCTGTAGATTTTAATTGCCTTAAATGAGCTCCTAAATAACTATATGGAGTTAAACCATAGAACAGAGAACACAATATAAGTACATAGAAACTCTGAACACCCAGGGCTCCAGAGTGCTCAATTAAACTTTTCTTGATTATTCAATAGAACAGAAGTGTGCAAATTAAAGGCTTTCATGCTACAGCAGGCTACGACCTCATTCTCAAGTTTCAATATTGCAATGGAACTTAATTAAGATATTCCCCACACAAAGCATAACCCTAGAGGTAAGTTTTGTTCCAAATACCTCATACAGACATCACTCCTGCTGTGGTGGCTCTTGGTGGATCAAAATAAATATTGTTCTGGCATATACTTTCTTGCTGTGTACAAAATAAAAGTGAGTAACAGTTTGAAATCATTAAGACATTTAACTCACCATGCTGAAATACAGTTGCTGAAAAGCTTTGTTCTCTTTGCATTCAGACTGTAAAATGTCTTAAAAATAGTTTGGGGGAAGGCTTATACTAATTCCTAGTTTTGTGATAGGTGTTTGAATAAGAATAAATCGTATTTCCCTATGTATGGATAATAGCAGGTGTCAAATTTTGTCCCCATTTAAGTTAGTGGTAAATACACAGAAAAAACACTATTCAGTAGAAACAACAGTTTAAGCCCAGGATAGTTCTAGCTTCATCTAATGTCATGAAGTTTGTTTTTATTAACAAATGCAAAGTACACTGGAGTGTACATGAAAGTACCTTTTAAGTTCAAATGTATTATTAATTATAAGAACAATGCCAAACACATTAGATATGGTCATATAAGTATGCTGGTTCTGCCTTTCATACATTGTTTAGAACCACTGGGATATACTACTCTATCTCTTTTTAAACCACACTATTAAGATAGAAGTCTTACACAATAGAGCTATTTAATCTTATTGCCAAATTACTTTTCATACCAAAAGACTTTTAGTACTATTGGAACAAGTTGTGCACCTCTAAATGTCTGAATTATGTCCCAGCTCACATTGTTAATTACGATGGAAAAAGTATACTGCTGTTTCTCTTTAAACAACGATTTCTGAATAATTATTAGCTAAATCAAATATTGAAAGCAAAGAGACCCCTTAATTTTATTATGCATTTTGTTTGACCATGTTCATCTAATCAGACTGAGAAAGCCACACCACTTTAATGTTTCACTTCTGTCATTAGGTAAGTTTATTTGCTGCCTTAAGTTGTTCACAACCGGGTGGGCTTCAGAACTATCTTTTGCACATCTCTTGTCTTCCATTATCTTATTGTTGCCTATTATCTCCCATCCAAGAAATGACGCTAGAAACTGGCGGTTTCGCACCACTTGTTGATTGAACTGATCATTTCAGGAAATTAAAAAATAAAACAATTCAGCATCCATACAAGAGTTATTTCCTTTGAGACAATAACTTTCTGGTGTGGTATATTAGCTTAAACTATCTCTGACGCACCTAAACAAGGCACTGATTTTTAGGTACCCATATATTGTATTAGATCTAGCTACTAGCACTGGAGACAGAAGAGTCTCAGTACTCAGCTTAGTTAAAGTTCCCTTCAACAGCCTGACTAGATACAGACATTTTACTTTTGAATATTTTATGTTTCATATGCTTTGTAAAAAGAATAGTACTCTTTTTCTCAAACTGGCTGACAAATGATAAATTGCAATTGCATGAAAATATGTAAATAAATAAATTCAGATATCATTTTGTGACATTTCTCTTAAATTTCTGAATAGCCACTCCAAAGAGGCATAAAATCAGTAATTAAGAAAATAATTGTGATTCAAAATCAAAAAAATCAAAAAAAACCCAATCCAGTCATTAAAGTAAATGTTACAGTATGTTACATGAGCTCCACAGAGAAGAATATCAACTTTTTCATTAGCAGAACACAAAGATCAGAGTTAGTATCTCTTATTATAGAGAAAAATGTTTATAATGCTCATACCTCTCAACACTGGAGCAGATAAGAACACCTAGAGTAGCGTGTAGAAAAATGGTAGGGAACACTGTCCTGGTAAGAGGTGTCCTTATGGCAACATCAAGTCAGAGGAGAGGCAAAGAGTAGCTGTTGTGGTCCCACCTGAACCCTTTTCTTTGGAGCTACCAGTGCAATTAACAGCTGACAGCCATACTCTCTCACTTACTGTTTGGGTGTTAGATCATGTTATCACAGAACAGCACAGGTCTTTTCACAGTCTGTTCAATCATGCCAGTATAGTTCACACACTTTTTGAAAAGCAGATTGGACAGGGACACCAAAGGTAGAAGAGAATTAGGTTACAAAAAGAAAAAAAAAATCTCATAAAGTACAGATAAATTTCAGGTGAATATTTTATTCTGTGCAGATATTTCATAATTACATTCTACCTCTTTCTTAGAATAGTCTATCTGATCTATATCTATGTTATCCACCATATGAATTCTGCATGTAGACATAGGTCTACATAGGTCTTCTTTTTTTACAGAAGTGGGAGATCTTTCTTTTCAGATCACTGTCAGATTCTTTGGTGATAGGGTAGTCAACCAAAGGCACAAAAGAACGGCATTTCGATCAAACTGTGTGAGTAAAATGGCCTTTGCAAAAACAGAAAGCTAAGGCTTAAAAATTATCCTTGTATCTGCTATGGATTTAAATGTATATAATGCCAGCATCAGTCATTAAATAACTTTTCCGAAACTACCCTTTTAAGATGAGAATCATCCTTACAAGCGTAATTCCACGAAACATGAGACTGCCAGAGTGGCAATATAGTTCTTCTAAATGTTTCACCAGTTGAAAAATAATATAAAATAACAGATCATTAAAATATCTTCTGGAAAGAGAGAATAATACTAACCGAGATATTGTATCCTTAAGACTTGCCTAGGCCAGAAAGAAAAAGGAAGGAAAGCATATTCATTAAGTCTACAGCTGATTCTCTAGGAGGCCTTTTTTGTTTCCTTCATGATATGATGATTTCTTAAGAAGTTATAGCTGAGAAACCTTGTTTAATGTTCAACCAGTCTAACGAATAACTAGGCAATAGCCACCCATTTGGTGCTTCAAACCAGTGCACAAATGTTTAGAAATTATTTTTATTGTACAATTTTATATTATCATGGAGCTGCTAATTAAAGTATTATCACTAGCTTCTGATTTCTTTTATGAGTTAGCAGTAATGTAATATTTTCAGGAAAGCAAATGAAAAACAAGCATTCTCTGTTAACATAGAACCAATATAGAATTAGTGCTAAGGAACAGCTGCTCTTCTACCATTTCAGCTGCTCCAGTTACAACAATCATCCCTTTTAATTGCTAAACACCTGCCTCTTATTATATTTGACAGAAATTGTTAATTTCATTTAACTTCCAGTCTCTTTTATGATTTTTAAAATGTTTTATTTCTCTAATGTACACTTACATGGTTTATTACCTTAATTCTTTTATTTAATCTTGAGAACCCTAAAAATTATGGGGAGATTAATTGTGCGGGGAAGTAACATTTCTCACTTATAGCTTAACTCAGATACTTGCTCGACAGCCTTGCTGGTACAAGAAAAAGAAAAGAAAAAGCTGTCCTTAGAATTAACAATTTACTTAATTCCCAGTGATAAAGCTAGATTATTATGTAGATAAAATCGGCTCCTGAAACTAATGCCACCATAACATATCATTGACAAATTCACAAATTTAGAACTCCTAGAAGAGGTGTTTAATACAACAGTCAAGAAATAAAATTGGAACAAGATGACCATTTCGTTCAGTAAAGAGCTGCAGTGAAATAGAATCTATAACATCTTATTTTCACTTACATAAACTTTCTGTCACAGACAGACCATGAAACAATTTCTGTTTTTTCTATGAAAACCAATGACACAGTACCCATTTTTGGTATTTTGAATGACATTATTTTAAGAGACACAGCTGTTTCTCCACTGTACCTGAGTGCCCTTTGGTATGTGCAGAAGAAACCAATCAGTTATTTGCCCTTAAGTGCCCAATTTTAAATCTTCCATACGCAAATGTAGAATTAGGGTCATAGGAAGTGTCATATTTAGTTGTACTTGCGATATAGCCAT
This sequence comes from Rhea pennata, assembly GCF_028389875.1. Lineage (NCBI taxonomy): Eukaryota > Metazoa > Chordata > Aves > Rheiformes > Rheidae > Rhea > Rhea pennata. Next base: position 163,712,013 of record NC_084663.1, read on the forward strand.
TACTCTGCCATGAAAGTTGGCCATATGAGATACTTAGGTGAAGCTGCAGGAAATCTTTCAGTCACCAATTACAGTGTGCATAAGGGAAAAGTTTCTCCTCGGTCCTCATGGTTATTATATTACCTGAATAACAAAAGTTGTCATCTGTTTTAAACTCTTGTTTGTTTCTTCTCTTTAGAGTGTGGTACTGCATCCTCTTATGCTGCTGGCATGCGTGCATGCAGGTGTTGATGGGAGAACTATAAAAACAGAAGTGACAGAGTTTTCTTTCTTTATATAGGTAACTGTGTGATGATTAAACAGTAAGATACACACACCAGTGATGTGAAGAAAAGTACTGTATTCAGATCTAAAATTTTACAAGTTGAAAAGAGTTAAATACTAATATATTTATTTATTTGAAAGACTGTTGGATCTCCCATTATCCTTTTCATAACTGTGGAAATTTAAAATATAGAATAGCAAAAGCTCATTGGCCGCAGTTGCATGAAACTGTACTATTTTCAGTGCTATGTGCACTTTTATCTCCTCAGTGACATCTCTGAGATATGTGCTGTTAAACTTAACCTGAATAACATCATTATCTATTTATATAGTTGCTTGTACTTGTATATCTCAAATTGCTTTATTAAAAGATGACATAACCTTTGTATTATACATGCTAAAGGTATGCTAAAAAATGTTAACTTTATTGCTCTAAGACAAGTGGAAAAAATGGTAGAAGAGTGTTGCTCTCTAATCTGAATAATTTGCAATTATGAGTCTTCCAGTGCCAGCTGAATGCATAGACAGAGAAAGCACTGCTGAGAGCAGCGAATTTCTGGAAATAGCCTGGGAGCTCCTAGGCCAGCCCACCAAGGCCCGTACATCTGTGCCATCCCGCTGGTATTCACACCTTCCTGGAAGTCCTGCAAGGTGGAAACCGCTACCTACTGACTTCCAGAAGCATTTGTACCCGCTGCAGAATCCATATCCTGACACTCTCTGGCCCCACAAGTGTGGCAAGAAATTTGGACTATGAAATTCTCCTGTCATGTTTCACTTTCCCTGTACAACAGCAAGAGATATGGGATGAACTAGCCCTCAGAGGTGAAGTAAGCAGGAGCCAGCTTTTGCGATGAAGAAGCTGTGTCACATGAAGCTACGCACATGGTCACTTGTGTCTCTGAGGTCCCACTCATGCACTGTTACTGGACCTTGACCAACACGTCCTTGCACTGCAGCCAGCAATGTTGGCAAAATCCTTCGGAGAAATCATAGCTTCTCTGAAAAATCACTGATCCTTCCCACATCCTAATATGTGCAAATATCTTTAATCTGAGCACCGTCGGTCCATTAACATGGAAAATGACAGACAGCTGAGGCCTCACAATAGTAAAATGAGAAGAGAAGGCTCAACTTTTATTGAAGAATAAAACCATTTTTGCAAATCATCCTTCCTTGTTTTGAATACTCTATGCACTTTTTAACTAGAGCCTAGAATCAGTATCTAAATTCTTCCAGCCTCAATCCCAACACAAAGGTTTGTTTTGAAAACAGTAAAAGCTCATAGCATAACACTTTTAACACTTTTAAAATCTTCTCTCCAATTGTTTTGTCTCACAAAAAGAGAAGGCCTTTCGTGAGACCAGTTTCAGTCAGCATATAGTTGTGTTTATAGCAGCTAATAGCATTTTTTTATGTTACTTTTGCAAGATTTTTTTTTAAAGATTGTGAGACCCTAGAAAATGAATTTTACTGAGAGTAACGTGGCCTTTCCTGACCTGTGGGCTTTGTAGAGCTGCATATGTGGAGATAAAGCAAGTCACAGACTGCACTGGACCCTGCTCCTGGGCCTGCAGCACGCAAAGGTGTTCAGATGTCGTCACTGGCGTCAAAGGCAGAATTACAGTGGAGTCAGGATTTCACCCGCTTAAGTTCAATAACTGGACTAGTTTCATATCTTAACTGCTTCTTCTTCTCTCATCAATAAATGCCAATAAAATGGTGCCCTTCACATTTGATTAGGGAAAAGAAAATCACTAGTAAATAAAATGAAAAAAAAATGCTAATTATTTTCAGGGCTTTTATTGATGTTCTACTTTCCTAAATTTGCAATTGAATGTATAGAGTGTTTATTTCTTTTCTACTACTGGCAACCTGTTTTTGAGCTTTACTTTGTCATCATTACTGCAACCTTTTTTGTTCAGTTACAGACTTTCTTAGTCAACCTAATAACCATGAGTTATACTTCATTAACTGAAACTTCAGTCTCAATGTTTTTAATAAAAAAAAAAATCACTTCTTTAATCATCTTCAGATGTAGTTAGTTCCTTACAGAGGTGAATTTGTTCCTCTTCTACTGTCTTTCCATGTAAAATGTTAATGGTGATTTCATTATTAATAACCAGCAAATTGAAAAATGTTTAATGCTGTTTTAGTTATGGATGGCAAGTTGAGTGTATATCACGGCTAAAGTGAAATCTTAATCCTAGGCAAACTCATAAGGCTACAGCCCATGGTTTACTTTAAAAATACTTTTCTTTGGGTTATTTTATTTTTTCTCCTTCCACCACTTTTTGTGGCTTTTCCTGGTCACATAGCTGCTAATGAACTAAATGGGAGTTCTTCATAAATTGATTGGCAAAGCCCACTTAATTTAACTATTATCAGCCTGCTCATCTAAAACAGAAAGTAACAAGTTCAGATATTCACATGTTTTACACTCCTAGGTATTGCAAAGCAAATACAGGATGGTTCAGCTCTTCAGTTGCTCATTTGAGCATACTCATTAACTTATAAAGAATACTAACTAATTACCAGGAACAAGGTACCGAATAAATCACCAACATACTGAGTACTACCTTAGTCATCTTGCCTTGTGGGCTGATTTTGTTCTGAAAAATTTAAACAACAAACTTCAGAAATGTCTAAATGCATAAGCAGATATATTTATTTGTCTGAACGTTTTCAGTAATTTTAAATTTGCACATCATTTTTGAGCAACCAAATTTCCATTTAATTAAGAATTTGTGGAGTTTTGCATGTGATTATTTCCAAGAAGAAGAGAAGGGGAAGGGTGGAATAGGAGAGTGGGAGGAGAGACAAGGAGGAAGTGAGAAATGGAAATTACAAAAAAATTCTCGCAGTATATTTTCTCATTCCTGCTTCTGAGTAACACAGTTTGGCTTTGAAAAAGTATATTTTGAACAAGTGCACATTGTTAACTGTGATTAGTGCTGCCCAGGAGGTCTAGCTAACATTCTGGGTATTGAAAAAATGGAGTAAATTTAGTGAAAAGTTGATGATGTTGATAAGTTTTCCTGTGACTCAGATATGTGTTACAATAGCAAGTTGGTTAAAAATGATTGAGAAATTATTTTACCCTATGCTGGGTTCTAAGTACAAATGCTTCCAAAAACTTGTTATCTGCTGTCTTTTAATATGCTAATTATACCTAAGAAGTCTCTTTGGCTGTTACTGTTTTGGCCTTGAAAAGCCTGGAGTCAGTATGTAAATATGAAATTTGCTAACTGGGGTCAAATAATTCACTCATTTCACCTGGGGGAAAACTGTGAAAGTTAGGACTTGGTTCAACAAACAAAGAAGAACATGGTGTCCTTTACATAACAAGGTCATAGCAAACTAGAGACAATTTCTTCCCGATCTTAGATTTGAGCCTGCAACTTTCAGGCAGCGTGAGATTTACCATCTCGGAAAGATGTGTGTATATGTTTAGAAGGAAAAGGTGGATGCAGGTGGCATTTGACAGTCTCTCCTATTATGAAGAGATTGCAGAGAACATTGTACAGTGTTTTTCTATAAAATATTTAAATATGCATTGGTGAGAGGCCTTAAATTTAGCCTAGTAGCAAAGCTAAAGAATCAATCTTAATTCTTAACTACATGTCACATGATTGCTACACTCTCACTGGTAACTTTTCACTGATTGAAAAGCTCAGGGAATGCTGAACTTAATAGGAGGGCATCCCACTGGTTTTAATGAACTCTAGATCAGGTCTCTATCCACCAAATACATAGAGATCACTCGCATGAAACATTTTATTTTTTGTTTTCCAACCAAGCCACGTGATGCACTGCAGGCAATGCAAGTGTTGGTATATGTTACATAGTCATAGCTTACACATCATCAGGGAGAAAAGGCCCTCTTATGTACCTTATGAGCTTTGTGTTGCTTAACTTCACTGTCATGATTCTGCTTTAATTAGATTTACACTGTTACACATGTCAAGAAAAAGTAAGTTTTCTGATCAGTTAAAAAAATGAATTTTAGTTGACTGCAACTATCAGCTATCCAACTGGCATGACCACAAGAGTGGCCCTCTCTCCAAAAATCAGCTATTTTCAATGCAAGACATGTTACTTAGTCAGCTCCTTGTCTGAATTAGTCTTTGGACACTATGCAGATGGTTATATTAGAGCTGAATAAAACCAAACTGTAGAAACACAATACACAGGCCCTGAAAGCACTTGTATAATATGAAAAATGAGTTACTAAGTACAGATAGTTATTGCTTGATGGAATGTAATTCAGTAGAAAAGAAATAAAATGAAAGATGATTTTTTTTCCTTGTTTTCCTTGTTTCCTTGTTTTCCAAGTTTCCTTGTATTTTACATTTGAATTATAGGTTCAGAATAGGAAATTATAGAGTTTGATTAGGAAAGAATTTAATGAATAATTAATTTTTTTTTTGAGTAATGATTGAATGTTCTCTCTTTTCAGTTACTTTAAGTACATCTTATACTACTGATGTCTCGTAGGAATTCACTGTATGGGTCCTTAGGGACTTCTTTGGTCCTCCTTTTGGGAAATTGTCACACAAAACTTTGTTATTTTTTGGCTTTTGAACTAATGTTTATATATAAACCTCTAAGTCAAAAAAAAAAAAAGTAACAAGAAGAAGCCAGAAGATGCTGACTAAATAATACAATAGTTCTTTCCTTGTTCATACTAATTTAAAAGGAAAATCTTTTCTCCGTGCAATCTCCTTTAATATATATTTATTTTTTAAGTTAATATGTTAATATTGCTGATTTTAACCATCTAAAATGAAGTTATGTGGGTCAAAAGGCTTGTCTGGTACCATCCTGCAGGGCACATAGGAAGAGTTAATGAGAAAAGGAATGTTGCATCATGTCTTGTTTTTTATGAAGTTATTTGCATGGGTGCGAAGGGGAAAAAATGCTACTGTTTTGTTATGAGTAATATAGAGAAGTAAAAAAGGTGCAGCTGCACTATTAATGGTGGAGAGTTTTGCTTCTGCATAGCTGCCATTGTACTAGGTAACTAGAAGCTTATAGGTTGTATTGACCAGTCTGATACCTCTAAGTTAATCTGCTCCTGATTTATAGAAGGTGAAAATAGTGCAGAATCAACACCGAAGCATCAGCACAACATGAGATCATAGACTTGGAAGGTTAGAAGTACAACTGCTTAATGAACTAAAGTGTATGTTTCATTCTTGTAGATAGTTATTATTTGTTAAATGAAGTTACTAGGATGAGAAAAATCTATATTTTTGAGATAAAGATATAATCTCCTTGTACCTTGAGATTAGTTTCCTGGGCCTTTGCCATTCAGGTTACTAAAAAAAGGTCAGAAAAAGCAGATGGTTGATATAAAATTATTCAGAGTACTCAAAAATAGAATACTTTCAGAAAGATCTTGAGCTACTGAGTGATCTAATGAAATGTTAATAAATCCAAAGTAGTACATGTAAAAAAACCAAAACCAAAACCAAAAACCACTTTTCATATGTATACAGTGGATGAGTTATAATTTAGCTACTCCCTCTCAGAAGAGATCTTGGAGATGCTGTGGATAGTTCTGTGACAGTATCAACTCAATGCTCAATAGCAGTCAAGAAGGCAAATACAGTGTTAGGAATTATTAGAATTATTAAGAAAGGAATACAGAGCACTGTTTCGTTTTGTTGCATCCGTGGTGCACCCAAACCTTGACAAATGCATGAAGTTGAGAAGTTAATATGAATCAAAAATGACACAGTAGAAACAGTGACGATAAGACACATTATGAAGTATAGTCTAATGTATGCAAGAGTATCAAAGAGACCAGAAGCTACGTAGATAAAATCTCTTTCATGAAAAGAAAATGCCAGGTGTCAACCACGCACAGTAGAGTCAAAACAGGTAGAAAGATATCTTGTTTTCTACACTAAGAAAAACTAAATCATGGTGCTTATATGTGATAATCATTTTGGAAGCCAAATATATGTGTTAGTCCAAAAAAATGCACTGAATAAATTCAGCTATCAAATATAGTGATCTGGATACAACATGTGGACCTGGGAAACTTAAAACAGAGGATTACCACAAACTGGGAAGATATGTTTCTGGAAGCTTTTTATACACTTCTCCTCCAAACATCTGCTACTGGCTACTGTTGAAGAAAAGATGATAGGCTAGATGGATGCAATAAGTGCATCTCTTGTGCTAAAAAAAAACATGGCAAAGGACCATTCTCTGGCCTGAGGCCAAGTGTTACATCTTGCCTGTAACCAAACGTCACTTGGCTCTGGGTCTCCTCTGGGCTTCATGCCATGCTTTTTCATTCCTAGAACAAGGTTATCATTTTGTGTATATATATGCATTTTTTTAGTTCAAAGTGTTTGAAACAATATGAGGTCAGCCCACTGGATTGGCATTTTCGTAGCATAAAACCGACAATGCCTGTTCCAAGCTCTGAGATGTGGCATGAGGGCCAGCAGGGATGCTTGAGGCTGCAAATCCTGCTCAGATAGTGTTGGGATATGAAAGAAGCCAAACCCAGAGCAGTCTTGTTCAGATGACACACTGGGACTGGCAGACGACATGTACTGTCCCCTGAACTGTGCCCAGGCCTTGTCCCAGCGACTACTATTTGTCATAGTCCAAACTAGACCTCCAATAGCTAAGAGTTAAGTGGTTTAGATGATCAGTGGACCATTGCTCAAACTTCTTTCCTTGTGTGTTTTTATTTACTGGCAATTTATAGGCATAGACAAAATGAAGCCTTGTTTTCTCACTAAGGTAATAACATGGCTTATATTCAAATGTCTGGGGAAGATAACTTCAAAAACTGATAGACTTAATTTTTTCTGTAGTCCTTTTTTTCCCTTTAAGTTTTTTATGTTTAGTGAAGGATGGCTGAGCATGCTATTATTCATGAAGGCATGTTTATATTTGAAAGTTATTTCAGGTCTGTGTGCTGCTTTGAAGTTATCTGGAAGATGTAACAGGGTGCTGCCTAATCCTGACGGAAAGGTCCCTTGTGTAGCTGAAACAGCACATTACATAGGAGAATATAGACTGCTTGAGCTGTTGCTTTTGCCCCTTGCTGTCTGTTGGTAAATCAGTACCTGGCAAGTTTTGTGCCCAAACCAGTATGCGATCGTGTTTTTAAGCTCCTTTCAACCTTGCTCTGAAGCTGGCAAGCACGGAGATGGGAGTCTCCCATCTTCACTGCTTTGTTGAATTGTACACGTTTTGGGATTTGTTTGTGCTCTGTGAGGCGAAATCCTTCCCCATCCCCTCTCTGTTCCCTAGCTGGTGAGAAGCACCTGAGTTTCTGGAAGAAATGAAGAAATGCTAGTGATGGTCAAGAATAGCTCTTCTTGAAATGCTACTGTGTAGCCCAAGAACATGATATCTTTTCAGTATGACTTCAGAACAGCAGATTCAGACCTAGGACAATACTTTTGCTTACTTCAGAGAGCTTTTGCCCTAGATTTTTAAAATTTTTTAATGTGGATTCTGCTCTAAGCCCTACTCTTTCACTGCTTCTTCTTCTCTGAAGTATATAACGTTAATTTTATTAGTCTACTGTGTACTTTACAGTTTGTCTATAATAGCACATGAAAACAGGAATTGTGTATAGCTTGTCAGTAACTTTCACTGTGGTCTCTTTTTCTAACCTCTTGCATTTTCAGTAGTTATTTTATTCAGTGGAAGAAAGATTTCAGTCAACGGTTACAATTGCGTCTTATGCAGAACAAAGATGGGGAAGATGTTTAACAGACCATATAAGTGAAGCTGTGAACAAAATGAATCATTTTTCTGATCCATTTGTCCAATCCTACTTGTTTTAGGATATGATTGAGAGGGAGAATTGTAAAAAGGACACAACAGAACAAGATTTTGCAACCTTCTGAATACCAAGAAGGCTGGTATTCAGAGAAAAAGAAAAGAAAAAAAGAAAGCCAAATATTTGTATTTGGCTCAGAGTCTGAAAACACCTTCCAGGTGCTGAATGGAGCTGCAGGGACCCTGGAGATGGTGACAGGTTCTGAAGGAAGGAATCTAGTCCCCTCCAAACATGGGCTAGACCCTGACCTCAGGGAGGTCTTGGCCTTCACCCCCTCTGTACAGACACATGGCTTGTGCCAGTAACTTGCCTTGTGACTTGAACATCCCAAAGGCCAGAAGATACTTGGAGGCCAGAGACTCTCCACCCTTGTGTTATGAGAAATACAAAAGAAACAGATGCTTCAGAAACAGCTCTGGAGGCCAGTCCAGAAGGCTGCAGTCAATTCTTGCTTGCACTGTGCAGGAACAACTCAGGCTGAGAGCAATGTGTTAGGAATCATAACAAACACAAGAAAGGCGAAGAAAACATAGGGAAATAAAGAAAGAGGCAGAAATTTGAAAGAGACTGTTATTTACAGGCTATAAAAATGATGGATTTGTATACAGAAAAAATCCAGCATCTGGAAAAAACAAACAAACAAGCCCCCTGATGTTAAAAATTAGCCCAAAAGACTTGGTGTTTTATTCCGGTTTGAATGGCTTAGTTTTGAAGTGCGAGTGTTAGAGTGAAGTGCAGTACACAAAACAGTACCTCTTGCTCTGCAACAATGGGAAGTCTCTGCGGCAGCTCCCTCAAAATCCCTCAGTTCGCCCCGTGAAACGGCTGTCGTATTGTTCTTAGAGCACATTAGTTGTCTGCAGGCTCCATCTCAGCTATTCTTTGGATTCAGCAAGGCACTGAAGTACTACCCCAGGCCTTTGGCTGGTGATTCAAGACTACAGCAGGTGTAATTAGGCTCAGGCATGCTGTTAGAAAACCCAGGACTGCTCTTACAGTATGCACGCTCTATAAATGAAACTCCTGTTGTTATAAAAGAGTCTGTTTTCAGTTTCCTGCCATTCCCATTGCAGCACATGACTGCTCTGCAGCAGGAAATCCTTTTAGATAAGGGCAATAAGAAGGGACTACTATGGGTCAGCCTGACATGCTTTTGTATGGCCTGGGTAAGTAGTTCAGAAAGTAAGATTACAGGTTTTTGAAGCCATGAATACCTAACTTAACTCTTTGATGCTTATTGTGAGGATTTTCTCATATTTAAACAGTACCAAAATAACTCGTGTTAACAGTGGGATGGCTGGTATCCACAAAACTAGAGTTTGTACGTGAGCTACTGGACTGTATCAGTATGCTGTATCAGTGTGCACTGTCTGAGGAACTTAATGTTGAGTTTTTGTCTAAGGAAAGCCCTAGCTGCACGTGTCTATAGACATATATCTAAAGTGCAATTGTTCTAATTTAAATAAGTAGCCATTTACAGTAAAGTTAATTCTGTCAATTATGCATACTGATACAACTGTGCTGTACATTAAACCTAAAATCTCCTGACACACCAATTTAAGAATATAATTTGAAAAGCTGATAATTTGGTTTTCTTCATGAAAGTTCAACCATAGGATATTGCTATCCTTATGCTATCGCTGTCAGCAACTCTGATTTCAGATTTTTTAGAAGAGCTGTAATGTTCCCCTTTTACTCTGTGAATGCAACATCCAATAAATCGATCTTAGAGAGAGCAGAATATTTCCCTTCTTCAACCCCCCCCCCCAAAATTCTATGAGGATGCATAATAACCTTGGCATAATCAGTTGTATAATAACCTTTTATTCATTTAGGTCCAAGTTCATTGGGATGCTGAAGAAGGTTTCAAAGATGCACAAATGGTCCCACTGACATTAAAAAGCGTGTCCCTAAAGTTAGCTAGCTGCTAAAATTCCCTGGTGAGTAAAACTTTAGTATATGAACTGCTTTTATAGAGACTTGTTATTTAATTAACTTAACCTCTTTTATGCTACTGTGCAGCTTTAGAGCACTATTGAAATACAGCATTTGGATTGTGCAGACCTGAGAAAATAATTTGATTGCCATATGATATGTAGCATGTCAGTAAGAATTCAGACTTATTCTCTTTTCTCAGTACTGGACCAAAACTCCTCTATCCTCTGCATCCCCAAGGTGATGAACATAGAGCACTAAATATAAAATACTGTATATACAGATATACATTTTATATGTGGTTAAAAATACCAGTAATGACTTTGCTGCTGAAGATTGTATAGAAAGCAAGAGTGTTATGTTTTGCTCTCAGAGGAATGTTGTTTTATTTAATATCATCATAAAAAAGCAATCCTACAGCAATAGTACCTACTGCTCCCAATAAGTACATTAGCCACTGCTTTTGAAATAGCCTTATTAAAATGGAATAAACTGTCTAAAATGGAATAAACTTCTAAAATCAATAGGAAAAAACAGAAGCAGTCAGCAAACTACACAGGATACTCCCTGCTATTCTATTTCCTACGCAGAATCTCTATTAAAAATTTGGCTGTCTGGATCCAAAACTAGATTTCATCTATTCCATTTGTCTGGAACAAAACTACTGTCTCAACATTAGCAACAAATATAACTTCTGATCCTCCAAAGAGCCTTCAGTGTAGAACGCAGCTCTACATTTTGCAATCACAGGAATAGATATCATTCTTCCATGTACTCTATCCCTGCCTGTCTATCACGCTCTGATTTCATTTGAGTTCAAAATGACCATCAGAATCCCCAAATCCCAGACTTTTTCATTTGGTATCACTCTATCACTTTCATGATTAAGGCAGTTTGCAGAAATAGTTTCTGAGATGTTCTGAGTCTCCCAAGAGCAGGTAAATTGCAACCTTAATGTTCCGGTTGTAGAGAGGTAATGATAGTACAAATTGTGAGCATATTTGTAATCTGTCTCTACAGCTGCAGCAGGAAACAAGCCAGCTTGGAGCAAAATTCGAGGCAGAGGCTCTTTGATGAAGCATAAAGATGGCTTTAGAGCACAGGACAGCTGTAGAGATAATATCAGTTTATTAGGAGTTCTTATTTATTTACTTTTGGAGTTGGGACAAATTCACTCATTTAAGTTGGTATCTTTTAACTTAAATTAATAAGGACGCTATGGGCATTAGAAAACCCCAAATACCCAGTGTTTCAAGTGTACAGAGCAGCGAGTTGTAGGACCACAGATCTATTCCTGGACCTGCTATAATTTGTCTGCGCTTCAGCCCTCGCCCTTTGCCCGCCTCGTCTGTCGAGACGACAGGCCTCTGGAGCAGACAGCGTGGGTGGGAGTCATTTACTACATGTGGACTTCTGCGTCTGATCTAGTCTCCCTCAGTCCCTTTATAGGGTGCAGTTCATCTTGTCCTAATTTGTAGGTCTAAAAGAGGTCAGAGGGGCTGCTTGCGCTCTGGCACTGCCTATTTATCTCCTTGGATTATTATATACGTCGCCCAGAGTGCCCGGCTCATGCTTCTCCAGCTTCTTTGGTTAGGTGAGCTCAGCCCCATACCGGCTGCACAGTGGACCATAAGGTGCAGAAGGGCCAGCTCCCAGAAAGGTGGGGTGAAGGAGCTGCAGGGTTGTATGGTAGTAATATGGTTTCCTTTGTGATTTGTTGCCATTGCTGCAGGCTACATAGAGTTTCCTCTGCCTGCACTGATTTGCTCTTGCATTTGTGGAGTGAAATAAAGCCATTTTCTTTTTGTGTAGCTTTTTACATCTATGCTCACCAGCAGAGTCTCTGTGGGGCAGCAAAACATGTTGGTGTTGCATCACTGACTTTTAATCAGTAATGACAATAGGCAAGCAGTAGGCCTTTGGAAACGCTGATTCCAACACAGAACCATTTACATAGCATTTCTATCCAGCAGCATCATCTTTCTGTTCAATATAGTACTAATAATACCATTTCATGTCATAATTCTCATCTTTAAAGTAGAAACAACTGTAAAAGATCACTTCAAGCAGAGTAGCATCTTTCGAAGGTTTTTAATCCATGTAAATGGCTGCGTGTAGCTGCATATCTCTTTTTAATACACCATTATCAGTTTGATTTGTTCATATAGTAGATTTATGGATCTGGAGCGGAATCTGTCTCCTCTAGTCTCCTTTTTTCAGCATTGAAAATAGTATATATTCTTGTCCAGAACTGCCAACATGAAGTTGTACATTTATCATAGAGGTATATAGAGAAGACTCCATTGGCTGTATGAACTAATTAGTTTTACAAACTTGTTTTTAACAAGTTCTGCAGTGTTGTTTTCATCCCTAAAAAATAAAAATGCACACCAATTGTCTGTATTTGAATGTCCCTTCCTTGTCTTGCCCCCTCTGCTGGTTGATAGTTATTAACAGAAATAAGCACTGAGGACACATATCAGATGACCTTGGTCTTAAGCGGGTAGTGTTTGATATCTATATTTCACAGATGAAAATGCTATGAAATTCAGAGGAGTTTTGGAAAGCCTGTGTTTAAATGACATTCTTCTATTTTTCCTATCCTGTGCATTTTCACAGTAAATTTCCCATTTAAATGCAAGGCAAACCTTTAGTAACGCAGCTCATAAACTCCAGATGGTGAGAGCCTGGCAGTCTTCTGAGGACCAGCCTTCTCTTTGAGAGTATTCATGTTTTAAAATAAGGCTATATAATCAGCTGGGTTCTCCCCATAGCGCTGACCTCACCAGATGGTTTTGTGGTACAGGAGTAACAGCAAAAGGTATATGCCACCCATGTAGCATCCAGGGAAGGGGGCTTAAGGGTTTAAGCCCCTTAAGGGTTTCACTGATTCACTGACATAAAATCTATTTGACTTCAAAGGAGTAGCAAAAATTGGCTTTTTTTTTTTTTAGAATGGAAACTGTGATTCATGTGTGTGTCTGTGTTCTGCCTGAGATAATTCATTTATATCCTGGTGATAAAATACACACGTGGATTCTAGGGGAAAGTATCAGCATGGCTTCTTTTATCAATAGATGTAGAAAATAAAGTAAAGCATTCAACTTTTTAACTTCTTTTTTATAGTCTCATATTACACTATGAGGTGAATGATCCTGCTATGTTGCCCTGTAACTAGGAGCAAGAATGTTTCACTGACCAAGAGAAAGAGAAGAGAGAGTGGAGGAAATAATTAGTCTATTCTTTGGAGCATTTTTATTTCCATGGGATCTGTGTCTTTGTTACATTCCCCAGTAGTAACCCTGAGATCTGGTAATTTATTAGCGAAGAGTCCTTTTATAATGTGGTCCTGTCTTTGTGAGGCCATGATGCTCAGTGAGTTGATCTACTGCTCATGATTTCCTCAGTTGTAGGTTAAATTAATTGACATATTAAAATCACAAGTTGATCTGGGAGTGAGGCTTCAAAGACCTGATCAATTATTTTCATGTCTTATTTATTTATAATGTACTACTTATTTATTTATTATGTACTACTTATTTATTTATAATGTACTACTAAATGCATGTATACCAATGCACGCAGCATGGGGAACAAACAGGATGAGCTGGAGATCTGTGTGTGACCGCAGGGCCATGATCTCATTGCAGTCACGGAGACATGGTGGGATAGCTCACATGACTGGGATGCTGCCATGGATGGATATGTGCTTTTTAGGAGAGACAGGCCAGGTAGGCGAGGTGGTAGAGTTGCTCCTTATGTGAGAGAGCAACTGGAATGCATCGAGCTCTGCCTAGGGGTGGAGGAGGAGGAGGCAGCTGAGAGCTTATGGGTAAAGATGAAAGGGCAGGCCAACATGGGGGACACTGTTGTGGGTGTCTACTACAGGCCACCTGACCAGGAAGAGAAAGTTGATGAGGCCTTCTGCAGACAGCTGGAAGTAGCCTCATGATCACAGGCCCTGGTTCTCCTGGGGGATTTCAACCACCCTGACATCTGCTGGAGGGACAACACAGCAAGGCAAAAACAGTCCAGGAGGCTCCTGCAATGCATTGATGACAACTTCTTGTCACAAATGGTGGAGGAGCCTACAAGGAAGGGTGTCCTGCTGGACCTTGTCCTTACCAACAGAGAGGGACTGGTTAGAGGTGTGAAGGTTGGGGGCAGCCTTGGCTACAGTGACCATGAGATGGTGGAGTTCAGGATCCTGTAGGAAAGAAGTAAGGCAACAAGCAGGATTGCAACCCTGGACTTCAAGAGAGCAGACTTCGGGCTCTTCAGAGACCTAATTGGTGGAGTCTCATGGGTTAAGGCCCTAGAAGGAAGGGGGGTCCAGGAGAGATGGCTAGTATTCAAGCATCCCTTCCTCCAAGCTCAAGAGCGGTGCATCCCTATGAGTAAGAAGTGCAGCATAAGGGGCAGGAGACCTGCATGGGTGAGCAACGAGCTCTTGGCCAAATTCAGACAGAAGAAGAAAGTACACAGACTGTGGAAGAGGGGACAGGCTACTTGGGAGAATTATAGGAGTGCAGTGAGAGTATGTAGAGATGCTGTGAGGAAGGCTAAGGCCCCGTTGGAATTGAGTCTGGCAAGAGATGTCAAGTACAACAGGAAGGGGTTCTTCAAATACATGAGTAGCAAGAGGAGGACTAGGGAAAATGTGGGCCTGCTACTGAATGGGGCTGGGGCCCTGGTGACAAGGGATACAGAGAATGAAGAATTACTGAATGCCTTCTTTGCCTCAGTTTTCACTGCTAAGGGCAGCCCCCATGAATCCTGCAGCCTAGACATGAGGGAGAAAGTCTGGAGAAGGGAAGACTTTCCTTTGGTTGAGGAGGAAGGATTAGAGACCTTCTGGGCAGGCTAGACATCCACAAATCCAAGGGCCCAGATGGGATGCACTAACAGGTACTGAGGAAGCTGGCAGATGTTATTGCCAGGCCGCTCTCCATCATCTTTGAAAGGTCCTGGAGAACTGGAGAGGTGCCTGAGGACTGGAAGAAAGCCAATGTCACTGTAGTCTTCAAAAAGGGCAAGAAGGAGGACCCAGGCAGCTATAGGCCAGTCAGCCTCACCTCCATCCCTGGAAAGGTGATGGGACAGCTCCTTCTGGATGCCATCTCCAGACGTATGGAGGAAAAGAAGGTGATCAGGAGTAGCCAGCATGGATTCACCAAGGGGAAATCCTTCTTAACCAATCTGATAGCCTTCTGTGATGGAATGACTGGCTGGGTAGATGAGGGGAGAGCAGTGGACATTGTGTACCTTGACTTCAGCAATGATTTCGACACTGTCTCCCATAATATCCTCCTAGATAAGCTCAGGAAGTGTGGGTTAGACAAGTGGACAGTGAGGTGGAGTGAGAGCTGGCTGAAGGGCAGAGCTCAGAGGGCTGTCATTGGTGGTGTGGAGTCTAGTTGGAGGCTTATGGCTAGTGGCGTTCCCCAGGGCTCAGTACTAGGTCCCATCCTGTTCAACTTTTTCATCAATGACCTGGATGAGGGGATGGAGTGCATCCTCAGCAAGTTTGCCGATGATACCAAGCTGGGAGGAGTGGCTGATATACCCAAGGTGCTGCCATTCAGAGAGACCTGGACAGTCTGGAGAGCTGGGTGGAGAACAACCTTGTGAGGTTGAACAAGGGAAAGTGCAGAGTCCTGCTCCTAGGGAAAAATAACCCCATGGATCAGTACAGGCTGGGGGCTGATCTTGTGGAGAGCAGCTCTGCAGAGAAGGACCTGGGAGTGCTGGTGGACAGCAAGTTGACCATGAGCCAGCAATGTGTCCTTGTGGACAAGAAGGCCAACGGTATCGTGGGGTGCATTGGAAAGAGTGTTGCCAGCAGATCAAGGGAGGTGATCCTGCCCCTCTACTCAGCCCTGGGGAGGCCTCATCTCAAGTCCTTTGTCCACTTCTGGGCTCCCCAGTACAAGAGAGACATGGAGCTACTGGAGAGAGTCCAGCATAGGGCTACGAGGATGATCAGAGGGCTGGAGCACCTGCCCTATGAGGAACGGCTGCGAGAGCTGGGCCTGTTCAGCCTGGGGAAGAGAAGCCTGAGGGGGGATCTTATCAATGTGTACAAGTACCTGAAGGGAGGATGTCAAGGGGACAGGGACAAACTCTTTTCAGTTGTCCCGTGTGACAGGACAAGAGGCAATGGGCAGAAATTGAAGCACAGGAAGTTCTGCCTGAGCGTGAGGGGGAATTTCTTCCCTGTGAGAGTGATGGAGCACTGGAACAGGTTGCCTAGAGAGGTTGTGGAGTGTCCTTCTCTGGAGATCTTCAAGGCCCACCTGGATGCAACCCTGTCTGACATTCTGTGGGTGACCCTGCTGAGCAGGGGGGTTGGACTAGATGATCTCCAGAGGTCCCTTCCAACCTTACTCATTCTGTGATTACATGACTTGTCTTGCATAGGCAACTTGTTTTATGTTTGATTTCAAAGCTGTGGTAACTCAAAGAAAAAGCTCCCAAAATATAGATACCAAGAAGTTTATTGTCTATTCTAAAAATAATAGTAATAATTTGGAACAAATCTGGACCAAATTTAGCCCTGTTATGAATAGAATGGATCTCTCGGATGAAAGGATAGCCAGATTGAATAAAATCTAATTTATATGTGGACATAAGATACCAATAGGAGTTCTGTGTCAGAAATAGAGAAGTCAAGAGCTGCATCAATATTTAGGAGAGAAAAAGTAAAGCTAACTTTCCTCTCTACCTACTACCAAAAATTAATAAAGGTTATATTTCTATGACTTCATGAGTATTTCTTAAATATGTATCAGATAGCATTTTAAATATTTTTAAAATAACTTTGTATTTTTGAACTCTTTGTCAGTTATTGAAATAAGTAGCAAACCACACTTCATTTTCTGAGAGTTACATCAATTTGTTCTTGTTTTTAGTATTTAACTCCTTCAGTTATTATGAATTTTAGAAATTAGGTTAGCAAATTAGTGCTGCTAATTTGCTACTTTAAGGGGACACCGTGCAGACCAACAAATACAAAAAACAAATGGTAAGTGTGATTCAGACTGAGCTACTGAATACCCCAAAGTCCTTGTCACTTTATAGTACTAAATATGCTATAAAATTCAGTTTGTGTAGTCCGTCGATTTTAACTATTTTTTTTGGAGAGGAAACTGTTTTTTGGGGGGAAAAAAAAGAGGGGTACATGTACTCTGTTCACAGAACACTGGCAGTGAAAAACTTCATATTGTCAAATGTCTTTTCAGGTTTTTTATATGTGAAGGGAGAGAAAAATTCAGGCATATGCAATTCCTTCAATATGCTACCTTCACTTACATTAGTAACAGTGCGAGGAATCGCTTGTCCGTGACACCGGCTGTTTCAACTGCATTCAGCCGTGATTTTCAAAGCAAGAGTCTCTGTAAGTATTCAAGCTCCCGAAGTGTCTTGTTCTAGAAGAGAGGTTAGACTATAGAAAGGTTTTTTTCTGAGATACAAAGAGCAGATAGAAACAAACTCCTAATAAGGAAAACTGAGAGGTTATTTTTTAGGTGTTACATCTCCTGGTAGAGTAGTTTTCTGTCGAAATGAGTGTCTGCTACTTTAAATACGGAGGTCGTTAGTGGTGTTCCATTACGATGAGTTATGCTATCTGCAATTCAAATGCCATTCCCCAGGGAGAGAGGGAGAGAGAAAGAAATTCCTGTGAATGCAAAGCTTGGATAACAGCCTCATATGTAGTTATACAGGTCACTGCCTTCTGCATTTTTATGGTGGCAAATCTTTATAAGCCATGCTGTGCTTGCTCTCCTGCTCAGAAATATATAGTAAATCCCCTTGAGTCTACAGGGAATTTTTAGGACAGGTATGCTTATTGCAAAATATGATTGAATTATGAATATTCTCAAAATCTTCTAATGTACTTGGATTAACACTGAGCCTTTTTGGACATGTCTGTATGTTATAGACGTTAAATGAAGCATTGTATATGCATATATTAGTCCACGCATTCCCCTGGCTTACCTCAGCTGGAATCCTAATTATTCGGGTAATGTAGCTTCCTGTCATATTTGGGAGGGATTCTTGTCATGCAAAATTAATTCAGCCTCTCTGCTCATATTGCAAGAGATGGGAGAGAGTAAAAGATGGGCCTTTTTATGTCAGTATGATTTTTTTTCTGCATATCCTTTTTCAGTAGAAATGAGTGCAATGGAGTGTAAGAGGGGTTAGGATTTCGATGAGTACCTGAGAAGAGGCAGCAAGTGTAACAGACGTGTTGCCAGGCCTGAGACTACTTTTTGAGTCCAGGTCACTGCCTCTACCATGTCCTCACTTTGTATGTAAGCATGATGTGCAGTACACCTCACCTTCTGCTCTCCTGTTCCTTAGTCTTCATGGAACAGAAAAGGATGGATATCTAAGCTAGGGAGGAGTGGCAGCATCTCCCTGATCCAAATGAGTGGAAAACAAGGGCCTCGGAGGATGGAGAGCTATCAGATAACCTTGTCACGTTGGTCTGCCTTGTTGCCAGTAGCGCTAGCAAAAGTAAAATCTTTAATGTCGCTTGCCTTCCCAGGTGAATTGAAGTAAATAATGAAAGAAGCTTTGTTCATTTTGATGTTTCAGTGAAGTCTTATTGCTTCCTGAAAAAGGAACAGCGTGATAGTTGGACTTGGAGGGCGGGAACTGAAATTTAACCAAGAACAGAAGAGGAAGAGAACAGAATAAATTTTGCTTGATGTAATCCCCCCCAGCTGGCACATTGTATGTTCATCGTTGCAAAGCACTTCTGAGCAATATTTAAAAAAAGAAAAAAAGAAGCATAAGACTTAAATGCTCATATATAAATATATATATTCTATATATATATGCTTGAAACAGTTGAAATTTTTCAAATGAAACATCTTCCAGGAAAAAGTTGCTCTTTTTGTCATAAACATAAACATCTTTTTCAAGATAAAGGGCTCATCTTTCACCAAGCATTTACGAGACATCCACGTATACAAAAAATAATATAAAAGATTCAAGACCGCAGACTACCTGCAATTATTATTTACATAAGAAATACACCTTGAAAATGTAAAATATTATCCTTTGAGGTGAAATAGATTAGAAGCATATTTTGTGTGTTTTCTTTAAATTTTTGGTTATCTGCAATCTGGAATAAGTTTGATTCAACTAGTAGATGCTCTTTTTCAGTATGTGAAAGGGTAGCTTTAAAATTTGTAATGTGTGGTAAGATGAAGATGTCAACCTTTGAAGGCTTCAGAGAAGAGAAACTGAAGTAACATCTCTGTGAGGACTTGCCACAGTCTTATTCCAGGTTAACTTGATTTCATTTTGATGCTCTACTTCCGGTCAGATTCTAAAAATTGGCCTTA
This sequence comes from Rhea pennata, assembly GCF_028389875.1. NCBI lineage: Eukaryota > Metazoa > Chordata > Aves > Rheiformes > Rheidae > Rhea > Rhea pennata. The sequence continues at coordinate 163,731,387 of NC_084663.1, forward strand.
GAAGCCTAAGAAAGTCATCTTGGTTTTCCCCAGAGACAACAGTGAGAAATCATCGGGAGGAGCTGACTTCTGAAGGTGCTTCTTCACTGAACAGGATCCATGTTCCTTAATGGGTAAGCAACAGGAAGCATCCCCAAATCTGGCTGAAGTTGGGCACTAAAATTTTGCATGGACTCAGAAGAAACCTCTGCTAATACCGTGGCACTCTGGCACCTTTGACACCATCTCCTTTTCCAGCTGGTGTCATGACTGACCTGCCGAGGTGAAAGAGGTTGATTACTACATGCCACTGCAGTCAGTTCACACTAGGAGCAGTTTCATACGCACAAGTTGTGTCTCTACTGCTGAAAAAGAGTCTGAGCCAGATCCACAACCTCAAGGCCTACACTGCCTGGGCCAGTCCCTCTAAAGTAATTTGTCCGTATCCACAGCATATAATGCCTGGCTGTGGATATCTTCCAGTGGAGTGCCCTCATGCCATGGATCATGACATTATTATTTTTGTTATTGTTATTATTACCATTGTATTTTTTTCAGGTCACAGTGTTTGCAGCAAAGCAAGAGTGGTGTTGCATGTATCTCACTGAGTCTGTGTGGCATAAAAATGGATAAATGTAATGCACTCATAAGGCGTGCCATAAGGGGACACAGAGGTATTTGAGGTTGCAAAACCTAGCAGAATAATTTTGGATAGCAACATAAGATGAAGAAGCCAAACTAAGCACTGTCTTGTCCATTCAGGCTGTTTGAAGAAGTCCCTGAAAGATACTATCCTCAGGACCATACCCACTCCTTGTCTTGCAGAGACATAGCTGGACTGATCCAGCATAGATCCTGGGAGAAAGCTAGGAAATGATGTGGATGATAAAGAAATCTTCTCCTGGGACCTTCCAGTGTGGATGTATCTATTGGAAGTGCCCAACAACCAAACAGCTTAAAAAGTTTAGGTTATTTTTGCCCATGCTTTCTGGAAGATGGATGTACCAATGGGGTCTGAGGCTACCAACGTATACAATGAGAGCTGCACAAGTGTTGAAGAAAAGGTGCAACGGTTCATGCTTTTGTTATGAATCTTGTAGTGGTTACTCAATCAGTGTATCTCAGCAGTGCCACAGACTTTCAAACAACAAGCTTATTTCATTTGTGCTGGTTGAATCTCCATTTTTCCATTTACAACTGAACTGAAAATTTGGTCGGTTTTTGAAACAACGGACTTGAAGATATTTTTTAACTATATCTAAGCTCACATCCTGCCTTGTTTTATCTGTATGTATCGGAGTAAATGTGATCTGATTGCAGAAGTGGGTCTGAATGTTAAAGATAATCTAATAATGCAAGCAGGATAATATCTTTTTGTTTCAATTTTTGTCCAAGTAGAAGCTCTGCAGTATTTTCTTCTTACAGTAGATGGCAGACATAGACTACATATTCCTTTATAATTTAGTTTTGTTAAAATCTAAACAGGAGGGTTATCTTATTTTCTAAAAATCTATATTAGTGTTTAGGAGCATCTGCACGTTAAAAATCTTATTTCTTCTTAAACAGGCTGTTTTAAGTACAACTACATAGTTACAATGCTGAATAATAATAATAATAAAGCTCAGGTTAGAATGAGAATAGATTGGAATTAAATCATTTCTACTGCATTAACCTTGAAGTCAAACCTGTTTGTTTCTTATGTTTTCATTTTCCTGGAGTTAAACAAGAGCAAAAATGTTTCTGCAAAAGAGTAGCAGCTTTTGTACACAACAAGCAATATGCTAGATCTAGCATGCAAGAGGTTGTTTGAACCTGCTTTAATTTCTTCTGGTAGCTTTCTATAAAGCATTACAGAACATCTATTGATCAACACAGAGTTACATAGGAAGAATGTTAAAGAATAGATAAAAGTATTACAAAGATATTTTCACTGATAGCTAATGGAGATATGGCAGCACTGGAGGTGTCTTGCTGAGCCATAGATGATATCACAGAGACATTAATTCTTATGTGCTCTTGCTAAAAGCACAAGAAAAATTGAATCACTCAAAAAAAAAAAAAAAAAAAAAAAAAGCCTTGTGCTAGTACGAATGGCAAGGAAGAGGTATGGACTTTAAATTTTCTAATTTTGTTAAAAAAACATTTTCATGTAAATACGTTAACACTTACTTGCTGCTGCTGCTTTTAATTTATTCCAGTTTTGTCAGACTCTTGCAGTGTGGGTTGCTCTATTATTTTTTATATATGCTCTTACACTGTGCTTATCATCGTAATACCTAAGCGCCTTATGATAGTGCATTGAATAATTAACATCCACTGCATATTTGTACTGTTAGCTTCTCCCAAGGAGACAAGTGTGTGTGTAAGAGAGTTTCTTTTGGCAATTAAAACAATGCAGAGACACACAGTGATATGTGCTAGAGTAGGTACACTCCAAGAAATACGCCTTGTAATTACAGCAGTCTGATGAGCCTTTAGCTCCTGTGGTAGAGTAGATCATTCTTGTTTTCTGTTAGCTCAGGCTTTTGTACATTTGCTTTTGCTGCAAAAAGGTGAAGGGCCGTTGTTTCATGAGAACATGTTTACTGGGACTGTAACGCATGCATGTGATTACAGAAGGCATGCATGCCCATTCAATAAGTCTGCAATAGAATCAGTACAGATACAATGGGAAACAGAGGGAACTTTTTTACTGCTCTCTACACAATCTATACTCCATTAATTGTTGCAGTGTTGCTGTGCCAGTATTCTTGACAGAATTCTTTAAAATTCTACTGCAACAAGCAACTACGTTACCTTGAAAATGCATACTGTTTTCTTTTTTTGTTTCATCATTCCTCTGTCCTTGCTAATCAGATTGTTATATTGTCACACTAGCCAAGGGCAATACATATTTGTGTGACTGCTGTTGCTGAGAATCAAGGATATATATTGAAATACGTATGCATGATAAATTCTTCTTGTTTAGCTAACAGCTTGGTCACTTTATATAACTATTACCACTGTGAAAGGAGTGGATGAGAACTCTCTTCTTACAACCAAGAACAAATTCTGTTAAAGTGGTAATGGTGGATTGTATCTGAAATTGTTTCTTATATTACTTTAATTAAATAAAATTATTTAAAAAGAATACATTTTCTGTCCCTCTCTAGATTTTTTCCTCACCAGTTCTCCTTCCCAGACTCAAAATAATTCCACTTGATTTGACTTCTGATAATATTAGTTAATATTAGTTGCATATACTTATCTATCAATTACCAATGTTTTGCAATAGCAAGTACAGAGGAATAGCAAATTCTGTGATTATTTGTAAGTCGTATTTCCATTAGTGGCCATTTTGCAACCCAATTATGTTGCTTCAGCTAAAGAACAAAGAAACAAGTCTTTTGTTTGTCCCTTCTAAGAAAAATGGAACAGCTCAATCAAGGTTTTCTGTTTTCTGTTTTTCTTACTGATGATCATTTGTATTCTCATAGAATCTAAGCATCACAGTCCCAGTATTCCCATTTTGCACCCTGCCATAAAACACAGAACAAAAATCAGTCTCATAGTCTCAAAAATGAGTCTTACAATCAGTATAAAGAATAAGGTGCAAGATGTGGATTTGCATAAAGGTTACATTTTGAATGTCAAATGATCTTGACTTTATGCTCTGTGAAGGCTGACTTAGAGATTTATAGCTTTTAAATCACATTTTAAATTTAATTACTGTGAAAGTACTGCAATCCTGCCTTTTCATTCATCCAGGGAAGAGAGAAAAAACACACGTAGTGGAAACGATGTCTGTAATAATGTTAAACCTACTTCCTTCATGGGCCACTAAGGCTGAGACATCTCTCGTTTCTGTTTCTTTGCACCTCTGCTGACTCTTTCAGGTACTAGTTTCTTTACAAGACAAAAATTTCCATGAGCAATAGTGGAATAACTAGATCTCTTTTTGTAAAACATAAAATGGCCTCAATAAGAAAATAAAATAATAATTGCATTCACTACTTCCATCTCATTATCTTTTATGATAATTGTAAGTAGTTGGCTTTAGACTTGTCTTGAAAAAGTGTAGAACTAACAAATGTTTATTTAAAAGCTTTTCCTTATTTTTGAATTCTGAATTCTAGGTTTCATTAAAACTGAAACTTACACCAATTTCTCCCTAAGCTAGCTGAATATGGTCTTCAGTCATTAACACTTTCCAGTAGTGGTGAGTCAAAATATAGGAAAAAAAGGTTAATAATAGCATTTTCAAAACTAGCTGCAGATTTTAGTTACATCAGTTTCTATTTGCCTCAGAGAAATTTTCTCATGGCCAGCTAATGGCAAATGCATTAATGATTGTCCACAAAGAGAAAGAGATTTGACCTAGTTCTTGGACTGGATTCATTCTTATTTACCTCGTAAAATACATGGTAAAATTGTGGAGCGTTATTTAGAACTGCATTCTACTTTTTTCCCTTTGGATTACTATCCAACTGTTTCTCATTTTTTATTTTTTCTGATTCCAGTTAGACCCTCTGTTCATTACTACAATGATTACAATACATTTGTATCACGTATTAAAATGTTACTGCCAACATTTATATAAAATTGTTAGAATAAACTGAAAATATGTGATTTATTTTAAATTAAACAACCAGATTCCTGTGAATCTAGTCCATTTGGTTTGAAATCTCTGTGTGACAGAGTCATGCTAACTAATTTAATCTTGCTGACTGTATTTAAATTCATGAATGTATTTCGTTCATGATCATCCTTCAAGAAAGAAGATAATTGTCTTGTGAATTTGAAAGCATCTGTGGCTATTATTCTGAATTAGGTCTTGGGAAGTGCTTTAGATGTTTACATAAGTTTATTTTTTAAATACATATTTTGCAATGCTTTCTGCCAAGCAGGACGGTTAATACTTGCACCGGAGTGACCTTATAGTGAAAAGCTGTGCTAAACATATGCATACTGTCTTAGTTTTAGGTTTGGTAATATTTAAATACACTTTCAGAGGCAACTGCTAATGTTGGGTATTAGCTGTTATCTCTTTACCCCCAAACTTATGCAAAATCATCCATTTGTGATCACTTATTGCTGTATTTATCCCATTCTTTATCACTGGACTGTTATATGAAATGAAAATAATGTAACAGTCCTACAATTCAGACACCTATGGCACAGTAGCCTGTGATGCTCATGGTCATAGCTTCAATACACCAAAAACTGTTCGGTCTCCTTCTCTCCATAAATGCCTAAATTTGCATGTGCTATTCAGACATTTAAAAAAAATATCTAACTCATCTAGAAAACACTAGGAATAACTAGGAGAATTCATTGTCTATGCTATGTGGGAGGTGGGAGTAGATTATCTTAATACTAGATTATGTGACACTGAAATCTAAGACAGTTATGAATTTTTTCAGACATTCCGAACAAGCTCAGGATAGTTGAACATAGCAACAGCATGAGAGCTTCATGTTTAAATTTTATTTAAATCTATTGACCTGTTCACAGGTCACATTTAGTACATACAAACTGAGGCCAAACATATCTTATCTTAAATTCCTTTACTTTTCAGAGTTACTTCATTCCTTGATATTGTCTGCTGCATAAGGCTCTAAATCTATTTTATCAGGAATAAACTAGGAAAAATCTGAAGGGCTAGGTGCTTAATTGTAAATCACTGCAGCTTCACTGTATTCCATCAACTGAGAATCTGATTCTAGATCTCTTGATTTATAGCAAAGTGGTTGAAATATTGGAGTATGTTAGCAATGTATGACTTCTAGTTGAGACATCTCAGAGTTACTTTTTAATTTAAGGTTATAGTCCCTGTGTCATCATCTCTCCTGTACCCACAGAAAATATCCTTATACATATGCCTGAAATTCCTGGTATGTAAGGTTATGCTTTGAATACTTGTCCAGTTGTGATATTTTTATCTTTTTTATTTCCTCCCCTGAAAAAAAAAGGTCGAAGAGAATGAGGCTTGAATATTAGCTTGAGACTCAGTAGACTTGACTTGTGTCTTGATCTCCCAACTGTAGAACAAAGAAAATATCCAGTTTGCTATGAAGTCAAGTACTCTTAGAAATTGTGGTTTATCTTTTTCTAGTTAGAAAGAACCATAGATAGAATGTCTCTTCTGTAAATCAGTCTGTTGGAAGTCATACTGAAGAGTAGATTTATAATAACCATATAAGCTTGCATCAGGAATTGAATCCCTATAACTGCCTGTAGCCAAGCTCTGGGGATTGGGAGTTAGGTCACAGAATAAGACATCTACATTTCACTGTCTGCAATGTAGGTGTGTAAGCTGTCAGTCCACTGAGTAGATGTCTCCTCAGTATGATCAGCTCAGCTGATTGAAAGTAGATATCTAAATTTGCAGATAAAAGTAGTCTTTGACTTTCATTTAAGGGCCAGATGAGCCTAAATTGCACAGCACCTTGGTTTCTCTACAGTTCACAGAGGACTGTGGGCTTGCACGGACATGTTGTGAATATGAAGTGAGTTCAAGGGTAGTTCAAATTCAAACAGTCCATTTTGGGGATTTAGGGAATATATTTTAAGAAGTTGTTCTTTTTACTTGCCTGTGAGTATATTTAGTATTCTGGTTACCTTTTTATTTAAAAGTAATTTTTATTTAAAAGTAAGCACAAGAAATCTTTAATTAAGTAAATTATGTTCAGCAAGACCCAGTTTAGCCTATATTAGTTAGATAACTAACTTCTGGGTATCAAGGGTGCTGGTGCATAATCTCTCTAAGGGCACAAGAGCAAGGCATTTTCAGAGAACAACTCAGCACAACTAAAATCTGAATCAGCCTACAGAAATTCCTCCCCACTGACAATAGAGGAAATGTGTAATGATCACCCACCTAAGTTTAGGAGACTGAAGTTAAGTGGAAGGAATGTGAGTGTGTATATATATATATATATGTATATTTGTATATATATATTTTACTATGACTGTTATGAATCACTACTCCAGTCCTGGTTTGAGTTGAACATAATCTTAGTTTGATCAGAGCTCAATTCCCTAAGAAAGAGATGAGAAAACAGTCTGATTAAAGAAAGAAAGGAAGTCAGTTCTTTCCCTCAGTGCTCTTAGATAACTTCTGTAGATTGCTGATGCTCTCCTACAAAGTTCATCACTGCTAGAAGCAGCAGTCTTTCTTAGTAACCAAAAGTCTTTCAGTGCTTTTGACAGATAGTTAAGTCACACACAACATATTTATAGAATTTTTAAGTGTGGCATCCAGAGACACATTTGTGGTTGTTGTTTTTGTTATTATTATGTGACTATTATTAATTATAAGAAGGGGATGTAATATTTACTGAGTTGTTCTATATCTAGAGACCTCACTGGCATCAATTATTGTTTATTATTATTGGCATCATTGTCTTCAATGATTATGGTCAATGGTAGGTTGAACATTTCAAGAACGTTTGGAGTCCCCAGCTGAGCTCGTAATCTCATTTTGCCAGGCACTGTAAAAACACACAGCAACAGACTACACCTGTCTTCAGCTGTAAACAGATGTGGAGTATAGAAAGCAATTGCAGGCCTGATCTCAATAGCAGAGGGAGCCTTCTAAGTAATATAAAATTAGTTTTTTTCTTTTTTTTTTTTTTTTTTTTTTAGTTGACTGAGAATATGATCTTAAAAATGCAAGTCACTGGCTTCAATAGAGCTTTGTCTTTTCTGCATTGTTCCAGAATATAGGGGATAACTACTATCATGTTTACTGTTCTACTCATTAAAAAAACAAACAAACCAAAAAAGATCAGAAGCACAAATTTATTTTGGAAGCTATAAAGGTCCGCTTGTAGAAGATCTAACGATTTTCAGCAGTTGAACTATTGATCAGATGCTGTAGAAAGACAAGCATAACCCTGTAGGACCATCTGTCTTGAAGTGTTCTGATTAGATCCTCAAGTGATATAGTATGAGTTTATTGGAACAGAGTAAGCCAATGAAGGATCTAGCTCAGTATGTTTATTTAGGAAGTCAGTGGTTTTTGTCAGGTCTTTGTGTTCACAAAGTAAGAAGACAGAAAAAAAGCTTAAACCTGTAATATCAATACCTATAGTGTTGCTTATACTCAGAAGCACAGAATCAAGCAGTACTAACTTAAGATTCTAAATGTAAACCATGCCTAATGAAAGCAAGATCTTTCGTCATAGATTGGTCATGAAGATATAAATAAGTGGTTAATCTGACTCCTTGTAATATAAGAGAGGAAGTGGAGTCACATCCTATCAGACATAAATCAAGAAATGTTTCCTTTCTCTGCTCCTCAAGAAGTCTTCTCTGAAGATTTAAAAAACCCTCAGGTTTGATCTTGTGTTTATCTGCTTCTTCTGCAATGCCTGCCTCCCTTCGCTTCCCTTTTCACTTCCATCAGACCTCTGAAAATGAGCAAATGCAGTTTTTAATGATTATTTTTATATAGGGTTAGAAATAATCTGTTATTCATAAGATTAAATTCAGATCATTTCCTCGACTATAGCAAAGCACAGCTTATTTCAAATTATTTCTTTATTTAATAACATGGTCTGGAAAAGTAAGCATTTGGGAAACACATTTTAACAGCAAGATGCTGCAGCCTGGATTGTCTGGGTAAAGCTTGTACAGTGACATTCTGCAAGATACGTGTCTCAACTCAGCACTCAAATGTTTTATTTTCATAGACTTTCACCTTATTGATTGCAGTAGAAAACAGCTAAATATTATAAAAGTTATTGCTGCTCAAATGAATACTTTCTAACCTGTGTGAAAACTCAGTTACAACTTCTGTAATAGGGTGGTCTTCAGAAAACATGTATATGTCACAAGCATGTATATCTTACAAAGAAGCATTTTATAGAATATTTGCATGAAGTGGTATAGAAAACCAAAGGAAGTCACAGCTTTATACCATGACAGTGAGACAGCAGTGAAATCTGAAAATGCTAAATGCAATTTAGCTACCATACTTTACAGATATCCTGGAGCATGCCATGTGCATTTTCAGTATATACCATAAGCACAGAAACTTTACATTTTCTGCAGATTTTACAGCAGTCAGATACCATGCTTTGTCATGTGCCTTGCTGTCTTTTATCACTTTATCTAGCAGTTGAAAAGGATATTCTGTGTTTGTACATATAACAGCTTTCGAATCTTGGATTCAAGTAATCATCCTTGGAGGATATTGGATAAAATGATCATTTACGTATGTTATCACCTTTGCCTCTAAGATTCTTAATGACCAGAAAATAATGCTTCTTCCATTACACTCTTTTTAGGTGTTTCAGTTGCAGTAATAGTGCCTACTAAAGCCATAGACAAATAGGATTGGCTTAATCTGTCCTAATTTAAGCATCTGAAAGGTTCTAAAATCTGCGCTAGTCACCCTAGACTCCCCTGACGGCTGTGAGGAAGATAGGTGCCTCCTAAGGGGTTTTCGTCTTACTCTCAGGAATGTTTAAAGCAGCTCTTTTGGGTAGAATTACCTCAAAGTGTGTCTTTCTTCCAGAAAGGGAGCCTCTGGCATCAGATCAGTGTCTAACTTTTAGAAGTCCAGAATCAGTTATGCTGAACACTTGAGCACTTCTGGATTTAGCAATCTGAAGACATCAGAAACTTAAGATGGTACAAGGGATCATGTGAACACTCTTTGCCTACCTCACATTAAAGACAGCTAAGTTTCAAATACTGATGAAGATGTTTTGTTTGTGTGGTTATTTTTTTTCTCCTGAAGTGTGATATGGAGGTCTCAGAGTGAGCTCTCACCATCTCCCTTGTGGGGCTGTCCGCAAATAGGTGAGCGCGAGTGGTGAGCGCTAGTACTTATTAGCTGGTGGGGATTTCAAAAGAAAATGTTGTGGAAGGTGTGTGCGTGTGTGTGCATGAGTACAACGCAGCGGAAGTTTAAGAGAACGGCATCTTACAAAACAAGAACAGTGTAGGTTACATATGTCGTCATGAAAATGCTAACAGAAGGAGAACACATGTTTGAGATATGTTGGAAAACAAACAAACAAAAAAAAATGTCCATGATCAAGGTTAAAGGACCTTGTTACTTTTGTCTGTTTGCCTCTTTTTGTGCTCTGCCAGTCGCCACATGTTTGCTCCTGCAGATTTGAGAATAGCCAGCACCAGGCAGCACTGTCGTCTGCAGGGAGGTGCATGAAGGCATGGCAGCTCTGTAGTGCCCTTACTGAACTTGTTTTTTAGCACCAAAAATCTATGTCATTCATCATCATCATAGAAAGGAGGATCAGAGCACACAGTTACCGACTAAATTCTCGCTACTCACCTCATGCATGAAATCACGGGGCAGCTGGGGTGCTGGGACCATGCAATTTTCTTTCACACACTGTTTGTCATGCTCAGCCTGACCTGCCACATACGCATCGCTGTGACTCTGGGGGTAGCCAGGGAGATCCCCAAGGAAGGTCTGTGTACCCTGTGCATCTTGCTCTGACGTGTCGTGATGTGGGGGCTGGTGCTAGCGTGTGCCATTTGCCCTTAGCGTGAGAGGGAAATGAAACTCAGAAAGCTTTTACTGAAGGTTTTCAGCTTCTGGTGGGGATGGTTCCCACTACTCCCAAGGTAAGAACTGCCTCGACTGACAAACGATTGGATGGTAGCAGCATATTTAAGTGCTACAGCTGTTTCCAACATACTGATTTGGGTGCAACTTTATCCTGGATGTCATCGTGATAGATGCATTACCTGCAAGCAAGGGCGCATGGCCTTAAGGTTTGCAATTTAAAAGGACAATTGAAGCAATGTTATGTCAACTGGAATATAAAGGACCTGATCCAGGGTTAATTCTTGGAATATTCTTGCAGAATTCACTGGAGATTAGATCATGATTAAATTAACAAGGCTATGAGTAGAGCTGAATTCAGAAATTAAATCCAGGTTTTCTAAATTCCAGCTTAATGTCTAAACCGTAAGACTTATTCTTCCTTTCCAATTAAGCATCTGTTTTCTGCAGCTGGAAGTATATTTTATTGGTACCAATGAGAAAAATTGGTAACTTTCCAACACTTTGCTGTTTAAGAAAAAACAGTGAACACAATAGATATTTCATACTTATTTTTTCCAGTTGTCTTATCCTTGAATATATGTCTGCTTTATGGTAAAGTCAGATATTAAAATAACGTGGGATACAAGACTTTATTACTTGTTCTGCATCAAGAGAGAATGCTATACTGACATAAAAAGTAATCTTTATTTTTATAAATCTGTCTATCTCACTGCTCTGCTTATGCAACAGACTGTCGGAAATACACTGAATTTGATGTTCAAAAGTAAAAAACTAGAGAAAAGGCAAAATATTTTTTTTATTCTTATCAAAATCTGATACCTCTAAAGAGATGTATCTTTTTAGTATGTGTATATGGGTTTCTTTTTTTTTTTTTTTTTTTTTTTTTTTTAAACTAGTCTAGATTTTACAAACTCATGATTGAAGCCTGTGGAAATCTTCAGTCTTCAGTTCTGTTTATATGTTCCTGTTTAATACGAAGCCTGTTTTTAAGTGTAACAATTATGAATAAAGTAATTATGGATTGTTATATAAACATCACAGATATTACAGCTATTTAGAATGTGATAAAAATCTTTGTTCTCCTTTTCTTTTGCAAACAGAGAATGCATCATATATTACAGATTCAAAAGGGAGTGAGTGTATTTAACGTTGAGCTTTCTTGAGATTACTGTGAAGTGTTATCATTTTTGACATTAAGCACCATGATTAGCCCCAAAATAGTTTTCTTTAGAAGTAATCTGTTAGTATTTATGTTAACATGTTAAAATGAAGGACAGCTAGATTTATTATTAGTAAATGAATATACTGCTAAATGTGCACATTAATATTTTCCTTGGAATCTTATCTATTTTAAATATTCTGTAACATAATTATATAAAAGCAAATTCAGTTTTAATATGTCAGATAGTGTTATCATCTTGCAGGCAGCACTCTGAGGTTAATAATGTCAGGAAATATAAAATGTTTTTGACTATAAGATTAGACTTCTTATTTGGAAAAGGGCTTTAAGTTTCATTTCAAAAGTAGATTTCATGCCCCATGAAATTTAAACTGTGACATTTAGAAAACATTCACTTTATTGTAATGCAGTAAAATATCATAGTGTACATGTTTCTTGCTCAATCCATTAAGACTGCTTCTTGATCAAGACTGGAAATCTTTTCTCAGGTAAAAATGTGAAATTCACTAAGTAATCTATGCCACCAACTGCTCATGCTGAGGAGACAGATAGTTAGGCAGAAATTATTACTTCTTTAACAGTGTTCACTGAACTTTGAAAACAAAACCCACCAATGTATTCAAACATGTTTATGTTTAGTAACTTTCTCCTGAAAAGGTTTCAATTTCAAAAAGAAATTCCAGCAATATCCAATAAAAATTTAGCAATGTTGGTTACTCTCACTGTATGAATAGTTAAGATTGCTTTAACTTCACTAGATAATGCTGTGATCCTACATGATCTTTCCAGGAAGTAAGGATCATCTTATACAAGAAAGATATGTATTATATTTTTGCTACTTTCTCATACTGTTACTAAGACTTTCTGATTCTTTTTACTCTTTCCTAGAGAGTTCTTTGTTCATTGTAAGTCTGCATTTCAATCCCTTGAATCACTTGGAAAACACTCAGCATACCTTGTCAGTAACTACTTTTATGGGCTTGGACAAATTATCCAAATAAATTATTATTATCATGTGACATCATTTTTTTCAGTCTTTATTTAGAATTTTTTCTTCACATGTCCTAAGATCTCAATGGGCTTTTCAGAGACTCATCTGACTCATGATTCAGGTTTATTTTTTTTTGACCATGGCTGTCAACAACAAAAAAAAAAAAAAAAAAAAAAAAAAAAAATCTAGATTTATCATTTGATATTTATTGTTCCTCCAGATCAGTATTTATCATAATCTGCTTATTGATAGAGCTGAGATGTATTCTGATTTATTACTAGAATAAGACTCCTCATCTATGAACTAGTTTACCTGCAAAGTCCAAATAAGGGCAGTAGCATTTTCCCAAATGTTCTTTGATTTCTATATTTGAGGATCCAAGACTGCAAGGGATGACAGAGCTCATCTATTCTACAGTCTAGAAACAGTCGGACCAGCTATCAACATGCTAACGTTTGTAGGAGAGCCAAATGCCAGCAGACAAAATATTACCTATAGAACTGATGTATTAATGATATTTCTAAAGAAGTGTAGAGAACAGTATTCAATTATACCGACACAAGTCTGGTCACGAGGACTTAGAAAAGATGATTTAAAACCAGAAGAGATGGAGGAGAGGATTACTAGAATGGTAAGGAGAAGCAAGAGTTCATCTCTGAAGAAGTAATTTAAAGAGAGTATCTTTTTAGTGCAGATTGAGAAGACAACTGACTGCTGTCTTATACATATCAGAGACTTACTAAGGAAGCAGAAAACCTACTTAAAGCTATGCAATGGTTTAAGAACAGAGTTGAAAACTGCCAATTAATATATTTAGACTGGAGATTAGTAAGACTGTAATTATAAGTTGAGAAGAATGAAGTCCTGGAAAAGCCTTTTAATAAAAATATTAGAAGCCAAAAGCTTGACTACTTCTAAGAGGATCTTAGTAAATTAACAGCTGGATTATACGATTTGTTTAACATCAGTAACAGAGGACACAGGAAGTCTTTCCTTCAGGTCTGATGCTAAGGGTAAATGAATCAGGCAAGTGCTTATCCAGGAAGAAAGTTGAGAGTAGTTTTTTAAAAAAGTGAATTACGAAATATTAGAAATATTAGTAATACTAGTTTCCTATTAAAAATGAGACATTTTGTTCTTAAAAACTTTATTTTTTTAGCAGGGAATAAGGAGTGTTCTTTGTTTTCATAATAAATGTATCTGAGCACCAAGTAAGTGATGTAGTTAACTGCACTGCCATTGCCACTCTTTTTGTGGGAGTGGAGAGCTGCACCCAGCAAGACTCTGGCCGTTCCTCTGCCAAAACGGAGAGCAGAGGAGGAGACTACAGAGGAAGCACAGTTAGAAATTCTGCTTAGTGAGCTATCTTCAAGAACCATTGCTAAAAAGGGATTTGGTGGAAGCGGGAAAGAGACCAATTTACTCCTCTTCTTGTACCCTGGACATTCCTTGCATAGAGATGCATACTAAAAACTAACTTACAATACCAGGCTACCCTGCCAACAATTCATTTGTGTCAAACATGTAGAAACAATGCAGCTGTGTTCTATGATTAATTAGTTTTGCAGCTGAATAGATATATGAATCATACTGCTTCACTTAGCATCAAGCAGCAACTGACCATTCCTTTCAGGAATCAATGCTTGTGCCTCATGGGCTATTACTGATTACAATTAATGTTAAGTAAATGGCTAATAACAGCATATAAAAGCCTTGGTAGACATCGTGTTTCTCACTAGGCTTTGTGTTTTTTAAGGAAACAGATCATGCCTTAAAGGACTTTTTGATATGAATGAGAAAAATAAAAGGCAGAAGACTAGATATCTTCATCTGAAACAGAAAGTTCAAGACGCAGACCCAGTTAAGAACATAGATGTTCAGTCGCACCTTTTCCAGCCTTTTGATAGAGGGTACAAAAAGGAGAACGCTGTGCCATCCAGTAAGAAAGTGAAGAGAAAGGTTTGTTTAAAATCATCTCTTCTTCTCAGATACTACTGAGCTGAGAACCATGTGAGACTGGATTCACATCTGGAGCTGTCTGTTGCCCTCAAGAACACATTCCTTTGAATCTGAGTAATACATTCACTCCTCTGTTTTAAGACTTGTTTCTTGTGGTGTTCTTAGATTGCTCTTCTGTAATGGTCCAAATTACACCACAGTCAGAGATATGGAAAAGGTGAAAACTGGAGATTTGAATTCAGTGCCCTCCTAAGCATGAAAGTGTCTGACGACTCATCTTTACTAATAGTGCATTCGGTACTAGGTTATAAGTCACTGTGCACAGAGCTGAAACATTGTGCAAAACAGAATTCAGGACTGATAACGCCAGAGAGTAAGCGAGAATAAAAAGCAAGGAAGAATGAAATATAGGTCATATGTTCATTGAATAAAATACATGAATAGAAATGCCATGCGTTGTCTGGCCATAGAAACTGCAAATGAAAAGGGGGTAAACTCTTATACTTGCTTCTATTGGTAGTCAAGAGGAAGCTTTAGGACTGCTGAGGATCTTGCAATTGAATTACTATGTTGAAACCTCCATGTATAATTTTGATTGAATCAGTTCAACTGAGCATGAATATACTCCCCTGTTCCCAAAAGACAAGAGAATGTCCTCACTACTTTCAGCAATTTGCTTCAGATTATCTATGGCTAGATTGTCAAGTCAGATACTTTATCGTATAACAATAAATCCAGAGGGTTTGAAAATAGGAATAAAATTTTCTAGTTGTTGGCATAAGACTTTTATTTTTAGTTGTTTATTCTGTGTTCTGCATTTGAATCACAAGAGTGAAAAAATGAGGTTGCTGAAGAAGAATGTGATATTGCACATTTGATTTGACACAACTTGTACTTGAGCTAGAATTGTAAGTTAAGACCTCCAGTGACCTAGGATAATTAAAAACCTTTAGTGACAATAATCCTGATACTATTGATTCTCTGAGGGCAAGATAAGATTTAGAAGTAATAAGACTGTTCACCAGTCTCCTTCTAAGTTTATTCAAATGGATGTCTAGCTT
Source organism: Rhea pennata (assembly GCF_028389875.1). Lineage (NCBI taxonomy): Eukaryota > Metazoa > Chordata > Aves > Rheiformes > Rheidae > Rhea > Rhea pennata. Next base: position 163,747,082 of record NC_084663.1, read on the forward strand.
CTGCTTGTCTTGAATCTCATTTTCTTATATATCTTCATTCTCAAATTATTGAATGAATGTTTTGTGAGGATGTATTTCACCAAACAAAAAGTTCTGTAACAGCCTTGACAAGAACAATGCTGCATTTTTGGTTACCATTCCTCAACTTTCTAAGTGTTTTGACAAAAATCACTAATCCAAGATTTCATTTTTTTATTACTATTTCACCATAGCTACATGAAATTTATCATTCATTTACCACTCCTGTTCAAATGTTTGATTTATATTTTTCAATCACAAGTCAATGTAATCCAGCACAATCTAGCATTCTTGTAGTCTGTTCAAGTCTAATTTGGATATGCTGTGCTTCATGTTGCTTGTCTTGAAAAATGACTAAATTTAATCACCTTACCACTCCTTTTTCTTTTTTTTTGTCCTGACATCATTTCAGCTCTCTCAATTGGTTTTTGTTTTTTATTAGTGTTGCACCTTTAGTAAGTGCTCTGTGCTAGTTACCCTGAGAATTATTCATACTAGATATCTTATGCACAGATGTGAAGAGATTAAATGCCTCTCCAATACTGTTATATATCAGTGACAGCATTGCTGTTGTCTCTTTGAACATCAATGATCTACCGTGCTCTGGATATGTGCTTTTTGTTTTAGTTAAGTGTCAACACTTTAATTATACATTGTTTACCTGGAGTGAACTTTATTTGGTGTAATTTTCAGCAGATTAAAAAACAACTAAAAAACATATCTTCTACTGATCAGATAATATTTACTACAGAAGATGCCAACTAAAGCATGGAGGACAACAACAATTACAAGCCCTAAGCTGGAGAGTGATTTGTAATAATAAAAGTCATTAACAATAAAAATCTTACCAAATACTCTGTTTAACAGAGTATAGAACAACACAGACAGAGTCCTATCTTCTACATACTGGGTTGTAAAAAAGGAACAATGAGATGCTTCATGACAGAGAAATCTCATCAAACCCATATATCATAGATATACTTCACTGAATTTTCTTCTCAAGACAGCTGCTTTGCAGCCAAGAAAATGATATACTTGGTTCTTTGAGTACTAGCTGGTTTTGATGCTTTTTTAGTCTACGCATTTCTCTCTCATTTTATTGTGGTTTTACTCTTGATATAAAAAAATTACCATCCTTATCACTTTGGGAAATTAATTTTTTTAAAGCATGGCTTAATAAAATATGGGTAAAACCCACTATGGTGTACATACAGCTAAAGTGAAAGGAAGTAATTTTACTCCTGTAGACTTTTTAAAGCTGCAGTGCTATTGGCTGTCTCACTCTCACTGATTTCCCTCATGCAAGCATTGGGGGTTTTGTGTTAGTAATGAAATGCCAAGGTTCAGTGTAGTGAATCTTTCATTAAATCTACAGTGATGAAATCTGTTTAATAATGTGTATGGCATCCTTCTCCACTCCCCCAGCTTTCATCTGGGAGAGAGATGCAATTGAATTGTGCTTCTTTCTTATTTTCCACACATAGCTAGTAAAATCCAAGATGTTTTTAAGACATTGTGAAATTCTACTTTCTTATCAAGTTACTGTTAAAAATTGGCTTTTTCATTTTTGTGCCATGTGGCTTAGTAAAGATATCATTTAAAACATCAGATTAGTAGCTGCAAATAATAAAATAAAAAGGAGAATTATTACTGAAAAATTGTAGACTCAATCTTCAATCCTAAAAGCACTTAAGCGTAAGCTTGTATATATAAGAATAATCTTTCTGAAGTTCATGAGATCATTCCTGTGCAAAAAATTACTGGCTTGCCTACGTCAATAGTGAAGTGATTAACTGTGAGTAAGTACACTACAGTTAAATCTCATGGAAAAATAAATAATTTTGTAAGATAATGTCTTCATAATAATGGTTAATAATACTTCATTTCTTTTTTTTACTGAGTGTTGGGAATATAAGCAGTGTTATGCAAAAATATTCAAATTGAATTTACAAAACAAAATTCTGAATCTTGGTCAGTACTTTAGATCAGTGATCATGTATTAAACAGAACTAGAACTTAGCAAAGACTTGAGATAAAAGCCCCTTTGCCCTAAATGCCCAAGTATATATTAGTCCAGAGAGAGGATTCTGTTAGGTAAAATACTTGAGCTCAAATATATTTTTTCTAGAATATCAAGGAATTACAGTTAAAATCAAAAAAAGGTTTTCTTAGAGTAACACAAAAGTGAATAATTTGTTTAAATATTGACCATATTGACTTATTAAGCATGTTAAGTGTATCCAGTTCTCCATCTTCCTCTAGTCTGAATTAACTTAATTTTCAGTATCTTCAAAGATAGCTCCACTTGTCCTCTCCTTTTCTACTAGTTACAAACTCACTGAGGTGATACACGTCTGGAAAAGTGGTCTTGTAAACTGTTGATGTAGACTGAAAATGTGGAAAAGCACATGGTTTAATCCAAGAAAGAAGAGCTGTTGCAGGCCAGGGGTTTTTAGGTGAAAGAAAGGCATTACATTACAGCACAAAATCAAAGAATCACAGAATGGTTGAGGTTGGAAGGGACCTGTGGAGATCATCTAGTCCAACCTCCCTAGAGGGGTGACCCTGCAGGGTCACCTACAACAGATTGTCCAGAACCATATGCAGTCAGCTTCTGAATACATCTGAAGATGGAGCTCCTACAGCCTTTTTGGACAACCTGCTCCAGTGCCCGGTCACTCTCGTCCTGTCACTGGGCCCCACTGAAAAGAGTCTGGCCCCATCTCCTTGACACCCTTCCTTCAGATACACACACCGATAAGATCCCCCTCAGTCTTCCCTTCTCCAGGCTGAACTGTCCCAGCTTTCTCAGCCTTTCCTCATAGGAGAGATGCTCCTCTCCCTTAATTATCTTAGTAGCCTTTTGCTGGACTCTCTCCAGTAGTTCTACGTTTCTCTTATATTGGGGAGCCCAGAACTGGACCCAACATTGCAGGTGTGGCCTCATCAGGGCTGAGTAAAGGGAAAGATCATCTCCCTTGACCTGCTGCAGCTTCCCTCCTCCTAATGTAACCTAGGATGCTGTTGGTCTGCTTTGCTAGAAGGGCACATTGCTGGTTCATGTCCAACTTGTTGTCCATCAGGACTCCCAGGTCCTCCTCTGCGAAGCACAGATGAAATATTAAAGTAGTTGTTTACACATTCTCTTCAATTGCATGAACTGCAAATAAGACAAATGGTCAGCTCTCTGACTTATCCTCCACAGGATGTATGTGTTCTACTGAAAAAAGCGGGGGGTCAGAGAGTGGACCCATGACTGCTCTCATTGCATAAAATTTAACTCACTCCGTAGCACTGTTCTGGGCTGCTCCAGCTAGCTCTCTGCAGGACAAAACTGGTCTACAGGGTATTAAAACTAAGCAGCATGGATATCAGCTAGTGCTACCAGGTTTAGGACCACCACTTGCCCTTTTATTATTACTGTAGATATAGTGCTGGAGGGTCTTCCAGCAGAAAGCTTGTTTAGCTTGCCTCCCCAGTGCTGAGGGGATGACACAAGGACAAGCCGGTAGGCATCGTGCAGTGAAGGAATTCATGGGGCAGCATGGACATACCTGAGTCTGTCGTTTCCATTTGTGAGTTAATGTGTACCTGGGCTAAGGGCAAATATCTAGTCACCTACCCTGTTCCTTACAGCTTGCTAAAGGCTTGAGATTGAATGAGTTTGAGTTTGGGACACAAGCACTCAGGCAAGTGCATGTAATACAGGATGGACTTATTCTCTGTATCTTCTCTTCAAGATTTTACATAGCAGCTCTTTTAAAAGTGGACTCCTAGAAATGTGATGAGTCTGAAGGCAGGAACATGTATGTTGTACATATCTATACACTATAAGTTTATTCCTCTGTGACTGATAATGCATAAATATTTCACAGAAACACAAAATGGTTGTTCAAACATAAGTGTAAATATTTTGAAAACATTTTATAACCTTTAAGGTGTTTTCTCTGTAACTGTTTCTGGTGTTAGTATATAATAGCCCTGACTAGGTTATGAGTAATTTCAACTGTTTTCAAAATTTTGTCAGGATTAGAGTAGGCCAACCCAACATTATTTTCCTATACAGACTTCTAACTTTCAGAATAGTTATTATAAGAGCCTGAGTTCTTATATTACCCTTTGTGCTCCCTACTGTTACTTTTTCTTTCCAGTAAACTCTCTTCAGAAATGACTAGAAATATGAATAGCACTTGCAATTCAGCCTCATTTAGAAGAATATCTTACTAATTTCTCTCTATTTGTATGTACTTATGTATTTTATGCACCCTACCATTGTTTACTTTATTACTCCTGTTAAGTATCACACTGCAAGCTTTGGAGATTTCTTCTTTTGCTTGTGTCATGAAAAGCCTGTGTATGTATTCCTTTTTCTCGGCCTTGGGTTTTCTTTTTTAATTCTTTTTTTTCTCTACATATAAGCCACTTATCTGAAAAATCTGAAGGTATTTTATACAAGCACAATACATACTCTAACAGTTACATCTCCCCTGTACACTGAAGAAACAATCATGAGAACAAATGTGGTTAAAAAAGAAAGAAAATGGTCTATCTCTATGCCTAGGACAATCAGTATGTTAAAATTGCTTGTAAAAGTATAACCACAATTATAATAACACAGAAATGTCATCCAAAGAAAAATGACTGCTTTATTAATCTTGAAGATAATCAACACAACTAGTTAGCAGATAATACATAAAACCCAACATTTCAAAAAAACTATGAATTTCAATCCCAAATCCTTCGAATTTCAAATATGGAATATTCCAGTATTTTAATCTGAGACTCTTACATGCTGTTGGAATCAAAATCAGAAGGACTCATTATCATGGCATTTAAAATTCAGCAGTATTTACTGCTGTGTTTTATAGACTTTATAGGAATGGCAAGTTATCAGCATTTACACATACCAAGAATTATTCTTTGCTGGTAACAAATCCAAATTGCAGCCTGACTCCAATCTATGTAAAATTTGATTGGAGAGACAGAAGAGTAACCAGCTGAAACAACTACCTCTCATGCAAATGAGACATGCAAATACATCCACACTTGGCATATTAAATCAATTATAATTTTGAACGCTGATTTCATTTCCATGATAGCTTGATTTAAAAGCCTTCTGTTGCCATTTTCCTTTTAGAATGAACTGCAGGTTAGTGGTGATTTTGGGAGCTTTGTGAGACATACCCCTGGTACTGATGGAACCAGAAAGGTACAAATTCAAGTTCCCATAAAGCTTAAATCTGCTCTGAAAGCATCTGAAAGAATCTGCTCTGAAAGTCCCTTCCAGAAGGTTTTGCAATGTGGTTATATGCAGCTCATGTGCTGGCTAGAATGCCCAATCAAAAGCTGCTGGTAAAAAAAAAAATTTTTAATCAAGCAACACAGACCCAGATTCAACAAATAGGTACAGTCTTGGATTTCAAGTTCCAGAGGAAATACATGGGAGTCAGGAACATGAACTCTTTGCTGGAGCTGGATCTGATATAGATCCTGAGTAAAGCCCTATATATTGTGCATCATTACAACTTCTGGCGTCATTTGGCTCCCATGTCATTTGAAGTTGTCATGTTAAGTTCAAAATTTCAGAGAGCTAGTGTACCAAATAGTTCAAGAGAAGCAAGAACAAATATGAGATTTTTGCTAGTGAAAGGGAAGGTTTTCGTGCTCTTGACAAAGAGCAAAACAGTTATGAATGAACAGCTTTTTGCTGCTGAGAACTTCTTTTCTGGAGAGGCATTTTGTCTTAATGCAATCTTAAGAAGGCACTATTGACACATGCCAGGATAGATGGCTAGAAGGGGGCCAGATCTTCATGAAGAATTTGAAATAATAAAAAGCAAAGAAAGTGAGGTTGAGGGGTGTTTAGAAGGACAGTATGTGTGACTTCTGCAAAAACCTGCAGTGCACGTCAATGTTTATTAAATGGAGGTGACTGTTTTGGATATCATGAAGCTCTGTATATTTAGAAATCTCAGATAGCCGTTGGCTTATTAAATGAGGCCAGGATTTAGTCAGAAAGATCCAGCCTTATACTGAAGGTAGGACTGCCTTTGGGACCCATGGCGCAGCTCTTAGCACTTATTATTGGTCGGTCTGGTAGGGCAGCTGGATAATGGTCAGTTTTCATATGCTGAGGCTATAGTGGAACAGGTGGAAGGCCAAATAGTTTGTCTCAAAATGCTAGCAGTTTGATGTGGGTTTTAACCCCTCAGTTACGCAGATGAAAATGAAGACCAAATGTGTTAGTTCCTTGTCAGAGGAGGAAGCAATACGAAGAGGACCCTGTGGCTACAGGAACTGAGTTTGTGTGTAGCCAAAGGAAAGCAAATGTTGCCACTTCACACCAAAGAGGACAAGAGCAGGGTAAAGGATAAACAAAAAGAGGTATGTTGCTGCTGAGCTGGAACGGAAGCCATTTTAGTTAATAGGCCAAACTATTACTGAAACGTGTATTTCTTGCTAATTTTGAAAGCTGAGCTGTGATAAAATAGAGATATTAAAATAAGATAGTCTGAGAAGTCTGAGGTAAGAAATTTAATATCAAGAGGTCTTCTGGGAACACTAAACAGTGAGCAAAAAATTTTGCATATTACTTTAAGCAGGGCTAATGTAAAGACTTAATTTTTCAAATTGCAAGGACATTTGCTGCACAGGGAAAAGCATTTGGTGATAAAGATATTCTTTTTATTTCTAAATAAAAAATATTCTAAATAAAGAATATTCTTAGAATCTGTACTTTAAGATTTGAAAAATAAGGGTGAACTTTTAAGGGAGGTAAAAGACTTGTAGCGAAGTAATGATACTATGTGTCAGCAGATCTCTGATCTTTCAAAAAACCTGAATGCACAACTAAAATCAAAGGTTGTTTTTACTGCAGCTGTCAGCTTAACATTTGATGAATCAACATGTATTAGATGTGTGGATCAGCTTTTTTAGGATTTGTTCTGTCGGTGCTAAAAGCTATAAAATCTCCGAAGATCTATTGTCTTTGCAGACTTTACACGCTAAGAGCCTGCAGAGAGGATATATTCAGTTCTATCCAGCTGGCTTATAGCAAAGGGAATGTCCAGCTAACCTCCACAGCTACTTAAGTCCAGACAGAGCCTACCGTCTGACTGCAGAAGTTTGTACCTTAGTTTTGTTTCACTGCTGTGCGGAAACAGTCAATCTAGATGGGCTAAGTTTACTTGGTTTATAGAGGCTAGGTGTGAGCCTCTGATCCAGACCAAACTCTTTTCATATAGAGACCTGTATAAATGCAGGAGTGTAAGATGGAGGATATCCTCATCAGAGAAAGAGTTTGGACTTGTCTTGGACCTCTATTACCTCTTAGTACAAAAGGAAATGTGTGCTTATGTGCTGTAAGCCATGAGTACTGCTGCCTACACCAGCCACCGTAACATCAATCCTTTGGTTTAGCCTGAAATCTCTCCTAGAATGGCAAGGTGTGTGGGTGTGCTTTTTTTTAAGCTTTAAGAGGAAATAGCATAAGGGCTCTGCTGTCCTTCTTACCTGAAATAGGGTAGCTCTCACCAGCTTTTTCTTACGGCTTCAGAAAACCACTTGCTGGCTGTGTCTCTGTTAATAAATAAAACAGGACAAGGACATGGTCTTCAGAACTAACTGGTGATTGTTTGGACTGTTTAATTTTTAGTATGATCACAGTTACTGTGACAAAAAGCATTATTTCGATTTTCTGAGCACAGCTTGAGAGGGCAGATGCCAAGGAATGCTCCCAAAAAGCTTTATGGACAAGACTGCTTCATGTTTGGATCCCTCTGCTCTGTTTAGTCCTACAGCACTATCTCATCAGATTTTGCATCCTCAAACTACACCCTCCCCCCATACTTATGCCACACTGCAGAGCTTCAGTATTATATAACGTCAGTTTTAGAATTGTTGCAGAGACTTTGAGCAGGAAAAAAATAGAAAAAGAAAACAGTCAGGTCCTGTTTTCAGAAATGCACCACATAAGGCCTAGAACAGATCTGCAGCCAGCTGCTCTGCTGTGTAGAGGTAGCCATGCCACACCATGCAGCCTCAGGGCCAGGGAATGGTCCCTTGCTCTGTTTAGTTTACTGATATTGATGCGCCTATGTCTGTTCATCTGCTGGCCACCTAACGAGCATTTGCTGTGTGTCAGCTCTCTAGAGTGGAACAAGTACTGCGCAAGTTCCCAGCTCACTTCCTGTGACAAAACAGACATTTGGTGGAGACATTTTCTATTTTTTTCTTTCTGGCACCCGTAACACCACACTGGTGGTGTTACATTCTCTTCTGATGTCCACCATTAAACATAAATAATTACTTTCTTCACCTCAGTTTAAAAATATTTATCCCAAACTGTAACAAATCAGATATGCAAGCAATCTGATGTATCCAGTCAATAGTCCTCACAGAGGGCTCCTTCCTTTCTGGAGTCTTTAAGGACTCCTGTTTCACTCTGCTACCCATGTAGCAAGAGGGACAAAAAGGGAGCTCTCCACACCTAAATACTTCAGGTCATAAACTCCAGAGTCTTGGGAGAAGGGACAGACTTTTCTGCTCAAGTATGTATAATACATACTGTTGATGAAACTATCAGCCATGTATTTCCTTTCTGTCTTCTTTTAGCTCAGTGAATCATCATTTTTACTCAAACTGAATCAGCTATAACATTAAACCAGAATAGCTGATAGTCAGGGTATGCCCCTAGGAAATGGGAAGCACAACCATCAGTCCTGTGAAGTGACAAAACAACTTAAACTCTGTTTCCTGCATGCTGGATTCAAACCACTGAGCTACCAGAGACTGGCAACAGCTCCTCCTCTGGCAAGGGAAAGTGATAGGCATCTTTTGTTATTGATGGAGTCTGATCTGGTATTTCTGTTTAGAAAACCTTCCTGACTGAGCTTCTTTGGGAAACTTAGAACTAGACTGAATTTGTGGAGAACAAAGAACTTATGTAAGAAACAGATGTCAAGACTGTGGGTTTGCAGAGAAATAAGATTTGACTGTTGATATCTTCAGTATAGAAGAATTAGGTGCCTGGAAGTTTTGCTAGATCTGCTAGGGAGTTTAAATCACACTATGATCATGTTATGATCTTAGGTAAATACATTTCTAGGGGCTAAACATAACAAAAATTTAGGCTCCTAGGTCCTTTCAGGGGCATGGACAGTAAAAACACACACTAGAACTTCTTTATTTAAGGGGGCATACAAAAGAAAGCCAAAAGACAGCCTCTATTGTTTCTCCACACTGAGGAATGTGAAGCCTATAATAAATAACTAGTTAATATCTGTGGAACACTCGTTTAAAGCTAAAATCCAGTAAAGTGCACAGAACTCCCATGACTGCAATCTATTTATGGGTTAAGAAGAATGAACTGGACTGGCAATGCATTTTCTTGAAAAAATGAATTCAGGATGTATTAATGAGAGGGTGGGGATTTTAATATGTATTTAGTGCTGGAAGTACGTTGTGGAGCCATCATTATGTAATTAACATTTACCAGTAGCAGAGCTGTTCAGAGCAATTAGTTAACAAGCAAATAAAAGAGTATAAGATGAACGAATTAGTTGCCCAGCTTTTCTGAGCCCTACTTCTCATTGCAGTGGCAAATTTAAATGGCAAATTAGTTTCATTCTTGATTTTTACTTCCTTTTTCATGTTAGTATTATTGGCAAGTGCTCAATGCCTAATTGACATTTTGCTTCTTTGGGAGAAGCAGTACTAAGAGAGAGATTAAACATATGTTAGTAAGTTAATACACATAAAACTGCTATGCCATTCTGAAAATTCACTGTTTGAACTACCAAAGTCTTTAAAGTTTAAAACAACTATCTGTTAAAAAAGGTACATAGCATTTCTAGCAGAAGGTTATTTTTATAGAGCAATAGGAAGAACGTGAGAGCACAAAAAAGTTAATAACCATTATCTCTTAACAAAAAAGTCTGAATTAAATATTGTTTAACATTCTGCTCATCTAATAGAACTGTTCTGTTCTTGTCAAGTTCACATTAGCTGTATAAAATAGCTAGTATTGTTGGTTTACAAGTCTGTGCTTTTTTCCCCCCATGTTTTTAGTTTTTGAATAAGATATAAATAGTTGTCTATCTATTTACAAGTACTAGGGACCCTCAGACCCTCTTCCATTTTATTCACATGAGAATTAAAAAAAAAAAAAAACTCTAGAGTTTTAAACTGTAAAGCATGAAGGACTAAATTTTGATATCCATACTCATAAACAACTGCATCTTTTATGTAGTCCCCCTGATTTCCAAAGTAGAGGGTGGAATTAGATTCAATATGATTATGAAAATGTCAGTCCTGAATACTAGTGTGATATGACTATTATAAATATCAAAACTAGACACAATAAGCTTTGTTCTAAAGACTCTGAAGACATGGAAAATTTTACTCAGATTTCAGGGGTTATTTAACTAAACTTAGTAATAGAGAAGCAAGAAATATGTATGTTTTTGAAAATTATTTTCTCTGTCTCTTTCATTTCAGTGCTTAATCTGTTAGATTCACAATGTGTTTAACTTACTACAGCTTTCTTACTTGCAGACTTATTCAAATAAGGTTTGCAGATATATGTGAACCAATGACAAAAATTGAAAGCAAACTGCATAATTGGAAAGAGAACTGCGTCATTCTGGACTGTTACTTTTAGGTGAATGTTCCAGCAGACAGTTTAATACAAAACTGCAAAGTTTTGGTGAGCTTTGAAAATCATTGGAAATATATATGAAGTTTGCAAGCTTCACAGAGTTTCATGGGATCACCTTTACATGGACAAAGTACTGAAAGTAAAGCCACCAATCCAGCTACTGTGGAAGGAAGGAAAGAATGGTATTTCATCATAATTTTAAAGCCATAAAAAAAACCCCACAAACTTTACTTATTCAAAAGACCAAATTAAAATTTTTTAAAAAATAATTTTGAACAAAATGGTTCAGATTTTGAATTATGTCTCTGCAATGTTTTTCTCTAGATTATATGGAAAGAACAGGGTGTTTGTGCTTTTTTCTTAAAGTATATGTTTTGAACTTTGAAATGATTAAAAAGATTTTGTCTGTATCATAAACAAAGATATTTCCTTGTTGAGTCTAAAAATAGAGAGCTATTTTTAAGTTCTCTATTTTTAGACTCAACATCCCACTAGCTAGTTTGACCAAATTATGGATTTTTTCCATTCATGGCATAACATAATGGCAGTGCAGAATGTTATGATCTGTGCTATGCTAGGAAGAAAAAAATATCGAAGAAAATTCTGTTCTGCTGAGAAGTAGTTAAAAAATTGTAATTTCAGTGATTGTTACACTAAGGATATATATATTACTATTGGGTTATGTTCATATTACTCATAAAAGACTCCAAACATGTAAACACAAAAATGTGTTTACTAAGAACTATTGAAACCCTTTTGTGATCTGTTGTTTTATCTCTTCACTCTTTCACTGTGTAGCAACTACTGTCTGGATGTTCAGACTCTTAAGTGTTTTTTTTTTTTTTTTTTTTAACAGTATTTTCATTACAAATGCCTTTTGCAATGTCTTTGTCAGACATAAAAATCATTGTTTCTGAGTACGCTGTCAACATGTTCCTGCTTGTATATAAAATCTTACAACTTTGAACAGCATGTTGCTTATATCCTGCCTGATTCTTCACACATATGCTTTCATTTCATATCTGCAATTTAACATTATTGCTCAGTCTGCTGTCTGCATTAGTCAGGAATGCAATCATTCCCTGATGTCCACCATCTGAATGTACAAAAAAAAGGTGATTCATGTTATATACAAATTTAGGGGAAATTGACATCATATGTTAGGTCTCAATCTGATAGTTAATAAATATCTAGTTTTTCTCCCAGATAAATGCGTGGAGATCATTTTAGAAATGTTTTGTCAATGTTCCCATGACAATAGTCCATAGAAATTGTATTCATAATCTATATAACGTATTATATTTAAGTGTAAATACTATAGAAAATATGCATGAGGAACAGAGAGCTTCTCTGCAGTAAATTATTAGTGTTTTGAGTGTGTCTGCATTTGCCAGCTGGAGTGAGTGACAAGCTTTATTCTCCAACCACACCCAGCATCCCAGCATGAGGACAACACCGGGCTCCTCTCTGCTCTGCACACCCAGGTTTCCAACCCGTGAAAACAAGGAGGGAATAGATGTGCATGTCCATGTCTCACATTAGTATCTCATTTCTGGGAACATACACATGTATGACCTGACAAAATCTCTTTGGGTCACCTGTGTTCATCTGAAGCAGTAGCCAGGAGGGTACCCTGCAGTATTTCAGATGACACTGAAGGCTTCTGCTTTGGACCCTTTCTCTCAAAATGGTTGCTCCTATCAGTTTTCCTTTAAATACTTTTGGGATGGGATTTGGTTGCTTACACATAGGTACTTAATGTAATTTGAGATGCAGAAAGTACACTACCTGGCCTCCAGCTGCCACCCAGACTCCCAGGCTGGGAGCTCCTGCGGGTCCTCTGTCATGTTCATCAGGCCCATGCAGACATCTCAGACACCTCAGGGCATTCCAGGTGGAGTCAGGAGTCCATATCCGAACAACTGAATCGAGAATCAGATCTCCACTGACTGTGGTAAGTGCTTATATTTAGCTATCTTTATGTAATATCTTCATACAGGTGTCTCAAGCAAATTCCATCCAACTTCCACATGCACGCACATGCTGAGAAAATAACCTAAAATAGAGGGCACCTTAAGGAAAAGATGGTCTATCCTTGGCTAAGAAGGTAATATTGCTGAAATGAAACATACTCTAATACAAATAATGTCAAATGTGTAGGCAGAAAAGGACAGTTTTCTGAGAACTATGTGTTTCTCTTTATTATTTCTTGTTAATATTTTGAGAAACATTATGAATTAGACTTTGTGATCATTCCACTTATAAATACCAAGCCTCATCCTAGCATGATTATAATGGGATGTACTCAGACTGTGCATATCAAGTACAATACTGACTGAAGACACTGCAGAGTGATGCTGATAACCTTATACAAGCAGCACAGCTATTAGGGATCAAATTAAATTTGATACTGTTGGACTGTCTCTTCACTAAATATTTTCTACATCTATACAGCTTGGGTTTGCATTGCCATACATTTACATCTATCAAGGGACTGCTAAGGCTGAGTCCATCCTTTCTGAACAGTCTTGTTCTGATAGGTCAATATACTGCTGATACTGACTGACATTTATGGAGTGAAGACCTATGTAAAGAAAACAAAAGTATCCAAGTCATGCTTCAATTGTGTGTCTTATAACAGGACCATTACACTTTTGTGTTTAATAAATGATATGATTAAATTGCAGTTTGCATGTTCCAGTTTTTCTACATAATGTTTTGAGTATGTTCAAGGAACAAATGTTACTTGAATTTGATGAATGCCTTGCAAATACTCCAGCTACAGTTACATAGTATGTTTCATTTAATATATTCCCTAGAGATAAGCTAGGGATGGTTTTTGACCCATGCTCCGTTTCTTTATTTGTGGTGACATTGACAAATGAGTTTACGGCTAAGAAGAAATGCAAAAATAAAATCCAAACCACATGGTAAGTAACACATAGTTTTTCAGTCAGACTTGAGATGTACTAACAGCTCTCAGCCTGGAAGAGATTACTATAATCAGTCGGCAGAGCTAGCCAAGCTAGAGGTCCTCCACCCTGAAAGAGGAGTCTTTTAGGAAAGTGAGGTAAGATTTTGGTCTGAGGTAGTGAAACTGGATAGAAGCTGCCGTTTGCAGAGGTGCAGAGCAGCTGCAGCTGTGGACAAATGTCAGTTCTGCGAACATGCTGGTCTCTGTTTCCAGTAATCCTATCTCCTTAAACTAATTTTCTACATTAAAGCTATTAGGTAAAGTGGCAGTAAATTCTGTATCTTGATGAAAAAGATTTGGAGCATTTCCCAGTTGTTACAGAAACTGAATTAGGTTGTTTCCTTTCAGCTTCACCTTTACAGCTTTGCTGAGAGAATGCCACTTCACATATATTTGCAAAGCCAGAGTATACATATACATTTATATATGTGCCACTGCATATGTTCATACATATCAGCCTTCAGCTTGGCAGATACTGGGAATCTGAGCTGGAGACTTCCAGAAATGGGAGCGTGAGTTTCTGTCACACAAACTCTAGAACTGTATGACTGAAATCAGATCTGTGGCTGTACTCTCTGATGAGATAGAGAGGTGTACAAATCAACATTCTACATCTGTATCTGAAGAAAAGGAACTTTCTTCAGCAGCTAAAACCCCTTTGGGTATCATCCACGACTTGAAATTGGATCACCAGCATTGATTTATTTAGAATTAAAAAAAAATAAAATCATGAAGTTCTGCCTGCTGACCAGAAGAATCAGTCTATCAACTTCAGACCCTGAAGAGCTGCTTTTTTATGCACGTAAGGTGAACAAGCCAGACAAAGCACATTCTAAGTGGAAATTAGACTGAGAGGCTTTGCTATGCCTCTTGTAATTTAAATATTGACTTACATCCTTCCATTCTCTCTCTTTGCTGAGGTAAAACTTGCAGCTAGGCTTGCATGGAGGTTGAGATTCAGCTCTACCCTTTAGAAACCTGATGTAGATGTCTTAAATCTGGAGCTGACCTCCATCCCAGATTATAGCTGCTAATAACAAGTTTGAAGAACTAAAATTTTTACCCTATGTTCACATTCCTGTTCTGATTTTGATATCTATGATTCTTGATAAGATTGTGACATTTGTCAGTGTCCTAGCTGTCAGACAGGACTGTAGATTTTGATGTATCTGTAGCAATATGTTTCAATTATTTTTGATTTTAAAAATTCACTAATCATCTATTTCAGTCAATTCAAAGTTCATTAATATCTTTTTCTTTTTTCCCTATATTTCTTGTTTATTATGGAACAAAGCTTATTTAACCTCTTTAAGATTTTGTGCCTTTTCACAACTTATTTAGTTAATTCATTCTATGCTAAATTTTGTTGTAAATCATTTGTTCTTTAGTATATTTGAAAAAAGGAATTGTATGTTGCTGTGAAAAACATGTTTTGTTCAGATTTCACAGAACGGCAATTCAGAGAGAAATTTTTGAAATATCCAAAAGATTTGTTTCTAAGACTCCTGTGTGAAAGTAGTAGCCTGAGAGCATGTGCATTAAAAGTTGCTTATGTACTGCAAGTGCTATGTCTTTCTTGAAATCTGTTTTTTTAAGCCTTTAAAAATGTCCAAATTGATTGGACAGTCTGAGCTAAAGAAAAGAAAGAAAGAAAAAAAAAACCTAACACGGAGAACTTTAACTGAGTATTGCTGTCTTTAAAGGCTTTGCAAAAGCCTGTTTTTGAAAAATATATGCTGTAACATAAAGCAATGTTTTCAGATCACCTCCCATAGGTGGCTCAATAATCCTCTTCACTAAGCATGACGACTTATCAGCATCTCTTTTGTGCAATCAGGTAAATTTTGCTCCCTTTGCATTAAATGAATGCTTCATAATTTATTCTTAAAATATACAAAATCATAAAGTGATGCCTATCCGAAGCATTAGGTACACCAAAATACTATAACTAAATAAAGAACCTGCAGACTGTTCTGAATATGCAAACTTGTGTAATGGCACATTAAGTAACAGCTGATGTACAAAAAATATGACACAACTTCTAGCAAATGTCTTTGTGTAGCATCATCGTGTTTCCTTGAACTTGAGGTTTTTTTATGTTTTAAGGTTAGTGTGGTATGTTTATTCACAAAAATTCCAACATAGGCTTTAAAAGGTACTGTCTGCATCATCACATACATTAATAAGTTAAAAAGCTTATAAACATGGCACTTTAAATGATATAAATTCAGTCATAGGGCATCATTTCAGGTGACAACTGCATGAGCTATTCAAGTAGTTTTGTTTGTAAGGTTGCACAAAATATGATGAATATTATAGTATTTAAAAATAAATGGATGGGGAAATTACCCATTTCTGTGGATAAAGACTAAAGGAAGACTACTACATAGTCTTCCTACATACTACAGTAGTGATGATGTTTCTGAAAGCACTAAAGCCTAATATAGGCAGAAGATCATAGAGAACATTCAAGGAGGACTCACTGAACCTTAAAATATGTCAGCGACATTTACTGTGTTGTGTACAAAGTAGCATATTTAAATTCACAACTGAACTTGGCTGTTTAGTATGAGGCTACATTTTTGCAGCTCACTGAGCTCTAGGGTTCAAAGGAAAAAAAAAAGCAACAACAGAATGGACAGGTTGGAGGTGCTAGCAAAATATGAAACACATATTTGAATGTTTTACTGTGCTCAGTGGTTTTTGTCAGCACTGTACACACACTATGCTATGGTGGTAAATCCAACATACTGAAGTAAGCAATAAACCCTTTTACCAAATTACATTCCACAAGTAAGAGGGAAAAATCAGCATAAAAGAATGGTTGGTAGTGTAATATTAAAACATGAAATGTATTTTAACTTCATATACCAGGATAAATTGGGAAAGTTGACAGTTTAAAAAGAAAAGAAATTCTCAGAAATGCTCTCTTCCTTAAAGAAAATAGTAGAAAAGTCTAGTGTTTTTTTTTTCATTTGGGACCAATATTACAAATTTCCTGGGCAATCTTAAGGTTCAGACATACTCTGTAGTATCCAGATACATGTTAAGAAGTCTGCATTTAAATTTAGTCACTGAGAGAAATCTCTTTAACAGCAGCATGTTCCTATTTCACAAAATGGTCCACGGTGATTATCAGAGGAGAAGAAAAAAATTATATTTAATGATTATTGTATGTCCTGGGTAGTGAAAGATGATGTAAAACCTGTATTTTAAGATTTTTTTTTTTTGTACATTTAGGAATGGAAGGTACCATTTTTTTTAATTTTATTTTAACCTCAAATTATGCTCTGCATCGGACAAACATGAGTACAAATAAAGCAAAAAATTTATTCTACATTTTGCATGTGCACAAAATAGTTACTGATTTAGAGATATGAACAGAGGAAACTCAACTTTATACCTGCATGTGCCTTATCTCAGCTCCACATTCATTCAACAAGCAAGTAACATAACGATGACAAAAACTTGAGACTGGCACCTACTGTCTTTGTCTTGAGTACCATTTCACTAAGACCTTGATTGAGGACTCATATATCGTGATATGCACTATTTTATGCTATTTTGTTTTTGAGATGTACTCAGTTTATGAAATCTGATTTCCATAACTAAACCAGAATATCTGGTCTAGCAGTCTTTCTGAAAGATTATTGACAACCATGCTTACTTCTTAGAAGTGATATTTTCTTTTATCTGTTTCCCACACCATTGCCATGTACACACTGGTGAAGCACATGCTGTCAGTTAGGTGGACTGAAAACTGGCTGAACTGGTTCAGAGGGTGGTGACCAGTGGCACAAAGCACAGCCAACCCATGTTATCTTCCCCCAGGGGTGGACACTGGGGCCAGTACTGTTTAACATCTTCACTGATGATCTGAATGAAGGGACAGAGTGCACCCTCAGCAAGTTTGCTGACACAAGACTGAGAGGAGTGACTGATATAGCAGAGCGCTGTGCTGCCAGAGGGCAGCCTGAAGAAGTGGATGGAGAGAACCCTCATGAAGTTCAACAAAAGGGAAGTGCAAAGTCCTGCCCCTGGGGAGGAATAGCTCCCTGCACCAGGGCAGGCTGTAGGTTGACCAGTTGGTGAGCAGCTCTGCAGAGAAGACCGTTGTGGGGGGGGTCCTAATGAACAATAAGTTGACCATGAGCCATCAATGTGCCCTTGTGGTGAAGAAGACCAGCAGCTTCCTGGGCTGCATTAGGAAGAACGTTGCCAGCAGGCTGAGGAAGGCGATTCTTCCTCCTACTCAGCCCCAGTGAGGCCACACCTGGCATCCTGGGCTGCTCACTACAGGAAAGACAGGGACCTACTAGAGCAAGTCCAGTAAAGATCCACAAAGATAATCAAGGGACTGAAGTATCTTTTATGCAAGGAGAGGCTGAGAGAGCTGGGACTGTTCAACCTAGAGATGAAAGGTCTCCAGGGGGATCTTATCAGTGTGTATAAATATCTGAAGGGAGCGTGTAAAGAAGATGAGGCCAGACTCTTCTCAGTGGTGCCCAATGACAGGACAAGTGGTAATAGGTGAAAACTGAAACACAGTTTCATCTGAACATAAGAAACTGGAGTCTCCATCCTTGGAGGTATTCAAAAGTCATATACTGAATTTGAGATTTACAACTCTAGCCTGGTTTTTGAGAGATACTATCAAATTCTCAAAATGTCATAATTAAAAAAAAATCTCATCTGGAAATGTACTATACAATAAAAATAAAAGCTGAAAAAGTGCTAGAAATATAATTAAATTCTGTAAAACCTGGTGACAAATGGACTAATTGTTTAACTTTATTAGCTTACTAAGAAGAAACTAAGTCATAACAAGATCTATGCTTTGCTCTACTCAGATTTCAAAAATCAAACCTAGATTTCAGATTTGAGTTATTACTGTAATATAGATCCATATTCCTATAGAAAAAATAATGACTTTATATCTCTAATAAGCTCAAAGTTTACTTGGTTCTGTGCCAGAATTACATATTTTCTTTTTCTCCTGAATGTATTCATTTCTCTTGACTGAAAATGCTACTATAAGTGATGTATTGTAATTGCTAGCTGAATGATTTGGATGTATGGTTTCACTCATCAGATCTTTCAAGTTTGAGTTAATGAGAAATCTTCTGATATTGTCAGAGTCACACAACAGCTTATGAAGCGATCTCTCATACCCATAAGCGAGTATAAATACAGAAGAAGTTCCATTCTGTTCCATAAAATGATTTCACATGCCATTACTGCAGTTAGGCCATGAACAATACTCAAATGAAATACTTATTGACACACTAATCAATACTAGCACCACAAGAGGCTTTAGAAGTAGTCAGAAGTGAGGGAGAAATCATTTCAGTTAAATGACTTTTTTCCTTTCCTTTTTTGTGTCCTTTGTGACCTCAGGACACAAAGTTGGAGGAGGGACTTTAAGCAGGTCAAGGAAGGCTTTATCAAAGAGATAGCAGACCATGAACTTCTGCTCCCTGCTAAACGACATGCTGTTTCTGAGGAGAAATGTGTATTTTCTGGGATATAAAAATCTATCACTTGGTAACCTGATAAAATCAGAGAAACTATACTCAGGTTGATGAAAGAGATGCAGAAGACAAGTAAATAAAAATGTTGACAACATGAAATCTTTTCTATTGCACAACCAAATCTAGAAAACTAAGTTTTCACTTCCTTTTAAAAAAATGAATATCATAATGAATACTTTACTGTTGATGACAAGAAAAACATGGGCTGTATTTGATCGATTTAATTGAAATGAAAAGAGTTAATATGTTGAAAAGGCAGGTTCTGCTAGACACGAACCACCAAGTAGCTGAGCCTGCTCAAACTTCCTTTGTCCTTGCCTAAAGAGAGAGAGTTTTGTTAGATTTATTCATTGGCACAGCTCCCAGCTCACTGATTAAGGCTCGAATCTTTGCTCACTCTTGCTGTATTTTACAAAGGATCATTCCTGCAAACACAACTAATCTTATGCATTTAAGAGCCTATGCAGTTCTAACAGAAGAGATCAATGGAAGAGTAAGCAGTACCCAGACAAACTATGGTTCCTCCCTGCATTTAACAGGGTCCCTCCCCGCTTAGACCTGGGAAGAGACGGTGCTCTTGATGAGACACAACAGCATGAGTGCATGGTGCTTTTCCACGCGCGGTGCAGCTGGCTGTATTCTGCCCAGATGACACGATATTTTCTTCAAATTGACAACATTCCAAGCAGTTTTTGAAATGTCAGAATGATTTCAGGAAGTGTGAAAGAGTATTGCTGAATGAAGTGCAAAATATATAAAAGTAAAATACAATCCTGTATAAAGTTCAAGTGCTCCAGAGTTAGTGGGCGCATGCATTAGGGATTAAATTGACAATGTACAGCCTCAGCATTTCCCAAACAGAAAGAAACACAGAAAATGTTCACTACTAAAACTTACACTAATATTTTCAGAAACAAAGGGTCCTAAGAAAAGTAGTAGTTCTGTAGCTCAAATAAAGAAGTCATAACTGCCATAATAGTTCATATCAAAGTCAATATTTTAAAATTTTCAATTTATAAAGTCAGGTTGCTCAGTAACTATTTTGTACTAGCTAGAAACTAACAAATTACTTGCATGGGTAAGTGTTGGCATGATAAGAGTCATAATTTTTATTGTTATCTTTTTGGATCGTGCTAAACATTTCTCAATGTTCATCTTGAAAGGCAATAGAAATTATAAGTCTTAAATAGATGAATAATCAAAAAATTGCTGTATCTCAGACAATCAACACCTATGTATGTTACACAAGTTGTTAAGCCATATGCTAGCAGTTAAGAATTAGATCTAGAATTAAGTGAATCCCTTCTCATGTTGTTCAGAAATGGTTTCCAGATCCTTTCAAATTCATCTAATTTATTCTCTAAAACATAAATTATCTCCAGATAGACACAGTGGGTATTTCTGTCAAATCTGCAATTCATTGCTTCTTGCTTAACTCCGTCATGTCTGCAAGTGCCTGAGCAAGATTTATATTTTCGACTCTCATAGAATAATTCATTTACCAACTCAAGAATATCTTTAGAATTTAAATAATATGTTAATGAAAGCATATTAACACTGTAGGTCTCCTCTTGTGTAGACTTTTTTTTTTTTTTTCGTGTGTGTGTGTGTGTTAAGGAGCTTCCAGTTACCTTTACTGAAATTTACTTTTTTTTTTTTTGTCTCTGAAATTTGTAGCAACTTCAAGGTTCATGGAAAATTAATGTGAAGGGAATCTTGGTTAAGTATTTCATAAAGTATTTTTACATTCAGCAAACCTCTTTTACCTTCCACTGAAAATCCTGCCTGAGAATCTGGTATATTAATATGAGGACAGTACAACTATTTTCTGGCTTTTTAATAGCTTTAATTCTATGAACTGAAATGCATACACCTTACAGCGAATCTAGACTGTGATATAGACTTTTATATGATTTATACGTGGTCAACTATTAGGACTTCAGGATATGATAAATATCTGTCTGAATTCCATTGACTGTACTTATTAGATATGCACTGAGTATAATAGCGGTATAACCACCTATATTTAAGCAAGCTGAATCCTACCCCCAAACTTAGGAAAGACCAGGCTCAGTTGCTAAATGTTGTTATCTTATACGGCACAAAGGCACACAGGCTACTTGCAAGCACCAAGCTTTCTGGAACAACATTGGAGAACTACGGAGGATAGAGGGAAGCAAACCTGGGAGATAAGCTTTTGAATTGCCCAGTACTGAAGTTATCAATCTTATCTACTAATCTAAAGCCTACTAAGACTACAGAAAGCTCTCAAAACCAGAATGTCACCATTCAGCCACAAAAGATCTTTTATAGACTTGCAGAACTTAGTTTATTCAACATTGCATATATTTGCATTTGAAATTAATACAATTTAGCCTATGGGCCTGATTAATGAAATTTAGTTATACTGACACATGGCTCATTCCTGCAGTTTATGCACTTAGCTACAAAAGGCACATCAAGTCAATAAGATTCTTTGCTATGCATATGTCTAAATCTCTGATTTGCTTTTGTTTTTGAATAGAGAGGGCAGCCTAGGATCTGAGTATACAAACAAAAATGTCTTTGGGGCTGCCACTCTGAACTGACGTGTATTGGCAAAACGTGCAAGGAAAGCTTATAAAAGAGCTACCTACTTTAGCAAGTCTCAAGACAGCATTGTTTAATTGCAAAACTACTAAATTCATATCGATTTTATAAGCAACAGAAATGATTCACTAGTCAATGTTGGTAGTTTAGTGACAAGAATGGCTGTTGTTTTATGCATGTAATTTTTTAAAAAGTTAATGCACAACATTGTATAAATTAACGCATATACACTGTTTACAGAACATTTGCCATCCCTTATTGCCTTTTCTCTGTAAGAAGACATAAAATGTAGAATAAATAGCTAACTAAAATGGTTATATTTAGCTTAACTATAAGAAATGTTTCCCACAGGACTTCAAAAAATTATAACAAATTATGCTGAAAAAATGATGAAAGGTATATTCTTAAATAATATTATTTTAAATGACCATTTGCTTATTTATGCTGTGTCCATGGGATATGCAGTACAGATGATTTACTCTGACAGAAAAAAGCACAAGAGTGTTTGAACACCCATGCTGAAGGAGTTTCTGTAATAGAAACCCTCTACAAAATGCTTAACTGGCAATTTTGAAGCTGAGAGAATGGTGGTTACTGCATTATCAGTCTAGCAACTACTGTAGCTTATGGCAGAAACCATTCAATTTAATGACTTAGATTAGTAAGTCTTATTTCATTAGTTTTTCCATGTTTCCATCCATTGAAAATACTTAAATGAAACAAAATTATCCTTTCCCAAAGGCTCCACAGCTCATATAGCAGCCATGTAAAATGAAACATATCACATAATTGAAATGACACTTTTAGTATTGAAAAATGAAACTGTGACATTATTGTGACATAAGTAAAACTGAACTTTCAGCATCTGGCATAGTGGCATGGACAACTGACCTGGGAATCATAATCATGACACTAATTACTACTAGAAAAGGAATGCAAAAAGAAAAATGGCGGTTTAAGGTAACATGCTTACAATCCCATTATCTCTTTTCCAGAGTTTACCCACACAGTGTGCCCCTTACCTTACTATTCCTCTATTATATTGTTACCCCTGGCATGTAATGCCAAATCATGTATTTAGAAATTTTATTGCATTCACAATCATAGAATCACAGAATCAGTAAGGTTGGAAGGGACCTCTGGAGATCATCTAGTCCAACCTCCCTGCTCAGCAGGGTCACCTAGAGCATGGTAGACAGGATTGCATCCAGGCAGGCCTTGAAGATCTCCACAGAAGGAGACTCCACAACCTCTCTGGGCAACCTGTGCCAGTGCTCCGTCACTCTCACAGGGAAGAAATTCCTCCTCACGGTCAGGCAGAACTTCCTGTGCTTCAATTTCTGCCCATTGCCTCTTGTCCTGTCACATGGGACAACCGAAAAGAGTTTGTCCCCGTCCCCTTGACACCCTCCCTTCAGGTACTTCTACACATTGATAAGATCCCCCCTCAGTCTTCTCTTCCCCAGGCTAAAGAGGCCCAGCTCTCGCAGCCGTTCCTCATAGGGCAGGTGCTCCAGCCCTCGGATCATCTTTGTAGCCCTACGCTGGACTTTCAATATTTGAATAAAAAAGGACTATGTGTTTTTCTTTAGAAATATGTGCAGAGATTGTAGAGAATAAGTACTCTGAAAATAATTTCTACCAAAATTTAATCCTAGAGTTTGAGATCTTCATCTTTCCTGTACTATCTAAAATCTCTGATTTGGATTCCATAGGATCCTAAGAAAAGGTCAGACTCTCACAGATTTTTAAAAGAGATAGGGAACCATAGGTCCCCCCAAAAGTCCTATTTCCTTATTTACTGGTCAGTGGCTCTACTGTGAGAACTACTTGTTCTTGGAGTACTATTATTTAGTGTTTCATGAATACAATTTAGAAATAATGATCACTTTCTTTGAAATAATTTTCCTGCACTTTTTTAATGCACAAAGGCTGAAGAGTCTGCACAAGAACATAAAAATAGCAAAGTCAGATCAAAGATGTCTCAAGTGTAAAGATAATGAAAAACACTCATTGTTCCTCGTCTTTGTGCCATTCATGACTACAAATCCCATCATCATCATCATCATCTCTCTCTCCCTCTCCCTCCCTCTCCACTTTTCACTTTTCCAGTCTAAAGAATCTTACCTCCACCTTCCTCCAAATTTTTCTTTGATCATCCTTTTGTCCTTTTCTGAACATTTTCCATTTTATTATATCTCTTTTTTGAAATGGAAGGACAAGAGCTTTATGATTAAAAATCAATGTGCACCACAAATTTGTTGTGGCATTCTTTTTCTGTTGTTATCTGCTGCTTATTTCCTGATAACTCCTAAAACACAGTTAAAATTTTGACTACTACTGAACACTAGGTTGATCTTTTCAGAGAACCATGCTTTATAATCCTGGGGTCTTGATCCTGAATGGCAATCATCAATTTAAAGTTCATCATTTTATAAGTTAGGATTTTTTGCATATAGGTATCATCACTACATGTTTGTCTACACTGAATTTCAGTTCAAATACATGAATTGAATCTGAGTGTAAAGTTAAGTACAAGAGCAAATGTTCTGAACAGAGAGAAATTTCTCAATAACATCCTTGTTTCCATAAGGGCAAAAAAGGACACTAAACATTTATCTCTACAGATACTTTATGTACTAACTATAATCTTAAGAATAAATACAGCTGCTAAAATATATTGCAAAACCAGAAGAGTCTGACTCATAAGAGAGTTGCAAATAAACTTTCACAAGGGATTGATTCATATCTATTTTATTATTCAGCTAATTACAATTTTAAGAACACATTTGATTTTTTATAGTCACGTATAAAATGAACTCCTAATTTTTTTCAGTAATAAGTCACGTGGGATTCTAATCTTAAAAATACAAGAATAGTTTTCAATGTCAGCTAAGCTTCTTTTTTTTCTCTACTCTTCTACGTTTGTCTAATTAAATCTAGGTGACATGACAAAACAATTTCTCAAAGGACGATCTGATATCTCTTCTTTATCAGCATAATTTCACTGCATAGTACAACTCATCTTCAGAGAACAAGGCATTCCAAGGTGGTGACCTCAAATCTATTCAAACTACCCATATACCCTAGAGAAGAAAAAAAATCTTAGCTGGAATAAATCTGGAACTCTAGAGAGCATTATCTCTATTGATGTTAATGGATCATGATGACTTATATCAGCTAAAAATCTAACCTATTTTCTTTTCCAAGATCCTTCTTAACTTGAACTACAGCTAAGTAATTTGAAATATTATTTTAAACCAATCTCAGTTATTTGCACATAGAGCAGTCCTAATTATTTATATTGTCTAATTATCCTTAAAACTAACCAGTAAAAGAATTCCCCTTAAACAATGTTGCTTATGTGATTTTTCAAGAACTTACCTATACCAGGGTTTTGTCCTGGCCTGCAAACTAGACTCTGATAGTAGACTCTAGATTGACTCTGATAGCAGTAATTCTGACATAAATCCAGTCAAGCCACTGGAGTTACAGAATCACTGTATAGTACTTCTAAATGCAAATTAACAGTCTGTTTGAAGAAATCGATTAGACTAGGATGACATTTGATATGTATTAATGAATAGATTAACTGAAAGAAGTGGTAGCAAAAAGTATTTCAGTGAGATACATGTAAATCCCAGGATATGATGCCTAGAAGGTACGGATCTGTCTGTCAGGGGCTCACCAATGATGTCTTTGGATGCAGGGATGAAAAGCACCTCCTTAAAATCTTGATGTAATGACTCCCCTATGTGAGGAGAGAAGGCAGCAAGGCAGGGAAAACACCATGCTGTTGTCCATCGGTTCCAACAACTGCTTTGAACCAGAATATTCCAATTTCTTCAAATGTTTGATGTGTGGATCACAATTCCCAACTGAGGTTTCTGTGCTAACATGGCTGTGTACTCATGCTGGTAATTTTCCAGATGTCTAAGTGGAGGCTCAAGTTGTTTAAATGTTTACAGAAAGAGCCCTTGGAAATTGACCCTCAGCAATGTGGCTGTCAGTCAGAGTTTGGCAGAATGGTCAGTCATGCTTGTCTGTTCAGTTGTCTTTCCGTAGGAATTGGTCCCTCTGTAGAATCCGAGCAATCTAATCCCAGAGCCTAGTAAAATGGATTCTTGATAAAGGAGAGCCAGTGAAAAGAGGCGAGAGGAGACCCCAGTAATATGAGCAACTACAGAAGTATTCAAAACATTCTTTTTCACAATCAAATCCTGACTTAACTATAGGCCAGTGGTTTTGTTCAAAATATACCATGGCTAAAAGAATACTTGGATTTATAATCGCAGAGCTTGGAGCCAAGTCTTCTGTTGTGACTATGGTTGTCTGAACCTATTTTATCCTGTGCATAGGATATTCTGTAATAGTTTTATTATAATCCAAAGTTGTTTTCCTTTTTCTGAAACAATTGCAGTGCGATTTCTTTGGTTTGGGTCCTTGTGTCAATGGTGAATTACATATTTAATCAAAGATCACTATATGTGTGTTTGCATGTGTGTGCATATATGTGTCTGTCTATGTAGCTAAAAAGGCAAAGCTACTTATAGGGCCAAACACTGGAATTGAAATCTTACTTCTAGCTGCTCCTGTAATATTTTAGAAGAATATTATTGATATTTAGAAGAATATTTTAGAAGAATATTAAAATATTTTGTATTTTAAAAGAAGAGACTGAGATATTAATTGCATAGTATTTTTCTCAAATTTGTAAATTCTGAATAAAGACAGAACATGTTGTAAGGTTCATATGAGTCCTCCTCTGATCTGGTGTCTGAAAGTTAGCTCTTCCTTTGTATTCAGAAGAGAGAAAGAGCCACCCTTAGGAGGCGATTCATTGCCTCATAAGATAAACACCTGAGAAAGGACAGGTGAATTAGCCTCTGAACATATCTATTTCTCTATAGTGATTACAGTGGGTTAGTAGCTCTGACAAAAAAGCAGATGAATTCTGTCCCCACTGTCCACTTTAGGTGACTCTCTCATAGCATGCAGGCTCTTGTGAATTCCTTCCTTAGTCATTTAACCCTCTTCATGCACAAAGTGCACAGCCTGACTATCTAACCTAGGTGTTCCAAAGTCCACTAGATGAAAAAAGTACAGCATGTGGTAATATATCCAAAGAAATCTTAATCAAAAAGGGGCAATTTGCATCTAACGAAGGTAGATCTAAAAATTTCTCAGAGAGCCCAGAACATCTACAGGCAAAGCATTTCCAATTCATTGATTCTAGGTTAGCCATCAAATACCACTGAATACATAAAGAGATAGAACTGGGAATTACAGAGTTCTGGTTGGTTTTATGCAATAAGTGCTACTGTCCCAAAGCTCCAAAGTAGACTACATATCTATTGGGAAAATATGGTGGAGCACAGTATCAGTTTGCTCTGGTACTAGTGATTTGTTTCTTGAGCACAGCTACTTTGGTGAGCACCTTCACAGAGCAGTGAACAAAATAAATAAATAAATAAATAAAATAAAATAAAGGGGAGAAAGTACTAGTCTGAAAAATTTCATCTATAGGCAGAGAAAATACTGTTATATATGCTTTTAATTTACAAAGTTGATAATTTGGTTATAAAACTGTACCAAGTTTATAGCTGAGTTTATACAGAAAGTATGACAAGTTTAAAAAGACACGTGTAATGATTGTTTCTGTTTGAAGCAGTAGAGGCTTACTTTGTTCCTCAGTTAGCCTTTACTGCCTTTGATGTGTTTGATGCAGGAGGGGTAGAGATATTAGAATGGTAATTGCTTCACTTAAAAACACCTATTGCTAGTAGAGGCAGGTTCAAGCAAAGACTTGGGAGAGGGTACACAACATGGCACAGACAGGGCAAAACCTGTTCCCTGCTTTCTGCATTGGACCCAGAACTTTACTTTATAGGGTAATACTTTCCTCCATCCCCTTCCCTACAGTGCAAACTATTGTGACTGGAAACAAGAGCCAAAGTGATATTTGCTGGAGATGGCTGTGGAAAAGATTCCAGTAGATAAGTATATATATATTGTGGAATTAGCCAAAACAGGATACTTTAGATATTCAAGGAATATGTATAGTCTTTGCTGGATTAGCTCGTCTTGATCAGCTGTTTGATCCACTTTTTTCTGTTACTTCCCTCACATTTTCATCTTATTTTCACTCAGCATCTTTGACCTGCTTTCTACTTTGTTGTCATCCTCAACTACATTCTTTCTTTTCTTTTTCCAGTTTGCTTATCCCCTTTCTCATTCAAATCCAGCTTAACTCATGTTATCTATGTCGTCTAGTATGCCATATGCTGCCATCAAGTTGTTTGCTGTTGCTTCTGTTTTATACATCTTCCTTTGCTTTGAGTGAAATTCATGCCATTTAGCTGTAGACATCTGCATGTGAGATGCCTACATCAGAGCTGGTGACTTCCCATGCCCTTTGTATTCAATTGAAGAAATAGGATGCAAATCATCTGACCTGTTTCAGATTTCTATATTAAGGGGAGATGAATCATCCCTTCAAAATCACCCATTTCATTCCATTTAGTCAGATGAATTCCATGTTTTTTGTCAGTAAGTGAGGACCAGATTCAGTAAGGGTTCAGCTAAGCAAGAAACTCAAGTATAAGAAATTTATGGCTTAAAGAACAAACTAGGTAACTGTAGGACTGGATAACTTGGATTGGCTTGGAGAATCAAAAAGCTGACAACATTATTACACATCAGAAGGTTTCATTGTGAATGTATACTTAATAATTAGCATTAAGCCAACATATTTCATAGTTTTCTGTTATGTGATATCTAGAGTGATTGCTGAAAGTCTTACGGTATTCCGTTGTGGATAGGATATAAAATAAAATAAAATAAACTCAGTTGAGAATGAATTAATGGGCTAATTCAAGCCAGATGCCTCATTCATAAAAGTGAAAAGGGGAAAAAAATTGTAGTAGAAGCAGATGACCCTGGAGGAAAGATGCTAAAATCATTTATGGAGTATGAATGGCAGCTGAGGTGCCATACAATAAAATAAATGATTAGACTAGAACTAAATACTCCTGTAAAGAGCAAGAACCGTTATATAAAGCAGCAGAATAGAATATTCACCGGCTACATTTGCTGGGCAGTTAAAGGATATAGTCTTAGTAATAGTTACTTGAAAGATTCTGTGCAAAAGGTGAGTGTTTGGAAGCCCAGAGTGGAGAAAAGGAATTATAAGGGATTAGATTTTAAAAAGTCTGAATAAACATCACATTTTACAGATGTTTTAAAGTAGAATCAACTGCATATCATGTAGGTATGTAAGTATTAATTAAAACTATGTTCTATTTAATTCTTTAGAGATTTGCTATTTCATGGCCAGCTGCAACATCTGTAATATGATATTGACAAAAATCAGTTGTTCAAATTAAAAGTTAATTTAAATTCTATTAAGACTATACTTCTTTAAAGATTCCTATAATTACCTTAATAATATGATATAGGGAAAAATCTATTTCAGTACCTTGGCTATATTTAACTGAAATGAAGTCAACAGCTGCAGGCTTAGCATGAAATATTATATAGTTCAGCATACTAATTTAATTATAATTGCTATTACTAAACAAAAAGTTAATTATAGAGCAAAGGAATAATGTTGGAGATCATTCACTGGAAAAGTACACCAAAGGTCTGTAAATAGATACTTAGGTATTGCAAAGTGTAAGCAAAAGGTAGATGAGATGTCAGAGAAATAAAACACTTTACAATCGTATTTGCTTTCTTTAGCTTGTGGCTTGGATTAACAAAATTATATGCTATTTTTAATATTCATAGCAGAATACATCTATTTTGAACAGAAATAATATGCTATACTGTTTGCCTTTTAACTGCAATAGAATGTCTTGTACTTTCCTCATGAATTCCTTCATCAAGCTGTTATAATAACATCTGCCAATGCACTTGCATTTCAAACATGAAAGCTGGTGGCACAACAAACGGAGTGCACTTCTTGGCTTCTCAGTACTTAGCTATAAGCAATAGGATTGCTTTGCTGTCTCAGACCAAATATTGGCTTAATTTATGTAGATTTCTGACAATCGTCAGGAAGAGATGTTTAGGGAAGAGTATAGCAATATGGTATCTACTGTGAAATGTTAATTTTATTACAACACTCTTATTTGGAATATTAAGAGTAGAATATGGAAAAGGAATGAGAACTTTTGCTTTGCTTTCTATTGCTCATGAACCTCATAATGGTTTTCTCGGTGACTCAAATTCCATTCTCAGCTACGCACGTATGACTTCTTCTTGCTGCAATAGAAATTCTCCATCTGCATCTTTAAGTTGATTTTGTTCCATTGATTTTTCTTGGCATTTTGCTTTAAGCCTACAGGAAAAACAATAAATACAAACTTAAATGTGAGCATACTTGTGAATTTATTGGCAGTGTGAGACTTGGAACTATTCAAAGCAATTTTCCACCTTCGCAGTTATTTTTGAGGAGAGGGCTCTTTGAATGCTATTAGACTAACTGTTTTTATTTTGGAGAAACGGAAGCCATGGAAACCTGCTTTTAAGATGATCGTTAAAGAATTTATCTTAGCGTAAGTTAAAACATTCCAACAATGACATTGACAGTTACAATGAGATACTTCCAAGATGACTGTTGAAAAATAAATTTCCTTTTGAGAGCATCAATAAGGTCAAACCAGTAAGAATATTAAAAACACAACACAACACAAAAGCCCCAAAGGAGCCTAAAACTCTTCAGTATGTCTTGAATGTGGTATTTTGGAGAAACAGTTGAAGCTACAGGTCTGTCCAAGGTATTATTTTCCATTCCTTAAAATTTCCTTCCATAGTGATTAGTTTATTTGCAAATAGACGCACTTGAATTAAAATAGATAATATACCTCAGGTCCTTAATTAAAAGAATTGCACTGTCAAGTATCACTCATGCTTCATTTTCACTCAGATGTTTTATAGTATCGAGAATCTTTTTCTGTATAGACTGAGGCTACAGAAAGATGTCATGTGCATTTTCTGGGAAATTTCCCATTCTTTGTTATTATTTCCACCTGTTGCAGATGACAATAGTATCCCCACGGAGATAAACAGAGGAGAAATCCATGGAAGCAAATCTGGGAACTGGAGGAAAGCCACTGAGAGTTTTAGACAAAGACTGTATGATATGGGCTGGGCAGAAAGCCTGGTTAGAATTAAAGCAGAACAAACCTAAGTGGAGAAAAACACCTTGGACAGACATTGGATAAGAAAGAAACAGAAGAAAACAGACTAACAAAGAGAATCAGTTTTACAAAGAAGGAAGGTGAAAGTGGAAAAGGGATGGAAGAAGACCAGCATCAAGTTTAGAATTTCCTACTTTTCACCCCTTGTCGATTTTCACTGTACACTGTAGGGTGTGTTGTACAGTTTTTTAGTGCTATTTATTGTTAACTTTACCCTAGAATTCTGTAGGCTCCTGAAATCCAAGGGATTACAAGAGAAAGGATTTCTCAATATCATTCAAATAGTCAGGGAGTACTTTAACTTCTTATAGTAATGCTTCTATCTTTCTTTGCCCTTGTTCTTACTGCCTTGAATATTCCGAAAACTCACATGGATGTAAAGAATTCTAATTATGTGCATATATCTCTAGCCACTCACTACTTGCTATTGATTTTGACATCTTATTTTGACTTGCTAATGTCATCCATTTCCACTAGTATTAAATATTGCTAGACTTCAAATTTTACAAATTAAATTAAAATTGAATTTTAAAAATGATGCTTTGATATTATTGAAAGGATTAATGAAACATGGAAGTTATGGAAGAAGCTGGCAAGAGTATAAGAGTTTTCAATTCAGAAGTGGACACTGCTGACCTTATTTGCACATGGAATTTACACTGGCTTCCCATAGACAAGTTTTAAAAACAGTTTAGTTACACTGACAGGAAGCACTTTATGAACACCATCAATTCTAATTAAGAATGCCTTTTCTGCATTTAGTTTAAATATATTTCTGACCTAATCTAAATGAAATGAAAATAAAACCTTCTTTTCAGCAAATGTCTACCTGGACAGTTGTTCAAGTTAGTAAAGCTACTTACCTACGATAGGACTGTTTATTCAACTGTACTCATGTCAATCTGTTGCACTTTATATCCCACTACTCTTCTCAACCACCTTTTAAAATTCTCTACTTTTCCATTTGATTTTCTCAAATATTTCATACGCATGAATTATGCTTCACAATATCCCTTCAAGATACCTAAAGAATATGTAGAAATAATGTGATTAGTGAAATTCAGCCTCAGTAATATCTACTAAATAAGGCCAGTAGCATAATTATTTAATATTTCAGGGAGGGAACCGAAGAATAGTGACATCTAATAGAACTCTCAGAGGAAATTTAGGTGTATGTAGGTTGCAGTTGTTTGAATTAGGATTTAGTTAGCTTAATGACGTTGCTTGAAAAATGTTGCAGAATCTGTGACAGTCACCCAGGATAATATTCATTGACTGAACTTAAGCTGTCCAAAATTTAGATGAATCCTGCCAGGTGTTATTAGCAATGCAATTATGCTAATAATAACACTTTTTGTAAGATCTCATTGTGGCAATCAATTCAGTTCAGATTTCTGGTACCATCTTGCTCATCCTTCCTTATCTGCTGGCCCAAAAAGGCCTTAGTCTTCCATAGGAGCCATGGGCTTCTGTCAGGATACTTGGCCTTATGAAGAATCTCATTTAAGCTGTTCCCTCTTAGAGCACTGAAATATTTCTTGCACTTGCTTAGATCTCACCTGTTAGATGTAAAATGTAACATGTAATATAGATGCAAAAAAGCTCATCCCTTATTCATCTCCCATACTTGCTGGGCTTGTGTGGATGCCTTCAATACCATGAGCATCCAAATGAATCTAGATGCCTACGTTTACACATCTGAAGATGCCAAGCCCTATGTAGATGGCCAGAGTGAGATTCAGTTCCACATTAGAATATCTAATGTAGGTGACTTTATATGAGCACCTATTTGTCAGTTTGGTATGTAGGTTCTTATAGTTATTGGAAATCAAGCGCTTAATTCACTTTTCCAGACACAGGCATTTAATACATTTTGAGAAACCCCAGAGTATTCTACTCCTCTTCTAACTCAGACAAGCGTAACAGCATAAGTCTTTTCTTGGTCCTGGGTTGTATCTGTAAATTTCTTTGGTTCCCCAGAGTAGTATACACAGGCACTAAATACTCATGTGAGAGGAAATAAGTCCTAGTTAATATAGTCGATGGAATCTAGAGAGATATTTAGCTGACAATCTATGGGTATTCAATTTCAGATGCCCATAATCTGGAGCAGAATTTTACCCATAACATCTGATGAGATTAAACTTACTAATATCAAGAATTTGGGCTTTGCATCTCTTCTGGAAGTCTACATATTCTGTCTCCTAGAATTATCCTACTAAACTGGTTAGTACAATTTCTCAAGCAAAAACATCCCCTACCCATCCATTATTCATTACAAGTATTTTCCAACATTTGCGAATGTCATTGTTGCTCAGTTCAACTTAATAATAGCCGCAAATGGCTGACCACCTCGCTAGTCACTTAGTGTCATATTAATAGGGTTTCTTAAGGGCAAAAGAAACTTGGGCATGACTTGAAAAACTTCCAACTTCAACCACCTGAGGCCAGCTGGTTCAGTGCAGCTCACCCACTCGCTGTATAGAGCTAGCGCAGTCTAGACCAGATTCTTCATGTCTGTGCTCCATAATATTTGGTCCTGGGTCTTTTCTGGGCCCTGTGTGGTATCCTTCTGGCCTTAGGTCATCATTATCAGTGTGTGTGTTTATGATTTTTCTTAGTTTAAAGTGCTTGAAATAATGTAGGACTATCTTTTGGCCTATCAAAATTGCATTCTTACAATATGAAACTGAAGGTATTCCTTCTATATGCAGAAGTGTGGCATAAGGGATAGGAGAGGACATCTGAAGATGCCAAGTCTTCTTTATGTCCTCACTTTTTTTTGGGGGGGGGACTGTGTGAGATGAAGGGATAGAAATTGGCTGTAGTTTTGTCCGTATCTACTCTCCTCTCTTTTGTCCACATCTATTGAAAATTCTTGGGAGTGAATTCTCCTTCGAAATACGAATTTGTTTCATCTCAATAAGAACTAGTCTCCTCCAAACGAGAGGCTGGCAGTGAGTCAGTTTTCAGCAGAGAAAATTGTGAGATGAGGACTGAGGGGATCAGGATTCTCAATTAAAAAGGGAATTAAGTTATTTGACAGACTAGACATGCCCCAAAATAATCACAAGAGTGATTAAAAAAGACACTGAAATTTTGGGATTAAAAAGTAATCAAGTATAAAAATGTAGACAGTGTTAAAATAATGATATAGATCTTCAATTAATGTCACACATGGAATATATTTTTTTCAGTTGTTATAGTTTATAGACTAGAAAAAAGAAATGAAACAGTATTTGCCGAAGACAGGAATGTATCTCTCCCTGTCCTTCTTAGTCCACCAGATCTCATAGACTATATGAGTTAGAAGATTTAAAATACTAGAGACAAGAATTGTTAGGACATAGTACATTTCATATATAAAAAATTGGAAAAGATTCAGGGTGTTTACATTACATAGGACAGATTCAGAAGTTAGACTAGACATTTCTGCTCACTCTTTCTCATAACAGGAAGGGACAACTACATAAATTGAAAGTGAAAAATTTGAAATCAATACAAGAGTATTTTTGTATTCATGGACCATAGTACATTCTACTAAGACAAAAGGTTCAGTAAATTTCTACAGTAACTGGACAACTGTACAGATAATGAACATAGTCATAGTAACAAAAACAAGAGCAAATGTAAAAAAAATTAATATTTCTGAAGAAATATTTCTCTACTCACCTTGATACAGTAGTAGAGGTTAAGAATCTTTTCCATGGGAATATATTGCCCCATAATGGCTTATAGAAAGCTTTTTTGCAGATTTCTTTGAAATATTTGTTATGGGCTTCTGTCGGGATACTTGGCCTCATGACAAATGTCTCTTAAACTGTTCCCTTTTTGAGCACTGAAATATTTCTTGCACTTGCTTAGATCTCACATGTAACATGTAAAATATAACATACAACACAGATGCAAAAAGGATCATCACTTTTTCATAATTCCTTTTTTCTCGTCTGAAAGATATTATTAAAAATAATTCTCCAACCATAAAACAAAAATATTCTAAAATCCATGGATTTGCCTATCACTTTCTTGTTAGGATCAGAGTTTGTCTATTTATGCAGTAAAGTGAACAATTAAACACTGAAATCACCATTGCCTTTAAGAACTCAATGATAAAAAATATTATCTGAATTAGAGGGTTTTTATGTATCCAGATTTTGTTTCAATTCTCATTTCTACAGGTGTAAACCAACATTGACTTTACTATCCAGTAAGAAAGTTTTTATAAAGCCAGGTATGTTAGGGCGAGAACCAATCTAAAAAGAGAGGAAATGAGCTACTTTGTAGTGATACAAGGGAAAAAGAGATCTTGCCTGTGGTAATAAATCTCTCTCTTACCTTTACAATTATAATTCTGGATGGATCTTCTCTAAGTGGTCTATAATACATGGAACAATAACCATACATATTGTAATTTGTGCATATGTCACTGTAAATACTACAACCAATCAACATGCCATTTTTTAAATTTGTATTCAGAAAGATCAAAAAAAGTTTTAATGATGAGGTAGATGAATAAGTATATCACATTTTTATTTCTGTTATCATTCTGACTTTATAAAAGGAATATAGTAAAAATGTCTGCCCTACTGGAATGGGAGGAGAAAATGTGGTGGAAATGTAAAGACTAACTTAAGATTGGAATTTTTCGTTTGCATTTAACTTATCACTAGCATCTAAGAAACATTATTTTTGGGAAAAATTCAGCAAGTTTTCAAAAAATATAATAGACACTTTTGGGGCTCTAGGGGTAGAAAAAAGGAGATAGGGTCTTAAAAGCAAATGTAACTCAGAAATAAAAAAAAAAAAGGAATAACAAGTTTGCAGGAAAAGAAGTCAGGAAAATGGACTTAAAAACCAGCCACCTGAAATGAGGGAGATCATATACACAAAAGGGAGGATAATCTAAAAGGCTTCAGAAAAAAAAGTGTGAGAAAAGCAGAATAGCCCTCCTGAGAGAAAAATGTCAAATGCAAAAAATGGCACTAAAGCCAACTGTCTATTTGTACTGATTATGGCATCAGAAAGACAGTATTGTGCAGTGCTGTCATATAATCAAAACCGGACAAGCAAGAGATAAGAATTGGTACTTACATGCACCAGGCTTTGATCCAGACTTCAAACTACCTGAAGAGCTAATGCAACAGCTGTCTTGGGAGGAGAGACTCTATCAGAAAATGCCTCTTATGTTTCTACTGCAGAATGTGGCTGATTTGATTGTTGCTTCCATCATTATTTTGTACAGCAGGAAAGAGGATGGGAAACCTATGACCCAGTGTCAGAGGTTGCTTTGACACTTTAAAAGCCTGGGGAACAGTGGCATCCATAAGGTATCTACTGATTGTGTCTGCTGCTGACTTTAATGTTTCATATCTTGATAATGTGCATATGCTGAGACTCCCTGAAGTTCGTAGGCTTCCACATATGCTCAACTGAAACTTTGATCCTATGGATGTTATACACAGATTATAATCCCATCATTGTAATCCCAGTGCTGAACCTTTTCTGAAGTGATCTTTGGAACAGAATTGGAGAAGAGAAGACTGAGGGGGATCTTATCAATGTCTACAAATATCTGAACAGAGGGTGTCAACAGGATGCAGCCAGACTCTTTTCAGTGGTGCTCAGTGACAGGAGAAGAGGCAATGGGCACAAACTGAACCACAGGAAATTCTGTCAGAATATGAGAAAAACTTCTCTGCTGTGAGAGTACAGAGCATTGGCACAGGTGTCCCAGAGAGGTTGTGGAGTCTCCTTCTCTGGAGATATTCAAAACTTGCCTGGATGTGGTCCTGTGCAAGGTGTCCTAGTCACCTCTGTCTGAGTAGGGAGGCTGGACTACATGATTTATGGTGGTCCCTTACAACCTCAACCATTCTGTGATTTTGTGATTCTGCGATTTATTAACACCTCCTCTACAATTCCTACAATGCATTTGCATCATTTCATACAGAAAGAAGTGGCTCTACTTAGATGGATTCCATCAGACCTTACTTTAATTCCCTGTGACTCATTTGTTTTCTTCATTTAGGGATTTAGCGACAAGACAGAAGTATTATGCTTACCAAATCTAACCTTCTAAAAAGAAAGTTTAATCTTCTTGATTAAAGACTGACCCGCCGTTTCTAAGGTCAGTCTGACCTTAGTTAGAATGTCGATCACGTTTGCTAATTAGAAATCTTTCTGTTGGACTCTCAGTGTGGTGCTCTGAGTAACTATAAATGTGCAGACAGGCAACACTGTATTAAAACTAGGAGCATATCATTAACACTGTTCCTGGCTCTAGAGTAACTATTCCAGGGGCATATGTGAAAAAATCTGGAATAGATATTCTGAACACCAGAAAACTTGCTTCATATAGACAGAAAGAAAACCAATCTGCTTAATTTATCTTAACAAGATAAAAAAGTAATTTGATCAGACATACTTGCAACAAAAGAATATTTCTGATTGCCTGCAGCTCATTGGTTTCAGATACTATGTGGTGTTTTGTGATTTTTCTTTAATCCATGACTTTGATACATGTGTTAACAGGCTAAAGAAAACGATCATAAAATTAAAATGATCATAATTCCTTTCATTGAGTGACATGGTGAGCCAGCAAAAGACTATCTAGTTAGTTTATAGTTGATAAAATAGTTCTATAAGTTTATGAAAATATTTCTTATTTTCAGTAAATAAAGGATCCTGCTTTTCATGTGCACATTCTGATTTTGACATGTAAACTCATATTTAAGCTTCTAAATAAATAATTTGATTTTCTTAATACTGTAACATAACTACAATCTCTAGTAGCTTTACCTTTGCTGACTGGATAGTTTGCTTACAGATCCTAAATATGTCTTTAAAAGCTTAAGCGTAAGCATCTAATTTACAATTATAATGAAAACTTATAACGTATGCTGTATATTACACCTTCAACCTATTGAAGCTCTACCTCTTGAAAAAGAATACATGTAAGAATAAAAATATTTTTTGAGTTATTGCTTAACAGAAGTTTAAAATGCTAAATAACAGTTATTAATTAAACCACCGCACTTCTAAAGATGCATGGGAAGGCAGAACCTGGGAGAAGTAGAAATATGACCACACATATTTAAAAAGAAAGTTCTAGCATGAATCAACTTTCTGTTGGCCTCAGGAAGGAGTTCAGTGGAAGATTTCTTATTAATATGTATGGATGTAAGGTATGGCTTATGGTGAGCAATTAGGAACATAGCAGAAATTTTTTCTTTTTTATTTTGGGGTAGAGATGGAAAGGATGTGCCCATGGCTGGGCAGCGACAAGGCCATGGGGGGGAAGGGGGGCGCTGGAGCCAGCACTGCTGCAGGGCTGTGACATATTCCTTCCTGTTAGACATTTTGCTTTGCAAACCCAATCCTTCAAATTCCATCTAATCTCACTTACTTCAGCTAGGGTTTTACATACATAAGCAAGGCAGAGGTAAATACTGAGATCCCAGTACTGAATTAATTTCCATACGGACCACACTCTGCAAAGGCACAGCTGTTTCCAACACATTAGCTGGTATTTCACGAGGACATGCTTGATCCTTTAAAAAGGAGCTTGTTTGTGCTTTGTGGTCCTCTGATTTTTTTAAAAAAGTACAGACTGCTGTCACTTTTATAGACTTAGATTCAAGAGAATGTCTTAATGCAATAAATTGGTCAAATATAAAATGTATTACTTTTCAACCACTGTGTCTGCTCAGGTCCTTTATAATCATAGTGCTAAGACTACAAAGAATGATGGATTATATAGTATGCAGTACACAGTGCTGAATATGCATAACTAATCATAGAATCATAGAATCATCGAATCAGTAAGGTGGGAAGGGACCTCTGGAGATCATATAGTCCAACCTCCCTGCTCAGCAGGGTCACCCACAGAATGTCAGACAGGGTTGCATCCAGGCAGGCCTTGAAGATCTCCGGAGAAGGAGACTCTACAACCTCTCTGGGCAACCTGTGCCAGTGCTCCGTCACTCTCACAGGGAAGAAATTCCCCCTCACGGTCAGGCAGAACTTCCTGTGCTTCAATTTCTGCCCATTGCCTCTTGTCCTGTCACATGGGACAACTGAAAAGAGTTTGTCCCCATCCCCTTGGCACCCTCCCTTCAGGTACTTATGCACACTGATAAGATCCCCCCTCAGGCTTCTCTTCCCCAGGCTGAAGGGGCCCAGCTCTCGCAGCCGTTCCTCATAGGGCAGGTGCTCCAGCCCTCTGATCATCTTCATAGCCCTACACTGGACTCTCTGCACTAGCTCCATGTCTCTCTTGGACTGGGGAGCACAGAACTGGACACAGGACTCGAGATGAGGCCTCCCCAGGGCTGAGGAGAGGAGCAGGATCACCTCCCTCCACCTGCTGGTAAGAGTCTTGCTAATGCACCCCAGGAGACCATTGGCCTTCCTGGCCACAAGGGCACATTGCTGTTCTATGGTCAATTTGTCATCCACCAGCACTCCCAGGTCCTTCTCTGCAGAGCTGCTCTCCACAGCGTCAGCACCCACCTTGTACTGGTGCCTAGGGTTATTTCTCCCTAGGGGCAGGACTCTGCACTTGCCCTTATTGAACCTCAGGAGGTTCCTCTCTGCCCAACTCTCCAGCCTGTCCAGGGCTCTCTGAATGGCAGCACAGCCCTCAGGTGTGTCAGCCACTCCTCCCAGCTTGGTATCATCGGCAAACTTGCTGAGGAGGCACTCTGTCCCCTCATCCAGGTCATTGATGAAAATGTTGAACAGGATGGGACCCAGTACTGAGCCCTGGGGGCCTCCACTAGCCACAGGCCTCCAACTAGACTCCACGCCACCAGTGATGACCCTCTGAGCTCTGCCTTTCAGCCAGTTCTCAATCTACCTCACTGTCCACTCATCTAACCCACACTTCCTGAGCTTCTCTACGAGGATGTTATAGGAGACAGTGTCAAAAGCCTTGCTGAAGTCGAGGTACACAACATCCACTGCTCTCCCCTCATCTACCCAGCCAGTCATTCCATCACAGAAGGCTATCAGATTGGTTAAGAAGGATTTCCCCTTGGTGAATCCATGCTGGCTACTCCTGATCACCTTCTTTTCCTCCATACGTCTGGAGATGGCATCCAGAAGGAGCTGTCCCATCACCTTTCCAGGGATGGAGGTGAGGCTGACTGGCCTATAGCTGCCTTGGTCCTCCTTCTTGCCCTTTTTGAAGACTACAGTGACATTGGCTTTCTTCCAGTCCTCAGGCACCTCTCCAGTTCTCCAGGACCTTTCAAAGATGATGGAAAGTGGCCTGGCAATAACATCCGCTAGCTCCCTCAGGACCCATGGGTGCATCCCATCTGGGACCATGCATTTGTGGAGATCTAGCCTACCCAGAAGGTCTCTAATCCTTTCCTTCTCAACCAAAGGAAAGTCTTCCCTTCTCCAGACTTTCTCCCTCACATTCAGGCTCTGAGATTCCTGAGCAGTGAAGACTGAAGCAAAGGAGGCATTCAGTAATTCTGCCTTCTCTGTATCCCTTGTCACCAGGGCCCCAGCCCCATTCAGTAGCAGGCCCACATTTTCGCTAGTCCTCCTCTTGCTACTCATGTATTTGAAGAACCCCTTCCTGTTGTCCTTGACATCCCTTGCCAGACTCAATTCCAACGGGGCCTTAGCCTTCCTCACAGCATCTCTACATACTCTCACTGCACTCCTACAATTCTCCCAAGTAGCCTGTCCCCTCTTCCACAGTCTGTGTATTTTCTTCTTCTGTCTGAATTTGGCCAAGAGCTCGTTGCTCACCCATGCAGGCCTCCTGCCCCTTATGCTGTACTTCTTACTCATAGGGATGCACCGCCCTTGAGCTTGGAGGAAGGGGTGTTTGAATACCAGCCAGCTCTCATGAACCCCCCTTCCTTCCCGGGCCTTAACCCATGGGATTCTTCCAGTTGGGTCTCTGAAGAGCCTCAAGTCTACTCTCCTGAAGTCCAGGGTTGCAATTCTGCTTGTTGCCTTACTTCTTTCCTGCAAGATCCTGAACTCCACCACCTTGTGGTCACTGCAGTCAAGGCTGCCCCCAACCTTCACACCTCTAACCAGTCCCTCTCTGTTGGTAAGGACAAGGTCCAGCAGGACACCCTTCCTCATAGGCTCTTCCACCATTTGTGACAAGAAGTTGTCATCAATGCATTGCAGGAGCCTCCTGGACTGTTTGTGCCTTGCTGTGTTGTCCTTCCAGCAGATGTCTGGGTGGTTGAAGTCCCTCATGAGAACCAGGGCCTGTGATCCTGAGGCTACCTCCAGCTGTCTATAGAAGGCCTCATCAACTTTCTCTTCCTGGTCAGGTGGCCTGTAGTAGACACCCAGGCAATGACTGCTGATGATGTGCTACTTGTTTTTATTAGTTCCAGATTTTGACTTATAATATTAATCATGCACAAACATTTATTATCTTAGACAAAGGTATCTTTTTGTAGGACTAAAACTTTCCTTTTGGGTTTAATAAAGGCTGTTCTTTTAAAATAGTCTTGGAAAAATGTCCACTCCTTAAAATTCCTTTAAAATTCTCCAAAAACGTCAGAGAAAATGACAGAGGTTTTAATCTTATTTTAACCAAATTATATACTATTTTAAAATATAGACAACCTGTCTCTTTTTCCAGTAAATGTTGATATGTATTCAGAATCACTGCTATTTTGAATGCATATCTCTACCCCTTGGGATGGTGAAAATCTTTGTTAAACATATTATTCATTATAGGAACAACTAAAATAAACCATTCAATCCAATAACTCCAATATCCCAAAATTCTTGTGGAAGCTACTCTGCAACCTCTCCTATAGCAGAATCAGAGCTTTCACGTATGTGTTGAAATAGGGTGGATTTAGACTGCAGCCATTTGAATAACCTAAATCTGGTTTGTCTTTAGCTGGTGTAGCAAAGAAACTGCTGAGTGGCAGAAAACCTCTATATATGTTGGAAGAAGGTGCTTAGATATGGTTAGAGATGTCTGCAGTATAGGCATAGGTTTGCCTCTGTCTAATGTATTTGTGGAATGATTGCAACTACGAAGACATCTGGAAATAGCAGAGCAAAACATGAGATATTTTGGTAGGTAGAAATATTTGGGAGGTAGGTCTTTTATGCAGAAAGCCCAAATCTGGTGAAACTTACTAGCAAGTTATAAATTTGGGAGCAGGGTATTTGAAGAAAAGGGTATCCTTATCCAATCTAAGCATATTTTCCTAATTTTTTTCCAACTTGTTTGGAAAATGATGCGGGCCTTCCTGATTTTACTTCCCTGATTTCGATTGCCAAAAATCTATTTTGGTTGAGGAAATAGAAATTGGGGAGACACTTTTTTTCCCTTTTTTTTTTACTAAGATTTGAAAACAGGAGTTAAAAAAATCAGATATTTTCAGTTTGTTTCTTTATTACCATAAAGATATTTTCCCATTCTTTTTCTGGGGCTAGTAAAGTGTCAGTGAGACTGTTTCTGCTACAGATTTGAGGGCTAAATATGTGTTGCATTTTAAATCAGATTATAAATCTTTTTCAAGAGCTGGAAAATAAATGACAACCTAGGGTTTACAACAGCTGCTGTAGTTGAATAAACCATGAACTTTATATTGTCAGGCAAGTATCTCTGCTGAGGCTTTAGGCACATCTCAAAGCTGTAGGATATTAAAAAATAATTTGTTTTTTATTAACCATGCCATCCTACTGAATAAATTAGAAGTAACTTTTGATGGATGCTGTATAAGAGTTTTTGCTGTGCTTTAAAATGCATCATGCATTTCTTTCAGATTGACGGGGTTATACACTACCTAGTTATCATATATGTCAGATTAGTATGCCTCATTGGTCTTACTAAAAATTAGAATTTAATTCCTCATTAGAAAATAATGTTTATGCTTTTTTTCCCCCTGAAAGTACAGGTACCTGTTTATCTGTTCATTCTTCATGACTATAATTCACAAAATGATGGGGAGGCTTTTGCAGAAAGGCCCAGAAGAAGATTTGTTAAGTTTTTGAGATCAAAGCAGAGGTACTGTTGATGCATTTTCCATGTGTATCACAGACAGCAGGACTGATATTAATGAATCTAAGGAAAGTATGTCATACTTTTATTTGCTGGGGAAGGTAGACTTCCACTACAAGGTGAAATGTTTACAAAAAAGAAGACTAAGTAAAGATGATGTAAGGACTATTAGCTTCTGACTGTCTTTCCCAGGACATATTCCACAATTAATTATCTAAAACAATATAATTCAGTTGGAGACACATATCTCAGAAATTAAAGAATAAAACATAAAATATAAAAATCCACAGAAAGAAATAAAATGAACACTTACTGTAAGACATCAGTACAGTAAACTAACTGAACAGTTCTCAGAAGCCATCACCATAATCTTAATATTTCTAATAATATCTTACTATAATCTCAAATCAGAGTAAATATTGAATCATTTGCTTTAATATTTTACTAAAATTATAAAAAAAAGATAGGAATCAGCAATTTCATGGATGCACCTACATGTGTTTGATCTTTTAAACAACCAGCTAATTTATTCTGGAAGAAAAATCTGTGGATAAAATACATGATTAGCCATCAGTCTTCTTTGAATTTTCTCAGAAAGAAGTGTCACTCAAACAAGGACAATTGTCAAATACTCTTGTGATCTGCAAATAGATTAATATTTTATTTTTCAATAGTCTGGTAGGTTAAGTAC
Organism: Rhea pennata; assembly: GCF_028389875.1. NCBI lineage: Eukaryota > Metazoa > Chordata > Aves > Rheiformes > Rheidae > Rhea > Rhea pennata. The sequence continues at coordinate 163,790,749 of NC_084663.1, forward strand.
ATTTGTCAACAGTCTTACTGTGTTACTTGTGAGATACAGGTGAGAGTTGTGCATATATATTCATATAAATGCTTTGCAACTCATGATCATTTATGTGTACATGTATATGTTTTTCCATATTTACTTGATAGGTCATATACCTTCTGTTCCTCCATTTTATTCACAAAGTATTTGCTGAAGTGCTGTTATAGATATTGCTGTTACATATGCTATTTTGCTGTTTCAATGAAACTGTGAAGTACAAACAACGCTAGATACAAAGGCATTTTGTCTATGGTTTTAACATGTGGCTTGTGCAGTTTCTGAATTATTAGGATCCAAAAATCTATACAAAAATTTCCATATAAAACATGAATTTCTTCATCTTAAGCATATATTGTTAATTCTTTCCTATAAAGCAATATATAGCACAAGGAAGAAGAAATTTCCAGATTTCTTTCTTCTGAAATATACCTAAGATTTAATGATATTATCTCTTTTCATAATAACCCTCTAAACAAATATGGTAGAGAAGACTATCTAGTAGAATTTTTTGCCATGAATGTGCCACACTACTCAGCTCTAGAAACAAGTGATATGGTTTAGTTTTCTCTTATGATTTTCTGAGCCAGCTGACTGTCATTTATTTCATAGCATACTAAATTAATCTGGCAAAATGCTGCTCAGAAGTTTGACTTTTAGTTCAGTTTTTGTTTTTGAAGCAAAAATGTTAGTACATCTACTAAATTAGGACAGTTCCTGGCACAGTAAAGGAAGCAAGAACAGTGCCCTTACGCTGCATCACTCATTCAGTTTTATCACAAAAGAGCTCTCTCACTGTCCAATTAAACCACATGAGAATTAGCAATCTCTTCTATATGGCCTATATTGCCTAGTCCAATAGTCTGCAAGTGAGCTACACGCATTACCCATTCATTGGAAAATCTAATGTCAGGAGCAAATCACTGTACCTCTGTATGGGAAAATGCAGAAGACCGTTGATGCGACAGGCGATGGAAGCTAGCCAGACCGTTCCATGGGAAAAAAGCATCAAGAGGGCATGTTGTCCCATAGCCATGGTCACGCAGCTGGGCCTTTGCCAGTGTGGTGCTTGCATCAAGGGCCTTGCATTAAGATTAGTGATGAGCTCAATATGCTCACTGCGCATCCGTATAGTACATAAAAATCTCCTATAGTGCCCCCTCCGCATTTCTTGCCACGCTCAGTGGTGCCAGGGACTCTCCCGTGCTTTATCGCCTAGATTGGAAATCGCTGGGGAGTCCTGCTCAGTCACAGAGATAAATAAACATTCAGTATCAACCACAGTGCACCTTGTGTTTGCGTATCTGTCCCTGCTGAGGGTCCAGGCATTGCCTTCGCTTCACCCTTACAACCCCTGATCCTTCAGATCATTTTCCTGAATGTTGCTTGACCCAGTTTTGATCTTCCAGTTCTCCTCATTGCAGGAAGTTTGTTACGGCTCTTTAAGTGCTTGTGCAGGACTATGGAGATAGCGCTAAGCTTCATTGTTGTTGATATTTGCAAATGAAGACTGTAGTACCCCCTCCTTAACTTGTACCTGAGTCATTCATATAGGTTTGATGCTACCTATCAGTTCCATGCTAAGCGAAACAGTCACATGAGAACTTGACCTGTTCTGTCCTCAAATGTTTGACTATGCCAGGACAAGTAGTTCCAGTATTTTGCTTTAAGATATTCCAATAGTTTTATCAATATTTAAGCCATGTGTGTCCACAAAACAAGTATCAGTTTTAACCTTGTCTAAGATTACCTTCAGATCGAAGCACAAAGGTATATTTGCTGGCAACTTGCAACCTCTTCTGGCTCAGTATGCTCTCAGGTCATCTTGACAAATAGCTCTAGCATCTTGATACCCATTTAGAAAATTGAAGAAAATTATACATAACTGTAAAGCAGACTGAACTTCTTCCAGGTACAAGCAAATTGAAACTGTGCATAAGCAAGTCTAGTTTTATGAAAGAGTAGTATGGTGAGCATGAAGTTAGGAAAATATAGCAAATGTACCATATAATGCCTTACTTTCCAGAAAATGTGGCCATAATACATTTTACCTTCTTGATGTGTGGTTGTGTGGCTCTTCTTTGTGTCTTTCCTGAAAGCTGCAGGGAAGCCACTAAGAGGTTTCAGATCCCCGGCCGCCTGAGGATGCCTCTTCATGGTCAAATAACAGCTCCCCAGTTCATTGGACCCTGCTCCTTTAATTATCCTTGTTGGGTACGTGTTGGCTCACTTCTGGCTTTTCTTTTTTTCTTTTACATTAGCAAACTAGTTCTCTCTAAAAATAAATCTGTGCATGGCATAGGGATGTGAATACATTACTCTGATGGACATTACTTTATTTGAACATCAACTTGAAAACACATCTGTGTAAAGTAATAATTGTGCGAGCACCAGGAGAGCTGCAATCAAGAGCTGTGCAGTGTGGACATTTACAGCAGCTCCAGAAGGGGCTAGGCCTGAGAAATGTGAACACAAGCTACCCTGCACCTCCTGGTCTAACAGCAGTGGTCGTTCCCTCGATGGGAGTCATTGCCTTTCTGATCACACATGTTCACAATAGGCTGAACAAAAATTGAACAGGGAACAGGAAGATCAGAGAAACAGGCAGCCAGTTCTATAAAAAAAAAGACTGAAAGAGTTTGGTTCATTTTCCCAAGAAAAAACAACCCTGTCAGTAAATGCATTAGGAGGGCAATCACCAGGGAGCTAGCCTGAAGGATAACATTGGCAAAAAAAGAGCGGTTACAAAATGGCCCCATGGTGGATGGGCTCTGCCTCAGGCTCTCGGCCCTCTCCACCACGTCAAGACGTCCATGTACGGAGATCCCCGCTCTGTACCGAGGAGATGTTGTTTTGACTACTTATTGCTTTCTAGGTTCGATTTAGGTTCGAGACCTCACTGACCATGTAGCCTCAGGTGAAGCTCTTGGGCTTTCTCCATATCTATAGCCAATTGTCACTGGAGTTTTTACCACCCTCTTGGACTCCTGCCCCAAATGTCTTACAAAAAGCATGAAATTAGCAACAGTTACATAGCATTTGTCTATTGCTGCTTTGTTTTCAAGCACATATTGGACTAATCCAGTCAAAGCTACGTGGATGTAGTCAAGGTCTCACTGAGCTGAGCTGTGCTTTTGGGTAGGTTTCATGTCATGACAAATATTAAGATAAAAATGAAAAGTAAAAGGGATCCAGTAGTGGTCAGAGGAGTCAGTTTTTAAAACAGCCTTCCAAAAGCAATGGGAGAAGGACAAAAGATAGGGAAAGCTAATGACTGTTAATATGGAGCAAGGTATGTTTACGGAACTGGCTATATGATGTACTGCCTGCAGTAAAAAACTCTGAATTGATAATCCCGTAAACCCCTTCTAATTCTACACTCCATTTTTCAGTGTCATTTTATAATTCAGCAATTAATACTTGCACCTTAATGAAGAATTGAGCTGCTTATGGAGGCTTTGCCTGTCCTCCCCAGGCACACTCATGCACAGACTTTCCAAAACAGTAGTTTATTTTCATTTTACATAACTTATATTTATGCAGTCTCAATAATAGTGTCTATTTGAGAGATTGCCTATATTGGGGGGGATGTAGTGTTATCATAGAATGGCACTGAGTCTCTTTCTGGCTTCTTATTTTATTCAGTCTGTGCACTTCCTTGGGTCTCTGCGGGTTTTTCTTTAGCAGAGTGATAATTTTTCTGTTTCATAGTTCAGCGTAAAATAAAAAGGATCTTGAAACTATTACTACTCTTATTCTCCATGGAAGATGAACATTATTCACTGTATGCTGCCCCACCATCTGTTTTCAGAGTCCTTGTTTTATTTGCTTTATCATTTGTATTGTATAATATTTACCAGCAGAATTTGGTCTTTGTAAAAAAATCTCAAAACTATTGGAAAGATATATGCTTATAGATTCTAGAAAAGATTTATTTCCCCTCTCCACATTTATTTTTATATGTGAAGAAAATGTAGGAAAATAAAAGGTAAAATTTACTTTCAAAACATAAGATGTAAGGAATTCTTCTCAGATGCAGGATTATATAATAACTTCTGTTTAGGAAAGACTAGCCAATGATTTTTTTACTCAAAAACCCAAACACTTCTCAAAGTTGTTTGCATGCATATAAAATTAGCATCAACTTGTGAATCCCATCAAAAGAGAAAAATAACAGCAACCACTTGGTGCCTAAAAGCAGGAAGATGAATGCATGTTATAAAGTACTTAACTTATTTAGTAGGGACTCCGTTAAGTTTCTCGGCAAGTCTACAGAGCAGCAGAGAAGCAACAGATTGTTACTGGTAGGGGGTTCTGGTGATACCACTGATTTTGTTCATCCTTATCCTTTCCCTGACAGGAATTGTCAAAAGTAGATACTGCAGGATTAGTGCAGACTCAGGCTACTTAACAAGCCTTGGAGAAAAATAAACAAAGTTAAGCAAGCGGTCGTACGTTTGCAGTCGCAGCTAATCTCCCAGGTCTTAAGTCCCTACTGAAACAGCTCATCGGCTTAAGTGCAAGTGGTTTGTCAAAATCCAGGCGTGGAAACCACAACTTTCTTACTATATATACCTTTCGACACTGACTGGAGGAATTCCTTACTGTAAACTTCCAACTTTATAAAACCTTCTCTAAAATAATTTGATATATTGAGAAAGTCACACAACAATAAACTGATTAGCAATCAAACAGTTTGCATTTGTTTGCATACATGCCAAATGATTATTAATTTGGGAGTCTCACTGAAATAGAAAAAAAAGCAGGCTCTGGCTTTAGTAGAATAGCCTCTGTTTAGAAATTTCTGGAATAGGATTTTTCTGGTACATAGGAGACCAATAGAATGTAATAGATATTTTTTACACTGCTTTCTAAACATACACACAGATTTTGAGGAAAAAGGACATTCTTACTACCAATGCTATTGGGTTTTATTGCATTACCCAGAATGTTTCATAAAGGAGAACTCTAACATAAAAAGTTTAATTAAGAATGCCAATTAGCTGAGCTGTCCTGTGGAAATGCTCCTCTCTCTATTGACTTATTCCAATTAGTTGATTAAAGTTAAGAGATGTGAATCAAAATGATCTTTAAAGGATCAGCAATACTCTAACTGAAGATGCACAAGTGAAATATTGCATTCACTCCTTAGAGAATGAGGGGTCACAATTCTGTTCTATCAAGTTAAAACCAGGAAGTTTCATCCTTCTGTGTTCAACTCCCGCTTTCGAGTTCAACCCTAGCTGCTTTAGATTCAAGTTTAAACTTTATGACAATTAGACAGTAAAGAGATTATCACAACCAGACACATATAAAAAGCCTCTTTGAGTTCTCTCTCTTCTACAATGAGATTTTAAATTCAACCCATAGAGTATGAAATTAGTGATACCCCAAGTTCATAGCTATCAGCTGGAAAGAGGAGCACGGGTTTAAGTGAAGGGCAGAAGGGCATGGCCTTCATAACACACATCAGTGCGTCTGCATTTGTATTAGTGTACTGTTCAGCAACATAACAGCAGTAAACCATTGCTACGACACTCCTGCTTAATGGAAAGAATCTTTTTATAGTAATATATGGTTGATTATTTTCAATACACACCACTAGTCATATTTTTATGTGCTAATGCATACCACACTAGTCATGACATAAATTGTACATTGTTTCATCCAAGCTGTTCAGTAAATGAATTGTGAATATATTCATGAAAATCAGGACTCGTTTGCAAACAAATTAATAAGAGAACAAAGAGATAAAATTATCGAAAAGTTTCTTCGCAAAGAATAATACCACAAGTACAATTTTAGTTCTTTTTATTCATTACCTTTTATTATAAATGATTTAACAGCGTTTAAATAATTAGTATGCAAATATTGATAACATGCTAAAATGGAAATTTATCATAGATTGTGGCAACTAATTTTTGTTTTTCAAATGAATATAAATAATGCTTTATAATTTCTAGTGTGCAGCAGTCAAAGATTCTAGTGATTAATATGAGCTGGGAATTGTTCTCTGGTTCCAGGGCCAACTGACGTGGTGCGGCTCATATCCATTTAGCTCATGGATATGCACCATGTTCATATTTTCTTATCTTCCCCAAACAAGGCAGCTTCATTCATATTGCCTATTAGTACTGCTCCTATCTCAGAACTACCTGGACTGCTTTCTATTTGAGAAAACAATTATGTTGAAGTTGCATAGAGTCCCCATCATCTTGATCACATTGAAGGTTTTAATTACTTTGGTTTATTAAAAGTGACAGTATTTCAAAAGTCTGATTTACTAATATTGTGAGTGCTTCTCTTCACTGAGTAGCTTAAGTCCTAGTGGCAGACAATCCTTGCTGGGAGGTAGTCTAAATATGTGCTCTCTTCAGCTGTCTTCTCACAGCAGTCAGTATGCTTCAATTTCTAGGAATTGTTTTGAGTAACTCCTCTGACTATTGTTAGATTCCTAAATAAAGATCTTGTTCCTCAGACATAATAATTTTTGCATTTACTTTAGGGAGGAACCAAGCCTTTAAGATTATCTTTCCCTTAAGAAAGTGCTTATTGTTGTGTTAAATAAGGAAAAAGAAAATAATTATGCAGGAGAAGAATACACAGGAGATGTGGCTTAGTCTTGCTCTTGATCAGGGTTCAAAACCACATTGACTTCAATGAGAATTCTACATGGAAAATTATTATACTTTTGGATCTCCAGGATTTCTACGTGCAGAAAAATTATTACATTCTGCCTCAAATCACAGAATGTAGACACTTTGCCCAGGAGACCTAGTTACAACCCTACTATATTTCTGAAACCTTGTTAACTTGTGCACTTTTTTGTAAGTCTGTTGAAAATGAAAAGACTTTTTTTTTTGAAAGAATATCAGTATTTAATTTGCAGAAATAGAACAGAGAAAGTCATTCCAAATGGTTGGGACATGCAGAATAAAGCCTTAAATATCTGGCTTTCAATTATATTCACAGAGGTGTGAAAAATAATGTGTCTATCTCTGTTAATTACATCAAATGTATTCTGAATCATAACAAAAACCTCATTTTGTATAGATATGTAATTAATGAATAAAACATAAGTGAATTTGTGTCTATCAAATACAGTCACTAAGTTTAGAAACTGGCTAGTACAGAAGTCAAACACATGTGCTTTTAGGCTATCTAATTACCAAACAGCTCCTACCCTGTACTTAAGTGACTGAAAATTATTTCCTTCTGATGTTGTTAAAATAGCACTTTGCATCCTAATGTATCTCACATTATATGTTATATAGAGCTTTTGATCCTTTCTTTGATGATGACTAATGTGGCAACATTCACCCTTTCACATCATGAGATTCTAAGGCTGAGAAGAGAGAAAGGAGGAGCTAATTCACACCAACAGAGCTAGTCCCAATAGCTCAGTGATAAAGTGTTTTGACAGGATGGTTCAAAAGTCACATTGAAGCAATTTTTCATTGCATGTTTTATGCTTTATAACCTATCAACAAAAAAGGTTAGAAATCTTTAAGCTCATATATGATAAATTGCCTTTAAGATACATATATCATCACTGAAGCCAAATAAACTTTGAACTGTTAATACACTTCTAGATTAAGTAACACAAGCCTTAAAGAAGTGTGCAAACAACAAACTTCAAACTGGGCAGAAAGAAAAAGTTAAAGAGAATGGTTATACCTGAAATCCAGACATTATTTTGTATAGTCCCTTCCCAGTATATTATTCATCATTTTTTACCTTAGCTTTGCAGCAGTTTTGTTTACTGTTTATACACCAAAAACAAAGCAACTCCCAAAGGAAACACCTAATTTCAAGATTAACATAAAAGCTGAGAGACAGCAAGCAAGCACTGAATAAAAATTATTTTCCCAAAACTTCAGATAAACAAGTTGAGACAGATGGAATGAGAGTCAGCTACTTAAAGACAGACACTGAATGTTAGTCTAAATGCCTAAGGTATCTGAGGAGTCCACACAGGGCTCACAGCTATGGACTACAGGAGACTCACACCTTTCCTGGAGAAGCAGCTAGCAAGGCAGTCAAATACCTTTAGACAGCTAAAATACTCTAGTCAGGCCACTGAATCACTCCAGGAGTGTCCTTAGGGCCCAGCTGCATGGTAGGACCTGTAAACCTTTGCTGGGCCAGAGGAGCCTGTGCAAGGCAGAGTCCCTGGAGAAGTAAAGTTCCCAGCGAAACCCCAAGAATGGCTTTAGCAGCCAGGTTGTGCTCACAGACCTGGCCTGAAGGAGGGAGCACGTTCTGTCTCTGGAGTAGCTAGTGTTGCCAGGGACGATGTTAGGAGCAATGCTGGTATTAAAAACACAGCAAATGAGACTAGTGGCATTTCTTGATGTCCTCTCTCTCTTTCAATGCAAGTAAATGTTGATCGGGCATTGTCTGTCAATCAGTATGGGACATGAAAAGTTTCATGTAATGTTTTTGCAGATTGCCAGACTGACAACATTCATGACTGCAGTTCTCCATGTATTTATAGAGTAATTATACTGAGGGGATTGCACTGCAAGTTACTTAACACAAAGATACTTTAATGCTAACGCTGGCTGTAGGGGTTTGCCTGCTCATCCCTAATCCCCCTGATGACACTGATGGTAGCTTTAGTTTTTGTGGAGCAACAGTGCTGCGGGAATTGAATTTCAGTCACTAGTTTGTTTCACGCAGATCACTGAACAGCAAAAAGGCCATCTGAAAATAAATGATTCTATATTTCAGGACCAGTCCCTTGAGCTAACTGAGTTTTTGTGCTGGAATGAAGACAAAGTCAGGGAATGGAAGGAAATATTTAAGAGGATATGAAGGGCACAGCCTGGATACCCTGTAATACTGGAAAACTATTGGAGTGGAGAATCATCCTAGGTGGTGGTGTGCAACCTGCATCTGCTCTAGAGATAGAGCAGGTGACCACGTCGAAAGAAGTGCTGAAGCTACCATGAAAAAGAGAATCTCAGTCTTTGCACCAAACTGGTTACAATGCATGTACTCAAAGTGCTAGAGCCTCTATAGTAACTAGAACAGAACTAGTTAAAATTAGGGCAGGAGGAATAAAGTTACATTTCAAACTACTTATACTTTTCAGTTAGAGATCATTTTTATATTCTTGCTCACTGTAGACCAACTGGAGTTAGCTGCATTGAAATGCAGGACCACTCTCCAGCTTTGTCCCTTATGCCACCATTTTGGAGAAGAGTGTAAGAGCAGCTACATCATCCAGGCATAAGGATTTCTCCCATGACTTATTATGTGATCCTTATAGTTATTTTGAACTAGTGAAGAGAAGCCACAGAATATCCAGACCCTCAAGCCTTTTCTTTGGGTTTTTCCATTTTGCGATGTTATAGATGAGTTTCCTGAAGTGATTCGCTCTAATGCTATTTTTAGATCACAGCTTTGTCCTTTTGGAAATTGTATGGTTGTATTGAGAAGATACTGCTATGCCACTCTTTCAAGGAAATCTGTTCTCATCCTGCTTCTCATCTAACACTTCCAAGTGATAAGTCTGTGCAGAGGTTGTGTGTCAGTGATTAAGGGCACATCCATTAACAGTCTAACACTGAGCAAGATTAATTTTGGAAGTGAAAATAGTAACTCTATTTGACCCCACAGAGGGCATTTTCTTGTGTTGATTCTGATCATCCATTCTCAATGGGAGATAATTATTTTGATAACCTGTCTAATAAATACAGTCTAAAGCAGAGAAACTTCTGCAGTCTCACTTGCTGGAAATAGCACGCACTGTAATTATATGAGATACAAGATGATAGTTTGAAAGATCATTTATTGTGATTGCTGAATAATGGTTTGATAAGTATACATTTGGTTACAATTCTTTTTGTCAGCATCTTCACTTGCAAGATTGAGCTCATTAATCCATATTGATGTAAATTATTTTTGTTTTATTTTTGACCTATACCAACTATAAGGAGAAAGTTACTGCTGCCATAAAATTTACCACAATGTAGGTCAGATATTTTTTGAAATAATAAAAAAAATAAAAGCTCTGATAGATTACTTCTTTCAAAAGAAGCATCTATAGAAAATTAGTATATTACGAACTGAAAGACCACCTAATAACGTGTTGTGCCACAACTCTATTATTTCTATTGGTGGCTAGAAAAGTATTTTCAGGTGTAGAACTTAAAGCTCTAACAATCATGGCTCCTTTAATTCCTTAAATAAATTATCTGGTTCATTTTGAATTTGTATTTTTGTACTTTGTTTAATATTGTTATCTGAAAGATTTCTAACATCTTTTTTGAATGGCATGTCAGTTTTGAAATACTGATATTTAAGTATGAAATTCCTTTATTCTTATTTTCAAAATGGTCAGATGTAGATATGTATATTTAATATAATTTACTAAGAAGCAAGAGTGATCATAGAAAATCCAGGTGTTTCTTTTTTTTTTTTTTTTTTTTTTTTTTTTTTTTCAAATATTTTTGCAAAGACTTTTTATGGAAGAATTTCACATCTGTTAAGATACTTTTGTTTTTTTATTTTGACCTTGCTCTCCCTAAAATAGAACTGACAGAAGCAAAATTTTATTTGACAGAGAAGAATGTTTAGCAAAGGCATGTTTACGTGAAACTTTATTTTGAAAAGAATAGCAGCCATTTCTGAGCATGTTGTCACCTAGCAACTGCAGCACGCTTAGCAATATTAATCAAACAAAGCATATAGTCAGATAGAAATATAGGGAGTTAACACTTAAGTTTAATTTCATCTACAGGTTGAAACACAAGGACTTTTTAATATAGTGTCAATGCTCTGTAATGAATAGACAAAAATACTGAAGAAGAGACAACAAGACAACATATAAATAATATTTTTAAAAAATAAAAAGAATTTTCTAAAGCATACTTTTTAAGCATGGATTAATAGGGCAATTGTTATGAATCAACATTTTGAAGTTTATTTTTACTTCATTAAATATTATCTATGATCCAAATATTTTCCAGAATTAGCTCAATAGATTTCCATTAATTCTACTGAGTCTCTGTACAGCTCTTCCAATTATTGTTTGGGTTGCTCAAGTATTTTCTGTCTCTTCAAATTTAAATCTTGTAGCAATTTAATAGCTATAATTAAAGTTTGATTCTAGTTAAAACATAGTTTTACTAAACCTGTATCCCTTCTGGTGTAGACACAAAACAATAGGATCTACAGTGCTGTAATTTGGAGACATCTTGGAATCCTGTTTTAGGTGGCTTATTTAAGCACACATTACCTAACTAAATGGCTTATTTAAGTACACATTGCCTAACTAAAATGTTAGATGTGACGCCTGAAGGGGGTCATCCATTCTACTTAAAACAACCACTCAAACCCTTGTAATATCCAAAGAAGGAAGAAGGTATCTCTAAAAGCAGAGAGGAATAGCTCCTTAGGCAACCGCTCTCCATTGACTACTAGGAACACAGATGTGTCAGGATGTTCTCCCAGACACGTTTAAATGAGTCCTCCTCTGAGGATGAGCATCAAATGAAGCAGCATACTGACAGCATTGCTCATCTTTTATATAATAATCCAGTTCATTGAAACTTTCCTTCTGACAGTGGAAAAAAATCGAATTCTGCATTGTTTTCTACCCAACAGTAAACCAAAACCTCTGCTGTAAGCAGGTATCATGGAGTCAAAACAAAACAGAAGTGTGGAAGAGCCTGTAGCATGTAGGTCATTCATCTGGGCGGTGAAAGAGGCCTAGGCTTCTGCTTGACTCCTGAGAACATTTTTGCTCTTCATTCAGTTATCATACAATGCAAAATGCATTCAAGGGAGTGCTGTCTGGAGCTCCAGGTCACTGTTCTGCTGTGTGTCTTCAAGCACGCTTAAAGGTGGAGGAAATCTTGTGTTCCCAGTACTCACAGTATGGGGACTCCAACCATAAGACTTTTTTTCGCAAAAACATGGCACCGAACATAGGTGCCTCCCTTCCTACAGCTGAATTTCAGCATAGTTCTCTCTAAGATACAGATACATCCATCCCAGAACAAGTGTATCTGAGCCTGGTGGCTGGCAGCAACTAGCTTTTAGCTAAATGGAATAGGGGGAATTAATAGCATTTGCTAACCTGAAGAAGCAGGTAGATTGACCTGCTGTTTGACAGCAGCGGAGCTTTGGGCAGCCTATGCCTTCCTATCTCTACAGGATGACAAATTCATCAGGAGACTGGAGAGTTTTTAGGAATGGAGAGATTTGGGGAATGGTAACTATTTTTTTGAGATAGAAAAAAGCTGCTTTATTCTGTTAATTTGCTGCCCCAGAATCATAGCTGAATACTTATCAGTTCTGTACTGATATTAGTGATGGAGATATAAAAACTTCCCAGGGCCTATTCCATTTGCTTTGACAGTGAAAATAGATATTCACTGGAATTTCATTCTGTTTTCTAATTCTGCCTTCATTGGTCAGGTGTTGTAACAATATTGATCACAATGAACTTACCTGATACTAATACAGATATGTAAAACAGACTTTTCACTTTAATTCCTAATTAAATGAATTAAATATTAATTACCATTCCATAAGAGCATAGTTAATTTCTGAAAACCTGTCTATAAAAAGCCACAAAGAATGCATTTGCAGCATATAAAAAGGAGAAACTATGTTTTTTATTTATCACAGTTGTGGTTGGAAGGGTCCTCTGTAGATCATCTAGTCTAACCCCCCTGCTCAAGCAGGATGACTTAAAACACGTTGAATAGGATTGCGTTCAGATGGATTTTGAATATCTCCAGAGAAGGAGACTCCACAGCCTCTCTGGGCAACCTGTTCCAGTGCTCCATCACTCTCACAATAAAGAAGTTCTTCCTCATATTCAGGTGGAACTTCCTGTTGTCCATTGCCTTTTGTCCTGTCACTGGGTAACATTGAAAAGAGTCTGGCTGCATCCTCTTGACACCTTCCCTTCAGATATTTGTAGAAATAGAGAAAATCCCCTCTCAGTTTTCTCCAAGCTAAACAGGCTTGCAGCCTTTTCTCATAGGGCAGATGCTCCAGTCTCTTAATCATCTTTGTAGCCCTGCACTGGACTGCCTTGTCCTGGGGAGCCCAGAACTGGATGCAGTACTCGAGATGAGGCCTCACCAGAGCTGAGTAGAGGGGCAGGATCACCTCCCTCTGCCTGCTGGCCTCTCTCTTCCTAATGCACCCCAGGATACTGTTGGCCTTCCTGGCCACAAGGGCACATTGCTGGCTCATGGCTAACTTGTTGTGCACTCGGACACTCAGGTCTTTCTCCATAGAGCTGCTTTCCCGGAGATCAGCCTCCAGCCTGTCCTGGTGCACGGGGTTATTCCTCCCTAGGGGTAGCACCCTGCACTTGCTTTTATTGAACTTCATGAGGTTCCCCTCCACTCAACTCTCCAGCCTGTCCAGGTCTCTCTGAATGGCAGCACAGCCCTCGGGTGTGTCAGCCACTCCTCCTAGCTTGGTTTCATCAGCAAACTTGCTGAGGAGGCACTCTGTCCCCTCATCCAGGTCATTGATGAATAAGTTGAACAGGATGGGACCCAGTACTTACCCTTGGGGGAAGATACATAAGAGATACGTATATCCTGAGTGTTATTTTTTTGTGAATTTGCACCAGTAGCTTCCATACAACAGTCTGTGCTGTACAGAATCTTATGGAAATCTTTGTAAGACTAAGACCTTCCACATTACCGATTGAAAGAGAGTCAGGGAAAAGTATGCAAAAATGTAGACTTATTGCTGAGACTTATCCAAAAATGTAAAGTGTAGTCTTGTCTGCATATATCAGTGGCTAATTGTTTGTAGGGGGAACAGTGGTATTATCCAATGAACAAAGACTCTGGACATTTTATTTCCAGTTCTGCTACTAGTTGGCTATCAACCCTTGAACAAATTTCTTAACCCCTCTCAGAATCTTTTTTCTGTCTTTAGAAAATGGGGATATAATCACAGGGTTTAATTAATTAATTAATATTTGACAAGTATTTTTTTATTTTTTTTAAAAAAGAAACTACAACAAAAGTAGGAAGAATTATTGTTAAAACCTCTTTCTGTAATTACATTAAGTAAACAGAATTACATTAATTCACTTTTCCTTTTGAATTGTATGTTATTATGTCATTTAGATATCATTTGTTCTCATTTTAAATATTGAAATATGATTCAGTTATCCTGAAGGGCTGAAAATATTCAGTCATATATCTTACGCTTAAGAGTCAAACTAATATACAACTTCATTAGAAAAAGTTGATTCATACAAAGGAACTGGGGTTTCCATCAGGAAAAGCCCAGTTCAGAAAAGCATGCCAGAACACAGCATTAATTTCACATGATTACAGATTCAAGTTCAAGGGGGAAATTAGTGTAGTCTAATCTGTATTTTGAAGTGAAAATGAATTACATAGATTTTTTTCTATTAGCTTTGAGAGAATAAAAGTGCCTACATCTGTACCACATTCCCCAATCTTTAAATCAGCTAACAAGAAACATTCTTTTAACTAGTAAAACAATCTGTTAATTTGTGACATAATTAAGTATGAGTACTCTTTATGAGCTCAAAATTATAAGCATATTTAATGAAATTTGAATGGCATTTATTTTGCAACTCTAAATATGTTATTAATAAACCGAGTGATTTAGAACTAATTTACATAGTAAGCGAATATAATTAAAATCATTAAAGAGTCATAAGAAATATTTAATCTCTAACATATTTGTAAGGAAGTAACCAATCCAGATTATTTCAAGAATAAACCTAATAGGGGCAATTAATACACATAGGAGTTACTGACTTTATGCTGCATGTGTCAAACTATGCTAACTACGGAAGATACACGTGATCATAATTTTTACTTTCTAGAAACATTCTAAGATGTTACACAAACACAAAACTAAATTTTTTGATTTTGTAGTTGAGATGCATTTAACCATAGAATTGAAAATATCAAATAGTAAGAATGGTCAATTTGTGAAATTTCAAAATATTTTTATGAATGGGTAATACTTGAAGCACTTGATGGTTCTTACAGTCCAGGTATTTTCTTTGCAGCTATGCCATTATATTCCATTAGAAAAAGGCAAAGAAAAATATGGAGAGTTTTGAATTTTCCCAAAATCCAAGGAGGTTGGGCTTTAAGAAAAAAATATTAAATGTACTGTTATTCACAATAAGGACATACTTTTTCCCAATATAGGTAAAAGCTATATGACTGCTCTCATATGTGTAAAGTTACTATCTTCTCACTATCATTGTTAAGGAAGAAAAATGAATTTGGTAAATAGTTCTTTCAAACCATTCTTCAAACAAATTAGACGAAGTAAATCCCTTAAGTCAGTGAAATTCTACTGGCTCAGTCAAAAAAGCCTAATAAACTACTTTCCACTCACAGAGATAATGCTTCCAAAGTATGAGCTAATACAAGGATATCCAAGCTTTCCTTTTTAAGTGCAATAGGATTCATTAAACTCCTGGAATAATGTTTGCATACCCTTCTAGATGTTCCTACTACTAGTGCTCTATGTATAAGAGATTGGAAAGCCTAGCACTAGTTCTTTACATGGCTCCCTAAGAGGAAAAAAAATAGTGTCTGTGCATTGTTTGCTTGTTTGTTTTTCCAGGACCCTGGACAATTTTGTGCTTTGTGTATTAAGCAGGCAAAAGCTGGAGGAACTCGAGCTTCAGCCGTATCTCAAAACAGCAGTGGGGAACAGGAACAGGCGAAGCAGGCTGGGAGCGATGGCAGACTAACGGAGAAGTGGAACCATAGCGCACAGTGTGGGGACATCATCAGTTTATGAACATTTTGTGAACAAAGGTTCAAAACCGTATGCAGAAGTTACCAGTTAGGAAGGTGCAGCTGAAGAAACTATGACCCCTATAAACTAACAAAACTATTCAGACCTTTCTGACTTCTGCCTGTTCTGTTCCAGACTTGGATCTTTACTGGCTCTGTCTGATTCAAGGAAGGTTTGGATAATTAATTTCTACCTCCAAAAGTTTTTCAGACCTCAAAATGAGAAATAAAATCACTGGAGACTGTTGGGATGAATCCTGGAGTCTAAACACTTGCGAAGTTTTTAGTTTGCTCCAATTTATAATATTGCTTTGGGCTTATCTATAACATCAAATAGTATAAAAATAAAAGGGATAGCAAACTAGCTGCCTTGATGTGATTTTATCTTTTGGTTTAATTTGCTTCCCTTGCAGTCTGGATATCAAATTCTCTTTTGAAATGGAGACGGGCACATTTCAGTTTCAATAGATTTATTTTCTATTGTAATACTGTTTGGCACAGGGCAAATGATTACTGAGAAACTCTAAGAGAAAAAGAGAGATGCCCAACAGCACCACTACATTTAATGGTCTTTCAGCATTTCTATTATAAACCCTGTATTTGATGCTTTCCTTACAATGTCTTACAAGAAACTGAGGATGTCAGCTCAGATGTAGTACTTTAAAACAGAACAAAAAGCATGATAATTGGTAAATTGATTCTGCAGTTAAAGATTCAGAGATAACAACATTATAAAATGATTTAACTAAACCTTTACCCACTAAAAATGTCATTAAGGTTTATTTCAGAAAACAATGGCAATGGAGACAAAATGTACACTTTTCTCATCTTACTATTACCCATCATTATAACTGGCATAAATAAACCATTATGGAAGTAGAAAGTGACTTCTACCTCCTGTAAGATAAAATTGGTGCGGCAAGCTCAGTCTTGCAGCTACTTTCACATGTACTTATCTTTACTACCTGGTGAATTTACTTTCAACAGTAAGATTAAGTACCAAAAAAAAAGTTTGCAAGACCGAAAATTCAGTGACAGAAAGGTATAGATAATGCAGTTACCATGTAAGAATTTCTATCTGCCTAAATAAAGTATGAATATCCTGTAAATCAGTCATCATTAAAACCAGGAAACACTGCTGCTGTTTATAAGGTAAAAGCAGATTTTATTGTGGTATTGAGGTAGAAGTTGTATAATGTATTTATATATGAAAATGTAGATTATTAAAAGCATTATTATGGTATTTATTTTCCTGAAATTTTTAATATTTTAATATTTTTATTCCCATTGTCCACATAGACTGCAGGAGTAAGAACTGAAGGTCATAATTTCCTCAGGTTTTTCCCCTTGTATCTATTAACACAGTACTAAAGAGAGTATTTTATCTGAGTTAAATACCAGTGTTTCTTGCTTAACAAAGTTTAAATGTGTGGACTCTGGAGCCTCCATGAATGGACTTAAAAAAGCCCAAGAGTTACATACGGATATGAAAATAAGAACCAAAAATAAAATACAACTATCATATGCCTAAACATCATATGATCAATTTGTTTGGAACATTATATATTTAATATACTATTCAAATTGCCATTTATCACAATAAACCTTTGCTATAATAACACTGATTATCTCATATGAAATCTTCTAAATTTTCTAGAATTTTGACTATGTTTTGGCCAGTGCAACAGTGATATTAAATCATGTAACATGTCTTACTTCAGAAAAAAAATCAAAATCTAGATTTTTTTCAGAATATTGAAGAGGAGAATATGAAATTAAAGAAAGACTGAGGTTTTCAGATTTATGCATGTAGATCTAGATGATTTCTATTCTAGACATTTATGTTCTATTCTTTTAGAAATAAACACAATGAGTAAGATCAAAAGTCACTGGTAATTCTGAGTATCTGAATAACCTAAGCTCAGGGAAACTTGATTTGCAAAGGTCAGCTATTAACCTATTCCCAATATCCTTTAAGAAAAAATCAGTTTGAGTACCTGAAAACTGAAGTGCCAAAAATAAAGATTCTTTAAAAAAATGTATTTGCTTTTATATCAATCTATATATTATCTTTAGAACTCCAAACTTCATCAGTCTTGCTGCATTTAATGGCATCAGTTCATATGTAATTTAAAAAACTGTATAATTGATATGATTTCAGTAGTGTTTCTTTAGAGAAAGTATATTTTCATTTAAATATGGTTTTCAGATTGCAGTACTGTTCTGAACACTTAAGATGAGACTCATGACACCAAATTTTTGCATCTGACTGAAATGCATAAATTTGTACAGATGTACTATATTCCCGGTATAGTCAGTTCAGAGGGCTAAAATTCTATTAAAATACACAGTTCCTCATATTTCCACTGGGAGGACTCAAAATCAAGGGAAGCTACTAATAGGAAACACTAGCAGAGACAACACAGGTAGAATTTAAACCATTTGAATCAAGATATGTCTGAGATGATGTACTTAGCATAGAGTTACTTGACCTTGCTTTAAATTAGTTTGCAAGGACATTGGTAGTTATTCTAGCTCTTGTGGAACAGTCATTCATATTACTATAAACTGCGACAACCAACACACATACCACTTTTTATTATTTCATTCATCATTAGGAAATGGATTGTAGCCCATAAAATTCTTATATTGTTCCAGTCAGTAATGCTGAAACACTAACTTACTACGACACTTTTTATATTTCTGGCGTAAATCAACTGTTTTTTCCTTGTAATACCACTCTAAGACAATTACTTTAACCCATTTTATGGATGGAGAAGGTGTATCCTATATTTCTAACTAGTAGCTTATGATGTTATCATTTTTATGTTTTGTTTTGTTTTTATGTTGTAATGTGCTAATTTTTTTCTCCTGTTAGGAGGGGTAATATCTTTTAGATTTGCAGTTAGTTATATTAACATTTGTAATCTGAATAATATTATCTATTTAATAATTTGCAAGAGTAATCAGTAAATAGGACTGATTCATTTTACTACAGAGATGCTGAAAAAAGAGTTTCACAACATAGTTATGAATTCACTTCCATACCTGCTATCTCCTAGTTATAATGTTAAATTAAAATGGGAGTGTTCTACAAATATTGCCCTTGAAAATGTTTGCAGTGTCCTTCATTTTCAGGCTGTTAACAATGACCTTTCATGGCTCATTTTACTCTATTTAACATCTTCTGCAGATACCATTGACCCTGGCATCATTTTACATCATCTTAAGTACCTTGTAAGTCTCACTAGAAGTGTTTTAGCCTGGCTGATATCTTTATCTAACTTGACCATATTGCTGTTAATTAATTATTGTAGGTATTTTTTTTCCTCAGCTCATTTTTGATTGCTTCATGGATTTAGATTGTATAATACATTTTTTGTTACATATATATTCCTTCCTCATATTTTTGTAATGCGTAATGGCATGCTAATGATGAACCAATTTTTTTCTGAACTTACCGTTGATGCTTCTTTAACTTAATTGTTTTACTGTACCACCTTTGAAAATGGAAAATGATATAACTTAAATTCAACATAATCAGATATTTATAAACTACATGGAGTATTTCAGTTAACAGTTTTCATTTAGGCTTGCTTTTTTATCTGGTATCTGTAACTAGAAGAATATAATAATGCAAAAGGAGACAATATTCTTGAGAAAACTGCACGGCATTATTTGATGCTATCTATGAGTTATTTCCATGATAAAAAAAAATCTTTGTGGGATTTAATGGTTCACCAGAGGTCCATTCAGGTATGGATCCAGGTGTGGCAGTGTATTTTCAGAATATTCAGTGTATTTGCTGTCACCCTGAATTTATAGCTCCTGTAGTCTAATCTCTAGTGCATAGTGATGTATCAAGTCTTTCTGTTACATTGCTTCTTCCCATTCTTTCTAATTAGGTTCTCCTGTGTAGCACATTCCCTGCCCAGGAAGATACCCAGATACTTCTGCCTAGATGATGGAAGATTTTTCTGAACCAGCTTCAAAGTTTGATTAAGATAGAAGTATCTCATTTCAAGTACAAACATGCTTAATAGTTAATAAACCTGGTCATAGGATCTTGCTATGCTTTTGTCTTCAAGACCAGAGAATTCTCAAATACCAAATTCCTTTTTCCTGTGCACGTATTTGTAAAGAATAATCATTTTCCTGTTAGTCTTTTTTTAGTAATTAGGTCAACTGACTTTCATAAGGCCCGACTTAACCTCACAGAGATCAATGAGGTTTTTGACAAGACGACTTGGCGTAGATGCCACTGACACCTTGAAATTTAAAATCCACTCTCACTGAACTTAGTTCAGATGCACAGGCTTTCTGGCTAATTTAAGATATATTTATGTTATGTTGCAGCTCTCTGAATTTCACCCTTGAAAACTTGTTAACTGATTGGTTACCTTGCCTGCATGCTAGTTCCCATCAGTTGACTTCTTTGGTGACAAGCCACAAGAGCAGAACAGAGGTGATTCACACTCAGATGGGATCTTTGCACACTGTAAGCAGCCTGGATGTGCCCAGTGACTCAGGGGTGAAAGCCAGAGACAGCCATATCCACCACCGTCCTTTCCTTCCTTTGTACTCCCTTACGGGCTGGTTTACCGAGTTTGCTACTCCCAGTTCCTCAGGATCTATCCTTAGCAGCTTTGCTCATATGACATACTGAATGCTGAGACATCTAACTCAGGATTTGGACTATATCTATACCCGTTTCTATATCAGACTCTGTATCAAGAATCTATATCAGTTCAACCATCTGTTGTTTAATCTATAATACTAAGTCCTTGTTTTTAGACATCCTAGTATACTTCTGAACCTTCTTCAATATGAAAAGGTGTAGGAGAAAAGAATTTTTAAGGGAAAGAGTGATACAGATGAACAGGAGGAATTACTGGAAAGAAAGAAAAGGAGGGAAAAAGAAATTGATATAGAAAACCATGAAATGAAAAAATAAAAAGAGTATACAGTTAAACTAGGCAAAACAGAGTATTTCTAAGGTAAATCAATGATGATTAAAAAGAAAACAGAAAGATTAGGGAAAATCAAAGGAAAAAAAATCTCTGAGAACCAAGAAAGGAAGATTATTTGCAACAAAGAAGTGCAATTTATATTAAAAAAAAGTTTAGATAAGTAAAAGTAATTAGGAAAGACAAAGAAAGAAAATAGGAGCCATGTAACTAGTAATAGTTGTTAACTGCATAATTATACTCATGGAGGACTTTTGGATTAGTTGAAATACTGACATTAAATGGGATTAATTTCTCTCTAACATTCAGGCATTATTGTCTTTTTAGTGTATTCACGTTTGTGTTACATGCCAGTTTCAGGATATCTCACTCTGCATACAGATCCTTGCCTTCACAACTTTCTGTTTTATTTTTTTCTCCTTCCATCTTCCGAAGCTTCTTATGTTTCTTCTGTTGCCAGCTAACCCAGCTGTCTCCCTGTCATCCCGAACAAGAGAGGTAATGACAATGTGGGAGGAATAAGGAAAAAAAAACACTCTGTGGGCAGGGAAAAGAGAAAAGAAGAGAGTAGAAGCTGTTGTTACTGGGAAATATATATACCATGGCACTGAACCCATAAAGTCTGCCTTATCTAAGCTGCAAAATGATGAAGCAGCTCAGGTACCGTTGCACTGTGCAACTGCAGCTGTGAGCACTGCAGAGTATGATGTAGAGGCACAGAAGCAGTAAGCATGAAACCCAAACAAACTGGTAGCACTTCTGCCAATGTGTGTATTCATTGGGGAATGGTAGGAATGAGTGCTGACCCTGTTTACTAAGGGAGGTGCAACACAATAGGAATGCAGCTTTATAACTTCTAGACATAGCTCAGGTCTAAAAGCCACTCTTATACCACTCCAGATAGGTTCCCAGAATGAGGAGCATAAAGGAGAAGAGCAGAGAGAGAGAGAGATCTAAGCACATCTCAAAGCTGCACAGCTTACTAGCTGTGGTTCTGTATCAGCCGTGCTGCTCCATGATCTCCGGAGTGTGAAGTTCTAAGCAAGTTGATTAGGTCAGTCGCAGCACTAGGCAGGAGCTGGCTCTGCACATTTTTGCCATGTCCCAGCAGGTAATGTGCTCTGCTGGCTCTGTGGAGCTTAGGAGAAATAGTTGAGTTGCTTTGCAAGAAGCTGTTTGAGCCTTGCATAGCTCTGAGACAGAACTAATAAGCTCTGCTGAAACAAAGATGACTATGTGTGCTAGGATGTCTCTGTACCCACTGTGCAGTTCTTTGGGGTTTGAGAATGTAACAAAATTCTCTTCCATATGGTGATGGATGCTATAGTAGCTTTATTCTCTGCTCATGGCTTATTACTTGCTTATTGCACAGCACATTTTCTTACAGCAGGATTAGCTGGGCAATGGAGAATAAGGGTGCCTGTTTTGTCTCAGTGTAGCTACAATAACACTGTGTGCATTTGTCTCACAACTGTTTGGCACCCATGTTGCCAAGAAGGTGATTTTTTCTTCTTCCCCTTTCTCAGCCCTACATTTCTTTCTTTTGGCACTAAATGTTTCTGTGGCTTCAAAGCAGTTGAATCGTGGAATATAATATATATATATATATATATATATATGTATATATTTTAGCGGGCCAGTTTGCAGCTAGATCTGCTCCTGGATTTCATGCCTACATAATTGCTGGTGGTAGTGCAAGGAAAGCAGATAGCAATATAAAGCAGCATAAACTTTGCTTGGCTTGATTTTTGCTTGATTATGAAACTACCCTTTTGGCTAACTGAACCTCTTCTGGTTCAGCTGAGAGCAATTGTATATGTTAGGCTGGTGGAACCTCCTGGAGTTCAGAACAGATTGAAATGCTGCAAGTGAGACAGCAGGCAAGAAATCTGCAACACAAGAAGGGGCCAGATGGCTCTCAAAAGTGACCAGTAGCCTATTTGCATTAGGAAGTAGTCCCAGAGCTAAGAAGTGTGTCTTAAACATGACAATAACAAAGATCAAGGCACCTAGAGAAGACTACATGGGGTTTATGCAGCCTTGAAGAAACCACGGAAATTGCTAGACTGAGCACAGTTGAACAGAAGGATCCATCCCAAGAAGACAGAGTCAGCAGGAGGAGGAACTTTGTTTTCCAGTCTTTTATCTTGTCTCATGCAGATCTGAGCTGTCTCAGCTTTAAGGAGTTCTTTTGTAGCCAAAGTAGAAGCCTCTGCCATCTATAAATTAAAAGTACACTAATCAGAATATAATTTAGTTTGCCTTGAAACGAAATACAAGTGTATTAAAATAGTGTAACCACCAAAAAATATATGTGTTTGTTAACACTGTGATGCCAGGCACACTGTATAAGCATTTTACATAAATACGTAAGTAATGCAATCACAAAGATGCAGTCATGTATAGTTGCATACAGGAGGCATCCAAGTAACAGAAGCTGCAAGACAGAAGAGACTATAAGCACATGGGATGGCAAATACACAGGACATGCTGCTGAATACCCATGAAGGATGACTAGCAAAACCCAAACCAAGACAAGCAGTATCATGAGCAGTTAAGATCCCCCTTTTTGAGGGTGGGGAGGTGAGAAGCATAAAACTCTAAGGATGACCCAGGAAATCTGGAGAAGAACAAAGTTTTTAATTTTCTTATTAAGCAGCTTTCAGGGCTGAACACCTTGGGTTGACCGTCCATGCCAACTATATGGCATCAGCTCTGGGGTACTGTATAGCCACCTCTAATTTGGGAAATAATTATTAAAGACAAATAGTTTTTTACATATAGAAATTATGACTAACAGCATATGAGAAGGAAACATTAGCAGAAGTGTGCTATTAATGAATTTAGTATTGTTTTAAAGTTTAAAACTTGCCTGTTTTCTTGTCTCCAAAACACTTCCCTCAGAGTCATCTCTAATTCCTTAACTGATACATGTATACAAACACATATACGCAGCTGTAAAACCTTGTTCTAATTTTGCTATTCAAAAAGAGATATTTTAAAATAATTAAATATATTATGTAATTACATAAATTAATTATTATATATGAATGTTTTGATTATCTATTTCATAGCTTTGGAGATTGTAAGTTCATTGGTATCTCTTGGTATGATCATTTTAAATAAAAAGTATAGCTAGTCATATATGTGTACTCCCACACTGAATTTCAATACTCCATTTTTGGGAGCTACCATTGGGCTGAGTACATGTAATGACACACACACACTCCTTGAGGCCAGATATATGTTTTCTATGGCTGTATGTAGTCTCTGAACTATGACCAGTTGGTCAACTCTCGTTTAAAGAGCATTTCAATTCAGTCCACATGTCTGAACTGCTGGACAGGTAAAAAAAAAAATGCTAAAAATACAGTAGGTATCAGAAATAAACTGTCTGCTCTGTACTATGTTATTTTACACTCTCTGCAGCTAGGTATTAATAAATATTTACATATCTCCATCACCTACTATCTGCCTAACAATTTGTTCTTTATTTATTCTGTTTTTTATTTGTTCTGTATCAGGTGGTATCAGCATAACCCTTCCCTACAAACTTTTTGGTATATAATCTTATCAAAGGAACAAAATATCCAAATTACAAACTTATGATTTTTCTCTTTGCTATTTCTTCAGTGGTAGGAATGATAATTGGGTTACTGTAAATCATCCCTAACCCACCTAAAGAGAAATGTTTGTTTTTCCCCCCCCCCTTTTTTTTTTTACAAATCAGTTTCAAAAGTCAGCTATGATGGAGAACATATATTAACAAGAAAGGCCACAAGAAAGTAGATTTAAAAAAAGAGAGAAAAAGAGTCTTTCCTTCAAGGATTGATTGTAAATACAAAGATTTGTGACAGCTACAAGACAAAGTTTTGAGGCTTTTCTTTGACAGACAGTGTCCCAGGTCAATCTAAGATCCAGCTGGATAGAAGCCCATCTCAGTTGTTGATTTAACTATCAATTTTTCCTACTGGCATTAACCACTGCAAAAAGCACTTGAAAAGAATCAAAAAATCAAAGCTTTATTCCAAGACTGCCTAAGTTACGCTGTTAAATCTGGCAAAAGCCCTGGCTATTCACCCAAAAGACTAAGCAATTGGAGAGGAAAATATGTTTTTTGAAATGGAGAGATAAAGAACAAGCATAGCACAGACAACTGAAGGAAAAAGTAAATCGCTTCAAGCTACTTGATAGAGATAATTCAGCAGAATTTTATGGTTTTGTTGTTTTTTCTTCCTCTCACCCTCTTCCCATGAAGATCTAGGTCAATTTCAAGTGAAGATATGGATTTCTTTATTTTAGAAATATTAATAACTAACTGAAATTATGCAGCTACTTGACACTTCATCAGAGAACTGATAGAGCTCCTGTTATACCTATGAATACATTTCAGGAATCATAATAAAACTCTCTGGAAGGTTAGGGTGGTGAAGGAATCACAAGATCACTGGAGACTGATGAGAATGCCATGGGTAGTGGTTGCCCTAAGCTGTCAATGAAAAGAATAAACAAATCAATGAGGTATAGTTGGTTAGACCTGGGAAACTTCCAGAAGGATAAAAGATCTTAAAATTATGTTAAAAAATGTCTACGTAAGTTGTAACGTTTAGGTGTTTTCAGAATAAAAACTATAGGATGCCATTGATTTTATTTTAACTGATAATTTTTGCATTCATTATTCTGATTAGGCAATTTAATGACTACCATACTATCAGAATTATAGTTTACTTAAAAATAAGTAAAACTACTAATGAAAATATAGATGTTACTACTCAGATTCAGGATTAAGTTTCTAACCATAGCCAGACAGATTCCCTCCAATTTGCTAATACCTAATTCAGAACATGGGTTTGAAATTCTGCTTCCTGTAGCTCCTCAGCTACAGGCTATTTTGCTGCTTCTATGCATGTATGTGTGTACCTGTCAATTCCATCAAGCTTTCTCCTGTGCTAACAGTCAGGCAGGTTGCTACTTAAGAGAACTATAGGGAAAATTTCTGTGTTTGCATCCAGTCTCAACAAATATCTTGATTTTCAGCCTGAAAAGTCTGTTCTAACCTCAATATATCATATTACACGGTAAGGCTAGGTCTATGTTGGTGAGTAGAAGAGAG
The DNA here is from genome assembly GCF_028389875.1 of Rhea pennata. NCBI lineage: Eukaryota > Metazoa > Chordata > Aves > Rheiformes > Rheidae > Rhea > Rhea pennata. The sequence goes on from NC_084663.1 coordinate 163,816,632, forward strand.
ACCAACTCCTGACCTCAAAGTCAAAAAGTCCAAACTGAGTACTAGCTCTCTGGCCCTTTTTGTTTAGTAGTGCAGGCATTTCTGTGTTTGTAAAATAGGTGAAAGAACTTTTAGAAGGATTATAGACTGACTGCCTGATACTCACAGCCATAAATAATTCTGACTTTGTTTAATTAGCTGCAAAGAACTCAAAATGGAAATAAAACACGGAGAAATAAAAGCCTTTGAAAGAAAATAAATAAGAAAGAACAAAAAGCAGGATTTGGAAGAATCAAATCCTGAGTTGCTTTATGCCATTTAAAAATGGAAACAGATATTTTATTTTAACAGCACATTATTTACATTGCAACTAAATGACTATGCAGTTGGAAATGGTAAAAACCATGACAATTAACTCAAAATGTCTTTTTTTTTAATTCCAGTCTCATTCATTGATTTGATCCAAATGCAAACTGCTATTGTAGGTTTTGTTTGCTTTCTTCAATATATTCAAACAAATTTGGCTAAAAATTTATGACTGATTATGGGTTGTATTTACTACAGGCAGTTGATAACCCTGAGTCACTGAAGCAGTTCTTGACCTTTTACACCTCAAGAATATATATAATCCAAAATCTAAATTCTGCTGACTACCTACCATATTCAGCACATGAGGAGGGTTACATGTCTTAAGACTCGTGTCCATATGACTCACTCAGTTGGACTTTAGATGGCTAAGAAGTTGCTGAGAAGAAATGCTTAGTATGCAGATTTGTTTGAAATCCTATCTTTCCTGAGAGCTTAGGTATTTAAATACCTGGGATGCACACTCCTGAATCTTTTCCAAGATGAGCACTTGCAACCATTCTTACAGAGAATTTAAGAGTTTTCTCTCAGCTTTCAGAAAAATATATATGCCTCTATTTTTTCTCATTTTTAGTACCAATGTGAGGAAGAAGTGCAAGGTCTTGATTAATTGCCCCTTTTCCCATATGTATTAGAAAATGAGGGATTCAAGGTCATGCCAAAAGTTTCCCTGTTTAGGCTGAGAAGAGCACAGAAGAGCTGACTGAGGACTGGCTACCCCTCTCATGTTGTAGATGAACATTCAAAATTCATAGGTCTGTGAAGAGAGAACACAAGAAAAAGTCTTTGCATAACCTAGTAGGCAAGGCACTCACCTGAGAAATAGGTGTTCTTATATTTACTCTATGAAGTTTTCTTTTTTCTTTTTAATTTAGTATCTGTAGAATAAGAAATGCAGTTTGTGTCTCTTATTGTGATCAGAACAAAAATACTTAAAATGAAAATCCCCTGTAACATTCCATTTCATAATGCCTTGAGAGTTTTTTCAAAGTTTTGACTCTTCTGGAAGAACAAAGGTGACCTACTGGGTCAGGGAAAACTACAAAAGCTACACTTTTATGACAGTAAAAACTGTAAACATCCTAGTGTACAGTTGCTGGCTAGAGAAGTGACTAAAACAGTATAGTTCTGGCAGGCTTTGTTTTGGGATTTTTTTGGGGGGTGATGCAATAAAAAACACATTTGAAGAAGAGGGGCCCAAATACATATATTTTCAAGCAAAAACTTAATTTGGGTCTGGAGAGGTTAGAGAGAGAAGAATTATAAGCATTGTAGGCCCAAGTAAGCAGAGTGCATGCTGACAATTCCAGTCAAGAAGAATGTAAATGAGTGAATTGGTTTTCTGTTAATAATTACTTCTGTTTAAAAACAACAGACAAATATTTACAGTTATGTATTAGATGCACAAGTAAGTATACAGAAGGGAGTTTAAATACAAGGTCATTTAATGATTTAAACATACACTTGCATATTTCTTGCAATCTCAATTTGATTTTGTTGGGTTGTACTGAGCAACAACATTCAGTCTTGCACAGATTAGTGTGCTGTGGGCCAAATGTTACAAAAGGTTCCCGCAACTCAGAAGTGCTGAGAAGATGTTATCATCACTCTGAAAAATAATACAACTGGAATACATCTAAGCATTGCAGATTGAAAAAAAAAGAAAGGATAAACCTGTTTTCAAGAAAAAATAAAGAACCACACATATGAGATACATGTGAAGGGTAGATTTTCTCATCTATAATTAGATTTTTCCTTGTATTACGAGAAAAAGGAACTACTGTGAAGAATGCTCCTCACTCCAAAAAACAGTTGCAAAGTTTAGTATTTTTTTGGATTTATAAACTATTCTATTTCTGCCAGCTCTTAAAAAATTCCTTTACCTACTGTTTCAACTATTCTGGAACTGGAGAAAATGACAAATTAGAGCTTGTTCAAAAATATAACAAAAATCCAAACTGTATCTGATTTTAAATGTATTGCTCACGAAGAAAATGGTCTGGCATTCCCCTGAGCCTTTCTTGGACAAGTTATGCTTCACATGCAAGAAGAGTCCTATTTGCATTTCATTTATTAACATCATCAGCTAAAAATAAATTATGCATGGATAAAGAGGTCCTGGGTTTGGGTTAGAATGCTAAAAAATTTCTGGAGTATTGGAAAAATGTTATTCCCTTCCCCTTCCCCTTCCCCTTCTCCTTCCCTTTCCCTTTCATCTTCCTCTTCCCCTGTCCCTTCCGCTTCCCCTTTCCCCTTCCCCTTCCTTTTCCCCTTCTAATTCCTTTCCTTTCTACCTTAATAATGGACAATCACCTTCTGGTGAGTGCACTCACTGGCAGAAAAGGTGTTCCTGAAGTTGCCTTTATTTTCTCTGTATGCAATTACATTTCTGACTGCAACTGAACATAGCAAAGCACATGGAATGACAAAACATGTTCACAATATTATTTTTTATAGGTTTGGACAGCATTGCTGATGAAGTTTGTCCGAGACTGGTTCTGTGTGTGCACACTTCATAATTGCACCTGTTAACAGTATACAGATGTAAAAACACTTCGTTTTTCACAAGCATCTCTACAACTTGCAACTCTGTAAGCAAAGTATAAATAACAGGAAGTAGAAAGCCACTACTGACACTCCTTTGACTTTTTTCTGTTTAAAAAAGTTCATGATGAAGTTATAAATGCTCCAAGATTTTTTCATATTTATTTATGATTTATACATTTATATATACATATGATTAACATATGATTTATTCATATATTAGTAATCAGCATAAATAATCTGAAACTGTCTATGTAAAGAAGTCTTCTTCCTATTTCATAATTTGTGAATAATGAAAATATGAAATAGTAATATTAAGGACAGTGAAAAGCAACTGTTATAGCAAAGAACAAGGAATTCGATACCAAAAAGCTCTACATGCCTATTGAAATGCACTAATAATTCACATCAGCTCTTCTCTGATTTGAAGTTTGAACAGGCATCACTACTCATTATATCTAAGTAGTACTATCAGTAAGGAGCATCAAAAATGCAGGAATTAAAAAAAAGAAATTATAAACGTGTTAAAGGTGACTAGCATACATATTAATTGCATTTAATGAAGTATTTAGCTGTAGGATAGGAAAGCATTATAGTTACCTTGTTTCCTTACCTTTTCCACATGAAAGTTTTATTTTACATGCATTTTTCAATCTGGTTGCAAGCAATCTTTTATTCTTACAACTTTTATTATTTACAACTTAATGTTTCGGTTATTTTATCAATCCATATAGCCCTATGGTGCTTTAAGGGATCTATTAATAGCTGATAAAACAGAAAATATTGTCTGTTCATAATTTTCCATTTAAATAACATGACATTATCTAGCATATAATCTGGGAAATGCACATTGCAGTAATAAAATGGAAATACTTTTTTCAGAAGAAAACCTTCTATTGGAATTTTATATGGAGATGAATCAGTAAATGAAATCCAATCACCTCCTCAGAAGTGAAGTCTCTACCTTGAAGGTAGCCTAAAATATCGTCACAGAATGTTAACGGGAAGTAATGATTGTTTCAGAAACTCCTACAACAGAGCAGTACAAACCACTCAGAGTTCAGCCATCTGTAGCACTAGTCCTTGAAAAACTCTTTTACTTGTCAAGAGACATGACATAATCAATTTATGTTGCACCTACAATTGAGATTAATTTAAAATCAAATGAAGTATTTCTCTTTGAAAAAAAAGATGGGGGAAGCACTAAGTGTGACACAGTTTTGGTGTCAAAAAAATGTTGTCACATACTAGTTTTGAACACATAAATACTTGTACTTCAAAAATATGAGGAAAAAACTCATTCAATATAATATTTATGCACATTCTTACATTGTAATATTTGAGCAGTCTCACTGAATTCAACAGAAATGTTCATGTATGTTCCTATTGCTCAAAGCTGTTTTTGTTTTGTTTTGTTTTGTTTTGCTTTGTTTGTCTATTAAGCTTAAGAGCATAAGAACTGGCACGCTGGTAAGATCAAAATTCCATTCAATCTTTTACTGTTGTTACTGGGAGACAGTAGCAGATGATTAGAGAGTAAGTAACAGAAGCTAATACAGACTGATCATCACATACATCCTTCCTTCTGGAAGTTAGGGGCTTCCTGTTCTGCTGAGCAAGATGTTGTGTCTTGTCCATTATGTCTAATAGGCACTTGTACTTTTTAATTACTCCTTGCTTGCTCTCTTGTATACTTTGAGTTCACAACATCCTGCAACTGTTAATTCCACACAAATTAACTCAGAATCAGTGTTTAGTTTCTTCAGTCTGCACAGAAATCTCATCCCATGTACCTAACTGAACTGGAGATTGAATTTGTTGGTCTTTGCTGTGATTTAGTAAGCTGGACCTTTGACAGTATTCTATACCTGGATAAACAATATATATGGAGGGAAAGAAATATAAAATGTACTGTTTCTGAATATAGGCAAGATTGAAAGCACCTTGAACCCGTATATATTCATATATATACGGAACTGTAATTATCTATTTCTTCTTAGCATGGTGCCTTTTTATATTATTAATACTCAAATTGTGACAAGCTTTTACTGGTAGAAGAATGCTTGTACCAAGGTTTCTAAACTGGCTGCTGATTTGGGGTTCCAGGTGTTTGGTTGACAAATATAAGACATGAGCATCCCAGTGTGATGACCAATAGCCTCCTTTCCTCGCGGTTGGCAGAGCCTGGTGAGAGAGCCCCTGGCTGGACCTTCTTTTGCTCACACCTTTCTTAAGTCTTGCAGGCACAGGCAAATGGCAGGACAGAACCAACCTGATGGGGCCTCAGATCCCCATAGAAGACATTTCTCCCAAGAATTTCTTCCTGCCTTTATACTGGGGGCACTAGAATAGGAGGAAGGAAGCACAGACAGCCTGTTGCTGCAAGTCACAACCAGTGTGAGCAGGACACTGCTCACAGCTGGGCACCTGCCATGCTGAAGGGGTGTGGAAAAAGCCTTGTATCTGGATGCAGCCCCAATGGAAACATGCACGGGTACCCATAGGGCACACCAGAGTGTCGTGGGAGAGCTTTTCCTCCAGCTACTCCAGACAAATAATACAGGAGGTTTCCCCAGCTTGCTCTGTCTGCACTGTTCGTTCTGGGAAATGTTCCTGGCAGAAGGACCTGGACAGAAGATGGAAGAGGTGGATAAGTGTAGGACATGCACAGTCCTTCCACTTTGTGGACAGGATAAAAAGGATGTAAAGGCTGGTTGCTCCCCAAGCAGGGTGTGCGTATCTCTCTTCCCATCCCTTTCCTCCTCATAGATCTGACATCTAAGGGTCCCAGTATTTATGGTTGAGGCCCAAGCAGCATCCATTGGAAGCAGGCCCTGTGCACTTGTGCCAAGGTGGGGACCATGCCTGCAGAGTGAAGATCTGATCAAGACACTGGTTTTGCAGCCCAGAGTCAGGAAGGTATGCCCCTGCTCCCAGGGATCCGAGAACAAGGGACTGCCAGGGCATGGCTGAGGACAGACCTTCAGACTGTGCGCCAGCACCTCGAGAGGCAAAGGGACACCAAGAAGTCCTCCATGTTCTGACTCTGGCAAGGCTCTCAGAGGATCAGTCCAGGACAGAGTAAGCAGCTTCTTTGTCGACTTTGCCAGTGCTGGCAGGAAAGTGATGGAGGCAAAGGCCGCCAAGCACCAGGGTTATCAGCTTTACTGTACTGCTCAAAGAACTGAGAGACACATCCATCCCTGCATTTGCACCACTTCTGCGAGCAGGTAACAGTGCCCACCCCTTTATGCTCACTATAGACACAACAGATCTGGAAAGAGCACAGCAACCCTCCATTAGAGACGTGCTCAGGGGCCCCAACGCCTGCCCTACAGCTTTGGGAATGGCACGGGCATCTAGGCACTGCTTGGCTCCTGCAGAATCACCTCTGGGACTGAGACGCCGCCTTATGCTGGAGCCTCTGAGTAACTTAAGTAGCTTGCAGGATTGTTGCCTGGAGTTGATGGAAAATATAGGGATTTCCTTCCCATGCACACGCTGAGCTCACAGAATCCCAGTCTGTCAAAAACCTCCTCACACCCCTATTAGGTCTTTACTTAGCAAGTTGTCCACTTCACTGCATGCCTGATTTCCTCGAGAAGTTACTCATAGATTCACAGAATGGTTGAGGTTGGAAGAGAACTCTGCAGATCATCAGTCCAACACCTGCTTGAGCAGGGTCATCTAGAGCATGTTGCCCAGGACACTAAACAAATGGCTTTTGAACCTGTTGAAGGAAAGAGATGCCACAGCCTCTCTGGGCAACCTGCTCCAGTGCTCAGCCAGTATCAGAGTAGAAAAAAGTTTTTCCTCATGTTCAGATGAAACTTCCTATGTCTGGCCATACATTCTTGGCACTTTCCCTTCAGATATTAGTACACATTGATAAGATGCCCCCATAGTATTCACTCCACCAGGCTAAACAGTACCAGCTCACTCAGCCTCTCTTTGTATGAAAGATGCTCCATGCCCTACATGCCCTTAATAGTCTCCATGGGCCTTCGTTGGAATCACTCCAATACATCCATCTCGTACTGCGGAGCCCAGAATTGGACAAAGTATTCCAGGTGTAGCCTCACTATGGCTGTAGGAGAGGGGGACGATCACCTCCCTCAGTGTGCTGGCAAGGCTCTTCCTGATGCAACCCAGGATACCATGAGTCTTCTTGGCCACAATGGCACACTGCTGGCTCATGGGCAACTTGTTGTCCACCAGGACACCCAGGTTCTGCTCTGCAGAACTGCTTTGCAGCAGGTCAGCGCCCAGCCTGCACTGGTGCTTGGGGTTATTCCTCCCTAGGTGTAGGACCCTGCACTTGCCTTTGTAGAACTGAGGGCCCCCTCTGCACATCTCTCCAGCCTGTTGAGGTCCCCTGGAATGGCACCACAGTCCTCTGGTGCATCAGGCACTCCTCCGTGCTTTTTATCATCAGCAGACTTGCCGAGGGTGCACTCTTTCCCCTCACCCAGGTCACTGATGGGTAAGTTGAGTAACATTGGACCCAAGACTGACCCTTGGGGGACACTGCTAGCGACAGGCCTCCAACTAGACTCTGGGCCGTGGAGCACAACCCTCTGAGCTCTGCCGTTCAGCCAGTTCTCAGTCCGCCTCCACACCCACTCATCTATCCTGCGCTTCCTGAGCTTGCCTGTGAGGATGTTACGGGAGACAGTGCCAAAAGCCAGGCTGAAGTCAAGGTAGACAACTTCCACTGCTCTCCCCTCATCTACCCAGCCACTCGTTCCATCATAGAAGGCTATCATGTTGGTTAAGCATGGTGTCCCCTCGATGAATCCATGCTGACTATGCCTCACCACCTTCTTATCCTTCACATGCTTAGAGATGGCATCCAGGATGAGCTGCTCCATCACCTTTCCAGGGATGCAGGTGAGGCTGACTGGCCTGTAGTTCCCCAGATCCTACGGCTTGCCCTCTTTGAAGACTGGAGTGATACTTGCTTTCCTCCGGTTCTCAGACACCTATCCTGATCACCATGAGTTTTCAAAGATGATTTAGAGTGGCCTAGCAATGACGTCCGCAAGCTCCCTCAGCACCCGTGGGTGCATCCTATCAGGGCCCATGGACTTGTGGATGTCAGGTTTGCCTAAATGATCGCCAACCAATTCTCCTTGGCCAAAGGAAAGTCTTCCTTTCCCCAGACTTTCTCCTTAGCCTCTAGGGTCTGGGATTCCCGAGGACTGCTTTAAGCAATAAAGACTGAAGGACAGAGGGCCTTCAGTATCTCTGCCTTTTCTATATCCTGCGTCACCAGGGCCCCTGCTCCGTCCAGCAGCGGGCCCGCTTTCTCCCGAGTCTTCCTTCTGTTACTGATGTATTTGAAGAAGCCCTTCTTGCTGTCCTTGACACCCCTTGCCAGACTCAATTCCAAATGGGCTCTGGCCTTCATAGTCCTTGAACAACGTTCCTGTAATGCTCCCAAGTGACCTGTCCTTGGTTCCATCTTCTGGGCACTTCGGTCTTCTGTCTGAGTATTGTCAGGAGCTCCTTGCTCTTTCATGGAGGTCTCCTACGCTATCTGATGCCTGACTTCTTCCTCGTTGGGATACACCGTTCTTCAGCTTGGAGGAAGGGATACTTGAAAATCAACCAGGTCTCTTGGACCCCTCTTCCTCCCGGGGCCCTATCCTGTGGCATTCTTTCAAGAAGGTCCCAGAAGAGGCCGCTGTCTGTTCTCCTGAAGTTCAGGGTTGTGACCATATTTTGTCCTGCTCCTCCTCGCAGGATCCTGAACTCTACCGTCTCATGGTCACTGCAGTAAAGGCTGTCTCCAACCTTCACATCTCCAACAAGCCCTTTCTTGTTTGTTAGTACAAGGTCCAGCAGGACACCTCTCCTCGTTGGCTCATCTGTCTTCTGCATCAGGAAGTTACCAGCGATTCTCTTTGGGAACCTCCTGGATTGCTGGTGCCTTGCTGTGTTGCTCCTCCAGCAGATACCAAGGTGGTTAAAGTCTCCCATGAGGGCCAGGCCCTGCAAACATGAGGCTGTCTGTAGAAGGCCTCATCTGCTGCTTCTTCCTCATCAGACGGCTTGTAGAAAACACCCACAACAGTGTCACCCAGGCAAGCCTGCCCCTTAATCCTTACCCATAAGCTCTCAGCTGACTCATCACCCACCCACAGGCAGAGCTCCATACATCCCCCTGCTGCCCCGCGGAGAGGGTGATGACACCCCCACCTTGTCTTCCTGGCCTGTCCTTCCTAAAGAACTTCTAGCCATCCATGGCAGCATTGCAGTCACATGAGCTATCCCACCACATCTCCTTAATCACAATGAGATCACAGTCTGCAACTGCACACAGGTCTCTAATTGCTCCTGTTTATTCCCCATGCTGTGTGCATTCATGTACAGGCACTACAGAGAGGCATCCAAACATGCTGATTTCCTAGGAGGGGTACAAGGTTTCCCCACAGTCTTGTAGGCACTTCTTTGCCTGCATACAAATGCTTGAGGTACCCCCCACATACACACCTTGAGGCCTCTTTTGCTGCCTGCATGGCCCCTATAGTTCTCTTCTTCCCCTGTCTTTCCGAGTTTAAAGCTCTCCTACCAGGTTGGCCAGCCTGTTGCCACAGACGCATGTGCCCTGCTTAGTGAGGTGGATCCCATCTCTCCCAATCAGCTGTCAATCTTCAGAGTCCCATGCTCATGGAAACCAAAACCCTGTGGCCGACACCGGCAGCACAGCCAGTTGTTTACTTGGTATGTTAGTCTACTCCTCCTCACATCCTTCCCCCTCACTGGCAGGATCGATCAGAAAACCACCTAGGTCTTCATGCCCCTGACCACTGTCTCCGGAGCTCTGTAGTCACATTTGATACACCTTGGCAGTATCTTCGGTGCCCACATGGAAGAACAGCAAGGGGTAATAGCCTGAGGGGCGGACAAGCTTTGGCAGTCTCTTCAAAACATCCCAGATCCAAGCCCCTGGCAAGCAGCAAACCCATCTAGAGAGGAGGTCAGGTCAACAGATGGGTGCCTCTGCCCCTGCAGCAGGGAGTCATCCACTAACATCACTCCCATTTTCCTTTGGTGCTTCTGCATGGTTCAGGGTTCATCGGCTCAAGTGCTTCACACGAAAGGACGCCAAGCTCCTCCTCAGCTTGGAGGGCACTGAACCTGTTCACTAGCTGCAAGCCTTCAGGAGAAGCTGGAGCCTTATTCTTCACACAGCAAGTGACCAGCTTCTGGTCTTCAGCTTCCTTTGGGTTATCACTTACTGTTCCATGAGGCACAGACTGCCTGTGTCTCCACTGCTGTTGCGAGTCGGGGCTCTTGAAACTGTAGGGTCTCTGAGAAGATCTTCTCTGTATCTTGCTTGTCCTCTCTGACTCTACACCGCCTAGTGACTTCCTCTTGTAACTCCTTTTCCTGGCAACACAACCAATCCAACAACAATAGCACACCTTCCACAGGACTGTCTGCCCCAACCTCAGGCAGAACCTGCAGCCGAAACTTGAAGAGCTCTTTCACCTCTCTCACTGCCTTGAGCCTTCACCTGCCCACAGCCCATGGCCTTTTTTGTACCACCTGGCTAGCTATGTCACTGACTGTCACTGTGACATGCCACTTCCACCAGGATGACACAGACCAACACTACAACACACTGCTGCTGGTGGTCAGGATAAAAAGCAGGTAGGAAGGCCTTTGGCTGCCCAGTGGGGTGGTACCTCTCATTCATCCCTTGGGTCAGCCCTGTCCATATATTGCTAACATAGAAGCTTGACAAATAACTATTTTTGCCTTGTTCCAACACACAGCTAGGGGCTGTTTTACAAGCCTGCTGCCCACACTTTGCCAGAGAATAAATTCCCGATGAGAAGTAGGAAGCTGATATATTTGGTTTTCCATCAGATATGATCCCAACTGAGGATGAGCCCTTGAATAAGCAGAGAAGAAAATAATCATCTCTGGCCAAAAGAGTATACAGCTTTAACTTGCATATCTCAAATTATTTCTTAATTCTCAGACTGATTTTTTCTGCAAATGTCCTGCATAGGTATTTCGGATATTGTGTGCTTCAGACATTATTTCTTCTCATTGTTCTGGTTACATGAACAACCTATTGCAAATCATCTTGTATGTTATTTTAATTATTTCTTGCTCAACTGGAAATGTCAAGTTGAAGCTTGAACATATGGTAAGATGAAGAGATGAATGAAAGGGCTGTTAGGAGATACAGCAGCAGCCAGTTTGGTCAAGTGAGCTCTCTCCATTTTGCATTATGAAGCGCTTCTGTGCCCAACCAGTGGTCCTTCAAGACCAAAGTGCCAATGATGATAATAGAATAATCATACTGTTCAGAAATAGTATACACACAGTGCTCAGTTTCTGCTCTTTTTCTATCTCACCTTTCCCCTGCTCTAGCTCCTAAGGTCAGGGATTTCATTCTGGAGGTGGCAAGAAGAAGGACATTATGGTGAGCTGGCAGCAACCGGAGTCTTTGGACCACAGGACTCTGACGTTCATGCTGATGTTCCTTCTTCACACCAGGATCCACTTTGTGCCACTTTGATAGGTTTGCTAATACCCCTCTATCAGGCCATTGTGCTAGAGGTATAAATGTGGCTGTACCATGCAAAGATATGCACAAATAAAACAAATTACCATAGCTAATGGTAGCAGTAGCGATGGCAGTGGCAGTGGATAGTCAGAGTGTTGGTCTATGTCACTTTGGCAATGGTAGCATGTCACAGTGGTGGTCAGTGATGTGGCTGGCCCAGGTGGTCCAAAACGGGCCGTGAGGCAAGGGCAGATCCAGGCTGAAGGCAGTACCTCCTAGCACAGGAGAGGTGAGGGCAGGGGAGATACCACTGCCCCATGCAGAGCCAGGCACGGGCCACTGCTCCAGCTCCACTGACCTTCAGGAGCCTCACTGCCCTTGCGCTGTCCCACTCCTAGGCCCTGCAGGAGACATGGAGACCCACAGTCTGCTGGAGGTAGGAGAGCCCCAGGACAGGGGAGAAAGGGGCTAGCCTGGGGCTGCTGCAGGAGGTGCGGGACCCCATACCTTGGGATTCTGGGGCTAGGATGGAAAGTCACCCTGGTTCTACTGCTCCCTCACAGCTGGTGCAGCAATGACTGGAGGGGAAATCATGGCGCAGCAAGGGCAGGGCTTTTTTTAGAGCACTCACAGTCAACCTGCACTGTGTCTGCCGTAAAGCTCAAAGCCTCCGGCTTGATTGAGAAGGGTGAAAACAAAGTGATCCCAGAGCTTCCTGCAGCCACGGCTAGGCAAAGGGTTTGTGGGATGGTCAGCGATGGCCAGATGGCTACGAACAGTGGTAGGAAGGCAGGAGTTGTGCAGTGTCCCCAGAGCAGAGCCTCCCCTCTGCACAAGGCCAGGGGGCACAGAAAGGGATATGCTAGGAGGGAGGGCTGTGTCGGGAGGAAAGGTCGGGGTTGCCCAAGGCTGGCTGGGAATGAGACGGACCACAAGAAGGGACAAGAAGGGCCAGGAGAAGCAAGGGAAAGGCAAGAGTAGGTCATGCATGGGAGCCCCTGAGGCTAGACAAGGAGCATTCCTTGAGCTAGCATGGGGTGTTCAGGGACCAGGGGGACAGCAATCAGTACCAGAAGGGCTTTGGGGCGGCATCAGGCCCTGCTGTGGGGCAGATGGGGACTGCATATGCAGGCAAAGCCTCAAGCAGTGCAGGGAAGTGCTTTGGCCTCAGAGATCCAGCAACAGCCACTCATACTCACTCACTGCTGTGCCTCACATTTGCACTTCTTGTGCCACATGCTCCTGCTATGCTCCCATCCTCTCCAAAGCCACTGAGCACCCTTCCAGTTGCTCCAGCCCTGTCTGTCTCCCAGCAAGGCAGGGACAGATCAGGGCACTTGTAGGGAAGTCCTTCGGGACACTTTCCCAGGCTCCAGCGAGGTTCTCAGTGATAGTGGCCTTTGCTCTCCTCACCTTGCAGCATGCATGCTGTGTCACCAGGCAGATTTGGACCCAGATATCTGTAAGAACTGCCTAAAGCACAGCTCTCAGAGCAGTGAACAGAGGCAGTAGTTTGTGCAGAAGAGTGAAAAGAAGGTGTCTTTGTCTCCATCATAGTAGTGTACACTACCTCAGATATGACTATGACATGCTACAGATTACGTTTTCCAGAAACTGCTGGAGTTGTTGCATGTCAGAGGCTTCCACTCAGACAGACCATTTGACAGCAGACATAGCTCTCTGGGTCTCAGGCTGCAGGAAATGCCTGGTGCCATTCTGTGAGGCTGAGGTGGACAGTAATTTTTTTCTGCAGAAGGTATGCTGCTGTTGATGGATTGTGTTGCCAGGTGAAGGAATTATGGGAGGAAGTCAGCAGGCTGTGTAGTATCAGAGAAGATGAATGAGAGATAAACATGATATTTTCAGAGACCATAAAACTTTAAGAGTCTCAATCCCCCCACAGTAGTGGAGATGTAGCTGGCCCCTGTATCACGTGGAACAGTAAGTGATAACCCAAAGGAAGCTGAAGACCAGAAGCTGGTCACTTGCTGTGTGAAGAATAAGGCTCCAGCTTCTCCTGAAGGCTTGCAGCTAGTGAACAGGTTCAGTGCCCTCCAAGCTGAGGAGGAGCTTGGCGTCCTTTCGTGTGAAGCACTTGAGCCGATGAACCCTGAACCATGCAGAAGCACCAAAGGAAAATGGGAGTGATGTTAGTGGATGACTCCCTGCTGCAGGGGCAGAGGCACCCATCTGTTGACCTGACCTCCTCTCTAGATGGGTTTGCTGCTTGCCAGGGGCTTGGATCTGGGATGTTTTGAAGAGACTGCCAAAGCTTGTCTGCCCCTCAGGCTATTACCCCTTGCTGTTCTTCCATGTGGGCACCGAAGATACTGCCAAGGTGTATCAAATGTGACTACAGAGCTCCGGAGACAGTGGTCAGGGGCATGAAGACCTAGGTGGTTTTCTGATCGATCCTGCCAGTGAGGGGGAAGGATGTGAGGAGGAGTAGACTAACATACCAAGTAAACAACTGGCTGTGCTGCCGGTGTCGGCCACAGGGTTTTGGTTTCCATGAGCATGGGACTCTGAAGATTGACAGCTGATTGGGAGAGATGGGATCCACCTCACTAAGCAGGGCACATGCGTCTGTGGCAACAGGCTGGCCAACCTGGTAGGAGAGCTTTAAACTCGGAAAGACAGGGGAAGAAGAGAACTATAGAGGCCATGCAGGCAGCAAAAGAGGCCTCAAGGTGTGTATGTGGGGGGTACCTCAAGCATTTGTATGCAGGCAAAGAAGTGCCTACAAGACTGTGGGGAAACCTTGTACCCCTCCTAGGAAATCAGCATGTTTGGATGCCTCTCTGTAGTGCCTGTACATGAATGCACACAGCATGGGGAATAAACAGGAGCAATTAGAGACCTGTGTGCAGTTGCAGACTGTGATCTCATTGTGATTAAGGAGATGTGGTGGGATAGCTCATGTGACTGCAATGCTGCCATGGATGGCTAGAAGTTCTTTAGGAAGGACAGGCCAGGAAGACAAGGTGGGGGTGTCATCACCCTCTCCGCGGGGCAGCAGGGGGATGTATGGAGCTCTGCCTGTGGGTGGGTGATGAGTCAGCTGAGAGCTTATGGGTAAGGATTAAGGGGCAGGCTTGCCTGGGTGACACTGTTGTGGGTGTTTTCTACAAGCCGTCTGATGAGGAAGAAGCAGCAGATGAGGCCTTCTACAGACAGCCTCATGTTTGCAGGGCCTGGCCCTCATGGGAGACTTTAACCACCTTGGTATCTGCTGGAGGAGCAACACAGCAAGGCACCAGCAATCCAGGAGGTTCCCAAAGAGAATCGCTGGTAACTTCCTGATGCAGAAGACAGATGAGCCAACGAGGAGAGGTGTCCTGCTGGACCTTGTACTAACAAACAAGAAAGGGCTTGTTGGAGATGTGAAGGTTGGAGACAGCCTTTACTGCAGTGACCATGAGACGGTAGAGTTCAGGATCCTGCGAGGAGGAGCAGGACAAAATATGGTCACAACCCTGAACTTCAGGAGAACAGACAGCGGCCTCTTCTGGGACCTTCTTGAAAGAATGCCACAGGATAGGGCCCCGGGAGGAAGAGGGGTCCAAGAGACCTGGTTGATTTTCAAGTATCCCTTCCTCCAAGCTGAAGAACGGTGTATCCCAACGAGGAAGAAGTCAGGCATCAGATAGCGTAGGAGACCTCCATGAAAGAGCAAGGAGCTCCTGACAATACTCAGACAGAAGACCGAAGTGCCCAGAAGATGGAACCAAGGACAGGTCACTTGGGAGCATTACAGGAACGTTGTTCAAGGACTATGAAGGCCAGAGCCCATTTGGAATTGAGTCTGGCAAGGGGTGTCAAGGACAGCAAGAAGGGCTTCTTCAAATACATCAGTAACAGAAGGAAGACTCGGGAGAAAGCGGGCCCGCTGCTGGACGGAGCAGGGGCCCTGGTGACGCAGGATATAGAAAAGGCAGAGATACTGAAGGCCCTCTGTCCTTCAGTCTTTATTGCTTAAAGCAGTCCTCGGGAATCCCAGACCCTAGAGGCTAAGGAGAAAGTCTGGGGAAAGGAAGACTTTCCTTTGGCCAAGGAGAATTGGTTGGCGATCATTTAGGCAAACCTGACATCCACAAGTCCATGGGCCCTGATAGGATGCACCCACGGGTGCTGAGGGAGCTTGCGGACGTCATTGCTAGGCCACTCTAAATCATCTTTGAAAACTCATGGTGATCAGGATAGGTGTCTGAGAACCGGAGGAAAGCAAGTATCACTCCAGTCTTCAAAGAGGGCAAGCCGTAGGATCTGGGGAACTACAGGCCAGTCAGCCTCACCTGCATCCCTGGAAAGGTGATGGAGCAGCTCATCCTGGATGCCATCTCTAAGCATGTGAAGGATAAGAAGGTGGTGAGGCATAGTCAGCATGGATTCATCGAGGGGACACCATGCTTAACCAACATGATAGCCTTCTATGATGGAACGAGTGGCTGGGTAGATGAGGGGAGAGCAGTGGAAGTTGTCTACCTTGACTTCAGCCTGGCTTTTGGCACTGTCTCCCGTAACATCCTCACAGGCAAGCTCAGGAAGCGCAGGATAGATGAGTGGGTGTGGAGGCGGACTGAGAACTGGCTGAACGGCAGAGCTCAGAGGGTTGTGCTCCACGGCCCAGAGTCTAGTTGGAGGCCTGTCGCTAGCAGTGTCCCCCAAGGGTCAGTCTTGGGTCCAATGTTACTCAACTTACCCATCAGTGACCTGGGTGAGGGGAAAGAGTGCACCCTCGGCAAGTCTGCTGATGATAAAAAGCACGGAGGAGTGCCTGATGCACCAGAGGACTGTGGTGCCATTCCAGGGGACCTCAACAGGCTGGAGAGATGTGCAGAGGGGGCCCTCAGTTCTACAAAGGCAAGTGCAGGGTCCTACACCTAGGGAGGAATAACCCCAAGCACCAGTGCAGGCTGGGCGCTGACCTGCTGCAAAGCAGTTCTGCAGAGCAGAACCTGGGTGTCCTGGTGGACAACAAGTTGCCCATGAGCCAGCAGTGTGCCATTGTGGCCAAGAAGACTCATGGTATCCTGGGTTGCATCAGGAAGAGCCTTGCCAGCACACTGAGGGAGGTGATCGTCCCCCTCTCCTACAGCCATAGTGAGGCTACACCTGGAATACTTTGTCCAATTCTGGGCTCCGCAGTACGAGATGGATGTATTGGAGTGATTCCAACGAAGGCCCATGGAGACTATTAAGGGCATGTAGGGCATGGAGCATCTTTCATACAAAGAGAGGCTGAGTGAGCTGGTACTGTTCAGCCTGGTGAAGATAAGGCTCGGGATGGGGGATTATCTTTTATATGTTTATCAATATCTCATGAGAGTGTCATAAATTTCACTCAATCAGTATAGCCAATATAAGAATTTTATTAATTACAGCAAGCAAGATATAGGCAAATATCAGTGCTGGGCGACAGGGGAGTCTTCGCTCTGCCAACTGCCGCGCTGGGTGGGTCCCAGTTCCTCTTTTTATATCATTCTGTCTTCCTGTTGTAACAGCATTCTGCGCATGTGAGTCCTGTTGCTAGGGTTCTAGTTTCTTCTCATTCGTTGGAGGTCGATCATTGACCTTTTAGGGTATAGCCAAGTGATTGGCCAAAGTTCCTTTAACTTCTCATTCGTTGGAGGTTGATCGTTGACCTTTTATGGTATAGCCAAGTGATTGGCCAAAGTTCCTTTAATCTTTTAAACCAGTTAGGCAAAGCATCTTTTTCACAATATGTATTACTAGGTTCTTTGTTGTTTTACAAAATGAAAACAGGATACCTATCTGGTTCTACTACAAGAGGGTGTAAACAAAACAGAGCCAGCCCCTTCAGTGGTTCCCAGTGAGAGGACAAGAGGCAATGGGCAAAAACTGTAACAACTGCTGCTTAAGGAAAACATTATCTTTTTCCAGATTTTTTTTGAAAGCTTATTCATAAAATATGTTGTTTTGTTATTTGGGACAAAGGCAGCCTTGTTTTGTACCTCTGTGTTCTTTAGGAAGTACTTACGAGTTCAAATCACAAGTGGTCATGCGAAGGGCCTCTCTCCCAAGAGGGTTCCCAATGAACAGAAGGCATGCCTCCTTCTGAAAGCTGGTAGAGCTGCCAGCTCTGGGAGGCACTGTTTCCTCTGCTGGGTGCTCTTTATCCTGTGCAGCTTAGACTTGAATGTCACCCAAGATGGTAAAAGGGGAAGTCATTAAAAACAGTGCAAGGGTGTTGACACAGAAACAAGAATAAAATATGGTACTTATTAATTTCTGCTCCATGAAGAAGTGGTGACCAACACACAGCTCCAGGGCTGAGGTTTGCTCTGAAAAGTCAGTACCAGTACTTAAGCGCAATTATGCTACAAAGTTTCCGAAACACCTTGTGTTGTGTTGTGCTGTGCTGTGCCCTGCCCCTCCATCCCCTCCGTCCCCTCCCAACCGCATGGCACCTGGGCGGGGTCTTTCTGCAAGGTGTGTGAGTCTGGTCGGGGCCGGTAGGAACCGGCCGGGGGCGGTTGGGGCGGCGCTCACGTGACCCCGCCCCGCCCGCCCGGCGAGAGCTGCCGCTCGCTCCGCTCGGGGAGCAGCGGCCCAGCAGGCCCCGCCCACCCTGCGGAGGGGGCACAATGACTCTTGGCGGGGCGGGGCGGGGCGGGGCCGGGGGGAGGCGGTGTCGGGAGCCTCCAGCGGCGCGGGCCGGGGCGGGGGAGGAGGCCGCTGCCGGCGCGGGGTCCCCGCCGCGGCCGTGCTGAGGGGGGCTGAAACCCGGCGGAAGGCGGATGCGGAGAGGCGGGAAGGGAGAGCGTCGCGGCAGAGGGAAGGGGTGGGCACCAGAAAGGCTCTTTTCTGTAACAATTCAAAAGGGATTATTAACGTGCCTTTCAATGATGGGACAGCGCGACCCTTAAAGTGGGGCTAACGGTAAATTCTGGGCTCCGGGAACATGGCGAGCTCCCTGTTGCCGGCACCAAGGCCCCAACGGTGGCCGAAACCGCGGCTCCGCTGCAGTCATGGTGCTGCACTGCTGTGACGGGCTCTGGCGCAGGCGCATCACTGGGAGCATCACCCCAAAATAGTGCCCTGATTACTTGTTAATAAGGAAAGAAAAGGGATGGTAAATATTGCTGGAAAAACCTCATGCACCTACGTAGTCACCTAGCAGAAATACAGCTGATTGATAGAGTTTTCAGATTCTTAAGCGAATGATTTCTAGGAAAGTAGCTGACAGGGAAGTATGACGTCTTATATGTAAATCATTGTGGTGAAATATTCTTTAGATAAACATCACAGGTAAGGACAGAGGAGACTTGTATGGATTTACCATCCTCTGGGAACAGCCATAGGTATAAATTAAAACAGAGTTCAGAATTTACAAACCTCTCAATTAAATGGTCATTAACTTCAATCCTTCAGAATTCTTTACACAACTAAAAATTTCAAGATAGTTTATTTTTTATATGTCATGCCATTCATTTTGAAATAGGAAACAACATATTACCTGAGTTTGATGAGCTTACAGGCAGGAGGAAGAAAAGGTACATAACTCTGTGGAATGATCACAACAGTCTCCTTTGCAGTAACTGTTGATATTATCTCAAGTTTTTAGAATGTAGTAACTCTACCTTACATATTTAGCAGCCTGAAACCTATCCATTTCCATGGATGGTCTTACACTTTCAAGCCAGCCTATTCCACCTGAAGAAGTGACATATTTGTAGCTACTATGTAAGCACTGCAATGACGATGTAATGTAGCTGCTGCATGTTTAAGTTACCTATGTTTATTCTTGAGATTGTCGTGGCAACAACATTCAAGTTTCTATCAGAATACTTACGTAAATTAAAAAAGAGCACAGTTGCCTTAAGAACTTGTGGTTTTGCTTGCTTACTAATTCCCCATGATTGGGAATTATGTTTTGCTTTGAAAATACCCCAAATGCTTCAAATTCCTTTGAGGGGAATGTTAATACAGTGAAGGCACCATGGACAGAAGAGATCTGCTCACTGTGAAAGGTCTCTCTCTCTTAAAACTTGCTGTTCGTGTGTCTATGTCAGATTAAGTATGGTTAAACCTTAGGGGAAAGATGAGCAAAGACTGACCATTTTAGCTTCAAGCAGGGCGGCTCATTCCTCTTGTGACCTCACTGAAAAGACCACATTGATCAGAACTTCAGCTGTAAGTTTTGAGTAGCACTGGTAAGGCAGCTTCTATCACTTACTTGTGACTGCCACCATGCTTTTACAATTTTTTACCAACCTGAGATAGGATTATAGTTACTCTTTTATCTAGAAGATACTTCCTCATCTCATAAAGTCATGAATTCTCTTTCACCATTGCTTATGAATTCATCTTGAGGGCCTGACAGTCCTTTTCTAATATTATACTTTCCCTTTTCCCTTCATTCTCTTTAAGCCTTGCTTTCTGCCTCTGCCTGAGGTTGTCTAAATGCTTATGGGCTATGTAATTCTCTTCAGCAAACTCACTTCAGTTGCATAAAAAAAAACATTTTGGTAGTCTGCTTCATCAGACCAGTAGTCAGGCAACTGATTTTCTTATATTTTTTTTTTAATACACATTTTGTAAAGAGAAATTTGTGAAAGATGTTTAGTACGGAGTCTGAGCAAAACTTTACACACAATTTTATCTGGAAAAGGCAAGACAATTAGCTAATGCAGAAAAGTTTCATTTAGATATTTTTAACAACCTAAAAGGGCAGTTTGGTTTTAAAATCCACCTAAAAATTGACTATATTTATCATCAAAAATAACTTGCAAGTGGAATTGAATGTTTCATTTTTGATTAACATAAGATGAATAATGATTTTTAGAACTTGAATTATCTGAAAGATAGTACTCTGATTTTTAAAGAAAGATTGAGGACTAGAGAAGTACACAAGTCTTTATGTTCCAGGAGCAAAAACATTATGTTGATTTATGCAAAAAACCTATATATTGAATTTACGTTGCACTTAGGATTATTTGACTGCTATTTATCAACTTGCTTTTAGAAAATTCTTTGTAAGGTATATTACAATCTGTGTTAAAAGCTCTGAACAAAATATTTATTAGCATATAATCAGCCCACAAGGGGTCTCCCTTGCTTTATTTTTCTGTGTTTCATTCTACATTAATGATATTTTACACAACCTAGTTTTCCTTGGAATTATTCAGGACTTTTTTTTTTAATACATAATGCTGATTGAAGGGTGGGTTATTCTATTCTGAAGGAGAGAAATACCATCTTACCATTTATTTCCTTTGTTTAAAAGAAATCATTTTTCTTAAGTTCAGCTTGCCACAAAACAATTACAAAAATGAAGTGCTGTTAACTAATATATAATAATCTGGTTTGTTTGAAGACTTTTAATTTTACAAATCTTTTTAGCCATATGGATGAGGTTACTCTGATCTTGACAAACATGTTCTCTTAGATGTATGGGCTGCCTTTGCCTTATTACGGAGAATTCTGCATTTGGAAAATGATAATAGCTTTCACCAAAGTAAATAGAGTGGATTAAATAAAGCACTCCATGATTACTTGAGCAAGATTGACGCCTCTTTTATTTTAGAAAAATAAAACCACAGCTATTGAATGACATAGTTACTCAGCCAGAGGAAAATAGCCAGCCACTTTCTGTATATCACCTGATTGCCTGTGTATAAACCCAAGATGTCTTGTAAGAGGATCAATTGAGTGTCTTTTGGTTTTTATTATTTTTTGCATGAGTCTGTTTTAAGCATGCAGTCCTTTTGTTTCTTTGACTTTTTGTACCAAACAGAATTGCTCTTTAGTGCCTTCTTTTGGTTCAGATTCTCTCATATTTATTTAAAAGGGCACAATATGTCATTTATCTATTAGCCATATTGCTCTGTGCCTTAATGTGACCATGAAAGAGCAGAACAAATTTCCGCGTGTTTCAAATTATCTCTTCCTTAGGAAGAAGCTTAATTATGCAGATTTTCATTCAGAGTATTTTCTGTGTTTTGATGGAAATTATTCTATAGATTGTAATTACAGTTTTAAAAATAACTGCTACTTCTGTAAGAGGTAATAAGATGCCATTTGCAAAATTCTGTGCCAGCTCAATGACAAAAAATACCATGTTTTCCCTCTTCTGCTCTTGGAAGTGTTAGTTGACTGATATTATCCCAGATAAATGCTGACATTTTCAGTGATGCTGAGTGAAAACAAAGATGTTGAGTCACGGTGAAGTGCTTCTGAAATACATGCAGTGAAAACAACTGTATCCATTTTAGGTTTACTAGATAAGCAGAAAACAGAACGTACATTTGAAAAATGGAAAAGGATAAAATCAGTATTAAGAAAAATATTTGCAGGACTCCCGGATCAAAAACAGAAGAGCAAAAATAAAGTTGAATTTATCCAAGTTTTAGAGAGATATTGGAGAATTTATAAATTTGAGTTTGATGATGAACTCATAACTTGTTTCTAAAATGCTCACACTTGTTGAAAACTGTACTTCTCTTTGAAACAAACCAGCTTCAAACAACCTACCTGTTGAGGTGCTGTTTGGTTTGATGCATCTGTTTTTGCAAAAGCTCTTACAAGTTTTAGGTTCCCTGGAGTCTTATAGTGAGATGGATAAAATATTTGAAACTGAGAAAAGAAATGTAGTCTATTAACAGTGGTTGCTAGGGAAAGACATGATTCAGCTAAGGAAAATAAGCTCTGAAAAAAAAATACGGCTAGTCTACTAAAATAAAAGTATGCTATTGTATTATCACATCCCCCTGCCCACCCAAGTAAGGTTAATTCTATCAATAGACAGTAGACATATACATACCAATACATCATTTAACAGCTTACTGATTTAGTTTTTCCATATCGAGATTCTTCAAAGATATTATTTGTATGTAGCTACAAAGGTCTATCACTGCACTTTTTCCTCAGGACATTTTCATTGGGTTCGTGAGACATTTTGCCGTAAGAAGGAGTTCAGGCTCCTGATTTTGAATACTCCTTTAGTTAAAATTTACAATTCGAAGTCTGGATAGAGGACCAAATGCTGAAAGTGTTACTCTTGATAATTATCTTAGCGTGAACATTGAAATCTTTCTTTTTAAACATTTAGAATATAGAAAGTCTGCACTGAAATGCTGTAACCTAAACAATACTTACCCTTTTCACAGCAGAGACTATGACTTTTATCAGGAGTTTCTTTGGTTCAGTAAGTACTGTACATCTGCTGGCAGAGAATGACTGCCAGAAAAATAAATGTAGTTTAGCTGATTGCATTCATACATTTGAGCATGCCAAATACCTGATGGTAAAAAAAAAAAAAAAAAACAAGAGCATAACAGATTCAGCTCAAATGCCTTACAGAGTTAAAGTAGATGGTGATAGGAGATTTGACTGAGCCCGTGGGACTTCCCCATCACATATCTATATAGGTCATCAGATTCTTCAATGATACATAATAAAATCTTGAGCTATCTGTAGACAACAAGAAAGTATTTTATAAATGATCTTATAGAAATAAGATATGCATGCTAGTGGGGAAAGAAGAACATTGGAGGACCCCTGCCTTCGCTTTCCTGGCTATTTACTTACATAATTTGACACAGAGATGACAGTGTAGCTAAGTGTCCTGCTAATTTAATAATTGCAGTGAGGATAGATTTTATGTCCTCAGTTGCTGTGCTCCCCTCTGAGATCTCAGGCACTGACAAAATCTAATGATTGGACTAATCCATCTGCCAGCTGAAGAAATCGCCCAGGTTAGAAGTGCTAATAAGAATATCTCATGTTTGTTTGTATTTGGTACCATTTATTTACAATCTACTTATCTAGTGAGCTGAAGAAGCTCCAATAGACTAAAGTCAAGCAGCCAAGCATACCAGTTTTCAGATTTTCCTCATAGATGACCCACTCATAGTTCAAACCACTTGGCTTCCTCTATACAAAAGCAGTCGTGAGCTGTTTGAACACCAATGGCTCATCAAATGTGCAAGGTTCTCAAAACAAAAGAAACTTCCCACTTAGCTCTGTTTTCTTCTTGCCTGAAGTTTTCCCTCCTTCCTCCATTACACTGTTCTTTTTTTAGGACTGTGTTTCAGCCTTCTCCCTGGTTACTGAGAACCAGGGGTCACTGGTAGTTACAGAGAAGAAGTACCAGTCTGGCAGTGTCAGGAAACTTTGATCGATCTGTTGAATTTTATTACTATAGAGATAAAATAAGTTCTCAAGAGAATGGACCTAGGTATACTTAAAAAATACTTCTAAAAATAGTTTGTCTGTGAATGATGTGCTTAGGCGTGCTCTGAAGAGTTCATAAGAACTGTCAGCCAGAATAAAAGAAATAAAGGTGCTTGTAGGAGCAGATGGGCATCCACTGAGATTTTCTATAGTGTCATTGGGATTTGGAGGTTTATACTGTCTTGAAAAATCCTATTAGGCACCTCTTTATGACTTTAGTCACCTGTATGTTTTAGAAAATTGGTCATGGATTACTTACTACTAGAGGCCATTGTCCTTACATTTCAATCTATGATAAATCTCTAAAACCTTTTCAATACTTTATCATCTTCTAATTTCAGAGTCTCTGGTTCTGCAGAATGTATTATGGTAAAGCAAATAATGCTACTGAAAAGCATTAGCAGTGTGTTTCTAATTTTGGATTCCTAAAGGAAAAAGTCCCTCATTTAATATTATGTAAATTAGGATAAATGCCCAAGTGTATATGTTTTATTGCTCTTTCAGTTGGTGAAGGACAGAAGTTGATACAGCTCTATTGAAATCCAAAGAGTTATTTTTATTTATGTGAGTTAAGGACCTTAGTTTAACAAGCATGTCGACCATATTATACTTTTAATTCCCCTGGTAAACTCAGAATGATGACATAGAACATGTCTACAGAGTGAAGTATAGTAGAAAAATCTCTGAATTAGTGAAGAGCTGGTAAGTATTAGTTGCATTGCACAGTAATGTCTGGACTATCAGAAATCAATATGATTGCGATTGAAGTGGATATGGGATTGTACTGTACTTATGTAGGCTTTCCCTCTGAATTGGTTTTACCAACTTCAGCACACTGTTATTCAAATACAGGTGTAGTGATTACAGGACTAAGCTGCCACATAGGTAGTTTGGAACCATTGTAAGTGTCTTCACACCCAATTACACACCATGCCTGAAGTATATGTGGCCTGAACTTCAGAGATGTTTTTATATCCAGGAACACAAAATAGATATTTTTGGGAAGTGGTATGGGAAGAACTACTGAATGCTTCTCAAAACATAAAGGTTAAAATTGTCAGATGCAACAGGTGAGAGTGTCATTAGAATCTTCAGTGATGTGTGAGAGAAATTTTGGCAGTGTATCAGAGAATGAACAAATGGTGATTCAACATGCAGATTTTGGAAAACCCTATCTAAACTCTAAGCTGCTATACTACAAACAAACTTTTGTGTGTCTGCCAGGTCTTAGAAAATAATTCTTTTGGAGAGCTAATCTGCAGACATTGATGACATAGTCTAAAGTAATTACATAGTGTTACAAAATTGCAGAGCAAATTTGTGCACTTTGTGGCTTTCAGATTCCACAGTTGCAGTGGATATCAGAGTGTTAGAGTAAACTTGACATGTTCTGCATTATAGAAAGTTGAAAATGATGTAGACTTCTCATCTGATTTTCTTGGCTCAATACTGCAGACATATTTGGGGGTGAAGGGGAACCCAAACTTTTTTTAAAAATCAAATTGATCAAATCCTAACAATTGTACTTCCTTGATGTAGTATATTTTTGTAATGCACCAGTGTGGCAAGATAAAAACATAGTTTGTAATTCTGAGGAGAGGTATCAAAAAAAATAGAACTTGCTTCAAAATTATAGTATTTATATTGCAATATGAAATTTAGAACTTGGTTTCTACAATGCAGATGGCAGGTCCTTGGAGGACCATAGCGTGTGCATGTACTACCAAATTTTTATGACCAACCCATTTTATGGATCACACTGAAAGGATATTGCAGGTTAACACTATCTGGAACATTTGTTGGTAAGCTGTAGTCAGTCTATGTATTTCTAGTAGGTATTACCATTTAGCATTGTTATAGGTAACTTTTTTAGTGTGCACATGAGCAAGTTATTAAGCTTAGAAAGATGTTCTTGGAAGGCTATTTGTTTACCTAAAAGTTTCCACACAAAAAACAACTAAGGAAATTATAAGAAAGAGGTTTTACTATCTGGTTAGAATCAATTTTTGAGAAGTGTTTCTTGGGAACTGATCATTCATGTTGGCCTGAGATCCCTGCAGGAGCAGCTTCTTTGCTCTGTATGTTATTTGGCTCTACCATTTCAGGAGTAAAAACATAAATACATCAAGGTAGCCTTAGTTTGAAACAGCCTGTGACATTGGTTGTCCTGTCCTTTGTAGTAGTGAAAAAAATGTTATGGTACAAAGACTTACTTTTAATCTGGAGTAAGTATGTGCATTCAGATATATATGGAAATAACTAAAGATGTGAATTACAACCAATTCATTATTTTAAAGGCAATTAGCATGTGGCCAATAATTAAATTATAAATCAACTCCATTGCCTTTTTTTCTTTTCTGTAACCACAGGACCAATAATTTTACTTTTTTTGGAATTTAAGTGTAATATTTATCAAACAGTTTTCTCTCTCCCTCAGCTCCCCAGGTCTGACTTATTTCCCTTTATAAGAATGCATTTTTGCTTTGAGAAATTTAATCCAGTGTTCGCCATGAAAGGTGAATACTGTAAGCTTAGTAACAGGTTTTTAATTTCCTGTATATCATTGTTTATTTTTTCCATTTCTGGTAATAGCTTTACATTACCTAGCTTGATATAGGTAAATTACTGCAACATTAACTAGAAATGAGAGAATTCAGTGTTTAAGCTAGATGGTTCAGCTTCCTCCTGCCTTCTATTCAGTGCTGTATAATCTGATATTTTCTCACTGAGAAAGTTAGAGTATTCTAAGGGTCCCAAAACATTTGAGTGTTTCAGGTGAACTATATGGAATTCTGAAGAGTTGGATTTATCCTTAGCTAAGTTATACCCAGAATGTTTTACATGCATTCTGTAACATTTACATTTTTAACTACTTCATGGTTTTGTTACCAACCTTTTTTATTATTATTATTTGAATGGATCTTGGACATTATCTTTCCAGAATTGCAGAACAGTATATTCTGCACCTCCAGAGAGGAATAATCCCATGCACCAGGACAGGCTGTGAGCTGACCTGTTGGAAAGCAGCTCTGTGGAAAAGGACCTGGAAGTTCAGGTGGACAACAAGTTGCCCATGAGCCAGCAATGTATCCATGTGGCCAAGAAGGCCAATGGTATCCTGGGGTGCATTAGGAAGAGTGTTGCCAGCAGGTGGAGGGAGGTGATCTTCCCCCGCTACTCAGCCATAGTGAGGCCTCATCTCGAGTGCTGTGTCCAGTTCTGGGCTCCCCAGTACAGGAGAGACATGGAGCTACTGGAACAAGTCCAGCAAAGGGCTCCAAAGATGACTAATGGACTGGAACATTTCTCCTGTGAAGAAAGGCTGTGAGAGCAGGGCCTGTTCAGCTTGGAGAAGAGAAGACTGAGAGGGGATCTTATCAATATCTACAAACATATCAAGGGAGTGTATCAAGAGGATGCAGCCAGACTCAGTGGTGCCAAGAGATAGGACAGGAGGCGACCGGCGCAAACTAAAGCACAGTAAGTTCCACTTGAATATGAGGAAAGTCTTCTTTACTGTGAGAGTGACAGAGTACTGGCACAGGTTGCCCAGAGAGGTTGTGGAGTCTTCTTCTCTGGAGATATTCAGAACCCACCTGGACATGATCCTGTGCAATGTGCTCTAGGTGACCCTGCTTGAGCAGGAATGTTGGATTAGATGATCTCCAGAGGTCCCTTCCAACCTCAGCCATTCTGTGATTCTGTAATTCTATGTGCAGTTACTCAACAGATGTCATAGAATCACAAAATCGAAAAGGTTGGAAGGGACCTCTGGAGATCATCTAGTCCAACACCCGCTCCTCAGCAGGGTCACTTAGAACATGTTAGACAGGGTTACATCCAAGCAGGCTTTGAAGATATCCAGAGAAGGAAACTCCACAACCTCTCTGGGCAACCTGTGCCAGTGCTCCGTCACTCTCACAGGGAAGAAATTCCCCCTCACGGTCAGGCAGAACTTCCTGTGCTTCAATCTCTGCCCATTGCCTCTTGTCCTGCCACACAGGACAACTGAAAAGAGTTTGTCCCTGTCCCTTTGACACCCTCCCTTCAGGTACTTATACACGTTAACAAGATCCACCCTCAGTCTTCTCTTCCCCAGGCTGAACAGGCCCAGCTCTCGCAGCCGTTCCTCATAGGGCAGATGCTCCAGCCCTCTGATCATCTTTGTAGCCCTATGCTGGACTCTCTCCAGTAGCTCCATGTCTCTCTTGGACTGGGGATCCCAGAACTGGACACAGGACTCGAGATGAGGCCTCCCCAGGGCTGAGGAGAGGGGCAGGATCACCTCCCTCCACCTGCTGGTAAGAGTCTTCCTAATGCACCCCAGGATACCACTGGCCTTCTTGGCCGCAAGGGCACATTGCTGGCTCATAGTCAATCTGTCATCCATATGTCTGGAGACATCCAGAATGAGCTGTTCCATCACCTTTCCAGGGATAGAGGTGAGGCTGGCTGCCTGGGTCCTCCTTCTTGCCCTTCTTGAAGACTGGAGTGACACTGGCTTTCTTCCAGTCCTCAGGCACCTCTCCAGTTCTCCAGGACCTTTCAAAGATGATGGAGAATGGCTTGTCAACAGTTGATGATTCATTACCATATGCTATAGTTTGTACAATTGCTGGAGATACTATTAGCAAAAAGTCTCGATCCAGTCCTGACAGACAAACGTCTGAGTTTATATGAGCTCTGAAAGCAAAGACCGCAGGCAGGATTCATCTTGCCTAGCATTAAGCATCTGGATCTTTGATGGTTGCCCGAAGCAACCTATTTCTTCAACAGAGAGAAAAACGTGTATCCATAGTATGGTTCAGCTGACCAAATGTAGATTTCCCCCTAGATGAATTGCACCCTAAAAGTTGTAATTGCAGGTACAGAGTGATGATCCAAGATGTACGTGTCCACACTATGAAATATAAAAGCAAACAGAATCCCTCATCTCACTCCCATTGCAAAGCTTCTGAACTTACTCTTTCAACTCGCAAACATTTAGAAGCACTGCTGGTGCTAGTGTTTTCAGCTCTTCTTTTTTTAATGTGGAGAATGATTTCTTACTATATCAGCTCTCAGTGTGATTGCAATGAGAAGCAATTCTTTGTCATTAATTAAAACTAATTGAAGAAAATGTGTTCTCAGAAATTCCACAGTCCCGTCTGCTGCTATCTGTGGCATCATTGGGAGACAGCATTGCATATTCAGGATAGAAACTTGAAAAATTTGATAATGTGATTGATCTTCCAAGATGCACCATAACTTTTCAGTGCTTTCTAAATAGTATTTTTAGAGAGACTCCAGACGAGTTTGATGTAGGCTGTGTCGCTGTCTCAGTGGTGTGCTCATGTTTTCAGAGGTCCAAATGAATGACTCAGTTTGTCAGTGCAGTCTATGAGCAAATTTCAACAGCAAAAATTATTAAACTCAGTTTTACTTACTGACAAGGTAACTGACCTGTTTCTATGACCCGTGAGATCAAATGTCCAAAAGCAATCCTGTTAGATTGATCAATGCTTTTAAATCATTTTAACTTAAAATGTAGCAAAATAAGAGCTTCTTGTCTCAGATTTCGATACCACCACACCAAGATTTAATTATAACATTATGACTGTGTAATCGTGTTAAAGGTCTGACAGGGAATTCAAGATATGGTTAGAGATAAATGATTACAGTTACATTAGATCTGGATCCTCTCTATTCCTCCAAAACAAAGCTAATGCAGAAATCTTCTAGTTTTGCCATGGCTACCCAGTGGTGGATACCTGATAGAATTTTCTCTCTTTCTGTGGTGTATTGGATCTTGCACAGTCTCACATTAAACTTCATGGTTCTGTGAAGTATGTGGTCAAAAGACTCTTACTGAACTAAAATTCTTAGACACTCCTAAACCCACCTGGTTGCCCTACCTGTGGCTTCCCTGTGGAACTTATCCTGATTCCAATGTTCTGACCTGAGGATCAGACTTAATGCCATGAAAGGATTTCAAAACTGTCATGATCCATCTTGGGCATATTTTAAAACCCTGTGGGTTATTCTATACTATCATTTTTAAAGGTATGTTTTTACCTGATTTTTTCAGCTTTTATGATGTCTGATCCCAGCTTTCCCCTCAAAAATCAGAGGTAAATTGAGTAATTAAACTTGTGAAAAAGCAAAGTACTGCTTCAAAGTTTGGTTCATTACCAAGATTCCTCTCCTCAATAGGATTCCTCTTCTCCTTCTCTTCTTGCTTTGATTACTAGAACTTTCTTCTCTGCAGCCCATAGATCTTATCCAGTATGTGCACCATATCTGTGAACAGTCAAAGGCATTTTTCATCTTCCTCAAGTTTTGCAGAAACACTGGATGGTACTCAGAATTGCCTTGAAACATCTGTAGATCACAATTGTCTTGAAACATTTGCAGATCAGTCTCTTGTCAATGACATAATGGTACTATCCACATACCATTTTACTTCCTAGTCTGGTCAAACCCTTGCATATTTTTCCTGGACTATGCAAAGTTATCAGACTCTGTCACAAAAAGAAGCCTACCCAAAAGCACCATTCAGACAAGTGAGACCTTGACTATACCTGTCTAGCTCTATGACATTAGATGATTCTGGTATGCAATGTGAAAACAAACCAAGCACAGACACCTGTTAGAGGACAGACTTACCAAAAGCTCTGGACTATATCTGCCTTTCTGTAATGGTTTAGGTACACCCAGGAGAAAAATAAAGAAGTGTAGATGAACTGTTAACAGTTTTGCAGCCTTGTAACACACACAGATGAGATTAAAAAGCCAGAGTGATCCTGGTGACAACTGGAATTGGCTTTAAATACGGAGAAAGTCAAAACTATGTCTGGGGTGATGTGATCAATGAGGCCATTGACAGCTTGTGTCAACCATCTAAGTTATACAGCAATAAATAGTGAAGAAAACTGCTCCTTGATGGGAACAAATCAACAAGTGCCCAACATCATATTGTAGCCTGAGCCTGAGGCAGAACTGCTGCACATGGAAGCCAGGCAGTGAATCAGGATGTGGAAACTGCGGCCAGCTGGAGCATCCTGTTTCCCAGAATCTGTGGTGCTGGTCACAACTGGCTAGGGAGCAGTAACTTATTTGATGTGAATATATATTCTGTACAGAATGTGTGTGTGTGTGTCATAAAACAAAAACCTTATAACAGAAAGTCTTCCACCTCCTATTCCCAGCTGTGTTAGTAAAATAAAATCTAGAATTTTTGTCACTGAGCAGTATGTTTCTGCTCTTGTGGCTTCTTCACCATTAACTTCCTGTGACATGCATCCAACCCCATTTATGTAGTGACCATCAACATCCACATAAAGATCCACCTGTATCTTACCTCTTCACTGAACTAATACTATTTCAAAGATTTTTAGATCAAACAAAGATACTACATCCATCAGTTGTAATTTATCTCTAGAAAGAGTTTGTATTACACAAATGGACACAAAACAAGCTATGGAAAGCCTTCTGTAATTAATAAACTAGGAAGCTGAAAATGTCCACAATAGAAATATCCAGAGGATGCTCAGAAGGAAAATAAAAGGGTAAAAAGTGGCAGATATAGACAGTAGCTGTGAGAAATACATTAATATCTGGAAAGTAGAATCATGTAAGTATCACTTGTGATTAAAACTATTGTGTAATAACTTCTACTTGAGATGTGTGTGTGTCCAGGCTGTAAGAATAGACCATGGGGGAATACAGCATGTAAAGCTCCAGGGAACTGCTCTGCTGTTTGTTTTGATGTACTAATGCCATGGAATTGGCTGCACACAACCTTCTGGTTTTCTTATTAGGGAATCCATGTGGTTTTATTCAATTTTGAAACAGAAGAAGCGAGTGAATTTGCCAGGAAAAAAATGATTAGCTGCAAATTGTTTACTCAAATTTACTACCAGGGCAAACTGTAATAAATGATTTTGTAAAGCAGTCATAAATTTTCATTTGCCTTCAAGCTCTGGACACTTAAGAGTTTCCTCTTTTTAAATGTGTCTGTTTAATTAATGTGCATATCTTACATATATGCCATAAATGGTTGGCTTCCTTTTATTGGACACTGCCTGAAGTTTATTACTTTCCAGTGCAAAAGTGAAAGGTCATCACTCATAAGTTAAAAAGAAAGTGAAATGAAATTGATGACCCAGAGACATATAATTTAAATGGAAACAGGGCAGAAAATCTAATTCTGAAAGTTACTTCATAAATAATTCACGAATTTTCGAGAAGTAGTCCATGAGCTTTTTACGACATTTGTAAGCCCTAAAGTTTTTATTACCATGAGTTCTATACTGCTGTGCTTGTGAGCTAGTATTGCAAATATATAAAATACATAATTGGAAGAGCAGTAAATACAGGGATCTTTGCCCTACAGCATATATTGGCTTAATTTATGTTGTATTCTCAGGCATTTCTAATTAGCTGACACATTCAGCTTAGAACTTAATTGCTGGTATCTTTGCTAACTAACTAGGAAAAAAATGATTAAATGAACTACATCTGGAGAAAGGCATAGAACTGATAGATTTGCACTAAGAATTCACAAGAAATAACAGATACAATTAGTTTTCAGATTCTTTTTCTTATCTAGCTTATCTAAGGCCAGAGTTTGATTTTGGAAAACCAGCTCTCCACTTTGTGTTTTATCTTTTCAGATTTATTGTGATAATTCAAAGCTTAATTCCTATTCCTTAACTATGATTGAGCAGATAAATTAAATAGTTCTGTGCCATGACTGGTTAAGCATAACACTCTTCTGACAGAAGTACTGTTCATGTGAATTTAAAATGAAGTTCCTGTGAAAAGCCTCATGTAAGATTTCACTGCCTGTAAACATTTTTACTAATGAAATTTGAGCTTTAGAATACTTGCAGAAATCAAACCTGAAAGAGGGAGAGAGAAAAGGATTTCTTTAAAAGTCCCCCATCTCCCTTTATTTGCCCAAATTCCAGTTAACAACAAGAAGATAGTTTGAAGAATCTTACAGAATTATTAGTGCTTTCAGGAAATAGTAGTAATAATATAGTATTCTCATTTGAGACATGCAAAACCAGGAATTCTGCTTAATCAGGGTATCTAATCTAAACTCAAAGATGCTGGGGCACATGTGGTAAGTTACCTTGGATTCATGAGCAGTACTTCAGTATTTTCCCAGACTTGCTTGCCTTGGGAATCCATTTTGAATTTTGCCCAAATTACATGAAGACCTACAGTTTTAACTGTAAAATTATAAAAGGTCTCCTCTTTTGTTTCTTAGTGTTGACAGAGAATAAGCCAAATTTCTCACTTTCATGGATTAATAAGGAATTGTGCAGTAAAGATAGAGTGTTCCAAGCTAGTTTTCCCCAAGCCAGTCTCTACTGGCTCCACTTAATTATTTTCTCTTAATGCCATGTCTGTTGCTTTGATATTTTTTCACTGCAAAGCATTCATATTTTTTTGTTTATTCATAGATACAATACATGTACTCTTTCTACTTTAGTTGTAAAATCTATCAGATGCAATTCAAAAAAGAACTCAATTTGGAAGACTACATTCAGTGTTTAGTCAATGGAGACAGAAAGATAGCTCTAGAGATAGGATAGATGAAAATGTGAAAAAAATTTAGAGCACCTAAATTTGGTGTATCATATTAAGGGCACTGCTTTTTGAGTATTCATCCTTCCCATATACATTTCTGAATGCAATCTGTTCCCTGTGCATTGCAAAAGAGTAATGCCTAGCATTTTTAATGGACTCTTCAGACACTAGCCTTAGACCTCAGTTTACTCATGGCTTTAAGCATTTTACTAAATTCATCCCTGTTAAACAAAACACTATAACCAAATTCTCAGTTCTGCTGAGAACGTGCCCAGCACAAAATAATGAATGCATCAACTTCTGAATTGTGACGTTAACAAGGATAATTCAGCTTTTCAGTTTCTCGTAGGTGATTTTTACGAAGATTCTTTTCTTTTATTCATCACTTACTTTCCTTACAGTGTACTTTTTTGTTCCTGGGCTTTGGCTACTGATTTCCCCTTTTTCATGTAAACCAGAAGGCTAGGTCCAGCGATGCTCTATATCTTGCAGACCCTCCAGCTGCTTGTGATGTTCAGGCAAAGGGGAGCAGAAATAGGTTCATTCTTCACATTCCATTCTCAGCCCATTGGCATGGCAGCAGATAAATAGCTCTACGTTTAGGGCTAATCTTTTTTTTTTTTTTTTAAAAAAAGTAACCAACCTCTTCATGTGATCATATGATTTCTGGTATAGAAATGGAATAGTTTCTTTCGTTTGGAAGAACAGCTTAAGTTCTGAGCAGAGTGTCTTAGAAAAAAAAAACAAGTCATAATGTGCTGCGTGGGCACTTAAGAAAATCTGTCTTATTTTCTATGGAAAAAGAGGCATCAGGTAAAACAGATGAAGAAAAAACAGTAAGAAAGATAGGAGATGACAAGATTGGAGGTCAGTTTTCAAGCCATCCAGGTTGATAGACAAATTAGATTTTTAAAAAAGATATGGAAGATAAAATAGTAACAAATTTAGTGAAATCTGGATGTGAAATAAAGAGAAAAATCAGAAATAATATCAAGGCAGTATGAGCCTTAAATATGTAAAATTTATAGTGTAGTCACAAGTAATGGGAAAGGAAGATTCAGGGAAGAAGGAGATATTTTGGAATAAGTAGAGGAGAGCAGAACTGAAATAGCAATGTATTTATTATTCCCTCCATCCAGCTGGCAGTCCAACCTCAGTGTGAGCAAAGCAAATCCTCGCTCACAGTAAACATATTATCAAGATCCGACTCAGAACTACATGGCCTAAATCTACACTTTCAACTGTGAGGAGCTGTCTGGTGGTAACTTAACTCTGTATGCTGTCTGCCTTGCCCTTTTGTTAATTCTTAAGCCCAAGCCTTTATCCTTTTTCACTCTGTCATCCCATTCAGTATGAGAGCAGCTGACTGTGGACATCCAGAAAGCTACCTCAGTGTTCCAAAATGAAGCATGGAACCATTAAATTCTCGTTTGCAATAGTCTGTTCCCAAAGCTTGAGGATGATTTTGCAGGTGCACAAAACCCAGGGCTTTTTGTGTTCATTTTTCATGTGTTATCAAACTGATGCACTTCCCTGTTTGTTTACTATTTTCGCTATGCCATGTGAGCAAAAACCCTTTACTGTTAGAGTTTTCTAGCCATAGATGTGTTTGTACAATGTGAATAAACCTCATATCAATTACCTGTTGATAGACTAGAAAGACTGATCTCCTATATATATATCAACATAAAGCCTTTCCCCCATTCTTTCTTCTCTTTCTGCTTTGTGCTAGCATCCCTTTGAAAATGGCGACACCAGAACGTTATTCCCATGCTGTCTCATCAATTATGTGTATAATTCTAAAATTCTTACTTTTTCTGACAGCTTTAAATAAGATATGGCATTTACTTACATGGCTATGGCATTGCCCTAGCAACTCATGTCCTGTTACATAGATAATTAGGGTTCCAGAAGACATCCTCCATTAGCTTGCACTGTTTTTTCCTAAATACACTGATTTGTGTCTTGTTGTTTTAGAAATAATTTTGTTTCAATGGGTGAATTTGTCTCATTTTGCTCAGTCTGACTTTTTTGTTTTCACTGTTGTTTACCTTTCTATCAGTCTTTTGCCATTTGGAAATTCTTTGTTACTGTATTTTCTTCCTGGCCACTGCTAAAAACGTAGTTACTCTTCTGGAGCCCAGGGAAATCATCTATTTGATGATGATTTCTCACTGATGACGTTAGGAGACAGCAGTCACTTCTTAATCTGTTGGATATAACATATATTGCATTTTATATTGAGAGAGATTTTAAATCAGTATGACTCTTTTGTAATAAGGCCTTACCAATGCCTTACAAAACCCAAGTGTATCTATGCTTATGTGACCTGCTTTTGATGCTCCCAAAGAAGAAGGAAATGTCAAGATAGAGCTTGCAAAAATATATACTAAAAAATTATTAGAGATAGTAGAGAAATCATTACAATAAGAGAGCAGACAGAATAATAATTTGCAATAAAGATAGTCTGGATCTGGAATAAGCAATGGCTGAAAACTAAGAGTGATCTCTTTTATGGTCAATTAGAGAGGAAGAGGTCAAATACTGTCCAGGGAGAATTCTGTTCAAGAATTAGCTGTAAAGGCCCTAACTGAAACATATCCAGAGAAGTCTGAAGAGATAAAAGACAACAGAGGCCAATTTAGTTCAGCAGCAATATCAAAAGTGATATCAAGCTGAAGACTCCTAAAAATTAAAGAACATGCTAGTGGGGAAGGTTAATGCAGAAACAAAAATAAATAAAAGCAAGTTTCAGTACCAAGTCACAAAGAAGAATGAATGCCTTTTTGCAAAATATTGTATGTTAAGTATTAATTTTTTTTTTGAATATATACTCAATAACTGGCATATGTAATATTTTCCTTCCTATAAATGTCAAGAAAATGGTTAGAGAGGGGACAAAGAACTTGCAGATCTGTCGACTAGCTATTTAAATCTAACAAAGTAAGAAACTAGCAAATTTTTCTGTTAAGAAGCATATTCTTCTCTCATGCTATGGCTCTATTAAGATTTTCATGTAGCTGCCAAGGAAGAAGTTTAAATCTTGCTTTGCATGCACCTCAGCATTTAAGTCCAGGGACAACCTAAGATCAGGAGTGTGCAAAAGATGACTCAAAACTCATTGCCATTTTCTCCTTCTCTAGTCTAAACTGACAGTTCTTGGAGGACTGCTCTATACATCTCTCGGGAAATCTCCTGATCCATTGCTGAGAAAACAGAGCTCAGCTTTTAAATTATGAAATAGAACATGTTCATAAAAGTGTGTTGATGATAACTGAAGAAATATTGTAAATGTCAGTGTAACAGCAATACAGTAAAAAAAGCGTAGAAGATTAGAAGCTTGAACATAATGTAACAGAAGTAACAAATGAGACTTCATCTTAAAACCAAGAATTTAGGATTTAATTATCTATTCTAAAACATTGATATTCAGTGTGAAAAAAAAATTGAAAATAAGAAACATGAAAAGATATGTTGAAAGATTGTACAGTAGAGTACAACTACAAGTACAAGTAAGGTGCACATATTTAATAGAAAAAAGATAGCATTCTTTTAGACTACTTTAGAGGTACAATTTTCTGTCATAAAAATAAAATGTTCTTCTCCAGCAGATTTTTTTTTTTTTTCTTTTTTTTTTCCCTGGTCCTGAGAACCTCTTTCCAGAATGATACTGACAAGTTAGACAGAGTTCAGAGTACAAGAACACAATCACTATCAGGAAACATGAAGCAATGACTTCTGAGGAGGTAACTTTAAGAAAAGAGTAAGATTTGATTGCAAGTGCAAATATTAGAAGACTAAATTCCAAGAAGAAAGTGAAATGATTTAAGGTGATAAATGAAGACTAATTAGGAGTAATAGACCAAAACTAAGAAAAGAAAAAATGAGAGTGAATATTATAAAACGTTTTTTAACAGAGGAATCTTAACCTCTGGGCTAACTTTCTAAGATAGTTGTAGAAGCTGATTTGCTCAAGACTGTTAATAAGTGCTCTGAACAAAACAATTGTACATTGGCAGTGTAATACATTTGATGAAAGAAGGGAGAAGGGGAGAGTCATAGAGAGAGGGTAGTTAATAAAACACAGCTCGCGTTGGGCAGCTTCCAATGGGTGCATGCGGCTGGGGATGTGTGTGTGGGACATGGCCATGGGGGACCCCCTTACACCCTTCCTGAGAAACCTGCAGACATGACCACCTCTTTGAAATGCCTGTACACCAATGCACGCAGTGTGGGGAACAAACAGGAGGAGCTGGAGATCTGTGTGTGATCGCAGGGCCATGATCTCATTGCAGTTACAGAGACATAGCTTGCATGACTGGAATGCTGTCATGAACAGCTACATGCTTTTTAGGAAAGACAGGCCAGGAAGGCAAGGTGGTGGAGTTGCTCTTTATGTGAGAGAGCAACTGGAATGCATCGAGCTCTGCCTAGGGGTGGAGAAGGAGGCAGTTGAGAGCTTATGCGTGAAGATCAAAGGGCAGGCTAGCATGGAGGACACTGTTGTAGATGTCTACTACAGCCCACCTAACCAGGAAGAAGTCGATGAGGCTTTCTATAGACAGCTGGAAGTAGCCTCATGATCATAGGCCCTGGTTCTCATGGGGGACTTCAACCACCCTGACATCTGCTGGAAGGACAACACAGCAAGGCAAAAACAGTCCAGGAGGCTCCTGCAATGCGTTGATGATAACTTCTTGTCACAAATGGTGGAAGAGCCTACGAGGAAGGGTGTCCGGCTGGACCTTGTTCTTACCAACAGAGAGGGACTTGTTAGAGATATGAAGATTAGGGGCCTTGGCTGCAGTGACCACAAGATGGTGGAGTTCAGGATCCTGCAGGAAAGAAGTAAGGCAACAAGCAGGATTGCAACCCTGGACTTCAGGAGAGTGGCCTTGGGGCTCTTCAGAGACCCAACTGGAAGAATCCCATGAGTTAAGGCCCTAGAGGAAAGGGATGGGGAGGTCCAGGAGAGCTGGCTAGTATTCAAGCATCCCTTCTTCCAAGCTTCCAAGCAGTGCATCCCTATGAGTAAGAAGTGCAGCAAGAGGGACAGGAGGCCTGCATGGGTGAGCAAGAAGCTCTTAGCCAAATTCAGACAGAAGAAAATACACAGACTGTGGAAGAGGGGACAGACTACTTGGGGGAATTATAGGAATGTTGTCAGAGTATGTAGAGATGCTGCGAGGAAGGCTAAGGCCCAGCTGGAGTTGTGTCCTGTAAGGGATGTTAAGGACAACAGGAAAAGCTTCTTCAAATACATGAGTAGCAGGAGGAGGACTAGGGAAAATGTGGGCCCGCTACTGATTTGGGTGGGGGCTCTGGTGACAAGGGAGACAGAGAAGGCAGAATTACTGAATGCTTTCTTTGCTTCAGTCTTCACTGCTCAGGAATCCTGCAGCCTGGATGTGAGGGAGAAAGTCTGGAGAAGGGAAGACTTTCCTTTGGTTGAGGAGGAAAGGATTAGAGACCTTCTGGGCAGGCTAGACATCCACAAATCCATGGGCCCAGATGGGATACACCCACGGGTCCTGAGGGAGCTGGCGGATGTTGTTGCCAGGCCGCTCTCCATCATCTTTGAATGGTCCTGGAGAATGGAGAGGTGCCTGAGGACTGGAAGAAAGCCAATATCACTCCAGTCTTCAAGAAGGGCAAGAAGGAGGACCCAGACAACTATAGGCCAGTCAGCCTCACCTCCATCCCTGGAAAGGTGATGGAACAGCTCCTTCTGGATTTCATCTCCAGACATATGAAGTAAAAAAAGATGATCAGGAGTAGCCAGCATGGATTCACCAAGGGGGCTTAACCAATGTGATAGCCTTCTAGGATGGAATGAGTTACTGGGTAGATGAGGGAAGAGCGGTGGACATTGTGTACCTCGACTTCAGCAAGGCTTTTGACACTATCTCCCGTAACATGCTTCATGAGATAAGCTCATGAAGTGTGGGTTAGATGAGTGGACAGTGAGCTAGATTGAGAGCTGGCTGAAAGGCAGAGCTCAGAGGGTCATCACTGGTGGTGTGGAGTCTAGTTGGAGGCCTGTGGCTAGTGGAGTCCCCCAGGGCTCAGTACTGGGTCCCATCCTGTTCAACTTCTTAATCAACGACCTGGATAAGAGTGCCTCCTCAGCAAGTTTGCTGATGACACCAAGCTGGGAGGAGTGGCTGACACACCTGAGGGCTATGCTGCCATTCAGAGAGACCTGGACAGACTGGAGGGGAACCTCCTGAGGTTCAGTAAGGCTGAGTGCAGAGTCCTGCACCTAGGGAGAAATAACCCTAGGTGCCAGTACAAGCTGCGGGCTGACCTTGTGGAGAGCAGCTCTGCAGAGAAGGACCTGGGAGTGCTGGTGGATGACAGGTTGACCATGAGCCAGCAATGTGTCCTTGTGGCCAGGAAGGCCAATGGTATCATGGGGTGCATTGGGAAGACTGTTGCCAGGAGATGGAGGGAGGTGATCCTGCCCCTCAGCCCTGGGGAGGCCTCACCTCAAGTCCTGTGTCCAGTTCTGGTCTCCCCAGTCCAAGAGAGACATGGAGCTACTGGAGAGAGTCCAGCATAGGGCTACAAAGATGATCAGAGGGCTGGAGCACCTGCCCTATGAGGAACGGCTGTGAGAGCTGGACCTCTTCAGCCTGGGGAAGAGAAGACTGGGGGGGGGGGGGGGGGAATCTTATCAATGTGTACAAGTACCTGAAGGGAGGGTGTCAAGGGGATGGGGACAAACTCTTTTCAGTTGTCCTGTGTGGCAGGACAAGAGGCAATGGGCAGAACTAGAAGCACAGGAAGTTCCACCTGAGCTTGAGGGGGAATTTCTTCCCTGTGAGAGTGATGGAGCACTGGCACAGGCTGCCCAGAGAGGTGGTGGAGTCTCCTTGTCTGGAGATCTTCAAGGCCCACCTGGATGCAACCCTAACATGCTCTAGGTGACCCTGCTGAGCAGGGAGGTTGGACTAGATGATCTCTGGAAGTCCCTTCCAACCTTATTGATTCTGTGATTCTGTATTTTTTTTTCTCTGTAATGATTACAACTTTTCGTAATTTACTCTCTATTTATGGTAACTGTTTCAAAAATAAAATAGTCTTCTATATTAGACATTATTCATCCCAGATACAGGAAGAAATTGAGGAGGGTTATACAGAAGAATAATAGAATGAATTGACACAGCAAATGTCCAAATATACTCATTCTGACTCTAGTTTAAGCAGTAAAAGACAATAACAATAATTCTCTTTGATAAAAATAATAGATACCTGGAGTAACCAGTATACTCTCCTGCAGACAACAAGAAATAATTGCTCTAAAGCATCACAACACTTTAAACAGAAAGCAAATGATTTCATGGTCAGTAAAACCCACTGAACCTTGCTTACCACAGATTCTTGTTCTTTATCCTTTAGAAACCAACTTCTTAGCATCTTCATATGTCTCTGTGTTTTTAATATCATTTCTTCGTGTCTACAGTTGCTGTCCTGTCTTTCTTGAACCCTTTCTCTTTCCTGCCTACTATTTCAGTCTGCCTTGATCACATCTGGTCCCACTGATGTAAGGACTCAGG
This sequence comes from Rhea pennata, assembly GCF_028389875.1. Classification (NCBI taxonomy): domain Eukaryota; kingdom Metazoa; phylum Chordata; class Aves; order Rheiformes; family Rheidae; genus Rhea; species Rhea pennata. The sequence goes on from NC_084663.1 coordinate 163,857,384, forward strand.
TTCCTCCAGTTCCTTAATTCTCTTCTAATCTTCCCCGGTAACAACAATAAACTCCCTTCTAAATCTACTCTTCCCCTGCCAGTATCTCACATGCCCTAATTAGAGATTTGTTTTCTTGGGTGGACTGAAGGCTGTATACCCTCTCGTTATCTTGCAGCTTTGCAAGTGCTAATTGGGCAGCTGGAACAAAGGCATGTTACTTGGTCACTTGGCTGCTATAAAATGCAGTGGGTAATAATGGAACTTTTCATGCCTTTCTCTCAGTGGGGTTGTTACTTTGGACATCTCTTTTCTGCTTCTTCGCTTACATTCATGACACTTGTAGAACCTTAATGTCTTTCAGATCTTTACCGCAGGTCAAATAGTCATACTCAGTTGTCATGTGGAACAGAGGCAGGTGAGTGGAGTGACTGAAAGAAGAACAATAAGTAGGTAATAGATAGCTAAGTAGTTTGCATGTTTATTCCGTAACTTGAGTAAATCAAGTCAGTGTATTAAATTTCATATGATGAAATTAGCTACAGTTAACATAAGGAAAAGAACTTTTGTTGTTAGCACTCACCTAAATAATTTAAATAGTATTATATAGCTGCAAGGCTCCATGAGCCATTTAGAGGGAAAGCTTTTCAGAGTGATCAGTCCATCCTACAGAGGTTAATGCATGGAATCTGATACATCTCACCCAAAACCTTTTAAGCAGTGAAGCCTGTCATTGGCATTCAGGTATGCTGTCTCCTTCAGGTGAAGGGTTCTTAAATGAGTGGACCTCCACTAAGTTCATATTCAGCAACACTTCAAGGGGTGTGTATGTGTGTGCACGCACGTGCATGCGTGTGTGTGTGCACGTGTGCGCACATTGAGGTTATGAAAGCAGAGAGGCCTTTCTGTTTTCCCACTACCAAGATCTGTGTCTCATACCATAATCCTAGTCAAAGAGACACATAGTGTTTTAAGACAATCTCTCTTAAAACATGGATATTAAATGCTTGTGAGTCATTATATATCATTATATAATTTAAGCAGATTACCAGTCTAGACACAATGTAATTTTTTTGCTGAAGACATGTTTGTTTTATCAGAAGAACACCATGAATAAAGTGAAAAAAAGTTTTCTACATAGGTTACTTATACTGTAGTTCATTCTATTGGTATTTGCTGAAGAGACATGGATTATGAATAATTCATTCGATGCACACCTAGATACTGCCAATATGCATTCCTATGGGAATTCCCCTGTAGGGCAGCATCAGGTGTTCCATTAGGTTATAAAGTTTTGTTCAAATCTTGTACTCTCTATTGCATAAAGACAAATGAAGTATGTCTTGTTTTTGCATAGGAAAGAGTTTAATTCTATGAACAAAAAAGTAAACTTGTAGTGAAATAATTATTTTAATTTTTATTATATTGAGTACTTTTTAAAATGATTTGGGATAATATTTTATTATCCTAATTACGATTGGTGATGATAACCATAGAATTACTTAACGTTATCTACACAGTTGCTGTGGGTTTGTGGGACTTTGAGTTCTTTTTAGTTACAGCAGCTGCAAAAGGGCAGTTATTTTCTTGTTTCAAACTGAAGGTCTGATTCACCAAGAATTATTTATAAAAAATTGCTGTGATGTCAGCTGTATAAAACTGTATTGTCTGAAAAACAATAGATTCCATAAATTAGAAGGCACAATTACAATTACCTGCTATCACAATATATTGATGAGTTCTATTTGCAACGTTTTCTTCTACTTGTGGGCTGTTAAAACTGTTAGTTTATATTGTGATGCTCCATATTATTTGACTGCTGTAAGATTAATGATCATATCATTGTGTTAATAAAAAGTTGCTGATTTTAATTCCATGTGTTTTTTTTTTAAAAAAGACTTAATCTGACAAACAAATCAGTATTCAGTTCAGTTTAAAAACAACATTCTTGAATAGCCTATTGAGTGAAATTTGTTCCTGCTAATTCTTACAACAGACGCTTTATTGAAACAGTGGAAGTAAATACAGGCCCCATAGCAACATCTACAGAAACATATACTGAAAGAAGTCTTACTGGGGTACTATTCCTTTTGCAAGTTTTTCCACTGTATATTTTTACATGTGAACAATGTAAAAATTTCCCCATGGTGAAACAGAGCATTTGGTTCCTAAGTGTACTGGATCTTCCCAGAACATATAAGTCTAAAGGAATTGATTAGCACCTCTAACTCTAAGTACTTTGGTATTTTTAAGGTCTTCTCCAGCACAACTCTTCCCATTAACCTCTTATCAAAAGAAGGACAGAGTCTTCATATGCAGTTTTCTAATTCTTCTACAGATTCTTTGAAGAAATATATGGAGAATCAGATGGATAGAAGAAAGGATAAAATGATTGCTTATAAAGTACTGGTGATTCTACTCCTAAGATGTTTATAATGAGGAAGTCGTAAGAAAGGAATATTTTCAGTGCCTAGAGGCCCTCTTCCCTGGCTCCCTAAAAGGAAGCTAAATTTGTCTTACCAAAGTGCTCTGTGTGAGAGCCATCTTTCCTTACTGTTCTTTTCAGAAAATACTCTCACTCTAAGGATGCACTTTTAGTGGGTTATCCCTGGTATTATCTGCAGGAAGATCAAACATCTCCATTAGGACTGGAAATAACTGGATTTCTGGATTATTATTCTCATGCTTGCACTGTGCATTTGTCACACTGCAAGCAGTGTCACATAATGAATACTATCTACTTTTTAATTAATGCCAAGGGTCTGCTTTCCAACTGTTGTTACATTTCTGTTCTGTCTGCTTGTCTTCACTGGGCTGGAGTATAATTATCCTCATTGCACTAAGGGTTAAGAAGCTTAATGAAGAAATGACCAAGGATATTATTTTAGCAGACACATATTGCTTGATTGCCTGGGTGGTACTGAATATGGAGCTGACATTTACATTATTACCTGGTGTAAAGGTGATATTACCTAATGTCAACCTAGTTCTCTAAGCTGTAACATGGCTACAGCTTTCAGCAATCGGTATTTCTGTAAACAATAAGCTGACCTGGGACTCTCTTTTTTACAAAACTTTGCAACAGGGAGAATACTGGTTTCCCTGGGAAAAAAAAAAAAAAAAAAGGCAGAAAAGATATTCTTACATTCTTGGAAATTCTTTCTCTATATTAATATTTGCTCTATTAAAAAATCAATTCTTATGCTGTATTTTGTGTTTTTGCCTTTAAGTCTCTATTTAGTGATTACCATTATTTAGATATAGTTAATAGCCATTTTTCATCCTATAACAAATTAAATATTTATTCTTTAAAGGTGTTTTCTTTTATTGATAGCTGTTTCCAAGCCCTACAGTTCTTTCCTCCAGCTAGAAATCATCCTACGTCCTCCTTTTCATGAAAACATTGCAAAACCTTTAGGTCACTTAAGTGGAGAAGAAAAAGAAGTTATCTTTCTTCAGAAAGAGAATTTTGAGAAATTGACTCCTTTCCAAAAGAACAAGAAAAATGAGCAGAGAAAAAATAGTTCTGTAGTAAACTGCTTCTCAGAAATAGAGTGGGACGAGAGGTCGGAAGTTTGAGAGAATAAACACTCTTCTTAAATGGAGGATGTCATTCAGCACTTTGTAACTGAGCAGAGACTATGAAACAGAAGTCTTTAAGGACAGTTGCTTTGTTTTTCTGATAGTATTTTTTCTCTATTTCCTTACTATGATAATGTAATGCCGTATAGAAATTGAGCTTAAAAAGAGAAGGAAAGCTTAGTGTTGCTACCGTCTCTTTTTAGGTCGTTTTGTCTGGACATTTTTGTCTGTGTACAACAAAAGGATATAGATAGCTATAGATAGCTTAAAAGTATAAAACAATTATTTATTCATTAACATACGTAAAACCAGGTAGGATTTAACAAGCTAAGCAGGCTAAGTATTTCTATGGTTGTCACCCTAATTAGACACCCAGGAGCCTTTGCGCCTTTGACAAGGTATGTCCAGAGCACTTTCACTTCTGCCTAGATGAATCCTTAGTGTTACTAATTTTCCATCATCCACTAAATTTTGGCACTGATAATGCTGATGACACTGATCAATGACTGACTAACCCTCTTTTTCTTTTTTTTTTTTCTTTAGGATTTTGTATCTTTCCATTTTGATGGTTTTCCTTCTGAATCCTTGAGGTTCTGATGATTCCTATCTCAGCAATCCTACTTCTGTTTGTAATTTTACCTTTCTTATCTTTCCGCAGACTTTCTCACAGCTCTTTCTCACAATTTAGCAACTTCCTCAGAAGTCTGACTCAAGGTACAGCTGTGCTATTTCAGTTTTGGATCTTGGATCCTTCAGACACAGACACTGGCACTCCTAGAAGAAGATGGAGTGGGGGGAGGCCACAGAAAGGACTGTAAGAGAGAGCATTAGGATGTTAATCAGAAGCTAAATGTGTTAACTTCTTAGATAAGGCAGTGAATTCTGCAGTTTCTCACTGATGAAAAGGCAATGTTTTTTGTCCTGAGTGCTTGAATGTATCACTGGAGACAGAGAGGAAGAGAAGTTTCTTGTGCTGCCAAATCTGAGTTTTAGAGTAAAAGAATTCAGTTTCCCGAATAGCTGGAAAGAAAGCCTCCTTCTCTTTGACTCACAGATAGGAATTCGTCTTCATAAAAAGCTCATGTAGCTAGGCTTACATGTGAAATCATGCAAATTTGCTTATATATAAATATGTGACATGGCTGCTGCCTCATCTGGCTTGTATGACAAAGATAATTACTGAAGGCAGTCCTGTTTTTTCTTCTAATTCTATGAATTTTATCTCTGTTTATTGACAGGTACATGAAGTCAGCATCTAGAGTCATAAGAGGAGAAAAACTCAATGATATTTCTATAATGATTTAAAACAGTTTACTTACTTTCAAGCTCGATAGATACCCGTTACAAAACCAGTGTCAAAAAGAAGGCAAAGAGAGAAATCTGTTGGCATCTGGATTCAATTAGCTTGTATAGCTATCTGGTATTTGGTGCTGTCTATTGTGCTGAGAATTACACTTTTAACTGATAGAGCTTCACATCAGAGAGAAAGTCACTGAGGAAGGGATACTGCAGAAGCATATGTTCTCTTAAAGCAGTTAATACTGTCTGACTGTAAAGATAAAGGGGATCTCTGTGAAGTACCTTGAGCTAGAAAGTGATTAAAGAACACAACATCACTCTTCCCAGTGGTGAAGGTTGCATTATGTTCATTGAGTTTCTGAGTGAAAATCAGGGGCCGATATAGAAACACATTTTTTTTTTCAAGGATAGATTGAAGTACTTTGCCATTCGTCTTCATAAAAAGGAGAGGGACTCTATGAGAGAAGGAAACTATGCTGGCTCCTTTCCTGGTATCAAAATCAATAGTGGTGGCCAGAACTGTATGGGAATCTCCACCCACATACTATCTCCTAATAGCTTACTTTCTAACTCTTTAAAGCAGCTCTGATGAGGGTAGTCTGATGGCTATACTGTATCTGAAGTCACCGAAGAGCATCTAACTGGATTTTTGAAACCTCAATACAGTTAGTGGACCACAAACTCAGATTGGTCTGTGACCAAAGTGATGCCAAACATTACTTATCTAATTTCCTATTTATATGAACAATTACGCTGAAATTTCATCCTTGTCTTTTTGTATGGTAAATCATTCTTATTCATGTATGTGATCCTTCTTATTACAAAGAAGGTAGTCCTTTTTAAGTACTTTCCATGTTTAACCATGAATGTTTTTCAAGATGAAAAGGTAATTTTCTTATGCTGGCCAGAACAGAAACAAAAGAAAGGAAGCTGATTTTGTGCATATTTAAAAATAACTGCAATAGACATTGTGTTTGTAGCTGGTATTTGATTACTGTAATTGTATTCAAAACTGGACTGGTCACCCTGAGGAAAGCACATGAGGGCACTTTATTTAGACGACACGGTCTCTAAGATCTCTAAATAAGCTTTTTACTGTTTGTGAAGCCTGAATTAAATATAGCATTAAGGAAAAAAAGAGCTTGTCTGCAGTCATCTTAAAAACTTCTCTGTGGGCAAATAAATAATTGTCCTAAATATCAATTTGAAACGAACTAAAATACACCTATCAATTTACAGTAAATATCCTGTCCTTGTCAAAGAGTGATGAGTGTAATCTTTATCACTAGATCTGTTGCCATAGAATTTTTTTCTTTCTCACTTATTATGGGACACAAATCATCCTTCACTGATTCTCCGGAACTGTAAGAATATGTGGTAGCTTGAAGAAGAACAGATTTTATCCCTATTCAAAATGTTATAAATGTCCGGAGCACTGGAGTGTTTGTTATTTTATTCAGGAGTGTTAAATATGCTAAATGGCATGAATGGATTTGCATAGAGTGAACCCTTTTCCATTCTGGCATAAAGAAAAGAGACAACAAATCCAAATCCATAACCTTTATTTGTAGTCTCCCCTAAACTGCCATTTGAGGAACATGCAGCTGAAAGACAGGAAGGTATTTCAAAGGATCTTCTAATCCAAACCCCTGCGTTAATACAGCATCCATGCAATCACCATCAGAGACGTTTGACTAATCTTTCTTTTAAAAATGGCCTAGAAAGAAGACTAAGATACACTCTGCCAGTATTTCATTACCCTTTCCATTATATATTTTTTTTTGTATAGTATTCTATAAGCCTTCACTGCTGTCTGTCATCAGAACCTATGCTCTGTCAGCCTTTGCACTGAGGAAGCATGGCTGCACTACTCAGGCTCTAATATCTAATTTAAAACAGTATGAGAATGGGAATGAGAATTTCTGCCAGAGTAAGAGAGTTCACAACCAGATAACCCCACGAGGGATTCACCTGCCTAAGCATATATTGTCTAGTATTTTTAGATGCCCTAATAGTTTTTGAGACACCTGCAGGTTTCAGAAGATAAAACACAGAATTTGGGGAAGACCTGCAACTTTCTGAGTGGCAGCTGGGAACTAGGTAGGATATCATAAAGTGCATAAAACGCATAGACAGCAATTTTTAGAGAACTGAAGGTGTCTAAAATGTGTTTTTGTATGAGGCTAAGAATCTAAGTTAATGGAATCTAGAGAGGTGATTATTTTATCATAAATTTAGACTACACTGACTGCATTGATAATCTCCATTAATAGTGGAAACCCAGATGGTTGCTCAGATATAAATAGACATATTCTATTTATTTAATTTTAGGTGGGATTTAGGTGAATCCCACCCTAAATGTCCAAATCCTAATTCTTTAGTATGTGCTAGTGAGCATGCACAAATCATCTATCTCTTAAAATTATTTCCTAAGACTCAAATTTAATGTAAATCCCAGACTCCAAGGTAGGATTCCCAAACTAGGGAGTTTATTTCTCATGTTATAGGGCTCTTTACTGTATGAAAGTACCTCTTTACCTAAGAAAGCCAAAGCTGGTTATAGCCCATATTAATGGCTTTTGAGAATGAATATATGTAATTTTTCTGATTAGTCTTCAACTGGACCATGGAGAGCAATATTCAAAATTTTCTTTGGCTGGAAAAGAACATGAGCATGGATGCAGACTTTCTGAGGCAAGTGCCAAAATGTTGATAGGAAAGGCAACTATTTCCAACTGAAAAACAACCCAGTGCCCGGTATTTACATATAAGAGATACAGATCTAAATGATTGCTCTGAATCATCTAAAATACAAATATGACTGATGAAATTAATACCTATAAAGTCCAGTCAACTGAGTCTATTGAACAGCTAGTATTAAAACTGAATTAAAGACAATTATATATTATTTTGTCCTGACCGTGATAGCCTGTTACATAATTGTTGATAATAGTTTTATATCAGCAGTCCAGCAATTCTCCTCTCTGTTTCTTCTGAAGCAAATGTAATGATCACTGCCAGGTAGAAGCAATATCTAATGTAATAAACAAGTGTTTATTTAGTGCCTTCCACAGTGATGGAGCTTTTCTTCAGAAAAATACATCAAAAATCCTACAGAAATTCTTTAGACACCGCCTGTAAAGAATATCACAAAAATGGTCTTTTTGAATATTTTATAGTTTAGTAGAACTAGTTGCCCTTAAATTATATGAAAGACTGTACAGAATTTCTCTAAAGAAATTCTCTAATTATTTTAAATATGAACTATAGAAGTCTATTTATACTGATTGGTAAGATAACGACAGGATTGATAAGAATGATAGGAGACGTCTTTTTAGTTGAAAATGACTCTGAACCTAGCAGTTTATTGAAAAGTGCTTTACTTATAAAATTTCCTAAATACAGCATTATTAAGCCTAAAATAGTCACTCTTGTTCCACTACACAATATGAAAGCTTACAGAAAGCCCCACTAATCTACCTTTGTGAAGGTTTTTTATTAACATGGTTGTCCAGGGTATACTGTAGACTTAACTCCAAGTATACAGGACTACCCTGTGCCCTGAACGAGTGATGAGAGATGCAATGAAACTGAGGCCTGAAGCTAACTCACCATATTTAACAACTAATAGTTAATAATCTTCTAGATTGCCTCTAAATGTTTGCTGACTTGCATTTTCTTGATGGTAGAGCTTATAATAGCTTTGACGTGTGCCAGCCACCTGTTTGTTCTTACATGTAAACTATTTCTGATTGTATTTTACTTTGAAACTCCGTATGCTTTGTATCCCATTTAATCACCACAGACACTTCTGCATAATACAATGGCAGCTAATAGCAAAGGGAAAGACCATTAAGAATTTTTCAAAAACAACATTAACTAAGCAACAGGAAATATTTATTAAACCAGTAAAATTTTTCAAGTTGGTGAAAGTGTTTCAGGTACAAGTGTCATAGTCATGTTTTCTAAAATATAGTAAAGCAAATATTTTCTGACAGTGAACATGCTAAATAAAGATGATTGTGTCAAAAAATGTAGCAGTTTAAACAAAGGTTTTACATTGCTTTTTATTTTACTAACATGGGATGGCTTTGAAGAAATGTAAGAAATTCTGAAAGCATATTTCCCAGATTTTTAAGAAAACATCTTAGATCTGGTGTTCTGATAGAAACTCAAACTTTTTTGTAATTAGATGCATTGTAGCATAATGTTTGTCAGGTAATTCCAGGCAGAGATGTTGCAAGAGTAAGATGAAAGGGCTCCATAAACAGAGGTAGATATGAGCAAACCTTTGTAGGTAGAACTACTATTTACGCAGCAAAGAAGGAAAAGGAGAACATAGGTTCTAGAAGAAGGGGCAAGAGATGAAGAAAGCAAGCTATTGCTTTCTTTTCTCCCCAAATATTAGAGTGTTATATCTGACTGCAACTTCTTTACATGAGACTGATTAATTTAACAAGTTAACACTTAATTTAACAACTTGATCTGAAGCCATGGAAGTCTGGAGAAAATTTTAGGACACAAAACTATGCAAGGCCAAGTTATGGATGAATACTGGAAGTAGAAAAGTTGCCTGCAAAATGTGTATAGAAAATGGATAGTAGAATTAAAAGGGCAAAACGTCGTCCTAACGGAAAAAATATCACTTCAGTTATTTCCAGCCTAGACTTCTTGCAGGCTTTGCAGAAAAGAGATTGTCTTTGCCAATGGACTTTATCAGGGAACTCAGATTGCTGCAGATTAGGAAAACTGTATTTAATTCAAAAGCTGTTCACAATTTCCTTCTTTTCTGTGAGATAACTCTTTTGTCCAGTCTTCCGTATTTGAGCATATACACTAGGGAAATATCTTTTTCTATATAACATCACTATGGCTTCGTATGTTTATGTATTCATCGATATTCATCATGGTAGCAATTTAGATTCATATTTTACATTTACCCTTTTGGGAGTATTAAAGGTTTATTATGCTTCATGGATCAAAACCATAGCGATGTCTGATAAAAAATTACTGAAGAAGAACTCGTAAGATTTATTTTCAGTAAAGTTTTGAGATATGAAAAAGAACTTCACCAGAACCATGTGGTAGGACTGCAGATAAATTTTTACAAGAGATATAACAGACATGATTCTCATCCCTTTGAGGCACATAAGCATATAAAGATTAAGCTCTCAAAATATAATTCTAGGGGAAAAATGCGTTTCACACTGACTTATTTAATATCTAACATTTCTGCTGGGTTTTGTATGTCAAGCATACTATTCAAAGTTGAACTGCTCAGTTCAAAACATAAAGGAGAATTAGAAGCACTTTTTTGTACAAAAAGACTATCCACCTTTATGTGCAGCAGAATGAATACATAACTGATGTATTCCTCTAGTTTCAAATTTTGCTAAATTTCTATTTTTAAAATTGTTTTTAATTTTGAAATTTGAATTGAGACTTTCACAGAAATGGAAATAAAGACTAATTATGACTTCCAACATCTTTCTGGCAGCTAATTTACTACTGAGGCTGGCTTTGGATGTATATGGTTTCTCACATAAAGTGACAGAAATAGGAAAGTTTTTTTTTTAATAATGAAGTATTCTTCTGAGAAATTATGAATATGAGAAGAGTGCTCCCACTCCCTTAAATGTCTCTTAAAGAATTATCAAGGAGAGAAATGAACCAAATTATTGTTTTAAAAAATGCAAGATGAAATACAATTTGCAATTAGCAAATGACTTGTTTGTTTTGTTTTTTTTTTTTCCCCATGCAACGTCTTCCACTCTCTAGCATCACAATATCACTGTACCTGATACAGAGAATTGTGGTTTTTCTGCACTGTCAATGGGCAATTGGTGGGTTCAGCAGGTTAGGCACTGATAGGTAAGTAACTTCTAATCAGTCAGGAGGCTCTTCAGGCATTTAAATCTGGAGCTTTTTAAATTGTTAACTAAAGATCCTAATTATCAAATTCCTGAGAGTTAACGAATACCCCTTTGTATCCAAGTTGTGACCAGTGTTCTGTAAAGGAACCAAACTTTCCGGATGTGTTTTGTTTCCCAGGCATAGTTAGCAGAGAAATGTATCAACTGACGTACTATTTACTGCTTTGACAGGATTTAGCCTGGAAGTGATCTGATTCATCCTTCATTATCCTGTGGCTGGAACTTTCCTGTATCATGTTTCACTGGACTGAAAATACTTTGTTATTTGGAGAACTAATAGCTAAGCAAAACTGCTGCAATCCCATGGAGCTTAAAGTATTAATTTGGAAAGGATATTATCAATCTGATAGTTGGATTCATTCTGTAATTTGATATAATCCCTTTTCTAAAAAAAAAAAGAAACACGTAACCCTTCTGCCAAAACTTGACAGGCAGCAACATGGGCCAGAAAAATATTTAATGGATTGTTTCTAAAACACTGCTCAAACCTCTATCCATAATCATGGGACATTTTACCATGTGCAAATATGAGTTAAATGCCTTAATAAAGAGTATTTTTATTAAAAAGATGCAATAAAACTCTAACAAAGTTGTAAATAAATAGGGTAGTAATAATTAATTCTTAGAATATAATCATAATGGTTTCATAGCCTTTCCTCTGCAGAGCAAAGTGCTTGGCCATCCAGTTGACTTAGTCTTTCTGCAGTAATCTTCATTTATATATTAAGATTTTTAAGGCCTACTAGTGTGAATTGCTTTTGTTAGCTGTGTCTGCTCACTTAGCCTCTTCTGCCTACTACCAGAAGTTCCTTGCCCTACTAGCTATTCCTATTACCCATCCCTTACACTGCTCCTACATCTTCTAGCCATGCTTGTATCTACTACCTCTCTTCCAGCCACTCTGGAGAACTCCAAAATATGTACTAACATTTTCACATCAGCTTAGAAGAACATGCACAGAATCAGAAAATAAATGCCATCATCTATCTCAAAGGAGATGCTTAAACAGTTTCTTACATTTTCTGTTAGCTTAAAGGGACTTACAGAAAAGTTATTGCCTTCTTTCTCTTCCTCTTGAATTTTTGCACCTCAATATCACAAGCTATTTTTTTTAGGCTGGATAATACTTACCCCAGAACCATTAGGCAGAGTAAGTTGGCTTCTACACAATGCAAACACTTTGCTGTCAAACATAGTAACGAGTAACATGACACAATCAAAGCAACTGTGTTTTAGACCCAGCTACTGGCCTTTTCATTTGTTTTGTTTCCACACTCCCAGTTGTCACCTAAGTATCTCCCTTTTGGGGACTACTCTCTTCTCTACAGTTCTCTGAAATGAGAGTGGAGGATGGGAGAGTTTGTATCCAGTCTAGACCCTAGCCATCAAACTTATATATGTTTAGTGTTTCTGGTGATCATTCAGCTGAGATAATAAAATCTATAAAATAGAATCCTCTATGGTAAAAGTGCTCCCTTGACCAGGTCTGAAGAGTATTGAAAGAAATAAAAGGCAATTTTACATTTCATAGGCATTCAGAAATATTTCATCTAGAGATAGAGAAGTTTCTCTGTTACCCACCACTCCCCGCAAGCTGCTTTCTTTTCATGACAGCAACTTAGTAATATGAGTTGGTCAAGCTGAAGATGCATAATCAAAAGTCTATGTTCCACAGTCTCAGAGAGGTGAATCAGGAGAGTCTTCATTTAAATCAATGTAAAATTGATCTAAAATAAGAAGATAGTTTTAATGCACTTGATTCTCTATTTCTTCTGAGGCTGCTTTGTTTCCTTGGAAGCATTTGGCAAGTATGTGATTACCTCTTTCCCAAGCTGAAATAGGGGTCTTTGGGGTTGCTGTCTATCAGCCTGACTCTTCTGTAGGATCCTTAAGGCTGTGACAGCTTGCAATGTATAGGCCACTTCAACCACACTTTTACAGAATGCTTTGACAGATTGTATGACATTACCACAGAGAAGGTAGTGTTTAAACAAAAGCTGGCATTTCAGAAAAGGACCCACTTGTCTTTGATCATAGGTATATTTTAATAGGTTCAGTTCTGTTTTTCCATGATAAAAGATGTAAGCCTGACTTGTTTTGTTATATGATTTTCTGCAAATATACGTCTGCTGGATTCAGCCCAACACTTACTTGTGTAAAGTTGGAGTAACAGAGTGAAGGATCATAGTATTTTTAATTTCTAACCTATCAAGTTGCTTTTACATCCTCAAGCCAAATTCAGATGGGTTGTCAGCTGAATCTGCATTGTTAGTTGTAGTGACAGATGTAATGAGAGCTATTACCACCTCTCAAATGTGACAGCCATCAGCTCCCAATCCTCTAGTGCATTTATAGTATACTGAATGTGAAGTAACTAGAGCAAATGAAGAGGACACTACTGAGGCTTTTAGCTCAAATATTTCCATCTAAAAGGTCAGATCTTACCTAATTTGCAACTTGAAGCACAACCTGAAGGACAAAAGTCCAACCATTATGCTATGGGCTTCCCTGAAGCTGTTTTGGGTTGATCCTTGAATGTAGAGTTAAGACCTCTCTTACACTGCTTTAAATTTGTGTATTCCTAAACCAACATATCAGAAGAGAGCACTGTGACTGGGTCAGTCATAGACTAATTCTTGTTTGAGTGCAGTATACAAATAAGAGTGAGGGAAGATCCTCATCCAGAAACATCTTATTTGATTGTCAGTAATGGGAAACTGATAAAAAATGGTCAGGATTTTTCCAATGGACTAATCAAAAGCACAGATTCAAGGCAATAAGTAAGAGAAACTTCAGTTTAGGCTATTAGATTAGAACTTCAGTTTAGGCTATTAGATTAGAACATTTTGGTTATCCAGATATATGGAGGAAAAGAAGGTGATGAGGAGTAGCCAGCATGGATTCACCAAGAGGAAATCCTCCTTAACCAATCTGATAGCCTTCTGTGATGGAATGACTGGCTGGGTAGATGAGGGGAAAGCAGTGGACGTTGTGTGCCTTGACTTCAGCAAGGCTTTTGACACTGTCTCCCATAATATCCTCGTAGAGAAGCTCAGGAAGTGTGGGTTAGATGAGTGGACAGTGAGGTGGATTGAGGACTAGCTGAAAGGCAGAGCTCAGAGGGTTGTCATCGGTGGTGTGGAGTCTAGTTGGAGGCCTGTGGCTAGTGGTGTTCCCCAGGGCTTAGTACTGGGTCCCATCCTGTTCATCTTCTTCATCAATGACCTGGACAAAGGGACAGAGTGCCTCCTCAGCAAGTTTGCTGATGACACCAAGCTGGGAGGAGTGGCTGACACACCTGAGGGCTGTGCTGCCATTCAGAGAGACCTGGACAGGCTGGAGAGTGAGGTGGAGAGGAACCTCCTGAGGTTCCACAAGGACACGTGCAGAGTCCTTTCTCGAAGGAAAAAATAACCCTAGGCACCAGTACAAGCTGGGGGCTGATGCTGTGGAGAGCAGCTTTGCAGATAAAGACCTGGGAGTGCTGATGGATGACAGGTTGACCATGAGCCAGCAATGTGTCCTTGTGGCCAGGAACGCCAATGGTCTCCTGGGGTGCACCAGGAAGACTGTTGCCAGGAGGTGGAGGGAGGTGATCCTGCCCCTCGACTCAGCCCTGGGGAGGCCTCATCTTGAGTCCTGTGTCCAGTTCTGGTCTCCCCAGTCCAAGAGAGACATGGAGCTACTGGAGAGAGTCCAGCGTAGGGCTACGAAGATGATCCGAGGGCTGGAGCATCTGTCCTATGAGGAACGGCTGCGAGAGCTGGGCCTGTTTAGCCTGGGGAAGAGAAGACTGAGGGGGGATCTTATCAATGTGTACAAGTACCTGAAGGGAGGGTGTCAAGGGGACAGGGACAGACTCTTTTCAGTTGCCCCATGTGACAGGACAAGAGGCAATGGGCAGAGATTGAAGCACAGGAAGTTCCGCCTGACCATGAGGAGGAATTTCTTCCCTGTGAGAGTGACAGAGCACTGGCACAGGTTGCCCAGAGAGGTTGTGGAGTCTCCTTCTCTGGAGATCTTCAAGGCCCACCTGGATGCAACCCTCTCTACCATGCTCTAGGTGACCCTGCTGAGCAGGGAGGTTGGACTAGATGATCTCCAGAGGTCCCTTCCAACCTTACTGATTCTATGATTCTGTGATCAGTCTGGAAGGGTTCAATATCAAGCAAAAATTCACTCTTGGTGTTCTTTTTAGTTTTTATGCAAACTCACACAGGATTGGTTGCTGGGACATGAATAATGCTGTACTGCCTTTGGGGCCTGCTCTCTGAAACTGTCGCTCTGTGTTCCTATAAGCATGTGCATTTGCATGTTTGTGTAAGCATGTGTATTTGCATGTTGGGAGAAGGAGTCTAAAACAAAGCATCATGGTATGATGGAAGAGTATATTCTTCTTTTTCAATTCTTTCAGTAAGGATAAAAAAACAGCATTCATTAGTGCTAGTTCTTCCTTATGATATTGTGCTTTTAAAAAGAAAAATCAGGAATAATTATCTCTTCAGTGCAATGACAAAATGAGCAGATATGTTAATTAAACCTCATCCAAATTTTCATTAAAAGTGTCAATTCAGCTGAAGTGAATATAATATTGCACCATACTACTGAGACATGAGAAGAGTTTTACCAGAGGCAAAATTTTATTTTAACCAAAAAAGTGTATTCTGTTACATATAATGCTTGTATTAGTGCACTAATTTAGGGCTACATGTATATGCGAAGTACTGAACAATACAGAAAAACAAACAAGGAATATTTAATACTTTCTTCCCATAATACTTGTAACAAATTTACAGTTATCTCTATAATCTATAAGAATTTTCTCTCTATTTGTATGTGTATGTATGTGTATAAAATATATATCATATATATGTGTATATATATGTGTATATATATATATATATACACAGTCACATGCACAGTTATTACCAGCTTCTTCTTCTATAGATAAAACTTTTCCTACTTAGTGTGAGGAAGAAGTGAAGCACTGTCAGATTGACAACTTCTTGAGACAACTTGCTAGAAGTTTCAAAATACTGTAAAGATCAAGGGCTGGGGAGAGGTAGAGAAAAAAAAAAGAACTTGTAAAATCTCCAGTTTATTGATTTTCACAAATGTGGTTATTCAGCATACGCTGAAGAAAAGATAATGTTTTGCCTTTGAAACATCATTGCAGAGGAGCCTGATGGAGAGCAGAGCACAAAACTGAATTCTGAGTGTGTTAGTCAGTAATATTTTGCCTGTTAACATGCCATTCCAGGAGCAGTGAATTTCACAGGTGGCTTTTTTTTCACCACGTTCCAACATCTTTGTATTTATTCTAGATTCTAGATGTAATTCACCATCAGATAAATCCCATTTTCATATCTTTCTATAAAAAGAAAAATAACTGATCATATAACACCAAGAGAAAGAAAAATTCTTGAGTCACCCTCTAGTAACTGAGGCGAGGGTGAGGAGGTGTATGTTTGCATGTGTGTGTTAGGAGGCGCAGTTATGTGCTGAAACACCATAATGCGGTGCATATCTCAGAGACAGCAGAACCCTAAGGTTATGATTATACTGCTAAATAAAAGGGTTAATGATTAATCCTCAGTCTGAACCCAGATGAAACAAACTGACTTGCATGCACATTGCTGAGGAGTAGAATTCTCCATGGTATATTTGTTTTGAAGAGAACTCTTTGGAATAGTAAAAATAAGCAAACACCTAAACCACAGAAGGGATTGGCAGGGACCTCTGTAGATTATCTGGTCCAAACCCTCTGCTCAAGCAAGGTCACCTGGAGCAGATTGCCCAGGACCATGTCCAGTTAAGTTCTGACTGTCTCCAAAGATGGAGACTTCATAGCCTCTCCAGCCAATCTGTTCCACTGTTCAACCACCCTCATAGTAAAGAAGTTGGTTTGTTGTATTTAGGTGGAATTGCCTGTGTTTCAGTTTATGTACATTGCCTCTCACCTTGTCTCTGGGCATCACTAGGAAGAGTCCGATCCTATCCTTTTTATACCTACTCATCAGCTATTTGTACACATTGGTATGATCTCCCTGAGCCTTCTCTTTTTCAGGCCAAACAGTCCCAGCTCTCAGCTTCTGCTTCAGGAGATGTCCTCCTATTCCTTAATCAACTTTGTGACCCTCCATTGGACTACTGCAGCTGGGCCATGTCTATCTTTTACTCTGGAGCCTGGAATCCTCTCCTGGAATTCTCTCTGGAATTTCCCTACTGGATTCCCTCTTCCCTCCAGGGACATATCTCATGAAATTCTTCCAAGCAGGTCACTAAACAGGCCAAAGGCTGTTCTCCTGAAGATGAAAGTGCAGCTGACAGCTCATTAGCCACTGCTGGAGTGTCTCAGGAGAAGTCAAAGCCTCCTGTGTCTGCCCTTCCCTGGCTCTCCTACCTGTCCGCAGCAGGCACCTCTAGTTCCTCGAAGGGTTCTCCAGAAGCCCCTCCGTAATCTCCAGCAAAGTCTCCAAACAACCCATGATCCAGAGGGCAAGCTGACTGTTAAATACTATGTGTAAGGGATTCAACATAGGCAGCCTAAGAAGCCATGTCTGTGGTTAATTTTGGGAGTGACCTAGGAAAAAAAAAAACAGAGGTATAATCGAATTACTACAAGAATGTGGTTAGTAGAAAAAATGTAATTCAGATTCACACAAAGTCAATACCAGTATTGGTTACTGAATGTATTATTAGGTGCTATTTGATATAAGAAAGTCTGGAATGTTGTGATGTGTAGGGAAAAAAAAAAAACTCTCTTTTCCCAGGTGTATTCTGATTATGTTCTTTAAAATCTCATTTATTTATTTATTTATTTTATGAGGATAAGCATTGGATCAAACTTTTGAACATGTTATTGCTGAGCTCAGTCAGTATTCAGTATTAATTTTTGGTGCCAGTTTCTTCTTAATGTAATCTGTTGAATGAGTGGGACTTCCATAGTGTAATAGTTATCACATCTGCTTTACACACAGAAGGCCCTGGGTTCAAGCCCCAGTGGAACCAACAGGAAATCTTTGGGAGGTTGGACTAGATGGTCTCCAGAGGTCCCTTCCAACCTTACTGATTCTGTGATTCTATTAGATAAGATTATTTGCTTGCATTTGAAATTGCAGTTTGGCAGGAAGGTCCCTGAATGGAAACGCAAAAATGTTAGAATTAAGATGAAAATTATTATAAATCCTTTCACTTTTTGCTGATATTGACTTCCTACTAAATGTATCAGAATCTTAAAATTGGCTAATCCATTTAACAATTTACACAGTATGTGGATTCACAGATCAGTGCTTCCTGAGGTAGGTACCACAAAAAGTGACACATTGATGGAACTGTCAGATTTATGTATATATATTTTTTCCAAATAATGACCTCTCTTGTTTCAGTAAATAATATTTTGACAAATAACATATTTCAATGTGAGAGTGTCATTTATTATTTAGAAATAATTATAAAAGGAATTTTTTTATAGTAAGTATCCTGAACAAGTCAGATGAATTCATTTTGATGTTGCTTGCCTCAAGAACTGAAAATTATTTTTCACATGGGTTCATGTTGTAAAAAACAGATTTTCTACTAAGTAAATTAAAGTCTAATTCCATATGCTGCAGTATTTAAGAGGGCTTCAATTGCTGATTCACTGCTTGCAATTTGGAAAGAGGAGAATATCATGTGTGAATCCTTGAGTAAATCATAAAATATTTTTTAGTAAGAGTTGAAAATATAAGAAATTTATTTCCCAAGTTAATTAAATTCACATTTTTATTCATTTGTATGTAGAAATAAGGATGATCTGCTTAGAAATGTCTTGCTGTTTTCCTGTAGGTAAAATTTGGTTATAACTCATTATGTAAATAATATTTCACAAGAAGAAAAATAATATTTTCAGTAAGAGTAGTGTAAATAAAAAGTTAAAATGTTGAGAATTCTTCTCCTCTAGTATTACAATATTCCAAAACTGAGTGTTTATGTTTTCTACATAATGAGTACTGAGTTAGCCTCTGGTCTTTTATCTGCTTGCAGTTAAGAGACCTCTGTAAATTACTGATTACAGTGAAATCACATAACTTCCATTCATAGGCCAAAATGTAACATTTGTGTATATTGCATATCCCAAATTCTTTTCAGATTCAACTAAATTTTAAGTCAATGTTTGTATTTTCTGAAAATCTTGACTTGATTAACACCTTCTTCAAGGGAAAAAGCTTCCTTTCAGCTATTGCTATTTGTGATCTTGTAATTTCTTAATTTTGATCTAAAATACCTTTTGCATACAGTGTCAAGCTAGTAAGTAATAGGATAGAATTAATTTCAGATGATTTTAGCTATCTAAAAGTTAGGCATCTAGTCCAAATCAATCATTTAGGCTTTTTCTATAGTCAAAGGAAAGAGAGAAAGAAGAGAGAAAGAAGTATCTGTTGGGAGTAATTAAAATCTGTTTCTCTCTCTTTTGACTACTAAGAGCTTAAACGGCTTAAATTCATGGGCAGACTCTGTAGAACTACATCCTGGTGAGGGGATGCCCACCCTAAATTTCTAAGTTGTCTTTAGAGACTATCTCTAAGTAAAAGTGATCATATTTTTTGTGGTAATGTGGCATTATGTTATGAAGGATCTACTAGGAAAAACTCCATTATTTCTCAGTCTCCAGAAGCAACTAATTGTTCTTCTAACTTCATTGTATCTAGATTTTGGACTGTAGTTCAGTAAAACAAACAAAAGTTAAAATAGATCTTACAGTTGCTGAACACATTCATTAATGAAACAGTTGTAAACTTCCTTATGAATGCTATTTCTATATCACAGTAAACTGATTTCAGAAGGATTTTGTATGAGTTGCTAAGGACATCTTGCCACCCTGTAGTTCCTAAGCACTGGTGATTATAATATGATGATTTTATTATGTTCTGCACTGTGGTAGTTTTCCATTACAGAAATTAAGAAGGTTTGGGTTTTGTTATTTTTTGCAGTCAATGTGCTTCATTCTTTCCCCATTCTCCTTATTTTATTTGAAGTACTTTCAGATTTGGAGTACTTTGATATATATCTACATTTTTAGAACGAAATCTTCCAACAACAGACTTCAGAATTTTCTAGTAAATAATAGGTTGTCAATTTTTTTCATATCACATGCCTATCCTTTACCTTCTCTGTAGTTATTTAAGTTGAGGGTCATTGTATTTGAGTCTGGGTGAGAGTAAAAGGGCTAAGTCTTCCTGCCAAGAAACAAATTAGCTTTGTACATTGTTTAATAACTGCATCCAATTCCAAATGCCACCAAACAGCTATTAAGCAGCAAGCCCCTTGAACAAAAACTCAATGGTGCATAACACTTCTGATTAGATGCACTCTTTTCTGAAAGGGCCATTATTCTTAGCAGGCATATTTCATTACTGTTAATCTGAGTCTGAGTCCATGTACCCATAACCTGCTAACTCCATCTGAAATTGTCTAATGTTATCTGGCTACCCTTAGGATAAGTCTTCTAATGTACATGGGTTGTCTTGAAGCATTTGTGAAAGGCTGAAGTACTGTACTCGATGTTCTCTGTTAGTATTTCTTAAAACTAACATCAATTGCATCTAGGAAGAAAAAGGGTTTACTATTTAAATGCCTACTTTATATTTCTATTCAGTTGAAACAAAGCAGTATTCTCAGCAGTTTCCAGGCAACACATCATTTTCAGTTACTGCTTAGTATTGGATTCTGTTCCCAGATTGCTGAATGCCTTTTTCTTAAGTCATTCTTTGCCATTTGCAAAGAGTAACACAGTTATATTACTCCGATGACATAATCTGATACATGTTGTTTGTATACATCCTTCAATAAACAATATCAGTAAAATATATGTTCTAAAACAATATCAGATTGGATGAGCTGTTTCTCCTCTGAAAATAAATTAGTTTCATCAATTGAGAAGGAAGACTTGCTGCTTTTATTGGATCTTTGATTTAAATATATTTCCTGATTTGTTAATGAGCAAATACAAAAAATTCTCTGCAGTTAATTTTATTGAGCCAGCCAAACTCCCTAAGACAATCTTACTAGCAATTAAAAAGTGGTATGTTGTTATAAAGCAGTCACGTACAGTTTGTTTTAAAGAATAATTCGGCATTGTGTGAAATTAAAAAAAAAATCTACACTTTGTTCACATTGAATTTTTGATAAATTAATTTAGAACCTTATTAAAAATATAGCTTCTATGCAATGTTGATGTTGAGAAATAATGCACTAACAGCTGAGAAAGGCAGACTCTAGGGTCAAAAGATCGTCTGTTACCTTTCCCTATACAGCAGAGTTCACCCAGTACATGATTTCTAGAGGGCGTGTGTGTACATTTCTGTATCCACCTGGCTGTTGTTATAGTACAGACTTCCCTTCATTCCGTTACCTTCATCCTCAAAGCAGATTGAATCGACTTAGTTAGCTGAATCCCTGTTGTGAATATAAGTGAGTGCTGTGATTTTTACTTTTCTGGAAACTTTTAACGTTGTTAGTAGTTCAGTGACCCAACAGGCCTTATCTGACAGAGTGGTTTCAGAGGTGAAATCTGAATTATTTATTTAGATCAGGAGGAATGGTCACTATTAGAGAGAACTGCAGTATAAAGTGGGGTCTTGGTAACATGTTTCTGTAGCCTTTAGAAGCTTTCAGTTTGGCAGATGGGGGTTAGACTTGTTGGTTCTAAATTAATTTTCTTAACCTTGCTTCTTGGTTTGATTTTTTTTTATATATATATAATTCTCATTAGCGGAAAGTCTTTTAGATTTAGTTCATCTTACTTTCTTTTAGCTGTTCAGAGTAAAAACATAAAGTTTGAACAAGTTGTCTGGTCTTCTGTGATTAATGTATTTAGTGAGTCTATCATCTTTAGAAGGTCAATCATTTCATCTATGTAGACAATTATCTTGGGATGGAGGTTCCTATTTCTCTCTGATTTAGGAGAGAACCTAAGGACTTTATTCCTCTACCTAAGAATAAGCCTCTAGTGCTATGGATGTCTAGTCACGTGTCGTATTTGCCACTTCTGTCAACTCCGATAATATCCATGCAGTCTGGCAGATATGACATAGGGCCCTGGGGAGTCTGACATCTTTATAGACAGACTCCTGGATGCCAATATATATTTCTTAGAGCATCATCGGTGAGTAGTCATCTGAAATGATCTCCTGAAGTCAGGTAAGATATTTTTTTCATGTATATATTTAAGAATATTTAGACTGAGATTGGTCATTATGCCTCAGTTTTATATACACATAATGGAAGACAATCATTCCTCAAAAATTATTGATTACATAAAACAACCAAGAATATAAACAGAAGGAGAAATACCAAAGTATAGGATATATTTTGATTCAGCCTGTCTCAGAAATTAAGATGAAGATTCCTAACATGGACATTGAAATCAAAATTCAAAATGAGTACTTTAGACCATCCTCTGCCCGAGCTTGTACAGTCAATGAAAATAATAATTAGTCCTATATTAAGAACTTTTAGGATATCTCAATACTTGCCAAAAGATACAGTTTAACAAGTTTAATATCAGACATCAGTTTAACGGAGGAGTAGGCACTGGGGCCACATAAACCCTAGACTTACTCACTTAATGCCTCTTGCATGATTGCATAAACTGTACTCAAAGAACTGTGTATATCCCAAAGAGGGTTTGAATCCACAGTGTCTGCTTTACAGCCCATTAGGCCAATGAGGCTGCACAAAGAACTGAAACGCCTTTTAAAGCTTCATGAAAAACAGAAAGAAAAGAAGATCTAACGTGTATTAAAATCATAGCTGTACACTCTTTTTTATGTGTCATTTTATTTTAAGGATGACGTTTTTAGGCAATATTGCCCAGTACAGAAGTTTTCAAACCTTTTTTTTGTGGCATAAACTGTATTTTGTTAAAAAATATTGACTTGCAGAATTTTATTTACATTTATGTGAAGCTTCCATTGTAACAATGATGAATTTGGTGTATGCAAGAGTGTATTAGAAAAATATTTACGTACTCAGGACAGAGAAAAAATTGAAAGGTTAAATTAAATAGTTATATATATATATATATTAGAAAAAATTATATGTTTTTCTATGTCTCAAATATAATTTAATGCACAGAGAAGGGGAGGGGTTAGGACTATGTGGCCAGCCAGCTCTCTATAAACAGCAGACTATACTTGAAGCACAACTGAACTGGCCAAACATTTTGAAAAAAAAAAAAAAAACACATGAAATCTGGAAGGAAAAGGTTAGAACCCAACTCTTGAAGCATTTAAAACAATCTTCTGACATATATCTTCTTAGATATTTTGTAATACTCATACATGTATTGGATGGTTTTCATTAAGGGATAAAGGGAGTGAAAATCAGGGAATTGTTGGAAGTCACTATTAGCTGATTAAGAATGTTTTAAGCCACTGTAAGATGATCCTTCTACACTGTGAAATAGATTAATTTAATAGGAACATAATAAAACTTTGTCAAGGCCCTGATCCTTGATTAAGTATGTATGCCAAGTGTTCACTCCTGCTTTTGCTTCACATGTTATTTCTGTAATATCATAATTTGGTAGTTGCTAAGGACCTAATTCTACAGCTTACTCCTTATTGTCAAGAGTAGAGTTTGGGAGAAAGCTAACAAAATGCATCAAGGCAACAAGATGATAGTGACCATATTAAGAGAGGTTTTAAGGACCACCACCTTCAGCGGGCTTCAGGACTGGGAGGTCTTCCTGTCTCAGAACGATGTATGCTCTTCTGTTTGCAGGTTCATCCAGCAGCAAGGCTGAGCAGATATCCCAGAGACAGACAGACACACACACACACAAGACACACACAAGACACACACATGCACACACACACGGCACTGACACGGCTGGCTACGCAGACTGCCACAGACAAGCAGTTGCCTTCAACAACACCCGCACACCCCACCAGACCTCGCGTAAACAGGAGCACGGGGAGCCGAGTCTCCTCCTCCTCTCCGGCTGGCAGAGACTGAAGTTTGCTCGTGAAAGCACACGTGCCCTCGCGCTCCGGCTCTGACCGCATGCACATTCGCGGTCCCTCAACTACCAGCACGGCCCCTCTGTCCCACTGATGTCCCTGCCGCCATCCTTACTGCTCTAGGGACCTCCTACTCACCAGCAGTCCAGCCTGAAGTTTGTTGGCAAGTTACACTCAGGCGCCCCACGCACACCGGGCGAAGGGGATACGCAGACACGCGGCTGTCCCTGGCAGGTGTTGCCCTGGCACGCAGCCTGCAACCTGGGGTCCCTGTCCAGCTGCTGGCACTGAGACCCTCTCTTCACTCGCCCGGCTCCCAGCAGCTGGCCCACGGGACACAGGGGATTTACAAACCCAGGTCCTGTGCCAGGGCCTGGCCCACACTCATTCCCACACTCATTCTGGTTGGTGGCACCACAGACACGGTGGCCACCACCGCCTGAGGTCTCACTCCAGTTGCTGGTCCAAATTCAGTCACCCATGTCTCTCCACTTGCTGGCGCCTAGACCTGACTGCACTTACACGTGGGATAGAGACTGATACACTCTCTGGTGAAAGAGACTAGCCCTTTTTATAGTTTCTCCTCTTTATTCTCTTTTTTTTTCTCTTGTGGATCCACTTCCCCCAAACAATCTTTAGAAAAGTCCCACATAGTCCCAGAGTACCCCGTTTTATTGAAAAATCCTCATGTTTATCTTGTTTCCTCTTATCAGTTACAAAGCCCAGGTTGGTCTGCACTTTCTTAATGGCCAATCAATTAGCGACTGAAGGATTTAGTCTTTGCCACTGTCTTTTTATCCCTCCTCTGTCTGGTTTGTGCTTCTGTGTGTTTTGTTTCTGTCTTTTCCTGCTACTTATTATCCCATTTGCACTGGAAAGGTCCCTGAATCTGAACAGTGCAGGCAGTCTCACATTCCATGGATCTTTTCAGAACAGTGTAATAAAGTTCAGTGATTTACATGTGTCTTCCCCTACAAATATTTTTTTAAAACTGAAGAACCGAAAAATAAAATAGGAGGTGATGATCGGCACCAATGTTCTGAGCTCCTCTGTCTTTTTCATATGCTTCTCAGTTCTGTAAAACTAAGACTTCCCATATTAGGCTGCTTTTAATATTTTAACATGCATAGCCTTGTGGTGCGACAACTGGGCTACTTTTGTGAAGCTTTGTACAGGAGGATATGTGAGCTTCACAGCTTTTACTGAAATGTTTCACATGACTTTCATTTCCTCTTCCTTTTCTCAAAAAAATGGTTCTTGGTCACTCAACCAAATCAGATTTATCAGTACATAATATCACAAAAACAAGATATTTGTGGGTCTTAGATTTTTTTAGTGGTTAGTAGTAGCCAAAGTGTAGTTGTTTCTGAATGCAATAAAAAAGGTTATAAATATTTCTCTTGGCTCCTCACTATGTGAAATACTACTATCTTCCAGGCATACTTGGAAGTATTTATTCTGAGGAGATTGGTGCTTGTATATTCCTGCCTTTAACGTGATCTAATGAAGGCCACCTGAAGGTCAGCTAAGTTCCATTCAAAGCATAAAAAAAATGGAGATATAATTTGGCTAGCAGTTATATAACTCATAGAGCAAAAGGGAAGTCTTTGTTTGAGGTATTACCCACCTACGGAGATTGAATTAATTTTCCAAAGTGGTACTGGCATAATTAGGCTTTAAATTATTTCCTGGATAATTTTTCGTCCTTCCTGTTGAACCTTATGAAGACAAAACCAGAAAATATAAAGGATCCTGAATCCAACTGGGCTGGAGGAGAAGTGCTATTAGGATTCCTGAGCTGTTGTTCTGGTTTTATTTTGTTATTTGAAATCTTCTAAGCAACTGCTGTAAAATGACAATAGATTTCAAAAAGGAACATCTGAAATCTTAACTACATTCCTTTCAGCTGAGTCCCCACTAAATTTCATTTAATATTGTATAATAATTGCATCATTGCTAAGAACTGTAGAAACACATGATGAGACAATTCCTGTCCTTGAAGACTTTATATTAAAACAAACAAACAAACAAACAAAAAAGCACTTGAAGAAGTAGGAGGGAAATCAGAAATGCAGCAAGTTGCCAAAGATCACAGCAGAGGACAGTGGGAGAACCTGGCCTGGAAAAGGACTGATACAGCCTCCTTTTGAGAGGGAAGGAACACAGTGCTTTGACCTTGGCACATCGCACATAGCATTAAAAGGAGGCATCCACTGCCTTTAAGTAGTAATTCTGCACCCTTAAATATCCTTTGGCCTCAGAATAAATTTCTCTTACCATCAGAGGAATTACCAACAGAAAAAATGTTACTTATCTCTTATAGAACCTTATTACACGCCTCTAGAAAATAGCATGTCTGTATCCAATCCATATAATATATAGTGAGATTTTTCCCTCTGTTTATTAAGAAGTGCTAACTTTCTGTGCAAAGGAAAAAAAATGACTCCCTCCCAAAAAATTTTGTCTCAAAATAAGAAAAAGGTTATCTGATATTTATATGTAAACAAAATCTAAATGACTTTGACAATAGCAGGCTGCCTTCTTCCTTATAAATTTTTCAGGGCAGAGAAGAGAAGTCTAGCTCATTCTAAGTTTCACTGGACCTAAACACTGTATTCATGCTGTTCTTTTATCCACTGCAGCCTCATAGATAGCATGTGTGAAATTTATTTTTCTTCAGCTGCTTCTCAGTTAGCACCATGTTAAGCAGTATACCTGCAGCAGCTTTTGTCCTTCATTTTTTTTAAAATTGTAATCCTCTGTTAACAATGCTTGGGGAGAGTGGAAAATAAATCAGTAGTGGTTTGGTTATTGAGGGCAATATCACTAGTTGCCAAGTACTGAACAATCACGAAGTTGGAAACTTGTTTGGGAGGGATGGAAACGTAAGCTTGCAGTTGTCTTTTAGGAAGCTGGGAGTGTACAGCAGGCATGGTGGTTGGGTGGGAAAGACTTTGAGAGGACCTTGGGAAAGGAGACAGTTGGTTTTTTAGAGCACAGTTGAGGTTCTTGCCTGTAGTACTAGAAGTTCTGTGTGATCTTCTTCTGACAGATGAGTGATTTCTGTCAATAAACTGGAGGAAATAATAGGGCTGATATACCAATGCCAAAGCCACTGAAGGTCTCATAGTTGCAATTAGTTGAACACTGACCATATAATCATGGTTAAAGATATACCTGTACAAGCTCAGCTTGGTGCTATCTTTTATGACCAGCATCTGCTGGCTGACTCCGAGAAGGGGTAACATGATGTGTGAGGGAGAGAATTTCTTTCCCTGGTCTGCACTCCCCACCAAGGAGCGGGATGCCACCACTGATCAGCAGAGGGTTGCAAGTCCTTTCAGCTCTTCAGTTCTTCGACTCAGATCAAATCCACACTTGATTGATATGATTTCAAATACAAAAGCAGCAGAGAGATGTGCAATGGATTTGTGATCTCAAGCTTGTGCCTAGAGAGAAGGTACTCACACCACCATTGACACTGGCATTAAATATTTTTACTTAAAGGAAGAAAGGGAGGCTCAGAGTAGAAAACAGATAATATTGCTGGGAGTCCTGTTTAAAAACCTGAATAAGACTAGTCAAAGACTTGTTCATGCTCTTAAGCATGCAAACTTTGACTAGATCCACTGACATCAGTAGAACTACTTGGAGTATGAAATTAATTATATATGTGTATAAGAAGACCAAAACTTTATTTAACACGCAGAACATTGCGAGAAAGCTTTCGCTATGGATGCGCGTGTACTCCTTCATTAGAGAAAGAACATGGTTTTGGACTCCAAATCTAGTGATGTAGCACTTCAGTGATGTTATTGTTGGAATTAAAATGTCTGGCAGATTTTTAAATTTTGATAGGCCAGATACGGAGTAAGCTAATTTGGTGCCAATTATATGAATGATGTTATGTTGATTAATACAAGGTCAGGAATTTTTAAAGCACACTAAGATATACATAAACATATATATTCTCATATATGACTCATACTTTGCTGAGGCCTGCTAAGCAGCCTGTTGGATTCATTCAGAGCTTTATCTGCATCTACACTAACACCCATTAATTTTAGTAGGAAAATGATTATCCTTTTCCAATCCATACTTATAACTGTATAAATACAATTCCTATTAATAAACCAGAGAAGTAATAGCTTTAAAAATAGCTGATACTAAAGTTCAGTACTTTTCAAGGTCCTAGTTGAAATTTCTTACTCATAATACATTCAGGTGATAAAAAACTGGCCTGACTGCCCTAAGAACTAAATGGTAGGTAAATCAGTTTATCAGAAAAAAAGGAGAGATCTTTTAGTTGAAGCAAAGAAACAGGAAGAATAGAAAATGCTAAAAGAACAGCCTGCACTTTGGATAGGTCTTGAGAAAACAGCAGAACTGAAATGATAAAGACAGTTTTTGAAGCAAGTTTGTCCGCTTAATCCCCATATCTCACATATGAGGTTTTCACAATATCCTCTATATTTTTTTTTGAAATTCTGTACATACATATTTCTGTCAGCTTATTTCAGCAATCTCCTATTTTTTTCTTAAAGAAATGGCATGCTGTTATTCTAACTGCTTCTATACTGGGCATATCAGTATATATTTATTTAGGCATATATATTTATTTTAGGCATATTCTGTTTTTCAAACAAAGTTTAGTACATCCATAAAACATTATCTTAATAAAACTCTTTTAAAATGACGTTATTCACCAATTTATTATTTTAGTCTCATATCAGTGTACTGCAGTTGATGTACAATAATTTAGTTTGATTGCTGTTGGTGAATAAAGAACACTTTTTATTTGTAGCAGTTTAAATGACTTAAAAACCATCAGACTGATTTTTATCATGTCTATATTTTTATTTCATGAAATAATTGTGCAACTTTATTTTTGTAGCATTAAAGAGAATAAATAAAAATGATATTTATGAATTAATGTTTCCTATTCTTCTTGTTCTATAACACATTCTTTTCCATTATGATTTGGAGAAAATAAAATGTAAACGGAATTTACATATTCAACAGATTAAATAAAAAAGTTACAGATTTTTTTAAGTATTCAAGGGTTTGAATAATTTCTGCATTGTAAAAATAATACAGTTCATGCAACTCTACACAGCTGTTGGAAAGGAGCCAAATGTCAAAGTCCTGCCTGTGGCAATTGGGTTGACCTTGTGCCCATTCTTATTTACAGTGGAAGATACTTTCACATGTCCTGAGACATAGGCTCATAAATGTGGACGAATCATATATAACCTTCCTAAAAGCTAAGCCTGAGGAGAGGCTGATAATAATAATGCTTTCTTTTTTCCTGATAACCCAAAGACATAGCAGAGTCAGAGTTCAAGTCTCCTTTCTGCCCATAAAGGATGAAATCACATCTCTCATCTAGGAATGCCTGTCTCCCAGACTGGACGTGGTGGGACAAGGCCTTCTCCATTAAAAAAAAAAAAAAAAACACTTTTTAATTGATTTTTTTTTTCCAAATAGTGGGTTGCACAGGAGGGAGGAACAGATTTTTTTTTGAAAGTATTCACCTTTAAACTCTCTCAGAATGATACTGTTTAGCATGGGCAGAAAGGGAAGTACTGCAGCACTGAACTTCCAGGCAAGACAGGTAGAAGTTTTATGTGAGTTTCAGGTGTTACACCCCATTTGCCAAAGTAACTGTATGTAGGCCCACGGCACTTAAGCCCGTGAAAGACAGTTTTTGAAACATCTCCTTAGTGCCTAGTTTTACCTGGTTAGGCATCACTCACTGGACGTTACCCTTCCTGGATTAGCAGTCTAACTGCCTCCTATTTCACTTATGGTCCAGTTCAGACTTGTGGAATCTTCTCCTGGGCCAACTTTCAGACTTGGAGACCTGACTATGATGATGCCAAATTATGTTCCCAGAATTTGGCCTCAATTTTAAGAAGTCAGGCCATGTAGAACTAAATCACTTAAGGTTTAAAAACCGTAAAAATTTGGAACTATCTTTTCTTGAGACTAAATGGAAAAGGATTTTGGAGTGTCTTGAGAACGGGTTTATCTGGGAATGTTATCTTTGAAATTTTTTACAGTTCTCAATGTTTGGATTTCATATGAGTTTAGCCCTTTATTTTCTTCAGCTTTCAAGGCTGCCATATGCTTTGTTGTGAAGTTCTTCAAAGAAAAATTAAAAAAAAAAAAAAAAAAAAAAAAAAAAACAAGAAAAACCAGGCACAATACAGAACCACCAACTTTAACTTTTGAATACTAGATTTACATTCAGGTAGGTAGAATGTAACTAGAACTGGAAATGTTCATGTCATTGTCTCTTTTTATTTCTTTTACTCTGGTCAGAAAAAAAGAAAGGTATCTTCAAAATCAGATCAGATTGCTCATTACATCTTGCCCAGTAATCTCTGGAGAGAGGTACTTAATGGGTCTCAAAGAAACTCAAGGAAATGACCAAGATATCGAAACCTCTGTTATATAACGGATATAAACATATGCAATACCTGAACTTGGGCCAAAGTTCTCCTAGGAGAAGGTGATAATGTTACCCCATAGAAGCAACTGTAACTCTTTTGTTCTGGAGAACAGCATGTATTTTTACGTTACACACAAAGCTGACCCAGCAAACTCATCAGGAAGAGATGTTAACTTCTTTGGCTGAGCCCCATGACAGGATGCTTGGTGAGCTGTTTTAATACCTTATAATTTACTTTTTTATTATGTGGATCATGGATAAGGTGTTTGAAGGAAAAAAAATCAATACCTCTATGCAAAGAGATATGGAAACACGTTTTCCTAAATAGCTGAAAGTATGTATCATACAGAATTATGTTTTAAATATACTTATTTACAAGTTTCACTGGTGTTTTTTAATAGCTGTATTATCTGGCAAATCTTAACTTTACTAGATAATTAGTATTGTTTTGAACTGCAAAAATAGGTTGGCAGATATATATATATGTTTATGTCTATACTTACATATTGCCATGTCCTATTCCTTTGCAAAAATGTTTACTAAATGACAGACTCCATGGACAGCTATCACATTGCCAAATTATTCTAGTCTATCTTTTGTCCTTTTGTTATAAATCTACTCTCCTCTTCAATGGGCTTTCTAGTTAGAGAGATTAGAGTGCCACAGTTCTGTGTTACACGGACAAGAATGCACATTCTTTAGAATAAATATTTCTTTAATCTGTTCTTATCTATAATGTCACAAGTATCATTATCATCTGAAAGACAAGGAAATAGATCTTCGTACACACAAGTACCAATGGGTTTACTGATACCTAGATACCTGTTCAAAAATTTAATCAGCAGTATAGAAGATGAGCAAAATGAAAAGTAAATTTACAGACCCTCATGGAGTTTTTCTTTCCTAGTCAATGTCACGATATTCGTGTCATCACACAAACATGTTTTCTCTTTTCAATTTATATATTTTTCAGCCTTGTAAAAGCCTCTTTTGTATTTCATTTGCAAATTTTGAATATTGTTTAAAAAGTAGTCAGAACTTTGTAATTTTGTGTCAGGTATCACAAAATCCTTTCTAAATAGAAATCGATTATACCTGTCCTGTGAGATAGACGAGTGCTAAAGTGGGGTCATTTTGCTCAGCATGGTGTAGAACTCAGCAGCTGTGTCACAATCTGCGTTTACATAGTTTAAGACATTCAAGGATAATATCATATGTAATTGCAGCTCTAAAGTGGACAGAATGGGTTGTAAATAGAAATGATCCAGCTGGAATTTATAGTCGTATATGAAAACTAAATTGCACATTACTGCTTCAGAAGTGAAAATGCGAGGTCTTTAATGAAAAAGGTGATCAGAATCTCTTTCACATGTCTCCTAAAGACAAGTATAAAGCTACTTGCCATAACATAATGTGCTAAAAGTTCACTTTGAGAGAGGCACATCATCTTTAGAAAAAAATTGACTTTGTTACTGCAGTCAGGTGCTCATTGCACTGACCCCACTGTTTATGGAAAATGGATAAAATCTAGAAGAGAATCCTATATTCATAGGGTTATGCAACTCCCTCCTAGAAAGCCTTATTTATTATATGATTTGTATTTGTCGGATGTAATTTCGTTGGTTCCTTCCCTCCTCGGTGGGAAAAAAAGACAGGAGCCGTTTATAGCTACTATTGCTATATCCAGCTGCAGAATGGCAAGATCAAAGACATACGCCAGTCACGGAATAGAAAATGGTGGCAATCGAGACAATTTTTGGTTCCTGAAGCACTGGCCCTACCAACTTGGGCCAGCTCAAGAGAAAGACTTGTCTCCTGCCCAGCCACATGTTAATCTTGCCATAGACAGATGTATGGGAATAAGAATGAGATTATATTGCACTTTTCAAGGCAAAACAGGGAAGATGGAGAGAAGGGAAATGCTGAAACAAACAAAACCAGGGCACTGTTTTCCATGCTGAAGTAAAGTATTTTAGCTAAAGAAAAACAAATATTGCAAATCCATACATTTATATTAAGCAAGTTGTTCAGTAGTATCCCTGAAATTTTCTATTTAAAATATTCCTTGGGCAAAGCTTAGCATTTCCAGTAATTTGAATACAGATCAGAAAAGCTGATTTCATCTGTGCATAGGATATTCTTTTGGTCCTAACTAATCACTATAATTTTGATTGTTAAAACTGATTAAATTCTCTAAGAAGATATCCAAGAAGAACATAAGAAAATTACAGAGAAAATAGATCTACATTGCATTATTATCACCCTATATCAAGAAAATCTTAAAGAAATAGATATATAGCCCAGTGAAGATTACTCTCTGAAGTTCAGACTCCTAATTTGCCAATGTTGGAAAGATAACATTGTTTATCCTTTTCTTTTATTTTTCTCTGAACAAATAGATGAACTCATACACATTGATCCTTTCTTGTTCTATAGTACAAGGTCCTGAAATGGAATCAATTCATACAAATTCATTATTTTACAACTGAGTGAGAGGAGACTAAAACCATGATTTTTAAAGGTAAAAATGATAAAAATCTATTTATTCTCAGGCCTCCTCACATACTCCCCAGTTAAATTTGAATTATTGATGGAATCTTTCTATCATTTTAAATATCTGTGAAGAGAAACTAGGCATTTGTTCCAACAGTCAGTGGAGCTAGGGGAAGTGATAGCATTCTTTGTTAGATTGCCAGAGATGCTGCTTATGAACTACTGACTTTGGATTTGTTTCTCCAAATTTTTACTCTCTGAATAGTAGAGCTATTGGTAGCTTAGTACATTTTCTATACTAACAAATACCATCTTCCTAAGAATATTTTACATTTATTTCATGCAAGGTTATACATCTATTGATATATCCTTTATCCTTTCCCTTTGTCTTCTTTGTCTAAATCAATTTGAAATAAAATAATCCCCACAAAAATATTCCACTCCTTCACCGTCACAGAGATACTGGAGAGTTTATTCTGATTTTGTGTATTATTTTAACATAACACATAACATTCCCAACAATGAAAAAAACTTGAATTTGCATTAACAAAGTACATTATGTAAAAATAGTCCTTTCTTTATATTCATATGTGCTGACTACTTCATTAGAAATTTTTGGTTTTAATTACAATACTCTAAAATAAACTTAAAAAGTTTAAAGAACCACTGGACAATATAAAAAATGCATATCAGATTATGTACTTCTGTACTCTTCAATATTCTCTTTTCTGAGCATTATTCCTATTCATATTTCCTATTTTCCTATTCATTCTTGAAGATATAAAATATCTTCAGGATATTTTTTAATGCTAAAGGACAGTGAGAGCTGAGAATACACTGAAAGATATATAATAAGGATATACTGAACTACAATAGTAGGGCTGTTGACTTCAGCTTTATTAAGAACTCACTTAGATGAGACTGATAAGTTAAAATCATAGCCTACTCCCAAACAAAGGCGATATTAGCATGCTGTGAGTAAAAAAAAAATGATTATAGTAGTTCATGTCCTGCCTTTACTTCTGCTCTGAATATAAGTGCTTTAAATTAACTTAAGATTTAGAAGCTCTAATTCTCATTTTCATTACTATACTTACTTTCACTTTCAAGTTTTCTCAGGTTTCCTTTCCCACCAAAGATACTGAGGTTTTTTTGGTTTTTTTTGGTTTTTTTTGTGCATGTGTGTCTGTGTCTGTGTGTATCTGTGTGTGTGTATAAATATGAAAAATGTAATCATGGGTAAAACGAGTTTCAGCTCCAGCTGAGTCCTTTTTTTCCTACAGCCATCTCTGCATACTTGGACAGTGACTCTGTGCTCCTCTGGGGTAGCATGTCTGCTTCCACCTTCTTTATACTTCCTTTTTTGCATTTGAGCTCAGTCAGGAATTCCCTCGCCATCCCTGCTGGCCTTCCTACGGTGGGAATGTACTATTCTTGTGCTTTGAAGATGTCGTCTTTGGAGATCAAAGAGCTCTGCTGGGCTTCTTTGCTCTCCAAGGCAGTCTCTCGGGGGATTCTGCCATGCAGATTCCCCGAAGAAGCTGAAATCTGTTCTTCTGAAGTCCCCGGCTGTGATTCCACTAATTGTCTTGCTCACTTCTCACATTACTTTAAACTCCGTAATCTCACAGTCACCACAGCCAGCTCTGCCCTTGACCTTCGCACGTGTAACTGGTTCTTCCTTATTTGTGAGTAGCAGTTCTAGCAGAAGAATGATCAATGCTTCAATCTAATCATGAGCTTCTCAGACCTAAGTTGTCACTAAAGAAGCAATCTAGTGTTATCTTCCGCAGGCTGATGTCTGCTAAGGACAAGTCACGGGTCTTCATGACATTACTAGCAGAGTTGTAGCCAGGACAGTCTAAACATACAAAGGAGTAAAAGTTTGAAGAAATGATTGATTTAACTGGAAAGAACAGTGACATATTTCACCTATAGTCTTTTCACTAGGTCTGATAAAGAAAATTTTTTTTTATTAAATATGAAATATTTCTATAAATATTCCCTGTGATTCTCCCAAGAGAATTTAGCATCTGTGAAACAGAGTCAGGTCAATAATAACTGAGGGAAGAGGAAGAAGTAATCAGATATCAGACTTACCTCTCTTTTGTCTTATGTCTCCTGTGTGCCAGATTATCACTGTCAAGGTAGAATGAATATGACAGTAACCTCTCATGTCAGAGAAATTAAGTACAACAAGAAATTTGAGGACACTATATTATTTCTTCCATTTCCTTTAGTGGATGTTTGCCTAATAAGAATTCGCTTTAGCATTAAAGAATATTGCTATGAATTAGTGTTAGCGTTAAAGAATATTACTATATAATACTCTCAGTAAATCTTATTTCAGGATAATGTAACTCTCTCTAGTCTTTTGAAAAGTAATTTAGATGTATTGTAAACAATTTGTGATCAAAAGAACATAGATTATAATAAAGTGGGAAAAAAAGCAAAATTTATGTTTTTATTTCAGACACTTGAGTGAAAGCCTGTTCGTCAGGCTTCACTAACCAGTTTATGTTGATATCATCTCCAATAATTGTCATAACTGTCATTTACATAATAATTGTCATGGGGACACTGAAATTTAGGTGGCTTAATCTTGAACAGAATCATATTCATAATGATTAGAATTTGAAATTTAGTTCATGTATATATGAAAGTTATGTAAATATATTGTTAAAAGTTTTGATTGATTATGTCTGTTTTTTTCCTGAAGACATAAGATTCTCTAAGAAGTGTAATTTAATATAACAACATTACTTCAAGAGTAAGTTTTATATATCCATTTGAACACTGAATTTATGACATATTAGTATGAGAACTTGAGTTTGAAATGTCTGGGTCTATATTTTTTTACTCAAGCAGTAATGAATTCATATTTGAATGTGAACTGATGAAGGAAATTAGACAAAAATCTTCACAGGAATGAATTCTTCATTTTTAATTCTCTCCAGGCTATTAAATCTAACAAATAACACAAAAGATAATAACTTTAAACAATTCTTACTGTTTCTCTTACATGATGATCGATGAAACAAGTGTGTATATGTGTGTGTGTGTGTATGTGTGTGTCTGTATTTGCAAGAGGTCTGACTTGTTGAAGTAATACAGAAAAAAACACTCAATGGGTGGTTGCACAGATGAATATCCTCAGAGGACAAAAGCCAAATCATTCAGTAAGCAGTCTACTTGAATGCTCATGTATGTAACTGGTGATGTAATGGAGTAGATGATGAAGGTTGCAATGGAAAAAAAAAAATAAAAAACATCACTTTCCCCTCAGCTTATGGCAAACTGGAATATTCCACTGTTTCTACTGGAGACATTTGTCTGCCTCATGAACGGGCCACCTGTGCCAGGATGACAGATTTCCGCAATCCCTAGCAGAGCTGTTCCTTAAAGCTGCAAAGACACACTGAAGACCAATATACAAATATACTGATTATTTCTTCTATATTCTTATGTAAGAATTCCTTTGCATAGATGAGGAATTCAAAGCAGAGAAGTCAATAACAATATTTATCATAATTTTTAACTGTGAAATCTGAAGTGAGATGATTTGCTTATACTTTATCTCAACGTCACACTAAGGAGCTCAATATTTTCATGGCTTTTTGCACACTATTGAAAGAGCAGCATGTGTGGTTATGCAGGTCAAAAATATGCTTCCACCAGTGAATGACGAAAATCATATTTTTATTTCAGGACACAAGAAATCCATTCCCTCATGGTTGTTTTATTTTGATTTTTTTTAAAAAACATTCCTTATCTTGGAAATTGTCTTGGAAATAAAAATTGAGTGATAGAAATGTTTGCATTCTTTGCTTTATTGAATAACTTTTTTGGGTAACTGAAGCTCTCTTTAACTCAGCACTCTATTTATTACTTACATAGATTAATAAATTTAAACTTTCATTAGCACTGTTTAACACTGTTATTATTAATTATTATTAATGATTATGTTCACCATTTAATGCTGTTTTGAAGAGTTATACCTGTAAACTACTTTAAGTTCTTCAACTGGAACTTATACATCATTTTGTCATTCCATAGTAAGAACATGAATAAATAAAAAATAATGATATATAATGATACATAATGCAAACTTCAAACTTACGTAAATGTCTGTTTGGGGATTCTTATGAGCCAAAAATCTACACATCAAGTGGCTTATTAGACAACATAATGGATTTTGCTGTCTTTTTATTTTTTATCAAGAAAATTTAAATGTTCATAAAAATAAATTACCAACCTCTTGGTTGTACTAATTCCATTGCGGTCTCTGGAGAAAAACAAAATTATACAACTGTATTATAAATCTGAAACAAAGTTTCTAGTGATTGTCAGACATCTGTTGCAACCTTGTATATGTATATATAAAAAATACACACAGGACAAAATTAAGTTTCCACAACTTTCCATCATTATTCCCACCATTCACGCATAAAGGATAATCTGAAATGATGAAGATTTAGTGCGGATTTCATGATATGTTCCTTTATTGAGTATATTTATCAGTCATACACTCTAGAAACGGAGATTCTTACCAGTTGAAACTATTGAAGTTTTTCAAATCTTTGTGTTCTGCAGCAAATGAGAGTCAAATTCAACTCTTCTCATCAGTGTTCATATTTTTTGATTGAGAAGGTACCAAATTCAATTTGACATTTTATAATTGCTTATATAAATCAGTATACAAGAAATGTATAGAAGTGAAATAGAAAAGCATTCTTTTTAAATGTAGACTCCCAATTTTACTAAATTCTAAATTAGATGAAAAATGTTGACATTCACAGATTTTTTTTCTTTTTTTTTTCTTTTTTTATGACATGTAACCTCAGGTATTGAGGTTAGATATCTAAGTATAAGAATATAGATGTTTCAGGTTGTCTGCAAAGTAAACAGAGAAAAATGCACAGGTCTGGAGAACAAATGGAATCTTAGAGGGACTGAAATTGCTTCTGAAGGCATTTCTTTCTCTCCAGAAAAAAAAAAAAAAAAAAAAAAAAAAAAAAGTATAAGGCAAAAAGTGTCCAGTACCTCATGGGTGAACCTAAAGTTAGATAAGATTAATCTAAGTCCAACCATCTCTAGAGCAAAGTGGTTGTTCTGTATGTAGGCTGCAGAAGGACAAAATGTCTGTTGCTTGTGTTTTCAGTCACTTACCTAGAGTGCATATTGTGAACACCCTGGATTTATGTCATGTTTCCCTTCTAGTATGGCTTTGTGGCAGCATATTCCAGAGATATATACTTTAAAGAATTCCCATTAATGTACCCAAAGAAGCAGAAGGTGAGGAAGTTTCCGAACCTGTAGTCTGGTTGTAAAATCTGATGTAGAGAGGGTTGTGACTGGTTTCTTAGTGACTGCTTATCTAACATACTGCACGCAATCAATGACCGTCAACATATGAGTAACCGAAACTGCGGCACTGCTGGGACCCTGAGTACCTTCTTGGACCTGCACCTTACCTCCTGCTGGGGACCCTGCCTCCCTTTAAAACTCCCCTTAAGAGTCAGGCATCTCTCCCCACACACAAATGCCCACGCTGAGTATGGTGCCTAATTTGAAATGCAAGTGAAAATATTTTTAGGAACTTAGGCAATACGTAGGAACGCGGTCCAGATTCAGTGCTGCAATTCAGTGGAATTCACAATATTGACACTGGTGTCCAGATTCTTTATACACAGATGACAGGATTTTTAAGGTCCTAAGAAGACACTAGAGTTAGATTGCTGCCCTGCAACACAGAAAATGTCAAAGTCGGTGTATGTGTGTGTACGTTCTTTGCCCAGGTATGGACTTTGGGTTTTGTCTCAAGGTTGTAGTTATTTACCTCGGGAAAACTAGACTTGTTTGAAATTACTTCTTGTATTTTTCAAATCTGCAGGCCCAGATTCATGTTATTTAATTGTCGGCAAATAACTTAGGAGAGTGGTTCCCCTTGAAACCCATGAAAGGTAATGGTGATGCCTTTCGTCTACTTGAATGAATGATAAAATGAAATGATGAAATCAATGAAAGATTCAGCAGGCATCTGGGAAAAGCCATTCCTCCTCACTGAGTAGCTTACACTCTTGATGTAGGGACCCCCGTCAGGAACCTGGGGTACCTGAGCTGGGGTGACTGCCCACAGATTAAATCTCTCTCCAAACTGTTTCATTGAAAATCTGCATGTCCATTAAATCACAATAGGTAAAATTCAAGGTAGAGTTGCTTAGAAGTTAACCATAGTTTGACAGGAAGATTTTGAGGTTATCTCAATCAAATTTTCTTTCATAAAGCACCCAGAAGATATTTGTGCTATAACATTCTTTCCTCTTGTCCATTTTTTAAAGATGAAGGGAAATATAAAGCTTAATTTTTGTATATGAATCTATATTTTCTTGAACAAACAAACAACCTACATTACATTGCTTTAATGCCATAGATTTTGAACTTTTTAAGTAGCTCAATTTACAAGTTTTCTTAGATAAGAATAGACAAAACAGAAAAGTAAAACCAACACTAAATTTTAAGAATAGCATCAAAGTTTACTTCCATTTATCTTTCTTTTCATGTGAACATTGAAAATACATTCCTTCATTTCAAATTCTAGATGAAATGCATTTCTTATAGCTACAAAGATGCACCAAACTGTGAATTCAATATACCAAGTTTTAATTCACTTTGCTTTGCTTTTCATTCAATACAACATGCTGTGAGTTCATTGCTGAAATTACTACACTGGCAATAAATTCACCTTTTGACAGTGTCTATATTAATACAATTACTACTTGCCATTCAAGGAACTAATAATCATCTTTTCTATGTAAAAGAGCTGAATATTATTATTCAAATCAAAATAATGGCCCAAATTCTGCAATGAGTTTAATTATAAATGTTTGTATCAAGAGGCAGTCTTAACTCTAATAAAATTTTTGTATTCCCATTACCAAGAAGGCTTTTTTAAATGATGCTACATAGTCATACTGATATACTGCTTGTAAAATGTTCTTGTTAAAAAAAAATATATATTTACTACCCTACATAATATCAACAGTTTTCTGAAAATTCCATCTTTGATAAAGTTAGTTGCTCTTTTTTTTTTGTATTATTACTGTCTTTGTCCTTGGAACTGTTTCTGCCCATTAGCTAATATACCAGCTGTTAACTGCTAGGAACAGATTTTGAGAAGCAATTTCTTAAGAGGGAAACTAATAGTTAATTAATTTACATGTTTGTTAAGTAGCTGAATGTTCTTTTATATTGATGTTTATTATCACCAACTTTTAATCTTAGGCTACAAAATGAGGTGATTAAATTGCATTTGTTTGTAAAGCAGAGGACCTGAAGAGAATTCTAGAGCCATTTTCTTTTTCCAGACTACCTGTGTTCTCCAGTGTGATCTTCAGGTATTGAAAGGTCAATGAAACACCAAAACTAGCTTATATACTTTTCAGTAGTTCTTTCATTCCATAAGAAAGTAAATCATCTTCCAAAGCTGTCTGAACAGTTTTTGCAAATAAAATTTACTGCATATTTCATCCATTTTCTCAGTAAATGTCTTGCAAATTCTTTCTAATTTTCTTTGAATCCACCATTCAAT
The DNA here is from genome assembly GCF_028389875.1 of Rhea pennata. Taxonomy (NCBI): domain Eukaryota; kingdom Metazoa; phylum Chordata; class Aves; order Rheiformes; family Rheidae; genus Rhea; species Rhea pennata. Next base: position 163,897,719 of record NC_084663.1, read on the forward strand.
ATTCAATGGATAGACTAGGTCAATCATTTCTAACACAGAGATTGTTTGCAAACTATTAATTTAGATTTGGCACCATTTAGAATTCACATGATGTTTGATCACTTATGTATTTTTTGTGCACTGCGATTAAATGACTGGAACATTTTAATGAGAGAAGTAATTAATATCAAACAATGAATTGCCAATAAATACACTTCTTTTTGGTCCAGGATGTATGAAACTTTGAGGATTTACAGAGTATTTTTCTGATTTTTCTGAGCTGAGTAAGAGCTATTGAATCACAAATTCAATGATATTTAACACAATAGATCAATCTGTATTATGAGTTTCTTTTTTAATGATTTCTTCAAATTTATGAAAGACATTTATGCATAATATATGACAATAAACACCAAATGAAATAATAATATATCTGTGTGAATAAGATACTTTAATGTAATATGTGTGGATTAGAAACTTTAGTATTTACATTGCAGACTAAATGCTTAGGAAAGCTCTGAAGGACCACTTGTACCTTTTCGGTATTTAAGTATCAAATTCATATCAATTTCAGAACAATTTCAATACATAGTATCTTTGCTGATGTAGGTATAGTTAACCTACCTGAATGTTCACATACTCATATTCCTTTGAAAAATCTAACTTAAAACTCCATTTAATTAGAATAGGATTGTAGCTGACTTTTAACTGATTTTTGATAGTGAAATTGAGGTTCAAACCCCAAAGAAATGTAAATAATGTAATGTTAGTATCGCAGTTAAGTATTAGTTACCTGACCACTGGATCGGGTTTCTCACAGAGAAATCTCACTCCTATCTTCAAGAGGGACAGGAAGGAGGATTCTGGAAACTACAGCCCTGGGAAACTATGGGTGAACTCAGTCTGACCTCGATCCCTGGAAAGATGATGGAGCAAATAATTCTGGATACTATTTCCAGATACCTGAGGGATGAAAAGATGATCAGGAATAGTCAACATGTATTCATGAAAGGGAAATCATGTTTAAACAGCCTAATAACCTTCCATAATGAAGTGGCTAGGTTGGTGGATGAGGGGAGAGCAGTGGATGTTGTTTACCTTGACTTCAGTAAGGCTTTTAACACTGTCGCCTATACTGTCCTCATAGACAAGCTGATATATGTGGTCAGTGAGGTGGATTGAAAACTAGTGGGCTTAGAGGGTTATGATCAGTAGCACAAAGTCCAGCTGAAGATCAGTCACTAGTGGTATCCTCCTGGGGTCGATACTTGGCCAATGCTGTCTAACATCTTCACTAATGCCGTGAGTGATGGGACCAAGTGCACCCTCAGCAAGTTCACATTTGGCACAAAACTGAGTGGCTGATATATCAGATGGTTGTGCTGCTATTGAGAGTGACCCTGACAGGATGAATAAATAGGTAGAGAGAAACCTCATGAAGTTCAACAAAGGGAGGTGCAAAGTCCTGCACTTGGGGAGGAATAGTCCCTGTACAGGCTGGGGGCACCAGCTGGAGATCAGTTTTGCAGAGAATGATCCTTGTCCTGGTGGACAAGTTTAACATGGGCCAGCAGTGTGCTCTCGTGGCAAAGAAGGTCAACGGTGTCCTGAGCTGCAACACAAAAAGTATCACCAGCAGGTTGAGGGAGATGATTCTTCCCCTGTACTCAGCCCTGGTGAGACCACATCTGGAGTGCTGGGTCCAGGTCTGGGCTCCCCAGTACCGTAAAAAACATTGACTCCCAACTGAAATGTGAAAGTTGTGTGACGGTCTCCCCCCATCCTCCCTCGGCATGCAGTGCTGAGCTTTTACCACAGAAAACATGAGGCTTAGGCTAAAACAGCTTAGGCAATAGGCACTTGACCTCTAGACAGCTGTGGAAACAATCTAAACCTAGCTTGGCCCAAGGAAAGGCCAGACAAGCCCTGAGCCATTGGGTGAGAAGGTGGGTGCAGAGCTGGTGGGTTGCAGTTCTCTGCATCTGGTGCGGCAGGCTGGACTTCTAGAGCAGAATATCTCTGGGTTAGGATGAGGACTGAGGAGTGAGCATCTGAGGAGTCTCAGCTGCACTGGCTGAAGTTTTTCCTATTTGTCTAAAACATTTCTGGATTAACTGCTCTGCAGAAAAGGAGATTGGATAAACAAAAAGTGAGTGAACAAGGGCTATAATTTAGTGCTTATGAATTTCTTCTGGGACATCTGGGGTTTGGATTCATCTCCAAGGATTCATTAAGTATTTGAAATGTAAAGTGCATGAATAGAAATAGTGTTTTTCAGTCTCCTCACGCAGAGGAGCAAATTAAACCAAGACTACTTCACATCCTGGATGAGTGTCCTAAACACTAAATCCTTATCTAAAGGACACTGACAATTCCTCTGGCCTCTTTTTCAGGAAAGCAGTAGTTAACACTGTTCTTTTATGGTGCTCAATCCATCAGGTATATTCTGTAAATGACCACTCATCTTTGCTTTTCTCACTCATCTGACCTTGACAGTGGAAAAAAAAAAAAAAAAAAAAAAAAAAAAAAGATGTATTTTGTGGATAAGAATCCTCCATGGAGGTTAGGTTTGATCCAGAAGGCAGTAAATTATTGTCAGGATCAAAGTGCCCTTAGACAAAATGTTAAGTGGAATTTTGGGTACCTGAGCAATTTAAGCATCCCAAGGACTCAGTAGCAATAAAGAATAAGGCTTGAGGATCACAATATAGATTTAGGTCCCTGTATTCCATTTAAATTTGACTGTGGCCTTGTTTTTTAAATTGCTTAGGCCTTGGTGTGTTAAGTTCCGAAATGACTAAATTTTTTTGTTTAGCTATGTGATTGGAACTGAGGCATTTTCATCTAGGGAAATGATACTGACACTGATCTTCTTCTTTCTTTTTTTGTATCTCTTCTTGCTACATAAACGAAGACTATTGTGGATGCCACTAGAGGAGTAGGCTTCTACTACAGCATAATATATGCACAAAATGACTAATTTGAAATAGGAAATAAATGTGCACTGACGTCTTTGGTAATTTGAGGTACATGATTACAATATACCTTCTTTCAGATCATTGTGTTTAGACTTGCTACATAAACAACTTTTCTATCTTTTCATCTGTATTTTTAAGTTATTTATTTAGTAGAAAGAATCTCAACTTACATTTTAGTGGCTAAACTAGCAACTTTATGTTGGTGACGGCTAGTTAATCTAGGTAAAATTTAAGTGTCTTTGCACTGTTCAGTAAGAACATTTAAATATAATATAGGATAGCTTACCAAGGCTCCATCTAGTCAATTTTGTGTCATCTGCAGTATTCAGACTCTTCATTCATTACTCCTAGAATCTGTATGAGACAGAACACCTGATTCTTTTCCATGCTCTTATAACCACTCATAGTTTTGCAAACTTGTATAATATAATCTTAAGTGAGCTCTTGTTGCCCTTTAAAACTCTCCCAGTTCTATATCCTTTACTGGGTTGAGAGGACAAGAACTCCACAGGCTGTGGGCAGACCCTGAGTTTGCACAGTGGCATAATGTTGTGGTTTATGTACTTTATGTCTTTCCTAATACTTCTTTACACTTCACTTGGTTTGTTTTGACTTCTGCCAAGCTCTCTCTGATGTTTTCGTGAAACTCCCAGTATTTCTTTTGAATAGTAATGGTCATTTCTAAACTCAGCTTTTTAATATATGAAGCTAGGATAGCTTCTCCATGTGTACAATATTTTACCTTAATCTATGATGAACTTTGTCTTCCATTTCATTGACTGTTAGTCAGCCTTGTAAGGTCCTTTTGCAATTCTTTACAGTCTGACCTGGTCCTTACTCCCTTGAATAACTTTTTCCTCTACTTGCTTGATTTTCCTCTACTTGCTTTTCCAAGTGTTTTATATGTGTGTGTGTGTGTGTGTGTGTCTGTGCACGTGCGTGTGTATGTATGTGTGTATATATACTTGTGTGTGTGTGTATATACATAATGTTATATATGTATTTGAAAGGCTTTGGAGCTCTTCTGGTCATTTTACTCACTGCAGTAAGTAATCTTCTACTCCTACCCTCTCTCTGTTTTCTGTCTTTCAATCATTTTATCTATATAATGGTGTGTGGTACCCGGCCCATTCCCCCATGACCTTAGTTCCCAGTTGGCAACAATGACACTGTCTCCATCACAGCAGTCAGCGTAACGTGTGGGAGCACAATAGTGCAACCAAGTGCTGTCCTGTTCTTGGATGAGGCTTAAGCCTGGGTGCTGCAGCTAGCTCAGCTGCCAGGATCTCTGCTGAGATCTCATAGTGCTACCTGATGCCAGACAGACACTTCAGCTTGGTTCAGCATGTTTCCAAGAGAGTGGCCTGTTGCATTTGTCCTTAGGTTGTTCAAAGTATCTCACAGTGACTTTAGATGCTGCTATTTGCTAGTGACTGTTTCCCTTTACTAAAATTCGACCTATTGATTATAATCAAGTCCAAACATTGAATCGGTTGTTTAATTTATGTAACAGGCCCATTTTTCAAAATAAGAACTTGCTTGTTGTGAGATATTTCTTAATTAAAATGATTTATAAAGTCTAGCATCCTCACATAAAGATCAAAAACTTCAATATAAAACTATATACATAAGACAAGGTACTGAAAGTTACAGCTTAGTTTATTGGCACATGTGTACTCTTTTGTCTTAGTTTATATGCCAATGTTATTACATTTTGGCACAGACAAAATAGCAGATGCAGTTGTTTTACTTCCTTTACTTCCAAGTATGTGCATGGTCAACAGTAAAATTGCACCAATATAGGATTTTACAATTATGAAGATTTTAGAGGGATCATTCCCACCATGCAGAAGGAGAACAACAGTAGCAAATTCAGGCATTGACTACTGTTCATATAGCAATTATTATTTACATCTAAATGTATTTCTTTTTAATGTCTTACTCTGTGTTTTGAAGCATATATTTCTTGTAGATGCTGTAGGATAGGTTTGAAAATTAGACTATTTTTGAATCATCAGAGTGTAAAAAGAATCTGAGCAATCATATTTAAATGTGAAAAACACATTTTCATACTTCGACAACTCAAAGTAGGTAACTCATATTTTCCTACACTTCCAAAAAATTCTCTTTTAAGTTGAAAATGAGTATGATAAATTTTAGCTCAAAGGGTTTGTAGTTTGTTTTGAAAAGCTATAAGCAACAGCAAATAATGCTTAAAAGGAAAGTGAGTCTCCTTTTAGGGCTATACTACTGAGATCATATTATTAAATGTACTGGTTCTACGTATAGTGATTGCAGATATGGTGAGTCTATTTTTTTTTTTCCAAAAACATAATATGGAGGACAAAGTGCAATTCTAGAGCACACTTGAGTTCTTTGTCCCAGATAAGCTAAGCATTCGGAAATTATACCCACTGGGGCTAACAATATTCTTATTAATGTCTTTCACAAATGCCAAATAAATGCAGTGATCTGAACATTAGGTTTATTATACTCTATTTATTCTAGAATGCTTTTTTCCCCATTCACTCATATTTTTTCAGGTATCTTCTCATCTTCTCATTTTCAGGAGTCTTCTCATCTTTGTCTAATGGGAAACATTCCTTTTACGTTACCTTTTTTCTTCTCATTTACCTCATATACCTGTAGGTGCAATATTCTTTGCTAGACCAGTAATATCAGAGCACCGTTACCTTTTAGGATTGTCTTGGCTTTACTTTTTAAAGCTAACTTTTAGACAGATATTAACTCTGAGTCAATGCTGAGATGAACAGTATTGGGAAGCTAATTTGGAGTTTGTTGTTCTTGTTGCTGAGTATTTAGTATCACTGAAATTTCTCAATAGATAATCAGTTAGTTTTTAACCATATGTATTGGATTTTTTTTACAGTATATATTGGAATTTAGTAAAGACGCTGTACGGATTCTTTTCTTAAAGATCAATGCTTGCAGAGGTCTCCTGCTTCTCACACAACCTTTTGTCCTAGAGTAGCATAACTTAATGTGGGCTGGTATTGTTGTGCATCACAACACTATTAGATGAGAAAGATGATTACATCTCTTTAACACTTCTTATGTGGAGGTAAACTCTTTTTGCTCAGAAATTGCCCTCCTTCAGCAATTTGGGGAAAAGCCCCTGGCCTGTGCTACCCCCTGAACTGTGTCCAGCTGTTGTCTACTGGTTTGTTAAACTGGCACAGAGCAAAAAGTTAGAGCATGGTAAAAATTAAATACTATGGATCACTGTGTACCAGTGCTGTGTTGTTAACCTTGTTTATTTGCTAGCACAGATGTAACCAGGCTAACCACTGAATGGTAACCACTCAGTATCCCTCAGGAGTCTGTGCATGCGAGAAAGTTATCCAGTTTGAGCAGTGAGGGGACCTAGCTGCTGCCTGAGCTCTGTCCTGTCTCAGACCTGAAGAGAATACCTCAACTTTTTCTAGACCTCTGAAACGGCCAAATTAATTAGACTTACTCTCACTTTGCCCAAAACACACAGGCTATGTTTACATTAGCAAGTAGGCTGGTGCAATAGGAGTAGCCCTGCAGAGTAAACCAGTTGGTGTTGAGGACCTGATGTCCACACTGCACAGTTTTCAAATATTTTACTTTGGAGTAGCTCTTGTCCGATCCCATAAATTGAATGTCTGTAGCAACTGAACCATGTTAGGCATTCTTCTAGAGTGTATCTTCTCATTCCACTTTGAAAAGGAGCTCATTTCTGCAGAATGAAACAAAGTTCAATATGTTGGAGCAGCTAGATCTGTTTCAGAATAATCTTGATGGGAACTAGGACTCTAATGCAGATGTGCCCACAACAGGCAGCAGTGAGTTCAGCACACAGTCGCAGCATTGACTGTCAGTGCAAAACAAATATGAAATGCTGCTGTACGACTCTGGACGTGGTAAGAATGTTTTCCTGGGAAGACAGACAGCTTCGGTCTATCCCCGCATCATTCACTGCCAACCTCCCAGAAAGACCCTTGGCAATTAAAGGACCTGTCTTACGCAGAATAGTCTCCTCCCTTTTTTTCTGTAGTGAATGATTGTAGAATTGCAAATATAAGAACAATAGGATCAAAAGGAGAGCAAGAGATCGGGTATATTGACCATATTTTCCTAGCAGTTAAGGCACAAGCAGAGGGAAAGGTTTTGAGCCCTCCCTCTGGGTTTATTTCCCCTTCCAGTCAATGACTGTGACTCTGGAAAAATCATGTGTGAAAGGTCTACATGCATTTGTTCAAAATGTTATTGTGTCTGCTGCTTGCGACTTCATGTATATACATATATATACATACCAGGCTTTTATTATCTGAGTACCTGGTTAACTTTTCCAGTTTCATAAACCACTATGTCTGATACATGCTCCAGAAGCTAGACGAGTGCCTTAGGTGTGCAATACCTGTAGCAGGTACCCAAGTGAGCTGTTCTTTTTGGAAGCTGAGAATCCAGTCAGCCACAGAAGAAGAAGGTGAAATCTCTTACTTCTAATTTCTGTCTGAAAGCAATTTAGATTATTTTGACTCTTCTTTTAATTGTGGAAATATTCGAGAAAAATTACAGAGATGTTCTTTTCCTTAAAGAAGTTTAGAATCCAATGATATCTTATAATATCAATGTGAAATAGATATTAAAGAAGATGGAAAGTTATTTTTGCTCGCTTCAGGAGTGCCTACCCTCTTATACTGTAGTCATCCATCATTTCAGTGTCACAAAGTAGATATTTTCTATCAACCTTAACTGATTTTCTTTTGCTCTGAAGTCCTTGACCCACTATTACAGGAGACAGGAGGTTCAGTAATGATCTCTAGAATATCCTGCTGTCTTTTTATTGTGTTGTCCATCCTTTTGTGATCATAAGATCTCAATTAACTTACCATTTGTGATTCAGCCCTAGACTATAAAAGCAATACTAAACAGGCTACATTATCTGCAAAAAAAGGATCTAGCAACAAATAGCTTTAAATGCCTGCTAGCTTATGAACGATATAGATATTTTTATTTCATTGTTTATTATACTAGTATACAAAAGTAGGAAGAATAGTAAAAAATGCTCCTAGTATTAGTGAATTTTATTTTTATCACATTGTACATCTTATTTTCAAGTCTGACAGCAAGATGGATTTTTATTTAATATTCATTGCTATTCCAGTACAAAGTAGAAGATACTTCTTCATATTATTTAGGAAACAAGAATATATGTATTTCTCTGTAGTATATAGTTTCCAACATTATTTTGAAAGCTACTTTTTCTGTAGAATGGAGTTGATGCACTCAGACTGGTTCTGAGAGTATATTAGTTCTAATTTGGAAGTATAATTACAAATGCTGCTGGGAAGGTCGTGTTTAAAAATGATGATGTTAAATCTTTCCTGTAGAAAAGATCTTATGGTTTGAGAAACTCTTTTCTTCTACTTAGCTGATTGGTAATGCTTTACCATCATTATGAACACATGAGCACTGCCTGGTAGCGTGATAAAATATTCAAGGCTTTTGGCATCAACAATTTTCTGTTACTTTTCTTCTAATCTAAAACAGAAAGTTGATGAATGTCAGTTCTTTAGTTTTGAGAGGTTTTAACAAACAAAAAAGAGGTGAAAGGCTCAATGTCATAAGCTTAGTAGGCTGATACTAAATACTAAATACTAAAATACTTCTCATGTCTTAAGACTGAAATTAAGCACAAATCTTTCCTTTTGTTCAGAACACTATTTAATGGAAATCTAGATATAAAATATTCCTCTTTGAGTTTTAGTTTTAAGTTTCTCATACTTTCTCTAGTCCTTCACTCCACCAAAAAGTATGATCAGACAAAGTCGTTACAAAGATGTCATTTTTGTACAGAACTCAGCTGTCAAGGTTTTATCTAGGAGAAAACTGACAGCTAGAAAACTTTTCAAATTTCCTCACTTTAGATCAAAGGGGAAAAATGAGTCATCCTCTCACAAACTATTCAGAATATTTTCATCAGAATTGTAGCCGTATTAAAATAATATGTGTTATCTCGCTACTTCTTTCCAAGAAATATGACAGTAGTAAACCGCAATAGAGACTGCTTGTAAAACATTGGTTACCTTTTACTCAGCCCCCCAAAATGAAGAGGCTTATAGATATTACATTGTTTTTTAAAATAAAGTGTAAAATACTACTGAGGTAATTTTCTTTATGCAATTTCTAGGCTGTTTTCATTGCTATTATGGTAAAATTCTTTATTTTGTAGAACAGAAATAATATTTAGGATGTTAAAATGCAGAAGTAAATCTGAACCTTTTTCTAAAGCTTTCTAGAGCAAAGTGAAATCCTCAAGTAGTTTTACAGGCACTAACCTTTCTTAATATAAGCAGAATGTGAAACTATATTTATATGAGCTCATGAATGTTGAGGCTAGTTTTCAGTAATGTAGGTGAATATCATTTGCATGAAAGCTTATATATTCTTGTATCTCCAAGGTTCTCCTTGTTTTTTAGAAGGGACAGAAGGGTGCCAAATGTTATTTTGTACACAAAGATAAGAGAGAAATTCATTGTAATATCCACTGAAAAGAGTAATGATCAAGCAAAAGAGCTTGAAGTTGTCCACTGATGTGGAACTGCGCCCAGAGGGACTAACAGAAGGAATAATACTGTGAATACACAGGTAACTATGGCCCTCGTGCAAAGCTCAAGGAAGGCAACGAGAAACTTTTATTTACTATTCTGTGATTTATACCAGCCTCTCTATCTCTTTCGTCCTACATTCAATTCCCTTTCCCAGGCTGGAACAGAGGGGTTTCTAGTATTTACAATATAAACTTCTGCTTTTGACCTTTTTGATGTCATAGTTTATATATTTTCTGACTCTTCCCTAATGTTCAAAGGTTTTTGCTCCCTGGGGCTTATGCAGAAGGTGCATCCTTGAAAGTTTTTTTGTAAGCATCCTGTGAGATCTTCAGGGCAAACATTTTTCTTGGTTCTGCCTGTGCTTAAAGTACACTCTTCACACCACAAAAATAAATCTTCCACCTCACCATCATCCTTGTTAGGTACCTGGACAAATTTCATATTAAGTAATTGCTTTTGGCTTGCTCCTTCAAGGTTCAGAGTGCCTTCAGTTCATACTGAATTTGAAGAGAGGGAGAGAGGTTTCTCAGCATCTCATTATAAACAGTCAGCACCCTTCATAATTGAGTGCTCCCCAATAACATTTTATTTGCATGAAAAATTACTCTTTATCTCAGTTGAAAATATTTGAGTCATTTGTGGAATTTAAATATGTATTTTAATCACTCTTCTATTTTTATATGGCAACCAGCTTTAGACTGCTGAAGTGGTATCCCTACTATATTACATTCTGTTTCTTCCTTTCTGAACATACAAAAGATGTTTGAATGCATCACACAATGTACTGAATGAATGCATTGCAGACTATTCTTCCTGGATAAATTAAAGCTTAATTAGAAATCTGAAAATTCTTAAATATTGGCCAAATACTGATGCTAGCATTACTGAATTTTAATAGGGGATAATATAGGCTTTGCATAACATTCACATTTCAGCTTAGAAAGTGCTTTGACATTGCTCGTGACATTGTGAAATCACTGTTAATGTGTGTACTAAGTGTTAAATCAAAAGAAAATGAGGCAATAAAAAAAATAGGTTTTACTTACAGGATCCACATCACAGGAGTCTGTGACCTATGGCTGACAGTGAATAGAAATCCTTTCCTTTCTTTATCTCAGAAAGAATATATATTTTATATATAAAAGTAAGACCTGAAATAGAGATTATAGATAAATAAATAAATATAGATTTAAAATAGTCTTTGAAATAAGAAAATAAGGCTTCAAAACATACAATTTTCATTGGCATATATATTAAGGAAGATATTCTACAAGACTATGATAGTTTCCCAGTCAGGACTATTTTCTCATACTTATCAACATATCCTAGTGGCCAGTCTAAATATACACAATTATATAGTTTTTGTGAATATAGAAAGTAATCTGAAAAGTTTAAGAACATTTGAGCACTTATGATGAGATTCAAATAGTATTTGAACACACACATTTCAATTCAGGCAGATTTTAGGTGAGACAAAAAACCTCTGCAGCTTGTTTTGACATCTGAAAAAAATTTCTGGTGGAAATTTCCTCATATGTTTAAAATATTGCTTTTTTTTTGTAAACATAGCCTCTTTCTGAAATGAATGGAGATAGCTGGACAAATATGCTCCATGAAAGCCTGTTTGGGAACCATAGAGTAAGGGCTCTCCTTTCTAGGTCTTTGAAGTACCTGACTGATTGAGCGTGCTCAGAAATACCAGCCAGAAATAAAGCAGCTGACAGTACCTATGTTTTTTCTAGTGTGCTTTATAGGATTAAACCCTGCACATTCTCATTTCCTCAGTTGTCTTCTCACCAACAGGGAATATCCAGCGAGACTCCAGTCCTTCTGTTGGAAAAAGGCCACTCTGATGCTGAGAATGCAAAAGAGCTACTTGTCCAAAAGAGTAATTGAGGAAAACTGTGACAGTGCAGAGAAGTTTCTAAAGAATCCTTTTGGGTAAGCTTAAATCCACATCTTGTGCTTCTTCTCTAATTTGTTTGCTTATGTGATTCAAGAATAATAATCACTCCTTAATTATTTCACCATCTTTTCTTTTGGATACAAGTATTTTTCTTGGATGTTATACACTTATAGATCTGCCACCAGAAATAGAAGTAGTTTAGGTAATAAAATGATAACCTCTTTTATTTTATCTAAGCTAAACAACACATCACACGTGCTGTTTCCCGTAGACTTGCTCATACGTAGTCCAGATGAAGATTTGTGTGACCTCTTCAGCAGTCAAAATATTGAGCTCTGGGACATCTTAATACGTGTTCGTGGGAGTCAGAGGATGTCAAATAGAAAAGAGGCCAGGATTAATTATGATATAAATGGATTAGATGCATGTTTTGGAGTCAACTGAGAGAATGGGAAGAAATAGGAAGAATCATTGATGTTGCTTCTCACTGTACATTCAGAGGAGTCTGAAGACTGCATTACTATTGCTACTAAATATACCACAGCTTCTGGATTTGTCAAAGTAGCAAATTTTATAGGTTTATTTTGCATAAGCAATCACTCTATTTCCTTTTCAAAATACAGTTACGTTTTTTACTCTCTATATGAATTCTCAGGCAGGATCAAAGTCTTCAAGTGCAACATGTCGTAGCATGATCAGGAACACTATGTACTGCTACAAGAAGTCAGATTAGTAATTTGTCATATTCTTTTATACTGTCCCTAATTAGTCCTGCCAAGCTTCTCAGGCATCATTTGCTCCAGAATTTTCAGTCACAGGAAGAAAGGGGAAAGGTGTTTCCCTTTCAACTACATTTCAAAGGTCCGTTACTTAAACAGCTGATATTTAAGAGTGATGGTTCCCTCTGTGATCCCTCCTTGTTCACTGAGGCCAGTGAAGGGGTCATGAATTATCTGTGGCAGTTCTTGGCTGTTCAGCAAAAGAACTTGTACCTGGGCTTTAGCTGCTGTTTTGGAATTTCTACCAAAACAGCCAGTAATTGTTTTTCAGAGAGAATGTTAAAAACGCCTCCAGAAACTCTTAGCCCTCAAATAAATAATGAGTATATACTATTTGAGGAGATGTGTATAGACACATAATTTTGATTTTGTTCTCTGTATGATTCAAATACTATGAAGATTAGACCTAGGAATGACATGGTGTGAGAAAGAAGGAGAGAGAATTGGTAGTTGAAAAGTCAATAAAATTAAATGATTAAGACCTGTATTAACCTAATCAACCTGCATATCAGTTACATGCTATATTGTGTTGTATGTGCAACTCTCATATATTTTAGCCACATAGTGGAAAATTACAGTCATTAGAATGCTACTATGATTATCAATCTTTGTAGTCCATTAACTTAATATTTTCCTAAAGTTCAAAATTAACTATTTCCTATTTCTAAATAATAATATATCAGCAAAAATTCTAAGATCACAGCTCCTACCAACAAAAAACAACAAATAAATTATATATAATAATTTAATGCAATCTATCAATACATAATGCACATTATCTAAGCAGATTATAATTGCTGAGTAAGAAAAATGTAACTGCTTTTTCCATAAAATCAGATCATCAAAGTGGGATTACACAGCTAGAAAGGGTTACTAATTTGAAATGTAGAGATGTCAAAACAGAATTGGAGACCTCCAGAGGGATAGAAGAAAGAAATTAATGTCACACTGCAAAATTGAAAACCTTTATTTCAGCCATAAATGTGGATCTTAATACAATATTTACATTTGACAAGTTGCCCATTGCTGTGCATCAGGTAGCTTTTTTTTTTTTTTTTTTTTTTTTTTTAATTAGATCAGGAAGATACAAAGTGAATTGAAAATCAGTTATTGCACTTCAATGTTTTGAAGATACTAGGAATCTAACCCCGACATGACTCCCCACTGATAGAAAAAGAAAGCGAGACACTGGCTGCTTCTTTGGTTTCCCACTTGCAAATGCCTACTAATTCAGATGTGGTTTTAGGACACAAGGAGGTGATTAGACAACAAGATTACTTAGATTGCAACTAATGTCTTGATACGAATTAAGCAAATTTTAAAAGATAGTGACTGCAACACAACCTGAGTCACAGGTCTATATATGGATATACCTATACACACACATGCAAATATACATACATCCACATACATGCTTGCCTTGCAATGGTGTCTCTAGCAATTCTAATGACTCAGGTAACGTGGGAGGGGGGAGCACACCACGAAGCTGACGTTCCTTCAAGATCTGCTATCTTGCAAAAAGACGATGTCGGGCTCTGTGTGTGAAGCAGCATCCCCAGCACTTGCTGACTGGTGATCAGCCTATGGTACTATCCCACCTTGTCAGACTCCTGCTGAGCTGTTGAATGTGAGGAAACTGCTGCCTTTCATACCACCAGCTGTCAGCCCATGCAAAATGGGGGCTTTATAGAAACTGTGAGATAGGAGCAGGTGCCTTGTTAGATATTGACAGTCGTCTCTGCCTGGCTTCCCACCTCGCTGAGTTCCTGCAGGTTCTGTGAAGCAGTCTGCCCTTCTCTTCAGGAGGCAAAAGCTGGGTGCTGTCAGAAAACAGAAACAAGGAAAAATACTGATATTGTCATGAAGAATGCAGATCTTTGTTTGAAAATGTAGTGAAATGACACATAGCCTTGTTTCACCTACTGTGCTGAATCCGTTCAGACTTTTCTAGGCTTTCACATCAAATTTCAGGTCCTTTTTGTAATTCTAAATATAATATACAAGTTTTTTCAATTCTCTCTTACCATATTTTTGATGCCCTCTAATCCTCCACCCAGCTGTAAACTAACTCTCCCCTTAACGTCTTTTATTCTTGCTGATGCTAGAACATTGTTCCTCGAGCAGTAAGCAGACATTCAAAGGCAACTACCACTTCCCTGAGGCCTCTTAAAACCGGAAGCATTCTCCCCAGGCTCTGGACCAAATGTATAGCCCACATAAAAATGATGCAAGACTTCATGCTTCTTCAGAAATAGAAAAAAAAAATGCAGTTAACCTCACCTGGTCTTATCCATAATAAGAAGTGTTTATACTCTGCCTGTTTAATAGAGAGAAAGTGTTATGTATTTGTTGTCATAAAAACAATGCATGTAAACAGATTAGTCTTAAATTTGAAGTAAATTGCAATAAAGATGTTGCAGAGTTTTTGCCTGAGAAGTTTATCCCATTGAAGACAATATTTCTTTCTAAAGCAAACAGAAGGATTGAATATGGGAAGTTTTAGAAGATCCATGTTCAATACTTTAAAATAATTTTTCCTCATTTTGAGTTTTTATCTTGGAAACGAACAAGCCTTATTTGAAGGCAGAGTGGTTATTAGTAAGGACAGTGTTCATCCATCTCTAACTGGTGAAACTGAACATTGTTGCACTAGGTACAGCATGTTAGTAGTCCAAACCAGTATGGCATGTAGTCAGTCTGTTTTTCAGTCCTTCTCCGTTGTAGACATTTCTTATTACAAGTCTATGAACTAAGACTCTCAGAGGGGATGTGCTAACTTATCTGCTTACTTAGAAGCTTTAAGAATTGAGGTGGATTGAGAACTGGCTGAAAGGCAGAGCTCAGAGGGTTGTCATTGGTGGCGTGGAGTCCAGTTGGAGGCTTGTGGCTAGTGGTGTCCCCCAGGGCTCAGTCCTGGATCCCATCCTGTTCAACTTCTTAATCAATGCCCTGGATGAGGGGACAGAGTGCCTCCTCAGCAAGTTTGCTGATGACATCAAGCTGGGAGGAGTGGCTGACACACCTGAGGGCTGTGCTGCCATTCAGAGAGACCTGGACAGTCTGGAGAGTTGGGCAGAGAGGAACCTCGTGAGGTTCAACAAGGGCAAGTGCAGGGTCCTGCAGCAAGGGAAAAATAACCCTAGGCATCGGTACAAGATGGGGGCTGACCTTCTGGAGAGCAGCTCTGCAGAGAAAGACCTGGGAGTGCTGATGGATGACAGGTTGACCATGAGCCAGCAATGGGCCCTTGTGGCCAAGAAGGCCAATGGTCTCGTGGGGTGCATTGGGAAGAGTGTTGCCAGCAGGTCAATGGAGGTGATCCTGCCCCTCTCCTCAGCCCTGGGGAGGCCTCATCTCGAGTCATGTGCCCAGTTCTGTGCTCCCCAGTCTAAGAGAAACATGGAGCTACTGGAGAGAGTCCAGCATAAGGCTACAAAGATGATCAGAGGTCTGGAGCACCTGCCCTATGAGGAACGGCTGCGAGAGCTGGGCCTGTTTAGCCTGGGGAAGAGAAGATTGAGGGGGGATCTGATCAATGTGTACAAGTACCTGAAGGGAGGGTGTCAAGGGGATGGGGACAAACTGTTTTCAGTCCGTGTGACAGGACAAGAGGCACTGGGCAAAAACTGAAGCACAGGAAGTTCTGCCTGACCGTGAGGGGGAATTTCTTCCCTGTGAGAGTGACGGAGCACTGGCACAGGTTGCCCAGAGAGGTTGTGGAGTCTCCTTCTCTGGAGATCTTCAAGGCCTGCCTGGATGCAGCCCTGTCTACCATGCTCTAGGTGACCCTGCTGAGCAGGGAGGTTGGACTAGATGATCTCCAGAGGTCCCTTCCAACCTTGCCGATTCCATGATTCTATGATTCTGTGAATGTGGAACTAATACAGAATGAGTATATCCTTGTAATTTATTCATAGTGCTTACAACTGTAGTTCATCCTCCATTAGTTGTGTCTAAAATGCTAATCTAGGTTAGAAGTATTGGAGATAAAGACAGTGAGACTTATTCTTAATCTGCTGCCGTGATATAATAGAATACTCAGTGCTTTTTTTTTTTTCTGCAATATAACCCATTCATTATAACTTCTAGTAAAATGGATGGAGACAAACGGTAACTTGGACTTTGTTGCACACCTTATCCCCAGCTACTGCATTAGTCTTTGGGGATGCTTGCAAATGTTTTTTTAGTAGTGCGCTTGATGTCCCTACACTGGAGGACCACAAAGACAATTATGTTTTTCTCTTCTAGTAAACTCTAAATCAAACCTAATCATCTGGGCCTTCTTTCAATTCCTGTTTGTATAATATCTACTACATACTATATAAGCAAATACACAATTAAAAATGTCTTCCTATCCATATAGTATTAGAGAAGCTTAACTTTGCCTGGGAAGGTGTATCAAAATATGGCAAATATTATTTGAATGATTCTCAGATACCTTTTTCGGTCATTGTGTCTGTCTATGCACCCAAGATCAACGATTCCGTAAGAGTTTAGGACTATGCATAACCTTGGCAACCCATTGGCAGATGCTTTTAACAGAAAGTGCAATCATGGCCATCAGCTACTACTACAGAGGATTTCTCTTGCCAGCAAGCATCCTAGCTGCTAATCAGGATTTAGCCTAAACCATTTCACTTTCCCTCAGGACTCTGTCAATGCCAGGCACAGAGTTCCTTGAAAATCAGCTCTTTTGGGGGTTTGATGTGGAAACAGAGAACTGAGCATCACTGGAATATTGATAACGATAAAGTTCATTGCACCTCACGTCTTTGCCAGTTGTGTTTTCCAGACTTGTGCAGTAAGTTACAAGACTGAAAGCTACACAAAGCTACTTGTATTATCCGAAAAGTGGAGAGGCGCTGAATCAGTGTACACACCTCTGATTCAGTACGAAAAGCTGCAAATAAAGCCACCCCACTACAATTCCATAAGCCTATGTCAAATTGGTAACTTCTGTCTACATGACGCGTGATTACAAATGTGAACGGTATTGCATATACTATCATTGGTACAGCTGCCACTTCTGGCCATTGTGTGAAGGCATCTACCAAACCAAGTTACTTCTTTTCCATAGTCAAATCTGAAATATTTGCTTAGTTCTGAGTGTTCAAGTTTGTATGCAAACCTCTATTAAAGATCTTATTCACACATAAAAAAAAGTAAATTTGCAGAGTAAGAGATTATTAGAAATACTATTGCTATCTGAAGACTAAAATTTGAGCATTCAAATGTAATGTGTTAACTTTTAATAGAATTGTGTTGTGGATAGTTCTGACCAAACAACAGTAGATAGCAGAGATGAAATGAAAGTGTCTCATAAAAACTAGGATTAGGTGACATTTATGCCCGCTCTTTCCCCAAATCAGGTTATTTCTGACAAACTATTTCATATTCTTCAAACCTGTCTGACTCGTTCTGTTACCAAACACATGGACATGAAGTATAGATGTGGCTCATCCCGAAAGTAGATAAAAAACAGTTCTGGTGTTAACACAGGGTCCAGGAACTACGTGCTTGATTTTACTGGTTGTGAAAGGCATAGATTCAGCTATTTGAGCAGAGATGCTTTTGGGAATTCAGAATCTCTAATTGTGTTATTGAATGAAGGTGAGACAAGGACAGCAATGCGTTAGCTCTTTCATGTTCTCATAAAGCTTTGTGACCATTAATATATTATACCACATTTGATGGATTTCTCTTTTGTGCACATGAAGACATTTGCATATTCTCTTCATTTAGCTGTGTTAATATAGCATGTAATTAAATTATTTAGTTGTTTTTCAGCATATATTTATTTTGCACTGTACAAAATCACACTTTAAATTAACTAATTTTCCAGAATTTCTAACATTTTATTTATTGAAGACATGCCTGAAAGCAAGGCACGTCATGTAAAACAACAGAAAGGCTTTCCGTTCTTCCTCTGAGAGACTGCGCTTATTCAAATACTGTGCTTCATTAAAAAGTCAACAGTTTACTGGTTTGGCCTATGCCTCAGAAGCATTTCTATCCAGCCATAACTAATGTGTATTCATACCTGCAATGCTGGGAGTTGAAGTGCTGTCAGTTTTTGTTGGGGCTGCCCTCCCTTATCCATTAAATTACCCCAGGGGAAGCTAGCACTTCTGAGGAAACTAAATTCCAAGTGAACTTCTGTCAGGCAACTTTTGGTAAATGCGGTGCGACCAAGCGCTGGGCAGAAGACATACTGGGTTTGTCAAATTTTCTCCTGGTTTAGAGCAAATGTACGGATTCCTGAAAATAGCAGGCACTGCTGTCAACATTGTTCTACTCTGAATATAAAGGAAATATTTTTGCATGTATTTCCCTTCAGGTCCAGCCACAGCCTGCTGGATAAACTGTAGATTTTGGAAACTATGTATTTGCAAAGGTCAAATATAATCCTCCTCTTTCTCTTCTCTTCAGTCTTCCAGCATTGCTGGTGAGCTAGAGAGAACAACAATAAATTGTGAGACACTTTAAAGACTGTTCTTTTAGAAGTCTTATTTTACCTGAAAATGCTTACTTTGGAAAATGTCATTTCATATACTTGGTTTCATAGTAGGATTGATAAAACAATATAATCCCTTTGAAGTGAAAATAGCCAAAATTAAAGCTTTTTTCTGTTTAACCCACTTTTTAGAAAACATTTCAAGAGACAAAATGGCTTAAAAGCAGACATTTTGTCAGGAGCCATGAGCTTCAGAAAAGCTGAACACCAACTCTCCAGCACATTTCTAATTAAATATGCAATTAAAAAGCTTTCAGTGACCCCTAAGGCTTCCCAGCCTAGTTAATAGAAAACTTCTCATTTTACTCTAACAAGTAAGATAAAACTTCTTTTTAAAAAAATGCTGTTAAATAAAATGCCTTCTTGTTTTATTTCCTCACTGTGCTTCAAGAATTTATTGTATGTTGAATCACATGGCTCAAGGTTTTAAAAGCAAAAACCAATAAAGTATTTTGAGAAGTTACAATAACACAGACTTAAGATTTTTTTTGGTGGAAAAAATAATATGTTAGTTGCATTAAAGGCTACTGTGTATTGTGACATATAAAAGGTCTGATTATTTTAACACATTTGAAGATTTGCATTTTAGTATAAAAATTCATATGAACTCTTTTCACTTAGAGAAATTTTAATTTTAGTTGGATTATCAATCTTGTTCCACCTCCTATTCCATGGGACAGGTATGGTATAGATATTGGAAGCTCAATTACGGTAGCACAAATCATAGGATGTTTTTCTTTTAGCTTGTCCTTCTCTGAAGGCTTTTTTTGTTGTTATTGTTGTTGTGCTGTAATCCTGGGGTTGAGGCAAATAAGAAAGGTTTATGTGGAAAGGTGCACATGGACAACTATGTTGGATGAGAGGAGTCAGAGTATAGGGGAGGAATGGGCACAGCCCTGGTATCAGAGGAGGATCAAAGTAGGACAGTGTATAGGGGAACTCTGGAGAGGAAATCCATCAGAAATGAGCATGTGGAAAGTGCCCCGGGGGCACACTGGATATGCTTTGTGCAGCCAAAGAGAGGATATGGTAATATCAAAAAGAATAAAATTTAATATGAATCCGTACTGGAAAAATTCCTATGCAACAATACTGCTACCTTTGAATTATGATGGTTGGAATATTTCTCACGCCTGCATTAATTAAAATAATCAAGGCAGCTAAGTTTACTCGAGAGTCATATGTTTCATTTGTCAATTCCCCATTTGCACCACTAGTACTTCATCACTTCATATGCAAATCTATTTTTGTTTGTGCTTAAAAGTAGTAGCCATCACCTCAACCCACCATATCTTGATGGGGCAGAACAGTAGTAGAACAGCACATATATAGCTTTTAAATTCTTCATCTCATAAGGAAACACTTAAAATAAGTTCATCTTTTTAAAAATACAGATTTCTGCCTTTTCTAGAAAGCTGGCTTGCAAAGTTCCATCATCAGCAACTACTCCACAAACAGGTATTGTGCTGTCAGAATAGGAAACTTCTGTGAGAAGAAGAAGATTTAGATTATTGACTATGGACCTTCCCATTTTTTTATAGGTCTAAATACTCAGAAGATCTGAAAAGGCATACTATGATCTCATTAAATGAAAATAAGGAAGTTATGTTAGAGTAAATGTAGACTCTCACATTCATTGTAGTCACTAGAATATTATAGTCTCTTTTTGACAGTATTTCTCTCTAGAACTTTAATTTAATTTAAATAATTTTTAATTTCTAAAGAACAAAAAAGATCTTTGCTAACAGATTAGTTTAGCATTGTAAATATTTGAAGGTGTTCTTCACTTGAAAAATAATCAACTCATTTGTCTTTCTGCATCTCTCTTTTGGAACGTGAATAATTTGAAAATTATATAGAAAACTTTTTACTATTGTTCTGAAACATAAGAAAATAGATTACACAGCAAACAGGTTTATTTGTCATTTATAAATGACATCCCCACATCTATATTTCTCAAAGCTCCTTTTTAGGTTTTTAACTTTGCTAGGAGTGTTTTTTTGGCAAGTGATTCATATCTTCATGACACTTCATTTCAATATCTGAATGTAATATAGATGTATGTGATAATAATTAATTTATTAATACTAAACAGCAGCAACAGAAATATCTATCTTAAAATATAAGTATATTTTCAATCAGTGGTGACTGTGAAAAAGGAACTACATAAACACATTCAAAGAAATTCAACAGAAGCAATTTATGATGCCCTCAAGGAACGATGGCAAGCTAAGTAAGCAATTTCAAAGATTTAATTTCCTTTTACTTTTCTTCCTGAACTATAGTGCCTTGCCCAAAAGACATCCTTCTCCTTTGTGGCTTTCCTCTTATGGAAAATCTTTAGGCTTCCTTGGCTTTGCACATGCAAAAGCTGCTCTCTCACCCAATGGACGTGCTACCTATGATCAGTCTTTGCAAGAGTCAGATTTTGACTCTGTTTCATGCTTTTTCATTTTATTTGTAGTTTTGTTGAGCGGCATAACAGAGCAGAAAATCATGTATCCAGAGTTCCTTTTTACATCCTCACATATATATTTGTATATGATGATGTGGGCAGATCCTGCCTGGCTCAGGGAGTACCACACAGTCAGGACACAAGTGGATTGAATGCGAGCCCATTGCTGACTGAGATATTCTGGGTTTTACCCAGGGAGAATAAATACCTTGGAGTTAAATGAAAGTTTTCAGTTGCGTAACTCTGAATTCCTTAGCTAAAGAAACTTAACTAAATTCTTCAACTAAATAAACTCCTGGGATTATATGTCTTTAGTAAATATTCATGTTTGAGCTCAGAATCTGTGTTTTGGCAGTATTTTCTAAAATTCTGAGAAATGTGCTCAGGCTCTAATCATTTACTAGAACACTAGTATCAAGCAATGAAGTCATCTAAAGCAAATTCCTTACAGAGCTGAACTATTAAGATGCTAGGGAGAAGGGAATGAAGTGTATTTTACTATGTATCTTGATCAAGACTTACTCTTATTCCTGTGGAATTTATGTTTTGGATTTGAAGAGACATCTAGGGCAAGGTTAATTTTACATAATTAAGAGCACTGCAGATTGGGAACCGGTATCTCAGTGACTCATTAAAGGCCCATGTTATTGCTACTGTATGGAAATAAATGCTTCTAGAGTAAGTTTCATTTGACCTATATTTATTCTAGCAGAAGGGGGAAAGATGTGTGGGATTTTAAATATGAATGGAATAAAGACACATAAGCAGAATGAGAAATAGAAGTAATCTACTTAAGAAGGTGAAAACTACAGATGAGATTTCCACAGCAGCAACAGTGGGACTGTGTTATCCAAATGGAGAAAATAAAAATAGTAAAACGGGTAAGAGTGGAAATATGATCAATGTATCTGAAAATGTATCTTCTGCGCATACATTTCTGTGCCTTTGAGAATAGTTACATGTTGTCTTTATATAGATGGTGGTGTACAGCAATACCAAGAAATTGTTTTAGGTATAAGGAGATTGATAACATCAGCTGAGCTGTAGTTAGGGAAATGGCACAGGTATAAATATTGCTGAAATAATCTGAAGTTCATAAAATCTGAAAGAAGAAAATGCATTGCTTTTGAGGCACCTCCAAGATTAGCATTAGAATGCAGCCCAAAAATGTGCAGTTTCAAGTATCTATGTTAAAAATAGAGCATAATAACAGGTAGTATTGATCTCTAATGTTGGCTAGATAAATACATCAACTACTATAGTTTCAATATTACTGAGAGTATTCAAAATCGATACATTAGATACCAGGTTTCAAAACTGTGGCAATATGACAAAATAATGTCCCACAGTTGTTAGAAGTTTTCTTTGCTGAGTTGACCTGAGCTACTTGACTGAAAAAACTGGAGGGCCACAGAATTGTAAGAGTCCATTCTAACCATGAAAATGACATAAAAACCCCCCACCTTTTCCTCAAAGTCTCTTATTTATTTAACAGGAATCACAGCCTGATATTATTTAAGGATGGTATAGAGATGCCTAGACAAAGTAATGCTTTCTTAGTTTGCCATTACCTTAATCTTTATCTTTAACATTATTTGATTTATAATCATAAACACTAGATTAATTTAAATGAAATGCCAAATTCTGTGATCAGTATAGAGTGTTTCGCACTGACATGAATCACAAACACATTAAAATAATTTTTAGTATGGATTTATAAAATATAAACATCATTTGTACTACATAAAAACAATTCTAGAAAATTGAACAATCTATCCTTCACAAAATTGTCATTTTTTCTTGTGTAGTAAAAGGAAAAAGTAGGTTTAGGTCTGCTCACTAAGAAGGTCAAATAGCTTAAGCCATTTATGCATCATAATATCTATGGCACTACTATGAATAAGAGCTTCAAATACCTTTTCTTCCATGCCTTAATTTTCAAGGGGATCCATAGAGATTTAGCAGCATGATTCCCATTAGAATATATCACATATCTAACTGAACACACTGTACTCTGAATATTGAGATGTTAAGGCTCAATTCAGCAAACATATATCCAGGGCAAGTAACTTTAGTTACATTTGCATTCTCATTACATTCAGCGGAACTTTTTAGTTCTGTTAGTATTTGCAGGATCAAGCCATTGTATTTAGCACAGGAAAATGAACAACTTGTAGTCCTAATTCTAAATAGAAAGATTGTTAAATACAAATATATCAATCAATAATTTATTATAGTATTGTGGATCCATACTTTCTGAATTGAGCACAGCATAATTTTTCAGTCACTAGAAAATTAGATCAACTTCCTTATGTTGAGAATTAACTATGTTTTCTCCCTTAAGTTTTTCTTACATAATCAACTGTCAATTATTTGCTGTTTTGTATAAAATTAAAATTACTAATTGTTCATTTTGATCTTCACACAAAGAAAGATGCTATAATATTTTGTGAGACTAGAAACTGTAGTAACTCTAAATGTGGATAAGATCTAAATAAATTAAGTAATATATCTGGCATCTTCACCTCTTGTAAATTATTACCATGCTCAGAAGATTTAACTTAATGCTGTAGTTCCTCATAGGTGCTTAAGTTAAATTTAAAGGAGAAATTAATCCTTATGTAACTATAGTTTGGATGCTAGCATTTCAATTCTATTCAAAGCTGTATGCCTTTACTGGCATCTTTGCTTTCAAAGACGGTCATAGAAATCATCTTATTCAATAGCCATATGAGACCAAGAAAAAGATGTCGTAAGGTTAGAGATCCCATTAGTGCACATATCTTGACAGAGTGGTGGAAATTTCCACTAATACTACTATTAAAAAAAAACGACTAAAATAACATACCTTAAGTTAGAAAGGTTAAAAGAAGTTTTGTTGGTAATTCTGTGGCTGTTTTATTATGTGGACTTTTTTTGAAAAATAACCATATTTGTTTTCTCTTTACTGGAAGAACTTTAGCAGAACATAGATGAATCATGTATGAATGAGTACACATATTTCCTATGTTAAGATATTCCTGCTTATTCTGTAGTCTGAAATCAGAGAAGAATTGAAATGGTTTTGCTAAAATTTAAGGTGTCCAAAGTAAAATGAGATTCGCAGGAAGCAGTAGCATTTTTTATTATAGCTTCTCAGCTAAGTCCAAAGTTGTTTGCTTAAGGGTATAGTACAAACTCATCTTGTTATGATTCTTGCAGAATGTGAAATTGAATGTCGATGTGGATGAACATAACTGTGATTAGGATGGATCTCTCTTGGGAAACATTGCTGTCATACAACTTACATTATGCCTTGACAGAAAATCAGAGATCTTTCTGGTGTTTATGACAAGCAAGAAAGTAATTTATTTGAAATAAATTGTTATTTTTTAAAGTAAATGTGTGTATGTATCTGTGTTCCTACAAAACTATATGAGAGTCTGATGAGGCAGAAAAGAACTGTATTGTTGAGAATACTCTTTCCATGTGAATATTTATGTTCGTCTCAGATTCATTTCCCAACATGGAAGAGTACAGAGTGGGTACATTACATCTGGAATACTGTTCCTATTTCAGAGAAAACTCCTGAACAACTCAACAGTCAGGATTTTTTTTTTCTCAAGGTTTCTAGTGGTCCTAGTTTAAATATCACTGAACTAGAATTTGTAAACTTTCTGGAAATGAGACTTTGAGTAGTGTGCACCAGAGTTTAGCAACTAGGACTCAGGAAATCAAGTTTAATCAGTTTTTTCTACTTTCCCTTCTTTACTGTAAGTACTATTTGGACACTTATTAATCAAACTGACCATTTTTCTACCCAGATGTAATCTGCTAATTTAAAAGAAGGAAGCTGAATTGAACCTTAAACTATAAAGTTACTCCTTTGCTAAAATGATGATTCTGGTGAGAAGTGAAAGGCAATAATACCATCTCTAAAATCTAGGCTGGGTGTCCAGTCTTCAAAACAAGCATCACAAGAGAGTAGAGTAAAGTAATGGCTAAAGGGCACAGAAAAAAATGGAAAGCTTTTGAAAATGTGAATATAAGCAGCGTATGTGCAATTTATCTAGGATTAAAAGAAAAAGAATACTCCCCCCCCAGCCCTCATCCCACCAGAAGCACCAGCAGATTTTAATGTAGATGAAATAATCAAGGGTAGAACAGAGCTATATAAGTGATATAAAACACAAACGTTCAATAATGAAAAGAAAGGATCACAGAATGAAGCTGAGTGTAAAAGAAGATAAGAAAAGCAAAGGTGGAAAAAAGATTACACAAAAGGTTATGATTAAGAGAAAAGTTTTCAAGTATATGAGGAACAAGAGGTCAGCAGGAGAAACAGCACATCCTTCGAAAGATGACAAATGTAATTTATTGTCAAAAGAGGTAGATATCACTTAAAAAAGAGGATATGCTTCAGTGTTTAAAAGGGATGACGAAGGATACCTGTAAGAAACAGACATAAATTTCCCAAGGGTGGAAGAAGAATAAATAGTAAGCGTAATCACATCAGGAGAGCTGATGAAGGAATTAGGACACCTACCAGTCGATAAAACTGTAGGGCAAGAGGAGGTCCACTGAGGAATGCTTTAAAGTATGTAGCAAAAAAGCAGAACCAGCAACAGCTGAATATTTTTTTTCCATTCTTTAAAAGTCCCGAAGAAAAGTAGCCATAATAAGCATCTGCATAACTAAAACTACAACAGCAGGCAGAAATACAGTTTTCATTTGTAATTGATATTTTCAGTAGTAACCCACAAACTATTCACATTCAAAGTCAGTTTTGTTTTCATCACTAAAATGTTAGGCAGTGTTAACCTGAAGTTGGAATCAAAAACCTGCTCATGCCTTCTGAGAATTTGATGTAGGCGCCTAGAGAAATATATTCTGAATCTATGAATACCAATTTCCATAAAAATTTAATTAATTAATATTCATTTAGTTATAGAGATTTTCAGCTTTTATTTTCTTCTGTGTGCAGAAATTTTTATGATCACTATCTTTACCACGGAAAGCAGAAACCAAAGAGTTAAAATTTGAAACTGTATGGTTAAAATTGTGAATTGCCTGGTTTTAGTGAGGGTCAGAGTTAAATATCATGAATGCCCGTAGTTTATACTGGGTGCTTTTTCTCCTCATTCACCAAAAGGCCACTGAAGGTGGTGGCATTGTGTCCATTAACTTCAGTTGCCTTTCAGTCAGATCACACTGCACAGGGGAGTATAGAGATACTTTAAAACATGCTGCAAAATTTTTCAAAAGTTTCAGTTTCAAAAGGCTGGTATTAAAGAACCACAAAAAGTCATAGACAATACATTTTCAAAGACACTTTGTTGGGATTAACACGCCAGGAATAGTCTTCTGAGTTACTTGGTATCTCATGTCAGTCTTATGCCAGCCAAATGAATAAAATACTGCAATTAAAGAAATATTGCCATTATATAGAAAATATTGAATATGGATCTGTTTGAAAAGTGTGGAAGTCAATAGCTATTAAATTATTAAATTAGTTGTTAAAAACAAGTCAACTTCCAGCTGATGCATGTATATTCTACAAATATATTTTCTAATGTGTTGTCCTGTTTTATTTTAAATATTTCAAGAGATGTAATATTTATTTTTTTACAATCTTTGATTCTGTACTCCCCTACTACTGGTGTCAAAAGGAGTATCTGCAGGAAATATGCAAACCATTCTTTTAAAAAACACACAAAATACAAAATATTCTTCTCCCGGATTATCTGTTTAGTAGCTCTGAGGAGCTACTCATAGGTTGAGGGATCAGCTCTGGTGGAATACCTTCGCAGGTAAGGTTTGAAGCAAGCAATGGTCACCTTTCCTCGCATAGTTTAGAAGTGGCGTATTTTCTTTCAAAATAGGAATCCTCCCCCTCCCCCTTTCTTTTTTGTCATGGAACTTGTCTCTTTCCAAAATTTTGTAGAGAATGTAACATAGTTCACCTTTATGGATGGCACTATTGTTAGATATGAAAAGTAATTCTGGAAAAGCAACATTTTGGCAAATTCCAAGTAGTCTTAGTTATTCAGTCACTCAGATGTCAGTGACATTGGAGTGTTCCCCAAAATGATAGCATGCACATGTGAAAACACACTAGTTTATAGCTATTAAGAAGTTCTTATTTTGAATAAATGGACTTTGAATGTTTTTTAAAACAAATGACATACACACTTATTCTGGTCTGCTGTACAATAAGAGCTGGATTAATAGTTCAGTAGCCAGGAAGGTACTGTTTTCTGCTTATATATGTATGCATATGTCCTGAAACTAACAATGTTATCCTAAAAGTATCAGTGCATTTCTCATTGCTATTCATAGTTTTTACTTATATTTATTTTTGTGTCTGTAATTCACAAACAGGTTTTTGTAAGGACTAATGGGAAGTCTGCTTTTCCTGTGTTATAAGAGCTAGTCACATCCTAACTTAGACAATGTGATAAAAGGATTTCATACAAAAATGCCTGCCTGAAATTTAAGCAGAATTTTATCTCAGGCAGACATTTGTGTGTTGAACTCATTTATCAAATGGTTCTTTTTCTGTAACAGGATAGGAGAGTCTTTTTAAAGAACTATATATACCAATATAGTACAATAAATAGAATGAAAGAATATTGCTTTCCTTTAATTATCATTTTATTTTAATATCTTGGCCATAATAGTTGCATTGCACAAAGAGCAAATGATCATGGGCTCATCTATTTTCCACAACTGAATTATTAATTTTTTTTGCAAAATGCAAACAAAATATAAAGGGTCATAATCAAAACAATTGGCATAAAACGGTATTTGTTATTCTTGATTTATGTGCCTTCATCCTGCATACTAAAAATTGATATTTAGTCTGTGCTGACTCTTCGAAAAACTACACACACCACTTTTTGCTTTGTGAAGACTAAGTTTTATTAACCTCTTTCTCCAACTTCTCTTCTTGCTTCTCATATCAGAATTCCCAATGCTATGCTTCAAATGAAGCTGAATAGATCACTATAGATCTTTTGTTTTCCTATTTATTTTAGGATTTTACAGGATTAAGTAGGAGAAGATGAGCTGTGAATGAGCAGATACAGAAAGAAGTACAGTCTCTTCTGAATATAAAATGCATCAGCACTACAGACATTTCCATGCATGGATGGAGCTTGCAGCATATTAGCAATTGAGGTGAGGAAAATGATTACAAATAAGATTTTACCTTAATATACTTGAAAAGTCTGCTTCAGCATAAAAATACTTGAAGAGCGTTGAAATACAGTCCTCTTGAACTAGACTCTGTCACTTTAGTCATCTTCAATAGCATTGCTCTCTCCAAGCTGCCCAATCAATGCTGGCCGTATTACGTGCAGACAAATGTGCTACTTAACCGAGTGTGGAGAATCTAGTTCTTTTAAGAATTACATATTTTCAATCACATTGAAGACAATGCCTTTCTGTTCAGAAATTGCACATCAAAGCAATTATAATACATTTTTAGATATAATCAACATAAGTGATTTCTTTCCTAATAACACTAAAGCTATATATTTAGAGGTTGTCTTCTATATGGAAGCATGCTGAAAAGAGCTGACAACTCACTGAAATTTTTACATATTTAGAACGTAATATGATATTCATCAGCAAGGAATCTGCAATTAGCATATTCTAGGCAGAAACGAGGGAATGCTATATTTATGCTGGCATAAGGGTTGCTACAATTAATTTATTTTAAAAACATTAATGTGAAAACTCGTGCCAATTCCCCCAGGCCAGGCACAGAAATGAATACGTCATCACATTTTCTCTAGCAATAACATTTACTACCTAACTTTCACAGCTCCACTGAAAAGCAAGTCTGTTACTTTTATAGAGTTCAAAGTTCTAATATAGAGCAAAGTAAAGATTAATAAATAAATTATATTTCAGTAAAGTTATTATTGGCTATATTCAAGCATTTAACACCTTTTTGTTTGATGAACAGCTTCAGGATTAGGCCCAGCAGTTGCAATAGAGAAATGTGCTTATATTTTTTGTATATTTTGAAGAAGTCTTCTGACAGCGGATGTTTGCATTTATATAAAAGACCTAGTTCAGGTTCATTTTCCCATTTAAACACTTCTAGCAATTGTAACAATAATTTTTGCTGTTATTACCTGTACTTGTGCAAAATTTAAAAAATATTACAAGAATAGCTGTTTGTAAATGTGGCCAAATATTTTAAGTAATATAACATGAATGAGTACTGTAAATATAGTTACTTTTATGAAATATAAACTCAGTTGTTTTTTACTTAATGAACTTAGCTGCATTACACAACTACAGAAAATTTTAGAGACTGAGAGAAGGTAAACAGTGCTTTTGAAACTTTAAGATTAATGATTTTTTACTTACAGGTAGTTCAGCTCAGGTCTTTATTGATGCCTGACTTAGCAAAGTCAAGCGTGCTTCTTACTGCCTGCTAATGTAGTATTAGTGTGCTGCTCTACGTCCTAAAGTATTTATGGCAATAGTGAAATCACAAAAACCCTTTCTTCACGCTGCTGAACAGATTCATCTGCCTCTCTGCTTCCTTTGGGAAACGAGGAGTGAAACAACTGAGAGAGGACCAGGAATCTCTCTTCTTTTCATGTTTTGATGATGGGAAAGGAACAAAGGACCGCCCCCTCCTACCACCGTCCTGTCCCTGTCCCCGTTCCTGGCTCCCAAGAGCAGTACGAGTTCCTCTTCCTGCTTGAATCTTTGTTTTCAACTTAATATTTCAAGACCCCACCTAACTCTCAGCTGGCAAAATTAATCTAGCTTCAGTTCTGCTTTGAATACTAAGCTGAAGCTCTAAATATTATACTATTAAAAAATTAAATGCAGACTTGAGTTCTCTGAACCTATTTGCCCCTCCAACAGGGCAAGGCAACATAGATGTGCTCAAGTAGGTGACAGCTGTCTACCCCTACTTTTGGCTGGTTTAGACTTCGGAGGAAACTGTGATTTCCTGCTTCTGCTATGGGAGTTCGCTGCCTCACTCAGTCCTCAGCTCCCACTTCACAAGTTGTCAAGCAGTAAGAAAACACATCTCCTCCGTTGCACCTTCTCTAATTTATTGTTATCTAGTAGCTGAAAATTAGCCTAGCCCATGTATGCAGAAGGCAGTGTAAGTTAACACTTAACTGATTGCTGAAAAAGCTGACAATATTAAATAATAGAACAGTCAATAATTATTCAGAAATAGGATAGTGTAGTAAAATGAGGTGCAGTTTTGTCTACAAAGCAAAATTACCAATTAGGTTAACACAGCTGGAAAAAATCAAGTTGGTAGCAAAAGACTGAAAGAAAATTGGCCCATTGCCATCACCATTAGTCAGGATCAATGAGCAAAACCTTTTCCTCTAGCACAGGGTATTTCAGCGCGTTCACCTTCTCCTGGGATCTTTTTCCAATTTATCCTCCTCCAGCTTCCTCCAGTTCATGATTACGGCAGATGGTTGTGCCAGGCAGTTCGGCTGAGGAGCAGCCAGATGCTGTGGCTGGGCTGGGATCCTGTTGCCACCAAGGGGAACTGGGCCGAGTGGCCTGGGGCTCCCCGACGTGCAGGACGAGGGGACTGGCATGCGTCCTCCCACCAGGTCATGTCATGTAGTGGCCAGAGAGCTCCAATGGCAGGAGCTTGGAGGTGTCCTCAGGTCCCCACTGAGATGAAAAGCGTCTAGCCATCTCAATGAAACTCATACGACCACAGGGACTACCTGAGCCCTTTCTTGAGCCTACGTCTTGCCTCGGAGTATGGCTGCCACACATCATTTGAAGTCATGCACTCTCATGCACTCTGTTCTCAACTTTGACTGCATGATATCATGTCTTCTTTCCCTTTTTGCTTGCTACCTTTTTGCCTGTACCATCTATGTGATAGGGAAGTCACTATCCTGTTTCTAGAAGAAGAGGTGGAAAAAGGAGAGCAAAAGAGAGGATGGTTCAGAATTCAAGGGAGATCTGGAAATATTCTGCAAAATTGGATTCACTCTTTCACAAAAGGTGATTCTAGACAAATCACTGATGTTTCTCCTTCTGCTTCAAAGAACTCAGAAATACATTTTCAAGATGAAGTACATAAAATATATTTTTAAAATGTTCCATCTTGACAACTATAATCTTAAATCAGTGGGAGCCAGAAGTTCTCAGTAGCTCTGAAAATGTGTGTTGAAGCCCCCTTAAATAGAATGGTTTTTAATGAGGATACTCCATTTCTCAGAAGAATCCCTAACTACAAAATTATTGGTTAAATGAGGATATAGTTATCCTCCCAGCTGTATTTTCTGTGAAGTTAACTATTTTTGAGAATATCTTTTATTTTTTTTACCATAGGTTACATAATGGTCAAAAATCTTAATTTTAACACAGTGTTGGCTGAGAAGTTGGCAAGGGCAATGCTGTTCAGTGCTGACAAAACACAGTAATTTGACGCATGATCAGAAGTGGATGCTTTAATACCCCCTAGAGAAAACTTTACAAGTGAAGTTTAGGCAACTCAAGACTGGAATGGCAACTGAGCAGATGATTTGAGAATTTTGGACTTGGGGTGTCCAAAGAAACATTTATAGTTTACAAAACAATAGGGGACAGAAACATTTATTAACTCCAAAAACAGGAACTACTAGGATTACTTGTCCTCTTGAAAACCAGGAATTAGTTGCTCAGGAGGAGTGCTGTACTATTTTGGAGGATACAACTATCATATTTTCATGGCGTTTTGCTCCTTGATTTAGAAAATATCAGCTTGGGTCTCCTTAAACTACCTCTGTGTGCAGTACAGGTTACCCTAGGGAACATTCAGACCCATGATCTGCAGTCCTCAAAGACCCAGCAGTGTTTCTTTTCAGTGTCTTGCTCCCACTATGCTAACTTAGAGTTGGAGATTTAAATACCTTTGTGTATCCAGCCCTTAAATCCTTTTGAGGATCTAGCCCTTGCATACAGAGACGAGCACTATCAAAAAGCCTGAGAGGAAATGAATAATTCCTTAGTGCAGAGTTTGCATAGCAGGTAGGCACATATTGAAGGAAGAGGATAAAAAGGAATATTGAGCAGCTGCTGCCTCATTCTCAGTGCAGTGACCACCATCATCGTGTACAGAGCAAAGCAAAGATCCTGTGGGAAAAACACCATATTAATGCAACACCACAGTATTCCACGTAATAATATGAGTGCTATCCATAATACTTATTCATAACAAGTTTGAATTTAACCTGAGGCTAGAATTAATCTAAGATCATTTTATGAACTTATGTTTCTTGATTATTTGATATAGTGCATTTTGGCATATATATATTTTTTGATAGATAACAAGAATATTTACACCAAATAACCATTTGCTACATTAATACCTGCATGTATTGAATAAGCAGCCTCATAGTTCACTGCAGATATTTTAGGACCACAGAAACGACGCCAGAAAACAGTTTGTGCGATTGTACAAATGTATTCTCAGCTTCTTACCTTCCTCTTCCTTCTATTTGTTTATCTCAGACACTTTTAAAAATTTCTTATAGTCAGCTCTTTTGAGCTGAGGGGCAATGCCAAGCAAGTTCATTCATTTTCAGAGCCTTAAGGTATTATTACAGAACAAATGAATAATATTAAGTATGTAAAGTACAGAAAGAAGGAAGTTAATAAAAAAGTGTTAATTTCTGTAGAGCTTGAGCCAGCAGGAGTCTCTCTTGCTCTATTCTTCACAGAAGCACACACACTGTTTCAGAAGAAAGAGTTTCCCAGATGATAAAGAACAGCAGATTTTAACACATTTCTTATTGCAGAACTAATTACAGCCATTTTGATGCTGCTTATACATGTATATGTTTTCTTATTCAGCACAAAAACTCATAACTGCAACATAATGGATGTGCTTTTGTTTCTTCTTTTTAATCTCAGCATTTTAGGGAAGTTAACTTGAGGCAGGCTACATTAGTCATAATCATACCTGCTCTTACAAGGAAAATATATGGCATAAATGAAGGCCTGACAAATCTTATTTAGGCATGTCTTTGTTTGACTGAAGGTGCATAATGCATATAAGAGAAGATGTTAGGATACTGCTCTATTGATAATAAACAGATATTAGCAAACTTCCAAAATATTGAGTCTACATAGGTAGTGATGCTGGTTATTTACAGTTAAGCTGAAAAGGAATAAAATAATAAAAGTAGTATATTAAGAAAGTGGCTTTTCTTCTTTTAGAAAGAAAATCTACAGCAAAAATGTCATGCTTAGTAAAAATAGTGCAATATATATCATTTTCTGTAAAAATCATGTGTAGATTAAAAACTAATATTGACAAATTGGTGCTACCATGCTACCAAGATGTTTTTATGCACCCATAACTTTGAACACTTTTTAAGAAGTGTTATCAACTTACATGAACTTTTCTGAGAGTTTATAGATGTGAAAGTGAACTCTTAGGCACTTATTTACAGGTGCAAGTCAGTGTGGGATTCTCCGATTTTTTTTTTTTTTTTTTTTTTAATCCACTACATGTTATGGAAGAGACCCAGGCCTTTGGAAGAAGAAAAAGGATATAAACAGGAATGATCTGGACTTAATCAGTATTCAAAGTGCATATCAAGCATGTATAAGCCAGAAGATGCAATATAATGCCAATGAGACTCTTTCCTGAAAGTGTATATCCAGCAATGATTCTCCAAACAATGTAATCCCCCAATAAAGTACTGACTGAAAAGAGAGAGCCCACACACTTTTAAAATAAGGCTTTGAAGAAGGCGAGGGACAGGAGATTGACAGGATCAGAGAACTATAAAAATAATGGCAGGGGACTGCATTATAGTTATGGCCACGCTGGTGCAGAGCGCGATGGCTGAGGGGCAGGAACGAAGCCATGGCTGAACACAGTGAAGTGGCATATGTTTGCCATGGTGTAAGGAGCGGCTCTCCAGAAACCTCTAGTCTGCATTCATCACATATCTGACAGACAGAGAAGCTTTTTCTTAAATCATTAAATTATGGTTTGGGATGTGCAGAAGCCTTCTGCGGCAACGGAGCACCTCACATGGCTGCATCTCCTCCTTGACTGGGGAAGCATTACCACCCTTGGGAAACTGTCCCCATGCAAGACACTTGCCTGGGTGAGCTAAACATCTTGGGCCCCATTTTCTTGCTGTCCTTACCCATGGCCACCGCATCTGAAACAGGATCAGTTCCCAGCTCTTCCCCCCCCCCCCAAAGGCTTTCGTGGACCTGACACCACTTTCCCCCTAACCTCTCCAGAGCTGTGCAGCTCTCTCGAAGCTACAGCCAGAAAAATCCTCTGAACGGAGTTGAAGAAGCCATGCAAAACGCCAAGGCAGCATTGTGTACACAGGCAGGAAGATTTGGAGTAAGTGCACTTAGCTGATTAACAAAGTTAATTGAAATCCAGTTACGCCAGCCTCAATTCCTTGTATGCTTAGCCCTGCAAAAGAGAAGAGTCACAACTCGCAAGAAATCTCGTGTAGTAAGGAAAAAAGCAGGTGTTCATATTAGTGTCAGAGTGAGAAGGAAAGGCAAAAACAGCCAAGTTCACAAGCTCCCATTTTCTGAATAATCATTTCTGCCTGCAAAAGTCACCTTGGAGTTTTCAGAACTGAGATGATTTTTAGGAAAAAAAAAAAATCAGACAAAAAAGCTCCATGATACAAGAACACATTAGAAAATCCACCACTTGTCTAAATGTCCAAATGAGCCAGAATGGTGTCCACTTAAAATTTCTCTGCTTAGGTTTATTCTACTACTCAAATTCTACATGAGCTGAAAAGAGACCAGATAAGGTCAGAAGTAACTTCCCAGATGCATTTCTTTTCACTGATTTGTACACCCTTCCTTTCACTTTGCGTTAGCCCTTTCTGTCTGTGAGTAGGTCTTACTCAGTAGAGACTACAGCTGCTCATATTTAAACCCATTCTATTGTAAAAAAAAAAAAGAAGCAAAGGGAAAGTACTGAAGGAATTTGGGGAATGATGGAATGTAAGGCATAACAACAGAGACTTAGTGACAAAGAAGCTGTATCGCAAAAGCATTACTCATCTGAATCGTTGGAGCCTATCCATACTAGATACAACTCTGAGCTTTTAAGTGTCCACCCAATACTAAGCTGAAACATGGGTTTCCAGAACAACATTATATCTTGCGTCTGATATATGTTACAGACTGATTTACAGTACCTACTTATAACGTAGATTGTAGCTTTGCTCTGCAGAGAGTCCTCAGGTCTCTGATGAACTGTCTTAATAAACTCGCTAAGCATACCCTTTAAAGCACCACATCAGTTTAAAAATGAATAAAAAGCATTATAAAATCAACTTGATCCCAGTGGCACTAAACATTGTAGATCTAGCTTCAGGTTCAATTCTGTCTGCCTTCATGCAGTTTGCAGGGATGCAGAAGTACTGAACTACCTGTGTTACTTGCCTTTGCCCTTTGGGTAATCACTATCATTTTAGTGAACTTCTGACTGTACTCCAGGGTATAGGTAATGAAAACCAATATCAGATGCATACAGTGTTAGACAATATTATTGCAGTGCTGCCATCACACATCATTACTATCAATTTGACCTTGTCATCAAGCTGTGCAATATGTTCATTGCTTTAGGTTTTATTACTACTATTCTCACTGTCTGCAGGAGTTGCGTGATCTAATTTATCTCAACAACACACTCACCCATAACTAGAATAAGAGCTCTGTCTTCAAATATATTATTGCAGTGATTTCTTGCATTTTTTCACAGCTCATATCTGAGCAGATCCGTTACGTGCATTATTATGCGTTGTAATGTATTTTGCCTTTTAGATAAGATCTTGTACTTCCTGTCATTCACTCTCCTCTAACATGAGTAAAGAGCTTATTAGGGATGCATACTTCATCCTCTGAGATTAGCTGTTGTCAATGCAGTTATACCATCATTTATTTTGAAAATGTTTCAGGGAAAATCCTATGCAAAAACATATAGCTTTTACATGCTTACTTCCAATATATGGTGAGTATATATTATTCAGGCCATTGTGTCAAATTGAAGAGCTCCTGAGACCAGATAGACTCAATATTTTCCAGTTAATAATAATGTAATATGAATAAGAAATTACAGACTTGTAATACATAATTATAAAAGTGATATCAGTTTGTGGAATTGCAAGAACTAGACTAGCTGTTGCAGCATTTGGAAAACTTTTCAAGGGATAGAGGGCTAAAGACATATTGATAGAAATAAAAATCTGCATAAGTTAGTTACCTGTTTGGAACAGTAGAAAATGAAGAAGGCTGATGAAGAAAAGACACTGAGTCAGCTGAAGGGGAGACAGAGTTTTAAGCATGAAAACAATAAATAATGAAGAGTCATGTAAGGAGTTAGGATAAGAAATAGAGAGGGTTAAAAGTAGACAATTATGGCAGCTTTGTCATGAAGAGTCAGTGGGTCTGCTTTAATTTACTAAAAGTTAGGCATTTGATCTAACATAATCATCTGGACTCCCTTGATAGTATGTGGAGATGGGCTCTTCCAAAGGCTGAGTCGTGTCCTCTCTCAGTGACACCTACTTTCAAACAAGGTGAACTGGAGACTGTTCTCGCTCTCCCTTTCTCTTTCTCACTCTCTCTCCATTGATTGTGAAGAGACTAAATTGAATATCCAGCTTTCACACGGCTTCAGTTAGGAGGGATGAGTCTCCCCCTCAGTACCAAGATTGCTTTACACCTGCGGCAGAATATCGTGGAGGGCAGGAATGCCAGGGTTGTCATCAAATTTGACACAGAACGAGAAAGTCAAGGATAAACTTAGCATGAAGCTGACGTGGGGCAAAAATCAATGAAAGGATGATTCTTCTTATCACCTGCAGGTGAGCTTGGTAGTCAGAAATAGAAGATGTTGCCTGATGCCTTCAGCTGACTTGCTGCTGAGTTATAGTTAGCTGTTAATTTTGGTAATCTGTAAATAGCCTTTCACAGTACAGGGGAAGATACAGAGTGCGTTTATTTCGTCTCATTTTGTTTTAGAGGAAATATAGTGTTTTCTCTTCACAAACACCCTCCTCCCTTTCAGATCAGCGATTTTACACCCAAATTGCAAGTGAAGCAATTTGGTAGACACAGGTAACTTAGCACTTTTCCCCTGGTTTCTAGAGGTAGTGAGTGCTGGCAGCCTTAGGCAAGGACAGCTGGAGGGATGAGCCATGCTGGCTGCCTATTCAGCGCTCTTCCTACATTTCCACTTCCACACTATCATGATTTTTTTTTTCCCCCAACTTGAAAAACATGAGGACGTAAAACCCAATAACGGGTGAAAAAGAAGGCATCCTCATCTTCTTTTTATGACAGGCAGTGTCTTAGGGCTAAGTGAATACTTCTGCACTTCCAAGACAGAAGTACATTTAGACTGTACTTTTTTTTATCTTCCCTTTCTTTTTTTGTCAGTATAAAATAGATTTAATTTCCAGATGGAAAGAGGAGAAAGAGTAATGAAGGGCTTCCTAAGTAACAGGAAATCAATAACAAGAGAACTGTGACTCGTGACCTTGACTCCTGAGCCTTTGCCCTTATTTGAAATACATAATATTCCACATCTTGTATAATTTGTGCAAGAAAACATATAAAAATACCACAATATTTTTAAAAGTCAAAATTAGCATTTTACTAGCAGGTGAATTCATTTCATTCACATATTTCTAAATCATTCTTTCTGACGATTTGATGATTCAGACACGTCTACCTGTTCAGGAAACGCCTCCTTTCAGCGCGGGGCTGTGCTCTGAGGGCCAGGTCCTTTCCCCTGAATTAAGGCTGCACATTAGGGTCTGCGCTGGTGGGATGCAGTGTAAGCGAGGTGAGTTAGAGCCTCTGCAGCGCAGGCTTCCCGGGAAGTTGCTCCACAACAGCGGGACCAACGATCGGTAACACAGTTCAACATAGGAGGAAGCCCTAGCTATAGGTATGTCTACAGCCTGAGGTGTTTCTTGCTTCTAAATCTACATAATATTCACCAATATTATTTTCACAGGCATTGGAATAACTAGCAACTAAATTGTCTTCTAGGATTAAGCTGAAACACCTCAGAAGTGAAATATTTATCATGAAATTATTCCATTAACATAAACCTTATGGCAAAAAAATGGGAAAAAAATCACAAAGGGATCATAGTCATAACCAGTAGGTGAAATAATAAGAAAAAAAAGCAAATTCATACAGAAAAGTATTTTATACATTGTTTCAACAAGCTTTGCTGTTGATAAGTTTTGAAGTGCAGCTCTGTCTTTAATATTTAGATCATCCCTGCCACTGTGATACATTATACTTCATACTGATTTTTAAGAAAATCATCCAAACATAAAATTTTGTTTATTGATGAGAATTTTACATTTGTGTATTTCTTCAGTGCTGAGGCATAATATATTCATTTATAGATTATCAGCAGAACAACTGTGTACAATGCTACTGGAGTGTCACTTATGTAGGAAGCTAATTTAGACATATAAAGCAATTTAGGAGGTGTGAAATTAATTTTGTTGTAGATGTATGCTATATGTCCTGTGCTATAGTTGAGTAACTGAGGCTTTTCTAATGTAATTTCATTAGTAGTGCTGGGATGCTGCACAAAGGAGTATACAACTTTGTCTTTAGCTGAATAAAACACAGCTCTATTTGAAAAGAAATGCGTTCTATGATGAAAATTCATTTCATCTTTCAGAGCATTGTTATAATTTTTGTCTACACGTTCTATTCATCATATGTTAAGTATTATTTAGGCAATGTTGAGCAGGACTCTCTTAATACAGCCCCAGTTATTTTCTAGTTAGAAGAAAATAAAAAATGTCTGTCAAGATATAAAGGTGCGCTTAATCAGCAGAAGTTAAATTATTGCAAAAAGCTGATGAATAACTTAAAAAATTTTTTTTTGTGAATATTTGTTTAAACACTATGTGGATCTTCTGTTCAGCTTGGTTCACACTGCTTTTAGTTCCTATTAATGAGGTTCCTGTAAATGATGTGTATTTCCACTAGTATTTGAGAGATAGTATTTTTTGTTAATAGCCTACCCTTACAGGCAAAAATTACTCACATACAAGCAAGAACACCTACTATCATCTGCATCCACATCACCACTTTTGACAAGAGGAATAATGAGACCATCTCCACTTACTGAGTATTGATCCACTTTTAAAGTTATTTTTATTCGTATAAGCCTATTGCTTTTGGAAATGGAAACTAAATTGGAAGCTCTGGATTCTTCCAGTCATAAGGGTGATGGGGACATTTGTCCAAGGGAACAAGCTAAATTTAATTTAAAGAAAAAAATCCTGAACTGCATATAATGTCAATCCAGTTGCTTTATCTTAGGTCTTTTGATCTATTGATCCTCTCTTATGGTGCAAAATTGCTTTTTAAGGTGTGCATACCATTTTTCATGTGTTGTTGTTATTTACTTCTCACCTGAAAAGGACAAAACAGAGAGGATCAAAAACAATTGAACGTAATTTGTCTTTCAGATAACAATAACATGCAATAGTGACTGTAAATACTTGAAGTGAAGAATATGTGAAGAATTCCAAACATGAATTTTGCTCATTTTGATCTATTTTGTGACCAATTTTGAATGGCCAACACTTATGGAGAAACCAGAATCATTCTGCAGCTCTTTGTAACTAGGGGAAAAAAAAAAGAAAAAAAGAAAAGGAAAGTAAAGAAAGAATGCTTGATTTACTTGTAATGGATACTTTGAGCAGTGTTTATATAAACAGCTCTACTGACAACCCTAAGGGATGGAATTTCATGTGCTTTTTCCCATAGAGGAGGCTGAGTCTACCTGATATCGGCATGCCGCATCTAATTATTGTGGATCAGCAACCCATAGTATGCGGTTTTCCTACAGATATTGGATTGGTTTTAAGGATTTTATATGCTGGCTCAATGTCAAGGACTAAAAGCGAAATTAGTGTCAATAGTATTCTATGCCAATATATCATGTTTAATTTGTAGCTCCAGTCCTGCTTCCCCAGACGTCTCCGTCTCTTTCCATTTGCAAACATCCACATCCCTTTCACTCTGCACTCACCTTTGCTTAACCAAGCCTCTTCAGTACAGGCATTAATCTCCTTATCTTGAAACTGAAGTGGCCCTCATGTTACAATCTGCTCTTTTATTTCAGAGAAATGGGAGGCAAGTCACAATAACATAGATGGAGATGGTTTGTTCGAGCAAGTTTGCAATACTGAACTTTTCCTGGCAAGAGGGAACTCAGGGCACAAAGAGTTCGTTGTATGTGTCTGAACTGCACACATCCTATCCGCATGATCCTTTCTCCATTACTATTTCCACTCTCGTCTGGAGAAAATTCTTAAACTAATATGATCATAAAAAGATGCCCAAATAGAATACAGATATAAAATAGCCCTTGTTAAACTGGGTTAATTGTGACAAGATGTGCCAGATATTGGCTGTTTCTGTGAACCTTGTTTAAAGAGATACAGGCTGGAATTGCTGTACCAGAATAGCTCTGTGCAGCTTGAATAGCTAAAAGGGACTAAAAGGGAGAGTCTTTTTTCTTTTTTTTTCTTTTTCTTTTTTCTTTTTTTTTTTTGTACATTGAGAAATCTATATATTCCACAGTAGGAAAGCGGACTGTGTAGTGAAACTAACTGCAGTCAAAGTAGAGGCCTGTGAAACCTAGAAATTATTAATGTATTAATTAGGATATAATTAATACTAACA
Source organism: Rhea pennata (assembly GCF_028389875.1). Lineage (NCBI taxonomy): Eukaryota > Metazoa > Chordata > Aves > Rheiformes > Rheidae > Rhea > Rhea pennata. The sequence continues at coordinate 163,938,639 of NC_084663.1, forward strand.
CAAATATAAGCAGACTGAAATAGCATAACCAGTAACGGTATATAAGCATTTTTTAATATTTTGAATGTATAGCCAGAAACAATTCTTAACTATTTTACATGACTATGGGAGCATTGTGACCACCACAGGGGCAGAAAATCTCCATTTAGGAGGCATTCACATAAGAAAAAAAATGCAAGGCAGAGGGCAAGATAAGCACAAAAGACTGCAAATACACAAGTCATCCTACTGAATGCACAAGGATAACTGGAGGGACAATTCCTCCCACCCCAGACAAGCAATATTAGGAGCAAATGAGATCCCACCTTTCAAAGTAGGGGGTAAATAGCACAAAAACTTTAAGCATAAATGAGGAAAATTATAGAGAAAGACAAGTTCTAACTTCCCCTGTCAAAGAGCTCTTGAACTTGTTTCCCCTGGACCTCAGCAACGAAGGACCACCACAGACCACAGTCATCACTGCTAATTACATGGCATCAGGTCGATGCTGTGGTTTGTTGCACAGCAAGTACAGAATGCAAGTGTTAAAGACTGGCCATTTTGTATACACGGCGATGATTAATAATATGGAAGACCCAAGCATTTGTGCAAATTGCTTCTCCTGACTTACTTCTGGGGAAAAAAAAAAAAAAAAAAAAAAAAAAAAGACATCTCCTAATGGTTCTAATGGTTTTAATGTAAAGGCTATTCTGACTGGAACTAGTTTCCTGCTTAAGACATTTCATAAACAAGTGGAAAAGATGGTAAAGAAAGTAGGCAGTTTACATAATGGTACCATGTTCCCCTACTACAAACAGATTGTGGGGATGTGATGTGAAGCATGAGATCCCAGAGCAGATAAAGAGAAAACAACATAAATTTAGCAAGTAGAAATTTATGAAGAGGTGCAGTTCAGCTGGTCTAAATTTCACTTAAATGCTTCCTTTTTTTTTTTTTTTTTTTTTTTTTTAAAAAAAAAAAAGAATTATTTGGCCCTAGGCTTTCAAAGATGTGAAGTACAGGGGACTGTGGGCAGATTAAGGTCTCTGTAGATCTTCAGGGTTCCATATACCTCCTTCCTAGGAGATACTTTAAGAGTGTTAATATAGTCAGGAAGGAGAATAGATCCATTAATAAATAAGAAAATTTTGTGAATTAATTATTTAAAATAGCATGAGGCTAGAAACTGTTCAATACTGCAGAAAGTTATTTTTTGATATCCATCTGATTAAGTCTACAAATTCACTAATCGTTAACTCAGATAATGCTTTTACACTAATATCAAAAAAAAGGGGGGGAAATCGGACATCAGTTGAGAAATTCTTTATCTGACCTATGAGGTCAGATAAAATAATTCATATAAGCAAGTACAGAAATATAGCAGGCATTCACAGGTTTTAATTTTGAACAGAAAGGTTTTTTGGTTTATTTTGTTTTTTAATCAAATTGGTAGTGACAGTATGGTCACAGGTTTTAACTAGTTTGGCTCTAAGAAGTTACATATAGAAACCTGAACTATGTATAATATTGTATCAGGTGCAATTACAAACTTCTTATCAGAAATTAAAATAAAACAACAAAAAAAAAAAAGCTAAAGAATTGAAAGACAGAAGCATAAAACTAAATTAGGAAGAGGAAGAACCCCTCTATTCAAACATCTTGAGTTAGACATTTGCTTTTGTGCTAGAAATACCAGATTGTTTTCTTAACTAGAGGATAAAGGTATTCATTTAGAAAGATTTTTTTCTCATCCCAAAGTAAGTGTCCATCATGATAGCTCATTGGAGAAGATTCTTCCCCCTCCCCCAGCAGATTAAATGTAAGACATGGAGTAATTAGCACATCCCAAGCTACCTCTCCAAACTCTCTAGACACCCAAAGGCAGGTGAGATGGATCCTCATCTAAAGGTCTATCATTTTCCAGGTTCTGAGTTACAGCAGAAAACCCAGGGGAATTTCACCAACTGATTCCAAAACAGATACAGAGATGGTGAAAAACTGCACAGAAAATGGGAAAGACGGACGGGACTTTGAAATGTAATACTTTGGTCCTTGCTTTGCACTCTACAGAAACAAAGGCTCCTGCTGTACTGCCCTTTATTCAATAAACAGATGATTTACAAGCAATAAGATAGTTTAAAGAACAGAAGCTCAAAACCCTGCACCTTAAAGAACAAAAATCTTATTGTCATTCCTGCAGAGGACTGAAAGAAATGGAAACTATTTTCTGAAAGAGTGCATCAACACTAAACAAATGAATCAGTAACAAGAGGTTAATAAATGGCAGGGATTAGTGGATAAATTACTGATGAAACTGAGGATAACATCAGACAATCCGGACAGGACGTGTGTTGCCAATGTTTCTGTTTAAAGAATCGAGAAGTTGGTAATAGAGGAGTGAAAAATGAAGGCCCAGCCAAGTGATAATGTGGAAAATGCCAGATGTTATCAAGGCAGTGGAAATGTCAGCTGCCTTGTCTCTCATCTTCTCAGGTGCAATAAAGAATTCTCTAAACAGCTTTGCACCTTGCATCTCTGATACTATTCCTGCCCCATCTGGAACATAATAGTATTTTAGAATGCACTATCAAACTTAAACAAAAAAGGCACATCAAAGTTCTTCATGTCAAGCAAAAGTTTTTATTTATTTATTTATTTTAAAATATAGATGCCAAATACAAATTTGTCTAGCAACTTAATTTTTACAGTTAATGAATTTTGGTGGCAGCTGTTGTCTGATGACTAGTCTATATTGCAGATGCAAAAACATAAACATGTATTTATTGTACATTTTGTGTATTTTCTTTGAAGATCTTCATATAATGATGGGAGATTGTTATTACGCAACCAACTCATGAACTTCTTAAACGATATTTTTGACATAGTGTACATGACATATGCTGTGTTCTTATAGAAGGTTACAACTTATATTTAAATATGAATTTGGATTATTTATGTTATGGAGTTTTTATTACCCTTGAAGCTTATATGATTTCTTCATTTCCTTATTTCAAGCAGGAAATACTATTTTTAGGTGCATCCTGGAGGGAAAATAATAATAATAATAGGTCCTGCTTATAGGAATTCTAGGGACAGTTTTGCTACTGATTACCAGTGCTCAGTTGATGTAAAATGTTATACCACTGGTACATCTAGAATCTAATTTTAGATCTAGGTGATAGATTCTGACTCAGAAGTTGTTCAAGAAGTTTTCTTTGAGTGTTCTAATTTTATATTTCTTCTTCCCTAATATAAATAACTTTTTCCTTGCCTATTCCAGAATAATTTTCATGTATTTTGTTTATGACTATGGTGAAATTGTTGAAAACTGAATCCATCAAAAAAGGTAGTTCAATATAATGCAGATGTTACATCTTCTTCTCTTTCTTCCCGGTAATAAAATTATTTAACATCTCTACTATTGTAGAAAAATCTTGTGATCTAATGAAACAGAAGAAGAAATTTTGGCAGTGAGTGATATATATTAGTACTACCAGGCATGCAACTCATATCATAGTTAAGGTGCTTAGTTCACTGACTCCAACCCCCTAAAAAGCACATACTTGTATATATTTCCTAGATTTTATGTACAACACAAAGTGCTTCATATTTCTTACATGAAAATTTCTGTACAAAGAGTACACACAGCAGTCTCACCCAGCATAGAAATGTATCATTCCCCAGAGCTGAAAGTGTCGAGTAGAAACAATTTTACTAAGCAGTTTAGAACAGGAGATGGTGAATAATAATGGTGAAGGCTTTGGGAATCTGAATCTGAAATGGTCTACTCAAGGATAGTCAAGTATTTCATTTGACCATAGAGAAAAAATACGGTGTTGAGATTGTTAACTTTTATTTTAAAAAGTGTCAAGAACTTTGGCGTACTTGGTTGTAGAACCAAGTGAGTTTTCTTGAGTGATTTTAAGGCAGAGCAGAAATAGTGAAGGCACAGTAACAACTTCATAAAGGGATCTTGAGTTTATTAAAATAAATCAGAATCTGTACTGTATATTAATGTATTGTCATGTAGAGGTCACAAAATATCACGAGATTGTGGAAAAGAGAAGAATCTATACCTGAAAACCAGACTGCTATAAAGAATGAAAAAAGGTGGGAAATACAGCAATGACGTGTAATGATGATGGTGATTTCTCCCATCAACATATGACATAGAAACACTTTTTTTTTTTTCTTATTGAAATCTCTTTATGGACCAGCAATACCTAGTGTTCTTTATATTACATTTGTGAAAACAATATTAATGTCAACCAGTGTTTCAGAGAAGAAATACAGTAGCATGCATATTTAAACAGATAGTACATTCACAGCATGCTGCCTGTGAAATCTAAAAGGATTTTTATATTTGTTAATGAATACGTATAAGGAGGAAGGTCCCAAAGGAGATACGCACCTAATTGTCATTGTAGTTACAACATTCAAAATGTTTATTTTCAAAATCTCACACAATTGCTATTTTAATATTGAAGGTGCTGATTGGTTTCTTAAATCTCAAACTGTCTAGTGAACTGCTCACAGCTGCCTAAATCTTGTCTGTGGGGATTGATGCTATGTGATTTTAGAATAAATATGAATTTTAATTTATAACATAATATGAAAAACTTTTCAATCTACAAAATGTAAAAGATAAAAAAGAAGTGAGGGCAGCTTTTATCTCTTGTAGCCTGGGGCATTAAAGCATTCACATAGGATATGGACAATGTGGATTATTTAGCCTATTAAGTAAAAAGGTTATAACCTTCTTATTTTCTAATTTAGAAGTTTTTACTCTAAATGGAGAGTCTCTCCTGGTATCTTTATGAATATCCTTTTCTTAAAGTATATCTATTTCTAAATGCTTGATATTTCTAATTTGCAAAGTGCCAAGCTATGTGTTGGCTTTGTATCATTATATAGATGCAGCTTCAGTATTCTTTTTTATTATCAACTATTCCTAGGAATCCTGATCTACACAAACATAAAAAAATCAAATGGTACAAATACCAATCACATATCCAATAAAAAAATGCATATATTTACTTTTGAGGAAAAATTCAGAACTCTGGTATATCTTGCAAGAAAATCTTATGTTTTAGCTTTTGTGCAGAGAGGCTTTGCCTTTTGATTGACTGTCAGATCTTAAACTAGTGCATATTAGCAGTAAGCTCTTTCATTTTGTTAGAGCATGCTGCCTTTGCTACCTGAGGATCCAATAATACAGCCTTGAGGACTGCAATGTGAAACCAGTCATACAACCATTTCAGAAAAAAAAAATGTCTGATAAGTGGCATTTAAACTGTGCTTAAAGTTCTTGGTGTGGCTGTTCAGAATAATCTCCACCTCAATGTTCTTGTCCATCCCAAGCAGAGTGCCTCAACTTTTCAAGATGTGCAGGGATATTTTTTTTTGGCTGTTTAAAATCCAAGTTCAAAGTTTTAAAGTTGTTCAAGCATTCAGAAGTATTAATAAGGGGTAGGCAAGTTTGAAATTCTGCTCTACTGTCTGTTTAGAAGCCTGCACACTTTTCAGAACTGTGGAAGCTTCAGTTGGGAAAGATCCTTTAAATCACTTGAAACACCTCACCTAAAAGTGAAACCAATATATTTTTACCTTAAAGATGGAAAACTTTTGCAGGGAGAATAATAAGCTTCTATTCAATTAATATTTATACCTTTTGCCAATTACATATATAGACATAAAAATGATAATACCTATTTGTATACTTTTTTATTTCTATATCTCTATCATATAGCTTATGATATAATATGTGATAACACATCATACACTATCTAGGTAAGTTACAATGACGTTGTTTTGCAGTACGATTTTTCTGCTTTAAACAATGTCAACTGTTTTCCTTTTACAGTGAGAAAAAATGTTTGTAATAAATATTACCAGAACCAATAAACCTACATTTTCTGGAAGGTATGGAGTATAAGAGCTTGAGTGATCAGCAGACTCAGTCAAGTGTATTGATTTTTTTAACAGAAGTTTCTTAAGATACACGGAAAACATCATCTGAGGAAGGGAACAAAAAGATGCACTTGACAAAAGCATAAGATCTGCTTCTGGTCTTGCTATCTTCAGTTGTAATTTGTGTAAATCCACTGACAGCAGCTGAATTACTATATCTCTGCACATTGACTTGAAATGGAAGATATTCCCCGATCCTTATGTAGTTCTGTATTTTCTTCAGTAACGCTCTAACAACATTTCAGAGAAGTAAAAACTGGAACCTAGGTCTTCGTAGCTAATGGTCCTATGCACTACTCCAGCGGCCGGACTCCTGTTGACCGTTCCCCCTTTAGGGCGCAGCCCTCAGTGTAGATCCTGTAGCGTTACTGTGATTCTTTCCCCTTATGTTATTAAACATAAAAACCAAATATTTTTCTCTGAAGAATATGGTCACTGTAATAGAAAAGCTTAATACTCTTTTCTTCCCATAGGCTACTCAGATGCTAAGCTCTGGCTTGATTCAAAACCATAAGGATTTTGCTCCCCAGGCAATGTCAAGGCTCCAGACATTCCTTGAAGGGATACCAGCTCTCTTAACGATACTCCTGATTTTTGGGCAGCAGCTGCCACGCACTGCTGTATGCCTAGATGCTGAAGAAGAACATAGTGCTATGGACCATCTTGACAGGGTTAGTGCAAACACACTGCGTCATACGAAGCGGGCCGTGACTAAATTAACAAATAGACTTCAATGAAAGTACTGTCTTCTAGCCTCCTGTGCTGTACAACCACGCTTCCCTTCAAGAAAAGAGAAGCCTTCCCTCTCCAGTGGGATTCATGGTAACATTACTCAAAGCTTTCCACTTGTTAGTGTGAACCTTCTTACAACAACACAGTTGAAATATCTAACATGGGTCCATGCTCCAGGATTAGCTGTGCCTTTGTTTACGTGGTTGGGTCTGTTTATAGTCTTAGGAATGATATGGATCCTGGCAGGCGAAGTAAAGTCGGAGGCACAAGGGTCAGGCATGGTCCTGTGACCGTACGTATTCTTTAACCACCAGTGAGCCCCCCGGCATCGTTTTGGTTCCTGTCAGTTAGCAGTCTTGCAGTACGTACATAAACTTAAGTGTTCAGGAATTTTTTCCCATATGCAGTTTAAGTAAAGTCACCTTAATTTTGGAGAAAGCGCGTCAGGGATATAGTCTGTGCCCTGCCACGTTGTCTCATGGCCAAAAAGTAAAACCTGATCTGTTTCATTTATATGAATTCTATTCTCTAGAGCTCAGAGGAAAGATTTTCTTCACAGACCCCCCCCCCCATACACACACATTTTACTTACTGAACAAGTAAGTATTTACAAGTAATACAGAGATGCTTAAGATATACTATTGTTGTAGTGGGTAGTGGGCATATAATAATTTGGCTGATTGCACATAGATGATGTTTTGTAACACACATGCACAGTAGAAAAAAAGCATTATCATTCTTGCTAACCTAGAACCTCTGATTGCATTCCAGATACAGCTTGTTTGTTTGTTTGTTGTTTTTAAATCGACTGGTCTTTTTGCATGTGGTGCCCATGTGTTAAGAGTTGCATTCTCACCACTGATATGAAACCCCATCGAGACAAACACAAAAGCCTGATTTAGTCAGGAAAAAAGGTAGATTAAAAATGTTTTTTCAGCACAAGTTCTAACTCCATAGCTAACTCCAGCTATGTCTGTTAGAAGAGAGAGTTCTTATGAGAAATTCATCCCGTGTGTGAAAGGTCAGATTCAGAGGCTAAGTGCTCTACAGCAAGCCTGTAGGCTTGTTGTTACAGAAGCCCAAAGGAGCAAAAACATGTTCAAGTCAAGCAAAAATGGGAAAAGAGAAAACAAAAAAAGCTCTGGAGAAAGAATAATCCCCTCTTCTGTGTTCTGAGAGAAAGAACAGACTGAAAAAATATATCTGGAGAAAATAATCTTTATTGTAACAAATTTTAAGAGCCTGTATCAAAGAATGTAATCAAATTTCTCCCCCCCCCAAAAAAATCAAAACCTATCCCTCCAAGATGATTGTTTTAATATTGTTGAATTACTCCAAGTTAAGCAATAGAAAAGAGTACTTAAAGATTTCAAAAATATTAAGGTGTGGAAAAACACAGTGAAATTATCCGTATGACTTAACCTTGCCCAAAGGTGAGATTAACGCAAAAATCCTATAATTATTTTTTTATTTGTGGTCCCGGGTGAACCTGAGGAATCACTCTACTTGCGAAAATACTTTGTCTTGCTCCTTCCCACTCTTTTTGGACAACAGTGACTAAAATCCAGCCCCACATGAAAAAATTTTGGCTGGAGTATAGGGCAGAGAAATTGCTACCAGCCAATATTTGCTATATATACTTAGCTGCAGATGCAAAGATACAAGTAAATGATTTCTCTCTCACACAGACATACTGTCTGTCCTTTTTATTTATTTTGAAGTCAGTTCTCAGACCTGTCCCTTCCTATTCTCGCTTTTCACTCATCCTCTCTCCCCCAACACACATCTTGCTCTTTACCTTATGGATTAGAAAATACAATATTCAATGATGGTGTAACTGCTACAGTCATTTACCCAAAGGGAACTTGGCTGGTTCATATTACTGCTTCTCGAGGAATATGAGGCATTTTTACAATATGATACTACATGCCCAAGCATATCTGCAAATGATAAATTGCAACCTGTATACAGTGAAAGTGAGAGCAGCCAAAGGAGAATTAATAAAGGATAATATCTGAGTTTATTACATAAAAATAATTTTGGTTACTACTGCAGTTAGCATTCTATCTGCCCTAAGGATGACAGCAGCACTTGTCAAAACACTAACAGTATAAACAGCATATAAGCAGCTGTCAGTCAAACTAGCAAGAGCCTGTCCACTGCTAATAGGGCTTACTGCTGGGTTTTGTTGTTTGTTGTTGTTGGTTTTTTTGCTTAGAGCCAAAGTTATTTTACTTTGCCTTTGCATATGATGCTATGTGATAAGTATTTCCTTATCCTTATAAGTGAGAAAGCCATTATAATGGCTGCTCTGAGTGCCATGACATACATATGCACTAGTTAAAGTACACGAGTACACGAGTAAACAATGTGGTTCATTTATTTCCTAAATATAAGACTAATTTATATTCATTTATACTGAACGTAGGACTTATTTGACAACTATTAATCTGTACAGTAATTAGCATTAGTCTTGCAAACTGAAGATAATGTAAAAATGTATGCTGAAATATAAAATGTTTCAGTGGTTCATAATTAACAAACAACTTCAATTTTTGGATAAATAATTCTCTCTATTGTTGTGCCTAATTATTGTGAATGAATAAAAATTGATTAATCCATCCAGATCACCTAGCAATGTTTTTGACACAAACACTTTTCTTGTGTACTTATTTTCTTTCTTTTCTTTTGTAAAAAAATTTCTTAAATATCCTTCAGCACTGATAAGAAATTTGTACTTAGTCTAGGTTATGAAAACCTGCACAGAATACAGGAAGAGTAATGATACTGCAACTATTAATAGAATAAGTTAAAATATCATAAGTAAGTTCATATTCTGGAATATGAATTTGTATTTTGTAATTTATGAAATGTCTGGATACTGAATTGTTTACTTGGAAGGTAAAACTGTTGTAAATCTAGCTTCAAAACAGTCTTAATTCTTCCATCATTTTCTGATGGCAGCATGACTGTCATTTTGCTGTTCTTAAAAGCAAAAGGTGGATGTAAATCATCATATCTGATGAAAAATGCCTTTAAAAGGCAGATAGAATATTTTCATTATTATTTTGAAAGTGTGCCCTGATAGGAAAAAAACTCTTGAGTAATTCATATTTAATTCAGTTTCGAGCCACTATCTTAATTAATAATTGCCATCTCTGTTATATATACTTTGCTTATGCAAACCATATATATGCATTATTATATATTAATTATATATTATATATGCAATATATATATGCATATAGATGCCTTGCCTGCCTCATAAATAACAGTTTCGGGCTCAAAAACTACTGTTTTAAATCACTCCTCAAGAAGTAGTGGAGAAAAATATACATGACATCATTGAAAAATACTCTGTACACACGTGAAAGCAAGCATTCTGCATGTGTGTATTATGTATTGACATCTTGCGCTGAACTATTGCACTTCAGGCCAATTTAAGTTAACGCTGTCACCATACAAAGACAGCGAATCGCCCCAAGGGCTGTTGTCTAGATGAGGCCGTTTGTATGTGGTTACCAGCAGGATATCTGAAAGCCATGATTAACTCAGGGCTCAGTATGCTGAGGTAGAAGTCAAAATAATGAAAGGATCGCCCAGAGTAAAGGGCTGGCTTGTCTGCAACGCTTCAGGAGGCAGCAAAACTAGCTGGGATAGATGACTGGCTAGAGTGAATTACATAAAGTGCTCTCCCTATGTAATCAGTCTTCTCAAAAAGTTAATTTATCCCATGTTGTTTTCCTTAGAAATAAGGCTCAAAGAAAAGTGAAAGGATTTTCTATATGAATAATAAAATCTACTTAAAATTCGTTCGTTCTATCATGACCTTTTATCTTTAAAGAAGAACAAGAAATTGAAAGGATCTACCACAACCCCGTCAAATAATCTTCCTTCTGAAAAGTCAGTACATCTCTAAAACTATGAAAATAAGCTTTATCACCCATGGAAGCATTACAGGCTGCCATAAAATACAAACCAGTACATGATAAGTCTGTAATTTCTTCAGTGGGTCATACGGCCTTTTTTCGGTTGAAACACATCAGCTAGTCATGTAAGTGACAACATTTTTCTTATTTTGACTCCTAAATAAGTGATTAAAAAAAAGCACTCTGAAACCTCTCACTTCTTTTGAAGAAAAGGCTTATACATGGTACTATTTACCCATTCTTCCTTATTCTTTCAATTTAGCATAGTTTAGGGAAGTCAAACTGTGGATTTACATTAAGAAGTCGTCTTCCTATTACTTCTAAGACCTCTTTGATAGAGTTGAATGTGGTAGTATACTGTTTCTTGACTAGAATTTGTAATATTTCTACAATAATATGCTGTAGGCCAACCAACAGGCTCATTAAGTTGCCACAAGATCCATGATGTCATGACAATTAATGAAAAGTATCTATCCCAGATATCCAACCTGGCACAACTGAGAGTTTGGAAAATACAGAAAAATGTAAAATAGCACCTGGCAACATAAAGCAGCTGAAGACGTTGAAATAAAACTATGGCTGGGCTCTACTTCTTTATTGGAAAGTACTGGAAAAGATTTGTTCTCTCATTTGGCCACTGTCACTTCTCCTTCCCTCCTTCCAAGACAACCTTAAAACTTACAAGACCACTAGAGTTCAAATCCCCCCCCCAATGCCAAAAGACAAAAACCTAACTCTATAATAATTAACTCTGTCCTTTCTTTACTTATGTTAGTCTTCTCAGCTCCAACTTCAAGAGACAATCTTCAGAGGAAATTTGAAATTTAATTTTCTTTTACTTTGGTTACATATCAGCCTAGAGCATCATCCCCGTGAGCCTCATTTCCTGAACACGGGACCCACCAACCCCATGGCCACTAGGATGGAGAGAATTTCTTAACTAACACCCTGGTCTATGACTAAAACGGGAAGGTTCCCCAATTTACCAGCCACATGTTGTTAAGCGACTTTTGGACTTTGTTTGACATACAGAATGTCGGTGCTGCTGCACTAGGCTCTGCAGTGTGAGCCATGAGACTTTCCATCTACTGTCTTGAACAAGAACTGAAAGGTTCAAACAAAAATTACAACATTGTAGGTAAATAACAGGAATCATAGGATGGTAAGGTTGGAAGGGACTTCTGGAGGTCATCTAGTCCAACCCTCAGCATAACCTATTTGGAGATTGAACTCACAACCTTGGCATTAGCAGCACCACACTCTAACCAGCTGAGCTAAACCTGCCCCCTGTGTATACCCACAAATGAGCAAAGGAAGACAGAGACATGCTAAGCTGTAAATACAGAAGTCATTTCAGAAGAGAAAGAGAAGAGAAAGGGAATGGATGTATATCTTTGAGAGTGTTAATATCCCTCGCATAAAGACACAGAGAATATGCAAAGTTATTTTATTTTTCTTTAGAAGTTGGTCCTTCTAGACAAAGAGTGGTATCCCTTCATCTTTTTTGAAATACTTCAGATGTGATCACAAAATACAAACGCACATGTGTATATACAGAAAGGCTGTCAAATTGTTTCTTTCAAAAGGAAAAATTAATTTTGGAGTAAATGAAAATTCTTATAGAAAGTCCTAATGGCAAAGAAATGCTTTTGGATGAAAATTTAAAATTTTTTCTTAAAAAGCAGGAAATTATTATTCTTAAGATGGCATATTAACCAGACCCATTTTAATCAGCAGAGTGACAGATACATCCAGGGAAAAGTTCTCTTTTATTCTGCAGAAGTACTTGTCTCCCTACACTGAATATATATGGAGGCTGATGAAATCAGTAAATTTAGTGGAGTAAATTTATATGCCAAAATTAAGTGAGACTGATCCTACCTTATGTAATTATTATGAGGAAATATTCTTGGGGTAGTTTCTATCAAGATGGAATAAATAATATGTTGATGAAGTTTTAGTGATGGAAAAAAAAAGATAGAAAAGTAAAGAAAGCAAGCAGGTTTTGTTTTTAAAATTTGATTAAGAAAATCACTACTATATTTAAAATGTTTTACTGTAGCTTTAAAAATAATAAAATAAATTGAGGGTGTCATTGATTCTCAAAATTAAATTCATTTTATTGCAGAGCCAGGGCTGTCATCTCATTACCTGGGCATTATTAGGTGCAAAATGTAAGAAGTCATTTACAAGGATTTTTTAAAATTTAGCTGGTTAAACACATACCTAAAACTTAAAGTTATGCAAAAGGTCACAACTATAAATTACTTTGAAACATTTGAGGACTAGAAAACTGGGCAATGAATGTTATGTTCTGACCTTTTGTGATGATTGGTGTTATTAGAAATGACTCCCAAATATAGCTATAGCTTGATGAATATGAAATTATTTCCAAGAGTTTTTGATCCAATGTGAATTTTAGCACATAGCCATATTCATACAATTGCAGTTCAGACTGTTTTCGTATGTAAATTGGTATGTTTTCTCGGCTTAGTTCAACACTTCATGTTTTCGCTGTCATGTGGGGTGCATGGAGTGTGAGTGAGATCCATGTAGCCTGCTGAACAGAGTACAAACAAGTAACTTGTAAAATAGGGCCTAAAAAAAAGAAATAGAACACATTCTGCAAAATGTTATGGCTTGCCCATGCAGGAAATATTTTTATCTTCGTCTTCTATTGCACACAGTTTACAAACTCCATTCTATTAAATTTTTTATGCTATCATAATGCAATCTATTTTTGTTTTTATTTTGTGTTCAGTAGCCCTGTTGCCCAGTGTTGCTAAGTAGGCTCATTCCTCATCAGCATTGACAGGAGATAAGGTCATTTAGCTTTATGGGAAGCATTCACGCTTGTAGGGCCTGGAGAGGAGAGCTGGGGCAGATGTACACTTCTTTGTCTTCTCCTTTATGTGAGGAGACGGTGGCGCAAGGAGCATTACACTGGAGTTTCTTAATATTACATAAACAGCTGTAATGTTTAGAGGAGAAGAAAAACTGTAATGAATTATTAATACAGACCCATTTTAGTATAGATCTAGAAGACCCATGTGACATCTGCTGAAAATCCAGGTCCTTGGGTTGAGCAGCATCTCTGTGAAGATAAGTATCTATTCCTACATGAGATATCAACTCTGAAGGCACCCCTTCCTCCACCAGTTGTTCCCTAAATAAATTCTCATCATTTTGGCTTTAAGTGTGAACAGAAAATGCCAATCTCTCTTCTGAAAAATACATATATTCATTATAGTTTGGCTAGATATTTAGATTTCAGTCTTGCTGGTTTAGTAGAAATATAACTGAATATGGAAACTTTTTCTTTTTGCTTTCAGCTGTGTTGAGCAGACATTTTTCTTAAAAAGATAAGATTAGAAAAACCGAAGCAGAAAGCAAAAAGCTAAGTGGTAAAGTATTATTGAGGCTTTATATAACATGTTCTGAAGTTCTTGAGTCTGATAAGTACAGCAAAATCAATTTTGTCCATAATATAATGGAATCATACTGGAATTCTAGAATAATTGGTGTGTTGGGAGCTGCCGTAAAACCACATTTATTTAGGGATAAGAAGAACTACCCTTCTTAGAGATAAGGAATATTAATTGACCTGGCAAGGTTTGAAGAGCAAAAGGGATAACAGCACAGAACTCAGAGGCAATAAATAATCCTTCTATGCAGCTTTCATCACAAAAGAAATTCAGCAAACAGCCTCAGATGCTATTGAATGTTTCAAATGTTTAGAAATGCAGAATTATAGCTACCACTTAATCCTTGATGAGGTAGTATCAAAGAAACTTTATTAACTATTATATATTTATAAGTAAAAGACTAAGTCCATGGCCCCACTGTCCATTTTAGCAAGTACATATCCTGAACATAGCAAGTTAATGAGCTACATGTACAAACACAGGTATTCCTATGTGTAATCACCATTGAAATGCTCAGATCAAACCACAGTCCATCCCAGATGAGCCTGTCTTTTCAGCCTGTGTTGCTGCTTATGACTGTACAAATGAGTGTAAAAACCTAGCAAGTCAGAGTTTTCCACTCTTACGTTTTGTACAGTTCTGCTCAGCTATTGGATGACTATATAGGTTACAAGACAGTTAGAATTTTATGGCTTTGCATATTTAATTTCTATAATTTCTCACGTGCCTTACCACTAAATTGTGCATATAGTTAATTTGTTCTGATCAGGTGACCTAACACCCTGAATTTTCATGAGGCAGATATAAATTCCGTCTCTGGAAGACCCTAACATGCTACTTGCTAGAAGCTAGGTGGATATATGAAGAAAGGCTCATTCTATACTGAAAGTTTGATATTGAACATCAGTAAAGTTTTACTAAGTAGTCTTAGAAATCTCTTTAGATTACTTAAAAGAAAATTAATTGATTTTCAAGTGAAGTGTTGGGTATTTGAATCTTCAGTTTACCAGCAATTATCAGGCAGCCTTATCTGGCCACTTACCCATGTGGAGCTAGAAGGCAGCAAAGCATACCTGGGACATCATGAGACATTCTGTCCTCTAAAAAGCCTCTAATTTTTACATGGTTAAAAACTGTACAGCAAAGCCAAGGAGGAGTAGGTGTAAGCAGAATGCTCGCAAGTTCCTAGTGAACAAGTGATAGCACTCATCTTGCTAATACCAATTTTGTCCCTTCTTGTTTCAGTCAGGCAATTTAGTTAACAATTTCTTGACTCAACCAAAAGAGCAAGGTAATTAACAGAATACAAATCATCAAAGATCAGAGGGAAGCTTGGAAAAATAGTACAGTAATACATCTCAACCACCAGCTGGGGAGGTAGGCTATAAACGATGTAAGCTAAGAAAGAAAAGCATGTTCCCTTCTTCAGTGGCAGCATAGTTGAAGGCAAAATGACCTACCCACTGTTTGTGGTTTTCTTCTAATCAGCGGTGAGGACCTTGCAGCAGCTGTGCAAAACTGTTAGACACTACACGTTTTTTTTTTTTTTTTTTCTTTTCTCTAATTAATTTTTAGCATTTGAGTATCCTTGTTATGCCACTGACTGCTCTCAGTAGTCTTGGGACCATTAGAGCAGTCACCAGTGCTATCACATCTATCTCTATTATTATTTTCTTCCCTCCTGAATCCAAATTTCTCTGTTTTCTTCTATTTATCTACCATTTTAATCTCTGAGCACTGTGGTACTGTGTTGTGTCACATTAGCAGAGTGTCTAGAAGTTCCTACAACTACAGTAAAGGTAAGTTCTGTCTCTTAATTGTGTGATGATGCCAAGTGTCCTTTCCTTGACTTCAGAGTCTTTATGTGAGATTGCAATAAGTAGTAAACTCTTACAGTAATCAGTTATAGTGCCTTGACTTCATAATGTCATGAATATTCAGAGCTCCAGGCTCCTTTTTTTTTTTTTAAAAAAATATTGTAATAGGGTTTATATCCTCATCTTCAACTGTCCACAGTACTCACACTGACAGTGTCTACATTAAATTTAAAACTGGAGAATCTGATTTTACCAGATATACGATATTCTTGGTTGTATCCTCATTCCAATGCAGTCATTGTATGAATTGTCACAGTTCCTGAATTTTCATATAAATTACCTTCCTTTATCATTTCACACCTTCTCAGCTCTGTTTTTCAAAAAAATTATGGCATTCTATATATATTTAAAGACTACAGCCTTTATCAAAATATCTGAATGCCTTCCTGGGCTGGCTGAAATACTGAAAAGTATTGACTATGTCTTTATATCGTGTTTTCCCTAAATGCTATGCCATTTATTGTGGCAATCTTAACTGTAACCTAACTCAATTTATTGGTTTGGAAATTATAAAAAACCTTTTATATTTTGTTTTATAATGTAAACAAATGCCTTGTTATTTAAATTAATTGTTCTCGGCTGTCGTAACAAAAATAGTATACACAAATAACTTAAAGCATTGGATAGATCAATAATAAAGCACATTTAATTTATTCTAAGTTCAATGTAATTATTATAAAATTAATTCTTTCTAGAGTAGCCGAAGGAGGAGGGAACAATTTCACATAAAAATTTTGTTCTGAACATTCATTAAGGTAATCCAACTCAGAAAATATAACAGAGGTATTTAAGATAGTTTATACAAGTAGGAAAAAATGACATCAGAGGAATAAATAATAATTGCCAGGGGGAAGAAAAAGGGTATTTGCTCATTTAAAAAAGCTGTATAGTGTATAGCTCCTTTCCATGTGCATACAGAAAATACATACATACATACATATATACATATATATATATATATATATATATATATATATAAACTGTCTTAAACTGGCTGTTAAGCATTTAAAGTAGTTAGGTATAAATGTACAATATCCTGTACTTCAAAGAATAAAAAAAGAAAAAAAACAGAAATAGGATTATGACTGTTAGATGTTGCTGAAATGTTACTTTAGTAATTATTTAGTAGGATGCTTACATTCAAGCATGAGAGATGTCTAAGAGAATTAATGTACTTATTGTTAAACAAACGTCTTTTGGAATCAAGGCCTGAATGCTCAAAAATGTACCGCATCATTTTTAAGCAGTGATAACAAAAACATTTGATTTTAAATAACGTGCTAAATAATTCCTAGAGCTAAACTTTTGTAAATGTTAGACGAGATAGTACTGAAAATAAAATTGAAATATTGGATCACCTCGTTTCTGAATTCACAGAATATCTTCCAAGAGCTGGGTGCCCTGCAAGTTGGTTAAATATCAGAAGCTTCAATTCAGAATCCGAAGACTCTGAATAAGGCAAAAAAAGACAATTTTTACCTAGTGTTTTAAGTTACCTTGCATTTATGAAAAGTACACATACCTCTAGTGCTGTGATGTGACTTACCAAAGGGAACTCCTTTTCAATATCAGAAATTTTGAAGATCTGAAATGTGCTGAAGATATTTTTCCCATTGGATGGTATCCTTGACTTAGAGAAAGGAAACCAGAAGATTATGCATATACTAAACACATTAGAATGAATGTATCTCTTACAGAAATTATGGATTCAATTGAAAATTGTTTATATTTAGCTGATCAGATTTTAGTATGATACTTACAGATAAGCATAAGTAAGTTTGCCCATAGCATGCATAAATGTTTGATAAAGTTTTGAAACTGGGGTTTATTGCAGGTAAATGTTTTAGTACAAGAGTACTTCGAAACTTCAGTCTTTATTTCCCTCCATTTCCCCCTAAAATCAATACTATCCCATAGATCTGCATTTTGAATATAACAAAAAGGACTCAATGGTTTTATCCTATTGCTTTCCATATGAAAACCAAAAGCTTTGCATAAAATTCATTAAGCAGAATACTCCGAGCTGTTGAGCTAAAATTTGGTTCTAGCACTTAAAAAAATATATTGTGACTATATAATACAAAGTGTTAAAGAGTATAACTGGCAAAGTAATGAAGAAAAATTGTGACCTTATTCTTTTCTACATCAAAGCATAGAGTTACTTGGCTAATGAGGTTTATGATTTCTGGTTATATTCTGTCTACAGTCTTCTCCAAGGTAAGAGCAATAGTAGAACAAAGGTATTGCAGTGAAGGTAGGGATCAGCATAATTCCCTACAGCTGTCTCTTGCCAGACACTTTGGAGCAGACTGTCAGCTTGTACGAGTCAACAGAGCACTAGCGTAATTGCGAAACGCTGAAGATGATCCACTAAGATGAGTCTCTGCTTCACCAAAGCTTCAGTGGGCTCTGAGACTGTGATTCCACATGATGAGCTTCTATAAAATCTTTCTGAAATAAAAAAAAATGCTTTGCATGGTAGGAGGAGCTTGTCAGTGGTACTTCATTTTTCCTCTTTTTGTATGCTAAGTTAGAATATGGAAGAAGAGTTAACATTTTATCACATGCAGAGGCAACTGTAAAAATGAGAGAAATAGTATCTTGCAAAGATGATTTCTTTTTCATCCAACATGGATTTTTTTCAGACCTCAGACACATTTGTTCTCCTCTATGCTACATATGGTGAAGGGAAGCTTTTATGAATATTGTCATGTTCCCTCTTCAGTCACAGATGGTTTTCAGGGTTTTCAGCTCCAGATTTAGAGCTGGAGTCTACTCTGTAATATAACTTCATGTGAACTATCACTATAATTTTCCACTGTGGTCTGTGGAGACTGAAGATTAGATTCATCTGTTGAAATCATACAAAGGAGTAACCAAGTTATACCTGTTGGCAGATACGACACATAACCAAAGGAAATCTGCGTCTTTTTGGAGGAGCAATTGAACATCTGGTAGAATTTCCTGGCATGCAGGTAAATCAAATGTTTAGGGCACTCTAACTGAGCCCTCCATGAAGTGGAGAGCTGTGCAGGCAGCTGAAACACTGCAGAAAAACTGGCATTTATTGCTAATTGGCATGCAGAGGCAGAGCTACACCCTCAGCTGGAGGGCAGAAGGGATAGAGCTATCTCAGGACTGTATTCTTAGTGCCTATTTTTGGATGAGGTAGATAGCTGTGCAGATTTGAGTGATTAATATCGTCTAGTAACTTAATGCAGTTACCTGCATATAGGCACCTGGTGCTACTTGAGATACGCTGGAGTATCTGAGACCCATCCACATGAGGATGGCGGATTTGACATAGGATTTAGGGACTACCCCTGCAGTGCTGGAAGGACAGCTGGAGGCCAAGCAAGATATCCTCAAATACCTCTGTACACCAGTGTACGTGCAAATGATACAGTCCTGGATCCTTGTAAGATGATTCCCATCCATAAAGTCTTTCAGTAGATTAACATACTGGAAAAAAAAAGAGCTGCTATGCACATAAGCTCATTTGCAATTTACTTCACCATCCTGAGCTTAAGCCAACACTTCCAAAATTGACAGAGCTCAACATACTGCCTACAGAAGAAATGCTCCTGAAATTCTCAGTGGTTTCTTAAGATGCTACATGTTTTACTGTTTCTGTCAGTTTTTTTTTTCATATAGGGCACCAGGCATAGATCAACAATCATCCTCAACACTTGTTTCAAATAGTAGCACCGAATGGTGGGTTTTTTTATATATATATATATTAAATGTAAATGTACAATGCATACAAAATAGAATCTGGTGGCTTTGTATACACTACTAAATAAAAGAATACTGGGGATGTATCCTGAATCTGAGGTCAAGAAGTAGAGACTAGAGAGTGCACACAGTGCATAGGCTAAATAGGCTTAGCCTCTTTTACAGCAGGCTGGTTGTGTCCACCTGGCCCTGTGTTCCTTCTGCAGGGGCAGGAGACAAGACCCTTCTGTTTGGGTGGGCGGTGGGGGGAAAGCATTTAGGAGGCATGAGTGTAAGCCACTGTCTTTCAGGGTCAAGGAACAATTCTTGGCCTTTTTTTTTTTTTTTTCCATAGTATAGATACAACTATAGAAATCAGGTGTGATGGATAATTGTATTCCAGGCCTTTCACTTAAAAGCCACTGCAAAGACTGACAGTAGCAGAAGTGGTGAGTCCTTACTGCCACAAATTTATAACTCCTGTTTATACACCAAAATGCTTCTTCCTCCACATTCCAGAGTGGCCAAAAGGTGTCCTGCTTCTACCAGGAGCCAAGGAGGATGAAAACTGGAGCCCTAAAGGACAGAGCACTCTAGATGAGGCAGACAGATTGCTGCTCAAAGGATTTATACAAAACAAGGCTTGGGCTCTGTAGAAAAGATTTTCTTCCTCCTCCTCAGAAGCTGCCAAAACATACAGAAAAGGTTTCTAAGACTGCATTAACCTACATACCAGTCTGGCCCAAACTTTTTTGTCAAAAACAAATTGTCATGAGTATGAATTTACCCCTTTGCAAAGATAAGTGCTTGTAATAAAAAAATTAACCCAAATGATGTGAGCAGATGACATACTTTGTTAGGATGATCTAAACTAACAGTAATGATCCCAATGTTCTTTTTTTTTTTTTTTTTTTTTTGCCTTGTAAGAAAATAAACAACATATAGAAAAGCAAACAAAGAGAATTGCATTCATTTCAGAAGTTCAATTCCTAAAGTTAACTTTTTAGTACTCAAAATATTTTATGTTTCTAATGTGGCAAATTTAATTAAATCTTTGTAGAATCAATATATTCTTTGAATAGTTGGGACCACATTGTGGAAGTTTTATACATGCTGAGCAGCAATTAGCTCAAATAATTAGTTATATTTCTTCCAAAGATGTTATCCTCAAAAGGCACGCTATTCAGTATGATTAGGGTATCAAGCTATTCTGGAAGTAACTACTAGCCTGCATTCATATTTTCTGCGAGGTTTAATACTTTCCAGCATTTCGTTTTTTTTTCCAGTATTAAATGAAAGGTTATCTACACAAAAAGGTAGAGGACTGAAATAACTTATTTTTATAACTTTTGTATTTACTTCCTTAATGTCTCAGACCCCTATATTAGTGTCAGGAGAAAGCAGAATCCTTAAAAAAAATGTTAATTTAAAGCAGAATCATACAGTACATAATCTCCACCCTAAAGAGAGTTATATATAAGTTCTTTAATTAAATTCTAGGCTGTAACTATATGAAACTGGTGAAGAAAGGGGTCTTTTGTCTAACTGAACTGTGGGTTTTAGGCAAGAATGTTAAATATTCTTTTAAACAGTACTTGAGTATGGGATAAGAATCTTTGCTTTCTCTTGTGATTGCTTTATCACTCTGAATATATCATTTCCCAAAATGTCCTGAATTGTTCTCTGCATACGGCAAAGATAAATTGCTTGTTCATTTGCTTTAAACAGAAGCTCTAATGTTTGGAATCTATGCAATCAATCTAGTTGCAAGAGAAACATAGTCCCATAAAAAACAGAATATAAACAAAAGCATAATTTTTTTTAATGCCATGTCTGTCTTTGGTGGGTATGATTTGAATCCTTCTGAGTATATTTTTCCAATATTTTCTCACTCCACAATAAAAATTAGAGTTGAAAAATCACCAATGTACTTAATATTGAATTTGGAGTTAGTAGTCTCCTTTTTCAAAGTCTTTCACAGTACTTTTAAAGACTATTGCTCCCATGATTTCTTATGCAAATTACTTAGGTAATAGACAAATTTAAATGTTTAATGAATCTCTGTTTATCCTTAAAATGAACAGTTCCCAAATTTTAGGAATAGCTTATTTTTATCTTTGGTCACAAAAACTCTCCATGCATACACTAG
The DNA here is from genome assembly GCF_028389875.1 of Rhea pennata. NCBI lineage: Eukaryota > Metazoa > Chordata > Aves > Rheiformes > Rheidae > Rhea > Rhea pennata. Next base: position 163,960,414 of record NC_084663.1, read on the forward strand.
ATTTTCTTCTAACTCATTTGCTTTTAGGACTGGATGTTTTGCATGGTAGATCTGAGTTTCAGCACAGCACCTCTGAAGCCACCAATGTATGCTAATCTGCAGCAGGCAGTAGTCTCAAACTCTAATGTCTGAACATCGCTGACATACACAATGTCCTTGCCAAATAGCAGTGAATAAGGACAGTGAATATTGCAGTGAATATTGACCATGAGCCACCAATGTGCCCTTGTGGCCAAGACGGCCAATGGTCTCCTGGCATGCACCAGGAAGACTGTTGCCAGCAGGTTGAGGAGGTGATCCTGCCCCTCTCCTCAGCCCTGGTGAGGCCTCATCTCGAGTACTGTGTCCAGTTCTGGGACACAACCCTGTCTAACATGCTCTAGGTGACCCTGCTTGAGCAGGGATGTTGGACTAGATGACGTCCAGAGGTCCCTTCCAACCTTTCCCATTCTGTGATTCTGTGATTCTAAGACAGGACGGTGTTACACTCAGAATTGTGATGTGGGCTAAAAAGAAGCACATCTTTTATGTGAAGTCAAGAATATTATTACTCCACATATAATTATTATGGGGAAGGAAAAAAAAAGAGTTCCTAGCATCAACCGCTTTTCCTGATGTCATGTTCACTCTTCCACTGCTCCTCTGGGTGCTAAGGTCGACAGCCTCAGCCTGTGTGTGCATGAGGGGGAGGAAGGTGATGTTAGAGTTAATGGATTCTTCTTCCTCCTTCTAGGGTTCCTTTGAGGTCATTTTATATATTTGATAATGTGCTTTTACATCTTGCTCTTTCTTTATTGATCTGGAAGTCCTGGAATTTAATGTATGTGGTGCATTTTACTTAACGCCAGATTTTTGTTTGTTTTTGTTATGCCTAAAAACAGTTGTCTAGATCCTGGCCTGCATTTCCTTAACGCAGAATTAGAAAGGCTCTAAAGTACTCTGGTTAGGCATGGTAATAATAAATATATACATAAAGATTTTTGCTATAATCCTCTTTTAAATATATGCCTATCAAATACATTACCATGGGTGCTTGAGTGGCTCGCAGCTTTTTATGTATTTATACATTGGCTACCATGTCTTTGGCTTACAAAGCAGCAGCTAAGCAAATATCCTCTAGTCCTTTACTTTAAGATATTAAACCCATGCTTGTGACTAAATACATAATCATTCATTATGAAACAAGACATATAAGCTACATTTTCAAGATACCTGAAGGAATTATCTTTATAAAAATATCAAAAAGAAATATATTGTTCACTCAAACAGCAAAACTAGGAAAACAAATTAGACATAGTAGTCACATCCTGAGTAGGAGGCTACCTAATGCTAGGCAGTAGAACTACTGAATATTGAATATTCCTGCAGCCTCATCTTTTCTCATAGCTTTAGATGTTTATTGATGTGGACAGAAATGTTCTTCCAACAGACTCCAGGTTTCTCGCATGACAATAGACATATCCTTTTGTTTGTTTGTTTGTTTGTTTGTTTTTGAGGAGCAGAAACTGATCGCCCTTTCTATTTTAAGAGAGGTTCATTATCTAACTTTATTGTAGCAGTATAATAGCACAGCATCCCCTGGGAAGAGAGGCATCATGTATTATTCCGCTCCCATCTCTGGGGGAGGGTGGATTGAGACTAAGGGAGAAGGGACTGAGACTAAAGCCCTGTTCAGTAGTGTGTAAACTGGAGTAAGATATAGCAGTGCACAGGCTGCATCTAATTTAATTTGCAGATATGTGCCACTGATGTCCAGATTTGGAATGGGGACAAAGCACTTCAAACCCAACCTATGAACTTATATTTCCTTGTTTGTAGAAATAAAGAGAGAGAAGGGAAATGCTGGTGAACTCCAAGGGTTGTCACGATACGAACAAGATATGGTTTCCTGCATTAACGAATGATCAAACTGTGAAAAATCCCTCTAACAGAGGCACTACTGAGTTATGAATGAAGTTGTAGGAAAATATTTAGCCCCAGAAATGAAATTTCTGTTTCTTGCTTAAAGTCATAGGACCTTCAAAGCAGAACAGTACTGTAGATTCTCACAAGTGACAGCAAAAGCAGGACATATATTCTGTCTAGAACTGGATCATACTGGTGTGATAGGATGCTAATAATCTGGACACAGTAAGATATCATATAGTAATTTACGATTATTTTTCTTGACCAGAGGTACCACTCTGTTTAGAGCCTATAAGCTTATCAACTTAAAGATAGAATAGGTATGGTTTTTACGGCCCAAAGACTGATATGGTTCCTGTCTCAAAGAATTTTTTTAAGTAAAAAAGATAAAAACAAGCTTAACAACTTAAAAACAACTTAAAAGAGGAAAAAAGACCATATGCATCTCATATGCTTGTTCATTTTTTGTTTAGTGATTGCATAATAATCAGTTCTCCCAAGCTGCCCACTTCTAGCTCATATATAGACTGACTTTCTGTAAAAGTTACAGAAAAGTGGTACTTTAGAAAAGATTGAAAGCAGGAATGTAGTAAACTAATCAGCCAGTGCAAGTAGGTTGTCTCAGCAGGAAGCACAGAGATATTTTGGGTGGGTGTAAGAAACATACAGCTGAGGCTGGCATCATCTGCAGAACAGTGGGACTGAATTGATGGCAATTTGACAAGAGATAAATATTGAGGAATAGGACTGGAAAAGGACTTGAAAATGAGAATAAGACCTTAATATAGTGAAAGAACGAGAATTTCCTTAATATAAAGTGAAAAATAGTTATGTAGAAAGAATATAATACTGACAAATCTAGTTTTAACCAAGAATTTTCTCTGAATAGATGACAAAAGACTTCAGTAATACTATTCCAAAGATGAAGCACTGAGAAATAAAACAGATTCATGGCTATTTCTCTACTGGTAAATAAACATTTCAAGTCTATTATCTGTATTATTAGTGCACCATGTACTGTCTCTAAAGAATGTTGAAACTGTGTAGAAATATTTATATTTATCATAGTTAGTAAAATGCATGTACAAAGACCAAAGAGAGATGCTGTCTTCATTATATAAAGGAGAAAGAAGTTTGATCAACACTCTCAGTCCCTAGAATCCTCAACTAAGAAGAAACCTTTATTTTAAACAGGATCTAGAACTGAATTTTGTTCAATGTACACTTTGAAATCTTGCTCCTAGTACTGCAGTTAAGAACTTTCCTAAAACAGACTAATGCCAGGTTTGTTTGTTGTCAGACATCAGTCTAGGCAAAGCTGGTGAATTAAGGTTACATCATATTTCTGAAGGTAATAAACTCCACCAAAGTGGCAGCCAGGTACTTGCTATAGGGCATGTGATTCAGGATGTGTTCAGCAAACCCCACAGGCAGCAAGAAGTATGCCTTAAATCTCTCTGCAGATCTCTAAGCTATCAGAAAATATCATTAACACAAATGTAAGAATTACAGAATCAGAGAATCACAGAATCACATGATGGCTAAGGTCGGAAGGGACCTCTGGAGATCATCTAGTCCAACTCCCCTGCTCCAGCAGGGTCACCTAGAGCATGGTAGACAGGGTTGCATCCAGGTGGGCCTTGAAGATCTCCAGAGAAGGAGACTCCACAACCTCTCTGGGCAACCTGTGCCAGGGCTCTGTCACTCTCACAGGGAAGAAATTCCCCCTCACGGTCAGGTGGAACTTCCTGTGCTTCAGTTTGTGTCCAGTGCATCTTGTCCTGTTGCTGGGCACCACTGAAAAGAGTCTGGCCCTATCCTCTTGATACCCTCCCTTAAGGTATTTCTATACATTGTGACAAAACTCAGGTCAATTAGCATAGCCATCTAATTTTTTTCCCCCAAAGCTGATGCCTATTTGGCATTTTTACATGATTTTCTGCCTCCTTGTAAGAGGCAAGAAAGCACCTGTGACAAGCATCACTATGACTTACTTCAAGACCACTATGGCTTTCAGAAACATCTGAGAAGTGTATTGGCTTGGAGAGGTGAAACACAGATGGATAATCATATCATTCCTTTATAACTGGACTTCTTCAGGGAGTAGAGACTGAAGCGCCATCTCTTCAAGTGTCATTCTAAACATAGATTCTCTCATAATTAATGTTTCAAGGTTTAATGATTTTTTTTGTTATACCTAATTAAGTTCTGAACGCATAATTCAAACTTGAGTGTGGTGCAAACACCAATTATCAAACCAACTTTTGATGCGCATTCACAGAATAAGAGTAGAAGAGATTGTCACGGACTATTTTTACTTGCACCTCAGGGGATAAGCTATTAGCTCTTCAGTGTCATCATTTATCCACCTGGGAACTGAATTATCGCTTAGTTAAAAAGGCACAGAACTAATATTATCCCTTAATCATATCACTGTTGTGCCAAATCCTGTTACTTTATATCCAGTGTGACATCACATGGCAAATAGTACAACAGTACATAGCTTCAACCAGCAATTTCTTTTGTGGTGCCTGGTAGCTTAAAAATGCAATAATATTCTGTCCTTGATGATGTAGTTGTCATTCCCTTGCAATACTGTCTTTTCAAGAAAATACTCAGGCCCTGAGACAAGCACAATTTTCTATAAATATGATTTGATTAGGTGACAAAGGCATAGTTCAATTAAGGTTTCTTGTCTGTTGAAGATTGTAGATTCCCTTTTAATAAAACTGCACTGATAAGAATAAAGTATCTTTTATGGAGGGCATTGTAATTAAACAGTAGGTTGTTTGGAGAGGACCTAAATTTTGCCCAAAAGAAAAATACTGCTAAGTACAAGCCATACAGGCAACCCCTTTAGTTCTAAGCCCACCTTATTGCTCTCTAAAATGAGAATCACCTGGGAAGGCAACATCAAATTTACTCTCATGAATACTGGGGAAAAAAGATTTTAGATTAGCTGAAGAAAGATTAGAAAGTTTGTTTCTTTCATCCTTAGATAATCAAGAAATGCTATGGATGACAATGCTGTGGCTGATACACTTGAGGGCTGTGCTGCCATTCAGAGAGACCTAGACAGGCTGGAGAGCTGAGTGGAGAGGAACCTCCTGAGGTTCCACAAGGGCAAGTGAAGAGTCCTGCACCTAGGGAAAAATAATCCCATGCACCAGTACAAGCTGGTGGCTGACCTGTTGGAGAGCAGCACTGCAGAGAAGGACCTGGGAGTGCTGGTGGATGACAAGTTGACTGTGAGCCAGCAATGTGCCCTTGTGACCAGGAAGGCCAATGGTCTCCTGGGGTGCATTAGGAAGAGTGTTGCCAGGAGGTCGAGGGAGGTGATCCTGCCCCTCTACTCAGCTGTGGTGAGGCCTCATCTCGAGTCCTGTGCCCAGTTCTGTGCTCCCCAGTCCAAGAGAGACATGGAGCTACTGGAGAGAGCCCAGCTTAGGGTTATGAAGATGATCCAAGGGCTGGAGCACCTGCCCTGTGAGGAACGGCTGTAAGAGTTGGGCCTGTTCAGCCTGGGGAAGAGAAGACTGAGGGGGGATCTTATCAATGTGTACAAGTACCTGAAGGGAGGGTGTCAAGGGTACGGCAACAAATTCTTTTCAGTTGCCCCTTGTGACAGGACAAGAGGCAATGGGCAGAAATTGAAGCACAGGAAGTTCCGCCTGAGCGTGAGGGGGAATTTCTTCCCTGTGCGAGTGACGGAGCACTGGCACAGGTTGCCCAGAGAGGTTGTGGAGTCTCCTTCTCTGGAGATCTTCAAGGCCTGCCTGGATGCAACCCTGTCTACCATGCTCTAGGTGACCCTGCTGGAGCAGGGGAGTTGGACTAGATGATCTCCAGGGGTCCCTTCAAACCTGACTGATTCTGTGATTCTATGACATTTGACTGAGAAGGGACACTTGTGCAAAGAGCAAAATAAGGCTACACTTCTGGAATAAGTATTAAGTAGGCAGTTTTTCCTTTTTTTCTGGAATGCAAGGGAATAAGGATAATGAAAAGTAATTGTATAATTCTGCAGGTACTGGGATCTTTCCTTTTATATAAATATATCAGATTATTTCCTCCCTTCTGACCCTTCTTCTGCATTGCATTCCTTACCTCTGTACTCAGTTTTTTTCATGCAGTAATCTCTTATGTGAATTCACAGAATTAAGCAATATCTTCTATATCAAGCCACAAATGTCTTGAGTTTTTATGCCTGGCTTTGAAAAATCCCAAGTTATGTGGATTAAAAAATGCTTAAGAAAACAAGTCCCACTGAAAGTCATTTAAGCACTCTGGGAAATAGCCTCTTTATCAATTATGGCTGAGTGTTTTAATAACATTTCACACAGCTGTGATTGCACATAGAAGATGAAAGATGAGTTGGCTATTGAGAAGAGGTAAATAAACTGGAAGTGTGTATCAGTCGGATAATTAAAACACTGACTTACAATAGCACGCTACGCTGTGATAGAAGTACTTCTGACATGACACTTAACCTTTGTGAAAAGGTCAGTCTTCCACTTTCTGAAGCAATTAAAGTGTTTTATCTTGGTAATGATTATGCATGTCAGACATAATGTTCTTGGTTTCCCATGTTTTTCTATCATTAATTGGTACAGGAAATATTCAGGGTTTGATTCAGTTGCTTTAACACAAATGTCTGGTGTCGCTGTTGCACATTGGCATACCTGAGATATTTAAACAGAGTGGGAGATAAAACATAAGACTTCAGACCTATGGTTTCTGGGCCAGCAAGTGTATGCCATGGAGGATATGGTAGGGTAATTCAAATAACACCAGACAAGAGAATGCTGCTCCCAAATACCTTCTTTAGACCCATAATAATTTTGTTCATAAATAAATAGTACCTATCTTCCGTTATCTTTATTTTTTTATGCAGAATACAGAAGTTCAACTCTGTATTTTTATTATAAGAATTAATATCTACTATTTCTCCAACAATTTTATTAATGTGGATGGAAATCTCTTTGATTGAAGTTTGCTTTTATTTCAAATTAGATTCCAGTTTTATATTATCTAGTGTCAAATAAAAAGAAATACTAGAATTGTCCATTAAGAATCAAAATTTTGCACTTCAACACCATTTTACCAACTTTTTTTTCACTCCATAAATGACAGTTTAGAAAGATTATTTTACATTGTCTTTATCCATAGCTCTGAAGTTTGGGATCAAGCTTGAATAACATCCCTTATGTAGCAAAATCTTAATCCATTTCTGATAGATTTTAATATTTTCCCTATAGCTTTACATGCCTAGCTTCATGAATGTCCTCTACCTTTTACTTATTTCCTAACTCCTTATATACAATTTTAATCCTATAACTTTTATCTTTGAGACCTCCAGTTCATCTTTTATCTTAAACCAGTCATGTAGAAATGGCTGATAGTATCTCTGCAACTCCATGTAAATTATTATCACTCTCGCTTACAAGCTCCAAAAAAATCTGTAGGTTATTTAGTTAGGTAGGATTTTTCCCTTTCTGAATCCATTCTAATTATCTTCTATTGCACTCTTTTATGCCAATACATGAATCCCTTCTCTCAATTCCCATCAGAATATTTGTCTTATAGTGACAACTTTCCTTTAGCTCTCCTTTCTCAAGAGAGGATGTTCTCATTTTATTTGAGTTTTTATTCTGCTTCTGCTTACACAGATAACAGATTCCTTTTATGCCTCTACCATTCTGGTCATGCTTAGTTCACTGACTATTTTCTGTCACTGACATCTATATCAGGGCAGTACCCTTGTATGGGCTTCTGCCAACCGCAAACATGTTGTCAAACTGAGCAGGATATGGATATTCAAGACAATTTGCATCTCTTCATTGTGATGAATAAAATCTCTTTTCTATGTTGAAGTTGCCCCCATGGCATGTCCTTTTTAGCTATCATTACTTGCCCAGACAAATGCCTTCTGAGTGAGAACTCCAAAGCTAGTCACACAGGTGTGAAGCTAATATCCCTGAGCAGGAGCAGTAACTGGGGAGAGCTTTGACTATTGGTTACCTTAGTAATATATAAACTCAGGCTAGAGTTTGCACACACAAGTATTTTCTTAACGTTCAAGTTAAAACAAAGCTTATTTTTGTATCATTTTAGATAATCAAACACTGACACTGTTCACTTAGGAGGTGGGGTCAATGTGGCACTCAGAAACTTGCAGGGTGAGAGAAGGGAAAATGCATCAGTTAACACGCCTTCTTCCCTGAACGCTCTTTATGTCATCTCTGTGCTACTAGAAGACTTCTCTTTTGAGTGGTTTTTCCACGCTTGCATACGCGTGCATTAGGGAGCTTTGCCCTGGTGTCCCGGGCTACAGTCCAGTGGAGGATGTTAGCCAGTAAATCTAAATCACTTTGTCAAGCATAAGCACTAGAAAAAATGCATCCTAGAATATTACAGGACAAAAGCTAAATGCTACATTCAGAAAATCTGGAGAGCTCATTTATCATGTCATAATTTTCCTTCTGTTGTATGTTTCCTGATTTCAATAATCTCTTTCTAATACTGTTCATGAACAAGTTCTATTGACTTTTTCCGCCTCTACGTTTTCTCTTTCATTTTGAAGTTGAATTAAGTAATTTTGCCAGAACATGTCCTTAAAGTTGATCTGAATGCTTTAGGCATTGCAGCTTTTAAATAAACACATTTGTATTTATACGGGAGAAAAATACTAACTGACAACATCATCATCATGTTTGTTTTCCTCCTAACTGAACTGTCAAGATGCTAATACAGGCTAAATTCTTTCCCCTGCTGTAAGTTTAATTCTGACTCTGACTTCTTTCTTCAGCAAGAATGGCAGACAAGTAATAAAAAAATGACAAAGTATTCAAAGTATTTGAGCATTCTGTATTTGATCTCAATTTTTTAAATATCACTGTAGCATTTACACGTTTAAAAGTTACATACCTTGGTGATTAAATGTGCACCATTTTAAGAAAGCTAGAGTAACAAGGCTGCCTTGCATGGTGCGGCAACTCATCCCACTCACACCATAGCCACTAAACAGTACTGGCTCCTCTGTCCCAGATATATGCAAATATATGCAGCTATCTAATCCATCCCACAACTATTCTTCTCATAGTTTTCTATTCAACACTCTAGCTGCTATTTAGATTTTATCATGGCATTCATAGGTCTACTCAGGAATATCTGTTTTTCTTCTGCCTACAGTCACTTTTGAATTAAACGATGGAGAAGGTCTACTGCTTACTTTCTCCATGACTGCTTTTTTATCTTAAAAAAAATCAAGATGAAAAAAACACTTTTGAGTGCATCAAAGAGGGAGGTACATAAAAGCCACCTGCTGAAAAGTCATTCTCTTGTCCTAGTTCACCTTTATATTCGATATCTCTGAACCTGTAAGTTTATTATTATTATTGTTGAGACGGGAGAATTAAAAGAAAGTGTGGATTAAACCTCCATACTTTAATCCTGAGTTAGATTAAGAAAGAAATATGTTTGGAGCTATGTGCTTCATTTTTAAACTTTTACATGGTTCAGAAAAAGAAGTCACTTTGCCTAGTCTGACACTCTGCATATGAATCAGTTGCCTAGACACTAGTGTTTAATATGATCTGTGATGGCTGGGGTCCTGCTTGGCTCCTAATTGCCATTCTAAAAGGGCATGGGGCTATGGCTGGTCCAGAAGCATATCTACCAAAGTGATATAGATGTTTTCAGTACCTTCTGATATCTCAAACAGCATGAGAGGCATGTAAATTGAACTGCTGGTATCTATTGACTATAACTGGAATTTCAACTCTAAACTTGTGTGTACATCTCTCTGACCTCTGGTGACATTTTGAGTATTCCTGAACTTGAACTGAATCTTATTTTCTTACTCCTATGGAGCAACACATTAGTTCCTAGTTGAACAAAGCATTGAGACTTATATCTAAATTCAACATTGCTTAAGAAAGCATTTATTCATATTCCACTCATAAAGTATATGCCTAAAACTAAGTACAAACTTAGGAATTTTTTGATGTGATTAGACTATGTATGCCACTCTGTGAGAATAAATGGAATAATTTGTGTCAGAAAGTACTACTAAATTTGAGCAAAGGTAGCCAGATTGCTACCTTGACTGGAAAAAAAAAAAAAAAAAAAAAAAAAAAAAAAAAATCCTGGGACAAACTCTTTGTACGTACAGCTTTATTTGAGTGATCTTATTCCTTTCGAATATCAGCCCCTTTTTTTCTTATGTTTGTGTGTTCCTTACTTATTGCTTCTTTAGAAATAGCCAAAAAAGAAAAATCCTATAATTTAAATGTGTTTCTGCTGCCATAGTTTTCTTCAGCAACAGTAAGAAGTTGCAGTCAGAAGTAGATCATTAAACAGATCAGAACAGGCCTTAAGACTTTTCTGTCTTTATACAGCAGATGCATAACACTAATCAACAGTCCACCAAAGCCAAGTATCTATCCTACTGATGCCCTAAATGCCCTTATTCCGTGTCACGAATCTCTTCATTTTTATTGTTTTTCTTAGAAATTTGGAGGAAAACATTACGTTTACTTCATTAATTGTGCTGAAATTCATTTATATACTTGGTTTATGAGATTCTTTAACAAAACCTGACTTATAAATAAATTATCAGATTAGAAGTTAATGCTTTATGCTAACTTGAATTGCGAGCATAATATTTTCTTTTTAAGAAAGGAATGAAACCATTATAAATGAAAAAAACCAGACATCCTTAACATTACTTGAATATTGAAAGATTACATATATTTCCTTTAGTTTTTAACTCTTCTAGAGAAAAGAAAATGAAGGGCACCTACTAACGAATGGTTTATTTACTTACTAACTTATATCGAATATGTCTTTGTGAGCTGTCATGTCTCCAGATCTTCTTTAAGTAAATATACAATTTAATGACTTGACACAGTGTGAAGAATTCCTTTTTTTTTTTTTTTTTTTTTTTCCCCCATTTTATGGGACTGCAACACATTTCAGAGAATGGTGCCATTTGTCAGATGTCTTTGCTTCAGGACTCTAAAGTGATAAGCGACACATTTTCATGTCCCTGCATTCTTTCTTTCTTTCCTTTGTGGTTTAACTGATATGTCAGACCAGCGCAGACACAGCTGGGCATTACCCTCAATTCTGAACTATAGATCAGCATGCTAGGATTACATCCTATTAAAATTGATGCGACTTCTGGCATTCACTTCCCTGGTACCTTCCTCTGACATATGCAAGTGGCACAGTATGTCAAGTGCAATCATAGGCTGCAGTGAATGATCTGTTGTGATTAGCATCTAAAGCGGTTGTGGCCTTTTGCATGTGAGAAGCTCACACAAATACCCCTGTCCCCTCTCCCGTTTCTGTTGCTTTAAGCTTTGGAGACCAGGTGGCTGGCAAAAGGGTAGGGAAGGGATGAGCGTGCAGACCGGCATACAGAAAGGGCTGAAGGGAAAGAGGAGAGCATTTAATGACAAGAAAGGAGGAGAGGAAACCGAGGAGGAGCTAGGGATGACAAGGAGCAATAGGAACTGAAGGGGAACAGAAGGGAAACTTTTGTGAAAAAGAAGAGAAGAACATCAAAAATGCAGGAGAGGAAAAGGAATATGAAAACATTAAGAAGTTTTACTAGACAATATTTGCTTTTTTAACTTTTGATGAATAGCTTATTATTGATATCTCTTTTTGAATGATATTAAATAATTACTTCAAGAAACAGTACTGTGAACACCAACAGTGTTCACACAGTTGAAGGCAGTACCGTCATTCATTCACACTGCATTAAAGAACACTCCATACATATCCATAGCTGGAAACGAAAGTGGGACATCCTAGGGAAGGAATAGGAAACATGTATTTCTTATTTAGGAGCATATTTAATTTTATTTTACTCAATTTTAGCCTAAACCAGAAAGAAAAGCACAATTAGAAAAAGAGCAAATTCCATAATTCCTATAAGCCAGCATGGTTTTACTGAAAAAAATAGGACCAGTGCTATTCCAGCCTTAAAAGTTAGAGTTTAGAAGTTTAAATTTTAAATGGTAAAACGGAGGATTTGGAATAATGAACAATATGTTTTTAGAGATATATTAGTGCCAAAAGCCATACATACTCATAACCATAATGAGTAATTGCTTGGCAATTTAAATGGAAAAATTACATTAAAATACAAGACCTAACAATTTCATAATGCAAAAATGTTAAAAAGAAAAATTCATAAAGAGGAGGTGCATGATAATGATTATATAAATTATCCTAGTTAACACTTAGCTTTGGAATGAATGTATATTCTATGTGTTATATACTATTTCAGCACAGTTTGTTCAATCAAGTTACTTTCTTATTCTTCAAATTTTGAAATGTAATATATAATTATGTTCTACTTAATATCTTCTATTTAGCTGTTACTGTAACTAAGGCCAGATGGACTGCAATTAGATTTCAAATGGGAACATTCAGCACTTTGAGAATTAAATTGGTTATTCTAATTCTTCATGAAAGTGATAAAAATAGGGGAGAAAAACAGGGAAAAGCCTTAGACAAACCACAGTACACTTATAAAGGAAAAGGTGGCCCTTCTGCAGCTGTTCTCATAAGAGCAGAAATCTTCCAAATGATGAGCTATTTCACTAAAAGATAAATACAGACAAGATACAATAAAGCACCAGAACAACTTGTTTCTTTAATGGAGTATATTTCTATTGCTTGCTAATTCTTGTAAAATGCAATAAAGGAAGCAGAAAATAAAGGTGCTGGAATGAACCAGGCCCTATTACACATCATTTAAGACGTGTGCACTCCCTGCTGATGAGGTAACCTAAGGGTCCTCTTACATCTTTGTCCCTCTGGTCGTGCACCTCTGTTAATGACAGAGTATAGATGAAGAAATGGAGAGGTGGAGTTCTTAGGAAGCTGGGCAAGCAAGGAAGCAGTGCCTTGTACACCGCTCATGTTCGCTGCTGTTTGACACTGTTGAATCAGACCATTATCTACCTTTAGACACTAAATCTAGCAATTAAATTTTTGTGACCTTTTCATTGTTCTAATTTTATTCTGTCTTTCCAGCCTCCTATTTGTTTCATTGTGGTAGGTACAGGTGGGTGTTTAAAAGCTAAAAGCCATTTTATTAGCGTTTAGAATTCCTATTGAATCAAAGTTGCTGTATAGCAAAGGATGAAAGACTCATAAATGAAAAAAAATACTATCAATAACTCTGCTGACAGACAGAAAGGAGTCACACATGAGAAAGAGAATTTATAATTCTTACCCTTTTCCCTAGTTTGTCTATCCACATTGCAGTCAAAAAACATTGGGAAAAAAAGTGGACTATATTCCAAATGTTGCAGAGGTTCACACACCTGTTTGGGATAACTGAAATACGAGACTCCTCAGTCTGAAGAAGGTATAATTCTTGAATGAGTATGCCAAATTCTGTCAATGATCTACATCTATATACCTCTATTTATCTATGTACGAATACAAAAATGGCATTAACAATTGGCAATTCTTTTCCTAAGATATGGGATTTTCTTTCACACTTTCAAGCTAACTGCCCAAGCATTGCTTAACTTTGAATTTTGGATTTAATATTAGGGAAGAATTATATACGATTAATTTGAGAGCACTACCTTTTTTGTGGACCTGGGCTGTGGGTGGGGATATGGATGGCTGATCCAAACCTTGTCAAGGGAATTCAACATATCAGTGCTTCACCTGGAACTTCCTTTAGCTTCATATTTAGCAAAAATATTTAAAGAACTTAATGATATTACATCATTTACAAACAGATTTGATCATTCTAACAGTATCCCCTTCTGTTTGTTTTTTTAAAGCTTTTTAATAGTGATGTATGATTATTTAGACACTCTACCCTCTTTCCCCCCCTTAAGAATTCCTGAGAGCAAAAATATTATACTTTTATCACCTGGACAGATTTTGTCATGCTTACCCTTCAAAAGGTTTTGTTTCTTTCAATTATGATTACATATTGGATAGGATGATAGTAAGGCCTAACCAAGGACTCATGGTCTTAACTAATTTACTACTACTATATATCACAAGCATAATAATGACTATCACTAATTATTTTCAGTGTTCACATTACACCATCCCTATTCAAAGCCATATTGAAACTGTTACTCATGTTAAGAGTTTTTTTGTAACCTTTATAATTTAAAACCACTGAAGATGCCTGTAAAAGCAGGAATTGGCTGAATTAAGCCCTGAATTTTTCAGCCAGCTGTAGTGGTACTTCAGTATGTCTTGAAATAAAACAAACAGAATTATAAACAAGCTCTCAGGGTGACCCAGATAAGAAGGTTATTCATTAATTCAGAAACAAATAATAGTCAGCACTGATAGATTATTTCTGATTTTGAACTCTTGTAAAAAATGCAAATGTTGTTTAAATAATATTTACTCTGATTTCCTCTTTTGTGACAAAGCAGCCCTGTTAGTGGGGAATCAGAATCTTTAATTAACCCAGTGAAAAATGCAATGCAAGTCACTAATTTATAGCTTGTTTGTAAAATTAGATCAAAGCTGCTATTTTGATATATGATCCTCAGTTTCTGAAATTCTAACCCTCCGGAAGTAATCATTTCTATTCACTCACTGAGAAATGAGCCTATATGACCCGCACAAATTTGATTATCTAAGTTATAGATGTCTATAGCTAAAGCAAGATGAATCTTTTCCTAGGTGTATACGTGGCCAACTAGAAAATTCTGAAGGCACCTAAAATTATGTTATATATGGTCAGAAAAAAACTTTAGGAGTAAAGATTATTTTGGCATTTCAGAACAGGCATTCTTCATTCCCCTTGTCGAAACTGGGCCGCTTAGCAGCCACAGATGGGTGAACCCAAGGGTATAAGGCAGACCAGACAGACAACGACCCAGCGAGCCCGCTGCAGCTTTTCTGAGGGCCTCCTTGATGCTTGTGAAGTATTGGAGGTGGCACACTGAGAGTCAAGCTAATGTGTCTGCTATGAAAGGAAGGAATGCAGATGATACGAGTTGTAACTTTTAACAACTTCATACCTGCATAGCACATTTAGGCACTGTGATACTGACCCAGGTAACAAATTGTCTTTACGGATGGAAACTCCCTGTATCCATGGTGGAGGGCTAAACTAGGCCAGAGGGGCTGCAGCCTTGATTTCTGCAAGAGTTATTTGTGTGCGTGTCATGCAATAGAAATCTTGGAGAAGAAATCACTAGCTACCTGCTACATTCATCCTGCTTAGTAACACTTGAGTTATATGTCACTTAGTGCTGTGGTTCTGTACGTATGCGCTCGGCACCCAAATTTCCACGTCGGATAGGTTCTACATTTTACATAGGATCATTATTGAACAGAAGATAGGGATGAGATCTCTGTATGGATCTGTTACGAAACTTAGCAAAATTCATCACTCATCTTTATTATTACATTATTATTATTATTATTATTATTATTATTATTATTTATTATTATACATTATGGCAAAGAAACATACTTTTCAAATTGCATACAGAGGGTAACTTTTGCTTTTCTATAGGTGACTTTTTGAACAGACTTTCAGTATTTGCAACATTCAAATATTTAATATTCCTCTTTTGTTTAAGCCAGAAAAAAATAAAGGGAAATAAAAAATTCCCTTAGCTATTCAAAAGCATACCAAACCCAGGTGGTTTGGAGCTTAATGCATTGCTATTACAAAGCCTCTGGAGGTGTTAAGGGAATAGATCTTTGCAATAAGTAGAACAGAAAATATCTTATTATGGAGGAATCTTGGAGAGACAAAGAAATGTAAAGATGCATACTAATAGCCTTTTGTTTTTGCCTTCAATTTATACTGAATAATTGAGGATATCCACTTTTCAAGAAATTCTCATTAACATAACTGTCACATAGGGGCTGATCTACCTCCTAAAGGGCAAAAGGAGTGGAAAGTTAAAGATCTTTAAATATTATTTGACTTTGTTCTGTGGTGGGATTTTAAGCTGTTGGGTTTTTCATACTAGTGGAAGGACTTTTGACCCTCATGAATTAATGAATAATAGATAAAACATGAAACGAGAGGAAAGTAATAAAGATCACATCTGGCTGGAGAGACTATGCAAGCTGGACTTTGAGAGGCATTCCCATTTGAGGCTCCTCATATTTCAAGTCCATTTTGAATAAGGAACTTTTATAATTCATTAAAATTGTTTTTTAAACAATTCATCATAGAATCACAAACTGTGACAGAAAATTATCACTTGCTCTCTATGAATTTATTATTTTCATATATGGACCATTTACTATCTGCACATGAACTCAGTTGGTGGCTACCTGCCCCAGGTTTTCTGTTCTAAATACTTCACCTACAGCCTGTAAAAAAATAAAATTTTTCTTTCAAGTTAAGAAAACTGTAACTGTATACTTCTTATGGCATATAGGCTTCTCATGGCTTATAGTCACACTTGTGACTTAAGCATTAGAGAAAGCATTAACATAGAAAATGGAAAATTGAAGAAACAAAACAGTTTCCTATATTGTTCACTTCTGTCTTTCACATTATTTTAAAGGTGTATCTTACAGAAAGATTCTCTTAATTTTCATTCTTTTTTAAAGTATCACTGATACTTTGACATAATTTTCACTGATGTTCATGCAGTATCTTAACTGCAGATTCATTCAAATTTTGCCAAGGATTTTCCTTGAGCTTTCAGTACATTTGTCAAAGAAAAATACCTTGCCATATGGAACTATTTATTCTCTAAGAAATATATAAAATAGATTACCCTCTAGATGACAGTTGTGCTTGTTAGTTTGTATGTTTCCTGTTTGCTGGAATAACACTTTTCCCTCTGTCTAGTTACTAGTTTCCTAATATCCTTTAACTTGGATGGTTTGCAGCAGCTTTGCAGAGCAGTTTTGTGGAGCTTTGAGTTCTTAGGGTATGAGGTATGAAAAGGTGATTTCAGTTTAAGGTAGAGTTTTTGCAGACAGATGTAGATCTAAGTGGGGACTCAGACAGAGCTTCATGCCATTTTACTTTAAGCACTCATACGTGACTCATAGCATAAGCCTAGCTCCCCATAATGATTACGGAGAGTGCTGTATTTCTGAAGAGCAACTGAGACTGGAGAATCATAGAATCAGGAAGGTTGGAAGGGACCTCTGGACTACTCCAACCTCCCTGCTCAGCAGGGTCACCTAGAGCATGTTAAACAGGGTTAGATCTTACATGTTAGATCTTATGGAAGCTGAATAAAACTCTGAAGGTATCTTTTCTTCTTGGCTGACTGCAGTGGGAAATTAATAAAACTATGCTTGAAGCTGAGATGTCACAGGCTGTGTCTCCATTAGCAGTGCAGTAGGAGTGGGTCTATAAACCCACTGTAAGCTAGTTGGTGTGAGGACCAAATGGCCATGCTATGCTTCTTTTGGGGACTTTAATTTGTACTCATTCTAGTCTGGTCCCATGGACTAAATGCTGTTTTGGTGCTGGAATGCATTAAGAGCTCTCCAGAAATGTTTTCCTGTTTAATTTCATCTGGGAGGAGTCTAGTTTTGGTACTCCAAGACTGTTCAACTGTGAAAGTGAGGGAAACTGAGAAATTCACTTTCCACCATAAGTTTCTAAAATGAGGGTGGAATGTACTCATAACACTGAAATTCATGTAGCTGGGCAGTGGATCTAACTCCTTCTGTTTCTTCCTGAAACAGCACTGACTAACTCCATCACCCAAGAGACTCTCTATGCGTAATTTTGCTGAATTTGGGGATTATAATTGCATCTGACTCAAACAATCACTCTTCCCCCAATACTGCTGTCACCCCATACATCAAACTTGACCAAGAGCAACTTTCTGACAGCCTTGTTCTATTTCTATATAAGATCTGTTGAGGTGGATCTTACTGAAATGGCTAAGCAACCAGGAAAGAAACTGGAAGAAAGAGAAATTAGGTCAACAAAGAAACAGAGAAAAACTTTAGATTAGAAACACGCAGTTATCCACTCTATTCTCTTTCATAATATGTATTTTCACAACTGAATGACTACCAATTCTTTGCCTGTACTTATCTGTTGAATCTCTAGGCCATCTGAGAAATAATTAGATGCTTGTAATTCCCTGTAATACTTCACAGACAAATGACAATGTAACTTTACTTTAAGATGCACCGTTCAGAGTAGCTTTTCTTCACACAATTATCATGAATAAGGTAAAAATTCTAAGGTTAGGAAGTCCTTACAAATATTCTTCAGATATACTCAGAAGAAATGGGATGGATTTCATGTGGCATATTACAGATACCTACAGGGCAGACATCTTCAGCCAAGCTAGTAACCCATAGTTCTTTTATAAGATACTGAAAGGGACGGAATCTTTCTCATCTTAATGTCAACATCCCATGGGTATAGGATATAGGCTATATCACTCAAGTCTTGTAATTATTTCATGTCTCTCCATTGACAATAAAGGGGTGACTAACTCAAATAGAGGTTTACATTGAAAATACCCCAAGTTAGGTCAGAAGAATATCAACCATAAATTTAGAAAGTACTTTGATGTTCAGGTCCTTGAACTCTCCCAGGATCTGAAAGAAGCCTATCTCCATTAGTCTTCTTATAAGACTTTATTGAAAAAAATATATCTATTATATTTATATGCATACATATGTGTATATTCTTGATTAAGGATAAATGGAAATGCATACATGTATATGTGCCTCCACATATATGTGTGTTTGATGACTGGAGATAAAGAATGAATAACAGAGAGAACCTTCTAGAGAGAATCTTCTAGAAAAACATAAAATACTTTTGGAAAAGATTTATAATATTTTTACCCATGAATTTATTTCTTGTGAAGAAGGTAGTTGAAGAAGAGCCATGAAGCAGCTTGATCACTACTTATGTGAAACATACATTAATTGGATTTCTCATTCAAATTCAGATCCTTTGTGACTATGACAATTTAGAGCCAAATAGTTTCTACTCTCTTCTTCTAATTTAACAATCTGGACATGAGAAAGACTTCTTCATCAGCTTAGAAGAGAGGGATCTGATCCATGACATGATCCTGGGGAAAGAATCCTTCTAAAACATCATATATACAGTATAAAAAATCTTCTGCCCCTTTGGCAAATCTCTTTCAAGAGTATATCTTAAAACAATCTGAAATTATTGCATGTTTATGAGGACTTTTGCATAATGCAGACACCAGATTCATCTATGAAGGCAAAAAGTTTCTAAGAAGACTCACATAGTTTCTGGATCTTTGAAAGTTTATTTTCTGTGTTTCTGAGGATGATGCTAAGCCACCTACCTCCCATTAGCATTGACAGATTCAAGAAGGAATAGGAGACAGGCGTTTTGCTCTAAGGACCATATTCCTTGTGGGTGAAGCCTGAATTGGTTACATTCTGTTGCATTTTAAAGAAAAGCTTCTCGAAAAGTCCTCCTGCATATGTGTAGGTGGGTAAATACGTATATCTCTACCTGTCAGTCAGGAATCTGACATATATTTGGGGAATTTTTCTGTTGCAAAATATGGTGGAATATATGATGCAGCACATGCAGATTTTACTATAATGGTAAACACTGTCCCACTGTCATTCAAAATCACGACTCCTTTTTTCAAAATATAAGTTAGGGGTCTACCTTCTGATTTCCAGTGAAGCAAAGAAAGTGAATGAATGGGCTGGGAAGACATCATACAATGTCCTGACCATCTGTGCTTTATGCAAGTACATTCATTGCCATCTTGTTATTAAGGCTTCCCCAGATAATTTTCCTTAGTTAATTTTTCTAAAATATATTCCGAATTCCTACAAATGTTTCACTGGTGTCGTAGACCCAAGTTAGTGAACTTACATTTACTGAAAATAAGCTTGTTTTTTAAAGTTATATTTCACAGAATTTTGAGAAATATTTCGTGGCTATCCACTGATTACTGTGTTAAAAAACTGCTCCAGTATTTAGGTTCATGAAAAATTACAGCAATCAGTATTCAGGATGGCATATGTCTAATTTCACAGTTTTTGCCTTAACAAAGCATTCTGATAAAGGTATAGTGTAGATAAACATTTGAGATGCAAAATGGCAAAGCTTTATTTAATAAAAGAAAGATACCAGCTCCTAACCTCCTCCATTCTCATCCAGCAGTTCCTTCTTCATCTTCCTAAAAAGGGAGGAAAGAAGAAAGAAATGCTAAATAAAACATTAATGACAAAGAGATAAATATATGGTTTAAAGGAGATTGTAGACGAATCAAAAAAAAGATAAAAAACTGGCAAAGCTGTTGTGTCCACTATAAAAATGCTACCATTTCCTAAATTCTTTGGGAAGGGAAAAGAGAGAGACAGAGAGATTATGTGAGATGGGATAAAAAATGATACTTCTCTTACGATGGAAATAACAGTATGTATTTAATTTTCCCTGTTAATAGCCATCAAATGTTGGCAATTGTATCAGACTGAGCTGGAATTACATCATGCTTGTTCTATGCAAACAAAAAAATCCTGAAACAGATCTCATTGTCACCACAAGCTTTTGAAGGGTATTTAAGTCAAGAGCAACACTTACATTTGGTCAAACTCTACTCCCAAACCTGTCACTTTGAGCCTTTCTTCTATTATTTTAAACTCCTAATATGATATTCAAGTTTCATGACTGGCTGTTCAGGCACCTCTTACTGTTTCTGTTCCTGCAGTGCTTATAAAGCAGAAGGCTAGCCAGAGCATTGCAAAAACACATAATATCTGGTTACACTGATGAATCACGGATTTTTTAAAAGGTGGTTTCTTTTCTGTTTTGAGAAAGGCTGATAACCCCTGGAAAGAAAATAAGCTAATTATTTAT
Source organism: Rhea pennata (assembly GCF_028389875.1). NCBI lineage: Eukaryota > Metazoa > Chordata > Aves > Rheiformes > Rheidae > Rhea > Rhea pennata. Next base: position 163,981,142 of record NC_084663.1, read on the forward strand.
CAAAGTTTACATTTTCTTCTCATCATGTTACTATTAAGCATCTGAATAAAAACATGATCAGCTTTCATGTATATGCATCTGCACCATCCTTTGTTTCACTTAAAAATTTTACTTCCTCCAGGATCCTTGTGAAAATTACTTTATTCAGAATTACTTTATTAAATATCATTCCACAAGTACCACAAGAATGTCTGTCCAGGGCATTGACTGTCTTCACTAGTTTGCATTATTCAGGACAGACTACATTTCAGAACAAATGATTTGGTAATTACCTGTATATTTGTGTTTCTCTTTCCAGAACGGAGGATGCAAGTCTATCTGGCCTCTGTACATGTGCCTGTAGGATACGTGTTTGCATGCAATCTGCTAGGGAGAGTCTACGAATGTAAGAAACTTTACTGGAACAGGAAAATCCAGTAACCTTCTTACTTAAAGAGAAGATTTTGAATTTTACATTTGCTGTAAGATTTCATATATTCTCCACTAAACATATCAAAGAATCTATGAATTTTATAGATCACAGATGCTTGGTTCAAAATGTTTGATGATCATGAGAATTTGTATTCCTTAGTTTAAGAAAGACATGAATTTATTAAAATATTTACAGAAATATGGTGTTATAAAAAGCTCTTTTATTAACAAAAAGCACTATACACATTTAGCCTAAATGTAAAACAATGTTATAGAACAGGTATTTGTAAGTGTTTCTTCCCTTGAGCAATCTGTCACAAATAAAAAAAGTGCTAAAACAACAGATGCACTGTAATCAGTAGGAACCAGATAAGTGTTAGCTTTAGCAATATAAGGATTGCAATAAGCAAATCTTGTTTTTGATAAAGCTCTTTCTTTCTATTTAAATATGGGACTGTATAATTTGTCTCAAATGTTCTCAGTTATGACAAGTTTGAAGAATGAATCTTGTATGGAAGAAACATATAAAATATAATGCGAGAGATTTAAAAAAAAGATGCACTACAATTTGAAGGCTAGGTCCCAGGGCTTAAGATTAGTCATTTAGGCATGATCTTGGGATGAGTGAAGGTCTTCTGGGTTGCAGCTTCAGCTTTGCATTCAGCTATGAGGTTTTTCAGCTGGGAGTCTTGGAGGTAATGAGGTGATGGGTAGGGGAAGACCATAGGGTATGATGTAGGGCTTCATGGTGCTGGTTGCATGCAGAGGAGCAGCCTGAGAGAAATGCTCTCCCAGGTACTGTCCCAGGGCATTGCCATTAGCAGAAAGCCCCTTACCTTCCACAAAGACACATATCTTTTGGCCCTGATCCAGAGCTCCTTCCTCTCCTCACATCCTCTCCATTTCTCCTGCCACTCTGGTGCTGAAATACATCTGCCCTGGCCAAACACCTCTGAGTGAGGCTTGCAAGATGGCTCCAGGGCTGTGGGCTTAGAGGGAGGTCGATGGCTCTTAGGGTGGTAGGCATTCCTCTGAGGGTTTAGGTTTCAGGCATGAGGTGAGCCTCACTGCTCTGCAGTTTGAGCTTGGGGGCACACTGGAGCTCTTGTTTGCTCTAAGAACGAATCATATAGATTCTAAGAGTGAATGCAGCTCTTTAAGTTTCAGCTTGCAGGCAATGCCCAGGGCCTTACATGAGGGTGTAAACTGTCAGGTTTGGGTCTAATGTGCACTCTTTTTGATAATTTTTGTTTTGACGTAAAGGAGTCACATGAGGAAGTCATCAGGCTGTGTAGCACCGAATAGGATCATCTAGAGATAGATGTTTCTTCTCAGAGTGCCAAGAGCTTCCAGCATCTCAACCCATGTGCATTACGTTGTAGGTCAATAAATGGTAACTCCAGAGAAAGTAAAGTTTAGAAACTGGTCACTTGTATGAGGAGAAAGGCTCCTGCTCCTCCTGAAAGGTTTCAGCTGATGATGAAGTTCACTGTTCCCCTGGCTGAGGAGGATCAGGGCAAAAAGGAAGATTACAACCCTGGTGTTCAAGAGTCAACTTTAGCCTCCTCAGTTACCTACTTGTAAGAATCTTATGGAATAAGGCCCTAGAAGGAAGAGGAATCCATGTGAGCTGGTTGATATTCAAGAATCATTTCCTTCAAGCTCAAAAATGGTGCATCTCTATGAGCAAGATATCAGGCAGAGTAGGAGACCTGCATGGATGAACAAGATGCTTCTACAAAACTCAAATAGAAGGAGGAAGCTTACTGAAGGTGGAAGTACGGACTGGTAATTTCAGAGGAAAATAGGGACGTCTTCCACGTAGGCAGGAATGGGGCTAGAAATGTCAAGGTCCATTTGGAGTTTAATCTGGTAAGGGATGTCAAGGACAACAAGAAAGGCTTCTTTAAATATATTAGTAACAAAAGAAAGACTAGGGAGAATGTGGGCCTGCTGCTGAATGCTCAGGGCCCCTGCTGATGAATGATACAGAGAAGGCAGAGATACCGAATGCCTTCTTTGCCTCAGTCTTTACTGGTAAGACCAGTCCTTAGGAACCCCAGATCCTAGAGACCAGGGAGAAAGTCTGAGAAAGGAAGACTTTCCCTTGGTCAAGGAGGATCGAGTTAGATATCATTTAGGAAAACCTGATATCCACAAGTCCATGGCTCTGATGAAATGCACCTATGAGTGCTGAGGGAGCTGGCAGACATCATTACTAGGGCACTCTCAATCATCTTTGAAAGGTCATGCTCATCAGGAGAGGTACCCGGCGACTGGAAGAAAGAAAATGTCACTCCAGTCTTCAAAAAGGGCACAAAGGAGGAACCAGGGAACTACAGGCCAATTAGCCTCACCTCCATCCCTGGAAACATGATGGAGCAACTAATCCTGAATTCTATTTTCAGGCACACAGAGGACAAGAAGGTAACTGGGAGAATTCAGCATGGATTCAAAAAGGGGAAATCATGCTTAACTAAGCTGACAGCTTTCTGTAGTGGAATGACTGCCTTCGTAGATGAGGGTAGAGCAGTGGATGTTTTCTACCTTGTCTTCAGCAAGGGTTTCAATACTGTCTCCCACAATATCCTCATAGGCAAGCTCTGGAAGTGTGGGCTAGATAAGTGGACAGTAAAGTGGATTGAGAACTGGCTGAAAGGCAGAGCTCAGAGGGTTGTCATCAGTGGTGCAGAGTTTAGTTGGAGGCCTGTAGCTACTGGAGTTCCCCAGGGCTCAGTACTAGATCCTGTCTTGTTCAACTTCTTCATCAATGACCAGGATGAAGGGACAAAGTGCCCCCTCAGCAAGTTTGCTGACTATATTAACCTGGGAGAAGTGGATGACACACCAGAGGGCTGTGCTACTATTCAGAAGGACGTCAATAGGCTGGAAAGTTAGGCAGAGGAGGACCTCATGAAGTTCCACAAGGGCAAGAGCAGGGTCCTGAACCTAGGAAAGAATAATCCCATGCATGAATGCAGGCTGGGGGCTGACTTGCTGGAGAGTAGCTCTGCAGAGAAGGACTGGGAGGCCTATTTAACCCAAAGCTGACCATGAGCCAGTAATGTGCTATTGCGGCATAGATGGCCAATGGTTCCTGGGGTGCATTAGGAAGAGTGTTGCCAGCAGGTTGAAGGAGGTGACCCTGCCCCTCTACTCAGCCCTGGTGAGGCCACATATGTAGTACTGGGTCCAGTTCTGGGCTCCCTTATACAAGAAAGACATGGAGCTACTGGAGCAAGCACAGCAAAGGGCTACTAAGATGATTAAGGGACTGAAGCACCTGCCCTATGAAGAAAGGCTGCGAGAGGTGGGCATGTTTAGCTAGAGAAGAGAAGACTGAGGGGGATTCTTACCAATCTTATCTGAAGAGCACTTGCAAAGTAGATGGGGCCAGACTGTTCTTGGTGGTGCCCAGCAACAGGACAAGAGGCAACGGGCACAAACTGAAAAACAGGAAGTTCATGTGAACATGAGGAAAAACTTCTTTACAGTGAGGGTGACATAGCACTGGAACGGGTTACCAATAGATTGTGGAGTCTCCTTCTCTGGAGATATTCCAAAGTCATCTTGACACTATCTTGGGCAACATGTTCTAAGTGATCATGCCTGAGTGGGGGGGGTGTTAGACTAAGTGATCTCCAGAGGTCCCTTCTAAACTCGACCATTCTGTGCTTCTGTGATCCTGTGATGCTCCGTGATACCAATTACTCACAAACAAAAAAGAATCAGGGTTCTTTTGCAGATGTGAAGGCTGAGGATAGTTTTGGCAGCAGTCATCATGAGACCATGAAGCTTAAAATCCTGAGAAGTGAGAAAGATCAGTAGCAGCATCACTTGTTCAAGAGAATAGGCTTCAGTTTGTTCACAGAATCTGCTTGACAGGATCCCATGCCTTGGAGAGCAAAAGGGCCCAAGAAAGCTATTTGATCATCAAAGACAACTGCTATATATGTAGTACAAAGACTACATGCATGTATATACATGTACATATAGATGTGTACATGTGCATATACACATATATATAAAACTTTCGCAATCTGATTTGAATTTTCAGGGAGAGAGAGGTTGGAAATACTAACTGTGACCATGGCCTACAAAAGACTTAAATCGCATTTGGAGAAAAAAACATTAGTAATATGCCATATCATAAAAGAATGCACTTGGAGAAAACTATTGCTTCTTATATACAAACCAGATTTCACATCTAAATCTTTTAATGCATGTTCTTCTTTAAGAATATCTGCGTCTACCTGCACAGAAAGACTAGATACTTGGTCACCTGATCTGTAATGGTAATTCATATATTTTTGATAATAGGTGACATTTACATGTGGCGTTCTTATGGTATCATCTCTAAGTATTTTACATAATGCATAAATTAGTATTGACCTGTGGAGGCAGAGTTTATAAGATTACATACAGTACAGGATGAAATGTCATAAACTCCAATCTAGGTTAGAATTATTAATGTATTTATTTAGACATTTCCTGATGTTCTTGTTTCTACTGGCAAAATAAATTAAAAAGTTGAGGAAATAAATTCTGAAGTTCTAGTAGGGAATCTAGGAAGTTAACAGTGAACATTATTGCAGATGTTATTTCTTTTTCACCTAAAAAAAAAGGTATCTAAAACTGAATTCAGTGTGAGTTTTGTAATAAGTTTATAATAATTTATAATAAGTGATTGAGTTGTTCTGAATAGCTAGCCTAGAAATCTTCTCAAAATTCTGTCTAATTTAGTTTGCAGTAAAAGTTAGTGTTATGCAGATTAGTTTTATTTTGTTTTCAGGTAGGGAGTATGAGTTTTGCTTCCTGTTGACATAATCAGGTAAAAAATAAATACGCCATCTATTAATCAAGGATTCTGTACAGCATAAGCAGAATCAACTTTTAGTGCTTTAGTGAAGTCTGTAGGCTCTGTAGGATATAGTTACTATTTAATGATAGATAACATATGTACTTGTGGAGATAAAACACAATTCCATCCCATGCACATGAGGCTAATTTATACACAATTGGAGTAGGAGACAACCAGGGCAAAGATATCCACTACCTTAAATAGTCTGAGATCAAAATTAAAAAATAACTTTCTGGTATTGTTTAATGAAAAGATCATAGAGAATAACAAGAAAATAGTGTGAACTTCAAAGAAAGACCCAAAATATGCTGAATTACACTTCCGGAATTTCTTTCTAAGCTAGTTTTAAATTCAAATCCTCCTTAAGTAATTTTTAGATACTGAATAATTCTTAGACAAGCTTAGAAAGGGCAAAATGCTTTTATGAATACTAATAAAAATACAAAAAATCATGCAAGATTTTTTGTGAAGTCTAGCTCATACAGTGAAAACTCAAAATGTAGTATTACTCCTATACTGGAAAATGGATTAAAAGCTATCTTAACAAAGCTTGTTACCATATAGTTAGGAAAAATAGGATAAGAGAAAGTGTAGCATGGCCCAGTTAGAGATTATATTCTGACTGTTGTTCTTAATGATCTCTAATAAAGCCATCCTTGGTGATTTCCTCCAATGCTTTTTTTTTTTCTTTTTCTTTTTTTTTTTTTTTTAATTCTGTTATATTTTTGGCCTGTAAACACACTACGGCAAATTTCACAATTTGCCAGTTTCACAGTTTTGGAGACCACTATTTCCTATGTGCAGTTAAGACATTTTTCCCCATGAACTGCTTTGCATTTATCAATATACAATTTCATTTTTATTTACTTGTGCAAATGCCATTTATCCAAGGTGATTTATGACTGTTCATTCTAACAATTTGTTTTAAAATCTCTCCTACTAAGATTTGATTTGCAATCATTCCTCTGATTGATCCTTATAAAGAATGGCATTGGTGGGGGAACCTCCCATAGTGGTGAAAAATAACTTTTGTGTTTTGGCCCTTTTTCTTCCTGGAGTGTTCCTTTTACATCCCATTTATCTACTGGCAGCACAAACTCATTGGCAGATATCCTGCTTCTGAAGCACTTAAGACATTTTTACTATTTTTTTATGCTTTTGGCAGACTGTTGCTCAAAAGCTTTCTTTCTTGGTCTATCATAGTATAATTTTACATTTAACCTGCTCGAGTTTATGTACCTTTCTACTTTCCTCATTTGAGCAAGACTTCCAGTTTTTACTTATAATAGCTGTTTTTTTTTTTTTTTTTTTTTTTTTTTTTTTTTTTTTTGTCTCTTGTTCAAGCATACTGGCTTTTGGATAGATTTTGATAGGTAGCATACATTTGTTCTGAATTTCTAATATTGCATCTTTAAAACATATTCATTCTGTCTTTAAGCATGTTAACCTTTCCGATATTCCTTATAACTTCCTTGGTTTTACTCCTTTCAACTGAAAGATACTATAGGGTTTTTTTTTTTCTTTAAAGAGTAGTGAATTTTAGTGCATTATCCTCATTGTGTAGATTAAGTACAGAGTATCACACACTGCCCAGGACTAAGTTAAGAACTGCTTCTCCTCCTTCTCCTCTGTGAATCTGCTGACTATATTCTAAATAACTGTTATTTCATTTTGTTTAACAGTTTCGTCTCTGCACCTTGACATTAATGATGCAGTAATGAAAGTCTCATACTAATTTGTTAAGGGCCTCAGAAGAAAATAAGTCAACAAGCTAAAGGAAATTTTGGCTGAACAAGAAATTCAGCTTTGGGAAAGGAAGATGTCTGGCTATGGGGAGAGAAACCCCCAAGAAGTCCCCAAGTCTATTTAAAATGAAATAGATCATAACAGTAAATAAATGAAGAACAAAAGAAAATCAGATGATAGCAACAAAGCAGAGGGTCTCCAGGAAGATTCTGAAAGTGAAACCCTATGTCTAAGTAGGGATAGATCTACTAATAGGAATATATCCTTGACCATTCACTTAAAGTGGTTATAATGACTGTTAAACACTAAGAGAGCTCAAAGGAAATTTGAAGTAGGAAAATATAACAATGATTGGAGAAGGAGAAGAATCTTAGGTATTCCCTCTCTCCTTTGATATTTATAGTTAAGATTCATTGGTGCTACTGAAATTCAATATAATAATAATGAAGAACATAAAAATTCAGCAGTCTTTCTACAACTGGAATTCCAGAAAAGATTATAATTCAACTTATTTTATTTCTATGTGTTTCTATATTGTGTGCCAACTATAACTTTTACATTGCTACTTATCTGGGTGAAGCTTTCTTAGGATGCAGGATGCATCCAATCCTATCCAGGCCTTTCTGCTCCAACCTGTAAGAAGGGGGAGAAAAGCAGGTGTTTTCAGTTGAGCTGGCTCTGAAACCTTACTTAATGGAGCCTAACCTTCCTCTTTGGCTCTTTAGGCACTGAACTGATTCTGTAAACTCAGCTCTGAAGCTGGAGACTTCTTCCTGCTGCCAGAAGTCATCAGCTTCCAGGCACTCCCATCTTTGGGTCTCCATCCTCCATTTGTTCTAGCATAGCCTCTTGCTGTCCTTCCCTCCTTGCACTGCACGGTTCAGGCTCTTGCCTTTGCAAGGTCTTTGTAAAGATCCTGTCAACCTCCCGTTTGTCTTTCATAATGCTACACAGCCTGGTCACCTCCTCTCATAGCTCCTTCACACAGCAACTCAGAACCTGAATCACATCCCACATCCCATAGGCAATGCCACTGTTGATGCAGTCACAGGGACACCTACAGCTTGAGACCTGGATGGTGGCTTCAAGATGCAAATTGCAAAGAAGTAGCTAAGCAGCTGAACAGAATTGTGTGGGAAGGGCCTACAGATGGTGAGACAGAAGCAGGAAAGTACTAACATGTTACTTTACCTCTCCAACTTTTCTTCTTGTTGTACTAGATCTCTGTATTTTCCTTTACCCTTGCACAAATATAATAAACATGTAATTTCCCCTCTGGAGCTTACAGCCAGAACCTTACTAAATGGTTCACTTTCAACTGTAAATAATCAGATTTGCTACATTCTATGAAGCCTTTTATTTCTAAATATACAGTGCTGCTGAGAAATTCAATGCAACAGGAACTTAAAATTTTTGTTTTTGTTACTGAAATATGTAACAAAATATAAATATTTTTCAAATATTTTTCCAACTTGGGCTAAATCAGCAAATGTCTTTTTAATACTTTTTAATAATATATTTGCTAAAAAGACGGAGTAATTAAGTCCTTTGTTTTCAAGTGTCTGTCTTTAAAACTGGCTGGGTAGCACTGCTTGTTTGTAACTAAACTTTTAATGACTTCTTCAGAATGCATTTCGGAGAGCTGACCATTTTACACTGGCAGAAACAATCAAGGGGCATTCACCACTGATAGCTCTGCACTTGTTTCCTTTTTTGTTGTCACCAATGAAATGGTATGTATGTCAAAATTTCTCTAGAGGATCGCAGAATTGCAGCAGCCTTTGAATGAGAGCACATGATCTGTTCAGTACCCAGCATTACTTGTTGTTTCTGAAAGGAAGTTAGTGTCCAGTCAAAAGTAAAGGAAATGAATGCTTGAAATAAAGCTGCCAAGAGAAGCCAGAAATGTAGTTGTCTAGATAGGAATTTAGTGAAGATGTGTGTTGTGAAAACTGTGGTAGTATCAATACAGCAAACAGTAATCCAAACATCAGTTTTACATCTTATCCACAACTAATAGGAGAAACTATCAGATGATGGGGAAGCATATCACCAAATAAATATTTTATGGAAAAAAAATGTCTACAGATTTATTTGCCTTTAGGGTTTTTCTCAGATTTATGATTGAGTGCTGCTTGACAAAAGAAATATGAAAGTAAACTTACTTCGAAACACTATTTTGCTTCTTTCCTATCATAACTCTTATCTTTTAATTTATTGATATGGGACATTATAATAATGATTATATATTCAGAATGTAAATCTAATACATTTTGTAGTCAAATGACATCTATACTGGAGGCAAAATGCTTATCATGCATGCACTGTAAAATATGTGTTTGCTTCAGTCTGTTGGGATTCCTCAAAATATAACCCAGATCTTAGCTGAAAAACATAATAGAAATTTCATTTCATAGCTCTCACCAGGGAGAGAAAAAACATGGCTGGCTGAATAATATTTACATAGATTTTTCTTTTTCGAATGCTTCAGCTCTTTGAACTTGTCAAGTAAAGGCTTAATCAAGGACTTAAAAAAGTTTGTTAAGACATGTCCAGATGCTATTGTATTTGAAAAGCCAGTAGCAGAGAGAATCTCAGGTATATTATATTTAAGACTTCTTGCTGGAATTAAAAATGAAAAATTTTCAAATAAATATAGATGATCAGAGTGAAAATTTAATTTACTATTTTTCTGAGCTCTTTGACTAGTCAATTTATCAGGATTGCTTTGAAGTATTTAACAATTTTAATTACATGTGTCAGATTCTGTGCATTTCAGAAATAATAAACATTCTAGCTTATAATGAGAAAATTGGTAAGTTTTTATACCTGAACTATAGGCAGTTATGATTTTTAAAGATGTACAAGGGCATTCAAGGGTAGGAGAAGGGGCCCTTAAATTTCGTGTACTATTAGAAATAGTACAAGTAAAAAGTCCATATGAAGAAACACTGCCACAAAGCTGGGAGATAATGTCAACACAGAGAACTGGAATATCACATGGGAGGAATGTGATATCAAGGACAAATGACGTTGATGATTGTAAATCAGGGCAACATGCAGACACACAAGTGCCATGGTCAAATACAAAATGCATTTCTGCTATAAGATGGCAACTTATCACTGGATGCAAATGATTTGAAGGAAAGAGAATGCGCAGAGGATATTATTAATAGCACAATGAGCCACCCACAGAAATCAGATCTGAAAATGATAAATGCAACAGTGAAAAAGTTTCAGTTGAGGTATTTCCAATAGAGAAAGTGAAATAGTAATTTCTGAACCATGGTGAGTCTTTACTTTGTTTCTGTAAACCATGCTGATCATGTAGGTTCAGGAAAGATTACCTGAAATTAAACAGAGGCGGAATATTATATGAATGCAGATCTTTATAAATTAATAAACGTTTTTTTTTTTTTTAAAAAAAAAGTAGTAGTTATCCTAACAAAGCAAAAGCTGAAGGAGATGATGGATGATGGCAATAAATATATTAGGAGAATATACACCTGTTAAAGAAAATGAAATCTTCTAAAATAAGCATGGCACAAGAAAAGTATATAAAGTAGTCATCTATTAGAAGAAAGTCGCTGTAAGAGGTTCTGGACCACCTTTGGTGGCCTTTTTGACTTTCCCTCCCTTTTTAAGATAGTTTCGTGGGTTAAGCACTTTTTGAAAAAAGACTATCATTCAATATATGTATGCAAAAGGCCCAAGATGACTGATTAAATGACTTCAAGTAATATAAAAATATCCAGTTGTCATCTTCATAACTTCTTTGGAAGAAATGAGTCTTTCTTATTCTTTGTAGATTTTGTATAGAAATGAAAATTAATAGTGTAGGCTTTAGAATATGAGTGGTTTCCAAATCATATTCTTTGTTTTAAAAGCTGACAGCATGCAGACTTGCACAAAAGACCTGTTTGATATTACCAGTATGGTCGATCTATCTCATGTTCATGTTCTCTGTTGCTACAGTCAGATTATAAAATCATCTCTTTACAGAGATATTTATATACTCATACACATACATTTTCAAGTATGTATTCTATTTGCTTGTAACCTTCACAAGCACTGAGATCCTAAATTAGCTTGAACAGATGTGCATGGGATATTCCGCTGCTGAGAAATCTGGCAATAAAGCACAGGAAACGATTTCATCTCTTCATCCACCTCATCTGCTTTCACGATGTTTTCCAAAATTTTCTGGGGAAAAGCTGAGTGTTCTGCACATAAAAAATCTTTTGAAGAGTGGAGAAGTAAGACAAGATCATTAACTTCTGCCTCAGTAGACTTTTAAATTAAAAGGTTTGGGGAGGAGTCCATATAAATAGTTTATGTGAAATACTTTTTGCATCACTAGTCCACTCTGTGACCATACAAAGTACTCTTCTTTCTTCACTGTTGACTATTTAATACGAAGAATTTAATGTGTCTGTTTTAGAAACAGCTTCATTGAAACATTAGAAGATTCAAAGGTTCATCCCACGCATCTATTTACGTTCCCTTCATAATGAAAGTGAAAAGTTGTCCCCCGTAAAGACTCAAGAGAGAGAAATCCTGGGAATTCCTTCTTTACAATGAAAGTATAGGGAATTCAGCCACTTAAAAATTGTTTTAATCTACTGAATTCAGCCAGTTCTCATTCCACTGAGAATATAAGAAATTCTTAAAGTATCCCCATATCTAGGATGTAGCTAGTCATACCCAGGCTCTTAGCTCTGCTACTACTCAGCTACAGAGAGAACAAATGTATTCTCTGACACCTTCCATAAAAGTATTTTCAACAGTGGTACATCTTCTGACACTCTTTCGATCTGAATATATATCTAGAAAAGATCCAGAAGTAGATGTGAGAAGAATTCTAGCTCTAAAAACTCTTAATGCTTGAGGCAACTGTAGGATCTTGCTGTGCATAATAAATATGCCTTGAACTGGATTTAAAACAGTAACAAAACAAAATGTAAACTATCCTAGGATTTGGGACTACATATTCTAGTCACTAAGCTGAAGTTGTTTGTCTCGAGTATATTCCGAGCTGTACATCAGCTTCAAGCATAGCCTAGCTCTTCTCTCTATCCAAGGCTACCCCTGATAGTTACTCTGTCGGGATGTGGGTACAATTCCCTTCTTAGTCTGGAAGGGAACTGCCCTAAGAAAAGACTGGAACTCAAGTATCCTGGATAAGTACTCTAAACTATGGATTCTCAGACAAAAGGTGGATAACATCCTCAATGACGCCAACTGTAGATTTGACAACAGCTAACTTTTTCAATTTCTCTGGCAATGTAAGGAAAATTTAGGTGTCTATTCAATGAAACTTGATCTGCAGTAGTGACTTATTTCCTCAGAAGAGGCATTTTTGGAGATAGAGAGGTTTGGGCAGTGCAGGGAGTTGTCTACAGAATGACTTTAATGGTAGGGAACTGTGTTTTGAGAGTACATACTTCACTAGTAACTTTGATAGAATTGGGGTAAACTTGGCTCCCCCTGAATTTCTTTTGTTTGGTTTTAAGTATATTATATCCAATGTATTAAAAAAAAAACCCAAAAAACACAGACTTTTTTTTTTTTTTTTTTTTTTTTTGCTTTGTGTTTTTATGTGCAGATTTATTTTCTTCCATTCTTCTATGTATGAGGGCAATAAGGCACTCACTGTCCCATCATACAGCACCTACACAAACACACACACATACACTTGGGGAGGGGGAGAGGGAGGGAGGGAAGAGGGGGGAGGGAGGAAAGAGGGGGGGGGGGGGGGGGAGAGAGAAAGAGGGAGGGAGGGAGGCAGGGGGGGAGAGAGAGAGAGAGAGATGCACACACCCTGCAAAGGGAAGTATAACCTCCCAGTTTCAGGTTGTCAGCTAACCAGTAGGAACCAAAAAGGAAGTATTTCTCTTTGGAATGGCAGTTAAGTAGTTGTCTTCAGGAGCTTTAGGGATATGAAACCTATGAACTTGCTACTGTCAGAGATAGGATGGTGAATCAGATGCTCTGATCTAGTACGATAACATGTCAATTCTAACACTACCCAGCTTGGGACTAACTACGTAATACAATCTGAAGTAGCAGCCTTTCATGCAACTGCTCTTGAAGTAGAAGGACAGCAATATGACAAGCAATCTGTTACAAGCTTTTATAGCTAACAGCCACAGATATATGATTGTCACTTAATGAATAAAAGAGTGCTTTTCCTTAATTTTTTAATTAGTGTATTTCTCAGAAGCTTGTTACCATGAAGGTTGGTTTTGCCAGAAAAGTAATACTTTCACAATGACTTACATTTTTTTTCTCTTACTCGTCAAGTTTTAGAACTGAAGATTGACAGGTTTTTTTGTTTATATTCTTCTTCTCATGTGTGTGAAATCTCCAAATAAAAATGTCTTTCTTGCTCTGGAATGTATGGAATGATAGTTACAACTAATGTACATGCTGCTACACTGCAGAGTTATAAGGTTTCAAGAATGTATTAGTGTGAGTAGAGAGATAACTTTACAAATCACGTAAGATCTTTCTCTTCATCATGCTTTGGCATCCATAGCTTGCTCCGCCATCAAACAGGTGTGATAAAAGTGAAGACAATATTGGTTATCCAAATCCTTACCATCCTATAGAGAACGGACCTGAAAAGAATGGCAATTTATTTTGTATAACTCAGCACTGAATGATTACTTAATGTACTTGACATAGCGCAGGGTGGGCCAGATACCTGAAACGAGTCAAATAATGAAAATTGCTCTGTACTAATCCTCTGGAAAGTTTCACGCTTATCCACCTTCTGTGAATTGGGGTTATTATTCACACATGCTTGTATTAGCCATACATGCATAAGGTGAAAAGCTATGAATGGTATAACCAGCTTTGCAGGCTACACATGTGCCAAGTAGTAATTTCTCCTGCAGATGCTCTCATTGAATTCAGTCAGACTGCATATTAAGTTCAGTAGGCAAACAAACAATGAAAAAGAGCATATTCATAAATTATTTTGAAATGATATCTTCCTTTGCCAAAGATGATGTTCTCCTGAATGGTTTAGTGAACTCTGAAAGTTAAAAAATGTTTAAAAATAATCCTATATACGGGAAGTTCGCAATACAAATGAAATTAAACCATATATAAAGTATTACCTGTGCTCTATGCATAATAACCTTTACACACATACATAAACAAGTACAATTATATACTAGATATTTTCAGCCAAGGTTTTCAAAACATGTTTTAAGTGACAGAGTTGTTTGTACTTGTCTTTTTACCTTTATGAGACCTCTGGTGGATAAAAGAACAGCCCATTTTTCAGGTTGTACCTTCCTAAAGAGTAATTCCATTTGTTTCATTCAATGTACAATACTTCTCTGGGACGTTTTGGACTTTCACGATTCTCCAAAATAAAATAATTCATCATAATTCTGGTCTAAATGAACTCTAAAATCTTTGTTTAGTTTTATTTCTAGAAAAATGGCGTGGAAATGGCAAATCAGATTAGATGAATGACAATTTTCTCATGTTGCACTAAAAGTTTCACTAATAGAAAAGACTAAATGAATCTTGTACTGTATTTTTCATCTTCTCTTTAGCGTTTTCAACTTTTTTTTCCTTAATAAAAGATTATTCGCCTGGCATACGGTAAATAGGTTACATTTGTATTCATGAGATAGATGCTGACAGATCAGATTTCCTGGATTTACTGGGGTTCTAATACATGTAGCCATTTATTTTTCAGTATTGTTTAGTTTGATAAGAGAGAAAGTATTACCATAGTGCTGAAAAAATAACAGGAAAATGGGCTTATCTGATTGCTGCATTTTTTCCAGCAAACATAAATACACAGCAAAGCTTTATTAAAAATGCTTCAGAGGAATCGACTGTGCTTTGCTGACCTTTGCTAGTCTGTACACTTTAGTTTGAATGCTTTCAAATTTATGATGGTTTAAACATCTCTCATCTTTGCCATAGACTCTTTCGCAGTACAAAATCTTCTGTTTTGATTGCAAGATATGCTTAACATGCAGGATGTGATTACAATAGTATACAGTACAATACAAAACTGTTGTTTTGTATAAAATATATTCTTGTAATGTGAAGGTATTTAAAAAGGTTTAGGACACAATCTTGCAGCTGTTAATAATAAGCTTTTGAAGACTAGGTATTTAACAGTTTGGTATATTGGGTCCAATTCTGATCTCATAAAATACTATAAAAAGTGATAGATTCTTTTTCAAACTACAGATCAGAAATAAATTTTAAAGCGATATAAAATCAAAGATACAAAACAATTTTAAAAACTTCATAAATTTTCAGAAACAAAGATTTTTAACAAATTAACATCCTGCAGAAAGAGTTCAACACAATAGTGTCTATTGTGTAGCATATTAAGCTCTGTGTCCTGCACATTGGTTACAAAAAAACAATTATCAATGAGTATTTAAAGATGCTACCAACATTACTTTTGCAACACAATTCACATTTTGGGGCTATTTTAAAACTAATTCTATTTTTAAAGCTAGGAAATCAAACAAATGAACATGTCTCCAATGCAAGCATGAATAAGCATGCATTTTTTGAGAGCTGCCTGTCTGAATTCTTGAGGGTCAAGACAGCATTAACAGTGGATTGACAGAATGTTCATGGGTCTGCTCAGCTTTTAAGAAGGATCTCATAGCAAGTCTCTCACAGGACTGTGGGATGTAACCTCATCCTGAGCCATGGGATGTCTAGCAGCTGGTTTTGCTCCCTTGATGCTGCTACTATGGTCCATGTGGGGTGGTCTGGGGTGCTGACTAGGGTTCATCTTTGTGCAGAGTCTGTGTAGATGTAGTATGGTCAGAACAATCGCGTGAGCAAACTCCTGTAGCAGGTATTGGCGTGGATCTGTCCATGTCCAGAGTCTGCTTTAGGATGCCGGGAAGTGCCTGTGTGTGTGAAGAGATTTGTTGTTCTTACCTAGCAGGACGTGTAGACCATAGAAATCTATCAGGGGCTTTGAACCTCCTCCAGAGTGCCTTTGAGGTACAGATTGTTTGTCTGGGTTCCAGTTGTTGGAAATTAAGAGATCACTGTGACGGGAGTGTTTAGAGGACTAATAAACCTGGACAGTTTTAAACTTTAAAATAAAACTACTAAATTAATTCATTAACAACACTCATGGCAATGGTTAGCTCTTACACATTATTAATCAGAATTACTACATACACAAACTCTTAGTTTTTTATATTTACAGTCTATGTTAGCTGCATGTGTGTGTTTAATACAACACCACAGCTGATGCGACACAGTTAGGACTGATGCTACAGGCCTTTATAGTCCTTACTCACTCAGGTTATGGTGATCTGTCTTGAGAGCTCTTTGACAACAGAAGTCAGAACAGAAGCAGGCTGGTCGTCTTTCTTCTCCGTTTTCCTCAGTCTTCCTTAGTGTTTTATGCTTCTCACCTCCTCATTCCATAAAAAAGGGATCTTAACTGGTCTCTATACTCCTTATTTTCAGTTTTGCCACTCATCCTTCTTGTTTACTCAGCAGAATGTCCTGTGGATTTCCAGCCCCTTGTGCTTATATTTATCTTGCAACTTTTGGTACTTGGATGCTTCCTAGGTGCAACTACATGTATCATTTGTCTCTTTGCTGGTCACATCACTTATGTGAAATGCTTACACACTGTGCCTTACCAGGCCATCACTGTGTTACAAAACATACATACTGTTGTTTACACTATTTTAGTATGCTTATATTTCAGTTCAGTACAAACTAATATTACTCATCTCCTGATTAATTCACTTACAATTTCTCGGTATCACAGTCCCTGCTTCAGCTATGAAACTCCTGAGGTGGATGGATGGCATCATGCAACTTGCATGGTATGGTTCTGCTGTAGAGGAGTCTTCATGCTGAAGAAAGTATGTTGAGTACATTTTGGAGACAGAAATCTTTGCATCTGACTTTATTGCTGCTAATTTATGAATGGACATCTTTGCCCGAAGGGTCTGCCGTAGTTTGTGTGGAGAGGACAAAAATCTTTGGGGTTTTCAAATGGAGATTTCTACCTGGAGAAATGCTGGGTGCTAAGTCTTGAATGCCTATGTTTAGAAAATTGAAATGAGTAGTTTATATATCTCACTAACCAATATTCATACTGAGATTCAGCCAATCAATTTCCGACTTTACAACATCCAAACTAGTCATCTCATGTTTCCTTTTTAACAAATAGACAGCAATAGGCATTTCATCTTATCCTAAAGAACATGTCTAAAATAAGCCAGGTGAATTGTTCTTACAAGTGCTTATTTCTTCATCCTTTAGTAAAGAAGCAATCCAGAATAGTTAACTGAGAAGTAGGCATTCATATCGTAGGCATCTTAAATTTTATCTTCTGCCTTAGTGAATATGGCTGACATGAAGCCATGTCCAATACTACCTCTGCTAATTCTCTGTACGAAATATAACCACTTTGTGTTTTTACTACTAAGCTAGCCTTAAAGTTGCCTCCTCTGTTAGAGGTCTTAACATATTTCCAGAGACAGACATGTGAGTGAAGAGAGGGAGATGAAGCTATGTTGCTGGTGAGAAATCACTAAATATCTAAATTCTGACACCATGTGACAATTTTTGTGCACCATTTTTTGCTGTATCTATACTATTAACAAAACAGTGTTAGGGATTTATCCTTGGTCCCAGGATAAGTGGCACTGCCTTTAAGGCATACTAACAAATCTACATTACATAGCACTTCGATCTGGATCTCCTCTGAATCCTGTGCTCTGACCTTAGGACATGATTATTATTGTTCTTGTTTTCTTCTGTTCACAGCTGCTGAGAGGATTTTATCTCAATGCAATAGAGTGGTATTTTTGTAACATGAAACTTCAGATACACGTTGTATGCCCTGAAGAATGGTGTAATGGACATGTGTGGATTGCCTCAGGGTACCTTTTAAAATGATTTTGGAGGATTGTACAGGTAATACATAGTATATTTGGTTGTCTTGTCCATACTGCCTTTTGGAGCAGGTGGTGGAGTCAATTATCCCCTAAACATGCCTAAATACTGTCTTGGAGAAAGCTATTTGGAACAGACCGAAACAGAGCCAGGGATTAAGCTTGCAATTATGCAATGTGGATGATGAGAATCAGTTGCAATTTCCTGACTTTTATTTATTTGTGTGGAACCTTTGAGTTTTATTAGTCGATTAGTTTCGAAACTTGTTTTCCCTTCAGTGTCACCAGACTCCTGAAAGAAGAAAACACTTCGGCCTTTTCTGACCAATACACAATGACCAAGATTCATTCCACTTATTTTTGGCATTTAACTGAAATACCTAATTCAGGAAGGTAGTTGCTCATAGCTTCCTACATTGTAAGAACTTCAAAGGGTGGCTGAGCTCATCTTCAGTGTCTGTTCCTCTCCATTGCCTTCTAATAGAGCCTATGTATGTCAGGTATTTTTTTAACTCAGATAGCTGCTTCAATTTAGCTAAGATCAATTTTGACCACAGTGTTCAGAGAAAACCAGGCTTACTATTAGAACTACTCTTCTGTTTTGGATAATCTTCTCTACAGTCTCTATGGTTCTTCTGCTACCTGGTCTCACTCAATTGGTTTAACCTTCTCCTATTTTTAACTGAATGAGGATATGAAGCTGTTAGCCTTTCGTGATACTGCATGCACTCTGTGATTCAATTGAATCTATATTGCGTGCATCCTTTGCTCCAAACATTGCAGGATGCTATGCAAACTGAATTCAAAAGCCCCCCTTTCCATTTTGATCACAAAGGTTGGATCACAAAGTACTACTCACTTAGTGCTTCAGTAAAATATGTATTACTGGGACAAAAGATGTCTTGCAAGGGATGACAGTCTGAGAATATCTGAAAACGCAAAGCATTCTGGAAAACTTCCTAGTCTGTAGGTAACTCTGCCTCTGCAAACTTTTCCCCTTTTCAACTATTTACTTAAGAGTTCTAACAAATAAATAGTAGCAGATTTTGTAAGTTTATCATTTCATTTCTCATTATACTGCTAAGGAAACATGCTAACTTACAGAAGAACCTTAAACAGCCCCTACAGCTTTTTCTGGTATCTCTCAAAGCTAAATAAAAGCAGGTGCAGTGATTTTATTTCAGTTACTTACTTTTATTTTCAATCTTTCTAAAACAGGTACCAGGCTTTTGGAAAGCAGCTTAGTCCCTTGTGGCTCCTTCTGTGCTTGCTACTGGTGACAGACCATTAAATGCTTCCCATGCTTTCACCATGGGAAGAATAAAGGTAGTAGGACAATGTGAGATAGTAAGCATAATGGAAATATCATCCATTCAAATGTAAAATAAGTAAGCAAACAGACTCTTTAAAATCCTTCAAAACTTTTGCTCTCTATTTAAGGTAACTCCATCTTATTATGCTTCCACATAACTGCCAAGCTAGCTACAGGACCAGACAGGATTTTTACGTGATATATATTCTCCCCATTGATTCCACAATACTGATTTTAATCAAATGCCCAATAAACTCTTAGTCTTTCTCTTGACTTGTTGTCTTATGCCTTGGGTCATTAGCAAGAGGATTACAAATTCCTACTGGTTAAAAGTTTCTTTAAACTGGAACAAAAACTTTACACACTTTGCTGATTCCAGTTCCAGTAAAGTAATTTCCTTGTGCAGCAAGCCCGAAACAAAAGTTAGTTAACTATCCAAGACGTGCTTTTGGCAAAATACTACAGTGTAAGTAGTGAAGTAGCTAATCAGATTTCCATATATTTATGCTGTGTTCAGCTTTATGAGAGAGATTATGCTTTGAGTTATTATATTAGAAATAAAGTTAGACATTAAATTATAATATTTTACAGACAGAGCTAAATAAACCTATTCATAAAACTTGAAAGTGATATTTGTGGGGAAAAAATCTTAAAACAGAAAAATCCCTTAGCAGTCATTCTAGGTATCAGCATTTAGGGAAAAGCTATGTTAGGATATAATTAGAGCCATGAATCATGAAATCACAATTAAGAGACATTGAGATACCGTGATTACATTTATGCGGAACTGAACTTTCTTTCCATCGCTAAAATGAGTATTGGATTTGTGATAAAATTAAGTATTTTTTTCTGAAAATACTTCCTCCAACATGCTAGTGCTAAGTGGAGTTCATAGTTATCTCCATTAAATGCAGTCATGTCATTATGCAACAGCAGTCTTTATGAAGATTGAGGAATATAATGGCATCAAGAAGCAGTGGAGAGAGCCATATGAAAATAAAATTTGCTTTTCTCATAGAGTTCATAGAGATTCACAGAAAAATAAAGAGTTTTCTTAAAAAAAAAATCCATTTGACAAAATGGCCAGTATCATAAATGATTTCTGAGATCTTTTTAAAAGTCCAGCCTCAGATGATTTGGATTTAATACGTTTTAAAATACTTTCTTCAAAGTAAAGTGATAGGAAAAATAATTTTGGTAAAAAATGTTGAGAGAAATGACAATCAGTAGGCAATATTAGTACAATTTCCCTTTTACTATACAGCTCATTAGTCCCTATCTATTTCATCATCTAATACAAAACATTCATTTATAGTATGAAAACATTATGTTTCAAAAAGGTCAAGAACCAGGAAAGTACTTGAAAGAATGCATTATGTAGAGAGCATTACATTTAACTTAATCATGAAGTTTCGCTTCGTTGAAATGAATGTGTTAAAATATTTATTTGTTCTGTGGAAAAAGTACCTGCTTTATATAGGTGTCTGGGAAAAGTCTTACACAACTGCAGTCCTCAACAAACAGATCACCTGTATCTAATTTAATCACAGATTTCTGAGGAACAAAATAAAAGCAGAGAGTGCTGTATCCTATGGATAGATATCCCAAGTAACTCTCTTTATCAAATGACATAGGCCAAAGGAAGTATTAAAAATAAAGAGTATATTTACTGTGACACTTACGGGAGTCAAGTCACAGAAAAATAAATACTATTTGACTTACATGATTAAATTATAAATAGACAACTACTTAATAAATAGAAAAGTTTGTTATAACTTGCATTTTGGCTTACTTACATATTATGCAACTTTTTTTTTTTTTTGTTGTTGTTGTTCCTTGACTAGATGATTTCTACAAACCACCAGGACAGCCCTTCTGATAAATATCTGAGGTGAAATACATTCCTTTTTACAAGTGCTTGTTCTACTTTTGCACTCACATGGTCAGAGAGACAAATCAGGAAAAGGTTTACAACCTAGCCATCTGAAATCCTTTAATTAAAGATTTTTTTTTCCTATCACTTGCTTAGCTCTAGCTAGTCAAAATAATACAAAAATACTCCATTTAATTTATGAATTATAAAACCACAGACATCAGCAAAGCTGTAGTTAATAAGGCCTATGAACTATGGAACTATTTTAAAAGCTACAAGTAAAAGGAATAGATAGAAGGGCATTTTATTCTGAATGACAGCAGAAATTCAGATGAGACATCAAGTTATCAACCTGAAGAACAGTAGTTCTTTTGTTGTAACTACTTTAAAAATATTTCTAGCAACTATTCTTTATTAATAGCTCTTCTTTATTCATTGTCCATGCAGTGAGTGAGTGATGACCCCTGCAACTGTAGCAATTAAACTTTTCATTTGCAGTAAGGGCCTCTGACAATCTCAAAATGAGGATTACAAATTAGAACTCTGACAGTCCAGCCCTCTGAAAAGAAAGAGTCTATTTCCTCTCAGCTTTTTAACTCCAGTTCAATCTTTGCAGATACAGTCAGGTGTGAAAAAAGATATTTCAGCATAAAAGACCATGGATTTTAAGCTGGTAAAACCTCTGTATGGGCATTTTCTATCACTCTAATCACAGCGATGTAAATATAAAATTACATTCTACAAGTTGATTAGCTCTCCATCTAGTGGGAGAAGCAGCACCTGAATGTTCAGTATGAACCAAGCAGTGGCAGTCATGCAATACAGATGACATGGAAGGAAATGAACCAGAATAATACATGAAAAACAACCTAATGGGAAGTCTTTTAGCTCATTCCACCACACTCAATTCAGCTAATATTATTTGCCTTCTCTCTCCTAGCAAGTTTTATTTAAACCATGCCTGCTTCAATTATGTGCGGAGAAGGAAGTAGTCTACAACACAACCTAAAAGACTCTAGTGTTTACTACAGCTGGTGGAGATCCTCTAACCTGTTGGGCAAGGTGCAAGAGATGGGAGTACAGATCACAGCTGTAATCATTTACCATTCAACCTTCCATAGAGTTGTTCTCTGCTGACTCTTATGCAGATATTCAAGACTTTGCCCAAGTCATATTTTGAATACCTAAACTGGTACCTTTGTGCTGGAATACAAAGTAAAAACCTTTTAATGCATGACTCGTGTCAAATGGATCTGTTGTAAAGCCTTTCTTATTTCCTCCAGTCCTACCCTACCTCACCATTTTACCTACCATTTGCTGGCTATTGTTATCATAATTTCCTAAAACAATGTGCATTAAAAGAAACAATTAAATTCAACTTTGCTTAAAACCTTCTACATTAACTCTGTCCTTAACTGTGTTATTAAGCTTAGTAACAGCAATACACAATTTAATAATAATTAGATTATGACTTTTACTAACGTGAAATTATAATTAATGAAGCATAATTAAATTGAAGCATTGACCTTGAAGGACAATAAACCACATTAACTGAAAAAAGAAGTCAATATATCATAGATTTTCAGAACAGTGGAGGCTTCATGAAGGTGGGCCTTCCATCCTTTCCTCAGTGAGTGGAGTTTAGTTCAACAAACTTTTCCCTTTAATGGATGAAGACAGATGTTCTCATAGATTCAGTGGTATCAGTTTAAAAAGCTATTGCTGAAGGTGAATTAATTTTATGTTTCATTTTTTACATCAAAATGGACTAGTTTTACTGCATCTGAACTGCAAAATCCTCCAGATAAAGGAAAGCATCAAACAATACATAGTAGTTTCAAAAACCTCTCTGGCTTCAAGATAGAACAACAACTTGCATAACTTTATTCTGGTGACCTTCATGCTGCTACCAAGGTTAACATGTGCCAACTATCATGACCCACATCGAAATTGGCAATGAAATAAGAGACTAGGAATTTTAAAATGTACCACAACCTCCTAACTTAATTGCATACGCGTTCACATGTGTTTCTCCCTATGTCTTTAGAACTCTCAAAATATTAAATGAAGTATTCAATATCCTATGCAAAGTCTTACAACTATGTTATAGCATTATTTTAATTTCTTTCTGGTAGAGGGCTGTCTATTAAAGGAGTTTTAGATTTTGTTTTTCTGTGAAACATTATTCAACTTACCTTAACCTCAGGCAGAAATACAGTAAGTAATAGGTTCAGTGACTGCTGCTCTGAAATTCTTTGAGAATGAACACAAAATATGAAAGACTTTTTTCCTCTCAGCTATGCATTTTTTTAAATTGCATCCTCAAGTGACATTACAAAGCTTCTCATTTAAGATAATATTAATCTGCCTATCACAGAAAAGTGGTCATATGGATATTTAAGATGAAGATCTATAGAGTTTTTGGAATACAAATATTACTTTTATTATTAAAAAGCTTGTCAGGAGTACGGGTCAGATGAGACTACCCCACAGCTTACCTTGAAAAGTATTTTGCTCTGCAAATGGTCTAATTGATTTCAAACAAGCTCAATGATCAGCATTCTTTCTGAAGAACAGACCATAGTCCAGGTCTCCAGTTGTAAATCCACAGAAATCTATGGATTTTAGTGGAACTACATTGATTAAATCAGCTGAAGATTGGACATGTAAATGGCAGAAAAAAATCTTACTCTAGTGCAAAGGAAAATCAGTGCAGCTGTTTGCAAAGTAAGAACATTCAGAGAATGTGGAATTGTCCCTATAAAGCTTAAGCATAATCATTACTATTGTGGATTTATATTACTTACGATCAAAAGTGACCAAGGATTGCAGAATAACTGACAAGGATAGATCGTCTTGGGTTAAGTTCCTCCTGCATAGAACAGCTTCCCTCAATTTTGATGAAGGCTTTCTGCCAGTGTTATACTAACAGTAAGTGATGATGGAGGCAGACAAAAATAGAATTCTGCAAAATATATTGAGAGGCCCTTCTGACAGAATAAATCTGAGTTGTTTGTGTCCTAGCCCCACATTTGCATTGCTAAACACTTATACTGTTAGCAATCTGGATCCTACATCCTGAGGAGAGATCCTCTTTCCACTTACATTCATAATGCGACCGTAAAAACACCTGAGAAGAATCAACTTTATCTTATAAAAAGAATACCATTTAGACTGCAACGATAGCTAATTGGGCCGTGTTTTGAAGCAGTATTTCAATGCTGCATCCTGCACTTAAGCGCTGCCCTCTCAGATAAAGCATCTACTCCTATTCAGAGTGTGAGCAGGAGATCATTCTCCTCTTTTGTCTTTGTCCTACTCCAGTTTTGATTCTAACCTTCCCATAAAGACAGAATAGGGAAGCCTGTAGTTGGGTCTAGGACACAGCTTCTTAGTCTCTGTGCAAATATAGGAGGTAAATAATGATGCAGAAAGGGTTGTGGAGCTTACAATTTTGTTTCCACAGAGTAAATAATACAGAATTGACTACTTAGAGAGAACTTGTATATTTAAGTCAGGTTAAAGCAGTGTTGAACATGTTAAATTTTGAGGGCAAACTCTCTTTTGTTTTTCTTTGGTGAATTTTCTGGTCAGCCTCCAAATGCTGAAAGAGTTGCTATCAAACAATCAGAATAGCAATATAGTGATTTTTACTTTCTTTCATTTAGATAAATGGGTTACATAATATATCCATACATTTCAAGATCTCATACCAAAATTTGTTTTCAATGGTACTTTTTGACAGAATGATATGAATATACATTTATTTTCTAAGTACTGACCTTACTAAAACAGTATTTTAGCAGTCCTGTAAGCATCAGCCTTGTTAAAAATTCATAAATATAATTCACATACTTGTGTGTGTGTGTGTGTGTGTGTGTGTGTGTCTGTGTGTGTGTGAGAGAGAGAGAGAGAGAGAGAGAGAGAGAGAGAGAGACTGTTCTGAGAAAGAGAACTTGTTATTTTTCCTTGGAATGTTGTGACTAACTTTATTTGAACCAGAGCAATTTTAGTGTGAATACTCCAAAGCATATTGTCCCTTGGTTCATTTCTGCAGAGAGCTGTGTGAAGTGCTGGGCCCTCAGTACTTTCATTGGCTTCACTGGCTTTCACTGAAAGGCATCAGGTACCTGCTAGGATCCAGTCCTACGCTCAAGGACATTTAGAAGACTAAGTAAACCTCAAATGAATGACTGATTCACGTTATATTAATTAGCATAAGCTGTAAAGCAAGGTATTCAGGTAATCGTGTCAAAAAAAAAAAAAAAAAAAAAAAAACCCTCTGCTACACATGCAAAGCAAGAGAGAAATGTTAATACCACCTGGTTTTCATAGACTGAAGCCCCTTTTAATTACAAACTCTGTATTAATCTATATTAATGTATTCACACTGGATTACTGTGATTAGTGTTTATATATATATAATGCAAATCAGGAAACACATCCCGTATACAAAAATAGACAGTGAGATAGTAAGTGTAGAAGCTGCAGTTCTACACAAATGACTCTGATCACTTAATGACTCATAATGGCTCACTGAAAATCTGAGGCGTAATGTAATGAAGTACAGCTTGTTGACAGCCAGCCACATGTGACAGCCTGTACAGCAATGATATTATGAAATTTTAAAACTTTTGTCTGAATCAAAGTGAGGTTTGGACATATGACAGAAATATGAACTTACAGATGCCTTTCCCATTGCCCTTCCCAAAGCCACGTCAGTTAACAACTGAAAATGACCATGTAGTTCCATCTGGAAATGAGCTTGTGGTTTGGTACCTAGTGGGCAAGTGCCAACATCAGAACACTTGCATGTGATTTGCTACAGCTCAGCACACATTTTCATCTCCAGTTTCAGGCAAACACTTAGAACAAATACAGCGAAAAACCTCAAGGCCCTGAGTGAATGGAAATTGTCCTCTAAATTAATGTTCTCAAGTCCTATGTTCTCTCTTTTTGCCTAGAGACAAGATGCCTAGTTTTGCAGTCCTATCAAACTTTGGGCAAATGATAAAACAAGGAGAATTTTCTGTCATAATACACGATAAACAAGATGTTCTCCTTTATTATCTGAGTGGACAAGGTACAGAGAACAGAAATGTTCGGGTACCCAGACGATCATCCTTTAAAAAGGTATTTTTAGGGAACCATTTTCAAATATTCTTTTAAGTAAAACTCAAGCATCATAATTTTATGTAAGCAACTACAGTTCAAGTGTCATTACAGATAAATATAGTTATTTAGAAACATTCAATTCACTACTAGGATCTTTAAATAACTCACCTGTCCTCTGGATTTCTCAGTACTTGCAGATATTTCTGGGTATTCAAAACTGTTCAGATAGAAAAAGAAGTGAATAAAAAACAAACAAACCCCAAAATATGCTTTCTAAAATTGTGCTCTCTTGGAGCTTCCATTATATCCCAATATTCTTCTAGCAGTTTTCCAACCTGCCTGCTAACCTCACGTTCAGATCAGAGATCTAGTTAATCTTGTAACGCCTTCTAATTCTTCTGGTTTCCTTTGTTGGATTCTTTTTTGGTTCTTTTTTTCTAGTTGTTCTAGAACTGATATATACAACAAATCATGATTCTAATGGGAAAAAGACTTTAATCTCTGATTTTGACTTGTTCTTTACAAAAAAAGGCAATCTTAATTAAAATCCAACCAGATTTAGCACAGGGGCATTTTGAAAGTACTTGGAATTAAGGTTTAGTTCTGAACTGTTGCTAAAATTTTTCAGAAAGCTCTTCTGTGACAGAAATCTGAAAATTGAAAATTGTACTGTACACAGAATAACTCTACTTAAATGATATCCACATAAGGATTAGGATATCATAGATGATGATGAGTCTAAAAGGAACGTATAGCTCTCTCACGCACTGAAAAAGCTTTCTTTTCACCATAGGAGTATACCACCAGTGAGAAAAAGGAATATCGTTTTTTAGCAAAATGTTCTGTTCTTTTGTCCTGCATCTGAATGAATAATAATGCAGAGGGTATGATACTGAAATGTTCTGGATTATTAAAATCTCCTTTCTACTGAACAAAAAGGTGATTGGATGTCTAGTGAATTGGACTGTAAAGCACATTATGATGGTTAGAGATTAAAAATCACCTGTGCGAACCCCGTTCGACTGCTCTTATAATCATTTAAATATGAAGTAGAATGAAAAACAAGGCAGTTCTAATTGGCACAGATTTTAATAAAAACTTTGTGTGAGCTTGCAACTGAAATTTCATCCGTAGTCAACAGTGCAATTTGACAGGCATAAAATGGAGTCAGAATGAACTAGCTAGAGTTCAAAATTATATATCCTGTAATAAGAAAATCAAGAAAACTAGTATTCTCTTCTTTTTGACAGGAAAATCTTAGGCCTTAAATAGTACTGCGTTGTATCTTCAATTCAAACTGCTGCTTTTTATCAGATCTTACCATTTGGCAGAAATATTTCCGTAATTTTAATAATAATAATCAGAGGGGGAAAAGCAAACTAGTGGTAAAAACAAGTGTTTAACATAAGTTTTCATTATGTGTTGCTCTTGAATATATGCATCCTTCTTGAACATATGTGTCCAAGAAGCTATAGATATTTTACATAGAATGCAACAGTAGATACGAATTTCTTTGCATGCATACCCAGAATTACATGCAGCTATTCACTAAAAAAATCTATCTTCTGGTTGCAGAACATGTAATCTTTTCTCTCTCCTTTGCACAAAGCACAAGTGGGTTTAGTTTAGAATTTAGTATTACATGTTGAATTATAAGGTCATTAGATTTTTAAAAGATGCTAACATTCTTTCATAACAGGTAGTAGGTTATCTACAGACAAAAATGACATGTTGTGGCTTTTCTACAATGACACAGCGTAACTATGCAGTACAACTTTGCAGTAGGCATCAGCACAACAGCACAAATGACTTTCCTCCTGTAGTATCATTCACAAGCGTATATTCCTGGATGTTTCTCTCTTGCTCAGAACTACTGACAGTTTGATCATTTTGCATACCACTTTCTCAGCTGATGAGAAGGGGAAGATCACCATACTGATATATCTGGTACATGATAAATCCATTCAAAATTCCCCTAGAATTATACTGTTATTTTTGAAACTGTTATCATGTCTATTTTTTCCATCCCAGAAAACATTCTATACATTTCTCTATCTTAACACTAATTTTGTATTCTGCTCCATTTTGGTAGCACTATATGAGCTTTCTAAATGAAAATTTCTACAGAACTTACACATATAGAGATATGATGCAGATGACATATTGATGGATCATAACTTTTGTCATCTATCAGTTACCTATGCAAACAGCCTTCGTAAACAACAAATTGTTTTCAACTCTTAGCCAAATGCAAGCTGATTTTCACAGGTCATCAAACGTCCCTGCTAAGTTTCAGATTCCTAGCAGCTACCGCAGAGATCAGATGCTTGAACACTTCATAACTAAGATAGGGACATAATTCTACACCGTCTGTGCAACAGTTTATTATTTCTGGTTAGTGCAAATGAGAGCTAGATGTTTGGCTAGCACAAACAGCCATGCAGCAAGTGTTCCTTGTAACTACTGCAGAAGTAACTAATTAGCTGTATCAGCAATGCAGCTGTACTTCCCCGCCAAGAAAAGGAGCATCTTCATCTCATTTTATGAAGGAGTTCAATAGTATTTCACACATAATTACATTTCCACTATGATTACCAAAATGCTTGAGACAAAGAAAACATCAGAAAACAATTATTTTCTTGAAATTATCAGAATAAATACCACACATGAACTACTAGCTCAGCAGCAAAAACAGAAGGCCAAAAACACTCCAGAACATATAGGCAGTAACAAATCACGCATGCATTTGCCAAAGTAAAGCACACCAACAACAGCTTCGTTGTTTCAAATCATCACAATAAATATGAGTTTTAAAGGAATACACTGAAACGCGGTTCACAGGATACAACACAAGCTGTTACACACTCCTAACTTCTCCAAACCCCCATCCGCCACACCGCAACCTCGGCACCCAGCCCACATCTCCCTGCAGCACAACCGAACCCGCCAGGCGGGCGGTAGCAGCCGGTCCCGGCCGGTTGGGGCTGCGCTCACGTGACCCCGCCCCGCCCATCTGGGGAGCGCAGCCAGTGCCGCCAGCCGGGGGCAGCGGCCTCACAGGCCCAGCCCAGCCCGCCGCGGGGAGCAAAGGCCCTTGGTGGGGCGGGAGCTGCTGCTGGGGCGCTCAACGTGCCTAAATCCATGCACTTCGTCGGCAGTGCTTAGACGTGCCGTCTGGTCCGTTCTCAGAAATCCTGTGGGAATGATGCAAGGCCTAACCCTCATTTTTTTCCACAGAGCCCTTAGTGACTATGTTAAAGGGGAACACTGGCCTGCCGCACAGGCCCGAGTCCCGTTTGTGCCGCTCTGGGTAGTCCCTGGAGGGGGGTGGACATCTGGGAAAGTCTCCGTGGAGAAAGCCAGTTAATCTAAATTACATGTTAGGTGTGTTTGTTGGAGAGCATCTGCATTTTCGCCGACTGCTTCTCATGTTTTGTTTCTCTTACCAACTCTGAAATGCCAAGTCTTGAAACCTTTACTGTTCTTGCTTTATACTATGATAAATTGCACCTTTTCCTAAAGTAGCTATTATTTACCAGAGAAGGAAAAAAAAACATAAGGCCAAAGTCATTTCATGAGTGCAGGCCTGTTAAAATAAAGGTTAATGTCAGAAGCATTCAGTTACTGAAAAATCCCTCACCTTTCATGGCATTCATCCCTTTACAGGGGCTGAATACAGTTTTATTCTAATTGAAAGTTACTTTTTGATACAAAGCAGAGGAATTTCGTACATTCTGTACCGTTCTATGTTTTCCAGCTTTTCGCTCCCAGGTTCTCTGAGGGCCAGCGTACAGATGCTAGGAGCGATAAAAGATGGGAAATCCCCAGACATCTTTACTGATTATTGGAGTACATTATTTAGTACATGGAATACTAAAGAGTCTTTAGCACCGACCTTTCCAGCACCTGTTTGAGAGTTGTGGTGAAGCTGCATTAGTTAAATGTGAAAATGTTAGACAAAATATTTTTTGAGGATAATTTAGAAGCTTTATAGTGGATATCTGAGATAGACTGAGGGATGAATCTGTTTCCTTTTGTGTGGCTTATTTTCCGAATGATAAGCAGGATAAGAAAGAGATACTTGTTTTTGAATTTTTTTAAATTGTTTTGGGGAATGTTTAATGTGAATATTGGCAATAATAGAAGAGTATCAGACTCATGAAGAAATGGGACATGTTGTTTCGTCCAGTGATCACTGAAGAAAATATTGTATGTACCTTTGCATCTTTTCGTAAAAACAATATTCTACTGAATATCTTACTCAGTTTATGACTGCTATTAAATAGAGGCTAGAGAGCTCTTCAGCTCATTCTAATGTAAGTGTCTGTATTTGGTAAGCTGAATAACTCTAGCCTGCCTGGACTATATCCATATAGTATTGGATCTCTATTTTTTATAATAGGGATTCAAGCAACGTACAGTGCAGACATGTAATATGTGTCTGGAGCTGTCTGCCATTTCTGAATAACATGTGCAAAGAAGCTTAGTGTCCAGCTGGCTCTGCAGCCCTGGTCCTGAAGCACTGATATTGTCTGTGATTTACCTTTATGTTGATAAAGTCAATTTCTTAACCTTTCCATAAGTGACTAATACTTAACCATCTAATTATTGCTAGTGAAGTTGGTGGACTACACAGAAGATAAGGTTATTGACATGCATAACAATTTCAGCATCAGAATTTATTTGCAAATTTCGAAGAATCTGAGCTGTGGCAGAGATGAACGAATTCATCCTGATACTAAAGAACTATTTCCCTAGGGCAAAACATTATAGATTGTTATTGTTGTCCTTTTATGTATCTTAGTTTGCCTTCAGAAAGTGCTGACCTACAACAGACCGTAACTTTTACCGTATTGTGACATTTCTCTGTATAAACCCAGAGAGGTCAAAATCTTAGAAACTGAGATTAAAATAGGATGCTGGTGTAAATATAGAAGTGAAACAGTCTTCCCATTGTAAAGCACAGAATGTTGAGATAGTATTGAGTTTGATACTTATGAAAAATACAGAGCAATAAATGGTTTGAATAGAATGTCTTCAGATTTATGATACAGAACATTGCAACAGATTAAAATGCCATGTCACGCAGTACAAACATCTCAGCTGTTGTAAACAGCTCTTTCTATACCTTGCTTACTAAACCTTACTAAAATGTAGGTAGGCTGATCTTGACATACGTTTTTACATAGTGACAGTCACCATGAATGGTATCATGATGATTCCTCAGAAATACACTGTTATCTTTTTCTGGCCTTCTGCATACTAAGGTATTACTTACACTAATGGCTTATTTTTATTTTTCATATTTTCAGAGTGAACCATTAGTTAAATATGGGAGAAAGACATTAATATGAACAGGTTTGTCTAATCTGAATTATTGTGGTACTGTGTGTGCATGAGATCTTTTTGCCCATCGCTCTTCCTAGGAGATCAGTGAAATTGTTTCGGGTGACAAACAATAAATACTATGAATTTCATTACTCTGAGAATCCTGGTGGATTAGCAATTTTGTTCCTACTCCAAAATCCATGAAGTTCTGTTAAATAGGGAAGGTGTACTGGTTTTATGGAACCATATTTTGACTTGCTGCTTAGTTAAATTGGTAATTGTTTCACTTTTCTTATGTGAAAGTAGAGCACTGTTGAGTAATTTGTCATTCATATATATACACACACGCGCGCGCACACACACACACACACACACACACACACACTTACATACATACATATACAATTTTCATTTTCTAGTGGAACAAGGTAAGACAGGCCTGGACAAAGCCCAGTGACTCAAGAGAGCTCGCCATTGATTTCAAAGTGTTCTACTTCAAGGTTAGACACAAAAATTATAACTGTCTTTAATTGCATTATCAGCGATATTTTCCATGATTACCATAATGGAAAACAAAACAAAACAAAACCATCACTTTATTAAAATTACAATGTATTACTACATTGTTTTATTATGAGTAAACTTGGATCATTCCTGTGAGCTATGACTGAAAAGCAATTAGTCTGTAGAGTGGCTGAAATACGTAGGCAGACATCCCAGTTCTGTTAGCTTCGTCTGTGCTGCTGAATATATACATATATGGTCGAGGGAGCAGTTCCTTGCTTCCAAGCCCAGTGCTGGAGAATAGCTCGTGTTCATATGTTTCCAGGGAGCCACCCAAGGGTGGAAGGACTGCATCTGTATTGCATAGCACTTGGCTTTAGGTCCTGTATTGGCTCCATAGTTATAAATCCATTCCCTCCTCTCTCTCCCAGTAGCTTGAAGCACTTCACAACAGATACCTGTCTCTCCCCTGGAGCCTTCCTAAGGCCTGAAACATTTAAAAATATTTAAAGATTTTTTTGTGTGTTTTTTTAAGTTAGTATTTTTCCTAATGTGTCCAAGATAACCTTCTTACTTTGGTTGCCTCACATACAAAAATGTTCATGTTTCTGTGGCAAGATGCTAAAGTTCCAAAGTTGAATGCTGCATGAAAAAAAGATATGTCCTGAGAGCACTTGTGGTGATGGAGGGCCAGCAGCCTGGGCTGAAAGAGTGAGTCTTAATGTGGTCCACTGTAGCTCATGGAGGGCTTTCTGGATCAATCTGACTTCTAAAATTTTATCACTCAGGACTTGTTTGGGGGAGACCTAGTTGTCCTCCTAAGAGAATTCTGTTCCAGAAGGGATCTCAGGAGTGCTTTGGCATGTATGTAGTGAGGATGATCCAAGGACTAGTACCTTGGAGCAAGACTGAGAGCATTCCCAAATGACATATTGCCTGCATAGCTGCTGAATTTACGTAACTGGAGGTTTTTAAATACAGCTTCAGTAAATATCTGTCAAGAATGGTTTAATTACAGTTCATCCTGACATAAAATTGCTGACCTCCTGTAATCCTATGCAGTCCTATTTTTATGATCCTATGATTAAATGTATGAAGAATCTCAGGAGCAAGAGGCTTAAATTAGATGACAGCAGAATTTTTTTAATCTACAAGTAGCCTTAAAAGTAAGATAGCAGCCCACTTACATACCTTGTCCAACATGTCAGTGTATCTAGTCTTGGCCAATGCCAAAACTTTAGGTGGATGAATTAATGTTTCTGATTAAAAGTTAGGTTTGTCAAGTATTTTATCATTTGCAGGAGGCTGAAGGTTGACACTGCTTTGGACAGAGGCTCTTAGATTCCACTTAATTTGCACTTCAAACATAAAAGCTTGTTAATAACTTTGCCCCAGCTGCTTAGCAATTGAAGTGTTTTGGGGCATATCCAGAGGCACTTTAGGTACTCTAGCCTAATTTGGCTTAAGAAGGATTATGAGGTCTGTTATGCAAGCTGGAAATATACTCTCATTGCATTAAACATTTTTATCTGAGGAACACATTTACAAAGCTTTCTGATGTAGTGTATAACAAATGCATTTAATATACTAAATTAAAATAGCTTGCTGAGTATTCATAGTCTGTGTCATCTTGAAATACCAGGTCATAATATAGAACTTTAAAGTCACAAGCAAGTGCTTTAAATTTAGGTTAGAGCTGTTTTTGACAAGATCACCTTGATTCAAATGTTTTCCATTTCCTCTAGTGCTTATTATTTCTCAGGATAGATGATATTTAACATTTATAAGTCTGAATAGCATTGCAAACCACAGGTAATGTACTTCAGCTTAGAAACAATTTAGTTATGTCTAAATTTATTCTTATGAAATAAAAAGTTGTTTGTACTAAGCAAGGTTGTGAAAAACTGATACAGAAAATATCAAGAAGACATGCTGATGGGCATCTTTTCTTTTCCCCTAAACTGAAGAAGTAGAAATTGCCATATGTGTTATTACTCCTTTTTCTTACTCAAAAAAATTATTTTCACACTGCAAATCGAATGGAAAAACATTTAAAGTTAGTGCTGTTATGGGCAGGAATTTCTGTGGTATTTTTGGTGTAGTTTTTTACAAGCGATGCAAATGGGTGTAAAAGACCACTGAATGAGAACCTGCAGTACTTTCCATAGATACAGATGACTGCAGGAAATACAGTACGATAGAGTACTGGGTCTAGTTATGATTAGCATTAACTACATTTGTGACATACTGATTTAAACTTAACAAATCTCAACCTAAATGTTTCAGCACCTGCAAGTCTCTCATTTGCTTGAGAAGAATGACATGTCCGATGCAGGAACCGAAATCACCAGATTGTTACTGGATTTCCATCAAGGTTTGTGGTTTTCATAAAGCATTTCTCTTTTAATAAAATAATACCTTTGCAAAATCTTCTGCTGTGTTATGTGACAATGCTTAATCAAACTGGTAAATTAATTAATCTGTTTAGTGTTAATGATCTGATAAAATCATACCTGCACAAATTATAGAACCATTGTCACTGTTATGTTGGGCCCTCTTGAAAAGTTCAGCTGTCACGTGTAATGGTTCAGTGCAGCCAAGGGAATTTGAACCATTCCTGCCTTGTATTTTTGTCAAACATATGTGAAGGAGCAAGTTGTGTTGAGTAAAAAATATCTTTGTGGAAATCAAACTGACTGTTAGGTGCAGGATTTTGTAGTAATGACTTAACAAGTAAATATATAGAGGATTGCGCCAAGGTGTGGAACTAAGGAGAGATCTAAGCTTATTTCCTTGCTGAATATTTATCCACTAAATACTTTTATGAGAGGCCACCTCTTCCTCTCACAATATGCAAGTTGGCCTTTCACTTTCAGTGTATGATTGACTTGGTCAGAGGCTCCTTCTCTTCTCCTTAGATTGTGACATGCTACCAGTACACTTAAATTCTAACTTGAAAAGAAAAGCAATCTTACACATGGAGAGTTTTTTAACCCTTCTATCTCTTTCTGACTCCATTAATACTGAATGTTTTCCTTGTTCAGCAGTTCAGTTTCAAAGAGGGAGCAAATTCATTTACAAATAGCCTTGCAGGCAGGATAATTTTCCCCAGGGTATAGACTATGATTTTGAGCCTTTTGTTGATAAAGGGTGGAATGACAACTTTCTGTGCCACTATCCTAAATATTTCAGAGACTAATTCAGTTGCCTAAAGGTTTAAGGCATTTAAAGCCTTTTTAGATGTCCAAAGCAGGAAGGATATGAGTATCACATATTCTGTTTCAGTACCTGCCGAGTTGTTGGTTGTTTCATATAACCTAGAGCATCTCAAATGACCAGATTATCTGTACTCAGACTACAGAATTGAGGGTTTTATCTCATTATGGTAACCTAAATACATATATCAAGACAACTACATTTTAGAAACCTAAATTTAGGTGCCTGAATCTGAAGCTAAGTAACACATCATGCTTTAATATGTAAGGTTCTGGTTCTGTAGGTATATATTAGTTAGGCCTGCTAATGAAGCTTAGAAGAATGTGTGTTTGTGGATATTAATCAGACTTCAGTAGGCATTAGATGCTAAGTTAATTCACCCTGTATGAATAATCCTTAGAAATCTCAAGAGCAGAAGCCTCAGGAACTTGTGAAATGTTATGGATCCAGTGGCAGCACTGTGGCATTTCCAGCAGAGGATGCCTGGGGACCTGGGGTGTTCAGGCACACTGGGACAGGGCTTTCTCCCATTCTAGGAGCCAATCTCCAGTGCTTAATTTGGCCTAATTTGAGTGGCCACAAAACATTGGCAACCAATATCTTTTCAGCTATTTCACACTTCAATTATTATTTATTTTCAGCAGTGCTTTATCCAGCAGGGCTGCTACAAAAAGTGTTCTAAGTAGGCTTCCAATTGTAAGTACAATGACTGGCAGAGAGCCAGGATAAATGGCAGCTTTTGAATTTCAATATAATTTTATATGCATCTTCACTGCCAAGGCTAAACTATTAATTAAGCAATAATTTCACAGCACTGTCAGGTGTACAAGGGAGTAAGCACTTCCTGGGCCCAACTTTATGTAAACAGATATGCTTATTTCTAAGTTATGCAAGGTCTCTATTGAGGTTATCACAAATCCATTACAAGTTTTAATAATGAATTTAATGAACTAGCCAGGAAAGGTTCCTTTAGGGCCTTGTCCTGAAGATCCTATTCACACTGAACTCCGATTTGAAGCTAGTTCCAGAGCTTCCTTCTGAATGTCACTTCCTACTACTAGTGCCTGCATATTTTGCTATTCTTTCCTATATACTGTTACAGAAGTCAGACAAATTGCAGCACACAAAGGCATGTGGGAGGATTTTAAAAGGATCCTTTAGATCCTTTCAGCTGGGAGAGCTTTCTTGTCATCTTGGGGTTTTGTCTTTATTCATTTTGATGACTTTGAATTCTTAAGTACATGAGGTTTAATCCTTGTGCATTTTCATAGCTAGACTTAGCGTTTAGATTCTTGGGGGAAACGACAAGAATGCAGAGACATCACATGCTGAAGAATTTTCTATATAGAACTTGAGTTAAAGAAGGCGTGAAACTTCGTTTGCCAGCGAACTGTACGTATAGCGTAGCTGGACAAGAATGCAGTATAGGACTCAGCCAGTTTGAACACACAATTAATCATTTAATCCCAAGGCGTTTCAGTTAATATAAAATCAGGAATGTTACAATAATTCCCTGCAAATCTTTGGTCTTTGTATCTTTAACACAAAGGAAGAGGAGTGGAGATACCGAGTGAAAATACCAAGTGTGTTCTGTCCAAATGAATTATTCTATTCCTTTAAGTCAGTTCAGCTCTTCCCTGAAATTTGCTGTGCAAAAGAGAGGTTTTATGAGACACATCAGAGTTACTGTTAAAAATGAAAGTAATATGCATGTGAATATTGAAAGCAGAGTGAGCTCAAGACTTCTCAGGAGAATAGGCAAAATAGAATATTGCCATTCCATTATGCTCTTGTGTTTGGAACAGCAAAATAAAATTAAGCAGCAAAATACTTTCCAAGTTGTAGGGGAAGGAGGAGGAGGAGAAAGGCTGTGGGATGCTAAAAGGATTTTGGGGAATGTGACTGGAGGATGGTCTTTCTCTCACTCTTAGCACAGTTCTGTCTTCCCTCCCAGACGCCCCTTTGCCCTGTAGCTTTCATATTCCATCAAGCTGCTATCTGTATTGTTCTCCTTCTTACTCTTTCTGGAGAACCCTTTTTAAATCTTTATTTGCTTCCCAGGCTGCTGCCATTTGAGTAGGAGGGAGAATCCATTAAAAATATAAAGACCAGGATTATTGGGATTGTTGTCCCAATACGCCTGAAGAAAAGATGAAGTATTAATAAATGCTTGCTGTTTCTTCTCCTCTATACTCCTCCCTTTCTATCAGCAGCACAAACATTGGCAGTTCATATAGGAAAAATGGTATTTGCTACTCTGCAGACAAGGACACC
This sequence comes from Rhea pennata, assembly GCF_028389875.1. Taxonomy (NCBI): domain Eukaryota; kingdom Metazoa; phylum Chordata; class Aves; order Rheiformes; family Rheidae; genus Rhea; species Rhea pennata. The sequence continues at coordinate 164,018,707 of NC_084663.1, forward strand.
TGGAACAGAAACCTCATTTCCTCTACCTTAGGCAAAATACTGTTTCAGCAGCCTTACATGCCAACTGCTTATCTTTAGAGTTAATCCTGTGCTAGCATCCCTAGAAGAGTTAAGAAGTGCACATACAAAAGAGGCAGATGAATTGGTTGATTAAAATTTTCATAAGTAATAGAGCATGAAAAAATACGACTTTAGACCAGCAGCTATTATTATTTGTTGTTTTTCTTTTCTGGTCAGAACAGGAATCAGAGAGTAAGCATTAAGCAACTAGTAACTTTTAGGCTGTCGTAGACAGATCCTTTAGGAAAATCTCAGGAAAAAAAATAGTTTTCTTTTTCACTATACTGTAGTTTCTTTTTGAGTAGTTACAAAGGTAACGGATCTGTAAAAATCAGTATCTTTGTGTGCTGTTCCCAGAACAGCTTCCAGAAGATAAAAGAATTAAATCACAATGTTGGTCAAAATTAAGCAATTTTAATATGAAATTTCTTTTTAATCAATGTGAGTCTTTCAGTGTTTGTTAAATTGTTCCATATTTTCTTCATTAAATATTTAAGAGTCAGTGTACCAAATCATTTACTGTTTCAAAAAGCAGAAAAAGTTTCTAAATTAAAAAAGCAATTATAATTTTTACATGATTTCTTCTTTTAGGAAAAGTGAAACATAATTACTTTCAATTTTTATCAGAATTATTGAGAACAAAAATGTATTTTTTCTTTTTTCTCAATCTAAAAAAATTTCAGAAACAAGGAATTCAGTTAATCTGAATAAATGTTTATTTATGAAACAGCATTAGTTATTTCCATGACTGACACAGTTGTTATTGCCATTTCAAACAGGGAGGATGATTTTGAGAGCTGCAGTTTATTTGAAGGTTTTACTACTTTGACTTCTTTGGTTAATATATCTTCAGTACAATCAATACGCAGAATATCTAAAGAGAATGACTGTGATATTGTCGTATATTTAATTAAGGTAAGGTCAAAGAATAATCATGATTTATTGAGGAATATTAATACCAATATAGTTAGCATGGAGCAGCAGCTGGTGTATTTTTTACATCTCTTTTGTCATACAGAACGGTTTGTTGTGTCTCATGGTTAAAATACCCTCAGACTTGAATGTCATTATTTTGATTCTAAAAAATCTGTTCAACTTCATTTAAAATGGAGTCAGCTTTCAACAGAAAAGTTCCCCTTCAGCAGAATGCCAGAGAGTTATCAGTCTTGACAGGGTCAAACTCGGTGTTTTTCTAGCAGGTAAGTCAAATCAAGATCTTTTAAATTGGCATAACTGCTGATATCAGTACCACTGATCTATCAATAGTTAACTCATTGAAATTATAGGATCTTTTTAAGAAAGATTTATTCCATCTATTCCATCTAAGATGTATTCAATTCCATGTTAGTCAAGGTTTTAACATATCTACATCATACATCTGTGAAAGAATAAATGAGAATAATACACTGAGCAAAAGGAATGGAAAATACATAAATTGTGTTGTTTCGGTCTTTCCTTGCAGACACAATTATTACTCAAATCACCTACTTTTACAGACGGTGTTAGAAGACCTACATGAAACTGGCTCTTCTTTTTTTTCATCACAGACTGTATCATAACTTCTATTTTTAACTTCTAAATTAATACTCAGAATACAGGTTGACAAACCAAGTGCCATTTTTAGTTCAAGGTTTATAGACCAAGACAACTAAGAAAAATCAGTTAAAACTAGCATGTTTTATGGACTCTTACAAGGATGCCAGAAATCCCTGCCCTGAAATCACTGTCTGAGAAGAACTTAAAATTACTGTATGTTCAGTCGCAAGAGATTTGTCAGCATTAAGAATTCTTTCAGTGAGATCTCTCTCAAGGTTTAGATTTTTCAATGGCTGGTTCACTAAACCTTTTATAAGTCTACTAGTGATAGGCACAGAAATTTGGCTTCAGCTATTATGCTCTTCTGTGTGTTCTGCATACAGCTAATCAGTTTATTACAATATAAAACAGTTCTGAATCTGAAGTTCTGCAGTCAACTGAAAATTTATAGTGTCTTTGTATTGAAACATAGTCCCATACAATGTAAGAAGACAAATCAGTCATCACATCTAGAGGCATTAGATTTCATCTTAGTTATTGGAATTCCCAAAGCAGAGGCAAAGAAAGTTCCCTTATCAGTTTTCTGTAATTGGTCGATAAATAAATTTGAAATGTATGTTCTACAGATGTGTATGAGGTTTGAGTGGAGTATTGCAGATGACTAGCACTGAACTGTACAGTTGACCTGTAGGGATTTCTGCTAATGAAAAATCCAGTTTTTATTTGATAGCAGTCACAGCCCTAGTGCTTAGTAGTTGGTGCTTAGTAGTGCTCCTCCCACTGGTGTCACTATGTCCACTGATGCTGTTGTGACTGTGATGTTCATTGTGTCACTGTGGTCACTATGTTTCTTGTTTTGGTGATCTGGGGTCCCAGTCCTGTTGCCGGTATGTCCATTTATGCTTAGTTTATGAGAAAAAAAAAAAAAAAAACTCAGATTTTACTGAAGTGACCCTTGGCAAAGTTCTAGAGGGGATGGATCCCACAGTCTGCAGTGTAAGAGTTCAACAGTTAATAAACTGCCAGGAAACCTCCCCCGCCCCCCCCCCCCCCCCAAAAAAAAAAAAAGGCCAGGAGTAAGATTCAGAAGTACTTTCCTGCTTTGCAAATATACTAGTGGGAACAGACCAGGTGGTACCAGGCTGGAAATGAATGCTGATTGCTTCAGCTGTGTTTCTGCTTGTTTAATAAGCCTTGTAAAAGTGCCAAAAATTAGCCTAGACACTTCCAGAAATGGCAAAAATAATGCTAAAAAAATTAGAGGATAAAAACAGGAAGTCAAAGCAATGAAATCTGATGATAATTTTTTTTGTACTGGAGTTGGATTAAACCCATATGTTGGTTTTGTGATGGTGCCAAATTCTGAAAATGACCACTTAAACCTCATTTTCTGCTGGGCTTGCTAGGACTTTGTTTCTAAGGACTACCAAGCAATTAAGGCCTTCTAAGAAACTCTCCTGGCAAGTATGTCCATTTTGGAAAGTTCATACTCTGCTATGCTCTGCTGTTACACCAAAGTTGCAACACTGAGTTTAAAAGAGAGAGAAACAAGGGACAAAAACAATTGAGACAGCTTCTGTGACTACTGATAGAAACTAAAAATATTCTTAGAACTGGAATGAAGGCTCTGAGGAGTTCAAATCACTATTTCATGTTAAGAATTATTAAGGTATGAGTAGAGAAGAGGTCACAGATATGACTGTTTCTTCATGATCCTGCATCTGTCAAAAAATACAAAACTTTTTTTTTTTCCTTTTAGCTTTCTTTTAGAGGCTGAGAGGAGAGAGCAAAAGGCTGAGGTATTTTTTCATCTAAAATTTTGACTTTGAGATTCCATATACATCTGCTCCCAATCAGAATATTTGGGAGAATTCATTTGAGAGTATTTTTTTTATTATTATTATCAAAGAAGATGAACATCAGGGATTGCCTTACAACTGCATGGAACACTTCTGTATGTAAAATAAGGATATACAAATTTTTTCTTGACATAACTAGACTCTTAATTTTAAGGATAGAAGAAAAAATAACATTAGACAACTCATATAAACACTGCTTTAGCTACAAATGGTGACTATAACCGTGTCTCATTACTGCAACTGTTATACCTGTGAAGAAAGCAAGAGATTTATCTGTAGACATAGTCACTGACAAGAATCAGAAATGAGAAAGTCTCAAGTATCTCCTAAATAGAAGCCAGTAGCTTTTCTGACAAGAAAATTAAAAAAGGTGACAATACATTTTCAGAAAATCCTTTGTCTAATCAAGAGAGAATAAACAGCAGGCTCAGAATAATAATTTGACCTTAAGTTATATTTTCTTTCTGTTAAAATGCTGTGCTAAATTCACTGATAATGTAGTTATAAAGCTAATGAGCTGTCTTTCCAGTGTCTTATGATACTTTTATGTTTCTTCTTCTTGCACATCTTAGAAGTGACCTTTAGCTACAGACAGCTATGTTTGTATCTTTTGAGGGCGGATAATACTAATTCATCTAGACGCTGCAAATTCTTAACACTTTCTGACTACTGAAAAGAAGTGACAGTGGGAAAACAGAATTGAGGATAGGTTTAAACCTGCTCCTACAGTATTGGGAACAAATGTAATACTTTTGAAGTTACTGGGACCTTGCTTTTACAACACTATATTAACTACAGGGGCTAGCATGGTTGAGGGAAGAAAAATACTGAAAATAAGATCTTCTATTCAGAGGTACATGTATCATCTATTCTACTCTATTAGTTCTCTGATTCCCCCAAAATGTAGGTGTCCCCAAAAGAGCATGTAAAATTTTAATAAAAGCCAACTCAGAATACCTCATCTTCTTTTTCTTCTGGCATGTGTTCTAAAAACTGTAATAGGAGCTCCGATTTGAGTACATTGACTTTAGTATTTGTTTTCTGAGCAGTCTCAGGGATTCTCTTACTTTTATCACAGAGAATTTTAATTTGCCTTCTTTCTGATCTTAGTAGCTCTGGAATCTAATGTAGGATTATTCTAGAGCTTAGCACTTTGAAAAATACAAAATATAAATTCTTTGTTGTCTCTAGACCTGAATCCTCAAATTTACTAATAGTGCAAAGAATTTAGATATTTATAACAACTGTCTTAGTATCTTGAAGATTTTTCATGCTCTTTATTTTGATTATATTTACAGTTAGTGCAAATACTCTTTTCCCAGGAAGCAAAGGGGAGTTGTATAAAGCTCAGTCTTGATGTTTTTAACCTATGCCTTTATTATCTATTTTATTCCTATTTACACTCTTAGTCCAATGACCTAAGATAACTCTTTTATAATAAAAGCATGGAATTTTCAACTGTATTTAAAATTCATAGCCGAACTGTATGGGAGAAACATGACAATTCTGGGAAGTTAGGCACTATGTATCAGGGTTTTTTCTTTTTTTTTTTTTTTTTTTTTTTTTTTGGTCACATCTTTTATTGACTGCTACACAGTGAGCCCAATTTTACTAGAAGTGAATACATGCAACATTGCATTTAGCTTCTGACCTGGTGGCGTGGTCACGTGCTTGATTAATGGAAGAAGCATGTTTGAATCGTTCTGGGCTGAGGTATGCCTAAACCTACTCAAGCACTCCACTTTCTAGGGTATTATATAAAAAGGAAACCTTTCTGACACTTGTGTTCTTAAATGGAAATGGCCTAGGCTGCTGTGCTTTTTGGTGATTAGCTTCTGGCAGCTCAGTGAAGTCTGTAGATGCAGAGTGTTTTCAGTGCATTACTTTTGAACTGTGTCCCTATTTTCTTTATAAGACCCATTATAATGGGTCTTATTTAGAGAATAAATATGTGGCTGCTCAGATCAAGGCTGTTCTAGCTATTGCTACAAAAGCTTCTGAGGAAAAATACAGGTCATAAAGGAAAGAACATAGTGAATTTAGTAGCTGTTAAGCATGAGTCCTTACAGTCACAAAAACTCTGAATATAAGAGGCTAAAAATGCCTTTTTCTTTTCCAGTTTGGCTTAATTTTTTTCAGTATAAAGGCACTGTAGGGTTGGCTCTCCTCTTCCATTTGGGTCTGTCTGCATCACTTCTGCAGCAAGCAGAAGCAGCCATTCCAGACCATCTACATCAACAACCCATGGAGCCTGGATTATCATTAATTATATAATTAATTAATTTAATATTATCAGTAATTTTCAGTGCTGCTGGGATTTTTCTGAAGGTATAGTCAGGGCTTCTACATATAAGAACATACTAGGAGCTTACTACACAATACCTTTATACAGCTTTTAATGGTAAATGCAAGAGGAAGCCAAGTGACATCAAACACAGTTATAATAACTAAACAATTAAAACTTAACGCATAAGTGTCATGAAATGCTGTCATTCAGCTGAACTCCATGGAGCTGCCTTGATTTATGTCACCTGAGGATCAGCAGTGTGACTAGTGTGTTAGTTGCTGTCATGAAGTTGCATAACTGGAAAAATAATGACATTCATTTGAGTTATCATTAGGTTCTTTAGAGGTGCCCTGTAATTAAATAATTGCCACTCTAAAGGTTTCTACAGCTATTTTTGAAGTTACTTATTTTTAACTTTGGCAGTGGAGTTCATTAGCGTAATATGAGCACTTCACCAAATTTAATTAATTTATCATTATGACATGTCTATGAGGTAGTGTCCTTGTGTGACACAGCACTCAGATGAGACCAAATTTGCAGCACTTATTTATTTTGACAAATATAAAACCAACAGCAAACATGTTAGGATGGATAAAGTCAATAATAATGAAAAAAACAAAAATTCAAATCTGACAATTACCTCAATTCAGTGACAGTAATAGTCTCTGTAATTGTAATATCCTAGGTAATTTTTGGTATGGTACTTTGTATGACTTCTGTAAACTACAGAGTTTTCAGAAGCCAATCAAATCTTTTTATCCAGATAGGGTAAAGAAAAGTTTTATCCTATTTAAGAGACTTTTTTTTTTTTCCTATTTTGCTAACACTGTAACCAGAATTCCTTAAAGACATTAAAAAAACAAAGCAGTATAAAAAATGTATACATCTTTGATACCATATTACATTTTTGACTTTGGGTAAAGGACAAGTAATTTTAAATACCGTTGCAAGTCCACTGCTATGCAATCTATTATATGATCAATATTATGATCTTTCTTATTATATTATACAGGCATGCCTACGGGTATGGAAAAGTTATCTGTTGATCCCTTCAAAAATAGCAGGGCTGTTGTTTTTCCGTATGGTAATTTTGATTAATATTCTATAGGATTGTTTAATTTTCATTAAGACTAAAGACAATTAAAAAGTTAAAATATTCAGCAGATTTCAATATCATTCTAATCACTAACTCAACCCACACACTAAGTGTTGGCTAATTAAATCTCATCTTTCCAAAGGCATTGTATGAACTTGTCCATGAAAATCATTTTATAGACTTTCAAGACCTAACACTTCTAAAACGTGAAGCCTGATGAGTCCTGCAGTTTGGCTCTGTTAGTTAAATCTGCTTCTGGTCAAAGCTAGAGAAGAGTGCTTATCAGTACTAGGATACCTGAGTGATGACAGCAGAATCATAACTCTTAGTTACGGTGAGGGTGAGGCAGGGGCACTGCCTGGACCCTGGCAGGGACAGATGCACAGACACAAGGCACGCTGTGGTCCATACTGAGCGTCTCTTACCTCTGCGTCTAAGCAGGGACTCCCCAGAGATTCCCCGATCGAGGCAGTAACGGAGCAGCAGAGCCCCTGGCACTGCTGAGCATCAGTCCATGGCAAGGAATGCCAGCGTGGGGGCACCTCATGAGATTTTTATGTACTACAGAGGCACAGTGAGCATACAGAGCTCAACACTAATCTTGATGCAAGGCCCTTGATGCAAACACCACGCTGGCAAAGGCCCAGCCGTGTGACCATGGCCATGGGTCAACATGCCCTGTTGATGCTCCTTTTCCCATGGAACGGTCTGGCTAGCTTCCATTGCCTGTCGCATCAACGGTCTTCTGCATTTCTGCATACAGCCTCCAATCACCAATAGTAAAGCCACACAGAGAAGCTACTATACGGCACATTTTTCCTCTTGTCTGTTTTTAGAGACCATGTTACTGAAATGGCAAAATAGCACCAGTCATTAAAAGACATAGTATTCTTTAAGTTATCTTAGATTTTATGAAAAATTCAGGAATGATTTCAGGATTTTATCAGGTAACAGTTAATATAGCATTTAATTGATTAAGTTAACAGTATTTTAGAGATCTTCTAATAATAATATTTTCCTTTCAAAAATTGCTTTCCTTAGAAAAATCTTGTTTGTCATATAGGTGATCCAGTGAGAGTAATTTTAGTAGATTTTTTTTTTTTTAGCAAAGAAAGCGTTTTCTCTGATTTAATTTAATTTCATTTGTGTGTACTAAACTTAATAAATATGTATTAGATCAACAGATCAGGGCTGAAATGATGCATTACCAGGTTAGAATGATTATAGAATTATTTTTCTTATTCTAAAATTAAAAATACTTAAGCAATTAGGAATTAGGTAAAAAGGTTGGTTGTTTTTAATTTTGAATTGCTCTTTCAGTTACTTCAGAAAATATTTTTTCTCATTTTGATTTTCTCATTTTTCTCAATTCAGGCTGATTTTGTGTGTGTGTGGGGGGGGGAGGTAAGATTTATTTTATTATCCAAGATAATTCCCTGAAGAAACTAGCAAGATGTCAGGTTACCTGCACAACTGTGTTTCTGTCCACTATCACTGTTATGCTAGGTCAGGCTGAAGTAAACAACTTCAAATGCAAATGCCTTAAAAATTCATTCAGCCAGAAAGACAGGGCAAGAATGTGTTTATGAGACTTTGTGTGCATTTACAATTTTGTATTAAACAAGCATCAGATAAAATGCGTAAAGAGCATAGGATGCTCAAATCTCAGCTGTTCTGCATGAGTGCCCTAACTACTAGTTTGCAAAGATGATACTCCATTTCTCTTGCTCAATGAATCTTGAATTCTTTTCTGCATAGTAACGATGCTATGGGAGATGTGGAGAATATTCCTATTTGGAATAGCCTGTATCTCTTTTCTCTCATATAGCTGATGCTAGATTCTGCTCTTGCCTTGCATGTGTCCAGTGCCATTTTTCCTCAAAATATAGTTATCAGTAGAATGAGGTGAGTCATCTCTTTTTCTTTTAGAATATTCCAATGAGATACAGGTCTTGTAAACTGGGAAGCTTGACAAAATCAGGGAAGAATGTCTCTACTTCCACAGGAGACTGGAGAACCTCCTATTCCACCGCCTTTTGTATGTGATGCTTAAAGAGTTATTTTCCTGGGATGTGGCAGATGTGAATTCAAGCTCCCTGTTGCTGAGACAGACCTTCAGTTTAAGTAAGTCTTCTGTTTCCTGACAGAAAGCTATTATACAAAAGATGGCCATCATTTTGAGTTGTAGTTAGACTGTTAAGCACCCAGAAGCATAGCCGTTAGGATCCAAGGTATTTCAGACAAGGTTAAATGAGATTTTTCTAAACCAGTTCGCCAGCATTCTACTGAAGTTGCACAGTCTTTTCTAAAACTTTTCTTTGATAACTACATTAACAGTCATTCTCATGTTGTTTGGCTTGATTCTCTGGGAAATTAAAGGTTTTCAGTTCAGTTAATAACATGACATGACATGACATCAGAACAGAATATGTTTACACTTATGACCCAGTCCTCTCTATATCCTTTCGTGGCTGGATGACTGGTTGGCTCTTAAACACCCAGAGTCTGGGGTCATTTTGATCTTAAAGGTCTTAAGAATTTACTGTCAGTTCAGGCCAAGGTTACATGAGCAATTCAGCTATGTATCATTTGATCTGACGCACCATCTGGGGAGAAATGTACTAATCTCTGTTCTCTGTATGCTGGTTATTGTCCCCTACATCACCTAACACATTTTTGCCTTGTCTCTGAACATAGGATTTCAAAGGCACTTTTGATCTTCGTTGGACGTTAGTTAGCCCACAGGGGCAAAACGTTTGGAAACTCAGTTTGGAGATCAATTATTCCTTGATGGAAGTGTTAGTCTACATCAAATGAGATTAACATTTTTTTTTATCCTTTAAAAACTATTCCTTATCTACATCAGACAGAAGTAACTGATGCAGAAGTAAATAGCTCATGTGCTCTCTAGATGTTTATTACACATTGTTGCTGATATTGGAGTATTCTTTTTATGTGCTTCTATTATGAGTCTTCCTTTAATAAATAACTACAATGTAATGTGATGTAAGCTTATGAGGGCTAGGTATACAAAACAATTTGGGAATCATGGTCTAAGATTTTATTTTGTATATTGCAGAAGGACATCTATTTTATCACATTATTGCCCCAAAATTACACTTTGCACACTGACTCCCAGAAGAGAACCAGGCACACATCTGACCAATATTTTTCAGACGTGGCATTACACTTCATCTCACCACATTATTAAGTTTGAGTCTCTGCTTTTCATAGTGTCTACACAGCTGGCTCTGTAACTGAGTCAGTCCTGTCCTATTCATCTTATCTTCCCCTTTTGCTTTTAAAAGAATCAATTGCATTTTTACAAGTAAGTGTATGAATAAGTACTTCAGTATACCAATAATAGACAGCAGACTCAGACTACAATGTCCCAAATCCCTATGCTTTCTCATGTTTCCCAAAAAACACCATGCAATAACTCTTTTCGTCTTTTTGCTGACTTTTGCTTTATCTTTTTGTATACAGTTGTCTTTCTGTATTTCATATTTTTGAGAGATCAAACTTAAAAAAAAAAAAAAAAAAGAAAAAGAAAAAATCATGGGGTTCCTCCCGACAAAATAAAAATCAAAATAAGAGATTTTTTTTAGACTGAACTTGATAGTTTAAGAGCATTGTTGGGAGACCCACTCAGTTTGTTGCAACAACAGCAGCTCTGTAACATGTGCTACTGAGAGACGAAAAGCTGTTTAAGCTAACATTCAAACCTGATGAAAATTGCAGGAGATGACCAAATTTTTAGAATTTATGCTGTTTCATACTGAGATGTAAAGCAGTGCATATTGAGATAAGCAGTTTTTGGGTCTATTGTTAGGATTTTCCTGCCAAAACAGCAGGCAGAGTATATTATGAATATTCATTGAATGGAGGGACTTGGAGTAAGTTAATGCATTTCCGTACTATACATGACAAATACAAATATAAAAAAATATAAAAGGTAAAACCTCAGAGTAACCTATAACTTCTGTTTCTTATTTAATCATTTCAAATATACTTCATTGTATATCTTCCTTCTTTCTCTTTGATATTTTGAGTTTTGCATTTTAAGCAGTTTTATTTGGTTTTAGATTTTATGTTTTAACCTTTCTTAAATGTCTCTAAAAATAGGTGAAATTGTCAGCTTCACATTGCAGTGAGTTTGTCCAATACAATTTCTCAGTTTTCTGATAAATATCAATAGCAGTTTTGCTAAACAGAAAGAAACAAAAAAATGAGTAAAACCAAACCTTTAATTACACATATGACAAGGCAGAAGTTGATCCATGATCAGTGAAACAATTACAGCTATTTCTCATGGATTTCTGCTTTAGGTCTCATATATCATTTAGGTTTCATCATTTTCAGAGGTTTCATATATCCATAGCATTGGGAATGTGTTGACCGATAAGTTTCAATTGTTGATTATTTGCTAACTCCTTATTGTATTTCTACACAGAAATCATAGAATCGTAGAATTGGTAAGGTTGGAAGGGACCTCTGGAGATCATCTAGTCCAACCCTCAAACGAGTGGTCCATGTGGGAATTGAACCCATGACCTTGGCATTATTAGCACCACACTCTAACCAACTGAGCTAAAGATCGCTAACTTTCAGTTCAACTAGTCAAATGCATTTCCTCTCAACAGAGTTACTGAAAAGCTAAAAAAAAAATCCTACCTCAGTTAGTATTCATGTTTCCAATTCACATATCTCAGTCACTGAAGTAAGCTGGCATTAAAATATTAAGTTCCTGTCCATCTTGAAATATGAAGATTTTGTTGTTGTGACTGACCAATAAACCTCTACAATGGAAGAAGGCTCAGAGGGTATGGACAGGAGCGATGTGCCCAATGCACCCATGAAGAATGCCTCAGGGAAGAATGGAGGCAGTAACTGTCCACAGCTGATGCAAAGAAAGTTGAACATAACACAAAGGCGACCCAAGAGTGGCCTTTCTTTTACATAAACAGCTTTGTCAATTGAATGGAGCAACTGGTAGTGTAAATGTTTCTCCCTGAGTTCATCAGAAAGAGTGTGAATGTCTCCTTGAGTACTCTAGACCAGCACTGGGAGAGCGTATGCATGGCTTAGCCCAACACAGAGTATAAAAACTGAACAACTAACAAAGAGAGCAATGGACTTGAGCGGGTTTCAGCCCATATATTCCTTCCTGGTGACTGGGGGCATAGCAATTTCTATATTTTGCCAAGTGTAACGTAGATTTGTATTGATTTCAACATATTGCTGTATTACTCCACTAAATCAGAAATCCTGTGTTGCATAAATTATCTTCAGCTAAGTACATTTAATATTAAATGTTATTCCCTTCACATGCAGAATATCTAGAAAGAACTTGGTCAGCGAATATTGGATTTTGACAGTTGTTTTCACAAGGAAAGCAATGAAAGATAAATTTACTTCAACATACATACTGCACGCTGACCTGCCAGTTTTACATGCAAAGACATCATTAAATTCATTACCAACAGGATCAAAATTTCAAATATAATTAATTTTGATGCTTAGGTTTCTAGAACCACCTTTTGTCCCATCATATAAGTTCAATATATTTTATTTTCCGTTACAGAAGGAAAGGATCATTTGTTTGAAACCTCAGACTTTGAATATCTTAGATAAACTAATGTTAACCTCACTGGCTTTGATGGCATCATTCTTGATTTACAATAGCAAGTGCAAAGAGAATCAGGTCTCACCCTTTTATACTGCTTTAATGTAAGATACATTTTCTCTGTTCCTCATGTTATATTTTTGCACTTTCTCATGCTGCTGTCTTTTTCAGTATCTTATTCCATAAGCTGTCTCTCAGCATGTTGCTGAGCTGGACAAAGATATTTTCATCACCATGTCTACACCTCGAGTCCTAAAGTGATAGGATATTGAAGGAAAAGTTTTGAGATAATTGCTCTGACCTATTTACTGCAGCCTCCTGTCACTGCTGTTCTCTTGCAGCAATGTTTTTGGCTGCCTGAAATAAGAAAATAGAAACAGATTCATTATCTCAAAAAATGCTTGAATTCATTGAAATCTGGGAATATTGATAAAAGCGAAGTAACTGTCAATGAAGCCTGTATGTGCATACAGAAACCAGTATCTAAGATGTAACTACAGCTTATTAAGTTCCTGACATCTCATTAGATACATTACTGTTTTCTTTAACATGCACATGTCTCAGTGGAGATAACCTAAAATTCTGAATACTGAATCTTTCATTTGTTAAACAATGCTGCTTGCAAAGGGTCTAATGTAACGTATGGGTGATAAAAACTTAAAGTGATCAGTGCCTTCATACAAACATGCTCTAGAATACATTTTTATTATTATATTTTTATATTGTTTTGCATATAAGACAGTGCTTTCATGTTCATTCAATTTTAACTGGGGCTAATGCTGTTATCACTGCATGTTGTAGTGTGATAATGCCTCCAATAGTGTCATATAGACAAAGAGTAAATGATTGTCCTTAGTATATGAGCTCAAAGAAGCAAAACCAAAATACTTATTTTACAGGATGCAATGTAATGTCAGTTATTCTTTATTCCATAGTATTCTATGCCTTCAGTTACTTGTGCTTAGAAAGCTAAGAAAAGGGCAGAGGCATTACAAGGAACTTAGCAATGGGTATGACTAGCTGTGAATGAAAATCAATATAAATACAGTATGAAACAAGGCACACATTGATACATCAGCAGAGGTCAGCTGCAGACTGGCAAATCAGACAAGGAACAGGATGAGCAATTCTGCTAACAGTTATCTATAAAAAGAGTGAAGAAATTGTTTTGCTAGTAGCAGGAACAGTGAAGCTGTTTTTCCTGTAGCCTTCTGTGCCATACCCCAATGACAGAACAAATTCAGTTCTCCTGACATACGTCCTGTGCCATAATTTTCCATTTAGTGTTTCTCACACTTCCCTCTGACCCTGCACACGCTACTCTGAGGATACCTCAGACTCCCTCCTCATTCATTCCTTAACTAGTAGCTACGCAAGCAGCAGCACATGCAGTTGTTGATCCATTTTGCTATTGTTTGGGTGACCACAGGCCAAACAGAACACAACATTAATGAAGGCCATGTTGAAACTTTTCTTAAAGTATAAGCATTTGGTGAAGTCTTTTCTGTTCAGTCACCTATTCAATGAAATGAGGGAAAATGTCTTTGAGACTTGTACTTTTCTTACAAATTTGGCAGAAATTGGTCAATCATTGCAAAAATTATCCAGGAACAGATGATAAACAGATGGACAGACAGTTTAGTTATGTAAGCTTAATTTCAGCACAAAATTATGCTAAGATGATTTTATTATAGGGGATTTTAAGGAAGACAATAAATACAAGAAGTCTTATTTTTTGCCTGGTCTAATTTCCTTACCAGTTCTAAAAAATGATGCATAATCATTTAAAATATTCTGAGATAATTTTATGTGATATTTAATACCTATAAAGTTCAACTGAACAGTCAACTGAGCCTAAGTACAAATGTGTATCATTCTTATTTCTCTTCCTACTTGCAGAAGTGATGGTTTTAAAAATGTTCAATATTTGTTTTTACAAAGTCCTCCAAAAATCAGTGGAAGTATGAAAAACTCTGAACAGTAGAAACAGATAGTTATACAGAAATAGATAATAATTGAGATACTTTAGGAATACTCTAATTAAGAATTTTAAAAATACAGTTCTGAAGTCATAAAGTAACTTAATGGGTAAGAAAGAGAAAGAGGAAAAAAGAACAAATAGGAGACTGGAAAATTTTTCATCAGAAATTAGCAACTACAGATTAAGATTTCCTTCTAAAGCAGCATTTGTTAGAAGGCCACTGTGGACTAGTGGTCAAAGGTTCTGTAGTGCACAGAGAGAGTAGGCAATGTCTTGGGCACCTATCTCATGGTAAATGAGCTGTATTCTGGAAGTGCTTATTTTCATCCATTGATGGAATAGAGCACTGCTTAATGCAGGTGACGCCGTCAGACAGCTAAATGAGGCTACATGAATTCCACCTTTAGCACTAAGTGCCTCAGTTAATATCTGTGGACAATAATGTTAAGATTACCAGTATGTCATAACAGCAGGACTAAGTAACAAAGTAAAGACAGGAATAGGTTAGTTTTACATAATTTACACAATCTAGTTAAATGGACTTTTTGGATATCTCATTTTTACCATATTTCTTTATTATGTTATATATCCTGGAACATCACTTTGCTTCCACTTGTAATATGTCATAAATGAAGGTACTGAATAAATCCAAGTACAGCTGTTGGAATTATGTCAGAGAGTAACAGATCATAATGTGATCCTATAACTAAAATAGCAAAGCAGATCCTTGGATTGCAAATGCAAAATTTTCAGGGAGGTGTATGGAAAGGGTAAATTAATCTACACATATTTCTAGTGAGATTAATACTGCCTTACTGATAACATTTCTGGTCTACCTGTATTTATTCAATAACTCTCTTCATTTTTTAAAAAATATGCCTAATATCCCAATACCACTGCCACAGTTAAGTGCCACCAGCTCAGTTAAGAAGCTGTGGCATCAAACTTTTGTTTAAAATTGCTATTACTTACAGAAGACAGAAGGGTGTATGACCAATGAGAGTAAAATAGTAAGCAGTACATTAAACAGCAATTAAAAAAAAACCTCTCTGCAAGTAGGTAATTTGTTTGCACACATTATTTGTTAATGTAAGACAGGATGGTAACTTAGTAATTATTAATGTCAAAGGAGATTTACAGTCATGTAGACATTTAAGTGAACTCTTGTTTTAGTCCTGGAGGACTGTGTTGAAGAAATATAAAAGCACATTTATGGATGCATTCATGGATCCTTTTCTATGGGATCACCCACACTCTAAAAAGAGAGGAGCAAGAGACAACTGCAGAAATTCCCATAAATGTGAAGAGCAGGTGAGCCACGACAGTTCGGGTTTTCTGATCTTCAGATACTTCAGACTTGTACTGTGCATAAACTTGAAAATTTACTTTAAGTTTGTCTGGTTATCTGCTGTCAGACAGCTTTTCCTTCCTGTGAGTGAGTCAGACAGGCAAAACAGAATGGAAACAGAAGTACAGAACTTGCAAAAGATCTTGACTAAATGGTACAAATGCAATTATGTCGCTTAAGTTATTTCTTGGAATGCATTACTGCATATATTTCTATTTTATATTTCTAATAATCAGCGTAAATGTTTTGTCTGAGTGTACTAGTGGTTCTTCAATTTAAAACAAAAAAAATGCCTTGGAAGTATGCGATTAAAAACAGCTCGTCACAGTTGAGATCTTACTTACACCGTTCATTGCTTTATTATTTTCATCAACTACAGTATGCCAGTAATATTTTCAGTTAATTTCTTTGCTGGATATTGAAGTAGAAAAATGCAACAGGAAATGCTGCATACCATAAAAAGACATAGACCATAAAGTTAACAGCTATAAAACATGACATTAAGCATATTTTATACCACTGTATGCTCAGCAAAAGTCAGTTTGTTGAAAATGTTTCTAGAGTTATTATCTTATAGCATGAAAAATTTGGTTCATTGAGTTTAAGACTGAAGAAACGGTGCACTTGTCTGGATGGCACCTGAATGGAAACTACTACAAGCATTCAATATTAGAGAATGAAAACAGTATTCCAAAGGAAAAGCAGTACACAGACTTCTAAAATGAACTACTACCCTTTAAAGGTGCAATTTTCCAAACAGGATTTCATTAAACAAGAGGCAGTAACAGCTTGATTGCTATCGGTGGTTGTTTGGACAGAAGATATCCTTAATGGTCATGAAAGTTAATTGGACTCTACTGATTTAAACACAGTAAAGAAAGAGTTGCTGAATACAACTGAGATAGATAATGCAGAGGATCCTCATGGTCTTAAAGTAAATGAAGGGTAAGCATCTGACGGAATTAGAGTGCTCTAGAGGTATTTTGGTCATAACTACAGTAAGGCTGCACATTTATGAAAACTTTATCTGTTGATTAAACACCTCCTGACAGTCACCAAATATGTTATTTTATTATTTACTTCAAGATCTTATTATCAGGTATAATCATTTTGATACTCAACATCTGATTTTGAGGGGTAAGTAATTTCCTAGGATTACTGCTGATTATGCAGAACTGCTTTAGAAATTACATCTGAATTTAGATTACATATTTCTACTATGAAATAACTAATTTTGTATTAAAATTATTAGAAACAACATCATAACTACATGGATACAATATGCATTTCTTTTTTAATATAAACAAGGTCAGTTAGTGGTTAAGTTAGTGATTAGCATATCTAATGAAAACACTGTGTAGAAACAACAGTTGCTCTTGACTTTCTTTGCTGACTACTAGATTAATCTTCCAATCCGCAAATCATAATTCTCTTTAATATTTTATTTTTGAATTTCAAGATAACTTCCATAGAAGACCAAATAGTTCCCTGTGAAGGATGGAAGTAATTGGTAAGTCACACTGATAGACTGTTCCCTGCACGTTACGTCTCAGGCATGTGAGAGAACTGTAAGAGAATATAAAGTAATGGCTTTGAAACTGCACACTGCCGAAAAATCTAGCCTAGAGGAAAATCTGTGCAGCAGAAACTGTATACAAAGAGACAGCAATTTATCTTTAGCAGTGATATTTTCTAGGAGTGCAATGAGTTCAGTTTGCTGCCTCTCCACCTTCACATGGACCATTTCTAATTGTGTGTGATCTCTAATGAGAAAATAAGCTTTCTTCTTGTGTAGAGTCTCTTGACATGACTGTGTTACAGCCTACAGCATCACTGCTAGGCATAAATCTATCCTGCTGCTGCTGGTCAGGTAAGAGGCAAAAATGGTATGGCCTTCACTGAGATGTAATAACAATATGGTTGTGCTAAGGTGCTCCTCCAGAAGCTGTTTCTCTATGTGATGGCTTAGCCAGAAACTAAATGTTCCACCTTATTGCAAAAGAGACCCTACGCATATGCTCATAATCCAACAGTGAGGACAGCATACAGTGCAAAGGAGGGTTTGCAGGATAATGTGTCTGATAGCACGCCTATGTCATGGAAAACCACCCTCATCTTGAAGAATGGATGTTCCTATACCTGAATGTAACTCCAGGGTTATTGTTTGTGGATTCGCAGTTCTATTAAGTAAGGACAAGGTTTCCTGTGAATGCTGAACTTGGAAACAGGATGGCAGGAGACAACTGAGAGGCACGGAAGGAAGGAGTGACAGTCTCTATTTAGTCTCTGCTAAAGTGTTGATATTCTTCCTAGAGACAACTTTCTTGTTCAGATTCCTCCATTTATAACTGCCTTAGCCTGATACCTGATGGATATAACATTTGGGATTTGGTAAGCTGAGTGGTTGGGGAATAGGAAGAGCTGGTTCTGGATGCATTATGAGTTCATTTCAGGAATCACCGATTTATATTGGTGTAACAATTTCTCCTTTTTACTATAAAAGAAAACCTATATTCCATGCCTCTTCATTCAGATGAATATTTTGATTTTTCATTGTATTTCTTCTCAATGCACATATACCATTTCTTTTACTGTCATTTTCATTAACAACTTTTCTTCAAGACTTTCATTTTGAAGATGATTTCTAAGGTAGACTTGACAGAGACATTACTTTTCCAAGTGTATTTAAGTTTAATTCCTTGTTTGTTTCCCACTTTTCATCTTTGCTATAAAAACTCTGGAAAAGGCTGTCATTTCTCACCAGTGCCTCATATTAATATGGAGTAAGTGGCTGAGCAAGAGATGTTTGACAGAGCCATGGATAACACTGATGACTGACTAGGGAAATTAAGGCTTATAGCACACCTTTGCACCTTCTGTTTAAGCATAAGGCACATTTTTTTGGCTTTCCTCTTTCTAATTTGTTTGCTGTGAATATAAAAACAAAATCCCAAAGCAAAAAACAATATAGTCCTTCAGATTTATTTCTTCTGATGAGACTATAGGAAACAAACATGATAGACGTCTAACTCATTTCTTACCTGTGTAGTTTGGAATTTAAGTATCACAGTGAGGAGTACAGTGCCTACATACAAAATGAAAAGATGCTGTGCTGCATTTCATGTAGAAGATTAACACAGGTAAAGAAGTTCAGATAGAAGAGGAAATATGCTGATAATGTTCAGTTTTTCTGTTACAAAGTTTTTCAGCTGTTCTGATTAAAACCTTACTGTTGTTAGTTTGACATATTTATGTTATGATGCAGCATGTATTTAAAGAAAAGAATATGCTTGGCTGTTACACTCAAAATCTTACTATGAGCAAGAGGCAACACCATATGTATGGAACCAAGAATTTATTGTCAGTCCTATCCATCTTTTAACAGACTAATAGTTCAAATAATCTACTTCATACAGAAAAGCCTCACTAATAAATGCACTTTGAAATATTGTACATAATCTTCCTGTTGTCTACTCCTGTTCTCTGGTGGTGTGCAAACACACACTCTCTCTCTCTTGGCTCTAAGGTTGATGGTGCTCTTTTCCTCAAGCAGTATGGCCCTCCAAGCCCACCAGGGGCATTGTGATGTTCATGGTGATGGTTTCTTCCTCCTCCATCCTGGGTGCTCTTGGGGCTATTCTCCTGTGTTTTCTTACCCCTGCTTGTTCTCTCTTTCTTGGTTCCCAGCTGAAGTGTGACAGTTGTGTTACAGGGAGTGTCTGAAGTGTGACGAGATTTACTGGACTACACTATGGACACGTGCACACACAAGATAGGTATTTATATATATCTTTTCTACAATCTATTTGCATTTATAATCTGATGTAAATGGACTATGCCCTAAGAAGAAAAAGTAACTGCAACTGCTCTGAAATCAGTATTTACAAGAAAGGAGGTACATGTATCTAAAAATCTGGTCTAGGTGAATTTCTCTCTTACCTAGAAATTGTTAGTGGGAAAAAAAAAAATCTCTGGGACTGCAATCTCGCCACAAAACTATCTGTTCTTCTGATAGCACCCAATCAGTTTTAATACTGATCCTCACACACCATCAGTGAAAGCAGCACTGGACTGGCATACCACTTGGAAAAAAAAAAAAAAAAAAAAAAAAAAAACTGCCATGTTCTAGCACGGGAGCCACAGCAACCAGAATTTAGTTCAGAAAATAAAGTATTTAAAGATATGAATTACCTATTCCATGACGGTCTGTATTTCAGATGTTTAGCCTTCTCCCCTATACAGTTGAGAAAATACGTTACAGATTAGAATCTTAAGTAAATTCTCAAATTTCTGATGATGATGAACACATGTTCAGTGAGTGATTATGTCTCACATCTTTTGACATTCTATTACATTTCTTGAAAAGCAGATGTTTTCAGACCTGAAGATCAGCTTTTTCGATCTCATTCTGGTGAAGTAATAAAAAGGATTTTGTTCAAAAAACACTCAGAGGCACTGACTGTTTTCCTCTGTAATCAATAAACCATGATTTGTAGTCACAGACTTCTGGGTTTTTCACGTATCGCCTTAAAATGCCTTCATGCAGAAAAACTAAGAATTGGCACTTTCTAATGATAACCCATACAGCATAAGGAACAGCTCATGGTGTTTGCAGAAATTCTGCTGATCTGTATTATATGTGTCTACTGAAGTAATAAAGGTCTCTATTCCTTATTCATAAAGTGTGATTTAACACTATTACTAATTTTAGTACTTTTGAGCTATGAATAGAAATATCTTGTAGGATTGCCAGTGAATGTAAAATAGTAAAAAGTCCTTGCGGCTCTGGAAGGCCATTTTATCAAAGTGGTCATTTTGTATTTTCCCTGTATTGATAACCAACTGGTACTTTTTTTTTGTACACTCCAGATTCTATGAAGCAAAATCAAATATCTCAAGAATAAGAAGTAAAGCAATTTAAATAGTTTCCCAACCTTTTAAAATTGGTTTCTTTGCACTAAACATAAAATCAGATATGTATTTTTAGTAGAAATTCAGCTTAGTATATGATTCCTAACAGAATCTTCACTCCAGTAAAATGTATCTTTATGTTAAAATTGGTGTACCTTACTGTAAGTGAATACCAATTCAAAAGTCATTGGCCTCAATTATTTTTTTCTCCTTGAAGAATGCAGTCTCTTTCTATCACTGTGTAAGTTTAAATAGTTTTAGAGATGAGAGGCATAAATATATCTCTCACCTTACCTTCCTCCCCTTCTTCCTCACATTCATCTCAAAAGCTACAGTTAGCCCTAACAATATTCCGGACGGTATTACATCCTCTCTGCTCCTGCAGTGAAAGAATACACTGATTCACAGTGTACACTGAGTTCAGAGTTAGGAGAAGTGCATAGGAAACTTAAAGCTCACATTACCCTTTCAGAAAGACTAGGTAAGCTCCTGGCCTTATTGCTTATGAAGTGAGTTTCTACTAACTTCTAATTATCTGAGAGAAAAATGGGAAGGAGGGAGTGTTCGCTTGCTTGCATTTTAAAGCTTGTGAGCTTTTATAATACATTGCTTATATTGTGAAAGTCAAGTGCTTGCGTTTGACTTTCAGAACTTGAATTTTCAGAAGGAATGAGCAGCCACAGTTTCAGATGCAGCCTCTAGAAATTGCAAATGCACAGTCCTGGCAGCTCAAATTTTAAAAATTATAATAATGCTGATTTTAACCACCTACCATTACAACAATTTGACTCTTGAAGAAGTGGAAGTCATTTACTCTCTGTTCAGGTGAGGACATGCCACTTAAAAATCACATGCATTGGTTAAAAAGAACATGAATGGGAAAGAGGAGATTGAGTATCATTTGCACAGGAGACACGGAAGTGCGTATTTTAGCTTCATTTTACTTTAATGCCAGCCATTTCCAGTGCACTCTTTTTTTTTTTTTTTTCATAAGCTCTTTTTACATGTAATCTAGCCCCATTTGAGCCTCCAATGAATTTGTTTTTAAAAATGACAGCAAGGTGCACTTCCAACAAAAGTAGTATTTCAGCTTCCTAAATTGATATGCAACACTGATACTTCACACATATTTAGCTGAAAGCAATAGGATGGATAGGAACTTTATAACCATTTTGGTATTTAAATTGGTCTATTTTTTTTTGTCACAGAAGATGAAATCTCTGATTGCCTGTTTTTTTTGCCTCTATGTTTGCTTTTTTTTTTCTCCTCTATCTTATTTGTTGTTATAACACATACAATGAAATTGCTGTAAACGGAACTATAATTTAAAGAAATTATTACTCCAAAATAAATCTCAAACAATTTATTGAGAATAATACACCTTAATATACCTGGCAACACTGAAGTGGATATTTGAAAATTGTTTTGGACAATAGTTCCACTTGTCACATTGACAGATCAAAAAATAATAGATCCAAGGCTGATATTACACCTATATCTCCAAACTCTGCTTATTTCAAAGGAACATGGATATTTGCATCAGTTAAATACTTCTTCACTTAGAAATATCTTGATTTCCACCAAAAATATCAAGATTTCATAGGTCAACTTAGGTCAGAAGGGACTTAAGGAGGTCTCTAGACCAATCTCTTGCTCAAAGCAGGATCAACACTGAGGTCAGACGAGGTAGCTCAGGGCTGTGTTCCCTCAGGTCTTGAAACCCTCCAAGGATCCAAGGTGTTCCAACCCTGCATAACCTCCTTGGAAATTTGTTCTGCGGCCTGACTAACTTCATGAGGGAGAAGATTTTTGTCATATCCAGTGTGAATCTCTCATTTCAACTTAGGCTCGTTGTCTCTTGACCTCCCATCACACACCACTGTGAAGAGCCTGGCTCAATCTCTTTGAGGACCTCCCTGCAGGTACCATGGGCTCCTTTACATCCCCTGCAGCTGTCTCTTCTCCAGGCTGAAAGCCCTAGTCACTCAGCCTCTCCTCACAGGGCAAGTGCTCCAGCCCCAACCATCCTGGTGGCTCTCCACTGTACTCGTCCCAACTGAAAAACACCCTTCTTGTGGGAGAAATGGAGGCTTCTCTTGGTGTACTGCCTATGCCTCTTTTAATACAGCCCTAGATACTGTTGGGCTCTTTTGCTGCACAGGCACAGTTCATGTTCAGCTTCCTTTCTACCAAGACCTGCCTCCAAACATAGGGCAACTATTACAATGCTGATATGCTGTGTAATTTTTAATTAAAAAATATTTTTTGTAAATAAATGCATATGTTAAAAACATGCAATGTACATTTATTATAAAATAAAACCAAGCAGACAGAAGAAGTTGTGCTCCCAAGCCTCTACCAGTAAAATTACCCAGACTCAGAATTAAGCAGCATGTGCTTGAAATATACTAGAAAAAGCAGTGTGAGCTCATTGGGTCATCACTTCTATTCCTCTCTCAGTAATTCTACCCAGTCTTTCATATTATGGTAGATAAGAGATGATTATCTTTAGTCTTTCCGCTGTTTTTCTTAAACTTTATCATTCTGAATGGTCTTTTTTTCCTTGAATCAGAATTATATGCTAAGTACTGATGTATATATTTTCAAACAGAAATGATACCCTTAGTGGCAATGGAAATTGCACGACTAAACTGCAAAAGAAAATAAACATTTTACATCATATAGCTTACTTCTATGCACAAGGAATTTAAAAGTTGAATATATTTTATTTTTATGAAGGCATGCTAAACTTTGGTTATCCTAGCTAGAAATCTTCCTTGAACATATAAAAACCATTAAGTTTGACTGTACTCTACATTTTAATGTAAGTTGTCTCAGTAGTATTCCCAAACTTCAGGGCTAACATTCAGCAGCATTCATATTCTAACATTTAACTTCCCAAGCAGATGGCTCTTGCAGTCCACAGTAAAATTTCCTAAACCCTCTATTGTTTTATGAATGCAGAACAAATTATTTTAAAGAGTTATCTCTCAGGTGACTTGCAGATACTCACAAGTATTTTACATAACATAGCCTGGGAAGTCATCAGTTTTAAATAACTGTGACTTGCATTATTTTTAATTAAAATATTCAGTCATCCAGATGTGGCTACTGAGTGTTCTCTTGCATCTAAGGGTTGGAAATGAATGCCTGCCACTGCAGGAGCTTTGCTGTCAGCGCACTGAATACACTGCCATACTGGCAATGCATTGCCGGTTCAAAGGAAAAAGTACATACTACATACTTTTAATTTGCGCTTTGCCTATTTTAATTGGAGTCGCATTGAAATCTCTGCTGTTAATCAAAGGTGTTTTCTGTATATAGTATTTTAATGACATCACTGTCTATTGATAGTAGTCTATTTGATGCAGTTCTTCATGTAACATATAAATTCATCTGCCCCTCCCTGTTATTCTTTTTATTCATGCTTCTATTAGAGAACTTCCTTCCTGCTCAGTCTTCTAGATAGCTTCAACAGAAGGACAGAAAAAAAGAGAAAATAAATTTTATTGACCTTGGAAATGGTTCATGGACTGAAAGATGGGCCAAAGAAAAAGGGCCACAAGGCAGACATCTGGTAGGAGAATCTTTTCATTCTTTTTACCTCATCTTTTTGAATAAATGGCTAGTTTAGATTATTGGCTAGTTCACAGAGTTTTATCCAACTGTCACTGAGTAAAAATCATCACAAGTACAGAAACCACTCTGCTCAGGCACATACTGAAGAAGGAAACTTTGGCTGAATTCAGGAGACTACTTTGGCAGGAATAATTTCTATTTCGCAGTCCTTGAAAAATATGTCATTTTCATTTTTCATTTTAGTGTACTAGAATTCAATAGAGCACACATGCCTAGCAAAATACCAGACTGGACTAATGACCTTGTTCCATATTATTAATAAAGACCAGTGGCCTGCAGCGGGGAGCATGTAAAGTTCACGACTCACTCAGACAAGATCTTACAGATGTTAAATCTGTAAATACTTAGAAATACTAAAACCAGCATCACTCATGGGAGCAAAAAGTTGTCTAAAGACTATATCTAAAAAAGTTATCTCAGCCTTTTCTGAACCAGGGTGCCAGCTCGCATTCATCTGGATCCTGTGCAGCTCTGCATGAGGACAGCATTTATGAACAGCTTGTAGCTGTATCATAGAACAGAATCATAGAATCAGTAAGGTTGGAAGGGACCTCTGGAGATCATCTAGTCCAACCTCCCTGCTCAGCAGGGTCACCTAGAGCATGTTAGACAGGGTTGCATCCAGGCGGGCCTTGAAGATCTCCAGAGAAGGAGACTCCACAACCTGTCTGGGCAACCTGTATGATCTCTCTTTTCTGCCACCCTGAAATATGAATCACAAAACTGACTGATTTATATTAAAGCAATACTGATAGGGTCCTGTAGTATTTTACAAATTATAGATTATGAACTGATAATCTATTCTATATGTAGCAAACATTATTCACTGAGATTATCCTGCTTATCAGAGGAACATATGCTTGAAATTAATTCAACAAATTTTCATCTATACTAAGCAGGAGAAATTCCACTTAACATACTCAGTATATACTGCTTTGGAAAGCAGCATGAGACCATAATTATGCCTTATCTATAAGGCAATCAATACACAGGAGCTTGTGAAAGGAAAACTGAAAATCTTATGTATTTATAAGTAAACATACATATTTCTTACACTTTTTTTCCATATTTAAAGATAATAGTTTATGAGAATGTTTTCCTATCTTCAATCTGTCTCAAAAATTAGATTTTGTTTTACTTTAAATATTTGTATTTGATCTCATAGTTCTTCATTTTGTCCTGACAGTTTTACCTTTTGCTGGGATTATTAGTCATGAATGATTTGTGTTAATAGGTTTTCTACATGAATGGCCTCTTGAAAGTGTCTGGATATGTTTTTCCTCCCCTTTACATACATAGCCAATGGTGTCATGCTCCACATTCTCTTAGTTTTTACAAATTATTAAATGTTGAACTTGCCTTTTCAGGCAAACTAACAGCAGCTTTGTGATAAAGTCATTCCATTACCACAGGTTATATGTGCCATTGATACTCACTAACATTGTCATTAAGATACTTGTGTGAGATATATAACCACTTAAATTTTAATGGGGCTATTTTTGTAAATAAATTTATGCTATGGTTTCTTGTAGAAATGAGATGGTAACGAGGGTAAAGGGTTTTTCTGAATATATAGAATTTGTTGCAAGATGATCTAGGCTTTCTTCTATATTTTACAAATAGTTTAGCAAAGCTAGTGGAGCCAGTTTTTGGTGCCCAAGCACAGGTTCATATTGTAAGATAGCTGTCCAGCCATTTCAACCTATAGAAAAGAGACACAGGTCGAAATCTACCTCATCTCACAAGTTCTCTAAATTCTTGTTTGTTTAAATAGCCCCTTTTTCTGGGGAGGGGGAGTCCCATTTAGTGTATATATTTATGTAACATGCAATAGTTCCAACAGAAAAGAAGGTGAAGCAGTCACTGACTCTTTAGACCAGTGACACTCATCTGCTGTGTAAAGCTTCTGGATTCAAACTGAATGTTTAATAAATGTAGCCCTGACATCCTTATTATTTTAGGTTAACTACAACACTTTCAGCAGAACGCCAACCATACTGGACACCTACTCTGCAAGTACAGTGAATCTGCTAGGAGGTCTCTGTATTTCCGTATATATACTAAATGGAATACTTCCAAACCACAAAATCTCCTTTTAGCCAAACTGTAATATGATGATTAATGAGGATTATTTGTCGTAACCTGATACATACATGACTGAGGTTCAAAAATTAGGCTTGACTCATGGAAAAATATAACCAAACCCACTGTCTTCTCAATCAAAAATAACTTAACTGCCAACCTGTTATGATAGAGAGAAAGAAAAAACAGAAAAAGAGGATTTTTTCCCTATCACATTTTGTCAAAAATGCCTGAAAGACCTTGGTTACCTATTTATTGCTGAATTAAAAAAAAAAAAAAAAAAAAGGAGCTTATGGTACATAATTATATATTTGTAGGCATTCTCACACGTAAAAATGAGTATGGAGTGTACATGCAGTGTATTAATGGTTAATCTCTACATATAAGAACTTTAACATCTTAACTGAAGGGTAGAGCACTCTTGGAGAACCATCCAGAATGTTCTTAAGAAAAATGTATTATCAAAAATGTGGGTCAAAGCAAAACCAGCATTTCTTACTGTAATAGAAACATGGATTTTGACAGAGTTGCAATCATTTTGTATTTGGTAAATGGAACTTCTGCAATTAAAAATGCAGGATTAGGCCTTTTTCACAGGAAAGTATAGGATGTTTATTGCACTGTTGATTACAATAACTTTATCTAGAATATAAGAATTTATAAGTCCAAAGGTAATTTTGTGATTATTATTTTATTATGGTGTGTACAGAGTTTTCTTTGTTGCTCTTGATTTGAGGACTTGCTGCCTGAAGTTTTATAGCTTTTCAGTTATAAATCTTAATTAAATTTCCAGTTATAAATCCTAATTAAACTTCTATTTTTCACTGTGCTGTTTACTGTTCATTGGATTATCATTCCTCATGTCAATCCTATTAATGTAAAATATAAGTTTTGTGGTGAATAGTAAATTCTCTGAAAACAGAGGCACAGTGTCATATATATATATATATATATATATACACACACACACACACATATATAAACATATATACACACATTCACTGAATGCAAAATACACGATGTTCTGAAGACACAGCATAATTATTAAAATCTACCTGTAGATGTTATTCAA
This sequence comes from Rhea pennata, assembly GCF_028389875.1. Lineage (NCBI taxonomy): Eukaryota > Metazoa > Chordata > Aves > Rheiformes > Rheidae > Rhea > Rhea pennata. The sequence continues at coordinate 164,046,204 of NC_084663.1, forward strand.
ATAATCAAGCTTGATTTTGTCTTTATCCCTAGATACTTCACTTCTCTAAGTGTACCCACATAGAAAATTCTTCATGGGATATTATTATTTATTACTATTTATTATGTGCCCATATGAGTTAATAATCAAAGTGTGACAGAAAGGACAACAGGCAGATATTGAACAGAAGAAGCACAGAGAAAAAAGTCAATATTGATTACCGTGATAAACAGTGATCACAGTGACGTCAGCTGCCCAGCTAAGCAGGGTATGAATGCTTTAAAAGGTGCCCTAAAAATGAACCCGTTTTTCCCTACCAGCTGAATTATATTCAATAATCTGTAAAAACTCCATATACAATAATAGTCTGCTTTCCATAATTCTTTAACCTAAACAGCCTTTCTAAACTGTATTGCTACAAATTGAATAAAGATTGAAGAATGAATTCAGGGAGGAGAGCAAAAAAGATAGTGAAAAAGAAACCAAAAGAAATAAGTACTGAAGAGATATTAACAGTACTTTATGTTCCATTAACTCCATTATGTTCCAATTATCGCCAAATGCAGAAGCAAAACTATTATTCTATTTTGAAGTTGGATATGCATAAACCACTGAAGTTCACTCTCACTTATAAAAGCTTATAAAAGGGAAAAAAGGAAAAAGAGAGAAAAAAAAAAACTTGGTTATTACTTTGGTTATATGCTTTTGTGTGTGAACTGAGACTTTGTTCCTATCAATAAACATATATTTTTTTTAACATTCAGATTTTGGAAGAAAACTCCTGATTTATTTTGTATTTAAAAAATCATATTTTTCATACAAAATATTCATCTTTTTCATACTGCCCTAATGCATAACTTCAAGATTTGGGTTGTGAACTTACTTCTCAAGAGAATTTTAAATACTAAGGCCACTCAGAGAGGGAAAGATTTTAGGGTTGCCTGCCTCCAGCAAACACATCTCTTGTGGGTTTCCGAGCAGAACAGTACCACATCACCGAAGACATATGAGAAGGCTGCTGCCTCTTCTGAACCCACTGCCCTCCTGAATAATATGACTTGATGTGGCAGATTGGCATCCCCCTCATGTCTGGATATATGATTTGGTATGTGTATGTGCCTCCCTCTGGGGATGTGACATGTGTCAGGGAAACTGAGAGTAGCATGAAGGCAAGATGAGAAATTTGTATTACAAAGCAGAGATTCGGCAAGCAAGAGTAACTGTTGCTGAATGTGAGCAGCTTACAGCATGCTTGGATAAAACAAAGCACATTTTGAGGAGAGGAATGAGAACAGGAAATATGCTAACATGCCAGAAATAAAATGAAAAACCTGACTCCTACTCCAAAATCTCACCCAAATGGAAGCTTGAAGCCAACCTTTTATTATTTCATGTCTTTCGGTCCTGTGCTCTGCCTCCATCTGTGATACACCTGTCAGTTATACATGGAAACTGAGATGAATCTAACTTTACCTATCTTAAAGACAAACATTCAGAACAAGTCATCTAGGTGCCCTCTATGGTCGAAGAAATCACAGAATCACAGAATGATTGAGGTTGGAGGGGACCTGTGGAGATCACCTAGTCCAACCTCCCTGCTCAGCAGGGTCACCTAGAGCATGTTAGACAGGGTTGCACCCAGGCGGGCCTTGAATATCTCCAGAGAAGAAGACGCCACAACCTCTCTGGGCAACCTGTCAAACTGTTCCAGTGCTCTGTCACTCTCACAGGAAAGAATTTTTTCTTCATATTAAGGTAGAAATCCCTGTGTTTCAGTTTGTGCCCGTTGCCTCTTGTCCTGTTGCTGGGCACCATTGAAAAGAGTCTGGCCCTGAGCCCTTGACATCCTCCCTTAAGAGATTTGTAGACATTGGTAAGATCCCTTCTCAGTCTTCTCTTCTAAACAAGCCCAGCTCTTGCAGCCGTTCCTCACAGGCCTGATGCTCCAGCTCTCTGATCATCCTCGTAGCCCTATGCTGGACTCTCTCCAGTAACTCCATGTCTCTCTTGTCCTGGGGAGCCCAGAACTGGACACAGGACTCGAGATGAGGCCTCATCAGGGCTGAGTAGAAGGGCAGGGTCACCTCCCTCCACCTGCTGGCAACACTCCTCCTGGTGCCCCCCAGAAGAGCATTGGCCTTCTTGGCCACAAGGGCACATTGCTGGCTCATGGTCGACTTGCTGTCCACCAGGACTCCCAGGTCCTTCTCTGCAGAGCTGCTCTCCAGGAGGTCAGCGCCCACCTTGTACTGGTGCCTAGAGTTATTCTTCTCTCGGGGCAGGACTCTGCACTTGCCCTTGTTGAACCTCAGGAGGTTCCTCTCTGCCCAGCTCTCCAGCCTGTCCAGGTCTCCCTGAATGGCAGCACAGCCCTCAGGTGTGTCAGCCACTCCTCCCAGCTTGATGTCATCAGCAAACTTGCTGAGGAGGCACTCTGTCCCCTCATCCAGGTCATTGATGAAGAAGTTGAACAGGATGGGACCCAGTCCTGAGCCCTGGGGGGACTCCACTAGGCACAGGCCTCCAACTAGAGTCTGCACCACTGATGACAACCCTCTGAGCTCTGCCTTTCAGCCAGTTCTCAATCCACCTCACTTTCCACTCATCTAACCCACACTTCCAGAGCTTCTCTGGGAGGATGTTATGGGAGACAGTGTCAAAAGCCTTGCTGAAGTCAAGGTACACAACGTCCACTGATCTCCCTTTATCTACCCAGCCAGTCATTCCACCACTGAAGGCTATCAGGTTGGTTAAGCAGGATTTCTCCTTGGTGAATCCATGCTGACTACTCCTCATCACCTTACCCTTCGCATGCTTAGAGATGATGACCAGAATGAGCTGCTCCATCTCCTTTCCAGAGATGGAGCTGAAGCTGGCCACTCTGTAGTTCCCTGTGTCCTTCTTGCATCTGGGGAACAGCACAGAAGCAGCTCCATGCTTCAAATACTCAATTCACTATTTTCACCACTGTTCCAATGCTATTAAGCAGCAAGGGCTCAACCTCCCTGCAGAGACGCTCTCACTGACTCAGAAGGTTTGTTTGCAAGCATCTAAGAGCAAAGCTTGTGGCTTATTCTTCAAGAAGTGAGAGTGCTGAATCTACAGCTGCTTCCTCAGTCCAGTCATTTTTAGAAGGAAGGGGCTCATTTCCCATCCCTGCTGCCTGCACCTCCCTCGAGCTATAAAAATCCCCTCACGTCCCGCGCCCCTCGCGGCTCCGGCCCCGCCTCCTCCCGGCCCCGCCCCACTGCCCCTGGGGCCCCGCCCCTCCCCCCACAAAAGGCCATTGTCCCTGGGGCCCCGCCCCCCCGCCGGGTGGGCGGGGCCTGCGGGGCGGCTGCTCCCGGAGCAGAGCGAGCAGCAGCTCCCGCCGGGCGGGCGGGGCGGGGTCACGTGAGCGCCGCCCCAACCGGCCCTGGCCGGTTCTTACCGGACGTGGCTGCGCCTCTGGAGCTGGGCCCGGTGGTGGTGGCGAGTCGGCTGCGAACCGCGGGAGTGAGATTTGCTGGGTACTCGGGTGTTTCATGAAGTGAACAAGCACTACAGAACCAGAGGAGAGGGCTGCATGGGAATGCGCGAAGGAAGCTCCACAAGTGAGAGGTGCGCTGAGCAGTATAAATTACGCATCAGCGTGAGCACGCTCACCTGCCCTGCTAAAATTCACAGAAGTGTGCGATAAAACACCAAACCTGAATGATGACAACCAAGTAACAAATTTAAGAAAATTCCTTAGTTGCAGATATTAAGGGAGCGCAAGGGAGATGTTGTCATTTAGGCAGCAATAGAGGCATCAGAAACCACACGGCTGAATGGTGTGGCAAGCAAGGAACTGGGGAAAAACCTTGGAACAAGGAATGCCTTCCTGCCACTGAACCTGATTTAATAATGTCAGCCAGACCCGGGCAGGTGTGCGTGTCTGACTGAGTACCGGTGTGAAAATATGGTTAATGCAGGGTTTTTCAGTAGACCTTGAGTGAGTGTAGAAAGATTCACTGACGGGAAGCTTGAGTTTGGTAGGTTCAATCTTGAATTCAGATACAAATTCCTAGAAGTGAGGGTAATACAATATCAGAAAAGCTGTTTAAAAAAAGTGGAGACTCACTTTCTTGGAAGATTGAGATTTTAAAACAGAAGAAGTTAGCTGGGAAATCTTTAAGACATAGTACTTAATTCCGCTTCTGGGAGTTTTTCAGAGTTTAGTGGCCACATCTCTAAATTTGTGGTTTTCTCCTTTTGTCAAAGATTCGTGGAGGAAAGAAAAGTCTCTGCATTAACTTCATGCTAATAAACACACAGCTCTTCATTAGTGAATGAGAAAACTCATGCTTTCAAGGATCAGGGAGAAAAAAAATTCACATTCATACTTGATCAAATGAACCTAAATTAATATGATTACTTCCCTCCCCTTATCTCTCCTAAAGCATGAAGTGCTGCAAACAGTTAACTTTCTGGTAGGTAGCTTGATGCACTGAAATGGCACAGTAGATCCTTTTTCATACAAGTCAGTCTGATGTATTCTTTCCTAATTTTCATTGTCCTTCTGATTGCAGGAGTCAGGGGTTGGCCAGCTAAGCCGATTTATAGAGTTTAACGGGAAATTTAATGACTCTATAGCCTTGAACTGCATAAAATCTATGATGCATAGATGAAAGAGCCAGCAAAACAGAGTTTGGGACCAATTCTGTTAAACTCTTTCTTTCACTCTGAAGCACGGTCCTTATCTAAAAAAAAAAAAAAAAAAAAAAAAAGAAGTGTCACCTATCAGGAGATCTCTTACCTTCATTTTATTAAGAAAAAAAAAGTATTATGGTTGCAGGGCTGCAGAAACAATGTGCCCCTGGCAGGCAGAGATGAATTGCCTAACTAAATTTTTTAACTAAATTCTAATTGAATGGCTTACTTGTGCTGCTGCACTGTTTATGCCCTTGTTTGGCACTATATATCCCACTAGAGATAATAGGATTACAAAGTTGTTTCTCAGAGTGTAATTTAAATAGTGTAGTGACAGCCCATAGGAGAGAACTTGACCTGCAGAATTTTTGACAGAGATGATGAAGCACAAACTCCAGGTTTTTTTGGACCTTAGGCTTAATTTGTACTTATGTAGTTTGGAAAAAAAATATCTTCGTCAACTGAACAGTACATCATGGAATAACTTAGAAAAATGTGTCCTCACTCCTCAAGAGACTGATTTTTAATTAGTCACCTTCCAAAATCCTTCTTAATTCAAATGTCATGAATACCAAATAATCTTACTTGGCCTCAGTTCTGTTATTTATGCACCTTATCCTGTGCTATATTCATCCAATGTTGGCTTCAGGCATAGCAAATGTTAGTTATTTAGGGCAGCAGACTGCCAGAGTAGCAGTAGTACACAACTGAACACAGATCAATTGTGTACTTCTCCTGTATGAAAGCCTTGAAAAGCAAAGAAAGCTGCAGTTGCTGCTTGTGAATAGTTGGGTTGAGCAGTGACTGCTACCATTGTGAGGGAAAAACAGGAGAAAAGGAGGAGAGATGGAGACCAAAGAGCTGTCTGATATTTGTCACTACTGATATCCCTGTAACAATCCTACTCTTCAGGGGTCTGCCTCAACTCTTTGTTAAGTTTTTTTTTTTTTGTTTGTTTGTTTTTTTTCTTTTTTCCTTTTTATTTCAATCCTCTTCAGAAACAGCCTGGTTTCTGCTCCTATTGGTGCAGTAAAATTCACTTTTGCTGAGAAGCTTTGAGATGACTTTTCTTGAGCTGTTCATTCATATGTAGAAATCAGCTTTGTATGAGTGACTTGATCTGGCCTTGCTTTTTCTGTTTCCTGCTGCTTAAATTTTTTATCTTATAGAGTAGCTGTTGGGCTCTGAGATGACCACTGCAACTGGAGAGCAAGATCTTAAGTTTATAATGGATAGTTCTGGGAAAATACTAGCTCATTGCTTTCTAGAAGTCAACAAAAAATTAGAAATTGGGAATTACTAGTAAAAACATCATTATGTCATTGTATATAAAATGTACACCCAGACCTTGACTACTGTGCTCTCTTCTGGTCCCATTATTTCAAGGATACAGAAATAGAAAAGTATGAGAAAATATAATGAAACAGTCAGTATTTCCCCTGTAAATGTACAGAAGCACAGTGTGCTGTGAAAACAGTGGGATAGATACCTTGTTGTCATGGTCAGTTTGTATAATCTGTGCAGTCTCTGTACATTACATAAATGGATTGCTTGCTAAAATATGGATGATGTTAATGCATGCATCTCATGTAAGTGTATTTATAAATGCCGATGTCTTTTTAATTCCGTTATATATTGATCAGGATCATGTGTAGTGTTATTTTCAAATTCTTGGCACACCATCACAAACTCTGTTACTCAGGTAAGTTTAAACATCATCTGGCTGTGCAGATTTCGCTTGTTGTTCTGCTCTCAGGTATGTATTTATATTTCTGTTTTTACTCTCCTAATAATACCATAATTTGTTTTTTCCATCACAAGTTCATGTATGTACAAATCTGCATATATGGATATACCAATATAATCCTGGCATGAGCCAGTTCATCCCATTAAAGCCATAAGTAAATTAAATTTAGTATGTATTTTTATTGTCTTGCTTATTTTTTATCTTCTTCACACAATAAACATTTCCAGGAATGACCTGATACCTATTTGCCTTACATTTTCTCAGAACAAAACTGCATCCCACAGGGAATTTTTCCATTATTTTCCTAATAATTGAACAACAAATGATGAACAACCAATCCAGCTATTAATTAATCTAAACTTCTGTTATAATCAGAGAAGTTCCAGGCAATCTAGTCATGAATTCCGAGGACTGTTCATCTGACCAAATATAGATATTTCCTGCAGGATGAGCAGACTTGCTCTTTAGACTCTGTTGTTAGTACTGGAAGAGTCTTGATCCGTGTGTCTAAACATGGTCATCTAGTGTTATTTCTGATATCTTAGGGTATCTGAGACATCTGCAGAGGGCTAGCAAATATGATCCAGGGAGATCACTACCCTCTGGACCGGGAGCCAGAGGCCAGACAGGATACTTTGAGACAACTCACTGAGTTGCTTATGTTTAGGTAACTGATTCCTCCCTTAGCTCTCTACTGAACTGTAATGAAAGCTTAGATATCTTTGCATGCATGTGCCTTAAACAAAGATTTTTAGTACTGGCTTTCAGTTTTGGGTGCAGTCAAGTTTTTTATATGATTACCAGCTGCTACTCTAGATGCCTGTGGTTTTCTAGGTGTCTGTAGGTTCTGGGGCATGTCTGCCAACCTTGTGCAGGTATTACAGATTCCTTACAATGTGTTGTACTGTGCTAGATGCAAGAGTAGTTTCAACTACAGAATGAAGACCCTACAGTGAGACTTAGTTGAGAAGACATAGCTATCTAGTGCTATATGAATGGCTAATTTGTCCAGCTCTTGGTGGATGCTCAAAACAGAAGTAGGTCTTTGTTACAGCAGATTTCTTAGCTTAAAGTATCTTACATAGCCAACGGGAGCTTTAGCTAAATTCAGATATTCCGAATAATCTGGAACTGAATTTCATCCATGTTTTTTTTCTGATTGCCCAGATAGGAACTTGTGGGTGAAGTCTTGAATCTAGCCTGCCTTTGGAAGGTAGTGTTTGCGAAAGGAAAAGGGAAGAGAATCATTATCTGTGTCTGTGTTTTACTCTGACATAGAGGTGAGATGCAGCTAAGAACTGCTTTCAGGTTTAATAATTGGGAGAAATTTGTGGGTTCCTTATCAAGATGTACCGTATTCCATTATACCATAAAGCAGATGAATTTGGAGGATTTTGTTTGAGATTCTCCACTTTCACAGGTATTTCATCTGTAACGGTGGAATATATTATGAAGCTGATCAAAAATACTGACATTTATTCACATTTTAAAATGCTTATTATTTGAAATTCATTGATTTTAAATCAATGAGAACTACTCCTTTTTCCTTAGCCTGTTAGTTTTGAAATTTGGTGTAAGATTTTTTTTTTCTCTTCAGACTGCTTTTTTGGAAGTAGATGTGAGTTGTCTTCATGTACTTAATTAATGCAAGAATTTATAGAAAATTAATATTACATACAACATCAAAGGATTTAGTGTTGCATCTCCTTCTTACAGGCTATCGCGGATGCTTTGAAGGAAGATTAAAGAAAATGCACAATGCATGCTTATGAAATACTTCTTTTCTCTTTTACTGTGGTCGCCAGTCTTTTTCTTCAGTTGTGACTGTTTTAGGAGATGATGAGTAAGGTTTAAGTATCTTCTAAACCATAATATTAAATGAGACAAGCTTTTTTTGGCCTCATGTAAGTTGTCCTTTTGTACTTTGTAACACACTCGCACTCACCTTAATCTGGATATGATGCTGGCCTGCTTACCACAGCTTTATTCAAATCCAACTGCTCTGGCTATTTTTCTTGTTACAGGTACAGAAGAACCAACGTAAAGATTTGTAAAATCTGCAAGAACACTTCCCACCCACAACACCACCCACATATAACAGAAATGTAGTGCAGAAAGCTGTATTTTAGCTGTTTTAGTCAAATTGAAAGGATATTATTTGTATTTCTTCGTGCCTATATAAACAACAGAGGATTCCTTTTTCATCCTTCTATCCAGCGGTATTTCTGTTTCTCTTTTCTAATAATACCTGGAGCTTAAAGACAGAATAGTAGCTTAAAAGTTAGCATTTAACCTCATATTTTTGGAACATCCAAAATAGAGGGCGCAGGGATTGGTTGGTATTCTGCTGATCTGTTTCATAGTCCGTTCTTTTCTTTGAAGAGGACAATACATAGTAGCAGTACTAATGCGAGAAATGGGATGATTAAGCATCCTTACTGCAGACATGTACTTTGGATATCTCAGTACACCATCTGAAGTGAAGAAGGACATGAAGAAGCAAATAACTACAGGATATATGTTTCACTGCCCTTCGTTGTCTGGTATGTTATTTACTTGGGCTACTGAAACAGTGATTGTGTTTATTAAGCTCTACCAGTAGGGCTCTCCCTTGCATTATATTTAAGTTTAGTCAGGACATTTTCATTTAACATGTTATTTATTTATTTATTTATTTTCTGTTCAGTTTTAACCCTGAAGTGTTAAACCAGTATTTCCAACTATAGAATCTAGTAGCCAAAGGATCAGAGCCCTTTCATATTTAGAGTTCCCAAAGGAAGACATTTTAGGCAATTTGCTTCCTCTTTAGTGAAAATGTGCATCTCCAGTTAATGCCTAATACCTTTAACTGCAGTATTAGAAAATTTAAATTGAGACCCAAGATAGAGAAACCTGATTACATGCCATTCAGATCTGAAAATCTATTCGAGGCTCAAAATGTTAAGTCTATGAGATGGAAGATGAATTGTGCCACAGACCCCATGTCTATCCCTGGATTGGGGCATATTCTGTCTCTGTCTTGACTGTGTGTTGGGAGAAGACTCAGATAAACAGCTTGCTTCCATGTGTTGTAGTTTGTATTGAAAAGAAAATCAAGCTGAAGGGCAAGGAAGTGCTGCACTGTGTAGTTACACAGATCCCCCAGCCTGAATGATCAGGAGTCAGGACTATGCAGATAACACAAGACAGATGTACGTTCAGTTTATACCAAATGATATAGACCCTTATATGAATCAAGGGCATTCCTTTCAAAGGAGTCGGGACTCCCACAGGGCATAGATACTGTGCTTACTTAGTAAATCTAAGACTTTTTAACAATTTTTTGGGACCTTTGAAATTATGTCTGCTCATTAGATAGAGATACACTTAGCTTAGACTAATCACCTATTTGCTAGATAGTAGAAGAATAGGTGAAATTAATCCATCTTTTTTTCTTTTTTTTTTTCCAAAAATCACTCACTTTATTTCCGAGTGCTGTACCTAGCCTTTTATTGCCCAAATCCTTGAGATCGTCAGAAATACTCTACTGGAAATGATGAACACTCAGGTGAGGCAGGAGAGTTGTAATAGATGTAATGGAAGTGTCTTTAGACTACCAACTCAATTCAGCATAAGTATACTGCTGGGCAGCAGCTAAGGTTTAGCGTAAGTTCATTTTCAGGACTAGTATAGTTTTAAGAGTCACTGTGATAGAGGTGTTTTGTTTGCAGGCCAGCTTGCCACATCTGTTACTCTTCTGTTGCTATTTTTGAGAATTATTTCCCTGGAGTTTGCTAGTGATACAAACATTCAGAGTTCTCAAAGACTATCCTTTCTCAGCTATTTTTTTTAAGAAGGCATCTGTTTAATTCTTACGGGCTATGCACACCCAGCACCTTTTAGCTGTTGTGTTTGTTCCAAAATCATAACGAAGAACTTACAAACCAAAATTTTAGAGCAGAGATTTTCAGACCTTGTTACGTATTACTGTTCTAGTTTGCAATATTGTGTTCAGTCACTAAAAAATCTTACAAGGGATTCTGGAAGACTCAAATATCCAGCAATGTTTGTGAAATTAGGCCACTTACTTAGGTAGCTAAATATAGATTTAAGCAATTCCTTTTTAAAGTTTGAGTTTGCAAAATTAACATATAGCTAACTATGTTTATTGTGTATCACAGCAGCCAATGCACCAAGATTCAGCTCATATAATTTTGATCCATCATGAATTTGATTAGAAAGTGATTCAGAACAGAATGTGATCAATCTCTTTATAGTTTCTAACTTTTTCCATTGACTGAAGACAGAACCTAGATGACTAACTCTTAGACAAGTCAAGTTAAAAGAGATTAATCCTTTCCTAAGTGCCAACATTGTGAGTAAATTTAAAAATCGAAAGTATACACCACAGTTTCTTTTAGATACTGAATGTAAAATAATGCAACCAGATAAATGAAGATTGAACTAAGGCTTAAACTAATTCTATATCAGTGGGCAGTCTGGCGTTTCTGAATTCTTCGGATTTGCTTTTAATTTCCTGTTAAGGATTATATCTGCAACTAGATCAAAAATGATAAAAAGGTGATAGAAAAGCTATTATTGCAGAATTTCTAACTGTGAATGAGAATAGAGCAGAAATAGCAGTCTCTTATTTTAATAAAGGAAAATGAAAAACAATATCGCCTTCCCTGGGCATTTCTAATGGGAAGAAATCTAAGTTCTGATAAACCATGGACCTTTATTCAGACAAACCAAAATTGAGTACATCTTGCTTCATAGCCCTCTGCCATGAAATATTGAACATAAGCAGAATGACATTGATTGAAGAGAGATTTTGTATAAGTCATGGAACTTTATAACATATCAGGCAGCTGTAGCAGAACCTGAAAAGGTAAGAGTTGAGACTTTAAATATTTTCCCTCTCTTAACATCAGTGCTGCACACTGCCGAGATTCATTTATAATTCTTTTCTCCGTATCTCAATTACTTCATTTGTACCAAAGTCAACATGACCATATTTAAAATAATAATAAAAACAAGAAAAATTCAATAAATTTCATATAAGAAATGACTTTATTGTAAAATATCAATTTATAAAATTTTTCCAATAAAAATAATGAGTTCGGTATTTAAGGGAGTACATGAATAGAAGGTATAAATAGTGAAATTGTGGAGGAAAGATAAAATAGATAAATTGTCTTTCTGTTCTTATTTATTGTTATTAATTATTGCTATCATATTTCTGAAATTTTGGTTAGTAAAACACTAAAAAAGTAGTCTTCATGTGTTTATTTGAGTAAATCCATGTGAGAGTTTATACCAGCAAACTACTACTTAAGAAAGTTGGAGGTTTGTTGAAAATGGTACAGGAGGAAAGAGGACAGCAGTGAGGCAGAGAATGGCATTGCCAACTTAACACCTTTTTTTGTTTTTTTTCTGTATCATAAATAGTTTTTTTGGTGGTGGAGGAAGTGAATCTGACATAATTTCATAAGCTTCATGTGTGAGTTTGTGACCAAATGCACTTCTGCCAGAAATCTGTGTAGAACTGTAGTGGCTACTCTTGTTGGGAATATTTTGGTACAAATGAAGTATATGTGATATTAGCATGAATAACCATTCCACTTTGGTTTAACAACTATTAGCACTTTTAATAACGTTTTTTACCACTAGGCATCCATATATTAATAGACTTTTTTTTCCCAAGGACTTTTTCTCTGAGAGGTATGTGATTGCTGTCAAAAGACAATAAACCAGATTGGAAAGTATTCAGTGTCAAGAAACTGCTTTCAGTCTTTCATTGATCAAGTGGAAAAAGTGGAAAAAAATAAAAAAAAAAGATCATGGACATCATTTTCTTCTTAGTCAACATCTTTCAAACTTTAATGTAATCAGTTCTCTAGTACATTATTGCCTGAGAATTTCGCAAAGCAAAACATCCCGTGATTGACTTACATGTTGAATTATGCCCTCATCTTTGAAACATCAAGGTATTTCTTTTGCCTTTTTGGCTGGTAAAAGATACATAATTGTTCTAGCATGGCTGATCCTTTTGGTAGGTGCCTATGTAATCAACCAATAAATCTTGTAACAAAAGAAGGCTCAGAGGAGATGAAGGCAGGCAAGATGCCCTTGAAGCTGAGGAAGATACAACTTAGTAATCACAACTGTTGCACAGAGAACTGACTTTATCTTAACACAAAGGGAGCAGAGGGGTGACCTTTGTTTTAGATAAGTAGCCATAAATTTGAGGAAAAATGCTTCTTTCTGAGTTGTGAATGTCTCCCTGAGATTAGCCAGACTAGCACAGGGGACTAGCAGAGGGGAAGTGTATATGTGGCTCAGCCCAATGTGGAGTATAAAACCTGAACAACTAACAAAGGAATTTTGGGGGAGAGCAATGGGCTGGAGCTGGCTTCAACCCACGTATTCCTTCTTGGCGATTGTGGACACCCAGCGTCATGGCAGTGAGCATATTATAGAGACAATTACACTTGCATTGTGATTTCAATATATTGCTGTATCACTCTGCTAAATCAAAAATCCCATGTAACATTAAACATCTTTAAGTGAAACTTTTATATTAAACATTTCACTCTCCATATGTGTGGAATATCTAAAAGAACTTGGTCAGAGTATTGGACTCTGACATACTTGCTGTCATAATTCAGGCACCACAAACCTGAAACATAAAAAGATTTCAAACCTGTATCTGTGCTCACTACATCTTAATGATGTGATTCTTGTCATCTAGTTTTAGCCATCTAAAAGTCAAATGTCTAGTTTAAGTTAGTGATTTAAGCTGCTTCTACTGGTAAGGGGAAAAGAGAGTGACCTCTATAAAGTCATTCATTCTTGTAACACAAATAGGTGGGATAAATCACTCCCTGAAGAGTTGTTACCACTCTCAACTGACTACAGAAGAAATTTGAATAACTAATTCAAAATAGATGCCAGATTTCTAGATGTCTGAAGTTATGTGAGAATTCTATTCTTTTTGCTTTTCTCTAGGCAGTTCTGCCCTCTGTGCTTTGGGCTTTCTGTAGATAAAATATAAATCAAGGGCAGTGCTATACAAGCAAACTGATTAGAGGAAAGGAAAAAAATGCTCAAGGAATATTAATCAGCAATATGCAATTAGTGGCTATTTTCTAAAAGCTGAGTTGGTTATTAGGATGCAAAGAGAAGCTAAGTGATGTTCAAATTCTCTGGTGTTGTCTTCCCTGCTCCCCTTATGAGTAGGAATGAGAGCGGTTCTGCTAAAGGATAAGAAACCTATAATTACATTTTTCTCTCAGTCCATTATATCATACAAACAATCTTCTGTCTTCTACAGAAGCACTTTTTCTTTCAAACACAGAGAGTGATCATTAATCTCACTCATAGCCTTTTCAAGTGAATCTGAAATTAATCATAAAGTTTCAGTTTAACCAAAGGGAGACAAGTTTTGTTGTTGTTGTTGTTGATTTTGAATTTCCTTTGTTAACTAAAGAGTACCTTCGTAAAAAGCAACCTGAAATTGTGTATTCAAGGTAGAGGTAAGACAAAGTATGGAAAACTATGAGTTTTTTTTTGTTTCTTTGAAGTATGGAGTACTTTCAATGAAATTCTTCCTGTTTACAAGCAGCAGTGGTGAACAAATTATCTTTGTGACAAGTGCATTATATTTCTGTCATCTGTCTGCAAATGACACTTGCAGGAGGTGGAAAGACAAAATAGATAATCAGGTCATGACTAGGCCAGTTGTCTATTGATGTAGATCATTCATACTTAGCTTGCCTTTCTAAGTTTTACAGGTATTTTGTGTGAGTTCTGCTGCTGAGTTTTGTAACTCATGGCTGGTAACACAGAGCACTTTAAAGACACTTTCTGAAAACTGTTTAACACATCTATATGTAATACTTCTTCAGTAGAAGATTGTACAGACTTTAATAGAAGCCAAGAGGTTTTATTGAAATGTATTAATGTGTATAAGTATCAGTGTGTATAAGTATCTGAAGGGAGGGTGTCAAGGGGATGGGGCCAAACTCTTTTCAGTTGCCCCATGTGACAGGACAAGAGGCAATGGGCAGAAATTGAAGCACAGGAAGTTCTGCCTGAGCGTGAGGGGGAATTTCTTCCCTGTGAGAGTGACGGAGCACTGGCACAGGTTGCCCCGAGAGGTTGTGGAGTCTCCTTCTGTGGAGATCTTCAAGGCCCGCCTGGATGCAGCCCTGTCTACCATGCTGTAGGTGACCCTGCTGAGTGGGGAGGTTGGACTAGATGATCTCCAGAGGTCCCTTCCAATCTTACTGATTCCATGATTCTGTGATTAAAATTCTGAAGTAATTATTTCAGAAAAATAATCAAATTTAATAAAGAATGCACAGGTCTACAGCTACAGGTTTTGTGAATCATTCAGAATAAATCTCTTAACAGGAAATAAAATTCTATATTATATTTTGTAAGCTGGTTAAATATTTATGTAAATGTGTTTTTTTAGATTCTATAGGTTTTATCTTCAAATTACTTGCTATAATAATAGATTATTTTAATTCTTAGTTAACGTTAATTCTGTTTCAATTTCCTATAATAGCTCCTGTTTTTTGGCATTGTTTCTCATTTTTATTTTCCTTGATGATTTGTCCTCTCAGTGGTTGTATATTTCCATGGAAACATGGTTCCTTGACTTTTGCATCTGCTGTGGGGTTTTCCCTGTTCTTAGCATTTATCTTCGCAACGGAATTTTCTCAAAATACGTCTCCTTGGTTCACACAGGAATAGCAGCTTTCATTCTCACTATCAAATTCCATTTCAGATGGAGACAAGTAGTACTGCTGCAGTGTGCCTCATTAGTTTTTGTATCATGTCGGAGAACAGAGGTGGTATTTATTTTCTTCTTACCATTTCCTAAAAAAATAATTAAACCCCAGAAGAAATTTAAACACTTTTTACTGGTTTGTGCAAAATAGTAAAACAAAAGATACTGACATTTTTCCAAAACTGGTTGTTATAGCAAGTTCATCCCCCCCCCTTTTTTTTTACAATATTTTACTCTACAAATATTTTCCTTTATTGGGAGGATAGAAAAATCCCTAACATTATTCAGATGCTAATGCGACAATAATCTGATGTGATTGAACATTGCTAATAGAACACAAAAGTTAATAATCTGATGTGATGGACAGTCATAGTCATTCACATGTTATTTTCCTGGGCCAGTCTAAATAGCTAGTGTTTGGAAGGACATAATATCAGAACACATAGATTGCATAGCTTCTTCTGAAACCTTAAGACATGATTATAATAATCAGCTCACTGCTTTGCACTTGCTGGAAGCTGTTTGCTGCTTCTCTAGGTTTAAACTAGTGCTGCTATGTCATCTGAAAGAAGTACAGATGACACTGGATCAGAATGAGAATGTGTATGTGTAGTTTTATGCATTTGATGTAAGAATGTATATAAAAATAGTTTCTGAAAATACATATTGCTTCAGAAGTATAATGAAATAATTCTTACTGAGAAGGAAATACTTTGAGTATTCTCAGATGTGGCACCAATCAGTTAAATATATTTGATTTTCCTAAAATATCAGTACTTTTTATATCATTTTTGAATACATTTTTATTTAATAAGATGGAAGAATTATTCCATGAACAATGAATGATTCTCTAAGATGAATTAATACTATCATGTGATAGGGATTTAGATTAGCCATATTAAAGATAGGATAGTACAAGTCATTTTTGAAAAGCTTTATGAAAGTTTATGAAATAAACAAAACATCACTATCTTCCTCCATGATGTCATATATGAGAGCATTAAATGCAGTATCAAATCTGTTGTCATGTTATACTGTAGATTTACTAGCGTTATCTCTGGGTCTTTCTCCAGTGCTCTGAATATCTTGGACTGTGATTATCTATAAAAACTTCTAACCTTCAGTGACAATGTTCTGCCAGCAAGGTTTCTAAGACCTCTAAAGCTTGTATTATGTTGTTGGCACTGAGCTCATTATGGAAAATATTAGACAAATGCATTTAAGCTGGTCCATATGGCACTATGCTGAGTAACAATCTGTAGCTTAATATACTCACTGTATTCAGTGCAACAATTGATAGGTTTATAGATT
Source organism: Rhea pennata (assembly GCF_028389875.1). Classification (NCBI taxonomy): domain Eukaryota; kingdom Metazoa; phylum Chordata; class Aves; order Rheiformes; family Rheidae; genus Rhea; species Rhea pennata. The sequence goes on from NC_084663.1 coordinate 164,062,691, forward strand.
TACAAGATGAAATGATTATGATTTCAACTGATCCCATATATGACACAGGTATAGTACTTTCCTGTGTTGATCTTTATTTGGACTAGAACGCATCTTTCAGTAAAAAAAAAAAAAAAAAAATATATATATATATATATATATATTTGTAAAACACCTTCCTTTTTTAAAGAGTTCAGTAATAAGAACCGTACCTTCCATAATTTTTTCCAGTATCAAAAATCATCTCTGGTAAAGATTTGTCTGACTTTTCTAGTTTAGATTTTACTTAAACTTGCAGTCAGAATACCAAAGAATGAGTTTGTCAATTTGACTATACATTAAAATGTTTTTTTTTTTAATTCAGATATCATTATCCTTTGCTTGTAAGCCTGTGACCATGCTGATATTCTTTCAAAATGTCAGTATTGCGTAGCTATATGTTTTTGTGTTAGAGTAGTATCTGTTTACCTATGACAGGCTAAATTTTATGTTTCTTTTTTTACTCAGGCTCTCTCTATATATTTTCCTGATAAATGCTGAATATATGTAAGCTTGTTCTGTCTTATCTCTCAATGGATGTGCATTCGGTTTGCTCAAGTTCTGAGATGACCAAAAACTATGCAACTGTGTTAACATGCAAAAAAAAAGCTTGAGTTAATGAACCCTTCTCCTGTAAGGTTTATTAACTTGAGCTCTGCACCTCATTAACAGTGTCACTGAGCTTTTGGTATGTGCAGAGCTCAGGCACAGCAAGCTCATGTCTGCCCAGGACATAACCGTATAAGCATACCATATGTACTTAAAAAGGAGCCTGTGCCATTAAGAGGTGAATTTTGAGTTTCCTGTCTCTCCTTAATACTGTCTCTTTCATCATGGTCTATTGAAAGTCTTCTAAAGGGACTAAATGCATTTCTACATCTTTAGGGCCAGAGACTTTTTTTTTTTCTTTCTTTTCATCATGCTCATTCCAAGAACGTGTTTATACTTTCAAATTGAATCTCTCCTAGTCTTCATTTTGATAGCTGAAGTAAGCATGGTTAAGGATTTTTTCTCTTAAGACTCTCCATTCTTCTTTCTTTCTTCCTTCTTTGGTCCTGTTCCAGTTTTCAGTTGATCTGTAAACATCGATGAGCTCATTCAGGAACCTTGTATATTGGAATTATGTCACTTTCCTTTTACTAGAGATACCTTTTTGATACATCCTGAGGAGTTACTTTTACAAGCTTCCTGACTGCACCATGTTGGCAACTCACGATCAGCTGGGTGAGATTCACTAATACAGATGTAAAAGTTCAGAACTGTGATGTATATTTTTTCATAATAGTTATGATTTTGAGCAATCAAATTTCAGGATCTGCATGACCAAGAGTTTGTTTGCATTGCCTGATAATACACAAGTAGCTGAGTATCTAAATTAAAATAGTCTAACCAGCTATAGAGACAGTGGAGAAAACAGTTTCCAGAAGGCAACTCAGAGCAGAAGCCTGAAAAAGCCACCACCTGGAAGAAAAATTCTCTTTACAATGACTATACATGGTGCCTGGACAGATTAGCTCTCTAATCTATAGCACTTCAATATAGGGGGTATGAATTCCTTTACTTTTTTGCCCATTTTGGCCATTCTGCTCCCTCAGTTATTGGGAAATAGCATTTCTATAGTGAGTTTTGAAAATGCAGGTACATCCAGAATATTATTGTATCTCAAATACCTAAAATGCTGTACTTTTCATAAATTACTGCAAGCAAAAGTAGATGGGAAATCAACTCCAGATGGAAACACCTAAATATAGGCATCTATGTTATAGTCAATAGAGATCAAGGGGTCAGTTCTGTTGGCAAAGAGATGTTTAATGCTATTTGAAATGCTTAGGATGTCTTTGATATCTGCATAAGGCTGGCTAATACAACACAGAACCTAAAATAGATCTGCGTCCTTCTGGACCAGTAGTTAGAGATCAGGTAGGATATCCTAGGATGTCTCAAAAGATGCTGGATGCCTATATGTAATAGTTTTGAGCCCCTATTAAATGTAATCTTTGAATTCTAGATAAGCCATTCAGCTTCCTTTAAGGAGGGGCTTGAGATGTGACTCATATTTTGTGTCAGAGAGCATCATGATCTGGCTCTTCTGCGAAGGAAGGGGATGCAGAAGCTGAGGATGACAAAAAGGCAGGCACGGCAGTGGCCTCACTGACAAGCGTGCAATCTTGCAGTACCCAAGGAAGGCAGGCAGAGAAGGTCTGATGACAATAACCATGTTCAGTTGAGAGTCCAGATCATCAGGCAAGTCCACAATGATGAGGCAGGTCCTGAAGTCAAACCAATTAATCAGAATTAGGATCTGGATCAGCAAGGTGAATAGCTAGGCACAGGCATAACTACAGTGTAGCTCAGAAAACGGGTTAGCTAGTCTTGTCCAGCTAAACTTGGACAAGAGTCCTGATGCCCAAAATACCATTTGAGATATTCTGGAATATTTGAGATATTCTGGAATATTTGAGACATCTGTAAAGATCTAACAAATACAGCAACTCAGGAGAGTCCTATGTGTATTTGAAGCATTGATAGCTTTGGGCTATCAGATGACCACAAGACCTTGCACCATTCTGGAAAGAGACCTGGGTACCAAGGTATGTAAAATGGCATCAAAATCCAAAATTTGAGATTTCATACCTAATGTCCCTGCAGACATCTTTGTATAGAGCATTAGATTTAGGTTTCTTGATTTTGAATGGGTCACCCTTATTTTCAAAAAAGACTACCCATGTCTGCTGCAGGACATTACTGTTGCTATTAAAAAAACAGTTAAAAAAGAACAAAAAGGTAGCCAGTGAGCAATATGACAACTCTTGCTGGTTCTAGGAAAACTATGGAAGAAACTGTGTATTATGACACCTTGTCTGTTTACATCTATGTATCATCCATAGTCTTCTCGTGCAAGTTTACGAGTTATTTATTTTCTATCATTGTTTGCTGTTGCTATTACTGCTATTATTATGCAGTACTTGATTAAATAGTGTCAGCATTCAGAATTAAACTGATAAATCAGTTGTCTTTAAAAGTTCCCATTAAAAGTAGTTCCCATTGTTTTTTCTTTTTTGTATACTTATGCAAGGAAAATCAAGATGGCAAGCCTAATCAATTTATCAAATTCTGTATTAATTCATAATATTATTCAGTTAAATCTAGTTAACAAAATCAATATGAATAATAGAAATAACATATTGATACGGACATTAGTAAATATAAAAGCCCATATACATTCATTTTTTATCTAAAAACCATGAAAAATACAACTGTCCATTTTCTAGAAGTACTGCAATATCCAAGTGAAAGAAAGAGATATTCTCTTCTTGTTTGGGCTCATTCTTGTAAGATAAAGGAAATTACACTCCTGGACCATATTTCTGTATTTTTTTATCCACATTTTAACGTCCATAAATCCATGTTGGCTTGTGAGAAAAGACTGTAATCTAGATTTAGAAGTTTCTTCAGTCTTACTACTGAAGTAAGATTTATAGAACAATTTTCAAATTGTGCTGCTTTTAATCTTCTGAAGAGTTACAGATTACACTTCCATTTTTGTAATATTAGTGAAGCAGCATTCTCAGTGCTGCACTGGACCGGTATGTTCTTTATATAACAACACTTTCTGTAGACTGATATTCAGATTTTTCAGTACTTCTACTCTCATTATTGATTTAGAACTTTCCTCTTCCATAGAAAATGACTGTCTTTTAACCTCTTTGCTAATTTACAGCTCCTACATGTTTTATTATTCTGTTGCAAGAAGATAATTTCCATTTTCCACATTGTTTCTATATTTTCAGTTTCTCCACCAAATTATTTCAAAATTAAATTAGAGTTTTGCTCTTTTTTGGGGGGAGGGAGGATTACTGGTATCAAAAATGAATCCATAAATTAAAAAAAAAAAAAAAATGCAGCCTTCTGGGAATTTACTTATCCGTTAACAAACCCATTAATGAACCTATTAACAAATCAAAAATAGGATTCACAAATCAATGAAATGAAAACACATGCATCATTATTCTGAATATGCATTATTAATTAATGGATCTGTGTAATCTCTAAATATATTAAGTATGTCTTTAGAGAACACTGAGCTTATTTGTCTAGTAAACTTACAAAAGCAATGTGAAGTGACTGACTGAAGCATACTGAAAGACTATGGGCCAAAAATCTCTCAGGTACATCAATGGAAATCCAGAGTAAGAGCAGTGTTCTATTTTTTTTTTTTTTTTTTTTATGGCATACTTCACTGAGCAGGATAATGAATAGAATTCATATCACTTTAAATATTTAACAGAATTCCAGCTAAATTTAAAGGAGATTCACCTGGTGGTATAAACTGTATGTGTAGATAAATTTTATCCTAAGAAAGTGGAAAATGCAGGGCTTTAGGTGAGAATACAAAAAACAGTCACTGACTATATCTCATATCTTTTTCCATCCCTGATATACCCTGTCATTCCTTCATTTTTACTCCTCCGTCCATATGCCACTTTATTACTGACATTCAGATCACTATTATATTTAACCTGTAAAGTGGTTTAGTCTTTAATATTTGCAAGTAGGGGATGGTTACAGAAATAGCTTTAACTTAAATTGAGTATATTTATTATACTAAGTGAAACTTTTTAAAGGCAGTTCTATAGACTGGGATAAAAATAGCAGATTCTACAAACTTTATGAGTTTACTCCATCTTACGAGATTTTGAGCTCCGTCCAGGTCAAAGAATTTTTGTTAGATTTGCCATGCATTTATCTCACAGAATGTTTGCCCAAAGAGAACTTTTTATACTTGTAAAAGTTATTTCTGTCTTCCTGTATATGGTCTCAGTTTGAGAACTAAATCTAGAGCCTGCAAGTCTAGACAGAGCAGTCCAGCAAGGAATTTGGTTTCATATGTACATAAGAGGCTACTCTCTGAGTACCTAGTAACTAATACGTACAATGCATTTTAGCAGAAGGCTTTGGAATCATCTTACCTGTCTTACTGATGTCTAGTGAAAGATGTCTAAATCTGAGTTAGTCATGCTAAGCATCCTTTATAAACTAGCAGAGAGGAATAGAAGTTTTCAGAATATGATTTGTCTTGACAGTCTCAGATGCTTATTAAGGGGGATATGAATTGGTCTCTGAAGTTGACATCAACTTAGATGCATGCTTAATTTTTAAATACACAAATAAGGCCAATTTAATCTCAATAATCATCTTTATTTCTCAGCAATGCTTTAACTTTTAAAAAAATTTAGGAGATAAAGCCTAAGACAGGTAATGGGCAAGCAGAGAGAGTAAATCCAGCTTTCTGTTTTAATCAAATTATAATTGCATACCGTTTACATGCTGTCTTTCTTACTGATACCAGGAATACATAGTAGAAAGTAAGTTCATTAGGAAATAACTGGGAACTTTAGAAAATAAGCTATAAAGTATTTTTAAAATATTTGTACAGCATTCCCTGTACATTACTGATGAATAATGAAGAGATAGAGGGAAGAAAATAAGTCTTAATGGAAGAAAAGATTGAGGTGAAAACAGATAACTCTAAATAAGTAGGCCTAATATTAAACTGGGTTGCTTTTGTTACCTGAGAACTCTGATAGATAAGAGTAAAAGAAAAAAAGCTACCTATGAAATATACTTTCAAAATTTTAGGCTCTAAAATAATGAAGATATTTAGAAGGTGTCTTTAGAAATAGTTTGTTTTTTATATTTATTAAAATGTTATCAGAATATTTAGGTGTAAATGAAAGTGAGACATTATACTTTATTTCGTTTTAGACTATATATTAATAGAGTATTACTAAATGAGTATATTGAACTTAAATTTCTTGCAGGGCTTGCATTCCATTAGGGTCAATGTCAAAATGTGTCTCTGCTTTAATTTCTTCTACTCTGTTTCGCTCAGCAACCAAGAGGTAAACATGGCTGATTAAAATCCAGAAAAAAAACATTTTTCATGGATAAATTTATTGTCACAGCTACAAACATTGCATAAAGCTAATTCTCCTAACTAGTAATATGCCAAAGATTATATTTTTCAAGGAAAACATGTTACTTTCTTGAAGGAGGTTATGTGATGTTTTCTTGTAAATACAGATTTTCTTGGAAAAAATGAGAGACTATGAAGTAGTTTTCATGAGTATGTTGTCCTTGAAGGCAAGAATTTTGGTCCAAGAGGCAAAAGAAGCAAAAGCCTGACTCAATGTATTAAAGAAAGAATATTCGAGCAGAAAAGTCTGGAGCTGGGAGTAGTGGATAGTTTTTTATTTCAACCAATTCCTACTTAATATAAAAGAAAAACTTTCTGAGAAGTTAGGACTAAGAACAGATCAGTTGCTTTCTTCTGAAAGCCTTAGAGGAGGTAATGTTTCTTTCTTACTTGGTCTTCTCATTGAAGTAATGATTAAGTACAGTCCCCTCTTTATTTTCCTATGAGACCAAGGAAAATTCCTAAGAAGAGCTGTAGTTATGCATTTCTCCATATTTACAGAGGCATTGACCCACTATTTTGTATGGTCTGGATTAATCTAGGAATCTATTACGCAAAATATGAAGAGAACCTCATATATTCCAGGAATTCTTCTTTTATAATATTTCCCATTAAGTTATCTACATCTTAATCTATTCAAAGGGTGCATTCTCATGCATCTGACTTTCCTTAATTTATATAGAATTAGCTTGCTAATGTGATCTGAAGAAACTTTAGGTGATTTGAAGTTTTTGTATATGGCTTTAGTAGATTAAGGCCTCTAGATAGATAATTTTTTTCCAGTCAATAAAGATACAAACAAAAGAAGTAGAAAAAGGAGAAGAAATAAATCTAAGTATGTTCTTATGCTTTCATATTCTGTCTTTTATTTGACAAATGTCAGCGTAGTTTCTAATGTGGTTATCTGAATCTTTAGTCTCACTTTTTTTTCTTAAATCGGAAGACTCCCACACTTGCATTTTATCCTTAAGAGCTTTCTAGGGGTGGGGGAAGGGGGAAGAGAAGGAAGCCCTATCCAATGTGGAAAGTGTGGCAAGAACCCGTCTGATAAGCTTAAAGTGCAGAGTGCTGTAATTTTAAAAGTATGAATCATTAAACGTATAAAGGAGTTTCCTAGAGTCTTAAGAAAACTGAAGGTAAACTGTAGTTAAAGCTTTGCCAACTCAATATATTTATTTATTTATTTTACTCAGTTATTAGTAGGATTTTACTTGCTCAGAGCCTGAACAGCACAGTCTGTTCTGTACATAACTGCCATTACTGTGATGACACTTTTCTGTGTTCAGTTTACATTTAAAGCTGAGTTAGACAAGTTTTATGAAAAAATAATTCTTGGCTGTGCAACTTCAGCATCTGAGTGTTACACATGGTAGCTTTAAAAAGGCAAAGGGGAAAAAAATTAAAAAACCTTATGTCAGTTTCTTATTTTATAATAAAACACATTATTTATGGTTCTTAATTTTTAATTTGTCTTACAAAATAAGGAGGAGTTGCCTTGTTTTTATTTTTTTCAATAATTGACATAATATTTTAAATATCAGAGTTAGTATAATTATTAACTTTTTTTTTTTTTCCATTGGAAGTACTACGTTTGTTTTAAGTACAGATTTTCTTCTCTCTCTTGGCTGGAATGCATTTATTTCTGGAAATACTTAAAAGATTGGGATTTATGTCTGAGCACTGTTTAAATTATTTGATATCCTACTTTTCTTCCTCTGCATATAGATATGTTGAGTGCTTAACTACCTCTCTCAGTACTGTCTACAGTCATCAATTTTACTCCTAACATCTGTAATTGTTTGTGCTGCTGAAACTCTTAAAATGTCTACTTAGAAATATTTTACTCTCCTATTTTAATAGCATATAAATATAGCTAAATGCAGCAAACAAAAAACACAAATGCATTTGAAAGATTAAGAAAATACAGTTGCTGATCCATAGAGATCTCAATGTGAAGTACCTTTTTTCAAGTCTCTATCCATGAAAAATTAAACAGGAACAAATATTACTGAAATAGAAACGAATGGCTGTATAGCAGAATTTTTACTGGAGATTGAATGTAAAACAGAATATTCAGGAGTTCTGTAACAATACATTTCTGAGGATTTTTTGATGTAAACCTAAAAATTATTTTAAAGGTAATAGCTTTTAAGAGCTAAACTTGATTACGGAAAGTTTTGATGAAGATGAAGCTGAAACCAGTGGTGAGGTCCAGTCCTAGTCTATAGGTTTATTTTACCTCTTGCTTTTATGCTAGTTTGATAAAATAGTTGGAGAGCTGTTAGGGTTGTTTGATAATGGGATGACTGGATTATACTCCTCTATTTAATCACACACACATAATGACTGAGGTTGGAGGGACCTCTGGAGATCATCTAGTCCAACCTCCCTGCTCAAGCAGGGTCACCTAGAGCATGTTAGACAGGGTTGCAGAGTGGAACAGGTTAAGATTAACAACAGTTTGGCACATACTAAGATCTGAAACTGAAGACTAGACCTAGGGAAGCCATAAGGAAGAGTATCACCATAGCCAGGTGAAGGAGAGAGCCAAAACAATGTATTAAGAGATATTAGAAGGGCCACCACCTCCAGCAGGCTCTGGGGTGGGGGATATCCCTCCTGCCTGGCTGGAGAATCCAGCCTGGTGCAACTGGGGACACAGAGGGTCTCATTGATGGATGTGACTGCTGCACATGACACTGACATGGCCGGCTACACAGACTGCCACAGACAAGGCACTGCCTTCAATGACATCCACGTACATTACTAGAATGGACATAAAATATAAGCACAAGTAGCCAAGTCCTTTCCTTCTCTCCAGCTAGTAGAGACTGAAGTTCACTAGTGAAAGTGCACACCCCCTAAATCTGTAATTCACAAGCACACACACATTTGCAGATCCCTCAAATATCAGCATGAACCTTGCACCCATCTGATATCCCTGCTTGGATCCCAGGCCCCTCTGCCCACTATATGGGCCTGCTGCACATTGGCCAGTCCAGTTCGAATTTTGCTAGTGAATTACACACACAGTTAGGGGGAAATACAAACACTTTATCCCCATTCCCCTGCTCCCTGGAGCTGCTGTGCAAGCATATAGGCACTATAGCCTGTGGTCCCCACTCTAGCCACTTATCACAAGATGACTGACTATCTTTACCGTCCCGGACTGTGTGTGTTATGTGTGGCACAAGGAAGGGGAGGAGGAGAAGGAGATTTACTGCATGGCTCCACAACTTGTTTCAAAGATCAAAATTTACTATACAAGTTCTACAGTACAAAGCAACAAAAACTTAGTTTGACTAGAATACTTACTTTCTAGTTACACTAAAAGTTACACTAATGGTAACTACTTAGTGAATGGACAAAGCTAGCTAATTTATACTAACTGCAACTATTCAAATAAATGAACTAGACAAACCAATTCTAATTGATCTTACCCACGCATTGCTTCAACAGCCAACATATCCACAATCCCAGAGAAGTAACTGCAGGAGAACATTCCCATCCCAAGGGCTTGCACAAGTTGACAGATCTACTGTCAACCACAAAGAGCCCAAGACAGCCAACCTATTTATACGCTTCAGGGGAAGGTGGAGGTGGAGTCACAAGGCCAGTTGCATTTCTCTTCATGCAGTCACAGTCCCTAGCTCTTGGCTGCTGCAGGGTTCAACTCCCCTCCATCATCACTATGATGGTCACACCCACAGTCATGGGGGAATGATGGGTGGCTGAACACCCCCAGCAGCAGGCTAGCTGCCTTGAGCAGCACTGAAGGAAGGAATTTGAGTGATGGCAAATGACTGCTTTACTCTTACAGTAGTGGTCCCAAAAAGAGATCTCATAGTTGGGGTAAGAAGGAGTTAATTCCAGTCCACAACAATTAAATGCTTCCCCAGCAGTGAAAGCAAGTGTTGTCTCTCAAGGTCCTGATGAGGAGGAGATAAGTCCAGACCACCCTAACTGACTCTGCCCCAGTACTAAGAGCAGGCTTTGTTTCTCAAGGTCCTGATGCCCAAGCAGGCCTTATCTCAAAGTCCTGACCTCCTCCCTTTCGGAGTGTGAGGCAGGGGAATGCAGACTGTTTGTAATTGGCACCAGATGTGGGGGAAAACTGGGAGCATCCCTCACACCACTGATGCTGAGTCGCTCACTGACTTCACTCACCTGTGCTCCCAGTCTGCAGGACAGATGGGCCCTGTGACCCCAGGTCCTGCGCCAGTGGCTGATGCTAAAGGACTTCACTCACTCCAGTTGCTAGCATCACAGACATGGAGGCCACCATTGCCTGAGGTCTGATTCCGGTTGCTGGTCCAAATTCACTCGCTCATGTTTCTGCAGGTGGTGGTACCTAGACCTGATGGCACTCACACATGGGACAGAGTGTGAGATTAAAAAGAAGATAGTTAAGAAAAAAAATAGTAAGAAGATAGAATTAACTGTGGCGATCAGATGCATGGCAAGTCAAACAAGTGTCCTGACTGGCAACTGCTTATGCATGACCAGCCCTTTCTATACTTCCCATCTCTGTTTCCCTCTATTCCTTCTCTTCCTCCTAATTTCCTTGCAGAGTTTCACATAGTCCCACAGGCCCTTTGGCCTTATCTAAAAATTGTTGTGCTTGTCTTGTTTTGTCCTTATGGTTATAAAGTCCAGGTTGGTAATGTTTGTAGTTTCTTAATGGCCTATTACTACTGACTGAAAGATTTGCTTTTTGTCATTGTCTTATTATCTCTTGTCTGCCGGGCTTGTGTCTCTGAGTCTTAACTTTATTATTTCTCCCTTTAGTTATTGTCCTCTTTTCACTTAAAAAGTCCCTGAACTGATAACCTTAATGATGCAGACACTCTCACATTCCATATATCCTTACGCCCAGATTGGGCCCGGATGGGATGCACCCACGGGTACTGAGGGAGCTGGTGGATATTGTTGCCAAGACGCTCTCCATCATCTTTGAAAGGCCCTGGAGAACTGGAAAGGTGCCTGAGGACTGGAAGAAAGCCAGTGTCACTCCAGTCTTCAAGAAGGGCAAGAAGGAGGACCCAGGCAACTATAGGCCAGTCAGCCTCACCTCCATCCCAGGAAAGGTGATGGAAAAGCTCATTCTAGATGTCAACTCCAGGCATATGGAGGAAAAGAAGGTGATCAGGAGCAGCCAGCATGGATTCACCAAGGGGAAATCCTCCTTAACCAATCTGATAGCCTTCTATGATGGAATGACTGACTGGGTAGATGAGGGAAGAGCAGTGGACATTGTGTACCTTGACGTCAGCAAGGCTTTTGACACTGTCTCGCATAACATAAGCTCTGGAAGGGGTTAGACGAGTGGACAGTGAGGTGGATTGAGAGATGGCTGAAAGGCAGAGCTCAGAGGGTCGTCATCAGTGGCATGGAGTCCAGTTGGAGGCCTGTGGCTAGTGGAGTCCCCCAGGGCTCAGTCCTGGATCCCATCCTGTTCAACTTCTTAATCAATGCCCTGGATGAGGGGACAGAGTGCCTCCTCAGCAAGTTTGCTGATGATACCAAGCTGGGAGGAGTGGCTGGCACACCTGAGGGCTGTGCTGCCATTCAGGGAGAGCTGGACAGGCTGGAGGGCTAGGCAGAGAGGAACCTCGTGAGGTTCAACAAGGGCAAGTGCAGAGTCCTGAAACTAGTGAGGAATAACGCCGATGCACTAGTACAGGCTGGTGGCTCACTTTCTGGAGAGCAGCTTTGCAGACAAAGACCTGAGAGTGCTGGTGGATGACAGATTGACCATGAGCCAGCAATGGGCCCTTGTGGCCAGGAAGGCCAATGGTCTCCTGGGGTGCATTAGGAAGAGTGTTGCCAGGAGGTGGAGGGAGGTGAAGCTGCCCCTCTCCTCAGCCCTGGTGAGGCCTCATCTCGAGTCCTGTGTCCAGTTCTGTGCTCCCCAGTCCAAGAGAGACACAGAGCTACTGGAGAGAGTCCAGCGTAGGGCTACGAAGATGTTCAGAGGGCTGGAGCACCTGCCCTATGAGGAACGTCTGCGAGAGCTGGGCCTGTTCAGCCTGGGGAAGAGAAGCCTGAGGGGGGATCTTATCAATATGTACAAGTATCTGAAGGGAGAGTGTCAAGGGAACGAGGACAAACTTTTCAGTTGCCCCGTGTGACAGGACAAGAGGCAATGGGCAGAAATTGAAGCACAGGAAGTTCTGCCTGATGGTGAGGGGGAATTTCTTCCCTGTGAGAGTGACGGAGCACTGGCACAGGTTGCCCCGAGAGGTTGTGGAGTCTCCTTCTGTGAAGATCTTCAAGGCCCGCCTGGATGCAACCCTGTCTAACATACTGTAGGTGACCCTGCTGAGTGGGGAGGTTGGACTAGATGATCTCCAGAGGTCCCTTCCAACCTTACTGATTCTATGATTCTTACACAGAGGATTTTTTAAAAAGTGAAATAAAGGCATGATAAATATGAATATTGCAAAAGCAACAGAAGTTAGAACTATTGGTGTCATGATATTCTGCTGCTTTTCTAGTTCTGAAAAACTTACATGTCTGAAACTTGTTCATTTTTCAAACTATGTTCATTAGTGTAATAAAAGTGATTATCTCTTTCACTTACCTGCTCCCAAAGGTGACATGGAGATTTCCAGATGAAGGAAATCTCCCAAGGTGGAGCTCAAGGAGGAAGAATAAACTACTATCCCAGGAATGATACTAGCAGTATAAAATATGAGCATTGAAAAGGAAAGTAAAAAGTAGATGGGGATGACTACTCAGATGTCAGCAGCTAGAAGCTGAGAAAAAAAAAATTGCAGTTTCAAGAACAGACAGACAAAAAGAATGAACAAAGAAGAATTATTAAAGATAAATATTGCAGGGAATTACAGCATAAAAGAACTTAACAGAAGAAAGGGAGATACATATGTAGTGTGATTAAGATCTTGTACCTTTTCATACATCTTAAATTGGGTGTTAATCAAAATACTTTCAGTGATCTAAGAATGCCTCTTTTCCAGTTTTAGTTCACTTTTTAGGCATCTGAAATCAATAGGTGTCTTCCTGAATAGCCAAATATCTCTCTGGTTGCGGGGAGGAGTGAACATGATCAGAAACATGTCTCTTTGAGGACACAAGCACCTGACTTCTGCCAAATCCAGATTTAAAATGAGAGGCACGAGTTTTGAGCCTGTTTTAGCAAAGTAGTTAAACCAGAAAGCTTGGATAGAGGAAATTTGTGTCTTTTTCTTCTTGGATTGCTTCTATTTTTTAATTGGTACTTCAATGTAAAATATGTTTTTCTGCTTTAAATATGTCTTTCTGCCTTGTGGTACTTGGTAGTTCAGCATGAAGATTTCTTGAGTCCTTTTTTAAAAGTTACTTTTCTATTTGGCCCATATTGGGGTATGGTTCCAACTGAAGTGGTCTGGACAGCAAGGCTAGGATTAACTTGCAGATGCGTTATTGCCTTGCCCAAGGAACTCAGTCTTAAAGAAGAGTTGTTAGAAATACAGACTGTGACACAGCCAGATACAGACAGAAATGGCATAATAAACTGAAGCAGAAACAAAGACTAGTGGCATATGTATATTTTAAAAATGTCTCAAGAATAAGGTGCTTTATAACAGCAAAAGCAAAGAAAATGGACAAAGAGAAATATTTATGACCAGGAGGAAGATATTATGGCATAAAGAGAGAAAAACAGTTTTCATGGTATAGGTAGGTTTTGAAACTCACATTCAAAATCATCGAAGAAAGTAGAAATGGAAAAGCCAGATTCTCAAACATCTATATGAGAAAAGAAACAATGTGGCAATAGCGGATTATATGCAACTTTTTAAAATTGGCTACACATTGAATAAATAAATTGAATCAGAAAAATGTTGTGTTGGAGAACATGTGTAAGTAAATGATAGAAAGCTGAAGTGGTTAAGAAATGCTAAAGGAAAAATCCAGGAGAAGTAGAAGAAGAAAAATAGAAAATATTTGGAAAGCTTTAGACAAAGTTTTTTTTTTTTTTTTTTTTTTTTTTTTTTTTTTTTTTTTCCCTGATAAATACAAGAACTATTACACTGAAAATGGAGAAGAATGATTTCAGTAGTAAATGTTGGGAGATCTGTCAATTAGTTTAGTTCCTTCCAATCTCCTGCACCCAAGCATTCAAAGTTCTATCTGTAGTATCTGTAAAATAATCTGCTCTGAACTCTATCACAGTTCACAAAGCACTTTCCAGTTCTACCAAGTAAGGAAATCTATATACATATTTTTTTCAAAAAGACTGAAAGTCAAAATTCTGAGAAAAGGCAACAAGGAACATCAAAGGTACTGCAAATATTCTACTTTGTGCAATATTAAATTTACTGAGCTCCATGCCAAAAGGGAAAGGTGAATAATCCTGGACAGTTTCTCAGAAATTTATGCAATGAGAAACTTCTATGCCAAAATCTGGTGATCAGCTAAACACTCAGTACATGAGCAAGACATCAGTGAGGAAACTTTGTGATATTGACAATCATGTAAACATCTATACATTCTGCTATACATGCTATTTTTTTAAGTGATCAGTCTCTATCAATTTGATAGAAAAGTGAAAAAACCTTAAACATTATTTAACAAGGGGAGAGAAAAAAAATCTTCCTAGGCTGCTACAAGTGATAAGCAGAACCATGAAATATAGATTTAGTGTAATACAAATATTTTGTCAAGTAGAACTCCACCTGTATCTCATAATAGGGCTATCTGAAACAAGAATAAAAGAGAGACTACAACTGGAAAAAAGGTTCTTAGACAATGCCCTTTTTTCCAGATGAAAAAAGAGAGTCATAAAACTCAGAATTTCAAAGTTTGTTTGACATTTTTTTATCAAATATTTTCACTGAAGAGGCTTGAACAAATATTTCTGAAAAAAAAAAGGGGGTGAAGGTTTTCAGGTATCAGTCTAAATCTCCAGTTAGTCCATTGTGTTTATATAACTTACTGTACTACCTTCACTGAATGAATAATAGCCTAGGCTATACAAACCCTAAGCCATGTTAATGGACTGTTACAATTCTCACTGTAGTACTTTATGAACTCTCCATATTTGTAGACACAAGAAAAGCAGTTAAATATTCAGTTCTCTGGCCTATCTTCCTGCCAAAGCAATATTATGCTCTGCAAGATTTTTTTTTTTTTTCGGTCTTGTGAATGATGTTATTTAGAGTGTGCCAGGCACTGCAATTTCCAGTAATTCTCCCAAGAAACCATTTTATGTCTCATTATGGGCAACTCTTTTATGTAACAACTTCTTAAATTTATCTACTTACTCCTATTTATTTTCTTTGCACCTGCTTAAGATACCTTCTCCTTCCTCAGCGCTAAAATTGCCATCTTTCTTTTTAATCTTTTAGCCAAGCATTATATACTTAATCTCTTTAATACATCCTCATGTGTCAATTCTTTAGGCACCTTCTTCTGAACTCTCTCAAAGTATTGATTAGCTCCCTGGTAGGGAATTACCCAGAAAAAGAATGGAATATGCCAAGAACATGGGACCAGTCTCTATACTGAGGTATATAATGTAACTATACCTCCCTGGTCGATGGCCCTGAATTCTCTTCAGATTATGAGATAATTTTTATGAGATGATTTTTATCTACCGTACTATACAGGAAGCTCATTTCTAGTGCACTGCTTAATATCCCCTTTAGGTATGTTCTGTTGCCACGGCTTTGAGTTATCTCAGAATCATTATATTCCTGTGTGAGATGAGAGGTAACATGAAGAATTCTATAGAAAGCAAGGCTGAGTGCTACCTCTTATTCTTAACAAAGTAATGTGATGGCATTTAAACATTTCAGATATACTGAGGCTGAGAAGTGGAAGTGTGTAGCAGGTGCAAAATCCCACATGAAGAATAGAAGTAAATCCAGGCAGTGATTCTTTAATGAGCTGTTAAGCAGATTATTACACAATAAACATCTTCCTTAACAAAAAAACAAGAATCATTATAGATATATGCTACTTCTTTGTTCATCTTTCCATAAAATATTGTTTTACTTTTTATTCCACTTGTTCTCCTGGCTTCTTTTAGTTGCAGTTCTGGGTCACTTAGCATTTTTCTCTCCTCCAAATCAGAGGTGTTAACCATGTGGGTTGACGTTTTACCTTTTGCTGCTTTTAGTAAAGATAGATTATATGTGATGGATGGTAATACTGAATTACACAGCCTTCAGAGAATATCTTACATGATTTAGAAATGTAATATAGTCATGTGACACAGTTTATCAGCATATTTAGAACACATTAGCAAGATCTGCCACATCCTTCTAGTGATTACTTTGAATTTTAACCAATTTGTTATAATTGGCGTAATTATTATCCAGTCACTAATAAATGCTAACCTTGATTAGACATGAACAAGGTTCTCACTCTTTTACGTTTTATTCCACATTCAGATGCCCAATCTCAGAAGTTTTAACTGGAAACTAAAGATCAGAAAATATTAAGATACTATTCCCCTTTCTGAAAGATCTTCTTCTTTTTATTTTTTTTTTAAAAGGACTCCTCAAAATTAAATTATATATCACCAATCTCCATAAATCATTTCAAAGAAATCTTTGTGTCCAAGGAATAGTCAGGGATTTTTAAAACAAACTTTTTCAGCATTTGCTACCAAAAAACAGTAAACTTCTCACTTCAGCTAAGTTCTATCTTCTGGAGTTAAATCTTACCCCGGCAGCTTGTTCAGGCAGGTATCCTGCTTGGCCTCCAACATACACTGTAGAAGGGTTTGCATCTCTTGCAAATCCTTTGTTTCACACTAGAAATCTATATTTATCATAAAATCTATGTTTAGAAAAAGGATCTCTACAGGTTATCTAGTCCAACTGCCTGGGAAAAGCAGATCTAGTTAGAGCAGGTTGTTCAGGGCCTTGTCCATCTGAATTCTGAACATCTCCAAGAATCAAGGTGTCTCAACCTCTCTGGGCAACCCATTCCAGTGTTTGGTCACCGCCAAGGTGATTTTTGTTTTCTTTGTCTATCAGAGCTTCCCATATTCCAGCTTGTGACTGTTGCCTCTTGTCTTACCGTGATGCATCTCTGAAAAGAGTCTTTAGTATACTCTTCACCAACCAGGTGGTTGTAGGTAGGAATATAATCTCCCCATAGCCTTCTCTTCCCCAAGCTGAACAACTCCAGTTCTCTTAGGCTCTCCTCATCCATCATGTGCCCCATTGCCCTAACCAACTTGGTGGCTATCTGCTTGACAGCCAGTGAAGCCTGCTCCAGTATGTCAGTATCTTACTTGTACTGGACAACTCCAAACTGGCCACAGTACTCTGGGTATGGTCTCGCAAGTTCTGAACAGAGGGAAGTAATCCCTTCTTCCAAGTTGCTGGCTTCACTTTTGCTGATACTTGTCAGTAGGCAGTCGATCTTTGCTGCAAGGACATCTTGTTGCCTGCTAGGACCCCTGCAAAGCTGCTTGCTAGCTAGTCAGCCCCCAGCCTGGACTGTTGCATGAGGTTATTCTATCACAGAACCTATCACATAATTCTATTGAAGAACTTCGTTTTTGTTGAACTTTAAGAGGTTCCTGTTGGCCCATGTCTGCAGCCCATTTACGTTTCTCTGAGTAGCAGCTCTACCCTCCACCAAATTAAATGTTCCTCACATATTCTCCATCTGTTAACAAAGATGTTAAGCAGTATGAGCACCAGCGTTGACCCCTGAGAAATGTTACTAAGCAGCTGCTAGTTCCACATTGTGCCACTGATCATAATCCTCTGAGAAGGGAGATCCAACCATTTTCCCACCCACCTTTTAGTCTGCTTATTCAGTCCTTATTTCAGCAGTCTGGCTATAGCGAAACTTGCTTCATCTCCTAGGCAGGCTCAAAGTGCCACTCCCAGAAATGGATACCTCACTTGAAAATACTGAAATGCTGTTTGAGTATCTAGATTATAGTTCTGGATATTTTTTTATTTCTTATTGCATTCTTCTTTCCTCTTTGGTTAATAAAATTTGAGAAAAAATGTGTACTAACAACTTATAAATCCTGAAAAACAAATCTCTTTATAACAAATATGATTGAATCTGTTTGAGCTTATATTTCTGGCTTTAAAATATAAACTGAATTTTCTTTGGGTGGTTATATCTCTAAATCTCAGTCATGATTTTATATCCCATTCCTCCGCTCCCCATTCTTCCCTAGCTCTTTCATATACCACAGCAAATTTAATAAGCTGCTTTCCTTGTAAGGCAACACAAGAAATTTGCTTTCTTAAATTCCAGTGTAATACTTTGCTGTACAATATCCAGCCACACTGATACCTTTAAAAATGCCTATTTCTGGCTACCAGTTCTGTGAATAATTTTGTAGGATAGCAATTTCATAGGATAACATAAAATACAAGTGAACATGCAATAAGACTGCATCTTTTGTAACTACCAAGTTATTCTCACTAGTTTTCTATATAGCAGGGTTACCTCAAATAAAAATTTATGCCTTCTAATTCTGTGCACATCTATGAAACTAAAGAAGTATTGTATACTTCTTAAAGAAGTGTACAGCGAAGAATATTCTGAAGAATGAAAGAGTTCTTAATTGAGAAAGAAAAGACTATTTCAACAGCAAAGCTGTGGTTAAAAACTAATTTCAGAAATGTTCACAGACAAGTATCCGATGAATCTTCCCATCTACTTCTATAAGAAGAGATCCTGAAAAATAAAAACGGTTATTTCTTGTTGCAGGATAAATTAAACTGTGTCATTGACTGATGAATTTCCATATACAGGCTAGTTCTAGGTATAAAAGGCTTTTTTTTTTTTTTTTTTTTTTTTTTTAATTTTTTGCTTTTACCTCCACATCACAATGATCAGTAAGTTGACAGAGTACGAAGTATTTTTAGAAGTTGATATGAAATTATACTGCAGTTACTTGAGTTAGATAATGTGCTTTTAACATTTGTGCTTTTAACAGCATCAGTAGTGTTTCAGCCAACTACGCATGAAATATTTTACTGAGTACTTTTGATTGTTTTTAAACTCTTAATGACAACAGAAAACTCATATCACACATGCACACACACAAAAATGTAAATAAAAAAGGATTTATTCTTAATTTGGAAGATGTAGCCAGCTGAGTTTCAGAACCTAAGCTAGATTACCTGAACTTGTAGCTGGCAAAAAGATAGAATTTAGACATCTTTGTAAGGCAGTTAAAAGATCTTGAAATAAATACAATTAACATGTTAATTTCAGCACTAAAAAAGGCAGCTTTGTTGATGTGAAACCTATTTGTGTTAGAATTATAACATCCACAGTACTGAATGAGTAAGTGAATTGACATAAAACAGTCATATTTCTAAGACAGAGGTTTAAAAGGTTTGTTAAGTAATAAAAACAGGTTGAAGAAAAAATGGAAAATAAAAGAAAGTAAATTAAATTAACAAGACATAAAAATGACAGATTTGGTAATGATTTTTTTTAACAGAATTGTCTAGTCAATGACTGCTGGCATTGTCATTTAAAATATTGTTTTTCTAGTCAGCAGTGGTTTGCATTTTTCATATCGATAACGTCATTAATTAATCTTTCTGTACAATTATTTTTCCCTTGTAGTTCATATTTGCACTTGGTTTGTCGCTCTTTCTTTTGCATTCTCCCATGTTATTCAAAGATTAAAGGCTTCAGCTCTCTCTGATGTTAGGAAATCATTCTATGGCTTAGCTGGAAATTTTCTCTCTTAATTAACAGGTTACTGGAAAAAGGCTTTAGTATTTGAGATCAGAAAGAGATTTTTTTAAAAAAGAAAAGATATATCCCTCCCCACAACATGTTGCAGACTCTTTTATTATTTATGCTATGGTAACCCCCGAGTGCCCTGATCATGAAGCTGCATGTGCAACAAAACTGTGCATGTTACAAAACGTGCTAATCATGACAAAAACATAGAACAAAGACAGTTTCTGCCCTCAAGAGGTTTTGACCTGAACAGAAGTTTGCAGATATTTCATTTCACTGGAATTTGGACACTTATCAGAGGAATTTCTGACTATAGGCCAACAATTTCAGTTCAATGTATTTTAAAATTAGCTCACCAAAATCTGAATAATTGCTTGGAATGTAATATAGTTACTAAGAACTCACAAATTATAGTGTTTTACACAATACCTTTTCCAAGCAGAGAAGATGTATTCTTCTCATGAACATCCCTGAAAAAAAAGGATTTATGAAAAGAAAAAAAAAAAAAAAAATAGACCTCTGAGGTAAGAGTATGCCTGAGATTAAAACACCTACATTTCAGTGTCTATTTGTAGAAGTTTGCATGTGAGCTAAGGGCTTGGTTCACTAGTCCGTACAGTGTCAGCTCACATTTGAGAAATGTGTATTGGAATATGTTAAACCTATTTCCTAGCTTCCAGATGGATTCCTGAAAGGCATGAACGCAGTGTGTGTCATGTCTACTGCAGGTAGATGTGCTGGGTACCCCAAAATGTCTCAGATGGTGTTAATTGTGCTATATCCGAGCATCTAGCCAATGCAGAACCTGGAATATGAATCAGCTGCCTAGGTATCTCATGCCCTGAGGCCCTCCACAGTATTTTGCTAGGTCTCTGTCTCCTGCTCCAGAAGGACACAGGTACTTTTAACTCCAGTGACATATCTGGCAAGTACATATGGATGTTTTGAGTATTCATGGCCTTAAAGTAGCAGTAGAAACTAGGCTGAGGTACCTGAATCAGTCCCATGGAAATGTAATTTTCTATGCTTTCCTGGAAGAATTTTGCAAGCCCACAAAATGAAAGGGAAAAATAAATAAAAAATAAAATCAATATACTTTTTCAAGCACTAAACATTACCAGAGTACATTTTTTTTCTATTTTTTTCCCCTGTAAAACATGGGGAATTTTCAGAAAGCATTAGAATATTAATGAATTTGAGACAAACTGCATATTTAAACAATTTGTATTTCTCTGCTGAAGAGATATCATCTCAACATTTTCCAAATTAAGACTTAATAACACATCAGCAAACAATTTTTTTCAGTCTTCCATTTAGGTGCTATAGTTGACCTGCACGCCCAAATTGTCTGCTACATCAGATACTCAGAAAACAAAAGCTCTTGCAGTTACATATATGGTAATAATTGTTTTATGTTGTGCAGAAATGGGAGAGCAATCTGCATCATAAGAAAGACACATGCTTTCTCTTGATGATCTTTGAAAACACCTCTCCTTTTAGACTCATGACTTAATAAAATTTAAAGAACATTTAAGGTAAAAATAAATAAATAAATAGATCAAAATATTAATCAGGCAGATCTTTTTCAAATTCTCAGGTCTAGGCTTGGGGTTGTTTTGACTGCTGTTAAAAGAAGTTCCATTACTTTTATAATGGTATGTCTTAAAAAACAAAACAAAACAAAACAAAACAAAACTCTAGATTAGGGCTTCCCCTTTACAAGTGCAATCAATGTTACATCCCCAAAGAACTGATAATGTATCTTCCACTTACTTAAAGTGAAATATTAAAGTTTCGTATCTGCTAATGCATATTCCAGCTCAAGAGAAGACAGAAAAAGAATAGCATATCTCCATTTGTTCTCACAGTTAAAGACATGAATTTGTTGAATTATTCTGTCACATTAAGTTCTAAGCCTCTGACAAACACCATAAACCTTATAGATTTTATCTCAGTTCTGATCTTTGCTCCTCTCCTCCCTGAGCCAACTCATTGAATATAATTTTACTGACAGTTTTAGCAAAATGGAATAAGTCAAATCATCAGAACACTGTGCAATATTGTTGGGAAAAGGCCATGATATTTCTGGAAAAATTAATCATGTTTGAAAAGTAAAATCCCCATTTACTGGGAATTAAATATTTCACAAAAAACCTCCCAAACAGTCCAATGAAAATTCCCCAAAAGTGCAGTTTTGTTGTTTGAAATTTTTCTCCCCCCGTACTAAAAGTACAAGCTGTAAGACTACAGTGGAGAATTTATCTGGATACCATGTTGTAATCTGTGTATGGAAGTACTACTTCAATGTAGAGCAGAGCCCAACAGCCCAATAATTACAGTATTATCATTGCTAGTCACTGGCCACAGGCTTTGTGTTAACTCTGCATGGAGTCAGGACTAGGATTTGTCAGGTTGCTTTTTCTGGGCTTGGCTTGGCCTGCCTGGAACTTTGTTTTAGCTTGGTTAACTGTAATAACCAGTTGTCTAAGAGCCAGATGGCTATCTAATTAGTTTTAGTTTAGCTTTGCGCAATTGTGTGGTAAAATAATTATTGCTGTAATTATTTTGGGATATATTTCTGCAACTAATAGAGCTAACTTGTTGTCACTGTGTGGAGAATGAACTATGATCACAGAATAATAACACAGAAAACTGGTAGTATGACAGCCGAGTTCTTTAAAATGTAGGCATAGGATGAATCCAAAAATCCCAGGGCTTACACAGGTCCTGGCTGGCTAATTATTGCTCATCAAAAGAAAGCAACTTTGAGAGCAGATTAAAGGGGAGAACAAAGAAAATAAAGAGCATGTATCTGACATGTAAAACATACTAGAGCAGTAAATTTGGGATATAATATGGAATTTCTGACCAATGAAGAAAGAGTACGGCATAGTATTTCTTATAAAACAGTTTAAAAT
Source organism: Rhea pennata (assembly GCF_028389875.1). Taxonomy (NCBI): domain Eukaryota; kingdom Metazoa; phylum Chordata; class Aves; order Rheiformes; family Rheidae; genus Rhea; species Rhea pennata. The sequence continues at coordinate 164,085,293 of NC_084663.1, forward strand.
AGTCCTCAAGTAGACTTTTAAGTAAGGAGGAAGAAACCCCAACTGCCATCATACTGTTTTTAGTGAAGAACTTGGCATGCTGACAACTACCTCTGACCCTTCCCCACTCTCCTTCTTAAGGAAGATCAATATCATCATCTTTATAACCAGAGCAGCATAGCAAGAATTAGTAGCTAACATCAGAAATAGGGATATAAGCTAGAAAGTTTGTGCATATCAGTTGTAACTATTATTATTGTGAAGCAGCAATAATAGAGTACTTCAGAGGGTGTGTGTTAGCATCATTGTAACTGGTTTCATAATAGTTCTGTGATTAAGTTGTTAATACTTTAATTACACTATCAGTAAGTTATTGAATCCACATATTAGATGTGTTTCTTCAGCCTAGATACATTCCTTAGGGTCTCTGATCTGGTAAACTGCCTTTCAGACTTTGTGTAGGTTGAATGCCTCAATAGAAAATATTTTGTTTGTTTTATTTGTTATATTCCACAATATTGTCCCAATACCTCTTACAGACATATGCATATATGCTTACTTAGATTCTGTGATACAGATAGATAGTTAAGAATGCCAAAGCAGGAAATACTAAGGTCAGATGCAGCATTAATTTGAGTCCTGTGTGATTATGCATTGTAACACAGTCCTGAATTATATGATCGCATTCTCTATTTCAGAATTGCTATAAAAACAAGAAGGATAGAAGTCATATTTCATTCACTTAGCACAATACAACTTACTCTTTAGATGCATTAGTCAGGATTTTCAAAGTTAACCATCTAAATATTCAGTAAGTAACATGGGGGTGGCATTCATGTTGTCAAATATTATGGGTGGGATTGAGATTCAGACACCAGATTAAGGTATCTATAGATATATATCTGCATGTGAATTTGGGGGTGGGATTTAATGCATAAACATAGGTCAGAGTACCATCTGTGCATCTAAAACAACACTCCCACAAACCTTCTGTTTATGTTCATTGTAAACTGATGTTCAAAAAATTGATATTCGAGATTAATTAAATACATACTAGTTTGAAGCAAGTTTTGCATATGTGTCTGTATACCCATTTATGAAAATATTTTATTTGATGGCACAAAGCACAGTAATGTATTGGAAGGTGAACAAATTCAGAACTTTCACTGTTACTTAAAAAAAAAAGACTCTCAATGGCAAGAGTTTTCTATGTTTAATCTATAAATGATATACACTAATAATGGATGAATGGTGCTCTATTCGTTTTGTAAATCTAGATTTTCTCTGTGTTGTTAGCTATTACTTAGGGCATGACCAATGACTATGTCTATCATTCCTGGATATCTGTTAGCAGGTCTTTTATCATTGTTCTAAAAGATTTTTCCTCCACAGATTGATTGTATTTAACATGCAGATTCTGTTGATTGCTAAATTTGCATGCTTATTTAGCTGTTTACTTCCTGGTCTATGTAATAGTTATTATCTTGATTTAGCACACATGGATTCTTTGCTTTCTCTACTGTCTCTCTATCTCTTCATGTTAAATATAAAACTTTATATGCAAGTTACTTAAGTGTGGTAGTTTTGTTTTGCTCTGAAAAATCTGTATTTTTTTTTCCATTCAACTTATATAGTGAGAAACCTATCCGAAGCAAAACTGACATTTTTTTTCTTCACAGTACTGCTTCTCAAGAGTCTAAGATGCTTGTAAACCAATGTTTTATTTATTTTTTTTCTGGATTTCATTCTTATATTTTCTTAAAAGAAAGTTTAAAAAGCAGACTAATTAAATTTGTGGATAGTACTCTGTTTGCTGATCAAAACAGCACAAGAAATATATGATTAAAAAGATTAAGTAAAATTCCAGATATTATGGTTAAGGGACTGAGTTGAAACTCAGTGATGCTACACTGACACAATAATGGAATATTTTTCAGTTGGAGTGCTTTAGAATTCATCAAGACTTTGTTCAGTAATTCCTCTGCACATACAATTAAAGATTTTGTAGTCTATGGTGAGCCTTTTATTTCAGAACGATCGGTAGAGTTCTAAGGTGTTCAGCAACAACTCTCAGGAATATACAAAGCCTAAGGAGACACTCTACCGTGAAAACATACTTATTGTCTCAGATGGCAGCACATGTCTGCCCCTTATTGCCAATGAATTGTGACCAATTCCTGAGAATGTTTCTAAATTTTGTGTGCCTTTAAGATAATATTTTGTGCAAACTCTAACTTTTTTGAGTGAATACTTAGAAAATAATTGTCAGTGTATGTAGTCTCTTTCCATATTATAGTCATGAGTAGAAAGTATTACTTGTGCATGACTCTGCTTCTCTTTTCACACACTTTAATGTAAATTTCTTTGTAACAGACTCTATGAGAATAAAATGCACAGCTGTGTCTTTACCATTTTCAGAAGATTGGTTTTATTTAGTCTTTTTTTATTTTTTATTTTTTTTCCCCTCAAGACAACTAAAGAAGGACAAAGCATTTCATTGGCCTGACCAATCTGTTTAGTGGATCAAAAAGGACATTGCAAATAGTAGAAATAGATGCAGTTATTTCAGGTTAGATGCATGTTCAAGAGATGAAAATTTTAAATAAATGCCACATTAAATGAATATGTATATTTAGAGTAGAAGAAGAAACAAGTTTCAAATGTCTTGAAAGTCAGAAAGAAAGAAAGATATTTTAAAATCTTATTTTAGGGCACATCTCACACTACACTAAATGTCTGCACAAAACTGAAGTAGAGTGTCAGAGAAATTTGAAACACTTCAATTAAACACCCAATTATCTTGGGTGAACACCTCCCAGCATCACTATTATCTGTGATTTAAAATAACAAATCGCTATAGTACTGTAGTTATAATTCCTAACTTCAGTTATTCCAGATTTTTTGAGACTATTTCTCAAAACAAACAAACAAAAAACAAGCAAGCAAACAAACAAACAAACAAAAAACATTTCAAAAAGTCAGCCTAGGTTTCTTCAGCTTATAGGATGCTTCTTTCTCTCCTCTTTTTCTAAAATCTTTGCTTATTATATTTGACAGTGTAATGGCTGCAGTAATGATAGCTTTTCTGATGCACAGCTTCCTTGCCAGTGATTCTCACACCAACTTACACTTCTCTTTATACTGTGATAAATAACATCACACATTGTGTATTTGAAGTTTTTAGCCTATAAACACTTATTAGATAAAATAGCACTCTAACCTTTACACACAACATACATGAATGCCTCAGTCCTCTTGGGCTGTGTACTATTTTCAGAAATTACTTCTTGGGAACTCACTGCCATCATGACAGGACACATCTACTGTTAGTGCCACTGAACCATAAGTGGGAATGACTATACTATTTTGTTCCCTTTTGCTGCCTATGGGAAATTGCTGTAATGATTTCCATCAGGTCAAACTCAGCATCTCCAAGAGGCCAGCTTCTGAACTAAAATTGGGTTTCTTTCATCACCATATCAGATTTGCCATGTATATTTCTTGTCACATATATGCTAGCCAGAACGTGAAAAAAAAGAACTCGCAAAACATAAAACCCAAACAGACAACAGGAAATCTCAGTGGAATCACCTTATTGTGTAACAGGGAGCAGTCTGGACAGAAGTTCTGTAACATTTTAAAAATATGATTAATTTCCTAGGTACAGAACAGTTAAAGAACATGACTTATTAAGACTAACACAAATATTAGATATACGGGAGGAGAGCATATATATCTCAACAAATACTTTGTGTGCGCATATTTTTGATGGCAGCAAGGAAGATTTGTAGGATTTTTCTGCATGCTCATCTTACTGTCATGTCCATCACAACTCAGTATTTTAGTGTAAGAATCAAAATGGTGCTTAAATTCCTAAAGTGTGTGCTCATCTCATTTAGCTTTAACATTCTGAAAGTTTGACAGTTAATCGTTGCAATAGGTCACAGTTGTGTGTGGTCCTCCTATTGCTGGCAAAAAGAGACAGCTCAGAAAATGATTTAATTCATAATACAGGATGAATTACTTGTTGGGGAGCCCTATTTCTCTCTGTTGGACTATAGAAGGAACTAACTTACACTATGCTCTATTTCTAATGGGTAACATAAGAAAAAATTATATTACTAAATCTAGGCCTAAACCCTAGCAAATATGAAGTGTGTGGGATTAATCTCAGCTAATTTTAGAAGTCAATAGTAGATATCTATACCTGAATTAGTTGTATAAAATTATTTCATGGAGAAAAAGTGGGTTTTGATCAGCTGGCATCTCTGTGTGTAAATATTCATAGTTTGCCTAAAACAGACACACGCAGAGATACAGCTGAAAGAAAAAAAAAAAGCTTGCTCCTGTTTTATCTGTTATCTTAATGGTAGAAGCACGAGCCTAGGAAGAGGGAAACCTGACTTCCTTGTCCAGCTCAGCAGTAGGAACTGGATCCAGCGCTGACGCATTCAGGCATTCAAGCACCTCAGCAGAAAACCATGTGGTACCGTTTTGCGTGTGTCCTCCTTTAACTGTGTCCATGCAGCTAAAGTTGTCAACGTAAGACCAGATATAAAAGGCAAGTTGGAGTGAGCATTTCGTATATAAGTTCAAAGAACAACCCTCAATGCCAACAAAAGGACTCCATCTTACCTAATTATGCCTCGATTTATACAACTGCAAAATAACGTTAAATGTTCTCATTTGTTTCCTAACAGTGTTAAATAACCTTAGAAAGCCGAAGTATTTCACATAAGGGATAACAAGACAGACTGGTAGTAGAATTTATCACAGAACCACAGGATGGTTGAGGTTGGAAGGGACCTCTGGAGATCATCTAGTCCACCCCCCCTGCTCAAGCAGGGTCACCTAGAGCACGTTAGGTGGGGTTGCATCCAGGAGATTTATATAGAAAAGGTAGCCTGCAGTTATATATAAAATCTAAAATGCTTACGTGGTAATGTCAAAAAATGATTTTTTTTCTGATTAATCAGAAAAAAACAATTTGATAGTTTAAAAAGCATCATTGTAACTATTTTGTTATTAGTGTATTAAAATAAGAAAAAACACCTAGAGAAAATGCTTACCACAAGAAACTTAAAACCTAAACAGAACATGCTTAATAAAAATAAATTGAAAAGGTGACAAAAATGTCATAAAAATTCCCAGTCTAAATCTGTTACAACTTAAATAACATGAAAATAAAATATAATCAAATGCTATTATTTGAAAGCTACATTTTGCATATATATTTTCATGGTGAAAAGGCTTGCAGTTTTATGACAACAGTCTTTTTCCACTCCTTAGAATAGCAACGTTATGTAATTTTCTGTATACAATAATAGTTGTAGTTCCAGCTAGATGCTGCTGACAAAATGGAAGATGCATGCCCGGCGTTGGTGGGAATTTGGTCACGTAGTTTCACACACTGGGCCTGCCACCGTGGCTCTGTCAGTCACTGACTCCTCACCACATCTTCTGCAGGTGTTCTCACTACCATAGCTAATTGCATTGCAATTGGATGTCCACTCTCATATTAGCAAAACAGTTATCCCAATTATTTTAAAGAATAAAATATTTATTACAAAGGTAAAATATAACTAATAAAAAACCCAGTCTACTGAACTTTTCCTGAAGAAATAAATGTTAATATATATTAAGAAGACTGAATATTTTCTATTCAGAGCACATATGAGCATTATAGATGTTTTGCTACTGCCTTGTATCACTCACAGAAAGACAGAATCAAATAAGAAAGTGTTAAAGTGTCATTTATAGGCTGATGGTTGCAACTTGCAGGTTCTGTGATACATGTGCTCATCATGGTAGGTTATTTCCCCAGACATACTTCTTCTATAAGTATGCATAAACATATGATAGATCTAAGAAACAAAATCAAGAATTTGTAAGGTTTCTCTGATTGCACTAGAATAAGACTTTTTACAACATAAATATTTTTTCCTGTTATTAATGAAAAGTCTTAAGTGTGCAAAGACACACATATACTCACAATGCAGTATTATATGTAGAGAAATATCAAGTTCTTTTTTTTCTTTTTTTTAATAAGGTCATATAAGAAAACCTATATGAGTAAGTTAAGACATAAGCATTTTTCAGGAAAATTGTCAGTATTTATCAAGTGTGGATGAAACTACATCTTTGAGACTATGTTATATTTAATGAGTAAATTACTGTTGAATTGTTAAGTAAGCCAGATATACATTCATGGTTATGAACAAAACAGCCTTTCCCCTGCTCATATACCATGCTTCTTTTCCAGCTGTACAACTGGATCCAGGAATGGTGAAGTAATCCTCAGTTCCTCTGTTTAGACATACTCATAGTTCCTCAGAAGTTAGGACAGAATTAGACTCTCCTGGGGTCCATCCCGACTTAATATTTTGTGGTAATAAGCTAAGCTGAGCATGGAGCATCATGAAGCATTTAAGAATCAGTAGGACCATAAGTTATTATAACAGTGGCCCACACTAAAAACCTCTGAGGCAGACAAAAAAATGCAGGAAAGGAAATGAAGGAAATTAGGGACATATTCCCGTTGTTTATTCTCAGTCTTTGTGCAAATCTCCCACAGGTGTTGGCTGGTGCCTCCATTCATTGGCTAAAAGAAAAATACAGTCTCAAGCTTTCATTAGTCTTCTGACTAAATTTTCCCTTTTTATGTGAACAGAATATCTCCTTAGGGTTATTCTGATCTTTCTGCATATGTAGAAATCCCAGTGGCAGCCACAGGAGTTCTTTGCAAGGAAGAAGAGCAGTGTAGACAATGAGTGCTCCTTTGTGCAGACTGCAGATGAGAATGTAGTTTAATGATCCCATAACTATCTGCTAGACTGCTAAAAATTGCTATATTGAATAAACTAATTCAATAGATACCACTTTTTTTTTTGAATAACTGAAATAACTTTTATGTAACTTAATTTTTACGGAGAGTGTGTAGGGCAATTAGGGCAGCTTAGTAAAATGTTTATTTCCCACTGGATATTGTAATTCATAACAAACTAATTAATATTTTATCTGAAAATGCTTCATACTTTCATTGTTGTTTGTTTTTAATTAAATCTAAGGTGCTGAAACAGTCAATGACAATTACAAATACATGAAAGACATTAAATATGAGAATTTGAATGTGTTAATTATGCATTATCACATTAACATGCTAATCATTTCTGCAGAAAGGATAGTACACTACTTAAATACTAAATTAACTGCACTGACCATTTCATCTACTGAGAAAACTTGTGTATTGGCTGTACACGATTATAAAACTTAAAGAGAACAATAGTATGTGGGGTTTATTTGTCTTTTGAAGGATGAAGGCATTCACTATGGAGACATTTTAAGCTTACGTTTGAACTATGAAAGATAGAAATGTACTTATACCTTAACAGTGCAGAAACAGAAGACAGATTAAAATAGCTCATTTAGGAACCCATCCCACTGTATATTTAAAAGTTGCAAAATGCATCACTACATAAAGCAGTACAAACAAGATAGGCATCTAAATGCATCTTTGGTGGCAGGCAATTTTCACAGGAGGAGGTATGCTAGTACTCTGGTAATCATCAGTTCTATCTTGTGGCTGTCTCAAAACCAACAGAAACTTTGTTAGGAACCCAAGTTTTTTCAAGAGACTTCAAAACGAACATCACTGCATTTTGCCCCAAGCTTTGTTAGGACAATGAAAGCTACAGAGTGATTAACATTTTGGTCTTGATTCTCCTCCAGGATCAGACAAGAAGCAAAAAGTGTGAACTGGTCTAGAATCTGATTGCAATATATGTTACAGAAGCTTTCCTTCTACAATGCACAGCAATAGGTGCTTGAAAGGAAAATGGAAATATGGTTCTGACGGGTAGGAATGCCTCAAATATCTCCTTGAAGAGAATGTGACTGGATCTTGTCTAAGGGCATCAGACAATGGTTACGTCATATGGTAACCATTTAACTCCATTTAACGAAGGCAACAGAAAGGTTATTTCATTTACTTCATCAGGATTTCACAATTCAATATATAAAATTTAATAGAGATATTATCTGTTTTTCAGGGATGCCAACATATTGCCAATGTCTGATTCTGAGACATTCTAGACAGAGACAGTGTGTTGACTCAGAACAGGTTTTAGAAGTGTTTCACAGTTCTGCTTTACATCTTTACAAGCTGTAGTGAGCATGGTACCATTACATGGAAAAAAAAAGGAAAAAAAAAGGAAAAAAAAGAAAAGAATGTTAGCATTAACGAGGTTGTTCTAAAAGACAGCTTTCATAAAGTTTATGAGAGACAAATTATATCAGAGTGTATTAGACATGCTTTGCAAATACTCTGTTGGAATCAGCCCCTAAAATCAGCTTAACTGCACCTTTGCCTTGGCCGAGATGCCAAAGACCGTACTGGTTGTAATCCTTGTACCTGTTTTATTTTATATGTTCCTATCATTATTTTATTTTCCCCATTTGCTGAAAACAGCTAGAAATATATATTCACATGACATGAGCACACAATGAAATTTTATAATAGTGACTTACTCACAAAATAATGATGTTGGTGACTTCTGTGTTCTTTGCGGAGAACATTGCTTTCTGTGCAAAATCCATTGTTTGAACAGGCAGCAAAATCTGTACATGAAATCTGCTGGAGAATGTCCGTAGAGTAAAATTATGCTGTGTGTTTTGTGTAAATTCTGTTGTTGGAGTAGTCAAGGGTGAGAAAATTGGATGGTGTATAAGCTTGCTGATCGTGGATTAAATACTAAAATACATTGCAAAACAGTCTGGCTTGATTTATCAGGCTTTCCTATTTTCTGAGCAAATTCTATTCCTTGGCTGAGCTGAAATAGAAAAGGATATAAAAATGCACCAACTGAAAATTGTCTCAATAGAATTCCCTAACACTTGTAGCATTCTACTTTGGCTGAACAGGAAAAAAAAAAAAAAAAAAAAAAAAAAGAGCGAGAGGATGGTGATTAGACTTTGCCATAAGCTATATTACTTGTTACACAAAATTATGATTATTCATTTCAATGTCAGCTGATCAGGATCTCAGGAGGGAAGGAAGGATGGAAAGAAAGAGCAAAGGAACAATGGAAGGTAGGAAGGAAGGAAAGCAGGGACAAAGGCAGGAAGGAAGAAATGAAGGAAAGAAGGAAGGATGGAAAGAAGGAAAGAAGAATGGAAAGAGGGAAGGAGGGAAGGAAGGTAGGAAGGAAGAGGAAGGAAGATAGGAAGGAAGAGGAGGGAAGGTAGGAAGGAAGGAAGAGGGAGGTAGGAAGGAAGAGGAGGGAAGGTGGGAAGGAGTCTTTGGGACACTCATGCCTTTTTTAGGGATCATGTCACTAAATGTGCCAAACTCAATTAGAGTTAGAACATTCTTGAAAAAAAGAAAAAAAGGTATATTATTACTTTCTGTTTTTTACTTCGTATGAAAGAAGTAAATCCTGAGCCACTACTCTTTAAAGAAATCTCCCAAAGCTTTCTTCATATAAAACTTAAAATTTCACATTTTTTTTATCATCTCAGTCAGACTCCTAAGCAGCTCAGCCAGTATTATCTACTGTATTCTTCTTTGACACTCTGCAGAAGACTTCAGATCATATTAATACCTGGGATATTTCCAGTTCCTGAATTGTACATTTTACCTTGAACTTAAAAACGTAAAGATCAACAAGGTCAGATCAACATCTTATCTCTAAAAGCGGCCAAATGACAATGCTTTGAAATAGTAGGGGAAAGGATATACGATGCTTCTAAACATTTATAGCTCAGCTAATGAAGTCACTATACAACTCACAAACATTCCTTTTAGCAGTGTAATCTTTTGGAAAAAAATTTCCCAGCTCAACTACTCACTGAGTGGGAAGGAAAAAAAAAAAAAACAGTATTCTACTTCCACCATCTAGTACCTACCGGTTCTTTCTGATATTTCCTAACTACTGTCTTCAAACATAGCATAAAACCATTCCTGTTCACCTTATTCCATCTCACAGACATAACTAGAAATCTGTGTATAATTGCTGGACTATGATCTCATTGGGATCAAGAGACATGGTGGGATAGCTTGCGTGACCAGAATGATGAAATGGATGGAAATAAACCTGTTAGGAAGAACAGGCCAGGAAGGCAAGCAGGGGGAGTTGCTTTTTATGTACTTCCTGGTACAGATGATAGAGGAAGGAAAGAGAAAAGACGGTCTTCTGAACCTTGTACTTATGAACAAGGCTGATTGGGGATGTGAATGTTGGGGGCAGCCCTGCTTGCTGTGACCTTGAGATGGTGAAGCTCAGGATCCTGAGAGGAGGGAGCAGGGCAAAAAGCAAGATCGCAGCTCTGGACTTCAGGAGAGCAGACTTTGGCCTCTTCAGGGATCTGTTTGAAGAATCCCATGGGCTAGGGACCTAGAAGGAAGAGGGAGAGATAGATACTGAATGCCTTCTTTGCCTCTCACTGATAAAAATGGTCCTCAGGAATCCCAGGCCACAGAGACACAGAGGTAAAGTCTGGAGAAAGGAAGATTTTCCTTTGCTCAAGGAGGATTGTGTAAGGGATCACTTAAGCAAACCTGACATCCACAAGTCCATGGGCCCTGATGGGATGCACCTACAAGTGCTAAGGGAGCTGGCAGATGTCATTACTAGGCTATTCTCAATCACCTTTGAAAGGTCATGGAGAACAGGAGAGATGCCTGACCACTGGAAGAAAGACAGTGTCATTCCAGTCTTCAAAAAGGGCACAAAAGGGGCCCCAGGGAACTACAAGTCAGTCAGCCTCACTTCAATCCCTGGAAATATAACAGAGCAATTAAATGTGGATACCATTTCCAGGCACACAAAGAACAAGAAGAATTCAGAAGAGGGAAATCCTGCTTAACCAATCTGACAGCCTTCTGTGACGGAACGACTGGCTGAGTAGCTGAGGGGGGCAGCGAATGTTGTCTACCCTGACTTCAGTACAGCTTTCGACACTGTCTCCCATAACATCTTCATAGGCAAGCTCAAGAAATGTGGGCTAGATGAGTGGACATTGAGGTGGATTGAGAACTGGCTGAAAGACAGATCTCAGAGCGTTGTGATCAGTGTGTTGGAGACCTGTAGCTAGTGGTGTACCCAGTGTCCAATTCTGTTCAACTTATTCATCAGTGACTTGGATGAAGGGACAGCATGCACCCTCAGCAAATTTGCTGATGATGCAAAACTGGGAGGAGTAGCTGATACACCAAAGAGTTGTGTGGTAGCACAGAGGGACATTCAGAGGGACCTCGGCAGGCTGGAGAAATGGAAAGATCAATAAAGGGAGCTACAAATTCCTGCACCTGTGGAGGAATAACCCATGCAGGACAGGATGTGGCCAATCTGCTGAAAAGCAGCTCTACAGTGAAGGACCTGGGATCCTGATGCTGTTCGCCATGGCAAGTTGACCATGAACCAGCAACGTGGCGTTGTGTAAAGTAAGGCCAATGGTATCCTGGGTTAGCATTGCCAGTAGGTTAAGAGATGTGATCCTTCTTTTCTTGGCCCTGGTGAGGCCAAATCTGTAGTACAGTGCCCAGTTCTGGGCTCCCCAATACATGTAGCTACTGGAGTGAGTCCAATGAAGGGTCAAACAGATGACTGGACTAGAGCATGTCTCATATTATGAAAGGCTGAGAGAGCTGGGCCTGTTCAGCCTAGAGAAGAGAAGACTGAGGGGGGATCTTATCAATAAGTAAAAATATCTAAAAGGGGAGTGTCAAGAGAATGAGCCAGACTCTTTTCAGTGTTGCTCAGTGACTGGACAAGAGGCAGCGGGCACAAACTGAGACACAAGAAGTTCTATCTAAACATGAGGGTTTTTTTTTACTGTGAGAGTGACTAAGCAGTGGAGCAAGTTGCCCAGAGAGGCTGTGGAGTCTCTTTCCTTAAAGATATTTGTAAGCTGCCTGGAAAGGGTCCTGTGCAACCTGCTTTAGGTGACCTTGCTTGAACAAGAGGCTTAGAGTAGATGATCTCCAACAGTGCCTTCTAACGTCAACCATTCTATGATTTAGTGTTTCTGAGATTCATTCAGTTCATATAACCTCTTGTGGTGGATCATCTCCAAAAGAGCAAGAGTGCTCATTTCTTGTGGCTCATTCAGAATATGTTAAGGTTAAGTCCTCAAAAGTCTGATAAGTGCTTAAACTCCAATAGAACTGATAAGCCTCATATATGCAATAAGATTTTAGAGTATTGAATTTAGTCCATAGATTCAGCACAGGATGGATTACCAATTACAGTAAAATACCACTCTCAAAGCAGAAGGAAATTTTGTAAGGGGGCTAAAAATCATATCTCAGAGATCCTCTGGCAGACAAGTTTAAAAAAATGCAGCTAAAAATGGAAAACGCATCTTATCACTCTCGATATGCTAGCATAGCATTTTTAAAGTGACTCAGGTCTTTCTCTGAGTTATGATTGTATATCCATATTATTTTATGTGCATTACCAAAGGAAAAAAATAAATGAAGTAATTCAATAAAGACATATATAACTGTGCCAATTAACCATATTTAGTCATAGCTAGATTTGTAGTGCATACTGACCTTTAATGGGGAAAGAAATTTAAGTGCCTTTTTCATTGGGACATCTCTTTAAAAACTGATTTAATCTAATGACAATGAATGGCAATGATGACATTTAATCAGGAGAATACCAGGATAATTTCTTCTTAGTCAGGACTGTCTTTAGTTTGTGCAAGTTATTAACTGATGTTTAGGTGGGTGTGAAATGGGGATAATATCCTAAGCTCTAATATTTTAGAACAGAAGTTGTCAAATAAAAAAGATTTAAGGTAAATATTTCCATCTTTCATTTCATACAATATTGTACATGAATGGAATTCAAACCTGTTCTTAACCATCTAATATTTGTTTTTAAGCACAGTTCGTGCTGTGTTGTTCAGCACAAACTTCAGCTACCTTTAAATCTGTGAGATTTTTGTTATCACTGTTTTTCTCAAAGCCAGTGTTTCAAGAATGTTTAAGGGTAATACAGTAGAATTATTCAAAAAGTGTTTTTGTCATCTGAATATATTTTTTTGTGATGAAACTCAAGTATCATACAAATATTTATAGAAAATAATGTAATTTTTTAAAGGAATATAAATACATGCAATTTTAGGGAGCGTGTTCACAGTAGTGAGTCATACAGCATGAGAGTTAAAGGTTGCTTTACAGCTTTGAGTCTGTCCTTGGGTAAGCAAAGCACTGCATCAGTCTCAAGAGGGTACTTTCCACTGCAGTGAAGTTAGATCTGATATAATAGCTGAGTATTTTATCTTCAGTTCTTTAGCACTTTTGCATACCTTAAGTGAGCAATCCTTATGCAGTTTATTTACATGGACATAAATGGAATACCATTTTTTTCTGCCTATTGAAGCCATTAGAGATAAATTTAATATCAGCTGACTTCAGCTACCTATACAGAGGCAAATCAATTATTTTCTCCTTTAAGCAGTAGAAACAAAATAGCTACTTGTAAAATTGCTTCATCTAACTCATTTTAGATGTCCGCTCTAGGAAAAGATGAATCATACATACATACCCTATTATTTGCATAAAATGTTGAGTGAGATGGAGGTGACTAGTTCAAATGTAAAAACTTAGACTGTTGGTATTAAAGTTAGGTCAGATGGATTCAAAGCATGCTTATGTTAAACAGCCTAAATACTTTGTTAGAATTTGTCACTGATGAGGTTTTTGGATTCTCTGAACACTTGTTGATTCGGTGCTAATCTTTTATTCTTTAACACAAAATATTTTTTGACGAGATTTTTGAAGCCAATGCAATTAATTTCTTTAAAAAATTCACCCCCAAATGATATATATTTTTTGCCATTCTCACAGACATCTAGTAAAGGACTTCTTAATATATTTTTCATGTATGTCAAAGTTCTTGAAATAAAGCATAATAACGCAGGAAATAATACAGCTATGGTGTTCTACAAATAATATGCAATAATATGCTGCTGGCTTAACTCTGTTCCCATTCAAATGGATTTTGTATTTTACTATTAATTTCCATAGAAAAAGAGATATACTAGTGTGAAGTATTTGAAGATTCAGAAATTATTAAACCATTAAATTTGGCTGCAGGTGTATATGACTGCAATAACTGGTGAAATACCAGTTTAACTGCAGTTACAATTGACATTATAGTCAGATATAGACAACCTGCATTCTCTGTATCTAACCATATTTTTTTATATTTTTAAAAAACAGATCATCCTAAAATTCTTTTCAGTAAGAATGAATCCATTTATTTTTATATTTATATTAAAATTTCAGATGAAATAAACAATAGTTATTTGTCAAAGATGGTCTTAAAATTTAAAATCACTTTTGCATTTTTCTACAATTTAAAATTTCTTATCTAAAATGATGAAAATAAAATTGCAAGATGAAATAATTTTTTTCCAAGGTATGTGGTAACAACAGAAGATAGCAAAAATTCTTGTTTCACCTGCATTTGATAATGATGCTCAGACTTCTGTAAAGCATTTAACTAGGTATTGCATGAGATTCTGATAAAGAAAATAGAATAGTACAAAATCATCATAACAAACTTTCACCGAATTAAAACTGACCAAGAGGTAGATGGTATTATTAATGGGGGAGAAAAAGATAAACTTTACTAAACTGATATATTTCTAATTTAGTCACTAGGGGTCAATTTATCTCCCCATATTATGTTAGGATAGGATAGCACAGGACAAGACAGGATAGGATAGATATGGAAGAAACTCTTTTTTTTTGTCATAATTGTAGATTACTCAAATGCTTGCAAGTGGTAAATAATGAAAAACATAAATATTAACAGATTGTGAAGTGGACAACTTGATCACTCTAAATATGTATATATATTTTTTTCTATTTGATGTAATCTAGTGTCATTCATTTGCAATCTATGAAGACAGAAGATATTTGTAAAGTAAAAATTTTGGAAAAGATACACCTCCTGATGAGCACAGAATTAATTCTTTGCCAAGCAAAAGAGTCATTGAGTTAAAAAAGAAAGATTGATTAAAAAATGGCTGACATTTTAGTGGACAGAGATATTGTGATACAAACAAAAAGGTGACCTGGAAGCAAACTGACCAAATAAAAGCAATGCATAGAGCTCCATGTCTGACCACCCAGACGAGTGGTATAATACATTCTACATGAGAAAAGGGACATGAACTGAAATGGACTCCATCACTCTCTAACAGTCTGAACGTGGAATTCAGCAGATTATGGACATCTATTTTAGATAAACAGTATCATCAACTACCTATGCAGTAGAATATAAATGATACATGGTACCTGAAAAAAAAAAAAACAAAAACAAACAGCAGAAGCATTTGAGGCAATGTCGATAGCAAATATTTTTCTATTCTTAGTGCATCAATAAAGTCTTAGAGAACCAAACACACACATATGCAAATATAATATCCCCTGCTGGTTATGTCCAGCATCTGAAGTTTTCAAACAAAAATATGACACATTTTTCTGGTATACAGGAAATTAAGAGGATGTTTGATCTGGAAAAAACAGTGGAAGACCATGACCAGACTGTCTGACTAGTTTTGCTAAGAACTGAAGTTGCTGAGGCATAATGAAAACACACGTATCTACAGTTCTGAGTAAAGATGTGTTACTCAGGGAAAGCATGAAGCAAAACACATGGTAGTTGAAGCCATCACTTCATGACAAAAGTACAATACAAATGTATAAGTTTACAGGTATGAGAAATCTTATTTGCAATCACAGCGGTGTTGCAAATGGTTGTTCTGCAGTTGTACAAGACATTTCTGTTAAATAGAAACGTTCTGTGCAGAATTAGTGGTAACTCCACTGAGGGATAGCAGAGAGAAGTCCGCGCACAGAACCTGCTTGGGAGGTGCAATAAGTAGACAATCAGGATTTGCTATCTCATCAGAGCAGAAATAATATTTTTGCAGATGAGTCTAGAATAACATAGGCTTTAGAGTATTTCACATGTTAGGTAAATAAAACATAAAAATTAAATTCGATTGTAATAGTGTGTTTTATTTGTATATAAATATAAATATTATCTAAGAAGTGTTACTGAGTTTTGGCTTGCAAGGGATTATGTGTAGATAGGAGGAGGGAGAGGAGAAAAGTAGAGCTGGAAAATAATGAGCTTTCTCAATCAGAGTTTAAGCAAAAATCTGTGAAACCCTTATTTATGTCATGCACAGTCAGTTAGAACCAGAAACAAAACAAAGCTTGTTCCTTGTATGAATATTAAACAAGAATAATCACTGAACAATATGTACCTACAAGAAGACACGAATATAGACACAATAAGAAAGCAAATGTTATTGAAAATAATGAGTTTCTTCTTTTTGTTGTTTTAATTTGTTTTTAATATGAAAATGATTGTCCATATATACATTCTACCAGGTCTATAATGCATTTGACATCATTACATGCATGTAATGGGAAAAAAAAAAAAAAAAACAAAAAAAAAACACTTGATTGTATATTCTAAAATAAAATGCTGTAGTTCCAATGGGAATCAATAAATGGAATCTATTGAGTTGTGTTACATTGGGGGTCAGAATAGACAACTGTCACAGTGTCTTCTTGCTTCATTGCTTGTGAATCTAAGTAACCTTTACTTTGTGCAGGCTAGCATTAGGATTTCTTTAAAAGATGATGTAAAAAAAGTTCTGATATTAATGAATGAATTACTAACTCAAAAAAACATGTCTAAGGTAGCTGAAGGCAGCAAGCTAATGAGTAACAACTCAGGATCAAATTTAGAAGCTATAAAAGCCTCTTGGTTTAGTTAATGATATAACTATATGTCAAAGCAAAATAAAAGTCTGACAGCTTTTTTAAAGAGCTCCAATTCACTTTGTAATACAAAAAGAACATTTAGTGCCATGCTGAGATTTCAATGTCTGGACATGAAGGAAGAAGGGCTGAAATCTTTTTAAAAAAGCAAATTTAATCTGCTACATTACTTTAATTCCTAAAGACTTGATCGACTGAGTGCTTTTCTATAGACAAAGGATTCCTAAACTTTTTTCACAGTTATAGTCTGGCTGCAATTCTTCCCACTCCCAGTCTCTCTGATTATACTCCTCAAATGTCAGACTTTTTGCCTTTCTCTTCTCAAGTTGAATCATACATTTCTCCCACTGTTAAACTAACTTAACAACAGTACCTTTTTTATCAGCTGCACTTGCATGTACATCCAAAATAAAAAAAGCTTTTTTTTTTTGATGTACATCAAAAAGCTTTAATACTTCAGGGATTTTACTTCTGGGAACTATCAACAATGATGAATATACCGAAATAGTTTTCTTAAAACTAGATTTTTTCTATCTTAAAAAAGGAACAAATCATGTTTTATATATAAAAAAGATGAAGAATCTATACATATTCTTACCTAAACTTTTCCATCATTCCTAAAAGTTGCATGAAGTTTGTATTCTAATAGGAACCTTGACAGAAAAAACCCAAACACAGTAAATCAGTTTCCCACTTACTAGTGAAGGTCACAGGCTTTGCACTGACCTGGCAGTGCAGGATCTCAGAATATGTCTGGGATTTCACACTTCAGCTGGGAACCAAGGAGAAACGAGCAGACTATGAGAAGAAAGTGTATAAAACCAAGCTCAAATGTACCAAAGACTGAAGAGGCAGGAACTTCCACCACTGGCACCGAGCTTGCCCCATGGAGGACCTCAGAAGGCCACAGACTCACTGGGACATTCACCATCTCCCTAGCTGAGAAGGACGGCACCATCCAATTTAGTACTCAAAGAGACACTGGAAGAGTAACACTAATGCCAGAGAAAAGGGATACAAATCAGTAAGTCTTCTTGTACAACAATTTTGGTTGTGTTATTAACGAGATTTTTCTGCATTAATTTGTGTAACAACAGTTGTATTTTCATTAGGTTGCTAAGCTTTTACCTAGACTAACAAGAAAATCTTGCCTCTATGTAGATAGTCACTTCCATTTAGTCCATAACAAATTTTATATTCTGGCCAGTTTCTTGACTTTGTCATAGTTGTCAAAAGTCGTACAGTACCTAGTCAGGAAAAAGAGTGAGCCTTTAGTTTTTCTGAGCATAGTTTATATTGTCAGTGTTTCTTATCTAAGTGCTTTTTTTTAGTTTGTTAAATCAATATCTTTATACAGCAAACCCTTAATAACCAGATTGATGTATAGTATTTATAAATTATTACATAGTAGTTTCATTTCTGTTGCAGATTGGAGCATGCTCTGGCAGTAAGACTGCACTTTATGCATTTCTACCATTTTTCATAATCTCATAGACCTAGTCTCATTTGTCATCATACAGCTGACTTCCTAATTGCTTGTTTGACTAAGCCTCACACTTGATCATTGCCATCTAACTTCTCTTCATACTAAATCCTCATTCTAAGTAGAAGCTGAGCCTGTGTGTGCGAGCTGCTGGTGAAATTCCAGTCAGATTAGCTAGCAAGTAAGATAAGGGACTTGAGTGCCAGTGTGAGTGAGGCTGAAAGGCTTGAAGGTTTGAGTGCCATCAATACATTGGAGGAGATCATGCATCTAGGTCCAGTTGCTGCAAAGACCAAGTGCTGAGGAACAGCTGCTGGGGAGATATGTGTGGTGGGTGTGTGTGTGACTGGTTGCAAGACAATACAAGAAAAAAATCTCAAGCCATGAAAATGGCCATCTCTCCTGCAGGTAAGTGCTTTTGTGCACCTGTTTGGATGCCCATTTGGACTCTCCTTGTCCCTCTGTTTCTAACAAAGCCCACCAGATGGTGCAAGTGATATCATGGCAGAATCAAAAGGAATTAAAGGAATAGGAGGTAGCAGGTTTGGGCTGTTCTTCATAAAACTCTGTGTGGAACCAGTCATCATGGATACTTGTCCCTCAGAGTTTGGGCTCTGTTAGTATTTTGATGAAATGGCTGCCAATATAACAATTGTATACATCACATATCAATTGGTGCATGATTGTGGTGACTAGAGACATTAGAGCAATATTAATAAATATCATATTTAAACTTAATGAAATACACACACATTTGCAGTCAAAATGTGAAGTGTCTTACTACACCTACAGGTCACTTAAAAATCCCAATCTTTTTTTTTTTTTTTTTTTTTTTCTCCTCCAAAGTTCAACTTAGGCATCCAGAACCGTAAGAAGGATCTACTGTAATTTTTAAGCAAAGTCTTGGCTACTGGTGTTCTTACCAGACTCAGTCCCTGTGGATCTTTGAAGCAACACTGAAAGTATACTTTCTTTGTTCAGACAAAAGGAAGCTGCCGAGGAATTTCTAAGGCCCTATTATTCTAAGAGTTGTATAGCTTTAGTTAATAAGCTCCTTTCTTCCTGCTTTTATACACAATAAGCACCTTCATTATATTTAGCAGCAGTGACTGAAGACCACATGCATAAAAATGCATATCTTGGACTAATTAGTTGGGGATAATACTGATTTTAGTCTCAGAATCAAGAGCACAAGATAAACCTGCAGTCACCTATACACCCATCACTATGTTGCAATTAGATCTACCTTTTAGTTCTGCCAATTCAGATTAAAAATAAGAAAATTTTGAAAAACAACATTATGACATAGAAATAGATACATCATGATAGCCCAGTGACTTTCCACCATTTCAAGTAGTTTGATCTGCATGTCTGGTCCAGTAGCAGATACAGTAGAATATGTCTATGAAAGCAATACTATAAAATCAGTTACAACTGATAACTCAAACCAGTATTCTATAGTTTTATGTTTAAAAAAAAAAAAAAAAAAAAAGGAGGAAGAAGATAAGAGAGCCATAAAACTCTTTTATTACACTACATAAATCACTGGTGATTATCAGATGACCTATTAGCAGATACTACGGGAAATCCTAAAATAAGCATCAAATTTGCCATATTAATAAAATCTTGCATAATTATCTCCAGTGGACATAAAAGAACCAGAAAAAGATATGTTTTACTGCTTAGCTGCCAAGATGAGGACAAGTC
This sequence comes from Rhea pennata, assembly GCF_028389875.1. NCBI lineage: Eukaryota > Metazoa > Chordata > Aves > Rheiformes > Rheidae > Rhea > Rhea pennata. The sequence goes on from NC_084663.1 coordinate 164,105,275, forward strand.
TATCTATAATGATGAAAAAGCACCAAATAAGGAGCCTGAAAGCACTGTCATTACAATGTGCTAGGCTAGGCAGCAAAATATTGACTCATTCAATCCTTAATGATTTAATGAAATAGCTAATAACATGCTCACCTATCAAGAGCAGTTAAATTTATTACCAAAGTGTAAGTGAAAAGGATTTGGAAGTGCCATAAAGAAGCAGAAATATCTACAGATTCAACATTAATATATTTCAGCTTCATATGAATATTAAATTATTGAAATATTACATTAGGTTTATGGGTTTTGAGCTAATCCAGGATATACATGCAAGAATTATGTGAAACAAACAGCTAAGAACTATGAATCAGAGTCCAGCAGATTAAGGATGGGATTTATCATTATTTCTCTCAAGCACGTAAAATACAGTCTTTTAGCACCACTGGTCATCCAGACTGCCTTTCCTGTCAGTGGAGAGAGCTGGGACCTGTAGAAGGTATTGTTCTCTAAAACAGTTGAATGGGAGCTTTAGCGTGAAGCACCCTTTTAAGTTCCTACTTCTTTTTGTTGATTGTGGAGGAAGCCTAGATTATTATTTTAGACTATACGCCAAAATATTTACATGGCTAAATTAGTAAAGATTAATTGTTACTAAAATCAGTATTTATCTTGCACAAGTAGAATGGAAGAAAGAGTTAAAAAGTTTGAAATATTCTATAACATACCTCACTTCTGAGTTTCACATCCTGCTTCTGCTGATTCAACACTGTTGTGCAGAAAAAAGAAATAAAGAGGAGAGGAAACTCTGATATCAGACAGAATAATTAAATGTAATTCTTAACTTTCAAAAAACTTGTATTCTGGAGGGTGTCCATAAGAATTAAAGAGAAAAAATGATGTATTCTGACTTATCGGTACTAAATATTAAGGACCACCAAACTATGCCAGCACATTATTGTACTTAATCATATGAGTCAAAGTCATTTGATACCCTTGAGTTTAACTTTTCTTCTCTTAGAAAATGAGTAGAAGCATTAATATCCATAAATGTCACCCATGAGACAGGCCAGGTGATTGAGGAAATACCTTGTCTGCTTACCAGCTGGTATTTAAAGGATCTAGACATGGCCTATACACAGGCAAGAGAATCATTTATTCCATCTCACCCTGACATGTCAAAGCTCAAATAGCACGCACAGTGTACTAAAGATACACTACAATACAGATATACACTACAGTGTATCTTTATTATCAACAACTGTTGATATGATAAGTTAACTCCATACTACCAGGGGCAATGCAGAACTGATTTCTTCCATCACTCAGAGGCTTTATTGGGCCCAACATGCACACTCAACACTCACTCAATATTTCTTCCTACTTATTTCAGACTTAAACTGCCTTAATTAGTGTGTATTAATGCTGAGTTAGATTAAATATAAGTAGTACATATTTTATTAAAAGGTCATTTTTTTTTCATAGTTTCCTGCCTGTCAGTTATCTGAGCAGGGTTTTAGGTCTACAACATGATTATACTTCATATAGTATTTGTATCATAATGTCTTCCACTGCTTATAAAAAGGATATTGTAAATTGTGATGTGCTGCCAAGACTTTTGGAATCTCTGACTACATGGGAACTGGCATTATCTCCTTTAATAGAGGTGCTTATTGGTGAGAGGTCCAGAGAAATGAGAGATTCACATTTGGTCCCTATTTCTCTTTCAGGGAGAAAGGTCTAAAGATCTGTTACATAGCTAACCTTTAATAACTTGCTCATTAATCACATAGGCACACAAAAAGACATAAAAAAGTGGTATAGCTAGGGAGCTTAGATTACCTTATGCTGTTGTTCCTAGAGCTCTAATTACAAGGAGAGCTAAAGGCATCAAAAAGTGAAGCACCAAATGCATCCTACAGTACTTGGTAGGGTGATTTAAAGAAGTTATTACTTGATTAGTTTGACTAGCTGATGAAAACGGCACATGGCTCAGTAAAGGTCAGGCTGTACTTGACTCTTCTGCTCATCTCCTAGGAACAGTTTTAAGATAACAGTAGGGCTGTATATCCCAAAGGTAGGGATATCACAATGCAGTATATGTCACTGGAAATACAGTATCTCATATAAATTTAATCTCTATTTTTACCTTTTCCAGATCATTGTTTTAACAATACATTCATTGCATCTGTCTAGACAATCCTAGATTTTCCTCCCTCCCCCCCTTTTTTTCTTTTTTTTTTAAGAACAGCAACAGATCCATCGAAGATTGCCAAGGAAATCAGTAAATAGGATTTGACCCATAGTTGTTATAACAAATGCATAAACAGATCATTTAAATACTTAAGATTGATTATTGTAGCTTATCATTACTAGATGCACTTGTGAGTTTTTTGTGTTAATTTGTCTTTGTGTTAGCATCATCCATTAATCTATACTTCTTTCTAATCTCTCATAGAATAGATATTGTCTTCATTGTAAATCATTTAACTGAAGCAATGATTTCACCATACTGACTTCAGTTTATCTCTATGAATCTCAGCAAGGATTGTTTTGAGAAGAGTGATACCGAAGGAGAAAGATGTAAGGTAAATGTGGATAAGAAACTGTGACAGCTAAAGCATAGTTACACTCAAAGTAAATTTAAATAAATGCTATTTTAATGCAGGAACAATTAATCAAGTGTTACAACTTCTGTTCTTATCAACATTAATACAGTTGTTTCTAAACTTTATGATTTCAAAAAAAGACAAAATATTCAATTTTAAAGAATCTGCAATATCATTGTGAGGCAGCATGCAATAAAAATTACTGCTGCTTTTCAAAAGATGTTAACAATTGCCTGATTACAAAAAGCTATACTGAATACTGTTGTGTATAAAAAAGATGCACCAAATTAATGGGAATTTCTGTGACTTTAAATATCATTTGGATTCTCTTCCTATTTTTTATGTGCAGTATCCTTCACTCTTGCAAAGTGTCTGAAAAGGTATTTGAAATAATTTTCTGCAAATTTATTAGCAATACATTCTATTTCAGCAAACATTTGATTAGTATGAGACTTAAGGAGGACTCTGGTGGAATTTCAGTTTGTATGTTTTCCCAGTTGTAAAAGGTGAACAGAGCTCTACAAAAACTGACTTTGGAAAATATTGTATATAATACTGTAATTAATGATCTTGGCACATTCCTATTAAATTTGCTGATGTCAAGGAACGACAGTGAACAGGGGTCTCAAAGAAACAGCTGAGATATTGCTGTGTAGTAAGAGATTCAGATTTGAATTCAACAGCCTGAAAGTCACACATTTAAGGATTAATAACAGGAATGTTTGAGTTAAGTGAGGAGTTTACAGGTCGAAATAAAAGAGGTAAAAATCTGATTGTAGTAGCCAGTCATTAAGATAAGGACAGGATGTAAATGGAAATGATAAATATGGTTTTAGAACATATGAAGCAAGATATGATCATTAGAGCCAGAAAAAAAAATTAATTCCATTGTGCAGGGCCAGTGCCTCATTTGAAAGGGTATTGGTATTAACTCATGTCTAATAAGAAGCATATTCAAATTAACAGCCTTAACACCTCCACAAAAGAACTGCTAAGATAATCACAGAACAAAGGGCTAAAGGGCTTATTTATTGTCTACTAAAAAAGAAGACTGAAAAAAGAATTTCTGAACCTATTGGATGCCTTCTTTGGCTCATTTTTAAGCAGCAAGGTCTCCTACACACCTGTGCTTATAAAAATGGTTCAAGGAGAACTACCAGCTCAATGAGGATCAAATCAGGAATTACTTAGAGATTTTGACCTATAGAAGTCCATGGGACCCTACGTGCTGCCTCCATGGGTGCTGAGGGAGCTAGCTGATGTCCTACTGAATCCCTCTTTTTATCTTGAAAAAGTCATGAGGATCAGGGAGGTCACCAATGACTGGAGAGAGACAAATATCTCACCCATTTTCAAAAAAGGCTGAAGGTCAAGACGGGGAGCTACAGGTCTATTGGCCTCATTTCAGTCCTTGGGAAAAGCATGGATCCAAGAAAACTTGGATCACATTTCTAGGAAGGAAAAGGAGGAATGACTGGATTTGTGGATGAGGGAAGAGCAGAGGATGTCATTTACCTTGACTATAATAAGAATTTCAGAGCTGCCTCCCACAATATTCTGGTATCTAAGCTAGGACATCATAATCTGGATAGGTGGACAACCAGGTGAGTAAAAACTAGTTGGATGATTGATTTCAGAGTGTAAAGGTTAATGGTTTGTATCCTACTGGGATGACAGTAACTATTAGAGTATTGCAGGTGCCCATCCTGGGACCTGTCCTGTTTAATATCTTCACCAATGAGCTGAAGGAACCAACAGAGTGTTTGCTCATAACATTTGCAGATGACACCAAACTGGGGGAACAAATTGATACACTGAGGGCAGTGCTGTCATTCAGAGTGATCTAGAAAGGCTGAAGGAATGGGCAGACTGGAACATCATGAAATTCAGTAAAAGTGCAAGGAAGAACCCCTTACAACAATACAGACTGTGAACTGGCTGTCTATGGAGTAGCTCTGCTAAACAGGACCTGTTGGTCGTGGTGAACAGTGAGGTGCATATGAGTCAGCAGTATGTCCTGGCAACAGAGATAGACAGCAGGGTTCTGAGCTGTATTAATGGGAGCGTTGCCAGTAGATAAAGGGAACTGATTATCTCCTTCTACCAAGCTCTCATTATACCATATCAAGAATATTATATCAATTTTAGGATCTATAATACAAGAAAAATATCAGTAAACTGAAATGAGTTCTGCAAAGGGTCACCAAGATGGTCAGCGGGCTGGAGAATGTGCCCTGTGAAAGCATACTGAAAGAAGAAATGTTCAGACTGGATGTAATGAGAAACCTTTTCCTCACGAACAAAATCAAGCAGTGGAACAGGTTGTCCAGAGAGGTTGTGCAATCTCCATTTTTGGAGGTTTTCAAGACCAAACTGGATCAAGCCCTGAGCAACCTAGTCTGACCTTTGAGCTGACCCTGCTTTGAGCAGGATTGGACTACAGATATCCTGAGGTCCCTTCCAACTGATTTATCCTGTGATCCTAATATGAACAAAAAGGGAAATAATTACTCCTGGTAAAGGTTTATTTAGTCACACACATGCAAAATAGAATGGCAGTAAACACTTTTAATTGTTACGGTAAAGCTGTGGAACATTAGGCTAGTGTTAGCAAAAAGTTTTTTTTTTTTTTTTTTTTTTTTTTTGACTTATTTAGTTAATGAAAGGGTTTTTGTAACTTGGCTGCCTGAAATGTTAAGGAACAATATATATTATTTCTATATTCATCTGTTTTCTTCAGAGCAGTTGAGGATCTGACTCTAAATCTTCTGTAAGTTCTTTGAAATATTTTCTCTCAAAACAAACCACTAATATGTCATATGGTGAAGCCTACTTAAAAGCACTGCTCAAGTATGTAAGACCTTGACAACATCTGCTCAGCTCTAACTCATTAGATGATTTTAGTATACACTGGGAAAACAAACCAAGCACAAGTAATTGTTATGGAGGAGGCTTACCACAGACTCTGACATACATCTGCCCTGTTTTAGAGGTTAGATAGGCATGACAAAGAAACAACAAAGCACAGATGAACCCTTAACAACTTTATATTCTTAGCTCAGTTAGTTAGAGCGTGGTGTTAATAATGCCAAGGCTGCGGGTTCGATCCCCCTATGGGCTATGCTGAGGGTTGGACTAGATGATCTCCAGAGATCCCTTTCAACCTTACCATTCTATGATTACAGGAAATAAATCATTCTATAATTATTAGTTGGGGCAGGATGCTAGAAGGTGATTGTGACCCAAGTAGTGACCAGTAATTGACTTTAGATATGGTCAAAGTCAGACAACTTGACCTGGAATGACCTGACCAAAGAAGCCATTGGTGGCTTATGCAGACCATCTAAGTTAAAAAGCAATCAGCAAAAATGGAAAATAGAAATAAATAAAACAGTAATCCCACAGAAGTTGGGAGAAACACAAGTCCAAACATCTGGCGCTGTGCCAAAGGCTGAAGCCAAGGCAGAACTGGTGCACATGGAAGCTGATCAGGATTTGGACACCTCAAGCAGCTGGAGTAAGCATTCTGCTTCCCCAAGTCCAGGGTGCTGGTCACAGCAGGGCTGGAGACCTTGACTGATGTGGGAGTGTGCTGTTCGGAGCGTGTGTGTGTTTGCGTGTGTGTGGCTATCCACCATGATAGCCATCCCACTCACTAAATCAATCTTTGCTTTTATGGTAAAATGAGTGGTGTGGTTCTGTTCTTGCAGAACACTTAAAGACATGGAGTTCCTCCATTGCTTTGGTGGGATTAACTATCTGCCAACAAGAAAACAAACAAGAAAACAATTCCTGTTTAGTTCTATATGGAACTACGAAAAAATAAAAATATATAAAATCCAGAATTAGTTTATCAAAGATGAACAACAGCATTTTTTTTTAATGGTTTAGGCTTACATCCATCCTGGTTAGCCACTCTTTAAAAGCTTCAGCCCACATTGGGGGAAAGCATTTACTATACTTTTTAGCTTATCAGAGAAATAATTAAATATTCAATATAGTAAATAGGGCAGGCATATTTTAACAGGTGCTAGCATCCCAATAAGACTGCCAAACATATAGACCAACTTACAAGACATATACATGTATTAGGAAAAAAAAAAAAAAAAAAAAAAAAGAATTCATATGGAAATCAATAAACAAAATCCTGTCATTTTTGTCCTCTGATTTCATTTCCACAGTTTGTTAATTGAGTGTCACACAATCTTTAGTACAGAAAACACTCCTATTCTTTTATAATGATTTTAAATAGGAAATGGTTCATATTTAGAGATGTGGTGTTGTCCAACTGAATGACTGTTGTTGGTCCCACAATATAAGAAATCTTCCTTGTCACAATGTATTTTCCCTTTCTTTAGCAGCAGGGAGAGTAGATTCTATATAATCTGGTATTTAATATTTTCTGAGGTCCAGATTGCTGTGAACATTTCATTTTTAATCAAATAACTGAAGAAAGACATGAAACATAAGAATTAGTCAGAGGTAATATTTCTCAAAGATGGTTTCTATTCTTTAGTGGGCTGATTCTGACTTTCCAGTGGGAGCTCTGTCATTGATTAAATACCTACAAAAATAAGCATATGAAGGGAAATTTAGGCAGCTGAAATGTTCTGTTAATGGATAATCCAATTATAGATCAAAAAACCTGAGAACTTAATCCCTAGCTATTTTCTGTAACTCCAATAAGTTACCTACTAGTGAGTCTTTATTCATTCTCTGGCATATCCATTCAAAGTATTTTTTTTCAAAGAGCTTTATTCACAGCTACCAAAAAAATGGAATGAATGACCTACCAGTCATTCACTCTCAGCAGTTTAAAATAATTCTTCCTACCTTGCTCATTGTGTGCCTAATCTAACCATTTTGTAAACACAAAAACATAGAATTAAACATTGAATTAAAACATTGAATTAATAATACTAACCTAGCATGATTTGGAGGAAATAACTTCATAATTTTGGAGTAAGTGGTGTTAACACTATATCATATATTTCTTTAGCTTTTGATCAGAAAAACGTTTGGTCAAGTGTTTAACCTACTTTTCAAATGGAAGCTATGAAAGTTAGTGAAAAGTAGGAAAGTTAATTCCCTGTTGGTCTCTTCTTCATGTTGCTGAAACTGCTTACACTGTCATTGCACCTACTGTGTGTAAACCGGTCTCTAAATTGAAGGAAGCAAAGAGTACTTTGGCTCTCAGTGTGGATATACATTAACATTTGGTTAAGATCAGGAATATGGCTTTGAAATTCATCTCCCAGTTGTGCTTGAGTTCACAGTATGGAGACGTCTGAGAGTTAACAAAAGTTAACAAAATGTCTCTCAAATAAAACTGATCTGGAAGGGGTGCAGCTAAAGCTATCCAAGCAGTAGCAGTGTTTAGTCCAGGAGGCCCAACTAAGGCTAGTCCTAATGAACTTTCACCAGCTGTCCAAAACTTTCTCCAGAAGACATCTAGTGTGGGTGCTGGGGACTCAGCTGCAGTGCAGCTGGGCAGCACCACTTGGTAATGTAAACATAACCTCACCTCTCACAGTCAGAGGAGAGAATGAGTCATAACACCTACCTAGAGCACAGGGCGATACTCATTTCCCGCACAAGAATGCTGAGAGTGTTAATTCCTTATATCATGATATTCATGGAAGTGAAGACTGATCAAATTCCTAAAAAGAAATTATACTGACACTGGATCTATACCCAGAGAGCAAAATTCAGACTACACCTTGTTATAGACTCAAAGTTGCCACTACACTGTAAATATTTTTTTCCTTTCAGTAGATCCATTCACAGGATTCAAGGGATGCATTTTTCTGCAACTTTGTCATATGAAAGATATTTGTAAAGCAGACACACTGTTGTTACCTTCATTTCTATAAAAATAGAAAATGACATGTTTCTGAAGCTATGCAAATACTAGAGCTATAGTGGTAACAAGCAACATCATTCCTTCCAGAAGTTCATCCAGATTTTTTCTAATCTCCTACCTCACCCCTTGCACTTTCCAGATCCTGACCATGCCACCTGCTTTGAGTAACAGGGTCAGCAGCTTTCCAGCAATGGCACCAGCAGAAAAAGCCAGATGAGAGTATCTGCTTGTTCTTCTAGTTCATCCTGCCTCTACAAATGTCCAACAGTCCACAAATTTCTCCTAATGTTTGTTCTGAAAGTTTTGCATATACGGCTCTTGGGCTAATAAACAGACATTCTTCCTTCTAGAGAATATAGAAAATTAAGAGGACCTTGAAATTTCAATCATTCACTTAAATGAAAAGAGAAATAGCAATTACTTCTTCCAAGCTTTAACAAATGTTAAGGCCTTCAATACTTTAAGTGACAAAAATAGGTTTTTGTTTTATATATATAATGTATCTGCATTTAGACAATCATCTTTCCACAAATATGTTTGCCTCCAACCATACATTATTTTAAGTAACCTTTTTTTTCTCTTCTCAGGGAGTGGAAGGTATGAGGCGGGGAAAAAGCAGGAAGTTTCATATTCTGTTTTCCTCTGCTTAACAGACAGGATGTCTATTTCCCTGTAATTTAGTGCTACAGTAATCCTTGCAATTTTGTTTTGGTTGCTGTCATGCAGTTTAGATTCACATTGTAAGTTATAAACTATACAGTTAGATTTCTGGAAGAGATAGCATGCAGTTTTTCCTCAACTATTTTCTTGTGTATTTTTATACTTTAAAATAGTATTGCACTGGACAAGAAACAAAAAATGTTTGTAGACTGTCTGACCAAGATGTATTTTCTAATGATTTTATCATGAAATTTAGGCTTACAATATCACAGAAAGAACCTAGTTTCATTGATAAGAGTTCTGTGATTTAGTGTAGGAAATAAGTTTAAGTCCATGTAAAAGAGATAAAAAATACTTCTTTAATAGTTTTGTTGCTTCTGTATTCGTTTTCATCACTGCAATTTTTTTAAAGGCTTCTAATGTATTAATGTTAGGTGTAACTGCATTTTTCTCTAATATTTAAAGTGCAGAGGTTTTGGCATCATCACAGATTATAAGAAATGCAGTATGAGATTAGGAAAAATATGCACAACATTATATTAGATCTCTCACTGATGTTATTCATACCGGTGCCAAAAAGAGAGTTCAGTGCTTCATTAACTACTCCATTTAGCATGAGTAGCTCCATTTTGTATACATTAAACATATATGTGACCTCTTCTAAGGATAAACTGTAAAATTACATGCTGATAATGCACCAAGAAAAAGACTTCCTGTCTCAGTGAAGGAATATCACCAAAAAGTTCTTCAGTCTGTGAATTAGGATTCCCAGCTATCATCTGGTTGCATATAATATTGGAGTTTTCTATAGGAAGGGACCTAGGACAGAGAGAGGAAGACATTAGATTGCAGTTGTGGTTCTTCAGAGGAAATAACAGGGAAAAAAATGTCAAAAAAAAAAAAAAAAAAAAAGAATAAAACCAAAACAACAATAACAACAAATGTGACAGGACAAGAGGCAATGGGCAGAAATTGAAGCACAGGAAGTTCCGCCTGAGCGTGAGGGGGAATTTCTTCCCTGTGAGAGTGACGGAGCCCTGGCACAGGCTGCCCAGAGAGGTGGTGGAGTCTCCTTGTCTGGAGATCTTCAAGGCCTGCCTGGATACAACCCTGTCTAACATTCTGTGGGTGACCCTGCTGAGCAGGGGTGTTGGACTAGATGATCTCCAGAGGTCCCTTCCCACCTTACTGATTCGATGATTCTATGATCATGTAGTACGTGAAGTAGGAGCTGAGTGGTCAAGCTTCAAATACTACCAGATCTCTATTTCCAAGCTGCATAAGCTATAAAACAAAAGGAGGGAGGGGAAAGAGTTTAGCAGGGATTTACATTATTCAAAAGTGGTATTTATATATCACTAATAGCTTAGTTTAGCTCAGCTTAGCTTAGCATGGCTTGGTTTGGATCTCCTCTACAGGAAATTCTTCAAATAGCTACAGCACTTATCTGCATGCAAAAGAAGAGATCAAATTCAATAAGAAGAGTAATAAGAATAATAGTCCTAAGAGACCAACAATATTCAGCTCAAAATAATCCCTCAGAATATTATCTAGTTTTATTGGATTGTGTATAAATATAACACAAAGGAAAGTAATTATAAAAACGGTAACAGCTATGAAAATGCAAGTCTATTGAAGGATTATTCTCATGTGGGATAAGAGTCATCTCAAGCTATTTCTTCATAATATTTGCCAGCTGTAATTAAATAACTACTGCATCCTATCTAAAGAACAGTGTATATCAGCAAGAGAATGTGTCTACCTCAGTTTAGAGAAGAAAGGCAAAGTAAGGAAACATTTTGGCCAACTTTGTTTCTCTTCCTAAGTGCAGAAGATAAAATATTATCTTATGGATGGAGATGAAGGCCAACACTCCAATTTCTTTCTTTTGCAACTGTATGTAAGCTAACAAGGAGGAAAGAAGAAAGTGTTAATCATTTTGCGTATACATCTCTGAAGAGTTTTTAAGAACAAGTACCAACCTTTCTACAGTTGTATCTACCTGGTGAGTAAACTGAGCGTTGACTGAATCACAATTCTAAAATGCTATGATTTTGAATTATTACTAGTTTGGGGAGTCAGGGTGGAATCTTTCCTTCAGCAAAAAAGCAATATGGTGCCTACTTGTTTGTTTTTCCTTTTCAAACCTCCATCTCTTCAGAAAAAAAAATGTATTTTTTCCATAGCATTGTGCTCTAGTTGCTGAATAGATATGAAGGGAGTAAGACAATGAAACAGTTAAATAAATACATAGTTCCTAAGGAGGTGAGTTGAGGCGCATTTGATCTAACTTAATGTGCCTCACAGAAACTAGAAATTGGATTAATATTGCTTGTTCATGCTTGAAGCACAGAAAATTGCTCAAAGGCAGATGGAGGGAGAGCTAAAAAATCTAAAAATAAAATTCCCAGCAGAAATAAGGATTTTTACAGTTCAATTTGGTTTCTTCTAGGATATAAGTCTCAAGACACTGAAGTGAGTAACTCACATAAAGGAAATTTAAGAGCATTATGTAGCTTGACTGTGGTGCTAAATATTCTGGAAAACCCAGAAATATGAAATTGAGAACAGAATAATTATAAATTTCATGTACAACTAATAAAATATCTGAAAACTGAAAATAGAAAGAAGATGCAGCCACATAATGCCAATTATCTGTATTCTGGTTGGCTGTTATGCATACTTTTATGATTTAACTTGTTTGTGAGAGAAAGGAATATTTAGCATTTCAAAAGCAATGGAAAACAATTATGTTTGTAGCATTTTTCAGTTCAAAAAGAAATGCCCTGTGGCCATCTGAAGTGAATAACATTCTGCTATCTATAGCTTTTGTCCACCAACTGGTAAAAAGCATAAATCCCTAGCTACTGCAATCACACTACCTGTAAATAGTTCAATTCTATTGCCAGCATAGCAGGGTATCACAGTAACTACAAGTTACTCTATTTTTAACTACTCTTACTGGAGGTAAGTGGCATAAATTAGTGCACATTTAGGTTACTTATCACAGAATTAGTAACTGCTGTGCTATGTTCACCTTCTGGCATTTTTTATTTTGTTCTTCTAAGAACAGCTGTAGCACTAGCAGTCGTAGGGAGTAATCTAGCTCAGCACTACGTGCCCAAAGATTGCATGTTTAAGTCATCTTCAGATAGACTTTATACGTGAGTATTTTCAGAGGGTGGTTTATTTGACTTTAGATGCCTATTTTAAGGTGGACAAAAAACATTCTGTGATAACATCTTGCAACTGAAAATGAGTGCCTAGACATTGAACTTTGAATTTTATCTCTAAGTGTTTTAAATTAGGACTGATTAATCTCACCCTTTGTGTAGAAACAGTGTGCTGTCAGCAATTCTGGAAGAGGCACAGTTGCCGAGACTGAAGTAAAGTATTTGTCCTCAAGTTCCTAACAAAACAAAACTAAAAACTGTGTCTATCTTTAGACTCTAATCTACTCTGATATTCTTAATTAGATCTCATTTATCTTTATATAGCGCAGAAGTGGTAAGCTCATCATACATAGTCTCATGCAGTGATAGCAAACATAATTTACAGATTTCTGAAATCTCATCAGGTACTTTCAAGGAAAAGTAAAGACAGAATATGCCATCAATATCCAATTTTGAGTGCAATTGAGTAAGCAAGTAAACCGTAAATGAGTCAAGAAGTAGCTTTTTTATTATCCATTTTATCTATTCCGTAACTATCCAACAGTTATTGTCTTCAGGCATGAGGAGATTGATCCATTTCTCCTTGCACTATGGAATTGCCTTTGCTTTTGCCAGAGAACAAGATGATAAAAATAAGTCAAGGTTTTACACTAAAACCAACTCAACAAAAAATTGTTAGCTTTTATTACTGTAGTTGGATGATTTACTTATGAATATTTCCCTCTAGAAAGAGAGAGAAGGTGCTTTCTATAGCCAAAAAGCTGTATGGGATGAGCTTGAATCATTAATGAGGGCAAGAGAACTTTAAAAAAAATTGGAAAGACCTGAAAAGCTATTGTTTGAAACAATTGTTAACTTGTTATATTTTAATTGGGGCAAAATGAAACAAACAAACAAAAAAAAAACCCGATATAAATCATAAAACACTAAGTCTTTACTGCCTGAAAAGAAGAATGACTCAGTACTAGCAGCTAAATATCACTAGGGAGACTAGTTTCTGCATTTATTACTATTTGGGTCAGATCTCATCTATAAAGAAGCTGTAGTTGTTTAAATCACGAAGAGCAAGGACAGTTTATGTTCTCTAAAATCTCCAACTAGATCTATGGATTAATTATGTTCAGGGGCATCTCTTCCTTTGGGAACAGAGAGGTCTGTCCCCACCAGAACTTTTTCTCCATTGATAAAGGAAATATAAAGCCTAGTATTTTTCTGGGCCTTATTTTACCCCCGTACTGAGCGTGAACAGTGTATACGCTATCACCAAGCCCAGCTCCACCACACACTGGAAGTGTTTAGTTCACTTGCAGAATTAATGAAAGCAAGTAGGTGTCTTTGAAGGTCTCAGGAGCAACAGTACCTCTGATTAACTTCTTGAAGATAATAGTAAACACAGAGAGAAGAAGAAAAAAAAGGCAATTTAGCTAAATTTTGAGAGTTAGTTCAGAATAACTCCACCTCTAGGTTGCCAGAAAGCTTCCCGGTTCACAGAAGACAATTTAAACTCCAAATTAGATGCACATAGCCAGGTACACTGGTTCACTCTGTTCTGGTTTTATTTTAGTCTATTTTTAAAAGAAAAAAAGTGCATAAGTGTTTCAGGTTTTCAGTTTCTGATATATATATTCTGCCTGATTCTGATGTTGTTCCTACCAGTTCTAATACAATAGATATCTTCATACCTTTTGGAGAGTCATACTGCAGACTCTTTCCTAGTGAAACATGGCAAGTGAAAACAATGACTTCATCTAAGGCTACATCTTGATAAATTTTTGGGTTAAATTCACTGAGGTTTGAATTTCTTTTATTTACCTACCTTTCTATTTAGAGTGTTGAATGTTATATATAACAAAATGGTAATAATGGATAACAGATAATAAAAGGGGAAAATTTCATTTTAGGAGCTACCTCTTATTTCACATTTAGTAACCTGTTAGATTTTAATTTCTATAAACAATGAATTTCCAAACTGAAACAGATAAATCTATTTTCCAGAAAACAGCTAGGGTAGTTAAAACAGTTATTGAAAGTTATTTGAAGAAACATCAAAAATATTGAGGAAAGTTTTTTTTTTTTTTTTTTTTTTTTTTTTAACATCATAGGATTTTGCCAATTTAGCATAAGGACAGATTTTTTTTCCAATTGGATTTATACGTATCTATGGACATCATTTACCAGATGGCTGTTTAACACCTTTCCTTTCAAATTTCATATGAGAGAAAGCAAGAATTTTCAGAGCTTTAAGCTGTTTTTGCTTGAGTTGTAGTTTTGTTCTCTTGGAGCAATATAGGGTTTTCTGACACCGAGGGTAACACATCCCACAGGGTAGCTGCAGCCAGGTATTAGGAGATGTTTTTTTTAAACTGTTAGCAAAGAAAAAGCAGGCATTTTCCTACTGACTGCTTTTATAAGTGTTTCTACTGTTATTTCAACACATGGCACTATAAACAAACTCAGTTTTTTGACTTTAGTGAATGGACTACTGAACAGTATTTTTAGACTATTTAAGTTAAAAAATAATTGATTTATTAGTTGCTTCTCTGTGGTTCAGAAACACAATAGTGAGATAGAAAGAGGCCCCTTCACTTCCACAGCATGTATCTTTTTTCCTTGAGGTCCGCAGCCGTCCCGTGTAAGACCGCAGGGGTGAAGGGTGCTGCATTTGCAGCACGGTGTTCTGCGATGAAGGAGGGACTTGCTGGGCCACACGCGAGGTGAAGAACGGGGACAGTTCCCACAATCCATGCCCACATGGGGCTTGTGTCGGGCTCCTCTGAATGCAAGGCACCACTTGGGCACAGTGCCATAGCCTGTCCTCTACTCTGTGATCTCATGCCCAAACTGCACCTAATTTACCAGTCAAAGATCAAATCAAGTTGGCCTTTGGTATGTGATTATGCCTTAAATAAATGAAAAATGAGTGCAGAAAGGGAATTGAAGTAGCCTGCATGGGCTTTGATGTCCCTGCTTTTCTAGTTCTATTGCTGTTTCTATTTAACAAATACATAGTTGACTTATTTAGCAAAAAGCATGTTCAGACATGGTTCTCAGAAATCTAGAAGGCATAAGGTAAGACTCTATAAGCAGTTGAATTTAATTTGGTTATTTTCTATTCAAAAATCAGTAACATTTCTAAAGTGTTGATTGCAGCTGGAGCGTACTGAAGGGATGGTATGATATTTCCATGGTGTAATGTACTAAATCGAATGTTTCTAACTATTGAACATTTGTAAGTGACAGTTGTAAAATGAGCGGGTAACCTGCAAAAATCCTAAAATCCTCCAGGAGTATAAAAGCCTCCATTTTATAATGTTTTTATAAAGCTTCACCAAAATTATATGATTTGCATTGCTATACTCTAGTTCTGGGCTCTTCTATGGACTACTGTAAATTCCATTATCTTTTTCTCCTCAAACTATGCAATAAACTAAGATGTCTTTCTCTCAGCCACCTGAAGTATATCACTATTTCTCTGGCTGTTGTGAAGTTCATCTACAATCTCTATCGATTTCTGTTAAAAAAATGTATATTTTAATTTAAAATAATGTATTTTTTGCTTTACATCTTCCTCTCAGGGATCTTGGGAGTAGATTGATTGATATAAGACATTCAATTACTTCCATAAAGAACACAACAGAATAGCACATAAATAATTGAAACAGAGATTATTAAGCAGAAGTCTCAGTATCTGTTTCTGTCCTCATTATTATTCTGTCTACATACATGAGTGAGTTATCTGGTTGTTTCTTCCCTCTAACAACATCGCTTGTTGCTATATATCAGGTATTAAAATTCTGCAAATCTTTCTAATTAAATGAACTACAAAAAGAACAAAAAAAATCATCTATCTGTTCATAGAATTTGGAAAAAGTGTCCATTCATGTAATGAGACTGTAAAACACAAATGAATCTGCTTGCTTAAAGGGAGTAGGACCACAATATCAGACTCTCTCCTGGATGCCTCGGAGAAAAAAAATCAAACCCCACTCTATCATTATTTTATTTTGTGATTGAAGTCTGCTTTGGCATTGCCATTCAACATGAAAATAGAAGTTTCCCTCTTCATTCATTTCAGCTTCTGTTTCTGGACTATTCAGAAAATAAATTATGCAGAATAACATTGTGAGTGTCAATTAATAAGAAATTGTTTGCTTGGAGTAAATAAAAACATCTACATGCATTTTATTTTGTTTGCAGTTGCTCTATTTCCATGGGGAAGTTGCAGCAGTGAAATCACAGCACACGAGGATAGATTCAGCTATGAAGTGTGTTCACAATGTTGCTTTTCCCATCCTTTTCAGTGGCAAGAGGTATAAGTGGCCAGTTGAAGTCTCTATGGGAATAATTTTACATAACAGATATGGGTTCCTTAAAATATTCATGTCACACAGCCCTGTCCTGAGAAGATGTTGTTCAGTCTCAGTATCTACTAACCGTCCCTACAGGAGGAAAAATAGGAGGAGTTGCAAGGGGGTGACTTTTTAATAAGTGCTTATCTCCTCCCATCTCGTTTTATTTTATTTTATTTTATTTTGATATGAAGTTTTCTTTTCAGTAAATGCCATGGGCAAATCACCAGACTAAGACAATTACTGTGTTTTTTGGGGCTCAAAGTCACAAAAATTGGTGCAAAAAATGCTTTGCATTTACTCAGCTGATCATTATTTCTAGCGCTATTATTTGTTTATCCTTTAAAAATAATGTTTACACATAGCAACAATGACACCACTTTCTTGTGCTTTTTCAGGATATTCTAACTTCTTATGCAGACTTAAATGTTTAGATATGACTCATTTAATGCCAAGTAACTGGTTTGTGGAACTGTGGCGCAGCAATGATCAACTTACTGACTTCAGCAAGGCTACTTATTCTGTAGTGAATGAAAATTATACCTCCCAGTGTGTTATTTCTAGCTTTAGATGTCTATACGTTGGACACACAAGTCTGAGTTAGATGTCTTGGAATCCATAAAGAAGAAATATGGACACCTTTCTATCCCAGTTATGATACTGATACTGTTAAGTGGATGTAGGTAGTGTAACACTAAAAGAAGAGGATGATAATGCTGAATTTCTTCATGTTCTCTAGAATTTGCAGCAATTATTCTATCATCAAAAGTATTTACCGGATTATAAGATGTTATAAATTGATATGAACTCTGAGAAGAGGGAGACAGCATATGCTGTAGTTATATCACTACACTTGGAATACTTCCTACAAAACTGATGTCTCATTAAAAGTTCCAAAATACCTGTTCAGAAATTTCAGAAGAATTTCATGCAGAAAGCCCAGGAGCCAGAGGAGTGGTGATATACAGAAAAAAAGGTGGCTTGAGAAGGAGATATTTTTATTTTTTGCTTAGCTTGAGGAGAAAAAGACAATGGAGAGGGAGTGAAGGACTTCAGAATAGTCCATAAAAATGCTCAAACAGTTTTGTTGAAGTTTTAGAAAAATAATTTAAATTGGTGGATTTTATATTGCTGGAGTATTTTAGACTTTATGTAAGCTATTCATGCATTTTACAATGAGATATTTTCACTTACAAACTTGCAGCTGTTAGAAACATTAAGATTTAGTGTATCTGTAACACGGAAATATCACATCATACAAAAATTCTAGTTAGGTGGAACAAAATATAGGATTGGTAAGGTTGGAAGGGACCTCTGGAGATCATCTAGTCCAACCCTCAAGCGAATGGCCCATATGGGGATCGAATCGAGGACCCTGGCATTATTAGCACCAAGCTCTAATCAACCAAGCTAAATCTAACCTCCTAGCTTCAGACTTTTTCACTTCTATTTGTTTGACTTCCCCCTTGGCAGTGTTTGCAGTGAGTCCTGGCAGAACCCATGAAAGCTGGCACTAAGACCAAACCCTTTGGAGGGTGGCAGTTTTGTATGAGGTTGGCTCTACAGTAGATATGCCTATGCCTGTTTGATCTGTCAGGATGCAGGGAGCCCTCTGCACCTGCAGAGTTTTCATCCAGTATGGTTTAGGTCTTCTGACTTTTGATATTTTTTATAAATTTGTCTGCTAAACCACATTATGCATATAAGCAATACATTAGTAGTCTTATAGCATTATCAGCTGTAGATAATTATATTTAAGACTGCAAAATGTCTGGTATAGCCTGACATGGACTTCTACCATAGTAAGTCCTGAAAGAGTAATCTGTATGGTACTGGTTGGAGAACACTTTTAACGTTTTTCTTACCTATGACCATCCTTATATGCACATTATGATCTAGGCTTTTAATTAAGTTATCAATATTTTTCCTTAGTGGAACTCTGCCTCAATCACTACAAAGAATGTTGGATTTTCCTTAATGAGTAGCTATTCAATATTTTTTTTTTGTCCTATTCGTTTTGCATGTATTATTCTAGTTCTATTCTGAAGAGCTGATTACTCATGTTCTCAAGGGACTTTTTGATGGTACTCATCATATCTATGCTATTTGAATGCTTCACAAATATTGATGGACTCATATGCATAAAAAATTCTATAAGGAGAAGAGGTATGATGAGTACTATTGTAGAGATGCTGAGAAAGAGAAATTAATAGTTTCCACAGGAATTTGATAAAGAATAGTCATTTTATTACATGAGGGGTTTTGACATCTGACTTCTTTCTAAATTTATGTTCTTTCAATTTAGTTTTTCTTCCAAATCAAAATGTGAAATATTTGAATAATTTATGGAGAAACCTCACCTGTGTCTCTCCAGTTTTACTAAAAAATGGTGATCCTACAAGTTCTTGGAACATAGACTAGTGAGAAGCTGTGAGCCATGCAGCCAGGGATCCTGTCAGTCCAAGAGATGGTTTAGCAAAGCAACGTCTGTTGCATTTGTATAGGAAATCTATGAAGCAGGAAGGGTTTTACTGGAGTTTGACTATCAGAGGAATCTTACCAAGATCAAGTTGCCTCCATGAAACTATTAAATTTTGATGAACTAGCTAATTTCAACAACCAGGTTTCATTTTGACTAATTTCAGCATTCTGTTTCACAAGATGAGGATACAATTTCTTTGGAGTCATTGGTACTTTATTTCTCATTCAAAATTCAGATCTTGAGTTCTATTATAGTAATAAACTGAAAATTAGACTAGATTCTCAGATAAGCCTTCTCATTACTGGCTAGTGGGAAAGATTTAGTTCAGTTGATTTATTTAGCATTGTTTGGGACCTCTGCAGAGACGGAGTAGAATCCAGTTCTCAGCAGGTGCCTCTCCGTATCTTTAGCCAGAAGGGAGAACCTTCTCATTTGTGGTTGCCTGCTTCACCATGTGCAAAACGTTTGTGTTTTCCATGGATACGAAATATTTCTTTTACAGATCATTTCCCTTGCATCTGTGATACAGTCTTTAATGAAAATGAACATGAGAATCAGATCAAAACTATCAAACTATCAAAACTACATGAGAAGCAAAACTATTTAAATATATATTGTGTATTTTGACTACCAGTAGACTTTGCAAAGGCAGAGTTTTGATGCATAATGATACATTTATTATTAAATCAAGAGTATGCCCTTTAAGCTGTATAGTATTAAAGAAGTTGTATAGTATTTAAGAAGAATTCTCTGTCTCTATCTGAAGTAAAAATCAAGCCAAGACACTGACATGGCAAGGGTGACTTTAATTTGAGAGTAAATGCTCATATGGTGTCAGGAGGTCTTCCTTACTTGTGAGAGTGATCCCATGATGTGCACAGGGATACTAACCACTATTTTTCCTAACAAAAAATGGATTAGATACTCTCAAATCTTTCTAAAGATTATTTCAAACCACTTTCAGAAATATTATTCTTTCTTTAAAATCATAATATCCTTTTTTACACTTAAATCAAAAGCATTCAGGACATATGTATGATTCATTTGCCAAATTCCACTTTTAAAAATCAAAACTGTTTAGTGCTAAGCAGCAATAGTGTTAAAAATCAGTGTATTTTGTACAAGTTTAAAATAGAACTAACTTTTGAAATTTCAGGGAAGAAAAAAGTCTTTTCCTAAGATCTTGTTATAGCCTAAAGAAAATTCATGCAAGTATACTGCCTAAAAATAAAAGTTGGATCTTGAAACACCATTCTTATTTTATCAGAGCTTTGGTTATACATTCCTATGATAATTCCTATTCCTCACCTGTAGAAGTCTAGAACCTCTTTACTGTGCTACCTTTAACACTGAATGAATAAGATAAATTTTATCTGTTTAATAGCATAACAGTCAGGACTTAATACAGAAAGAAATTGTCTGTCACGCTTTTCAGCAATGAACTGTTCAGGATAATAATTTTTAGAGAAATATCCTGCAGATATCCTGTGATAGTAGTATATATGTTATTTTATCTTCTGATTCAGACAATATATCCTAGTTGGTAACCATAATGTATCTGATGAAATGACATATGATATTAAAGCACATTTTGTTGTCTCTTGGTTTCAAACTCCTAACATGTATATCTATTTCTTGCTCACATCAAGGTATATTTTATGATCCAGAATCGGAGCTCATTCTTAGTGACCTTGAAGGGGACAAATATTATATTACAGTCTCATAAAATTTCTCAGTAAAAGAAAACAATAAGTAATATTAGTTTTCTAATGTTATCCTACTCATGGAAGGTTTGAAACTAAAACATAGCTTAGGCCCACTTGTTTTTGACAATCCAAAAAGAGAAAGATTATTTAAAAATATAGATTAAAAAGAGCAACTATTGAGAGACAAAGACAAAAAATGTTTGTGAGAAAAGTTCTAAGAACTGTCACAGATGGGGAGAAGACATAAATTAGATCATAAACTAGGATTTATGGGTTTTTTTGTTTGAAAAAATAGATAAAAACTCTGAAAGGTAACTGAATGTGTCTCATGTTTGTATGGACAGCTCCTATTAAGAAGTTTATCTAATGAATAATGATGTTTTAAGATAGTGTCAAAAACAAAATGTGAACTGATCTCAAAAAGTTCAGGTGAGTAATAAAGCACTATGTAAAGGGCTACTTCTTGACTTAGGTTTCTTATATTTCTTAAGTTTTCTTTACTTTCTTCACTTAGGTTTCCAATGCAACATGGCTTTCATTAAAACATATTTCCTTTGTACTTTCAGAATGTAATGGACACCTGATCCTGATAATTTACTGCTTCTTAAAGTCTCTGTTGGTTTGCACTGATTTACCATCAAAATTACACTTTTAATAGAAATTCCAGTATTGTCTTTCAGAGTACAGATTGATTAAGAAAGTTAAAGTCTTCATAACTTCACAAACATCTTTCAGGCAGTTCTCCTCTGTTAAGGCTTTAGGATCTGCAGAAAACTTGTACTTCCATGTACAGCTTGACTCGACAGGATATTTTTGGTTACCATAATGTAATAATTACTTTGTTGATAGTCCATCTAAAAGTAGACTGATTCTAAAACTTAAAGCATGAATCACCTTAGTACTATTCCAGGTCTACATAAGTGTTAAGCACTCATTCAGCACTACATCCTGTTTATCTTGGAAAAAAGAGCAGCTCCTACTCCTGTAAGCTGTCTCATCATAGCATGTAGGAACAAGGATCACTTATATGAAGGATACACTGAACACACTGGAATCAGCTTTATGCTTGAAAAGAGGGGCATATAGTGATGAGTCATTAAGTCATTTCAGTGGCCCTGACAGGGAATTGAAGGTATTTTGCACTTCCTAGAAAATCTCAGAACTTGACTGAACAGTCCCTACAATTTTCTGGACTGCTACAATTATGCAACTGACATGTTTTCTATGTGTATCAAGTGTTTATTTTCAGGATAACTGAATAGACTTGACCCAATGGCACTAGATTTAAGTCTCCTGTATATTATTAGTTGCCACTTCAAGGCAGTACAAGTGTCTTGTAGGTTTTTTACTTTATCTGCTAGACCATCGAATATCTCAAATACTGCAGGGAATCTCAGCTGTCACCAGGCATCTATGTATAGGCAACTGAGTTGAGTACATGGTTTAAGAATAGCTAGTACATTATACTGGACCTTTTCTTTCTTTTCTTTCTTTCTTTTTTTTTTCTTTTTTCTTTTTCTTTTTTTTTTCTTTTTTTTTTTTTTTAACCTTAGCCACTTAGGCTAAAAGACAAAAAGATGAAAAAGTCAGAAAAGAAATTCCAACTTATATTAGAACAAGAGTGGATACACCTCTGATTTACTAGTGTAATCTGAAAAAAGCTTTCTTTTAATCATGAAAGATTCTAAAGTAAACTTATACATAGGTAATTGCCTGTCTTTGGGATGGAATCTTGCTTATTTCTCACTGTCTGAGTCTATTAAAAGAATGGCTAAGAGTTAGTAAACTTTAATTACAATTACATTCAGTTAGCATTTGTGGCAATGAACAAATATGAGAAATGGTCTACTCCCCCGCCACCTGAAAGACCTCGCAGGTGAAATTAGTTGGAAATGCAAATCATCTGGAGCACAGATGGTAGGTGAGGAGTAATACCAAGCTTTCACTTGTCTCACTGACCTGTATAAATCTAATATCACAGCTGATTTACAATAATAATCACAGCTGTTTATTCCTAAACAGTCATGATACTTCAATTTGTTCTTTCATTTACAACTACACCCTTACTTATCATAGAGCTTCAATATCAGTGCTGTGCTCAGTTTGGGATGCTGCAGCAGATCATCTATTGAGGAAGCTAGGAGGTTTAACATTACTGCTCAACTATGATAACAAAAAGAGTTTTACATTTTTGGTGTGAGTTGATTGATTGATATAATCAAAACTGTACAGTGACTATTTCCTACAGCACAATGAAAATATAACAACTCTGCTCAAATATATTATTTCCCCTTTTCTTCTCTCTCTCTCCTTTTTCTTTTTTCTTAATATCCAGTACAAGGATACTATTCTCTCTATATGTCTGTATTCGAGAGTTAGTTTGGGTGAGCCATATTCCTGTGTAAGTTCCCTGTTTAACTGAAAAGTTACAGTGATGATATTAACTTGATTAGACTGTGCATATGTTCAGGGCTTTCTGAGGATGCATCTTACTGATCTTTGAGTTGTAGGAGGGTGAATTATCAAATATTCTTATAGAATTGTGTGAGAACTCATCCACTTTTCTCGACATGTGGATCAAGGATGGATCATGGAAAAGCACAATATTTCCCTTACAGAATTGTTTGAACTAACTAGTTTAGATCTTCCTTTGTAAAATGGCACTAAGCAAACTGAAAGAATTATACATGAGTAGAAAAGGATGAGTACAAAGTCTCAGTAAAAACATTAAAAAAATATGATCTGATCACAATGGATGATAATTAGTATTTTTGTCTGTATTTTTTTCTTTGTCTTTATTTTGCTTTTAATAAGAAATAATGGTTATCAATGAAGATAATTCAGAGTCTAAATAAAAGTGTTCTCTACCACTACAAAAGCAGAAAAATAATTAGTATTTCAATATTTAATTGCTCAATATAATCACTCAACACCACAAATACCTCAGTGTTTAATTCAGTACAATTAATTATTAAGTCTAGCTATATGCATGTTCCCATTTTTTATGACAAACTTTGAAAGCTGAAGTATAGCACATCACTTTTTGAGCTCCTGAAGGTGAAGAAATTTAGCTGAGAGGACATATAGAAAGCACAAGATCACTTCAAAACTTATTAACCAGGCTCAACTCAGCCAGCTTCTTCTGCAGAACTCAGGCACACAAAATCGTCTAGATTGGATGTGTTTTAGAACAAATCAGCATATATCGTAGTCGATCTTTACTACTATCGTCACTACTGCTACTGCTACTACTTTGTTTCTTCTTATGATGCCTTCGCTGCAAGCTAAATCATTTTCATGTTCTAACACTGTGAACTTGTCCATGTCTAAGGTATTTTCACATTTCCTTCTTCTTCCTCCAGTATTCCTTCTAATGACCCTATCTGTACATAAGGACTGTATGTGCTGTCTCTTAAAAAACGCAGGCAGAAAAGTTAATGCTATATATCAACTGCTGTTGATCAAGTATTGGGTTCTTTGGGCCATTCAAGAGTTATTTCTGTGAATTACTCATTTTAGAGCCTCTGTTTCATACCCTAATGGTAATACTCAGGATTCCTGACAAAATAGTTTTTCACATCCTTGCCTGTGCTGATGGCCAAAATTCTGTTCACTAGGAAGTAGATTATATATCAGAATGTCACTAATTCCTTTAAATATTCAGTTTGTTATACAGGAATCTGGTGAATTTAGAAGTCTCGTTAAATGTTTTGCCTTAATGATGAAAAAAGTGGAAAAATGATACTGTATTTCACTTTCAGACATTCAACTGGAAAATGTGTAATCATACTGATTACAAGAGTTTTAGAAACTAAAGCTGGATTAATTCCACACAACTGTGCAAACTTAACTGAATTTTGTAAACATCTCTAAGCTCTTACTGAAGTGAAGGAGAGAAACAGGCACCACAGCGGGACGCCTCTGGAAATGCCTCTTACTTTCTCTTGAGCACAATGGGAACCCTGAACTCTCTACTACGTATCTCAACAAAATTCTTGAAGTTGTGTGAAGGAAACCTGGGGTTTTATTTCTATTGTTCATTTGGATGAGTCTATTAAAAACATTTTCTATTTCCATTTGGATGCTTAAAGGTGACTAGTGAAATTATACCCATTGGCTAATAAAATTTATTTGGTACAAAGCCTTTCCGTGACTCATTTTCTCCATGCTTTTAATTAACACAATACTTTCTATTTATCTTATGGCGGCCTTGTCTTAATATCTGAGATTCTTAGATAAGATGAGCTATATAAATGCAGTGTATCTTATACTAAATTTCAAGTCTAATTATTTCATTTTCTGAGGCCAATCAGGACTTGTCTGTATCTTTAGAGTAAAGGGGGAGAGAAACAGACTATATGCATCACTGTTTATTTTTTATGAGAGAAAAACAACAGTATAAGTAAACATGGTGTAAAAGCATGCTTTAGTATTTATCTCTTCCATGGTCAGTAACTGTCTCTTTCTATCAGTTTCAGCTTTCCGTCTCCAGTTTCATTTGATGTCCCTTGTTTCAGTACTGTAGAGACAGGGAAACAGTTGTTTCCCAGTTGTCATCTCTGCAATGCGAATGGTTTTATAGATTTCTATCATCTCTTAGTCTAGGGATAGTTTCCATTTTCATCAGCTCAATTTCTTCCCGTCATGAGGCTGGAGGCGCTGGTGTGTAGACTGGACCTTTGTGCAATGCCCATGAAAGTCTTCTCAATGAACTTCCCTCCTTTTCTTTCTCGTTTCCCAGCAGCACGGAACCTGCTTTTCCAGTGGTTCAAAAATATGCCTGAAGAAGTTGTTAATTAACTTATCTGTCTGCCTGACTTCCTCTGGGACAGGCTTCATGATCTTGAGAGGCAGCCTTTTGTCTCCGACAGCCATGTGCAGTTTGTGTAGTGTGCACACACACATGCCACTAGCCAAGGACCAGGTAATAATTCTCACTACTCTCAGTGCAGTGAACAGGAAACTTCCCACTCCTCTGTGTCTGCCAGGGGAGACTTCTGTTTGCATTTTTTTGACTTCAAAATATCAGTGGTTGCTTTAGTTTGTCTCTGCATCTACATGTTCCTCTACATTTCTGAAATGCCTGCACTTAAGATTAGGCATTATATGTTGTACTATATTTTTCATTCTGATTAGGATCTTGTATAATTATTTTAGAAATAATTACAAAATCCTCACAGAATGCTGAAATTGAATGTACTTGCTAGTACATAGAAATGTAGTTATACGTTTTAGATTGTTTCACACTGCGCAATTTTTGCTTATCATTCCATAGGAAGTAGAAAAATATAGATATCTTATAGATGAGTATGTTCAAGCTTGATCTACATCATAATCAACATAATGCATATTCCAAATTTAGCACCATATAATCAACAACAGTATCGGCCATCTACTCTGCTTAAGTTTTCATTATATGTGTTTTAGGACGAGCAGTAGTAACTGTTCACAGTCATACTCCATCTGGGAGAGCGATCAGTAAGCACTGCTACAACTCTATAGGAAAATGGGATATTAATTCTAGGGTTAAAGAACAGTAAAACTAGCTCCTTATTCAAAAGAAACCATTCTTTTCAGAGATCCTTTTGATAATAAAAATCTCCATAACCCCTCATTGAGTTATTCTACTATTTCTCAAAAGATTCTGATACTAAGGACCATAAATAGTATTTAGGAATACTATTATTCCTAATAAATACTATGGAATAGTATTTATCTACAGTAGTGAATGCAAGATTTGGAACCACTAGTGTATAATACTATATTCTGCTACCTAATGATGAAGTAGCTGAATTTTGAGAGAAACTACTTTTTGTTCTGAGTTACTCTTTCTTAGAATCACCAGTACAAAATTGTATCATGACAGTGTTATGAACATGAAAAAATATACTTGAAAAGCAGCTGCAACTCAAATATTTAATTTCTTTTATTAGCAGCAATCTTCAAATATTTTTGCACCATATTCAAAGATGCTTTACAGACACAAATTTAAATGCATACAAGTAAAATGCTTATCTTTAAATATATATATTTTCTTCTCAGTAGCTTCTGGCTTGTTTTAGATACACAAAAAAATAAAAGTCTAATATCAATTAGAATAGAAAAGAGAATAAGATAAATCTAATTTATAAAAGGTTGAGGTGGAGATTCTTGTTTTAAATTATTTTAGTTTTAAAAACATATAACTTCAAAAACTCATTATGTTAAACATTCTGAAATCAAATGCAAAAGTGTCTCAAGAGACCCATATACGTTATCCCATTATCACTGCAAGGACTATTCTAGGCAGATTCATGCTTTAGCATTTCATACATTGCTGTTAGCATCATTCATATGTCTTACCTTGCCAATAAAGGTATTGAAACATAAAATGGATTGTTTCATTTTGTCTGACTACTGTGACTGGTGCAGTCACAGTATCAGCTTGCAATAGTATCTCTACATGTCCTGTAACAGCAATACGGAAATGAAAATCCAAGATATGAGGATACCCAGTTTCACTGCAGATGAAGCCTGATAACTCCATGAATTTCCTCTAGGCCACAGTTATATTAGTGGTATAATATCCTTGCTCTCTTTAAAGCTCTAAAAAGCTGTGCATACTGCAGATGCTATTAATGAGAATTGTGTATACTTCCTCTAAGTTATAAGGAAATGAATATATACCCCCCCTCCATTTCTTGGAATACTGAAATGTAAAAAAAATAGAAAATTTCAGAAAAGATATAGTGGCAGAGATCATTTTCTTTGCTTCAGTATTTAAAGAATTTTGTTGAAACTCCCCAAACTTCTGTGAGTCTGTGGCTGAACTATAAAGATACTCAAGTAAGTTATCATGTTCTCTTTCTTTTTAACTTGCTTTCAGACAAATTACTCATTCATTTTGTAGTTAAAACAGTGAAAATTGAAAATTCCTCAAGATATATGTAAATGATTTTTGCACTGAGATACATAAAATCTTTTTAAAAAATCATATTCAGACTAGTTTTACAGATTGGCTAAAATATTCCAGTCTGTGCTGCCTGAAAAGACAGCAACAATTGAAAACCAGTTTGAGAGAGGCATTAAAATTCTCTTTTCCAAAGTATGGAGGTGTTAAATCTACTCTTTTGATATTAATCAAAGTCAAATTTACTCAATAAGTCAAAGATATTGGAGATAAATCAACTAACAGAAATCAAGACATTGGCCTGAGTTCCTTAGGACAAAGTTATTTTCAGGACGGTTTAATATTTCTCTTTGTCTCATAAAATTTAAGCTTTGGAGAATGCCTGAAACACACTGAATATCGTAATCAGATATGAACATGGTAATAATGGGAATAGCATTCTTTCTTGTTATTAAATTCTTTCCATTAAGGAGAAATGTGCCAAGATTCCCTGGAGAGTAAGAATGAAAGTGGCTTTCTAGAGCTTTCCCTATTGAAAGTGAAAATACTAAGTTCTAGTTCCTGATCCTATGTCAGCTATAGGTGACACACATATGTATACGCACATTCAGGAAACCAAAACAATACAAAATTTTGCAGAATAGTTTTGGATTGGAAATTACAGCATTTTTGTACATACCACCTTCACCTCAGATAATATATGTGCCTTTGAAAATAACAGTACTGGAAGGAATACTTGAAAATAATTACTTACTAATGACAACCCACTGAGTCACACAACTGCAGAACATAAGGGTCAGAGAGAGAAGAGCTACTAGGCTGGAAGCTCAGAGAGATATAAGGCTCCAAGCGAGCAGGGACAGGGCACTTACTGGGAGAGAAGCAGCAGCCTAAACTGTGTCTGTAGCCAAGGAGTGCCCTGGTAGAGAGAACTCTGCTGTAAACTTCTCTTGATAATACCTGTATGACTTGAAAAACTGCAAAAATGCTGGTTTGCTGCTGCTGCTGCTGTTGTTCATTTGTTTGTCTAACAGATAACAAAAGCAAATATGAAAAACTGAATGAACATATTTTATGGTATGCATGCAAAGTCATATATTATATGTATGTATTTGATAAAGTAACAGGTTTAGAGATTATATTGGAATATGAATTCAAAACTCACATAGCACTGATAACTGATATAGGCTAAAATAACATGATTTCAGGAAAAAATCAGGAATTAAAACTCTGAAATTTAGATTCAGAGAAAATTAAACATGACAAAATGATTAGATTTTCCTGTAACAGTTACACACACATTTACTTTAGGATCTAGAATATGGACTCAAATGCCAATTACTCAAAAGTAAAGCATGATATTGTCATATTTTGTGCCATCAGGATGCACTGATAGCTTTTGCTCTGCATTTTCTGTTCTATTTGAGAATTTTCACATTTTAAAAACAATTCTCTTAATTAGAAACCAGCTTTGTAATTATTGGCTAGATTAAGAAAACTATTCACTCAGACAATTTATATTTACACTAAAAGAGTTATTACAAATGCTAATATATGAAAAGGAACATTTGTATGTGGCAGTGTAATTTATGCTTCCAAACTAATTTTCTTTAGCTGAGATAAAGATGATTTTTCTCAGCAGGACAAGTGTTACCATACTGAAATCTCTTTTTCCTGATTTCAATAGGAAATATATATTGCATGTACACAACAGAAGTCTTCTTTTTTAAAGTGGTAAAACTGAGATTTTAAAATCACTGAGGTCAAGAAATGTGGAAATAGTCTTCTAATTGAAAGTGCTTTACTGTATCTGTTTAGCATATAATATTATATTCAAGAGATGGGCACTATACACAAAACTATGTGTGTATTTTCAACTCATTGAAATTACCAAGGAAAAGACCAAAGCAATCAGCATTCTATATATTTTATTTGCTGTCTCCCTGTATCTCAGAAATGGCATAAAAACTGTCCCTGGCTTTATAAAATGTTCAAAGGCCATCAGATCATGCAGGTCTACAAGTACCACCAGGTTTGTGATTCGAAGCCACTTCCACTTCCACATACGCAATCTTTTCTTCACAAGGGATTGACGTTAAGTAAAACTAAAAAGAAAAAAAAAAACACATTTTTCCCAAATAGGAGATGATCTAATCTTAGGGTCTGTGAAGCCCTTTCTTACCTCATTGCTGAGCAATTCTCACAGACTACTGAAAATTACACAAGCCAGACATATGTATTCATTTTTACTTTTGTGATAATATCATGAGATTTTGTCAAAAATCATTTTTTATAACATTGTGAAATATGAAAAGATATTCTTAATCATAGAAAATGGTAGTGTAAAGTTTTAACAAAGTAGCTAGGAATTTCAGAATTTTGGCAACTCAGTTATATGTAACCTCTCCACAAAATCCTCTGACAGAAACTATAGATTTTAAGACTCTTTCTTATGAAAACACTCTAACATTCTTATTTATCTTAGTTAAGACAGCTACAATATAACTGAAGTTAAATTAAACAAAAATATTGCTCATTTATTTAAATTAATCATATGATAAGTTAACTACTCAAATATTAGTGTTGAGACATTATTAACATCAAATCAAAAATTGATTCAGGCTTAATTCAAGAATGTAATCTATATATACCATGGAAAGTATAATGAAATTCTATAGGTACTTCATTTTTAATCTGACAGCTGCTTTGAACATCTAATCAAAATAGTGTCCAATTTTCAAAAAAAAAAAAAAAGAAAAAATTCGTTAGTTGACATTTGTTTGCATAACTGTAGTTCTGCATGTAACACAGGCATCTGTTATATGTATATTAGCAAGAATAAAGAGAGGAATAGAAAAAAGAAAGTCTTACTTTCACAGAACAATTTTTTTATTCCAAAGTGATAAAAGAGTTGAAAAGCACATGAGGAGTTCAATGCTGGACATTCAAAACTGATAATAGAGAGGGCAACAGCATTCTGGATGTGTTTAGAAATGATAATTTCAGACCGCACAGGCCAATTTTCAAATGCATAGCATATGTTCGTATGGAAATGTATCTGCTGAGAAATTAAACACAGAAATGAACGTTGCCTTGTATTTTAATCATGCACATCAATAAAAGAATTAAAGAAGAACTAACACTAGACCACACGTAAAAATCTTCGTTTAAGACTTTCTCATCAAAACATTACATTTAAAGACAAAACAATGAATGATGCCCAGGATTAAGTCTCTACTGACAGGAGCGAAGAGAAAAAGAGAGAACTATTTTTAAGAGTATGAGTAATAACTTCGAAAGGCTCTCAACACAAAGTTTTAGGGGATACATAGAAAGATATCAAGATGTAAAGTTGATAGATTGCACTGCACACCTCTGAAAATTGAAATATGAGTTTTTCTAATAGCGGAAGCCTCGTTTCCATTTATAGAGCACATAACGTAATTTCCTACCTCAGTGAAAAACCACTGCCATGATTATTTTGGGATAATAGATGGCTTTCTTACGGCTTACTTTGTAGATCTTACTTGAGCAAATGTCCATTGACTTTCAAAAGCTTTTCCGGCAACAGGATCAAACCCTTCACATTAGACATGACAAATTTCATATAATTTCTTGGAAATCCTGTTTTCTGTTAGGAGATGGGTTATTGCAGTATGATGAAGTTAGCTATGCATGTGGAAGCAGAGTCAAATGGATTGCACATTTCTTACAGGAGATTGGCCTTGTCCTCCAAGTCTGTAACCACAATCGTAATTTTACAGTTCTGGTAAATGCTATAGTTTGATTAGAAAAGAGAAACATGTGACAAGTGTATTACTTCTTAACTGGCCAGTGTTCTGTTAGCTAATTAAATCTTGATCGATCAGGTGTAACGTTCAAGTTACAACAGTAAAGATTGATTCAATGAGAAGGTTCAAATTACTCAACTAACAAATTCAGACAGCAACTAAAACAAAAAAAGAATTGACATTAAAAGAGTGTCACTGCGTATGAAGTCTTGTGTTAAAAACAGCTCAAAGAGCAGTCAGTTTCCTTTTGGTCTAAGTTCCAGACAATGTAGTAGACACTACAGAAGATCAAACTGGTATCAAATTGGTAAAGGACATAGGCATTTGTGGGATATTACAAACCCGAGGCATCTCTGCTAAGAAACAAGCTGTCTACAAAAATCCTGTGTGGGGTAAAAATTAGGTCCCTGAATCTCCTTTCCGCACCCAGACTGTGACTAGTGTTTCCGATTTGTTGGTTCCATGACATTTTTTGTGAAGAAAAATTTACTAGATGCGACCCTAAATACTGAACCGTCTTACACCACTGAATTCAGAGAAATCACGTTCCTACGTTTGGCTAGTCCAAAGAGTTTCTCCTTGAGGACTGTCAAACCAGTTGCCTGACTTCTCTGTCAGAGAAGGCACTATTGCCCTCGTTATAATAAAACAAGGTAGTAACAGATCATGTGCCTGCCTGTCACAAACAATATATAATTCTTTCCCCAGCAGGATCAACACCTGCTCACAGTGTGAGTATTTCAGGAAAACAGTCATCCTGTTTTACTAGTAAACAGAGATTATGAACTTGGAAACGAGTCAGTAAAGGAGACTGAAAAGATTTATATTGCTAGAAGGGAAATGCAAAGCTGAACTGCTTCTTTTTTGGGGTGGTAATGCTGCAAGGAGTTGTAAATGAATTTTAAACGTAATACATTATTTTTAGATAAAGAAATACCAGATGGAAAGTTGTATTTTTACTTTTTATATTTCTAAACAAAGTTTTATTCTCCTAGAACTTGACAGGGAAAGAAACATAAAAGAACTTCAGTCACAAAAATGGCTGAAGTGTGAAGGGCTCTGAAGGTTTTAATTCAAAACCTTGTGTTTAGTATTGGATCTGTGTTGTTTATTACCATAAAAATACTCTTTGTAAATAAATTTTGCTCTTTATTTTTGTTTGTGTTAATGTGTTCTGTATAACATCACTATAGCAACACTATGACTGTGTTGTTTCCTTGACAACAATGGGCATGTTGCTTTGTTAAAAACGGGATATTTTCCTCTTTCTGCTTTTCTTTTTCTCCATAGTCTTTCTTATAGAAATGTAAGAACATTTCACAAGCACTGATTCATCAATTAACAATGTTTAAGTAGTCTGATTTGCATTAATATGGCTTCATTTACTGGTGTAGTACTTCTACTCCATGACATAGCCCAGACCTTCACCAAATTTAGGTGTCTTGATCTGAAGGGTTTGAAGTGTCTTAGTTAAAAATTTGTACTCTGAAGCCTCCTGTTCATTGCCAGGCCTAACCTTAAAGGCATCAGATCTTCACATACACCTCAATTTACTGTATCAAAGTTCATTAGCTTCCCAATTTCCATTTACGTCGACACCCAGGAGTGCTTCAATGAAAATGAACTTTGGCCAATATGAAAACTAACTTACTCCAAAGCACAGTGAATGTCCATGTGCTATAAATTCTCCTTATTCCTCTCAAGAATCTACACATATCTAAATGTTAGACACTACAACAGACTATGACTATGTCCTTTTGAATGTAATTTGGATTGTATCCTACAACTCTTAAGAACGAGTGTTTCTTTACAAACATAGATTCAAGTAGATTCATCATTGGAAATATCTTTGTGAAAGTTTCCCCTTCTGCAGAGAAAAGGTGTGACCAGTGTTCTTGCTGTCTTTCCTCACTGAGTGTTGATCGAGTACCTTTCGTAATGGAATAGACTTTTTCTTACTGCTGTGATTTTCCTAAAGTCTCATAATCTCATAAATTTTCTTCAATATTTATTTCACAGTTCAGCTAACTATACATGATACCTGTAAAGTCTGTTACTATCCTCCTTGTGTTTAAGTAAAGACCCAAGATTTATTTTGGTAAATGGAATGATAACCACTGACAAGTGCCATATTTCTTTATCAGAGAGCTCAAATTATTGTCTCCTCTGAGGGTACAATTTACTGA
Organism: Rhea pennata; assembly: GCF_028389875.1. NCBI lineage: Eukaryota > Metazoa > Chordata > Aves > Rheiformes > Rheidae > Rhea > Rhea pennata. The sequence goes on from NC_084663.1 coordinate 164,138,959, forward strand.
AAGAACACACCCTAAAAGAACAATGTTTCAGATCCAGTCTAGTGATTTTGTACTTCCTGAATATTGCTGCATACTTTGAGTTTAGAAATTTCATATACTTCTAATAGTGCCAGGCTACTAGAATTATGACCTTTTAGGGTATGAATGGAGAAGGTTCTTGGATACTGGCCTGTCTTTGGATCTAGAGAGCAAAACTTGTGCTAACTAGCGCACAGTGACAGCCACAGTGAAGCTGATTACAATTCTTTTTGATAGCTGATGTCATTTAACCTTTTGAGGGCTCCAATACTGCTTATATATCCATATCAGACATATATATGACTCTTGACTCAGAGATTATATGTCATTCAAAGTTTCCTATTATTTCCACAGTTGAGCATTATAGCTCGTCATGTAAAGAGTAATGGCATTCTAATAGAAAAACATATATCCTTCACTATGTCTCTGGCTTCATTCATTCAAAGATGGTGAATATGAGCTGAAGAAAGGAATTCTTCTCCCTTTAACATTGGTCAAGCCCCATTAATGCAGGAAATTATACTGCAAAAAGAATATTGGAAAACTCTCTTTCATTTCCTATAGCTCAGCTATCACATTTTGGTGGTCTTCAATATCAGCAATAATGGACATATGATGTCACTTTTGCAGCACCACTAACATTTTCAGAAGTAGCAAAAATATAAGAATCTGTTTTAGAAGCTTTGTATAATACCTCAGGAATTAATAAAGTGAATAAATTATTCTGAAGGATAGAAAATAGGCAGTTGCAGAGAATGGTGCTTGATAGAAAATGCTTTTTTTTTTTTCTTTTCAGAAAATTTCCAATTCAATTGAATCAAAGGGCATTCAAAATTCAACACTTAGTTACAAATAAATGAAAGTATTATAATACATTTCTGTTCTATAGCCATACCTAATGATAGATTAGAATCCAACTGTTTTTTTCCTTTTAAAAAAATACCCATGGGAGAAACAATAAAACAAAATTGTAAAACTAGTCTTGTTTTTCTTTGCCTCAGAATGTTTTGAGCACGTAAAAATCACTACAGTCACAAGTACAGCAATTGCAATACGTTCAGCTAAAAATGAAGTCTTATTTACAATGTTTTTGAAAAAAATAAAATCCTGTTCCCAACCTACAGAAAAACAAGTAGACTGAGGAATAAACTTAAAATAAATACTTAATGAAGGGAGTGGATAAGAAATATGGAAATGTGAGGATTGGAATTTTAAAACTCAAGGTCAAATCCCATATGGAATAGGACACAGAAAATGTAAGATTCAGCATCTATTTAGTGACTGTTCATTATTGTTCTATTAATATTGATAGATAAATTTTCTCAGAATCAAAACTTATTTGTATCAGATTGTTTTTTTTCCTCCTGAACTAAAGAATGTCTCTCCTCTCTGCTTAATGAAATTTAAGAAACAAAACAAACTGATCTTTTCCGCAGTGCTTAATAATCCCCTTTAGTATAATAATCTGATACATGCCTGGTGGTGTGAAAAGCAATTAAAACCTTTATAACTTCAAATAATGGTCATAGACCTCCCAGAGATACATTGTAGGTAAAAAGTGTAGGTGTTAGGCTGTCTCTTACATACTCTTAGAAAAAATAAAGATACATATATTCTTTTTTATTATTATTATTTTATATTTTTCTCTGAAAATCAATGTACATAAATTAGACAATTCTAATTACAAGTTAGCTTTGAAATAGAATAAATTTGAGTCAAGTACCAAAATATATACCCCCCCTCCAAGACATATAAGTGGGTTGCTTTTTTTTCCCCACCATTTTCTGAAATAATGGAAACTGTTCATAGCTAGAAATAAGATAGAAATAAGGGTAATAAAATGTCCTAATGTTTCCAGAAGCATAAAAATCTTTCAGGTGCCTGGTCAGTTTGTCCTGAGGGTCAACACAGATGTAAAATCCAATCTGAGATCAGGAGGGACTCCTGGAGATTTTTGCTTTCTTCTGTTGTGTGAGGCATAGTTCTCTTTCAAGGATATGAAGTAGGAGAGCAATCTTTCTGCTATTGCTTAAGATACCTTAGATATGGTATAAGGATGCTTATTAATTAAGACCTCATTTTGGTCTTACGATCTGTTTTGAGAACAATACTAGCTTGTGATTTTAATCTTTTATTCTTCAGATCTTTAGGTCTTTACGTGTTGTTGTAGCACGTAAGAATACATGCAATAGATATCCTGTAGGTTTTTTTCTGGTTATATGGCCTCTCTGCATTTGCCTGTAACTGAAGGAAGCTGTTTCAGTGCCTACATCTATCCTGGAAAATACAGAAGGATAGAAACCAGTGCTGACCTCCAGTGCCTCACATTCATACAGCTTATGGCTAGCAGACCAGACATATTCTCATTGGATCCAATAACTGTCCTAATCATGATCACTGCTGGCCCTGTATAATGTCTTTGTGGCTCTAAAAAATAATTATTATTCTGTGGCAAATTTTCAGTTCAAAGTATCTAAAATAATGAGAATGCTGTGCTGCAGCATCCCCTAAATGGTGTTGTTATGCTATGAAATTGTGGATGAATTTTGCATGTCCTAGAGTAGGGCATGAAGGCAAGTTTGAGGGTTCATGAAAGAAAGGAGAGAACCCAAACTTGGGGCAGTCTCTTCTATACTGCCTTTTGGGAACTGTCCCTGGAGTCAACTATTATGTGTTTCCCATTGTCCTGGAGCTGATTTCCGTGATCTAAATCAAAGCAAGAAGATATGGTAGCAATTAAGTAAGTAGTGTGGATGAGCAGGGATCCAATGCTTAACCTGACTTCCTAGTCTGCTTTTACGTAGCAGTGTATGTACTTGTAGACAAACTGTAGAGTCTCCTCCCATCTTACATGGTCACTACAGGACTCTGTAAACAGCATCAGTTTGTTTGATTTATAGTTCTCCTTGCCATAGACAAACAGAGGCAAAAATTTTGTCAGTTCCCTTCTTGCAACTGAATTTCCCATGAATTGAAAGAAGTGTTTTACGTTCTTATGCTTATGCTATCCATTAGGATTCCAGAAACAGAGCATGCCAAAAATAAATAAAAATAAAACCCATCTCAGATCATCACTCTGGGGTATTCTCTTCATTACCTAATGAATGTCATTACATGGAATGCCATCACCAGTCACATGATAATTCTTTAATTTTTCACTGACTGGCAAAACCAGGGTATCTGATTCTGAATAATTTTTTAAAATATTTTCCTTATCCATTAGAAAAAGAATGTTTCTTTCTTTGTGACATAAATATCACATACATAATACTGCAACAGTGTTATCTATAAATAAAGAAGGATATTCATCTTTGATATCATTGATTAAGAATTAATAATAGCTACTACTCTAATTTATCCACAAAGACATACTGAAGAGAGTCCAGCATAGGGCTACGAGAGCTGGGCCTGTTTAGCCTGCAGAAGAGACTGAGAGGGGATCTTAGCAATGTCTACAAATACCTTAAGGGGGAGTGTCAAGGGGATGAGGCTCAAGTCTACAGTGGTGCCAAGGGACAGGATAAGAGGCAACTGCCACAAACTGGAACACAGAAAGTTCCACCTGAATACGAGGAAAACTTCTTTACTGTGAGGAGGACAGAGCCCTGGAACAGGTTGCCCAGAGAGGCTGTGGAGCCTCCTTCTCTGGAGATATTCAAAGCTCTCCTGGATGCAACCCTGCCTAACATGCTCTAGATGACCCTGCATGAGCAGAGCAGTTGGACTAGATGATCTCCAGAGGTTCCTTCCAATCTCAACCATCCTATGATTCTGTGAAAAACTGGCTAAAATTTTGGAGTCAACCTGGTGCACACTGTTTACGTACCCATCAGTGGTAGGGTTCTTTCCTAACATACCTGTGTGCTCTGCGGAACTTAGTTGGCTAATGACTGCCAGGCATTAGTGTGCAATTATATGTATCTATGCAATCAATTCATACAATTACTTCTGAGTGCAGGATTTTCCTTGTGACAATCAAGGATACTCTACTAATAGACTCAATAAAAGAAAAAGTCATACAAAATTAGCTTTGTGCTCTTGCTAGTAATAATCAGTGAAGGATAGGAAGCTTAAACAGACTGGTGACTAATCTAGCTGAAACTGCTTATACTATCCTTAAAAGAGAGCATAATATTACGCTGGAGAAGCAAAATCTGATTTAAAAAAGTGAAATAATTTCTATTTGAAAATTTTCTATTTATTTTATTTATTATATTAATATTATTCAGATGGCATTGTAAAGTAACTTTTGTTTAACTAAAAAAAGGAAACTGCCACATGGGATACATTTTTTGCTAATTAGGCATTGCCTCATTTACATTAATGTTAGAGGCAATAACTAAAATATACTTCTGCTGTTTTTCACAAGACTGGAAACTGAAACATTTTGGGAATCCTATGAATAACAAAATAGAAGAGTTGGAACATATTTTTTTAAGAGTTGGAGAATACAGTTTTCAAACAAAGGAAAAAATGAAAAAGGGAAATGAAAAAAATATTCTTAATTGAATGGATATTTTGTAAGAAGCAGTTCAACACACGAAGAGGATGAGGATGAAATTTTATTTACAGTTGATTTTCCTGTTTGGCTATCAAACTCTGACGAAACAATAAATGAGGAAGTAGGATTGAACCCACATTAATTTGGGGATTTGGGCCATTTGGTTCATGAAGGTAAAATCAACGCTGTGAAATATGACTAAGAGAAGAATCCTCTGGGATACCAGTGGCTAAGCGCAGACAGAAAAATGATCAGTGTAGTTACTAAAATTGAGGTAATTCTCCTTACTTTGTTTGTTAGAAAGATGAAATCTGTGATTATGACTTTAGGAGAAAGTACAAAGAGATAGCTAAGGAAAGAGACAAGCAGAAGATAAGAGTAACGGAGAAGAAATGCATTTTGGAGGTTGCTATGATCATTCAGAAAACAAGGGCCGAGTGTATGTGAGCTGATGACAGAGGAAAAGAAAAGAGGAAATGAAAGGAAACTGCCTGAGCAGTAGCCTTGCTGAAAAGGAGCTAGAGCGCTATACTAGAAAGCAGGGTGAGTGTGAGCCAAGAGTGCACAAGACGAACTACATGCTGGAAGGAAATAGCCAGCTCCTTGCTTCGTGTGGGTGAGGCAGTGCCTAGGTACTGCAGCTGGTTTCAGGCCTTCCAGTTCAAGATGGATGTTGAGAAACTGGGGAAGATCTGTCAGAGGGCAACCAAGATGGCTAGAGACCTCAGGGGCATGTCAAGAGAGGCTGAGGAGCTGGGCATATTTACGTTGGTAAGGGAAGGCTAAGGGGTGACTTAATGGAAGCCTTCATCTATTTGAAGGACAGTTGAAGGGGCTAAACTCTTCTCATCAGTGACAGATGATATAGCAAGAGCGACAAGAACCACAGCCTGTGAACTGGAAGTGGGACATTAAGAAAAACATTTTCAGCAGGGTGGCAGTGCAGCATTGGAGCAGAACCTCATCAAAATCATGAAATCACTGCCCTTGGAGGTTTTTGAGGAGTTATAGACAGAGTCATGGCTGACATGATCTACTGCTGGAGATATTCCTTCTTTGAATGGGAGATTGGCCAAGATGGCCTTTAGAGGTTCTTTCAGCCAAGATTTCCTTGTTTCTATGGAACATATTTAAGTAATACTTTTTTTTTTTTTTTTTTTTTTTTTTTGTCATTGCCAGTGCTGTGGGATTTTAGATACTAATCCTTAGGTTCAAAGCCAGTGCAGATGATAGGAATTAATCTATTTTCTTTCCTTCTTTGAGACAAAGAGAAAAAAAGACACTCTTGGGTACCTAATTTCTAACTTTCTTATTCAGAAATACGTTTCTGAATATATACTTTTTTGCATCAGCACAAGCTATCTTTTCTTATTGGTTGTCTGATTTTGCAATAGGCAGCTATTCTTTGGATTTCTTCAACAGCATAGCTGTAAGATCACACCAGATCTTTAAGATTTTGTGTTCTTATTCTGTTACTAATATGACTTTACCCAATGCTCAGAATCAGATTCATCTTTCTGATTTGGAGGAAGAAAATCCCACACAAACAGTTAGTAATAAATAACAAACATTTTACTTCAGACCAACAAACTGAAGATACTGAAACAGCAAGCCTTACTATACTTTGACATCAAGGGAATGAGAGATATTTTAGCCAGCAATATTGTGAAACGGTATGTGGCTGGACCCCAGCCAAACGAGTTATAAATGCTCTACCAGTAACCTCCCACAGTCTGAATCTTGACATCAGCTTAGCAAGCAAGCTGTTGTGATAAGTCAGTGAGCTGAACGACTGACAGCCTGGACACCATCTCACCAAACTGCAGCTGCTGAGCCAGTAATCTCATAAAGAACTCATCATCTGCAACAGAGCCCAGAGCTGAGTCTCTAACCAAGGTTCTTTTCACTTTTTTTTCCCTCTGTTTCCTGTTCTCTTCTATTGATTATTGCTCATAATTCACAAGTGAGCCCAATACACTTGTTCCCTTTAAAGAATCTTTTTAAGCACACCATAAGAAATTGATGAGTAGAAAGAAAGGGAGGTTGGGTGACAAGTCCTGTTCATGACAAATCATTTTTTTTTCTTTTTTTAAAGGAAGGTGTAAATCATGACAAGACTATTAGTTGCTGGGTCCCTTGCCTAATTTGATTAAATTAAGCCAAGTAATAAGTCTTGCCAGGATTTTTGATGGGTCACTACATGTGAACAAATGATTCATTGATCTCACTTTGTAAAGAGAGAATGAGTCTGTTAGACTACATTATAGACAACGGAGAGACAGAGCCTCTTACAGAGCACAACTAACTTCCCTCTTCTCCAAAGTAAACATTTAAATGAATTAGACAATCTGTGCTCCAAAAATACTTATTTCTTTGGAACAACATGAAAAGAATAAAGAGTGATTACTTCAGGTACAGATACCTACACTGTAGATGTTTAAAAGTAGCTTAGATTAACATGTGTATCAGACCTTTATATACTATATAATATTGACTTGTTTAATTGCTCTTGTGCAGATTGAAGAAGAATGCTGAAATAAATATTCTACAATTTGGAACACTGTTTATTGGCTAAGCCAATCACTAAGACCATGTTGAGATTGAAGCAAGAACCTCTGAAACTGGAAATATAGATCTCTATAACTTATGTAACGTCTGAGGCTCCCTTGGGGGAGCCCATGACATTTGGGCCTTTGTTTTTTTTATGGAAAGTGTTTCAATCTATAGATAGAGCTATAACAGATTATGGGGCCAGGAAGAAAATAGGTTAAACACTAATTCCTACTTTTCACCATAATAACATATTCTTGAGGTCTATAGCAAGGACAAAAATTTGCAGAGAATTTATCTGTAAGAAGATCTTAGCAGCTTCTAAAATGGTGCAATACTTTGAGGCTACTTAAACTAATACTGGCAGAGGGGGAAGGAGGAGGGCATTAAGAAGTTACTTTATGATTATTTGAAGTGTAAAAATGAATTTAGTCTAGCTAAGCAACACAGAACTAAATCAGCTGAGGTGAAACAATCTGTCACTTGCATAAACACTAGACTAGCAGTTTTGTATCCATGAAAATCTGAGGTAAGACCTTTATCTCTTGGCACAGACTTGGCAGGTCTGAACCATTTATTGAAAATGCTGAGAGAAGAAAATATGAATAGAGAAGTGGTCACCTGTGAATTGGAGGCTGCCATGGAAATGAGCCAGCAAGAACTTATTTATTATGAAGAGAGAAATAACTTACAAGCTCGAGATGACAACCGTCGGCAGTTTTTGGGGATTAAAAGGGAACAGTTTTTATATTTTGGACTAGATCATTTTTATACATTGATGTAAATCCACATAAGTGTCACTAAAAAAGAGTAATATTATTAAAACTATAAGCAGTACATTATACTTTACCTTTCTCTAGAAATAATCATAAAAGATCAAAATGAGACTGTATAAAACATGCTACTTCTATAGAAATGTCCAGATCAAAAAAAGAGAAGTAACAATAGCAGAACTTTGTAGGAAAATAAGTATATGGGTGAAATCTAAAGCTGACTGCTTCCAAATCTTCTAAATTGCATATAATTTAAATATAAATAGAATTGTATTCCATTGCTTTTTCTTTTGCAGGGACTTAGGTTCCAATAACTCAAGATTCCATCACTCATTTCCTAGTCCATACTGCATATCTCGGTTTCTATTATACATGTTTACACAGTCCTTGTTCTTCTTCCTCTTCCTTTTCCGGAGAAAGATCGTATACTAAATCTACTAGTCCTTTGACAATTTCAGACCTACATCTCTTTGCTAGGTATTTAACCTGTGTCTAAACTAAAATCTCAGCCAAATTCTTCACAAAGAAGTTCAACTATTAGTTGAATATAGAAACAGACATATCTGAACTTTCCATCTTTGCCCATAAAACTTTCTCCCCCTTATCTTTCATAATCACTGTTTGCCTCATTACCTTTCATTTTCACTGCTCTTCATTTTGCAAGCGGTACATTTTCTGTCTTCACTCAGTTACTGCATTTAAATGTCTTAGATTCCTTTTTGAACAGATCTCTAAGATACAGATATCATCTACCAAAATAAAACTTCCATCTAGGCTCCCAGCATCTTGACTTTTACAATTTCTTCTACTCCTTTACAGTAAATGCAATCTTACCCTGCTTATATGCATTTAAAACACTGCTACCAAGTTCTAGTTTGTCACTTTGTCTGTATCATCTACTTCTTGTATTTCTTCGGTATTTTAAAATAACATTTTGGGGAGTGTAGGCAATTTCTATAGAAACATTTGGGCTAAAGAGAGAAATTTCAATAACTCATGTAGGAGTGTGTAGAAAAAACTAATCTGTGGGTGGAAACTAAACAGTTTTTGCTCACCTAGCTTATAAATTTTATCTAACTTCAGTTAAAACATCTAGAAAGAACCATATTCCATGAGGTATTCTCTTGAGGAGTTATTCATGTTTCAATAACTCATAGTTACAGGTGTTTCTCACTTATCATCTGTCATACCTACCAAAAGACTTTGGTTTCACATTATTCTTTGCTTTTTTTTTTTTTTTTTTTTTTTTTTTTTTTTTTCCCCAATGACTAAAAAAAAGTCATATTCACAACTGGAAATGTTGTAGTAACAGGGTGCTGTTGAGTTTGAGACAGCTGTCTAGTTGTTGATCCAACATTCTTGGGTCTCTTCAAGATCATGTTTAGGTATCCTGAAACATCTTCATCTTGTGTCAAGGTCTTTCTGTAGAGCTAATACACCAGTGGGGACCTTGGGTTTTACCAGCATTCTAATGTTTTATGAAAGTAATAATATTTCTGTCAGAGAATGTCTAGGTCTTCTTTCTTTGGCATGGAAGGAAAGGAGTGTATGAAAGAACATATTCTCTTTTTGCACAGCTATTGCTGAAATACTTTTCTCATCCATTTGCAGCTCATAAGAGCTGAGGGTTCATTCTTTAGTGCCTTCATTTTTTACTTCTCTCCTACAGGAGAGGAATAATAGGAGTAATACTGTAAAATGTAGCCTATTGGAAATGTACTCTGCACTCTTATAGAAAGGATCTGAACGTGTACATTCTGGGAAAAATTTACATATCTCAGCATGGCAAAATCTCTTGCTGAGTCCTCATGCAAAAGTAGTGAGCAACAGTGGTTCCTGAAAGACGTAAAGACTCAAGAATTATAACAAACAGGACTGCAGAAATAACTGATTTTTCAGTTGCCAAAATGCAAATCCGAGAGGGAGAAAAAGCCATTTTTTTAAAATGACTATTTTATTTTAATGTAATAAAAGGAAGCTGGAAAAGACTTTTCTGTTCCCCCAAACCAGCCAGCCCAAAATATTAATGTCATACTAAACATTCAATTTGATCTCAGGCAAAATATTTTGATTCAGGAATATATAACATGAAAAATGAGAAAAGTGAATGAGAGTTCCCTTCTGCTCTGCCGATTTGAACACATATCTTCTCCTTACAGAGGTTTCTAATAACAGCACTTCAAGTGAGTCTAAGGCAAAACAAGATAATTTTCAGCTGGTACAGCACAAAATGGAAGAACTCAAAAAAGGCAATTTACCTCAACATATTTTCATCAGTTGATGAAAATATCTGCTCAAGATGAGACTCACAGCTTTGAGTGTTTTCTGGAACTGGACTGAACAGGGACATACTACCTCTTCAGTATGTGACAGTACACTTATGAGTCCTGTCTCTGCCGGTGACCTATCTGCCTCAGAGTGGGACAATTGTGATGGGAGGAACCAGGAGCAGCCTCCACCTTGAAACACCCCAGCCTGCAGAGCTTTTCAGATATTGGATTGATGCAGGTCTACAACATTTTTTTTTTTAAGGGCTGGATCTAAGTTTCTTAAAACATTCAGTACAACAGATGTCAGGGCAAAAAACTCCTAACCTGTCCTGCTGTGGCCCCAGTGGCCAGGCTGAGGTCTTTCCGTCCAGGACAGGGCCATCAGTGTCAGCAGTGTCAATAGACCTGCAGGCAGGCAATAATAAGCAATAATCACCTTATATTTGTAAGCTATGTATATCTTACTTGCTTATATCTCTTTGTGCTTGGCTAAAGACAAACAAATTGACCCAAAAAAGAATTTTGACACCCATTTCCTCCCATGCTGCTTGAGAAAAACTGAAGCATTAGCCTTAGGACTGAAAGGGGCATTTGAAGGTTGAGCAAAACACCAGAGAAAAGGGTGAGATACTTGCATTCTTTTAAAAAACTATTTTAACTAGTATTAATGAGGATTTTCCATCTGATCACATAATTTTGACTATTTGACTGTTAAAACATTAATTGACATTAATTTACCAACCATAAATTCTTGGCTGTGTGTATATGGTGTGATCCCTTTCGCCCATAACAAGATTTTGCATGTAACACCATTTAGTAAGTTCACAAATAGTTTCAGAGCAAGCAACACTGTACTTTAGGGTGAATCAAATTGTCTTTAATGAATGGATTGACAGTAATAAAAATAAAATCACTCTGCAAAAATGGAGTTTAGGACAAATTAACTGTCAAGTAAAAATGCATTCAGATGTCTGTCTACAGCCTGAATTGCTTAAAAATTATGCCTATTTGGCTAATGGTTATAGCCTCACTTGCTACTTAATGATTGTTCAACAGAGATGTGTTCATTGACCAGATTAGAGTTCCTCATTTGTTTCATCGTCAGTCAAGATAATTTAAATTAAATTAACTTCAATCAAATAAGAGAGAACAATCTAAAGGATGGTGAGTTTCTTAAGAAGATGGCTATAAGCTCAAAGGCACATATGATTGAACTCTTCTTCACTCCAAACCTAATGGATTAATGAAAGTCATTAGGAGATGACAGACAATAGCTTGGAGAGATTTATAGTTGCACAGGGCCATTTTGTTATTATTCTTTTTGTTATCACTCTTCTCTTCAGTTTGCTCCTTCTTTCAGGATCTGCCTCTCTCAGTAGTCACACTGTATCATTCTGTGGTCACTGGCAATTCTTGTTTTCAGGGATCCCAACCTTCTATTGTTGCTCCATGACACAGCTGGCTATCTGTGCTTGTTGGCTATTAATCTGCACATTTTCATTTTGTGATAGCTTTTTGATACCTTTAACCATAGCAGTCCTCTCAGAAATAATCAGGGCTGAGGTGCCTACTTTTGTCTTTCCTTCCAGTGTCACATCACTCCCACGAAACAGCTAACCACAAAGGCCGTTTTGATCATTTTCAAATAATACATGCATCTCATATTTATTTATCAATTATATTGTAAATAAATCACAGCTGAGATATGTAGATGTGTTTTCCAAACCAACACAGGAGATACGTGTGTTTTGACTTATAATATCTGTTTTGACTTATACTACTTCTTAGCTTCTGCTATCTAGTCTATAATGCTTATTTACTTTTCATAAATACTAGTCACATTATCAAACAACTCTACTTTTAATGAAATATTTTACTACTCCTATTATTATGAAAAAGGTATCAAAGAAAATTAAGCAGCACTGAATTATCTCATATATTCAGCTATTGTAAATTGCTGTAGCTTTATTCCATAAAATATAGACCATTTTTTTCTATAAGATCTTGCTGTCATGTTTGACTTTTCTATGATTAATTTCCCTAAAATTAAACTTAATGCCATAAATCTCTGTTTCTATTTCAAAAGAGATAGGTGATTAATTTAGTTGTTGCTTATGAATAGGAAATTAATTTCAGTATAAAGCACCAGTAAGAAAACTTTACTGAGCATAATTTACTTTATACTGAGCATAAATCCTGAAGATATAATAAAGTATGATTTATGGAACAACTAAAACAAAATAAATGGCAGTTTTGAATAAATGATAACATTATTGTTTGAACATGCTTGTGATTCTTCAATAAATTATATAGTTTTTTTTAATGTTACAAGAATTGGTGCTTTCACTTTTTAATCGAAACTACAAAATACTTAGGGGTTCTTTTTGCTTTCACTGAAGATATTACTTTTAATAAAAATATCACATTTAATCTTAAAAAGGTAGTACTTCACAATGAACTTTAAAAATTATGTACTTTGATTCTAAAATGTCAGTATGCCTCCCTAGAGGAAACATAGTGTGTGATTCAAAGAACTCAGGAGCTCCACATGTCCACATTCTAGTTTAGACTTAATTTTTGATGTGACAATTGTGACAATTACTATTTTTAATGATTTTGATTCAATTATTTTTATTAAATTGATTCAAAAACAAACAGGCACATACTGGATGATTTAGAGATCCATTTATTGATTTTTACAGGATGTTACTTATATTTTACAGCTGCAGATCAGGCCTAGATAGCAAAGACCAAAAATCTACAAAAAACGCAAGGGTTGCTCAACATGGTTTGAAACAGAGGTAAATGTACATTGTCATTATAGTTTGTTTTCTTCTTTTTCTTTTTTGATCTACTCAATTAAATCTGGAATAACTTTTTTTTTTTTTAAATAAGTTATCTGTCATATCAATTCTTTAATGTAAAGAAGGATCTAATAAGACAAATCTTTAACTATAGTACAATAAGAACTACAATTGTAGCATTTATTGGCTTTATTTTAGGGATGAGTAATTAGTAAGCTCCATTATGAATGTCTATTTGGGGAGTCAAGGTAGACTATTATTTCTACATTCCAGCATATGCTAAGAGAAGGATTTTCAGAGTTGTGTTATATTACCACATTCAAATTTTTATGAGAGTCACAAGATTTACTGCCTTTTTAATAGGCTCAAGTCCTAAAGCATGGTAATTAGAGGAAGCTTGTTTTCCCTTTTTAAGTAAATTACCAGCTTTATATGAAAAGAAAGGTATAAAATATAACTCCATCATTAAAAGCAAGCCATATAAAAACACAAGGTTCATTAATATTTTAAAGCTCATGACTTTTCTATCAATATCATGATTAGACTTGAAAGCCTGCATTTAGCATTATTAGGAGTAAAACATCATTTCTGTCATACTTTAGAGTGAATTTTTCAGAGGTTTGGCATGCACAAAGATCCAGACATGAAGAAACATGCCACTTTATCACATATTACCACAGTATATTCCCTATAGGAGACATTTCATCAATATTCAAGCTGTGACACTACAGTCAGCAATGCAAGACTGCTGGAGCTGAAGAGCAAATGAGCAGTGATGAATATGATGCTGCAAAACAGGTTGTGAGTTCCTGTTCCTTGTGATATTTATGAATGTCTTTCAGTGGTTACAACCAGAGCATCCGCAATAATAAAGAGTCAGATTTCCTCTTGTTTCCTTTCTAGACACTGAAAACTTTTTGCATATGTGGCAGACCAGCCATACAGCATGCCTGGCAAAGGTAGGTTATGCCCTTAAATTTATCCTCTAGAGGAATATATCTTCTTCTTAGAAATATTTACAGTCAGTTGTATTATGAAATGTTTAGGAAGCTGATCCTTTTTGCCCCTCGCATCTTAATAGTTCACTTTTTGCCCCTCACACCTTAGCAGTTCACTGCTGAGAACCAAAGACTAATTTTGAGTTTCTCTAGCTTAAATGAACTTGTTTGACTTGAAAAATGCATACACGGTCAGCTCCAGATCTCAGTTACTGGCCACTGAGCAATAGGTAAAAGGTGTTAGATGCACCTTTCATCCAAATCACCTCTGGTACCCAGCTCTGGTTCAGTCTTTTCATGTCCACACAGTAGGGATAGGCTGTTCAGTGTGAGAGCTACCACCTTTCCTCCAAAACACTTTAGCTGAGCTATCTCATACAGGAGTGTTTGCTATGTGAATGCTCAGAGCATTAAGCCTCGGGCACTTCAGTACTGTATTTGAAGACATGCTGCTTGTCTTCAGGACCAAATTCGTACTATGTTACAGCAAAAATCTTCTTTATTCATAGGGGAAAGCTGTAAAAGTGAAAGCACTAAGAAGACTAATGGAAAAGAAGTTTTGTTTCTGCATGTAAGAACAATTGATCGATATTTTAAGTACAAAACTCACTTTGCAAAATCTTTCATTCAAAAAAAATCATACTGGAATAACATAAAACACTAATTTTTCACTGCCTTCAATTGAAATAATTGAGTATGGAATTTTATTTATTGTTCAAATGTGTTGGATGTTTTTATCAGATTTTTTTATACCTCTATCAGTTTAAGAAATCTTTACAAAATAATAGTTCTACATTTATAAAAATACATGGATAAGATATGCTGTTGGTTCATAAAATAACTTCTGGGATGTGTTTTCTAAAGTCTTAATTCACATAGCTATATTTATTTTAAATTAGAACTCACTGTATAAACCAAATTCTAGGAGAAATTGCCAAGTTTACAAGTAGAGTATTGAAAATTAATTTCCATTCTCATCTGAACTATATTCTATAATTTCAGAACACTCTAATAATTAAAGAGAAAACTTCACTGTGATCAATACAATGTAATGGAAAATTACTGTCAGTGTCTAGTCTCCTTAGTGCATATATGAAGAGAGATAAGAGCAGGATTTAACTAGTCAAATTTTAGACACTTCCAGCAGGTGATTTAAACACTTCTATTTTTTACCCCTTTAACTGATGGAATGGAAAAAATAGTAATTTGTTAGGAATTATACATGGGATAATGACAAAATTACTTGCATCGACTGTCTTTTTTTGTCTGTAAAAGTTGTATTCAGCTGTTAGGAATGTTAGGAAGTTCTGCATGTTGAGCAGACATATTCTTTTTGTGCTTATAAATATACAAAAACAAAAGTGTAGAAAAAAAAAAGCATGTCAATGATACTATATGGACAGAGCCCTGTGAGGGTCTTAGCATAATACTACCCTTCTCCAAAAGAGCAAAAAAAAGAGATTTAAAGATTGCACTGGGAAAGAAGCCACATCTCAGTAGATATTGTTTCTCCTCCACTGCCTGAGTTAGTGGCCCAGCACAAGTGGAGGCCAGGAAATAAATGTTTTTTTCTCACTATTTTCCATATTTCGCAGTAAAAAAGTTTCTTTCTGTGTTTAAATGGAATGTCCTATATTTCAACACACTGTGACATGCATCAGAACAAATGATTTTGTCAGGTCTGACCGAGTAGATGAGAAGTAACAATAAGATCCTGGAAGACATGTGTTGAAAAAGAGTCACTGGATAAAGGCTCAAAGCCCTTTTCAGACAGGGTTTTGCATATGCATACGCATATTCATAAAACATATATTAGTGAGAAATCCACAGTAACACAGATGATATCCATAGGAGTGCACAAGTAATTGTAATTGTAATCACAATTACAATAATGTACAAGTAATTGGTATTTCAAGGTAAACAACAGCAATCATAATAAACCCTCAGCCTTCAGACTAGAATTTGAAAGGAATATCAGGAAATGCAGTCAGACTATATGAAATACCAAAACAGGTACACCGGAAAGCTTTTCACAAGTTTAAAATGTCCCTAAATAGACTTTAAAGGAATAAACAGATTGAATTAGGAGCTAGTGTGTAATCAAAGCTATGTCTTGGTATCACAGAGCACTTTTGGGACAAATCACAGTACTGGAACATTGCTAATGAAAAAAATAGAGCTGCATTAAAATCCGGAAAAAGCGAAAGGAAGTACTATAGAATGAAAAGAATAATGGAAAAGCTGATGAGATATTGTAGAGGTCCACTAGAGACTGTTTGATCAGAGTAACAGGGTAGATGAAACCTTTCCCGAGCCACTGCAGGTAGCTTCCAAAGGACAGAACTTGGTAATAATGAGGGATTTTTAATTCATGTACCTACATAAAACCCCACAACAGTGCACTGACAGATCACCGGGTTCTCGTATGTGCTGGGGACAACTTTGTGTTTCAGAGAGCTGAGGCAGCTAATAAGGAAGCACATATTTCAGACGGATTCTAATTAACAGAGAAGCTGCTTAAGAATGTAAAGCTAGAAGGAAATTTACATGAAAATGGTCATTATTTGAAGAAAAGCAGAGTGTAATAATGGCAGGATATTGAATCTAACAAAAGTGAATAGCAGATTCAGAAGCTGAGCACATCTTGGGAAGATAGAGAAAGGTAGGAACACTGGCAGTTGCGGAAAGACACAGTTTAAATTTCAGTGACAGCATCAACATGTGAAAAACAAGATATGGTGTGAGTACTTCCATTGTTGAAGTATCAGGTGCCCTTTTATGACTTGGAAACCTTTTAAAAAAAAACATACAAAAGGTGGAAACAAGGACACAGAACAGATTAATGCAAGCCTGCATACAATCAGAAAAATTAGAGATGAAATATAAGTCTCTATTAATATGGAGGATAAAACTAAAGAAGAAAATTTCTATAGATAGTCTGTCCATATAAAATGATCTGCTCTGCCAACTTAAATGCATAAATCTATAGCTGAATATTGCATTTTCTTTGCTTTATGTAGCCTACATTTACTGACTTCTTGCTGACTTTGGGTCTTTCTATGCTTTTACCCTTGATGATTGTGATTGTTATATTGTTTCGTCACTGTTAACCCTTATGACTGTACATCTGTTTGCTAGTTTACCACTGTGGCTCATAGATATTCTCATCTCTCCATCCTGTGATTCCTATCCCTTAGTATTGTAACAGATTTTTTTTTCAAAAATTAAACTGTTCTTTTTATTTTTTTTTTTAATTTGAATTTTTGACAGAATTTGACAGAAATTCTCTCAAACACATTATATTGCTTTGGAAAGCAATATTTCAAATAGCTCATGCTGATCACATGCAATTTCTTCTATTTTCTTGAGTGATCTTAGTAGATATATACTCTTTAGGTATTCATGCCTTTTTATCTGGTTACATCTTAAAGATTAACAATTTTCTGGACATATCTTTCTCGAAACCTACAAAATAAGCTCCATCAAATCCTTCCAGCTGTTCCAGCTGTTAAAAATGATGCCTATGCTGAAGTCTTTGTTTTTATCTGCTTAAAGAAACAGGCTTTTCAATCAGGCTTTTCAAACATGCTTTCTTCAATTTAAGACACAGAGAAATTGATAAAGGAATATATTTTAGGCTCATTTTTATCTTAAAATTCAGATGACACACTAAAGATTTGATTATACATTGGTACAATGCATAGAAGTTCTACAGAGTGCATTCAGCCTGAAGGAGAAAGAGAATTTGAGATCCTTGCTTTTTCTCCCTAAAAACAACCAGTCCACTCTTATTTTGTGTTTTTAAAATACTAGTCACTATTCACGCAAAAACAGAACAAAGTAAAAATTAATTCTCTAGGCAGCAAGTAGTTTTACTATGTGATCCAATACAATTATTTCTTTGATGCTATTTGCAATTCATATATGTGGTGATAATTTACAGGAATTTAAGAGGAGGTGTGGATGGTTTTTTTGTTGTTGTCAGTGGAATTTTTTGTTAAGGTGAGCTGTCTATTGCCAGGAGTAAAGTTCAGAATACTTAAGAAACTTAATTTTACTACCCTGGAGTAGTATGAATAGTGATTTTAAAAGTATAGCAAATCAGTCTATGTGATTACTTTCACATTAGTGATGATTCTGAATTTATACGATGTAACAGTAAAAATGTCTGATCAAAGAATCACAGAATTAGTAAGGTTGGAAGGGACCTCTGGAGATCATCTAGTCCAACCTCCCTGCTCAGCAGGGTCACCCACAGCATGTTAGACATGGTTGCATCCAGGCGGGCCTTGAAGATCTCCACAGAAGGAGACTCCACAGCCTCTCTGGGCAACCTGTGCCAGGGCTCCGTCACTCTCACAGGGAAGAAATTCCCCCTCACGCTCAGGCAGAACTTCCTGTGCTTCAATTTCTGCCCATTGCCTCTTGTCCTGTCACACGGGACAACTGAAAAGAGTTTGTCCCCATCCCCTTGACACCCTCCCTTCAGGTACTTGTACACATTGATAAGATCCCTCCTCAGTCTTCTCTTCCCCAGGCTGAAGAGGCCCAGATCTCGCAGCCATTTCTCATAGGGCAGGTGCTCCAGCCCTCTGATCATCTTTGTAGCTCTCCACTGGACTCTCTCCAGTAGCTCCATGTCTCTTTTGTCCTGGGGAGCCCACAACTGGACACAGGACTCGAGATGAGGCC
The DNA here is from genome assembly GCF_028389875.1 of Rhea pennata. Lineage (NCBI taxonomy): Eukaryota > Metazoa > Chordata > Aves > Rheiformes > Rheidae > Rhea > Rhea pennata. The sequence goes on from NC_084663.1 coordinate 164,157,565, forward strand.
TCCCCAGAGCTGAGTAGAGGGGCAGGATCACCTCCCTCCACCTGCTGGCAACACTCTGCCTAATGCACCCCAGGAGACCATTGGCCTTCTTGGCCACAAGGGCACATTGCTGGCTCATGGTCGACTTGTCATCCACCAGCACTCCCAGGTCCTTCTCTGCAGCAGGTCAGCCCCCAGCTTGTATGGGTGCTGGGGGTTATTTTTCCCTAGGTGCAGGACTCTGCACTTGCACTTGTTGAACCTCAGGAGGTTCCTCTCTGCCCAACTCTCCAGCCTGTCCAGGTCTCTGGGCAGCACAGCCCTCTGGTGTCTCAGCCACTCATTCCAGCATGGTGTCATCTGCAAACCTGCTGAGGAGGCACTCTATCCCCTCATCCAGGTCATTGATGAAGAAGTTGAACAGGATGGGACCCAGGACTGAGCCCTGGGGGACTCCACTAGCCACAGGCCTCCAACTAGACTCCACACCACTGATGACGACCCTCTGAGCTCTGCCTTTCAGCCAGTTCTCAGTCCACCTATCTAACCCACACTTCCTGAGCTTCTCTAGGAGGATGTTATGGGAGACAGTGTTGAAATCCTTGCTGAAGTCAAGGTAGACAATGTCCATTGCTCTCCTCTCATCTACCCAGCCAGTCATTCCATCACAGAAGGCTATCAGATTGGTTAAGCAGGATTTCAACTTGGTGAATCCATGATGGCTACTCCTGATCACCTTCTTCTCCTCCATATGCCTGGAGATGACATCCAGAAGGAGCTTTACCATCACCTTTCCAGGGATGGAGGTGAGGCTGACCAGCCTAGTGTTGCCTGGGTCCTCTTTCTTGCCCTTCTTGCAGACTGGAGTGACACTGGCTTTCTTCCAGTTCTCAGGCACCTCTCTAGTTCTCCAGGACCTTTCAAAGATGATGGAGAGCGTCTTGGCAATAATATCCGCCAGCTCCCTCAGTACCTGTGGGTGCATCCCATCTGGGCCCATGGATTTGTGGAGATCTAGCCTGCCCAGAAGGTCTCTAATCCTTTCCTCCTCAACCAAAGGAAAGTCTTCCCTTCTCCAGACTTTCTCCCTCATATCCAGGCTCTGGGATTCCTGAGGTCTGCCCTTAGCAGTGAAGACTGAAGCAAAGGAGTCATTCAGTAATTCTGCCTTCTCTGTGTCCCTTGTCACCAGGGCCCCTGCCCCATTCAGTAGCAGGCCCACAGTATCCCTAGTCCTCCTCTTGCTGCTGATGTATTTGAAGAAGCCGTTCCTGCTGTCCTTGACACATCCCTTGCCAACTCAATTCCAACTGGGCCTTAGCTTTCCTCACCGCATCTCTACATACTCTGACAGCATTCCTATGCTTGTCTGAAACAAATAATAATAATAATAAAAAAATTGTGATATTCTTAAAAAATATTTATGTAATACTAGATGATATTTTACTGACAGTTTATATATGTAAGTAATAGGAACAAATTTAACAAGACAAAGAGAAAAGTAGAGATATTATGATTCATTAATATAAGTACAGTATAATTTCAAAAACAAATCAGCCAGTCTGATCCTTTATCAATCATTTGCACCGTGTATGTTTTGCCTAGTTTCCGACATATTTTATCTGGGATGTTATTCTTAACAGCTCCACTTCAGGTAACAGTAGTTGACCATGCGGTTTACATGTCCTCTGGGAAAAGACGGTTCCTCTAGTGGCCTCAAGACATAGTTTCTATTTTGGGGGTTGGGATCATCTCATCTGTAGTTATGGATTCGGAGAAGAAAAAGAAAGGAAAAGAAAGAAAGTGAAGGTGCTCTCTTTCTCTTTATTACATTCTGTATTTCCCTCCTGTAATGTTAAACTCTTGCAGTACATTTCTAATTATTCAAAATGAATTTGATGCATCAAATGTTACAAAGAGGCTATTTTACATTGCAAACTCAGAAAGTCAATGATAGATAATAGGAAGCTGTAACATTTCTTTTAGAGGGTATAATCTGATTTTAAATGAAATCTTTCACCTTGCAGAGCTGAAAAATACAGGTACGGTGTGCTGATAGATGAGAGCTGGCAGGACATATACTATTAAACTCACCAGCTAGTGGAAACCTTTGGCCTAGAAATTAAATTGTGGTGTGATAAAAGCATAGATCACATTGTCTGCACTTAACTGATAGAATAGAGGTCATTATCTACTACTCTGATTTCAATATAATAAAAATTCTTCATTTAATATATGTTCAGTGAAATGTAAAGCTAATGAAACAAATTTAAGACAGAAAACAGGTAACCTCAGCTGACACATTAAGAGTCCTGTGCCTTTTGTAAAAGATACCTAAATATAGCAATAATTGACTCAATGTTATTTCATTTAATAGTTGCTGGTATTGAAAAGTTATTAAATAAAACAAATTTTTAATTAACTATTCCATAACTATTTTAATACCATACTGTGAATATGTTTGTTTAATTGCAACTATCATAAAATAACAGCAAAAAACAAACAAAAAAAAGAAGATCTCTTGTGGGAAGGTGTTCATTTTTTACAATATAGTAGATTCATTTGCATCCATCCGCTTTGAAGGCAGTGATAAAGCCCCTAGTGATGGGGCAGGTTGGAGGCCAGGCTAGAAAGTCAAATTAGCAAGGCAGGCTCAGCATCCAGATCAGCAGGACGTGGCAGGCAGTGGCACGGCTATGACATAGATCAAGTCCAGGCCAAGGGTGAGCCTCAGCTTCAAAGGAAGGGCAATATTTGTTTTTATTTGAGGACAAACACTATTCAATTTTCTATTGAAACAGTTGCTAAAAATCAAAATCATTATCAAAGCTAGACTCATGAGAAGCTTCGATTTAGAAGTTTTATTAACAACCCAAAGAAAGCAAACCCAAATAAACTTCTGAGTACCACAGGTCCAATTTATGATGAAATGCTCAGATTAGTAGTCTGGCCTCCTATAATTTCATGCACAAATAATACAATACATATTTTACTGCTATTCAAGAGTCTGCCAGGAATATACCTTATCTACAGTCAAATATCAAGCCATTTTTCATCCACTAATGTAAAGTTTGAAAATAAATCAATTTTATATTAAAGGATGCCAAAAGTTCACTTTCTGAATTTTGAGATTCTCTAATCTTCAGAGTACCAGATCATGCAAGACAAGACATTGTGGGAAGAGGAAGGCTAAAGAGGAAATGAGAAGAGATACATGAAGAAGGAAGCTTGGAATTTAGCTAAAGAAGCAGTTATTCAGCAGGTCTAAAGAGACCAACTCCCTTCTGAAGATTTTCACACTACAAAGAAACTGGAAGAAATCACAGATGATAATGCCTCGGGAAAAGAAGTACCTTCCTTTGTCTAAAGGAAAGAGGACATTTAGATATATTAAAATATATTCTATGTTGATATATAAAATAAATTGAGATATACAAAATATATTTATATCTAGAATATAAAAACATGCTCCATAATATAATACTACTCTATAGCATAATAATCTGCTTTTCTGTGGTCTACAATGGAAGAAATCAGAGTGATTATTATGGCAGAATCACAAAATTGTTGAGGTGGGAAGGGATCTCTGGAGACTATCTGGCCCACATCCCCTGCCCAGGCAGTATGCCCCGGACTGCTTCCAGGTGGGTTTTGAATCTTCATGGCTGGAGACTCCACAGCCTCTCTGAGCAACTTGAGGACAACCATCCTGACAGTAAGGAAGTATTTCCTTGTTGTGTTGTTATAATAAAGAGCTATCCAGAACAGAAAAGGTTTTAAGAGGAGAAAGAAATCAAAGTGGAAAAATGGAACAATATAAGTAGGTGGTAATTCAGAATAGTTCTTTTTCTATGAAATTTCAGCAACAAAAAAGAAGAAAATTATTTTTTTTAATTCTACTATAGGATTTAAGAGTGCATTATTCATTTAATCAAAGGAGAATTTTAATTTATATGGAAGTTATAGTTCTCCTTATATAGAGACTTTTCAACCAGATGAGGCAAAAGAAGTCTCTTAAGGGAACCAAGGATCCCTTAAGGTTATTATGTAAAGCAAGTGATTATTGTATCAAACAATTATGGAAAATGTAAATGTTCCTCCAAGAGCAATTGTGCTAAACTTTAAGACTAAATTCAATCATTAAAATAAATAAATAAATAAAAAATCAAGTGCTGTTAATAGTACTTGACTGCAAATCTCTGTGAGGCCTTAATTATGGAATTGATATCATCACTTTCATAACGCCTGGAACATGGTAATTTTTCATCACAGAATCACAGAATCAGTAAGGTTTGAAGGGACCTCTGGAGATCATCTAGTCCAACAACCCTGCTCAAGCAAGGTCACGTAGTGCATGTTAGACAGGGTTGCATCCAGGTGGGCCTTGAAGATCTCCAGAGAGGGAGACTTCACAACCTCTCTGGGCAACCTGTGCCAGTGCTCCATCACTCACGGGAAAGAAGTATTCCTCACATTCAGATGGAACTTGCTATGGTTCAGTTTGTGCCCACTGCCTTGTGTCCAGAGCTTAGCACCACTGAAAAGTGTCTGGACCATCATCTTGACACCTTCCCCTAAGCTATTCCACAGACTCAGCAAGGTTGGAAGAGACCTCTGCAGATCATCTAGTCCAACCTCCCAAAGATTTCGTGGTGCTGTTTCCACTGGGGCTTGAACCTAGGATCTTCAGCATGTAAAGCAGATGTGATAACCACTAGACTATTCCTCTATGCCAATTTATAGACACTGATAAGTCTTTTCTTCCCCAGGCTGAAGAGGCCCAGCTCTTGCAGCCGTTCCCCACAGGGCAGATGCTCCAGCCCTCTGATCATCTTTGTAGCTCTACGCTGGACTCTCTCCAGTAGCTCCATGTCTCTCTTGTACTGGGGAGCCCACAACTGGACACAGTACTCGAAATGAGGCCTCTGCAGGGCTGAGAGAGGGGCAGCATCACCTCCCTCCACCTGCTGGCAACTCTGTTCCTAATGCACCCCAGGATACTATTGGCTTTCTTGGCCACAAGGGCACATTGCTGGCTCATGGTTGACTTGCAGTCCCCCAGCACTCCCAGGTCCTTCTCTGCAAATCTGCTTTCTAGCAGGTCAGAGCCAGTACTGATGCCTGGGGGACGCTACTAGCTACAGGCCTCCAAGTAGACTCTGCACCACTGAGTACAATCCTTTGAGCTTTGCCTTTCTGCCAGTTCTCCGTCCACCTCACTGTCCACTCATCTATCCCACACTTCCTGAACTTGCCTGTGAAGATGTTATGGGAGACAGTGTTAAAAACCTTGCTGAAGTCAAGATAGACAACGTCCACTGCTCTCCTCTCATCTACCCAGCCAGTCATTCCATCATAGAAGGCTATCAGATTGGTTAAGCATGGTGTCCACCAGCTTGGTGAATCCATGCTGACTACTCCTTATCACCTTCTTTTCCTTCACATACTTGGAGATGACATCCAGAATGAGCTGTTCCATCACCTTTCCAGGGGTGGAGGTGAGGCTAACCAGCCTGTAGTTTCCTCAGTGCTCTTTCTTCCACTTCTTGAAGACTGTAGTGAAATTGGATTTTTTTTTTCCAGTCCTCAGGCACCTCCCTTGTTCTCCATGACCTGTCAAAAAATGCTGGAGAATGGGCTAGCAATAACATCCACCAGCTCCCTCAGTACTTGTGGGTGCATCCCATCAGGACCCATGGATTTGTGGATCCCACATTTGCCTAAATGATCTCTAACTCGATCCCCCTCGACATACTCTGACAACATTCCTATATTCCTCCCAGGTGGCCTGTCCCCTCTTCCACATTCTGTGTACTTTCCTCTTCTGTCTGAGTTTTGCCAGGAGCTCCTTGCTCATGGGGCAAGTCTCCTGCCCCCTTTGCTGGACTTCTTTCTCCTTGAGATGCACCGCTCTTGAGCCTGGAGGAAGTGATGCTTGAGTACTCCCCAGCTCTCTTGGGCCTCGCTTCCTTCTAGGGCCCTAATCCTTGGGATTCCTCCTAGAAGGTCTCTGAAGAGGCCAAACCTTCTCCTAAAGTCTAGGGTTGTGATTCTACTTGTTGACCTACTTCCTCCATGCAGGATCCTGAACTCCACCATCTCACAGTCACCGCAGCCAAGCCTTCACATCTCCAACCAGTTCTTCTTTGTTTGTTAGTACGAGGTCCAACAGGATATCTCTCCTTGTTGGCTCCTCAACCACCTGTGTCAAGAAGTTGTCATCGACGCTGTACAGGAGCCTCCTGGACTGTTTGTATCTAGCTGTATTTGTCCTTCCAGCAGATATTAGGGTGGTTGAAGTCTCCCATGAGAACCAGGGCCTGTGATCATGAGGCAACTTCCAGTTGTCTGTAGAAGGCCTCAGGTACTTCTTTTTCCTGATCAGATGGCCTGTAGTAAACACCCACAGCAGTGTCCCCCATATTAGCCTGTCCTTTAATCCTTACCCAGAAGTGCTCGACTGTCTCTTCCTCCACCTCAATACAGAGCTCAATACATTCCAGTTGCTCTCTCACATAGAGAGCACCTCCACCGCCTTAATAAATGCTTACTCATCAGGAATATTAAATGATGCAATTTTTACCTCTCTTAGTTGATGCAATTGACAAAAGTTATTGTATATTATGCAAATACATGGATCTGTCAAGTGTACAGTGCTTCTTGGAGAGAGCTTAATTCTCACTGATTTCTTGGAGTGATTTGAAAGAATACAACAAATTTTATACTCATTTGCAAATCAAACAATAAGGTTCACCACACAGATACCAAACCTGTTTTAAGTAGAGTTTTCTTACTCAATACATTCGATAACAACAAAGTTATCTTTGTTGTTTTCATAATGTCATCATACTGCTAACTATAGCCATTGTTTGGGAGATTTATACTTGTAAGAATTTTCTTTTCAATTTCTTTTCTGACTGAAGAGGTTTCAGGTTGTAGCAGAAAGACTTCTTATGATTCTAAAGTGTAAGATCTACATCATTTGATAAGAAATGAAATCCCACTTTATAAATTAGATTCTTAAAATCATCTAATCTATCCAATATAACATTTTGATCATCCAAAGTATTGCTACTTGTTTGTAGTTAAGTGAATTTTATTAACTTTCTCATTATTACTTTGGTAGAAGTCATTGATGAAAATTATTAAACATTAAATAAAATTGTTGAGGAACTCCTTCCTGTACAAATAATCTGGTAGTCCTCCTTTCATCATTATCAACTGTATCTTTCTTTTTGAATAACTCCTTTTCCATTTGAGAAATCTCTATGCTCTCTAGCTTTGATAGTAATGTGACACTGTACCAAAGTCTTTACTGATGTCTAGAAAAATTAAATCAAGAATATTTTCCTACTGTAGAGAATCAATTATCTTGTCCAAGAATTTATCAGGTAAATTGGGCATGATCTGTATTTAGCAAATGCATGTTGCATTTCATTCATGAAGTCTCTTCTAACTGACTTAATTTTTCATTTTAGTTTTACTTCATTGAAATTGATCTTTGATGCTTTGATGGCTTTACTGACTGGAATAAAATACATCATATATGAAATCATAAAAAATTAAAAAAAAAAAAAGACAAAATAAACCTATACTGATAATTTTGTATCAAATAAATATTTCAATGCAGAGAATAAATGTTTTTAATTTAAAGGAAAAAAATGTCAGAAGGTATATGGAAAAAGCTGACAATACTTTATGAAACTTATCTACCATTTCATTTTATCAGCAACTTTTTATTCCTGTAGAGACAAGGATTTGACATAAATCATTAGATTAGTCTGCTTTCCAGATGCCAGAATTATCTTTTGAACTGCAGTAACCAAGAAGAGATGATTTAAATGGCCAGATATGAAAGTCAAAGTTGCAATACATCACCACATGTTTTTTCTTTATGTCTAAAAGGCAGACAATAGCTTGAATTTAAGAAAAATCACCTGACTTTGTTCTATACTTCAATAATAGTATTCACTACAAATAGGCTAAATAATCCTGTAATCCTCAGCAAAAGCTGTGTTTTTTCAGAATGGAGAGAGCTTTCATACTTGTAAAAGTTGTTTGCTTTAAAAGAAGAAAACTTTTAGACTTTAAATTGGAAATATTATTTAAAAAATTACTCTTAGGCTTGCTTTTAATCTATAATTTGCTTGCCTGTTTTGTAAAAATGTCTTTGATGATGTGTTAGAATACTGTGCTGCTCCACAGCATTTATGATCAAAATGTGTTTCAGAATTTCGTACCTGCAAACTGGATGCCTCGTGATCAATACAGGCAAATATACACCTGCCTGTAAAGTCACTGATCATTTTCAGGACAACAGAATGTGTAGCTCAGAAGAGTTCCTTTACTCCATAAGTCTCCACTATGTATACATATCTATAATAAAAAATAAAGTATTAATTTTTAGTATATTTAGTGTTAATTTTTAGTGTAATAGTTGAGATTTCAAAGGAAGCTAATTTACTTTTCAATGTATCACCTGAATTATAATTTATATTTCCCTGGAATGCATTGCAATGGTGCAATTTTTGCAATGTCATATGTACTTAGGGAAGAAAAAACTATGATTATTACTGATTTTAATATATAATAATCTTTTGATCATTTTTCAATAATCTCCACTTGTCTAAAGACAAGCCATGTCTTGTCCATGCTTTTTTGAGAATCAGAAAGTATATTCTGAATACTATATTTTTACTTTATTTTCCTCTGTATGTGACACACACAAGCTGTATTTACACTTGCATTACTCTTAATTAACTACTGCTTTTGATCCAAGAGAGAGGTTTATCTGGGGGACTATATGTAAAGTTTTTTTCATTTAACCATCAGCATCTTAGATTGAGTCTCAGCTGTGAAATAGACAGTGAAATTCTGTTAACCAGATGGGGCAGCTCACTAATTGGTTCAAAGTGCTGTAGGCACTTTTCACAGGTTTAAGAACAACAGCCAGAATAAAACATCTACAGTAAGAATAAAATAGATATTAATCCTATGTAACAAAATTAACATATGTTGACTACACTAAAGTATTGTATGCACTATAATATATTATTGTATTCCTGGATTTTGTTAGCAAACGTTTTTAAAGCTTCAGCTTACTTATTCCAGTAGTCCTTCTTTATTTCTCTTAAACTTGATTTAGCCATACAGTCACTGAACTGGAAATTTCCACTTCCTTCTAGATGACCTGCTGTCACCTAAAAGTTTACCAGCAGTTGAACAATGATTAAATTTCAGAATAGTTGTATGAATGAAAGTGAATCAAATAATAAGAAATTCTTGGCAGCACATTTATTTTGTTGATACAGGAAACATCATTTTTCACCAGCCAAACAATTAGCCTGTTTTTTGACTAAGGAAAGAAATTGTCCGTTTTGTTACTGTTACTCTGGATGATGATAGTATCTCAGTCTTATATATACTGTTATGTACGTTTTTATGGATCATATTTAATTTGATTTTCAAATATGACTAAAATTATTACTCTAACCTTTGAAATGAGGAAACTGAGGCTTAGAAAATAAAGTGACTCCTCTTGAGTCTTCAGTTTATTGTCCTTAACTAATATAATCAGATTGAAGTAGGTTGTTTTGAAGGAATGTGCTAGTCATATCGCTTTAAGGGTTTAATTACATAGGTTAAGCATTGTTCCAAAAATAAATTATTGAAAGGTAAGTGAAAGATATGATTCCAGAAGTGAAATGAAAAATTATAAAGGATTTTTGAACGTATGTGTTGCTAAGACATACTTTATTAATAGCATTTTCTGGATATTTATAACATGAAATGATTTTTACATGATCTCATTACTTGATTGGGATAAATAACTTTTTATATGACCTTTTATGAACAGTTGCTTAGTACTTTTAGAAATAACTGACAACCATATTTAATTGATTTTTAATGTTAAAGTAACATTATAATTGTAATATACACCTTTACTTGACGTCTGCATTAAAATAATTACAATTTAATAACTGAGGAAATAGTCCCTTCTTTTTCCAATGTTTTAAAATAATAAATTATGTGGTTTAAAGCAAAAACAGTGAATATTTCTGTAAGTACATATATATCTATATCACTCAATATAATATAACCAAAATTGCATAAATATTTTGTATTGAAATATCTTTATAGTCACAATCTAAGAAGCCTTCAAATCCAACTGTATTCAGGGGAGTTTTCCTGTTATACATTTATCATTTTGTTTTTTCTTTTGTTTCTTGTTCCTTTAATTCCAACATTGATTTTCTTGGTTTATTTACCATTTCTGATTCTATCTTTAAATATTTAGCTTCCTCCTAAAAATTTGTGTTTTTTTGAAGGGGAAGGGCAGTTGGAACTAAAATTACCTCTGTTAACTGATAAATATTGTAAGCCATTGCATCTGAGAAGTGGAATAATCTTTCAACATTAGGAATGAAAGCACTGGAAGAATTATGTCCAGGTTAGCAGAATATAATTTACACCACTAATTTTTAAAAGTATTGTAGGCCAATTAATATCATTAAGCTGGAGATAACTCTTCACAGCCCTACTGAAAGTTTAGCATAATGAACTAGAGAAGATTTTGTTTTTTGCCTCAGAACCTCTAGTTAACCAGGGATTATAGGAGAGGGACTTTTCAAAGTAATTATGCAAATAAGAATCCAGACTACACTGAAAGGAAGATACTGGATTGTAGATTTTCAGTTGCAAAAGATTTATTTAGAAAGTAAGCTCAAATACTTTTGGATTAAAGATTGTTTACAACTTAGATCCCTGGTGAAAGTGTTCCCTGCTCTGCTGCAACATTAAAATGCAGGAAAGCTATACCTTTTCTGCCTAATAATAATAATAATAATAATTAAAGCAACCTTTCCCAGTTCTTTGAAAGAAGGGTTATTGACAACCATATAGAGGAAGCAATACTAGATATTGCCTAGAAGAATTTGCAGTATTACTAATAATTACCAAGTATTACCAAAAATTTGCAGTATCCCAAAGTCAGCTTTCAGATAAAAAGATAGAGTTTCAGGTTCATCCTTGTGCTTGAGTTTTTCCTGCTGACTGAGGGTATTGATTGGCTTGATTGTTAAAATATTAAACTTACTTTCTATTTATATATTTTAAGGTTTCCTTTTCCTAATTTTAGTGCCAGCAATTAATTCTTAAGGTCAAGATTAATATTCAGGTCATACACTTCTGACTAGGCATAAGAATATTTAAACAGTCAACAATTACCTACCTACCTATACCTACCTGTACAGTCAATATGCTCTAGGTGACCCTGCTGAGCAGGAGGGTTGGACTAGAGGATCTCCAGAGGTCCCTTCCAACCTTACTGATTCTATGATTCTATGAACAGGAGAACCAGGAGCTTCTGAAGAACTTCAAAGAGCAAATCAGAAAAGTTAGAAGCTTTTTTTCTGAGTTGTCTATATAGCTAAAGTCTTGAATCATGGTTGCAGAGTGATTCAGTGTTTCACAAATGAAATAAGGAACGGCCAGTAGGAAACCTTAAATGCTGGAATAGATGCCTGACTCCGTAGATTCCAGTATTGCACAGACCTGCACTTTGTCCACATAGAATCACAGAATCAGTAAGGTTGGAAGGGACCTCTGGAGATCATCTAGTCCAACCTCCCCACTCCAGCAGGGTCACCCACAGCATGTTAGTCATGGTTGCATCCAGGCGGGCCTTGAAGATCTCCACAGAAGGAGACGCCACAACCTCTCTGGGCAACCTGGTCCAGTGCTCAGTCACTCTCACAGGGAAGAAATTCCCCCTCACATTCAGGCAGAACTTCCTGTGCTTCAATTTCTGCCCATTGCCTCTTGTCCTGTCACACGGGACAACTGAAAAGAGTTTGTCCCCATCCCCTTGACACCCTCCCTTCAGGTACTTGTACACATTGATAAGATCCCCCCTCAGGCTTCTCTTCCCCAGGCTGAGCAGGCCCAGCTCTCGCAGCCGTTCCTCATAGGGCAGGTGCTCCAGCCCTCTGATCATCTTTGTAGCTCTACGCTGGACTCTCTCCAGTAGCTCCATGTCTCTCTTGTCCTGGGGAGCCCACAACTGGACACAGGACTCGAGATGAGGCCTCCCCAGAGCTGAGTAGAGGGGCAGGATCACCTCCCTCCACCGGCTGGCAACACTCTGCCTAATGCACCCCAGGAGACCATTGGCCTTCTTGGCCACAAGGGCACATTGCTGGCTCATGGTCGACTTGTCATCCACCAGCACTCCCAGGTCCTTCTCTGCAGCAGGTCAGCCCCCAGCTTGTATGGGTGCTGGGGGTTATTTTTCCCTAGGTGCAGGACTCTGCACTTGCACTTGTTGAACCTCAGGAGGTTCCTCTCTGCCCAACTCTCCAGCCTGTCCAGGTCTCTCTGAATGGCAGCACAGCCCTCTGGTGTCTCAGCCACTCATCCCAGCATCATCTGCAAACCTGCTGAGGAGACACTCTGTCCCCTCATCCAGGTCGTTGATGAAGAAGTTGAACAGGATGGGACCCAGGACTGAGCCCTGGGGGACTCCACTAGCCACAGGCCTCCAACTAGACTCCACACCACTGATGACGACCCTCTGAGCTCTGCCTTTCAGCCAGTTCTCAGTCCACCTCACTGTCCACTCATCTAACCCACACTTCCTGAGCTTCTCTAGGAGGATGTTATGGGAGACAGTGTTGAAATCCTTGCTGAAGTCAAGGTAGACAACATCCACTGCTCTCCCCTCATCTACCCAGCCAGTCATTACATCACAGAAGGCTATCAGATTGGTTAAGCAGGATTTCAACTTGGTGAATCCGTGATGGCTACTCCTGATCACCTTCTTCTCCTCCATATGCCTGGAGATGACATCCAGAAGGAGCTTTACCATCACCTTTCCAGGGATGGAGGTGAGGCTGACCAGCCTAGTGTTGCCTGGGTCCTCCTTCTCGCCGACTACAGTGACACTGGCTTTCTTCCAGTTCTCAGGCACCTCTCTAGTTCTCCAGGACCTTTCAAAGATGGAGAACGGCCTGGCAACAACATCCGCCAGCTCCCTCAGTACCTGTGGGTGCCTCCCATCCAGCCCCATGGATTTGTGGATGTCTAGCCTGCCCAGAAGGTCTCTAATCCTTTCCTCCTCAACCAAAGGAAAGTCTTCCCTTCTCCAGACTTTCTCCCTCATATCCAGGCTCTGGGATTCCTGAGGTCTGCCCTTAGCAGTGAAGACTGAAGCAAAGAAGGCATTCAGTAATTCTGCCTTCTCTGTGTCCCTTGTCACCAGGCCCCCCCCCCCCCCCCATTCAGTAGCAGGCCCACATTTTCCCTAGTCCTCCTCTTGCTGCTGATGTATTTGAAGAAGCCGTTCCTGCTGTCCTTGACACATCCCTTGCCAACTCAATTCCAACTGGGCCTTAGCTTTCCTCGCCGCCTCTCTACATACTCTGACTGCATTCCTCAAATTCCTCAATTCTTCAAAGTAGCCTGTACCCTCTTCCATGTTCTGTGTACTTTCTTCTTCTGTCTGAATTTGTGCAAGAGCTCCTTGCTTACCCATGTAGGCCTCCTGCCCCTTATACTGCACTTCTTACTCATAGGGATGCACTGCTCTTGAGCTAAATATTAATCCAGGAAGTGGGAGACCTGAAAGTTATCCTCAGCTAATAGGCTTTGACCAGAGAGGTTGTGGAGTCTCCTTGTCTGGAGATCTCCAAGGCCCGCCTGGATGCAACCATGTCTAACATGCTCTAGGTGACCCTGCTGAGTGGGGAGGTTGGACTAGATGATCTCCAGAGGTCCCTTCCAACCTTACTGATACTATGATTCTATGAAACCACAGCGAAGCCCAGGAAGTATGCTAACCAAAAGGTATCGGGTGTTCATTCTATGATGAGGCAAACTCTCTGCCCAAGTTGCTGAAGGTGAGGAGCTGTGTAGAAAGTTAGGCAAAGTTAATGAAATTCAGTGAAAGGTAAAAAGTATGCAGGAGTCAAATTCTCTAGGTTAGACAGAGAAGGACTCCCTTAGGAGAGTGCAGATTTTAGCTCTGATGTCTGCTCCTATTGGGCTTGCACAGTTTGTCTAGTGGCAGACTTAAAGGAAAACACATTTTCCACAAAGCAAGAATCAGACCCCAGGAGCCCCTTTGCTCGGGAAGGTGTTGTTTTGGAAACTAAGAGATTTTAACAGTATGGTAACAAGCTGTTTTGTGTCAGACAGTATCCATGACAGGCAGTAATCTTGGATATTTTAAATTTATTATTACACAGGTAACCCTTTTACTTTTTTTTTTTCCAAAGTGACCCATTTTTAACAGAAGAAACAAAGGACAACTGAAATAAGAGTTTAGATAACCTTTTCCTTTCTTGGACATGAGTATCTATGTGCAACTTGACTGCAATACACATCACACTGCTCATGAGTATTTTACTTAGCATACTACATGACTTCGTGAGAAAGATTTGTATTAGCTCATCTTTGCTATAGAAACTGCACCTTGACAAATTGCTGAGTGCAGGAGTTGAAAATCTAGAAGTGCTATAGAGGTAAAAGGAACCTGATTTCCTAAGGAGAAAAATCTGGTGGTGATTTCACTTTCCGTATGATTGACTAGCACTTAGTAAAGGAGCCTAGGAAGTAGAAAACCCATCACCTTGAATGAGATTTCAAACACATTTCCAGTAATCCAGGTAACACTAGCTAATAGGATATTATGTTAGATAAGTATGTGCAAAAGCACACAAGACCGTCAACAGAAAACCTGACTGCAGACTGATGACAGGAATCTACATAAAAGGAATCTTAAACTTTAGTTTCTTACTCCAGTGTTCTTCACTCATTTTTAGCTGTCAGGGACCCTACACAGAAGCAGCATATCAAAAGAATATCCCCCAAAGCTAGGAAATTAAAGGAATGAAAAATAACAACATCCTTGTTTTGTCTCTATGCTTGTACTTAAAACACTCTTCTAAGATGTAAGAATAGAAGGATCACACCTCCAAGCAGACCCTCAGGTCTTGTCTCCAACTTCTAGGGTAAAAGATTCAGAGAAGATGCAATTTCTTTATGTAAAAGAAGCTGCTTCCTCTTTTTCCGTCATAAAATATGAAACCTGAAATGAAAATAAAAGGCAGACCCCCTGTAAGTCATATCATTTAAAACATCTCCCTGTGTTTGATGTTTTTTTCTGTTAGATACTTCCTGATTGAAATTAACTTAGACTAAGAAGTCTAAGTTCCTGACATAGACTGTCTGAACTGATGCCAAAGCTCCTAAATATTCCCAAATAAAATGGCCCTTGACTAATTTCAGAAAATTCTTCTTGGCACCTCTTAAATTTTGTTAAACAAAATTTGATTTTGGTAATGTATCAGAACCAGAAAATACTCATAAGATCACAGGATAATTCAGGCTAGAAGGGACCTCAGGAGGTTATATTCTAAGTCATGCCCCAAGCAGGGTCAGTTGTGAGATCAAACCAAGTTGCTCAGGGCTTTATCTAGCTAGGTCTTGAAAGCTTCCAAATATAAAGACTGCAAAACCTCTGTGGGCAACCTGTCCCAGTGCTTGACTGTCCTCATGGGGAAAATATTTCTCTTTATAACAAATCTGAAGCTCTCTTGTTTCAATTTATGGATGTTGTTTCTCATCCTCCAACCTCCCATCTCAGGAAAGAGTTTAGCTTCTTCTCCTTGATGACCATCAGGAAGCTGCTGTTAGGTCTCCCAAGATGTCTCTTCTCCAGCCTGAACAAACCCTGGTCCCTCAGCTTCTCTTCACAGGGAAATGCTCCAACCATCCTGAGGATACTTTGTCCAGATTTGCTACTGTTTGTTGATGTCTTTCCTGTACTGGGGACTCAAAACAGAACCCATATGTGGATGTAATCTGAGTGTCAAATAAAGGAGGGATTTTTTTTTCCCTTGATCTGCTGCCTTGATTCTGTTAACACAGCCCTGGATGCAGTTGGCCATCTTTGGCACTCCACTGGCTCATGTTCAGTTTGTGGCCTCCAGAGCCTTTTGCATAGAGCTCATCAACCTGTATCACTGAAGGGAGTCTTCCTTCCTTAGTCCAGGAATTTGTATTTGTCCTTGTTGAATTTCATAATGTTCCTATTGGCCTATTCCCCCAGCCTGTCTATCTCCTTTTGGATGGCAGCCCTTCCCCCAAATGTATGGACTCATTACCGCAATCACTGAAAGTAAAGAAGGCATTAAGTATCTCAGCCTTATCTGTGTCCTCTGTCTTCCAAAATTGTGTCTCAAGTGATACGGAGTCCCTCCTCATTAGTATGAAATGCATAAATCATTGTAAGGAACAATCATGAAACACAACAAGATGAAGAATCTGCAAATACCCCTAGCAGTCTTACTCCCAAAACGTCTCACAGCCTCTGATTCCTAACTTCTAAGTAAGTGTAACCTATAAACCCTGCTGAAGCCTGGAGATTTCTCAGTCTTCATACTACATTAAGGTTGAGTTCAGAAGCAGTCCCAGAACACAGAATTTCTCTGAGACATACATTCAGGTCATTATTCCCTCAAAAGCATTTAAAAATGATCTTTGGAACTTGATTGTCTATGAAGAAAGTCATTGACTTTGATGGGCTTTGGATCAGGACCTAAGTGAATAGTTATCTAAATTCAGTTCATCCTTACAAAGAATTTCAGTGAAGTAACATCACAGTAGAAAGACAGGGAGAGTGAGAGCTTTTCACTAGTTATCTGAAGAATCAGAACACATCCAGCGGGAATTACATCATTAGCCTGGTAGAAGACTAGTCTCAGCAGAAAAAAAATCAAATGACTTTTTATTTCCTTAATGAGTGGAAAAAATGTATTTTCTTTGGATTGTTATAATTAAAAAGTATAAATATATTTTTGCATATGACTTTGACATATATGGCATAGTTAGAATACATTTTAATGTTTCAAATACCTGAGACCTAGTAAAAATGCATAATTCATAATCAAGATGCTGTGCCTGTCCCTATGCAGACCTAAGTGAATCCTGTGATTGCCTAGTCACAACTGCGACTGACATTTACCTCTGTATTTCTTCTGCTATTCCAGACTCTGCTATTGAAAATCCAGAGTATTTTAAGTTTTTTTTTTAATTTTTTCATTTACCTTTGCCTTATGTAACATGTATGAATGCCTATATTTAAGATTGTGCCAATATTCATGTCAAAGTCCATTTACTTTACAATTATTTCTCAAAGAATTAGAATATTTACAGGAAACTGCGGCCTATAGGCTTACTCAGGACACATATTACTAGGAAAATTATTGAATTACCTCAAAAATAACATATTACTAGAAAAATTATTTTAAACTATTTAATTAATTGATGCATTTAATTAATTTGAGTTTATTTATAGAGAATTGGATACCTAAAAATAGATTTAAAAATAATTTAAATTAATTTAAAAGACATTTTTATTTTATTTTTTGAATTTCAGCTGTTGTGGACAAAGTTTCCTTTTTTAGGTATTCATACAGCGATTAGTATAACTTTGATCTTAAGCGCGACACTGTGCCAAGGGAGCGTGAGGATATTTTTGATATTTTCAATCAAGCCTGCACATACCTCTATCGTTTAGGCTTCAGAAGTAATAATGTTAGCTAGCCACAGTGGAGGATTGATGCTATCCCTAAATTAAACTCCATACATAATAGGAAAGCAAACCATAATGAAGCAATGGGTGAGACTTCAGGAAACTTCTATTTACTAGACAGCGTGCCCAAGCACCAGCAGTATTCCTCCTCAGATTCAGTGTTTTCTGGTGGGAAAAGTCAATGACTTTGTCTGGGGTTATTTTCAGCTGGCATAAATGACTGAGGTTCAATTTAAATTAACCATATAGACCTCTTTTGTTGCCAAGAGAGGAAAAATAGATGCCTCCATTTAATGAAATGAAGCATGGTGGGCTATCTGAAGCCAGAATAAGCTGTCTTCCGGGGTCCTCTTGCAAGTAGCATGACTCAGCTTTGACCACTAAAGTTAAGAAAAATCAGCTGAATGGTTTCCAGCTTATGGGACCTCTCTGATGAGGAAAGGAAGAACAAATGCTGGTTGCAAATGAGTTTTGTCAGTATTAAACAACAGTAAAAGCAGAGAAATGTTCATGACTCAGGCAAACAGGGTCAATATTGAACATATGTTTTGCACCACTTAAGAGATACTTGAAGTTTAAACTGAGAACAAAATTTAAATTAATACAGCTTTGTATACAAACATCCCTTGCTTGCATAGGCATGTTGTGGTAACATGCGATGTGATAACATCAACTAAACTTTCATTGTTTTGTTCATACTAATGAACTCTGGATCTACTTCTGTGAGTAAGCAGGACAAGAGAAACTGGGACTAATTTCATATCGAATGGATACTCTTTACAGGAAATGGGCAGAAATGAGATATAGCTTCTCCCAGAGTAGACAGCTAAAATAAGCTAGATGAATTGTGCCATGGAGCTGCTAATTTTTCTGCAATGGCTATAGAAGGAATCCATAAAAGAAGCTCAGATGTGGATACTTATAATTTATTTCTTTTCCTTTTTTTAATTATTTGATCTGACTTTTAGGTGACTATTTATTTTATTTAATATAAAGGGACATAGAGCGACCACCACAGCTGAAGTTATTTACACTGTAGAGAAAGCTAAGTAAGAAGAATTCCATCCAGAGTGTTTTTTTATAAAATATATTCAGATCTGAAATATGAACACAAGTTCTCTTTTACATTGCAAGTACCAGGATCTATAGTGCTAATTTCCCCTCAAGGAGATAATAACTACAGCTCCCAACTTCTCCCTGCGAGACACTGTGTCTTAGTTTCCTACTTTCTGCAAGGATATTATTTCCTTTGAGAAAATTCTACCATTAAAGATAGTGAGATAGTGCAATAATGGACACTGAAGAAATATCTAAGATGAATTACAGGGCTTTTAGTAAGCTTACTTGACATGTTTCTAGTACTCTACAGAGAGAAGGACAGGAACTCCCAGCAACCACTCAGGAGAACTTTCTTCCCTGTCAGTATCCAAATATTACCCCTTTCCTTATTGCAGAAAGAAACAGTTTCTTGTTGCTGCATTTGATCAAGGAAGAAGGTGATGCAAAGTTCAAAGAATGAAATAGAGAGTTAAGGTGGATAATTTGAAAGAGAAGAAAGAATATAGAACATGATCTGAGACCCTGACTAGATTAGGTCTGCAGCACTTCTTCACTTCTATTGCATCTATCTCCTTTAGGTATTATTTTCAAGCACAAGCCTTGAAGCCTTGGCAGTATTACCAAAGGGCCTCCACACTACATCTGGTCAAATAATTCTCTCTGAATAAAAGTATCTATTTAGTGTAAGGCCTCTTTTCAATTTCTGAGGATCATTATCTTTGATTTTTTATAAATGTATATGCTAGTTTTGCTTTGTGGTTAATCACAGTGTCACCTTGCATCATTTCTATCTCTTCCAGGAGGAAAAAAAAAACACCGTAAATAAAGTAAAAATAAATTACCTATAAGAAATGCAAGATATAGGCCTGTGGTTTGCCCTAACATGCCTAGGAAAGCAGAAGGTTTTCAAAGAACTTTCACAGCTTCTTTTGTGGTCTCCATGCATAAATTGTTATAGTTTGTGTGAACAGAGACAATTTCCTTTGGAAAGCTCAGCTTATATGCACACGTACAAAAAAGAGGAGCGAAAAAGAGCCATATTATTCCACCTTTGATTGATTACTTTCAGAAAGTGGCTGTTCCTATTTAAAGAGACAAAATATCTACTTTAATTGGAGAAGGTCTTTTTATTAAGTTTTTGCAAGATTGTACATTTCTTTCTGTTTTGTTTTTCTGACAGAAGATATGTTGTTGCAAAAATGCAGATGATACCAAGCTTTGCTACCTGCATTTGAGCCATTTAGAGGTGTGCAGGGTGGAATCCAGGAAATGTAAAGCCACCTTAGCCATAATATGAGGCTAGGCAAAGCTTGGTACTAGTGCATTGGCATAGTTTATCTGGTCTCCCTCTGTATCTCTTCCTAAAAAATGACAGATATTTGAATCTCTATGAGAATAAAGCTGTTCTGCCATTCACAGTTTATTTTTTGTTGTTTTTTTTCTATTTCTATACTGTATTGCTTCAATACTTGTGTAGTTTTGAAACCTGTTTTCAGCATAAAGAGATAGTTTTAAAAATAGTTAAGCTAATAGAGCTAAATACTAATTTACTCTTGAGAATCCCACGTTCCCTTTTGCCTGCATATTTATATAGTTAACTCTTTTTAAAAGTTAGCAATAGTGGCTAAATGAAAACGCTTAGGCAGCAAATCTGTCTGGATTATTTCCTCTCTACATAACTCATTTTCCCAACATAACTGAGATACCTTGTTCATGCTTTAGAGCACTGAAATATAATGAATATTTATCAGAATGTGATATATGCAAGGACATTTTGAATATTTTTCCCCCTTGAGAAAGCAGCTAGTTTAGAAACTCTTAGCCTGTGTTAGTAATTCCTTCCAAACTTGCATCATTTTGTACTTATTGAGAGGCTCATCTGTTTGTTAGTACAAGCCATGACTGGTTATTGCAGTCACTGCCTTTTCATACTTCCACTCAAAGAGCAAAATAAAAGAGCTGAAATTAATCTAATTTACAGCACAGTTCTCCTTAAACAAGTAACTGTGGAATTTTTGCTCCAACAGAATACTGCTATAAAGAACCTTGTTGTTCCACAGAACCACTAATTTATTTTTGTGCATACTATATTAATCAATACATGACATTCCTATTAGTTACTAAATTTCAGATGTCAAACAAGTCTCTTTTGATAAATTCTTACATATTTTAGAAAAAATATTGACTAAATGACAAACTTACAGATGGAAGATGAAAATGAGATGTTTAATAGTGTTTTTGGATGGAGGAAGGATAATGTATTTGCTGTCATGCCACACTAGCACTAGTTCCATAGAAAAACAAATTGTTTGTCCATGTTTGGAATCACCTCATTTGTTTTCTACATATTTATTTTTGACTAAATATAATCAAAATATTAACTGTTGACTTGAAAGAAATAATATGAAAACAAGGAAAAGTAACAACATTAAATTTGCTACAGTCTGTTAATTGACTGGATAAACTGAGAGGCATTACCTGTTAGTAAGACAGAGTATGGTATTAAAATTAAGCATATACGTATATTTTTGTGCCTTGCAAAAAACCATATATACGAACCTTAGTAGTGAATTTCTACAAGTCCTCATAAAGACATAGGCCAAATTCTTTTCTAAGTGAGCAGGAATTACAGCTGAATGATGCTATGTAGTGATCACAGATCTTGGAATTTTGAGCATTAGATTAAAAGAGTTATACTATAACTAAGTATGGCATTGTATATTAAAAAGTTATTTATTAACTTTAGGATTATTGTATAACATAATATTGTAAGAAAATTCTTCTTTTCTTATAGTTCAGGTTTTCCCAAATATTATCTATAAAGAACAATGGGGGTCAATGTATAAAGAAATATTGTATTTTAGAACTGGAACCACTACATTTAAAGACCATGCCATTTGTATCACTGACCCTCAGGGAATTCAATTAATCTTACTTAAGTATTGCCCTTGAAGAAAATGCAACACTCACTAATATACTAAATGTATGAATCAGCCACAAAAACATTGTAAAAGGTCAACATTTGTGTTTTTTGTTTATCTAATACCTAAAACAGCAGGTTCTGGAGACTGCAATAAACACTGTCACTTACACCAACTCTATTAGGGAGCTTTTTACATACCATTATTCACGTTACTGAAATTGCTTCCCCGGACAAGGCCTATAGCGAGTACAAGATTCAAGCCAAGTGGTCATGTCATGTCATGTCAAATGGACCCTCCAGTTCTAGTAAGACCAATCCACAGCGCATGCTTAGTGCATACAAACTTGCTAGTTTACATATGCCTATTATGACTGATGTGATTACTTTCTTGCTTTTTGTTACGTTTTGTTTATTTTTAATGGTGACAGCTCTAAGGGAGGTATGTTTTTGATGAAAAAAATTTGCTTGAGACAACTTGCCAATAATCTGGCCTCCAGACTGTAAATGTTCCCTACATTAGTTCACTGCATAACAACATAGAAATTATTTGTGATAGAGAAACTAAGGCCATCAAGACTTTTACTGCTTACCATGAACCACAGTCACTAAGCTATGTTCCAGTTTATCTACATGCCATCTGGACTTACTCATTTTGAATTGTTGGCTGTGCTAGACATAGAGGTACCATGACTACGAATGGCCTGTTCTTTTTTCCCATAGCCAAGGTATCTACTGAAAGATAGGAACTATATGGACCTGCAACTTGTGATTATTCTAGCTATTATTATGAAAGATAAAAGGATAAAACATTGCCAGTCTTGAAAGAGTGAAGAGTCTATCGTCTAGGTCCTAAGAGGATGGAGATGTCCCACGTATAGCTGTTGAGGCAAGTGTATGAGTTTCAGAGAAGTAAAAGTTCAGACTTAGACTTACATCTAGGATGTGCTGTCTCTAGGTCTTGGTTATGCTGACAGTTGCCTGGCTCTGTTAGAAACAGACTGTAGGAGAAACCTAGCTAAGGTTTCTGGTAACTGCTTTGGTAATCATGTGTTGAGGTCAGACGTGTAAATCAGGAAATGAAGATGCTGCCTCTAATAGCTTAAAGCAACTCAGACAGGAGAAGAGGAGAGCAGGCAAGTTGAATAATAGCATGGTGCTTAAATTCTTGCAGTTAGCACATGAGATGTCTTAGGCCATCCAAAACTTGTCACTAGTTTGAATTTTACCTTTGTTCAAGTGAATTTTAGATCTCACAGGTCTCCTTAATATGTTCACTGTGAATGCTGAATATTTTCTGAATGTTTTCTTCTATGTTTCTGTGCTTGTGTTTTTCATTTTTCCACGTCAGCTTTGATTTTTTTTCCAAGACACTTGTCTTGCTTTGTTGTGATGGCTACCTGTCGGAGCAATTCTATTTCTTCCTGCCTGACTTATTTTCTTTTTGGTTTCTTTCTTTCTTTCTTTCTTTCTTTTTCTTTCTCTCTCTCTCTCTTTTTTTTTTTTTTTTTTTTTTTTGTCACTGCCTTTCAGCAGCTCAGCACAGCTGGAGATCATACTTATTGCTGTCTGCACACTTCAAATCTCTCATGTTCTCGCTTCCTCAGTGGCTTTTCTCATTGGTCAATGAAACATGTTCTGGATGACGCACAGCAAAACCTAATACATATTTAAACTTCAAGGGAAGATTATATATACTGAGTCAGTTACCAAAAGATATATGGAGTGTTGCTGACTACCAAGATTTAAGCCTTTGGTAGCTATCACATTATCTTTCACGCTACGTCAAATTTTCCTGTACTAAAATTTAGGAATTATCACACAGAAGAATATCAACAGCTTATGTATGATCTTTTCTGCAGTGATATCCAGGACTATCTGGATAGTCTGGAGATCTTAGGAAGGCTCTCAGTACAGCATTATACCCTTTTCACACTTCAGGATAAGGATGCTGAGAAAATATGAACTCCACCTGCATTTTCATTACATAATTCTTGATCTTCTGATTCATTTTGTTCTAAGCACTGTTCTATGAGGTTTGGTACCCTCACCAAGATTTAACAAATCACAAAAGAATACCATACACAATATTTCCTATCTGTAAGTATATTCAGGAGCTAACATAAACCAGATGCAGTATTTGGAAAGATCTCTTAGTATCAGGGTGGCTTGATTAAAAGATTGGCATTTGACCAAAACAGAAAAAAACTGATAGCATGAATTTTAATTAATTAAGCATATATTTTGAAAGCTGCAGTTATGTGACTGGCTGTTTTCACTAAGATTTTCAAACAATGAATATATTTTTAAATAATAACAATGCCTATGTCACTGGCTATTTGCAAAGCAGAAAATAGGCAAATTAATTTTCATTATAAAATTATTCGATTGACTCTAAAACTTCAACTTTTAAAACTTTTGTAAACATTATTTGCACCATGACAAAAAAGCAAGAAGCACAAGCTGCTTAAAGCAAATGAAATTTTGTTGACCAGAACACAAGGGAATATTGGTAATGAAAAAAAGACACCTGTATAGAACTAATTTTCTTGTCCTGTAGTTAATGGATTTATTAGCAGCTCCATTTATTAAACATAAGGACGTGAATTTTTAGTGTGTTGTGTGAGATTTCCAGTGATGCTAATGGGGGGGGGGGGGGCGGGTGAATGACTATTTTGACATGCACAAAATAATTTTTAAGCTAATTTTATTTATAGATATAAATGAACAATAAAACACAGATTAAAAATATCATGAGAAAAACTACCAAGCTAATAAGCTAAGCAAAGGAGAATGAGAGGTTGCCCAAACTGTTCCTATATGAAAGCTGTATGAATGCATAACAAATATAGCTGCTGCCCACCCTATCCTTTTTCTGATGAGCCAGAGGGAAGGGGAAGAAAGTGGACACATACTGCTCCAAACTGGGAATGAAACTGTCCAAACTGGGAATGAAAGACTGGGCAATACTGCTTTTCTCATTGTGAAGGTGGGAGGCATGAACGAGTCATTTCTATCACTACACCTCTGTGAATAGTTCAGATTAAGTTCTGTGGCCACTCAAATTCAAGACTATTTTCAGCTCAAAGCCTTTCCTCGTTCTGCCTGCCTTCCCGTCTCTCCTGACGTACCTTGTTTACAGTTGCTCCTTCTTCATTTTGCCAGCGTAGCACTAAATCTTCTGGATACCAATGTTGTTGAGAATTCTTGGCATAGCAATTTCAGACTGTGCCCTTAGTATGAACCTTTAATAAAACCAAGTGCTTTTATCAAGATAAAGGCTCCCTTCTCCTTTCCTTGCTCTTTCTCCTGCCTTGCACGATTGGAAGCTCAGCGTGTTCCCAAGTGGCAGCTTGGACTACGTGAGGATCAAATCCCTCTGGTTCACTGCTTTGTGTCTAGCAGGCAAATGTAAATACAACCTGAGAGATCATACGGTTCCAGGATCTTTCTCTTAAGCATGTTTATTTTACAACACAGTAGCTAAGAAGCGAAAGACAGCTATCTGGCAGATATCTGTGTATGGGGAATCATATTCTCCTGGATCAGAATATGAAAAAAAAAAAATCATTTTTTCATACCATATACTCCCACACAGATCGTATAGGAAATAAAGAAAATGTTTCAGAGAGTTACTGGATTTTAGTGTGTTATTTCATGTAAGTCTGAGTAAAACTATCGTTAACATAGTCAACACTTACTATTTCCCACTATTAGCTGAGAAAGCCTTGGATCACTGATAGGAGTTCACAATAGGATGGAACATGTGATCACTGCAGGCTGCGAATTTTAAAGCAAACTTTAGCGGGATCTTTTACACTGTACAAGAGAAAGACTTGAGTTCTTCTATGAAATCTCATGAAACTGAGTTCTTCCCATGGTTAGGGCAGAAAAAGTATTTTAGAAGAGTTTGTTTTTATATAGTGGATGGTAAACAATTTTTTCTACTTCAGACTAGACTAGTAAAGGTTGAACTGTGATGCTCTAAACATTGATTGTCACTAATGCATATTTTAACAGTTTTATTTGCATATGTCAATACTTCTACTGAAAGTACTTTGACTTCCATGGAAGCAAGTTCTAACACAAGTGTATCCAAGTTTATTTCTGTATGAATATAATTCCTGTTCTGTAAATTCAGTTGTAGTCATATTACACTGTTTCTTTACTGAATGAAATATTGAATATAAACTGACATTCTCACTGAGTTTTTACTTAAATTCTCACTGAAGTCCAAATATGTCTATTTTGAGTACTAAGCCACATCAGCCTTATGTGAATATGCAGAAGCAGCTGAGGATTTATATCATGAAGTAATGAACACTTCTTGTAAGATAGGTCATTCAGTAATTCTGTGATAGTATGACTTTAAGTGTTTGAGTAGGTAAACAGCTACAAGAAGATTACAAAAAATGGGTAGGTAACCTTATTTGTTCACAACAAATAAAAAGAAGTGTACATTTTAAATGTTTTATTTTTTAACAAAGCAAGTCACAACATGCCCCATTAGCAGCTCACTTGTTGCTACCTTTCCATGTGTTTTGTTGTTTTTTTTTTCCCCTGGAGGAATTAAAGAGCTGTTTAGGGGTGAACACTGCCCTCACATCCAGAGACCCCATCTCACACATGCCACAGCAAATTAGATTTTTACTACTGGCAGTGAATGGAGCAGAAAGAGAGCAAGTAGAGGAACATGAGCTTTTATGGCCATAGGAAGGTAGTGTGGGTCCCAAAGCCCCTGTGGATGCTGCAGTTAGTCCGTGATGTGAAAAGAAATGCTTTGCTGTTGACTGTATCTCATCATATTTTAGTTCCTGAGTTGCAAAGGGATCTATTCGATGGGTCCTGAGATGCTGTTGGTTCTTAGGTAAATATGTGGCCCTGTTCACACAGTCACAAATAAAGGGTTTTTTTTATATGTTCCTAAAAAAAGTTCAAATAAATACTTTATGCTTGTTCAGTACGAAGCTTTAAATGTTGTATTTTACATCTTAATCATAATGATATAAATGATTATTAGAATTTATATTCCCAACTATCTGAAGACTATTCCTCTATCTGTACGCACACTCAAACACATATATATGTGCACATATATTATGCAGGCCTGTGTGTCTATACATGCTTTTATATTATCCGTATATGCACGTATGTGTATATATATCTCATACGTACATGCACAAAAATAGGTACATCTCTGTCTCTCTCTAACTATATCTATAAATAAATATAAAAGATATATCTATATTTTCTTCAGGTTACTTATTACAGAAGTAAAGAGATAACTGTCAGCAAGTCATTGTAGAAACAAGGGCTGAAGATCTATAGTAAGAAGGCAACAGTTTCTTTAAAAAGTCTATATTCTAAATAAAAACGATTCAGTATTAAATTACAAGAGCCGTTTACAGCTTCAGAAGGGGTTTAAAATCTTCACCATTTTGACTGTTGTAAGCTGAAGATTCAGAATTAAGCTAGCATGGTTTGTACAGGTTTAATTAACTACAAGGCAAGGTTACTGTAAAGGTTAATTAAGATCTACCTCCTTTGACTGTGGGGAGACATTTTATGGTAAATAGTTCAAGAGGCATTGTTTTTTCCTATAAGAGCACTCAAACATTTTAAAGCTAGTGGTTTGACATAACATAAAAGCTTTTTTCTGATTTACATGAAAGCTTGGTAATCTTAAATATTACTCTGTCATTCATCAGGAACACAAGGAAGACAGAACCAAATTATTTGTAGTGTTTTAACTGGAACTTTCTGTATCTGAGTCAAGGTACTTGCCATATGTCAGCTAGGCATTGGCTAATCCATTTTATGATTTTCTTAGTGATTAAAGTAGGCTGGTGAGACATGACCAAAATAGATTGTTTGGCACTCCACCAGCAGGCAACAAGAGCATATGTCAAATATACAGTTTTTCATCTTTGAATAAACTCATCCTCAAAGGTGACTTATTTCACAAAGAAAACAATAATTAATCAGCTAATTATGTTGCTGGCTAACCTTCTGAATTGGCAGGAAAATTACACTTTATTTAAAAATTATTTCTCCGGAACTTCTAAACACATTAGAAAGGAAGTAGTCAGAAAATATTACTTGCAGAACATATCCACTGCATGTAACATCTAAACTCTGAGTCACGTGTAAGCATTCACTTAGACAGGACAATCAACACAATATTCACTTCTGCAATCTATTTTTTTAATAATATGCCTCCTGTGGAAAGCTGGTGTTGTAAGATAATGTGTTGATGATATACGACTTCAAAGTTTGATTTCTGTTTTGAGAACACACAGCATGAAGTTACATAGATGGATACCTGCCCTGATGCCTGTACAATATAGACGTTTATACCTGAGTTGTCTAGGTTCCCTTTATAATCAATACAGTGAGGTTAACGCTTTGCAAGTGGCATTAATTTATCTTGTTTTAGAAATATAATTTAGGATGAGATGAACCGTGCCTTAAAATTGCCTCGATCGTTCTACTGAGACTGAAAAAGAGACATTTGATCAGATAAATCCTACCTATGTTTCCATATTTTCTTGTGCTCTAATTATTTATGAGTTCTGACATTTACTGTTCAAGATGAAAAGCTGACATTTTTCTAACAACCAGTCTGGTAACATCCACAGTCTGTACTTAAGTATTTCTGCAGAAGGATAGTCTCACATAGGGAAATGGAAGCTCCATCTGGTTGACTACATCAAGGTCCATCAGGTATACACTCTTTTAAAGAGTAAGAATAACTGTGGGCAGGCAAATTCAGAAATAAAGCATGCCTGCAGATAAATCAGCCCTGCGTTGCCTCTGAGCAAAGACTTTTGTCCCTGTATAGTTTCCAATTTACTTTAATCCCCTAGAAAATGTGACACCTGTTGTCATCCCAGCAGGCTGCTGCTGCCCTATGAGTCTTCCTTCCCTTTGATGCTTTTACTCTGTTTGTTTATTCAGAAATCCCTTTGCCTTGTCAGGATAATAAGGTTTCTGAGTGTGATCTTTCCTGCTTCAGTACAGGACCGTAAGAAATCTGTGTGGAAAACTTCAGGTGGGACTGAGGGAAAAAAGAAACGCTGCGTTACCAAGCTGCCTCTTGTCTTCCTAATTATCCTTCTCATAGCCTGGATTTTGTTTCTTTCTGTCTGTGGAAATAAATGCATGCAGAGCACCTTCAGCCTACAGGATACCCTTTCTTTCACAGGCAGGTTAAATCTATGGTTGACAGTCTCGCTATGTAAAATTTTTGGCCTCAGATCCTCCATGAATTTTTACTTACAACTTAGCTGTATGATTGAAACTTAACTCATGTCATTTGTTACACATTAGAATAATACAGCATACTGCCTCATCCTATTTCTGAATTGGTCTTCAGTGCTCACAGGCATAAAAAATATGCATAAAACATTGCATATGAATCAATGCAACAGTTAAAGTTAGTATTTATTGCTTATGTAAAAAGAGCAGTTATGATTCAGAGTATGCACAGTGTGTTAGCTTGTTAATTAGTTTTTTGCATGGTATAAATCAGTGCTCTAAGATTAGTACTTTAAGGCAAGGCAAAGAGCTAGTGCTAGAAATTCTAGATATGATAAACAGAGCAACAAAGGAAAACAAAACAAGCATATTTTTCATAATTATAAATGCATTTGAAAGCTATATTAAATATTATTTATATTTGGTCTCTGACATTGTTAACTTTCTCATAATGATTGGAAAAAAAAATCAAAAAATCTTCTAAGCCTTCTGAAAGAATGATAATGTGTCCTCATAACAAGGTACAGTATCCTGTATCCTGTTTGCAAGTGATGTTTATGGCTGAAAAAGTTTAGTCTCTTGTTTTGCCTCCATTTTGGAAGTCGCAAAAATTAGTTGCAAGTAAGTATTTAACTACCTGAATACGTAACTCAGTTATTAGAAGGATCACAATTTGTGATTCAGGATATTTCTGAGGGGGGGAGGGGGGAAGGCTGTTTAAATTTGAAAAATGATACCTCATCTAAAAGTAAATCTACAAATGATTCATATTTTCTTTGAGCAATATAAAGAGATTAATTAAACTGAACTCTATTGTGAAAAAGATCAAATAGATTGAAACAGACCACAGAAAAAGACAAGGAAGCCTAAAAGACAAGGAAGGTGAAGAATAAGAAAATAGCAATTGAGCAAACTTGACTGGGTATATAAAAGTCGCGTTCAAAGCCTAAGAAACATTTTAAGAGCCTTTCAGCTGCTGAATATATAACTCTCCAGTAGGATTATGTTTTACCATTTCCAGGTATGCAAGGCTAACACAATGAAATTGCTGCTATAGTTCTAAGGCTCTTTTGACGGAAGATGACCGAAAATTTTTGTTACACAGTCTTAGGATCAACTACTGACAAGCGAATTACTTTTTTATTTTATATTATGCAACATTAGAGCTATACAATGAGCTGAAAGTAAATGCTATTCTTACTTCCATTTACTAGGGAGGTAATAAACATCAGACACATTTGGATGTTTCCACAGTTTAAGGCAAAAGTGGCTATACAGAAATACATTTTAATCAATCTTTATTTTTTTCTTAGGTAGAAAAGAGTTAAATGTGGCTGGACATACAAAAAATACTTATCAGGATGCATCAACTGAAGTAACGACAAAAATTGGAAAGAAACACTAGCTGCCAATATAAAGTGACCTACCTAACTTGATAATTGGATGCTACTGTGATACTCTTTTTGCTTTTGTATCAGCAACTTCGTTATTTTTGTATCTTCACATAGCTTAGTAAAAATTCAAAAAGTTTGCTTTCACTCTTAGAAATATTGTTATAAATTTTGTTAAGATATTCTCCATTGCTTGCTGTCTTTTATCTGACAGTATACTATCAGTAAGGGGAAACTTCTTCCACCTAGGATATAGTAATTGTAGCTGCAGTTATTGATATTTTTTATGAGAAATGGAGAATCATTTCTCTCCTTATCTCATAAAATGTAAAGTCTTTTGTTCTTAGATAATGTAACACACAACTTTATATTGCAGTTATTACTGTGTTCATGATGTATATGCGGCTATAACTTGACCAGCTTAACATGAATTCGGCCGTAGACTATGTGATACAAACAGCACTATTACAGATAGGTTTTGAGAGAATTGATGATATTTTTCATTAAGAAGTTCAGCTTTAGGTGCTAAAAGCATGAACAAACAGGGTCATTCTACCTGCAGTTCTCTCAGGTAGCCTGAAATCAACTCTTTCTCTCCTCGCTTTCTAAGTCATTTTTCTTTCATGAGATTTTAAAAGAATTTTAACCCCTTCCAGGAGGAAGGAGCAAAAAGTTCTGAAGAAATGCACACCACTACTGCTTGCATACTAGTTCTCAAACAACTGGTGGTTTGGGAAAATGAGACAGCTTTCCGCAATGACACCTCACGTGCGGTTTTGAAGTCAAGTACCAGAGGAGTGAGTACTCATACTATTCTCCCAGTAACTTCCATTTTTTACCCCAGTCTAAGATTCTTCAGCCACAAAAAGGTAGTCCTAGTAGACAATCTGAAAGAAACTCCAGCCCATCTTTTTTTGTAGGAGTCTTCCTCTTCAGTTTTCTGAAACTCATGTAGGTCTACACCTAAGGTCAAAAGAAAATCTTTCCTTTTCCTTTTCCTTTTTTTTTTTTCCCCCCACATACATGTCTGGAGCTCACCTCAATCTCTTTAGTAGCTCAGGACATACCACGAGCAGCTGATCTCAATAACAACTAGAGTCCTCCTCTATTTATAGATTATTCGGAAATTTCCAGAGAGCCATGGAAAAGCCTTAATTAAAAATTCTAAGCTGTGATAAAAGAACCTGACTTGTAACATAATAAAAATCTATCCTGTAGATAGAGCTATGTTTTTTTGTGCTCACTGAACCTTTGAGGTAAAACATAGAAAACCATCTATATGGTAATTTTTTTATATAATTATCAACATTTTTTTTTCCTAGAAGTTTTAATCCTTTCACACACTTTCATTATTTTAAGGTTACAAATGTGAATTTGAGAGGTTTAGATTAATATCGCATTTTAAGAGGAAAAATATTAAACCTAAAATTTTTTTTTTCTTCTTTAAGGTATGCTATCAATTGTTTTCCAAGGCAGGAGAAAGGGAGAATTATATAGTGCATTTTTTATTAGAAAATCCTCTTTTTAGGTGAATTCCCACAAAGGTAAGATGTAATCATCAGTTACAATATCCTTAGTGTTGCTACACGAAAGTTTGATTGACTGAAGTTCCACCTCACTGTGACAAATGAATTAAAATAAGGTTTGCGCCCTTAAAGCACAGAATGTGCAATCACCCCAAGGGACAGATCTTTATAAAAGATGGATGGTCATTCTAGTTGGTTACATAATGGTTCCCTCACCAGCCAAGACCTCGCTGAGTGAATTAAAAAGAACAGGACTTAACAGCTGACAATTTGAAGTTCAATCTTGATTGCTTAGGCATACTGCTGCTGTCCAGGCAGAGTCCCACTGGCTTCTGTAGCAGTCACCCTCCAAGTCACAGGCCTGCTATCGTATTATGAGCTCTACTCCTGTAATTCTTTGAAATCCAAGGTTGCATCACTCTCTAAAAAGTTATATCCAGTAAAGGGGTAAGGCCAAGGGCACACCATGAACAAGGAGAACAGTCGTGGAGTACCCATAACAATTTCAGCTGGTGGCTTTACATGTAAAGGTTGGAACAGATGGTAGAGAAGTTGCTAAAATGAACTGGGAAATAGAAGAGTAAAAATGGGAGTAGAAAAAAAAGAAGATAAAAAATATGAAGAAAGGTATTTCTCTGACAAAAATGAGCCTCATAATTCTGCTGTCTCAGACTGTACTGAATTGCATGCCCCAAGGAAAAAGGTAAGCTTAAGATTTGATACTTTGTCTTAAAAAGAAAATGAAGAAAACAAGAGAAAGGTGAGCACACATGAAAGAAGATAATCAGGTAAAGGAGAGACTGTGAGTGACCAGAGAATTTGGAGTAAACAGGCAGAAACAGCAGAAAGACAAGTGAAAACTGAGGACAGCTGTATCAGCTTGTGAGCAATCAAGCAGAGAATTATTTTTACCCTGAGGAAATACTGGCCTTATTTTGCTCTTGCTGCCTATTTGACAAGTGGAAAATGAAAAGGAGAAAGATGAAGGGAGCTACGATGCTAAGTGTTGTATCTCCTGTTCTTGCTTATATTAAGGAAATAATAGGCTTTTGCCATCTGTCAAAATACGTGTGCTGTTGTCCCAGCTCTTGCAAGGGTACTTGTATTTAAATGCTGTCTCCAGTCCCCCCAAAAATGCTCTCCCATCTTCAATTTCTATTGTTGGAACAACAAGGAGAAATAGAGACACCTACAACCCTAACTATGGTCTGGAAGCGATCTTGCTGTTCAATTCACAAGCCAAACGAAGTAAAATCGGTACTTTATTATGACAGCAAAAGCTGGCAGGTTTGTTTGCAGGGTTTAACAGATTCTTTTTATAAGGCATCTACATGAGTAGCCTTTTTCAAGATAACTTTTCTGTGGCAACAGCTAATGCAAAATATGTATCTAAATGTATTTGTAGTGCTTGTGATGGCTTTTTTTTAATGGCATTTTGAGGCAGTTCTTCATTCTTGCTCATTTTCATCTCTTTGGAGGATTATAAAACAGTTGTATGAGACCCTACCTATGAGACAGTCAGTGGCTAGTATTTTGTTTTATTTGCATCAGTACACATTCTGAAAGTATTTTTGGTATTATTATGGGTGTTAAAGGAAGCAAGCTGTTACATCAGAATTCCACTTGTGTTATGAATCCTTGGATTTTTGGATATGGCAAGGTGGACTGTGAAAAACAGCATAAAAATAATTCTTTAGCTAGTTATAAATAGAATTCTTCACATCTTAAAATGGAGACGTCTCAGCCTTTTATCATTCTTTAATAAAGAAATCCCAGTATATCAGTAAATTGAGGAGACAGTAGAAAAAACCCTCATACTGCAGGAGGCAGAAAAGTATTTGGTCTTGAACTAGAAGTCTGTGAGCAGGTATCACCTTACTGCTGAGCAGTGAAATACATGCCTTTGGAATTTGAAAGACATGATACAACTGAACAATTTCAAGTAAACTAAAATAGATTTGCAGGTATCTTAAATTTTAAAAGGCCAAGCAGATGCTGAAATTTTTGTTTGAAAAGCTTAGCTACAAGTTGGTAAATCCGATGAGGAATGATAGGACATCTCTTGTCAATTTTTCAATTAGTTTGCCAGGTGTTGTTCATGACCTGCTGAAAGTGCATAGAAAAGGTGAGCACAAACAGAAGGGTTTCAGGAAGAATGTTTCTGAGTGGGATCCCCAGAGACATTACATGATCTTAGGACTTTATCAGAAAGAAACAAGGTTACGAGGATTTCTGGAAAGGAAGCAATACCCAAAAAAACCAAGAATGTGTCTGGAATTTATTTGAAATTAATGTCTAAAAGCAGAGAGCTGGACATTAGAGAAATGTTGGCATATTTCTCAAACTCTTTATTATCGATAATTAATTAATAAATTAATTAATATTGATGACATTGGATTGAACAGAATATGAACATGGCAACTGTAGGCAGAGGAACAGTACAGAATGGAAGCTCTGCTGAAAACATTTCTAGGCCATCCATCTGCATGGAAGGATGGGTCTGCTTCAACAACAAAGTATATTAAAAAGGCATTTGAAGCACCTGTTGCAGATACTTGGTCATTAGCAGTTAGAGAGCACTTAGAACAAACACAGAAAGAGCAAAAGTCCTACAGTTAATGTAATATTATTTATATATATATCAGGACATAGTAATAAAATAAATCCAACTTAAATATCCTTTCAAAAAATCAATGTAGATCACAGGAAAAAAAAAAAAAAGAGAAGCTTTTGTTTAGTCTATTAGTCAAAATCTCATTACATGAGAGAAAAAAAATCAAAATGAGGTAAAATGGATTACAGGAAAAAAGTTAAATTACACATTCTCTATATCATATTTGAGTTCTTTTACTCAGTAAATTCCTTGAATAATCTCAAATAATGTTTTAAATTGTACATGCATAGTGAACATACAATATTGTCAGGTCAGTCATTATTGCTATCAAGGTTTCAGGTATCCTAGTGCTCTGCCTTAGTTTCATTAAAGATGCAGCCATTTCAAAGTTTTGGAAAATTAGACATAAATGAAATAAAAATGTTTCTTTGCTATTCATAGATGCTAAACATTGACTGTCATTCATGATTTTTCAGGGTACAACACTACAGGTATTTTTTAAAACGAGGGAAAGACAGGATCTGTAAGATACAGGCAAACCTATTCTAAGCTAGAATATGCAAAGGGTTTTCTATTGAACATTTTTTAAAAGTGCAGAAATTCACTTGCTATCTGCATTCTCCTTAAAGTGAAATAACTGTCATTAATGAACATCTTTAATAGTTCATGCCAGCCAAAAGGCATGAACTGTATTCCAGCTAGCTGGTATTATACAAAGACAGTTTGTTTCCCATTGATCTACGTGCACGTTTTCAATATGGAAATTGTAGACAATTACTGGAGAAGGATATTTGTTTGCTGGCTTCATTAAGCTTTGGTTGGACAATTGATGCCAAAGGAAATGGAAACATTCACTGGATGAGTGGATAATAAGTATGCAAAGCTGCTCCCAAACTCATAAAATGCATAAATCCTTGCCAAATCAGAGGAAGAGCTCTGCTAGCTGCAACCATAAGATGGTGCTGAAGAGGAAAACGGTATGCAAGATGATTTCAGTTAACTTAGAGGAGGAAGAAGAGAGAGGAGATCTGATGTGTCAGAAATATACACTAAGGTTTGTAAAAATACCCTATCTAAAGTTCTAAAACTCTTTCTTGGAAAACAGTATATCATTTTTCTATGGTGTTCTGAAGTTAAAATACAAAAAATATCATCTAATGAGATCCTCATTTCATTTATATATATATATATTTGTGTGTGTGTATATATATAGATAGATAGATACCACAGAACAATATAAATGGCAATTTAACATTCTTAAATTGCCACTTTACAAAGGCTATTATATCTAAACAAAGTTTAGAGACACAGATTTTTTTTTTTTTAAGAAAAGAAATATTTGAATTACCATCTCGAGTGGCAGCTGAAATTTCTGACCTTTGCATATTATTTCTTTCTAAATTTCCAGGGAAGGACAAGAGGGCCAAAGAGTTGTGATTACAGTTTGACATTATCCTAAAGATATCAGAATGAAAATGCACAGTGTTCTGAATGCCCTTCATCTTCCTTATAATGTATTACTCTTTTTAAACAAGGAGGTTCAAGAATGTATTTTCCTATAACATAGTATTTAAAACAGTGTCCAACAATTTAAAAATATTCTATTTCTGTCTGTAACGTTTCCCCTGCCTAGTTTCCTATTCCTAAGATAAATATATCTTTTTAATTCAGTCAGGAAACAGACATAACGCATGCCATGTAACATTCTGGCTTTTTTTAGATTTCAGGCAGGCTCAAATGACTGAGGACTCCTCAGACTGTTTCTCATCTCTTTTGTCCTGTGCTTATTCAAAACCACATTATTATTAGTGTCAGATAGTAAAACTGACTTCAGACAATCTGCTTAAGACATAACAGTCATTGTTTTTGTCATTTAATGTTTTTGTCAGAAATGTAGCAATCTTCATAAATATTCACAAATAAAATCTTAGGATCAGATCCCTGTAAGTAACCTTTTTTTGACACCATATATTGTACTACTACATATCTTCCTATAAGTAAACAAAAGCTTGTATATTTTCATCAAATTTTTCTCAGCTTTCACAGGTATAGGAAAACTGTGCACCTTCATAATTTTTTTTTTTAATGAATTGTCTCTAAGCATTCACTTTAAGGAGCATACAGATAACAGGTGAATTTCTGCACTTTATAAAGCCTAAGTCCCTACTAAGCCTTAAAGCAAGTCAGTAAACAACATAAGCCTGCACACAAAGTAAAAACATAATATTCTTGTCTACGGAAGAATGCTCACCTGAGTAGTATTGATTATATAATTCATTCTACTTTTTCTGCATGGAGTATCACTAAGAGCACTGAGACTTTTTTGCACACCTGATAGGAGATCAGCAGTGGAAACAAAAGAATTAAGTCACCTTGACATCTGCTAATTTAAAGAAGCCTCAGAATTATCTATTAAGAAAAACATAACAGTAACAATCAATAAAAGGTAGTATTCTTCAGAAATGAATTTTCATTCATTTGATATCGTGGAAACCTACATTACAAAACTTGAAAGGGAGAGATTGAATTCAGGGTGCAGAAACCACACTATTGATGTCATTTTTACTGACTGACATCTTATAGGTTTCCATTCTCTCTTTTAATTGAGATTTCCCAATTAGAGATTTGGCATTCTAACAGTTTATACAGCAGAGGTTGATTTGATAAGTCTTAGATAAATTAAGATATGTTTTTCCAGAAAGAAAGCAGCTTTTATACTTACTTCATTTACTAAGCTAGAACAACAAAATGGGAATGAGGGTTGGGTAAGCATGCAGTTTCCTACAACAACGGTTCACTTCTTCACTGCCATTGAGTTTCTCTTCCAAACAGCTGATTTTTGACATTTTTCATGACTGCTAATCTTAACGTTCCCCAGCTGGCCTTCCAAGGTACCCTAGGCAAATTACCCATCATCTCCTGGGCTAATAGCCTACACGCTCTGTTTCTGAACACAACCACATTGTATTCTGCAATCATAGACTTACAAACAATCGTTTCTTACATTGAAATCAAAATATCAAAGACAATCATCTCTTACATTCACTGCAACACATTTTGCAGATAGCAGACTACAGTATTACAAAAATATCAAAAGAGTATTTGTATTATCTGACTATCATGTAATTAAAACCCTTTTGTAGGCCCATTCAATTTAATATGATTTCCCCAATGAGAGGAAGAAAATTGAAGATTTCTGGAAATGGAGGCCAGAAAGGTCAGAAACCAAACCACTAGAGTTTCAGTTTAGTTTAGTTTAGTTTAGATGCCCACAGTTGTATACTGGGAATTTTCAGGACTTAAAATATTTACCTGGGAAGTTGAAACCATTCCAGTGAAACAAAAGGTCTTTACAAATGCATTTAAAGGGGGAAAAAAAAAAAAAGAAAAAGAAAAAAAATCATAGGAATGTTAAACATTAATTGCTATCTTAAAAAAACCCACCCTTTTATTTTTAAAGAGAATTTCGTTACAATAATGAGATTTACTTTTAAGTGAAAAAGATGTTTATTCAATTTAAAAATAAACTGGAATGCTTCATTTAAGTCAATGTAAACTCTAGGATCAATTTAATCCAATAAATTTTACAATATGTGAGTGTGGTCACTGTGTGGAAACATATTTGTAGAATTTTATTTCAGTCTTAAATTCTACCACATACAGCTCTGGATATTGTTGGAATTCTACATGCACAACTCTTCTGTTTGCAGAAAGCTGAGTCAACAGTGGTTGTACCTGTATTGCTGGCACATACTTTCCATTGAAACACTGAATTTATATTATATTATATTTAAATTATTGTGCTTTCTTAATCTTGTTTTCTATCTTTTGTTAGTTTGGAGTTTGAATTTCAAGAACAATAGTGAGCACTTACGATCACAGAATCACAGAAGAGTTGGGGTTGGAAGGGACTGCTGGAGATCATCTAGTGCAATCTCAGGCTCAAGCAGGATCAGCTAGAGCAGGCTGTCCAGGACTGTGTCCAAATGGGTTTTAAATATCTCCAAGGATGAATACTCCACCTCACCTCTGGTCAACCTGTTCCAGTACTCAACCACCCTCACTAAGGTAAAAAATTATTTTTGATACCTAGCAATATTTAAATGGACACAGAGCAAATAGTGGTTACAGTGATTAGAAGACAGCCTGAAATGCATACAAAGTTGTTGCTTCCTTTTCCAAGTAGGGCAATAAATTAACCTGGAAAATTAGTCCATTATTTTTAAGATGGCAGAGATCATTTGCTTATAAATATCCCCATGATTTTAGTACAATTCATGATATCAAGATAACGTGTTTTACTGGAAATTTACTTGGAGCTATTCACTTCAAGTATTCCAATGGCCTGAAAAAGTCTTCATAAGTATTTCCTTTGGGTCTGAATATAAAGATATTTATCCCTGAAGAAACAGCTGGTGTTTATACAAAACTATAACATTTCTCTTGATACATGCAGCTCAAAAATGATATGTCCATGTCAAGAAAAGATAAATGTGAGGTACTGAGATAATTAAAGCTGATGATCTGAGTTACACTCCACTACAGTCATTGTTTTATTTGAGAAAACAATTATTCTTACGCTTTCCTTGAAAGTATATTAAACATATAGAGATAGTCATTTCACCTAAAACAGATTGAATATTTTGTTCTTCTCATACTAAAATTCTCTGAGTTATCTCCACAATTCATACTGACAGGTAAGAAATCTTTCCTCGGCATTTAGCCTGTCTGCAAAAGTCTGTAGGCC
This sequence comes from Rhea pennata, assembly GCF_028389875.1. Taxonomy (NCBI): domain Eukaryota; kingdom Metazoa; phylum Chordata; class Aves; order Rheiformes; family Rheidae; genus Rhea; species Rhea pennata. The sequence continues at coordinate 164,196,651 of NC_084663.1, forward strand.
ATGAAAAACTGAGAGTGTTAAATTCATCACATGGCTAAAAAAGGTGAATAATACGAAGATTTGATTCGTAGATATTTAACTAGTTCTCAGAAAATAAACCCGGTAGTCTAACGATTGCTGTCTGAAATCACTTTGCTTTTATAACAAACTCAGACTTTTGCAAATGCCTTACATTAGACTTCTTTGGTGCCTCCTAAGGCAAGCAATTGACCTTTATTGGTCTTTTTGCTTTTTTAGGAATTTTCCTGTAACTCATGCATCCTTTGCTGTACCATTAGGCTTGCTCATCTACGGCTTTAGCTATGGTAACTCAATATGTATGAGTATTTGAAGCTGTAAATGACGACAACAACAACAACAGTAAAACCTGGTTATTTGAAATGTTGTGATACAGAAAACACACAAAAATGAATAGGATTTACCCTTGAAAATGTCTCCTGATGATCCAAAGTTCAGGGTGTATTGCACTTATCTTGATCATATACTTTATTTGACTATTCTCCTTTAATAGTCTTAAAGTAGGCCACAGCTACGTCTGAAACAAGTTATATATGCTATGAACATTCCTTACAATTTATCCAAAAAAAAAAAAGGAGATTGAGAATGAGTCACCCTATTCCTATGGCACTCCAGAATGTTTGACTGCTGTTACGTCATGCTGGTCTCAGTCTAAAGCCAGAAAAAAACTACATGTAACATGTCTATTTTATTATATACATACACACACGCACACACATATATATATCAATAAATGTGTGTGTGTGTGTGTGTGCATTTGTATATAAATGTGCAGCAGAAGTGGAAAGTAAGATTCAGTGAAAGACACATTCATCACTGAAGAGTAGGTAATAGCCACCAGAGGGAGGGAAGAGAATTTCACGCCTCTTTGAAGCAAAACGTTGTTAGCTAGATACTAACCAGTTAAGTACTCCAACTGTGTCCTGGTAAAACAGCTAAAACTTTAAATATCCGTGGAAAGGAAACAATTTTCATTCTCATTGAGAAAATCTAATTAATTTCTTTTCCAGTTTGAGAAGAAAAGGGACTTGGTGGGGGAAAAGATTAAACGAGTTTATCTTGGAAGACGATATTGGTTATAAAAGCTGAGAGTTTCCAGCAAAACAGAAGCAGAGAAAAAGCTACATAGTTGAATAAGGAAAATAAGTCCTTTTTGGATCAATATTACTGTAATCTGTATTGTGTCTGTGTGGTTGAGTGGAGTAATGGCCCATAGAGGTCAGCAGAGAGAAGTGTTTTCCAGGCTCTCAGGCATGCAAAAAGGTGCTGGAGTACAGACTTGAACTTCAAGGCCATATAGAGGTTTTGCTCTTGATCATTGTGTGCTTGACTTTTTAGGAAGGATAAACAAAAGCAAGAAGGGTTAAAAAGATAGTTCTGACCTTGCGTAGCTCCATGGCTAGAGCGGCAGTTAATTAGGAATCTGATTCCAGTCCTTTTTTTTTTTTTTTTTTTTTTTTTTTTTTTTAATGCAGGAAAATACTTGTAGGAGTGTTTGAATATTTAGGTTGCAGAACATTTGGGGAAAGGTTTGTTTAGATGGCATTTGTTAAATTTGGGACTAGGGAATTAGGAAGAACATAGACTGACGTGTTCTGGGCAGCGGTTCTTTTATTTATAACAATTAAAGTTAATTTAAATAATAATTTTAATAGTTATTATAATAGTGTATTTTTTAACTGAAGATAGGGTCTTTTTTTAAGTCCTCAACTGCAGTGCCTGAGTTCCAAACATACTGCCTCAGATATTGAAAATAAATGAAGTCTTTCTGTGGATGGGTGTCATTGGAAAGATATTAATATTAGAATTAAAATCACTGAAATCTTCATTTTTCATTTTACTGAACTTCATTTTTCTTTTCAATTTTATTTTACTGAAGATTTTTTTCAGTTTGTTATTTTAGTTCTAATTCTGAAGAACAGCTAACCATGTCCTTGCCTCCAGGCAGCTGCTTAAATCCAGCTGATTTAATTTGATGCTAAATTCAGACATACTTTCAATTATTCCTTCATGTAAGTTGCTTGCCTGAATCAGAGTCTATATGATGTTTGATGTGATATTTCAGGAAACAATGTAGTTATTACTTTCAACAAATTACAGCATCAACAATAGCACCTATTGTGTAATTTGTGTACAGTTGTCTGCTTTGCAAAATTGTCTTAAAATAATATTTTAAAAAGCCAAAAACTGAGTACTGAATACTTCTTCTTCATTATAGCTTTTAATCCTCTGTCATGGACTGAGAATAAAGCTGTGCTGGCACACTACCAGTCACATCTGTCTTGTTAATGAAACACACTGTGGAAACCTTTCCAGTTTTCTTGTTCCAGTTGGAAAACAAAGGAGAACAATGGATGCTCCAAATAACACTGAGCTGTTTTATGATTTTTTAAAAGCTTCTATCACAAGAACATAATGTTACAAGATGAATTGTTAATTTGTGGCATTGCATTTCAAATTAATTCTGTTCTATGGAAAATGTAATTACACTTTTTTCCTTTCCAAGTAAGAATAGCTTATCATAAGACAGAAGATGGATAAAATTCGTCAATGTTATAAGCCATTACACTAAGACAATATATATATATATATATATATATATATATATATATAAACAACAACAAAAAAATTAGCTCTAAAGCCAATGACATTTCAAACTTCTCCAGTAGTGAGGGGCTATTAAGTGAAATCCTGATCCAGTGCCCATCTCAGACAATGAAAAGGTTCCCACTGACTTCATTGTTCTTGGATGAGTACCCTTTTAAAAAAGATTTCTATATCCATCTGTACGAATATTAAAATAGCAGAAAAAGTTGGCATTATGCTTAGTATAATTGTAGTGCAATAAGAAGGAATTTATTGTCTCTCAAAGTTAACTCCACATTTAGGAGCCCCAGTGCTATAAACATTGATAGATAACTTTAGTGTCATCACATTGTCACTGCTGAATTAGGTAACTGGGCATGGAGCCCACAGGGTATGAGAGGAAACTATTGTATATGAGCTGAGCATTAAGCAGATGTGGAATGGACCTTCTGGAGGAAGGAAGAGGAAATCTTTTATGCATAGTAATTTTCATGAAAAAATGTTATCTCTTTTTTTCCAAATTCAGCTCTACATAGATAATATTTGCTCTGCTGCTATTTTAGAGATGTTTTAGTACTAGTCTGGCACAAAGAACAGCTAAGTATTATTTTCTTAAACTTTTTAATGACTAGAACATCAAAGAATATTAAATACTGAAAATATCATCCTATTACTTTTTTTAGAATGTTATAGAAAATATGTAATTGTAAGATAATGAATTACAAGGCTAAATAACACAGTTTTACAAGCATTTACAATCATTGTGATCTACACACATATCCTTTCGGTTTTCATTGTCTCATGATCTCTAATCAGAATCTGCCTCATGAAGTGAAAGGAAAGGGTTAAAATCATAGCACCAAGATCTTACCCATTATTTCTTTCTTTGAAATTCTTAATATATGCTTCCAAACTATTTCTAGGGAAGAATTTAGAAAACAGAAGGCTGAGCAGATGGTCATTTCCAACTTTATAGTTCCAGAAAAAGCGAAGGATCTCACTGTTGCTGACATCTGAAGTTGATGGAAGAAGATGCCTACCATGACAGACGAAAAATATAACAGCTAGTCAGCCCTATGATCAAGCAGCTTGGCACTTGGTGACAGCAGTTTGTCTGTGTGTTGAAATCGGGAGAAAAATTAAACTGAACCCATATGATTGCTCAGAAATCTGTCTATTTATTTTGTTTTTTTCCTGGTGTCATTTTTTTCACTTTCATAAATGCTTTCAGAAATCACAGAAAATGTGTTTCTATATGTGAGAGAAAAAAGCAAGAAATGACAGGCAAAAATTTGACATCACACGACCTAGATCCACTAAGTCTGAAGTTGCAAGAGGAAACTAGGGTTATATATTCTATATCTCCCTAATATTCCAAGCTAAATTTCTGTCAATTGTCTACCTTCAAACATATCTGATGTAAAATTGTACCTTATTATCAAGAACATTTAAATAATGTTTTATAGCCAATATTTAGAACGTAGTATTGCCTTCCTCCTTTTTAAAGGTAAGCGAGGATTGAGTATTACATCGGAACAAGGGACTCCAACGTGCTAAGCAGCCACAGATTGACACAAGAACACATGAACACAGATGGGACAATATTGTCTCCCTTACCATCTCACAAAAAGATAATCAAGGCTTTGCTACTACCACTCTGGGTACAGGACTTGAGCAGAATCTCACTTTATCTATATTCCCACTGCCTTCCAGACAGCAATGCATTCATTTTCCAAAACTAAGAGAAGAGGTGCCTGAATTCATTAGGTGCCTCCTTGTTTAATTCAGAACGCTTAGTATTACTTGCTTAATGTATGCTCAGGAACTGTGTTATGGAGATCACAGCCTCTCTGTCACCAAAAGCTTTATTATGAGTCTGATTATCACGGACAAACAGCCAAATGCCAAAGAGTACAGAGATGGCAAAGAAGGGGGACGCCTGAGTTCGGGGCTCCATTCAGCCTATCAGGAACCGACCTATATCTCCCAATCCCAGGAAGTGCCTCAGTCACCCAACCATGGGTAACCAAAAGAGAACACTTATTTTGCTACTCTTGGAATACTCTTGGATTAGAGCAGGTTGGGAGAGGAGACATAAGGGTCTGCTCTTCCCCCCCCCCCCCCAAAAAAAAAAAAAAAAATGCGTACTTAATCAAATTCTTTTCTCTTGGAAAAATTTAGGTAAGTCTGGAAAAAACATACCTAAGCTATGATTCTGTCTTTTGTCTCTTCCCAGTTTGCTTGATGAGAGGGGAAGCCAGGGAGCTGATCCTACTCCTAGACAGTTAATCCTTTAACTACAACAGTCTTCCAAAATAGTAAATGCTTATTTTTCATACTGTAATTGAAACACTGAGAGGTTCTAGTACACTGATTTGTCTGATTCTCGTCTTCATACAAATCTTTGTTTCTCTGGTGGAGCAGGGATAACGACCCTTATTTTACTGCTGAAAATCTGAAACAATTCCCAAAGGCCCTGCAGGAAATATATTAGACATAGAAGGGTCACCCTTATAAGCGCAGAACTCCAAGAGAGTCCCAGTCCTCTGCTGTAAATCAATCATGTCACATAACTCCTTTCATATGTTTACCGAACTCCAACTTAAAAGTGGTTTCGCTTTCTGTCACTAGTTGACTGAAAGGCTATTCTAGCCTCTCACTGTAGTAATTACTAAAAACTGTTTTCTAATTTCAAACCTAAATTTATTCATCATCATTATGTTCTAAACCCAGCTCCACTGCATTTATTACGAAATTGGGATTCCCTTTCCACTGCAAAATGTGATGTATTATTAAATGACGGGATAAAACCGTTCATTAATTTCTCTGCTCCTTTATCTTGTCTAAACTTTAGATAAGTAAATGTTTATTCATTCCCTCATGTAAATAGTTTATATTGTCAAATTCATGTAAAACATGGAGATAATATTTTAAAAGACTTAGCATAGTAATGAAAGAATATTAACAGAGACCAAATTCTGAGTTGCATTTGCCCTGAGTTGTATTCCTGAATGTTAGATATTGTACAAATTGTATTGGCATTTACTAATTAAAACTCGTAAATTACTATAATTTCAAGTGAGTTTCCAACTTTGAGTTTTAATTATAGTAATTGCTTTTTCTTATCTCATTAACTATTAACTTAATTATTAACTATTTCTTAACAAATAGTAAATGAGAAAAATAATCACTTTAAACAATGCAAATACTATATAAACTAAATTTAATTTATCTTTGTATCACTCCTGAAGTGCTGCTGTCATGATTATTTAATATGTTTTTGTATTATACTAAACTAGAATGGACACTTCTAGAAGAAGCATGATTTTTACTTTCATATGTCCACTATGGACATGAAAAAAATGTTAACAAAGATGGATAAACCAGCATACACTGAAATTATGAGACTTGGTTATAGCTTCAGAAGAAATCAGTGGCATATGGGATTAAAACTGATTAATATGTTTCAAACCATATGCTTCAATAATCTAACTCAGTAAGCCAAATTCAAAATATCTGTTACTGGTACAACAGATCAATTTACACATGCATATTAATGGGTGTAGTGAAGTATAACTCTGTTTAGCTACTGGACAGAGTAGATTTGGGAGAAATTTATATTTCTTATTTTTGTCTCGTATGTAAAATTAAATTTTTTTTGATAAATTTTTGTAAATAACTTTAAAGATCATAATGTTAAGTACTCCAGCCTAAGAGCTGATCAACTAAGACATTTGTCCTCTTCACCTGATTTCCATTATTTTTTGTAGTTCTAGAAAACAGAGACAAAAAAACTTTTAAAATTCATTTGATTGCTTGCTTTTTGAGATTTATAACTAGTTTTTGTTAGAAATATAGGTTTCTCTTGGCTGAATTTTACACTGAATTGATTCGACTTGCCCTTTATTTATAAGACAAATGAAGGAAATGAGGGAAGTTCCTCACAAAAAGGAGATATGTAGTCACCATCTTTTCATCCCAGTAAGAAGTAGATTCTGGACCTTGGATTTTCCAAATACATCATAAGATACATGTTCTTTAATAGTACCCACTAATGGAATTTCATTTTGATCACTGCTGGGAGACAGTGTTCTTCCATATTAATTTCATCTAGACGCATCTTGTTGTTTAAAGCCAAATAGGCTTAAAAACAGAAGGAAAAAAGATAATTCAACCAGACTGCAGATTAAGAATTAGCAGAGAGCAGGAAACAAAGATTCTAAGTGAAACAAATATAAATGCAGTCCTAATACATATTTAGCCATAGGACTCCTTCCTGATATTCCCATACATTTTGCCTTTAACTTGGTCCTGTTTTAGTATAAGACACTAGTCCAAGGTTGAAAAAGTAATATTCGGGGAGTTTCCTTAGTCTTAGATGCTTATGAGGTTTTAATTATAAATTCAAATATAATGTATAGCTTTATAAGGAGCTTTGTTTCTCTAAAAGTGGTTCCCCAATTCAGCTTTGCAACTGATCAGTCAGTAGTATATGAAACTGTACAATTGTCATTAATGGTTCTTATTTTCTACTCTAAATTGTTCATTTTCAACTTCTTAGATATTTTCATATTCCATATTAGAAACATAAATTTTGTTTAAGCTGATTAGTTTTGGTGTAACAGAGAGTATTCCTTAATAGACGATAAAGTAAGCCTCTAGTTATTTGTCTAAAGTGTAAAAGCCATTTTTCATCCAGTAGCTCTTACTGTGATTCTTGTATCACACAGGGTTCCTGTGATTATCAAGACATGAATTTTACCCCCTCCCCAAAAAAAAAAAAAAAATCTGAAAAAATGGAGATCTGTGGAAAAGGTGTTTCCCTAAAGAAAGTAAGGATATATATTCTTTTGTTTCATAATTAAGGTGCTTTGCAAATCAGAGTATTCCTTCAAATCCCTGGAATATATTGGATTTACTATTTTAATCTTTATGAGAATTTTTTGGTCATGATACATTTTCCTAATCAATCATAAGCTTGCTCTGGACAGCAAGTTCTCTAAATACAGTATGTCTACACTAAAGTAGTGTTGGATTAAGATAATATATGGTGTATCTCAACAAGAGTAACAAGTCGTACTTCTGTATTGTTACACTAGATCTTTTTGTAAGGTTTGTAGGGTGGGCAGAATGACCTTGAATCTGTTCAGAATATTTTTCATAGGTATTTCATACGCTATTTCTGCTAGCCTCACACGTCATGGATTTATTCTGTTGTCCCACAGTATCTCACTGGAAAATTCCTTTGATATCCAAATATAAAATAAATAGTTGGGCTGCATCGATATTAACAGTCTCTTTATTACTGACTTACTGACTCATCGCCTTTACCTGTGGATCATTATGGATCATTAAACATTCAAAGATTTATTTCTTCTTCTTTTTTTTCTGTTTTTGTTTTTGTTTGGAGGAGGATTGGTAAGAGAAGGAACAGCTTGGACTTTTGGCAATTTTAGCTAGGTTTGTTGAATTTGTTTTGTTTTGTCTTGTTTTTTATTTTCCGTTCTCTTAGTACTCTTATTCTTCAGCCTGAAAGCTAAAACTTTCCATTTATAGCCAGAATCAAAAGCTTTCAAAACAGTTGGAGTCACTGAGTGAAAAGCACTACTGTGTGTCAATAATGGTAATTTGAGGGTTATTCTGTCCTGAGGAAATGGACATGCAGTACGCTGATTAATGAACAGGAAGGCTAAAACTATTAGACACCTAGAAGGCATTCCCATAGTTTTGCTGCTAAACTGAAGCAATTACCTCAATCTTTATACAGGAGAATTAAATAATAATAACAATAATAAAAACAAATCTGTGTCTTTTTTCCTTACCTCATTCCCACATCTCCAGAGTTTATTTTCTGCCTCTATTTGTATCAGTCTTGGATTCAGACAGTTCATTACTGAGGCTGAGGAAGATATTTAAATATTGAATTTTCTAACTTCTCTAACTAGCCTTTTAGAAGAAGACATGTTAATCTAGAGAATTTTTCATATCTTTAGAACAAATGATGAGTTATAACTGTAATGATTATGCAGATTATGTCATTCCAGTTGGCTAATACTGTTACTTTGTATTTCAAAATCTTCATATTTTGGATTTTCTTAAATACTTATACTATATATATATTTACACACACACACACACACCAATTCTAAACAAACAAATATAGATCAAATAAGAGATAAGTCTAAATAAAGTTTATGGGGGGGTTACAATTATATTTAAAAGATATCTATATATTCAAAAAGATGAAACAAGTTAGAATTTAATAAATATTTCTTTTCTAAAATATATTTATGGATCCATAGAATTTTCTAACAGTAACTTTTTCTCCACTATATTCCAAAGGACAGCTAAAATGTCTAAAATGTCTGTAAAAAGAATGTAATTTTCTCTGACTTTCAGAAACTTCAGAAAATTGAGTAACTGAAATAGTGCATAATTATAGGTCAAAAGCTATATAACATCCAAGGACTCTAAGTGATTCAGACAATCACATTTCATTTTCAGCTTGTGAGTGTGTATGTGTTTGTGTGTGCAATTTTTCAAGTATAACACTATCCAGCACAGTAAGGTTTTCTCAAATGATATTTAAAGTATTGTGTCATTCTATAATAAGACAGAAAAAGTAGTATCAGTAATATTACGTCTACTCTCTCTCAGTGGTTGCAAAAAACACTTTTTATAGTTTAGTCTTACTCTAGTTCCATTGAAATCAATCATTATTAGATTATGTATCAACAAAATACGAACATTTGATTTTGGTTTCCTATTTGCAAATTTAATTTAGGTTACATCTCTTTCCCCTTCCTTTCATTAGATTGAGAAGCCCATTCCCCACCAAATTTTTCATTACAGTTACAGACCTGAATGCTCCTCTCATTTACACATTCAGCCTATTTGTCCTTCCTAGATCACAGAATAACAGAACAGCTGAGGTTGGAAGGGATCTTTAGAGATCATCTAATCCCTGCTCAAGCAGGATCACCTAGAGCAGGCTGCACAGGACTGTGTTCAGGTGGCTTTGAAGTATCTCCAAGGATGCAACTCCACAAGCTCTCTGGACAACTTGCTCCAGTGCTCAGTCATCCTCATAGTAAAAAAAAAAAAAAAAAAAAAAAAAAAAAAAAAAAAATCCCTTCGGTTCAGACAGAACTTTCTGTGTTTCATTTCACAGAAGCATAAGATGGTTGAGATTGAAAGGGGCCTCAGGACCTCAGGAGATCATCTACTCCAACCCCCCTGCTCAGGCAGAGTCTCCTAGAGCATGTTGCACAGGACTATTTCCAGGGAGGTTTTGAATATCTCCAAAGACAGAGACTCCACAGCTATTCTGGGCATTTTTCAGTCCACATCAGTTCTTTCAGTCCTGATCAGTTCTTCCTTGTTTGTCAGTATCAGGTCCAATAAAGCACTTGCCCTTTTCAGCTCCTTGATTATGTGTGTCAGGAAGGTTTCATCAATGTAGTCTAGAAATCCCCTAGTTTCCTTTTCCCTTGTTGTGGCAAATAAAAATTCCAGAAAATATAAGAGTGGTTCAAGTCCCCTGTGAGGACCAGCACCTGTGAATATGAGGCTTCTTCCAGTTATCTGAAGAAGGCATCATCTACTTCTTCTTCCTGATCAGATGGACTGTGACAAATGCCAACCATAACATCACCCACATTGGTCTGCCCTCTAATCCTAACCCATAAACTCTCAGCTGGCTCATCATTTATTCCTAGTCAGAGCTCCATCCATTCTTCATACTCTCTCACATAAAAGGCATATAAAAGGAGTTTCCTGCCCCCTCTTTCTGGTCTGTTCTTCCTAAAGAGTTTGCATCTACCTGTTGCAGCATTCCAGACACTGCTACTACACTCCTGTGATCCCCAAGTGTGAGAGCTTCCCCCATCATACTGTCTTCTTAGCACTTCCTTATTTACGTATATACACTTGGAATGGGCCCTCTTCAGTCCTATTTTGCTGGTTATGAGGTTTCTCATGTCCACATTACCTTGCACACTTTGCATGCCAATCTGGTCCACCACTTCTTCACTTGATCGTTAGCCATTCTCTCCTCTCTGGGCATGCCTAGTTTAAAGATCTCCTCACTGGATTGACTAGCCTATTGTCAAAGATGCTTTTGTCACAGTTTGTCAGGCGGATCCAGTCTGTTCCTAGTAATCCTTGACACTGAAAGAGAGTCCCATGGTTATAAAAATCAAAACCTTGTTGTCAATACTACTTTTTGTGCAACCAGCTTCACCTGCATGATTCACCCACTCCTCTTCAGGCCCTTTCCCCTCTTTGGCAGGATTGCAGAGAACACCATCTGTACTGCCATACTCTTCACCATGACCACCAGAGCCATTTGGTCACTCCTGATACACTGAAGGTCTCTGCTGGCAATATCCTTGGTGTCCATGTGGAAGAACAGCAGGAGGTAATAGTTTGAGGGCTGGACAAGCCTCAGAAGTCTCTCCAAAACATCCTGGATCTGAGTCACTGGTATGCACCAAACATTTCTGGATAACAGGTCAGTCAGCTGGTGGCAGCCTCTGTCCCCAAAGCAGAGTCACTCACATCTGCTACTTCCTCCTGGTTCTGCTACCTGGCTTAGACTCAGATGGTTCAGATGCCTTCTTGGATAGAGTTCCCAGGACCTCACTTGTTACCAGGGCACTGAACCTTTTCTGTAGTTCCAGATCTGCAACTGGAGCAGGAGCTGTCCTGGTACCAGAAGCTGCAAGCTTACAGCCTTCATCATCATGGAATTTCCATTTTCCAACCCCATAAGCATAGACTCAGCTTGCCTGTCCTTCAGTGCTGTTGAGAATTTGGGTGCTTGACGCCACAGGGTCTTGGAGAAGATCTGGTCAATCTCTTTTTCATCGTCTCTGATGCTGCTCCCCTCCTGCCGGTCCTTTTGATGCAAATCCTCCACCAGTGCATACCTCATGCAGCCAAGGAGCCCATCTCTCATGGTCCCAGATGTAGCGAGGGGCCCCTACAGGCTTAGGCTAGAAACCTCCATCCTCTCTTGGCAGCTTGGGCTGAGTCAAGGTCTTTGATATGCTGGGGTAGCCGTTCCACTTGATGCTGGGGGATAGGCATCGTGGCAGCCACCACTGCTGCAGGGCCTATGTATATAACCTCAGCAGAGCTGCCGGTCGAAGTTGTGCACCCTTCTGCACAAACTGCTGTGCTCTAGGCTTGTTTTCTTTCTCTCACTCTCTCTCTCCTTCCCTCAGAGATTATCCCTCCATTCTGCTGCAGAACTTCAAAAAAAATAACCAGTCTGAGGAGGTTTTCCTCCACTTTCTGAAGGAAGATATTTGTAGCCCGCTGAAACTACCATAGGTAAGGTAGCTGGTCAAGAAGTTCCCATGCTTCTCAGCTAGCACATATTGCTGCTAAGCAAGTTGAGCTGTCATTCTTTTGGCACTCTCTGTTATATAATTATTCACTATTATGTCTGATACGGGCTGGTTTATGCTGCACAGATTGGCTTCTGGTAAAGGATCCCTTCCAAGGTTGTAAGGAACCCAGTTCTTATCTAATTCTAAGGGATACAACTGTATTAGAGAGGTATGCAGAATCACTCAATTCAATTTCTTAACAAAAAAATATGTAAAATTCCTAAATCGCTTGCTAAGACAATGCAGACATCCTGAGCAATCTTGCTTCCAGCTCTCATCCTTTAGTTCTCAGATCTACTAGGTTCTTCTTTCTTTTCCCATGAAGACGTAGATCAATCACATGCCTTCTGTATCTCAGAGGTTCATATTTTTCTTTCATATGACCTCTTGTGTTATCTCAGAAAAAATGTACAGGGTACATTTAGCTTTGCATTTACACATCTCTAGACCTGGTTTAGCTTTACATTTCAGAGGGTTTTTCCAATAATTTGTACACAATGATTTTACATCTGTAAGGAAAAAAATAATTTGTGAGGAGCATGGTCTGTGTATGTACTGTTGACTATTATCGTATGTGAGGAATAAAGCATATTAATTTTAGTGTATGTATTATCTGCACTAGGGTGTCTTCTTAATAGCTGTTTTCTTAGAAAAAAAATACTTTAGAGCAGTATGGTATTATGTTATGAATCAGGATCTAAGACCTGATGGCATTAGATACCCTACGTAGTCTTATGAATCTGTTCTGCCTCAGGAGTCTTCACTCTTTCTTGAAGTAGATAGTAGTCGAGGAAACTAATTTCTCAAATGTTTTATTGTTTATCTCTCACTCCCCTAGCTTATTCTTCCTTTATTTTCTTGTCACACTTTGTGACTCCTATTAAGCAGAGAAAGGACCATCATAGCCTTGAAAACAATTCTTTAAAAAAATCATTGTCAGAATCTACATATAAGCTATTATGGTTTAGAATATTGTGTGATTTTATTAGAAATATAGAAGGCATTTCAGATTTAGTAAAACATTCAGTAATGACTATGAAATATTATTAAAAGTTTCACATACAATGTTTTACACTTAAGAAATTTCTGGTTTTTGAAAGTTATCCAGACTAGTTAGTTAATGAGAACTTTATCTCTGCTTTTTTATCAATCTATCACTTTAACATAAGGGTTTATATTGCTTTTGAAAATACTCAATTTTCCTCAAGAAATGTACAGATGGAAATGGTTAACAGATTTGAAGAATTGACGTTTTGAGGTTACATTAGAGATGTTTAAGTTTCCTGGCTCCCGATTTTATTACAAAATGGCTAGAACATTGAAAATGGGAATAGAAAAGATTGACTGGAATTTAGAGAAGAAAGCAAAGAAAAATAATACAAGGGAGAAAGAAGCATTGTTATGTATATATTTTGTATGCTTTCTGTCCTATTAATATTCTATTAAGACTTCTTTATGGTATAAATGAGACTAATAGTACACTTTTCAGATAAACTGTGAAAGCAAATATCATGTTTTTAATTTGCTTAATCTTAAATAAATGTGAAATTGTTTTTGGAAATGATATTTCTTTAAACATGCAAATACTAGAAACAGCATTTCAATTAAGATTACTGGAAGGAAAAGAAAGCCAAACTGAAATAATAATAATAAAAAATATCTAACAGTAGATTTAATCTAACAAATTAAACCCAAAGAAATGCATCGTAGATAAACACTGACCAATACTAGATGATACACCAAATAATAAAAAAAAAGAACTGAGGCAGCTTAAAAACAATAAAATCAGCAATTTATTAAAATCAGTATATGTAATTTGCCAAACAAATCCTGAAAAACAGATTTCCAAGACAAGTCTGCTCAGAAAGTAATTTTTTAAGATGGACAAAATAGGATTCCTAGGAAGTGTTGCCTGTTTCCAAGTTCTGAACTATATCATTATCATTCACACCTGAGGCCTTCTCTATTTCTTGCCTAATCCTTTCACTTGGTATCCTATTGTCAGAATGCAGACAGGGCCATTTTATGGGACCACTATTAGCCCCACATGATCTGATTTCCCACGTCTCTGGTGTGACTTGAAAGGTTCAGGGCTCTGTGACAGAAGTGCTGCCTCAGCAACTTTTCTAAGGGAAAAAATGATTCAACAGTTCCCTGGAATATCATGATTTCCCCTTTCTCAGAATTGATGCTGACCCAGCATTCTTTGCAAACACCTGAAATCCCCTGGAATTTAAAAAAACAACTTGAGTACTCACTAAAGAAATATAATATAATTCTTCTCTATTTTAGTTTCATTTAAAAAAAATACATAAATTACTTTCAGAAAATTTTGCATAAAGTCTGAAACCATTGCATTTTGAAGGTTTCCACTGTAAGGGATTTCTGATCTAGGTGCAGTTTATTGATTCTGATTAGTTCATCTGCACTTGCAAAGGAAGATTAACAGCTATGAAATCTTGCTTTCTAAATTGAGGGTGATGGGCTAATTCTGAAAATGAATATAGGATCCTCATATAGATAAATCATCTTTCTCAGGAAGTTTCCTTGGTAACCTCATCTACTGCTGCAGAAATTTAATAGAAAAACTACTAAGAAAAAAATCTATATATTTCAGTTACAAGATTTTGCCTATTACTGAATGTGTTGATCAAGATCACTTAGAAGTCTGGAAAAAGCAAGGCACAACTGATATTTGATAGATGCTGTCCTATTATAGCATTTACATAAAAAGCATTCTGAATATTTCACTGTGTGCAATTTAAAAAGCAGTAAAGCATCCTTAGACTGCTGGTTTTAGCCTTAGAAGGTGGTTCTTTTTGATATTTCTCTAAGTAGATTTTTAACCTTTAGTTATTTTTTAAAGCAATTTGCTAGAAAAAGTCAAGAGAGCTGCAATAAGTTTTGAATTGGTTTTGAATTCATTGGTCATTTTTGAATTTGACATCAAACAGAATTGTCCATAGTGGAATCCAAGAATCATATGACATTAAAAATCTCTAAAATAAATGACTAAAGACATTAATCAATACATCAGCATATCCTGATACTCCAAATGGATTGCAAAATAGTTTTGATGGAGATCAGGTGTAAATGCTGTCCTGCTGAACCAGATAATATCTATCTAGTAGAAATGTGGTGTATACTTGTACATCACACTTTTTACCATGCACATGTAGGTTTAGCTCAGTTGGTTAGAGTATGGTGCTGCTAACGCCAAGGTTGGGGGTTCAATCCCTGTATGGGCTATGCTGAGGGTTGGGCTAGATGATCTCCAGGGGTCCCTTTCAACCTTATGATTCTGTGAAATCTCTTCATATCACTTGAAAAAAAGGTGAGAAGAAGTCTGAAAGAACTAGCTGATAAAGCAGTTGTTATTTTCTTTTTAATAAAAATAGCCTGCTGCCATACAAAAGCTGTTTCTAATAGTGTTTGCAATTCCAGCCCAGTGTAATATTTTTATTTTTTAAAAACTTCATCTTTGCACATTTTCTAATTTGTATTAGAATTAAAGGTAGAAAGGATGACAACAGAAAAGTCGCTATTTGACGAGTTTAAATCACCGAGAATGCAATGCAAAGTACCTCTCCGAGATCTGCTCTTTGAACCTCGTTCTGGTCCATTTCATGGATAATTGATGAAACAGATCTCAAACATATAATTATCTCAGTTCTTACTGAATAGGCGTCTGTAGTGCTGGAGTGAGGATCACCTTTATATAAATTTACAGAATATGTTTATGAGTATAATTATGTATAACACACGCAAGTAGGAACATATGACATACAGAACTACATATGTATGAATGTATGACATACAAACTGACATTCATCATTCTCTAAATAAATAAATATATTTGCAGTGTTTCTGATTTTTAATGACTATTTCACAGATGAGAAAATGTTGTTTTAACTACTATCAATGACAAATTTAACAAATATACATTTATTGAAGCCATCATGCAATATCAATATGGGGAGGATGCAAGTTTCCTTCACATTTTGATAATTTGGCTCATAAAGGTTTCTCCAATATTTTTAATAGCATAGCTCTAGGAATCTGATAGAATATTCTCATCAGAGAAAAAATATCAATTAGAATTTTTAACAAGTGCTATCAAGTGAATAGTTCTATTCTTCTGCCAGATCTCTGCAAAGTAACTGCAAAACTAAACTTTCTTTTGAAAAAAATCAGTAAGTTATAACGAAAAGCTTTTCAAGTACATATGATGACCAAAATCTGTCTTCTTCAAAGTGAATACAACCATGACCTAATTTCTCAGGGCAGTAAAAAAGTAAAAAGAAACTTTTTCACCTTTGAAGTTCTTCCAGCTTTATAAATAGGTTTGTTTCCTGAATCACTGAGTATACCAATGAGTATTTCTGAAAGGGAAATAACAAGTTTTCTTCATTACAAAGATCTTAATCAGATTACTTGATGCAATAATATAGATATAATCTAGATTTTCCCCTGCATGTTGTTAGAAAGTTATAAACTGTTATTGAGTGACCAGTGATAATTTTTTTGAACAAATTACGTAGTACACATATTTTTTAGATTTTTTCTTGTATGTTTATTTTCAGTTCTGCTACCCTCTAAAACCAGTGAAGAAAGGAAAGAGATGGTGTGTAGGCTGAGCAAATAAGTGTTTCTAATGATAAAATCCTACACAACACCAGAGTAAGCAAGTACTCTAACTTGATCTGACTTTAAGTGTTATTCCTCTACAACAGGTCTCAGGAACTAGTATATAGAGAAAAATCACAGTATATTTGTTTAAGATCAATAGTCTCTGACTGCAATACATATCAAAGTAACCTTTTCCCGATATGCTTAATTTAAACATCCTACCTAGACCTGACCAGAGGTTTTGTTTGATTTTGTCTCTAATTTTCCTGAATATACGGCAAAAGCAAACACTCCCTCCTCCTGCCTCCCCACCCCCCCACACACACTCCTTATCATACTCCTTTTTTGCTTAGTCTTACAGCAACTGGCATCTACTTTCACAGGACAGTCCAGCCCTTGCCACAGCTGAAAATAATGGAAAAGCTGAAAATCCAGTGATATTCAGAAGAATTACTGGATTGTCATAACCATACTATAGGTATACTTTTTGCATGTGTTTAGTTCACAGTGAAAAATTATGTCCTGCTGTACTTCAAAAGACTACTTGAACTTTTCTCAAGCAAGAATTACATTCTCTGTAACACACACACACACACACACACAAAAAAAAAAAAAAAAAAAAAAAAAAAACCTCCTGTGCATTAATCAGTTTATAAAACTCAAGAGTAATATTGGAAACTCAAAAGGTTCCATTTTAGCCATTTTAGGTCTTCAACATGTTCTTATCTGATGACAAAGTATGGTATTTGAGCAAATTAGAATTTTAAGTCATATTCCATATCTAGGCAAACCAGAAATTAATCTGTGCATATCTGTGCATAAAGACTGTGATTTCCATCTTTCTTCAAAGAATAGTCAATTCAGCTATAGTACTATTTAACATTTCCAGGAAAGTTGATGTCACTTTACAAGTGACAGCTCAACAAAAGCCAAATTTCACTTGCATAAGATTATACTTGAAACCTTAACAGATCTAATGAAAACTAAAGAACAAATGTGGCAATCAGATCTTTGAAGCTGATTTATTGTAGCCACTTGACCTAGTCACTACATTAATGGTTTTGATGTGATTTGAAGTGTCTGTGTTGGAACTAGAAAAGAAAGAGATGCATGATTAACATCTATGACATTAAGAAAATTATCCCACAGTATAAAGCCATAAGAAAAAATATGTTGTAGCCTAAGAAGTGGAGAAAAAGAAAATGCTTTAATCTTTTTTTAATTTGATTCTATATTTAAGACTAATCTCTGTCTGATATTGAAACTATTACTTTTCTTTTATGATGTTATGGAAAATCTGCATTTATGAGGAGAATATGTTTATTATCATGACTTGGACAAGTTTTTATTGCTTTTACATAGCAGTGATTGATGTTGCTACTTTTTTTTTTTTTAATCTAAGCAAGAAATTCATTTTAAGGATGGTAAATATCAAGTAATATTTGGCTAATCATCAGAAAAGAGGGGGAGTAAAGAGGGAAGAACCTCATAGTCCATTGTAACATCTCATTAGGCATTACCATCCTGTACTATACCCCTTATTTTCTTTAATGTCATGGATTTCAGTCCAGGGAGTATTTGAATAACACTAACAGGAAGGCAGTCCCAAAGATTTCAATATACAAACATATGTGATATGTCATCTTCAATGAACATTTTCTTATCTCAGTACCAAAAATGGGGGAAAATAGTTTTTTTTTTTTTTTTTTTTTTTTTTTTTTTTTTTTTTTTGAGAAGAACTTGGATGAATATTATAGCTATCCAAGGCTATCCAGCCTTGAAATCCTTTATGATCTATAATTTTCAGCATTTTCCTCTTTGAGAGGGTTTTCTCTGTGAGAGTATTACAGATGATGTCTGCAGTGTCACATTTATTGTAATCTCATTATATGCAGGTAAGTGATTTAGCTCACTTGTCAAGAAACAGGAAAGTGCCTTTCAGAAGTGGTTGTTAAGATTAGCTTTTGGGCAACAGTAATACAGAGTGTTTGTAGTAGCATGGATTTTCTCTTTATGCTGATGCAAAGTAGCTCTTGTCAATAGGCTTTCTAATGATAACCTACAGTACATAATACCTATGTTGACCTAGTTTTCTGCTGTTATTCTCCCCCAAAATATTCTGACATTTATTGCTCCATCAAGTTCAACATCTAGATAAAAATATTCCTGAAAAACACTGAACTGAAACACACTGTGCATTTTCCTATTAATTGTTGCCTGTAATTCTGACTATAGTCTCTTAAGCTTAACTATTCCCCTAATCACCACCTTAATATTTTGAACTCATTACAGTGCATAAGTGAGATTCAGCCATTTGTAGTGCTGTGTTCCTGGCCTAGAGTAGGGAAGCAGATCTGCTGTTGGAGCAGGCAGGTAACTATGCCTTCTTTACCATAAGGGAATTATTTTCTACAGAGGTAATTCCCTGCAGGCTAATTTTGTTCAGCACTTTCCCAATTTGCTCTACATGGATAATGTGAATATCTCAATGAACTACAGCACCTGACCTGCTCTCAGAGAAACAGTCTAATTCTGAAAAAGTCAGGATGCAGCTTTACGCTGCTTACTTTAACAAGGACTGTTTCCTATAGTACAATAACCCTGATTTCAATCATTGCTTTCTTTAAACAACTTCAGTAAACCAGTATAAACAAGAATAAATGTCACCACCACTGTTTCTGCAAAAAGTTGTGTTTGATAAGTTTCTATCTGTGCTGTTTCAATTTCATGGCACACATCCTACTCTTTTATCTCAGTTAAAGACCTAATTCACAATTAATAATACCAGGAAAAGACTGCTTTTCAAGTTAATCCCACTGGAAATGAGTACATGTGATTGAAATGTTCTCTTGATAAAGTCATACTTAATCATTCTGTTTGCACTGAACATTGACTTTACTATTTGTGGCAAACATGAAATTTTAAAATAAAATAAATTAAAATATCCTGAAAAATTCTGTCAGAGAGCTTACATTACCAGGGGACACTGACTTCAGTTATTGTCTTTATGCCCTGCTCAGAGGTGTGCTGATTTTATTTTTTCAAATCAACAGATGAAATATGATTATGAGTAACTTTCAAAGTTAACGAAAACTGTCTTTTAGCTATTACAAAACTGTCAAAATACATTTCATACTATTCGAATCTCAGAATTTCCTCAGGTATGTTACAGGATAGCTATTTGCTGAAATGTCAGACCTTCACACTGACATCAGGGTAGGAAGCAAATGAGGGTCAGAGGAGAAGGACAAATCAACTAGATGTTTTAAAATCTTTTTATCAAACTTAGGACCCTCAGAACTATTCAAAACACAACTATATATGACTGCACTAACGGGAAGAACTCACATGACTTGAGTGAATGGTGCTAATCCTACCCTTAATGGAGCTTAATTTCTTCTAAGAATTCATTTAATTCTGATTTTCTTGCAATATTATACTCTTGGTTAATTTTAACATATCAAGGTTGTTTATTTTTAACCGCTCTGATGCTTACCAGTGCCAGCTAGGACAAGTGAAGGGGAAAGATATTCCAAATATTAACTATTTATAATGCCAATGATCTAATGCCAATGATGAACATGCTGATTGTGAAATCTCCTGACAGTCATTAGTCAGTTCAATATATTCTTAATGAAATGCATTGAGATTTGAATGAAATATTTCTTTTGTCTTCTTTCTATTGGCACTGGCATCTCCATAAGTGATTTATAGACAAGTCTGGCCGCCTAGAAACAAGTCACAGAGTCAAACTCTAAGAATCAATGAGATTCACTGTTAATATTTGATTATTATGATTACAGTTCTCACACAGAAATGTTTTCAAGGCTTTGACACAAAACCACAGGGCTCAGGGAGCAAAGCTATTGGCCTAATATCACCAAGAAGATTGCAGCGATCTGTAACGTATCTAACCATGGAGAATTACCTAATGGAAATGCTGATGTTGGTCAAATAAGTCCTGTAAAACAATATTATTTGAAATTTCAGTCATTCTTTTCTCCAATGTGTAGTTTATAATCCAAACGAATGAATTCATATCCACAAGGACTAATGAACTGGTTTGCATGAGAAAAGAAACTCTGCTGTAATTTATCTTTCATAGTGTTCTTCCTCTTTTGTTGGATGATTGAAACACTTTGGTCAAAAAAAAATTAAATTAAATGAGATAATGCTAAATTTAAAAAAAAAAAGATAAAATTAATCTTGTATGCTAATTCACAAAACTTTCAGTTGCAAATAATTGCATGAAAGATATTGACGAGTAACAAAACACAGTTCATGACTGTCCAGACCACAACACATCAAATCAGCCATTTTTGCCACCGAAATACCTACATCTACCTACAACAATCAATAAACACCTACAGGTCAGCTTTGTTATGTTTTACTTAATACCTTTTACATTTCACCAAAACTAATTTCTTTATCAGGGAGCAGTGATGTCTGGCTGCTCCCTACGGGCAGGCGAGCTAGGAGCCGAGGAGGATGACGTGGCTGATGGCCCATCCTGTTGGACCACGTGAGGGAGCAGGTGGCCAGATCCAACCAGGAGCCCATATCATCAGGCAATATCATGGTGAGGGGGCAGGTCCATGATCGAGCCAGAATGTCAATCTGCAGGTCGGGTTGGGATCAGGTCCAATGATTGCGGGGAAGATCCACAGTGACAAAGCAGGACCAAGATGGGAAATAGGTCTATGTGTTGGGGTCTGGATCAATGGCTGGGCGGGGGCAAGGCCCGGTGGGGCTGCAGCCGTCACCGCTGCAGCATCACGGGGCAGTGACTGATGGCTCTGTGCTGGGCTGAGGTGGGTCTGGGACTGTGTTGGGGAGGAGAGACGGGGGGAGCAGGGACAAGCAGGGCTTGCAATGCCCTCAGGGACCTGACACATGCTTCATGGATTCACACCAGAGAAACAAGACTAGAATTTTATTAGGAAATAAGAAAATATTTAGAAATAGTGGATTTTCTTTCCCAGGAAAGATTTATCATAAATTAACCTCTGTGTTTGGTCTTATTTTTCTTCGGGTATTCAAATGATAGGGAAAGGGAGTTCACAACTTTTGCCATATATTTCTCACATAATTTGGTGAAAAATCAGCATTGTGAGACAGACTAATTTCCCAGGTGGACCCTCCCAAGTTAGCACTTAGGTGATATAAAGAATAAGCAAAGTTACTGACCTTCTAGTTTAACCATTTCAGAAGTTACAAGTTCAGAAGTTTAATTCAGAAGTTATATTCCCAACAGAAGCATGTATCATCAATTTTACAGTCATCTGAAATATGTACATAATACACAGAAATATATGATACAGAATTATAGCACATACTATACCCGTTTTATATATTTTAATATATTTATATATGCACATACACACACATGTGTTTATGTGTGTGTATGCTCTAGGTGACCCTGCCTGAGCAGGAGAGTTGGACTAGATGATCTCCATAGGTCCATTCCAATCTCAACCATTCTGTGATTCCGTGTAATTCTGTGATATCTATCTATCTATCTATCTATACCTATCTACTGGGTGAGCTCCAGAAGTTCTTTCTCCCTGAACTATCCTGTGATCTTATGATTGTACAACTGTAGAAAGTTTTTTATCCAGAATCTTTTGACTGCTGCAAGGTGAAAGTCAAGTAAGATTTAAATTTATGCCAGAAGCTAATGGAAATATGATTCCTTGCCCTGTTTGTTGTACAAAGACCCACATATAGAGAGAGATGACTTGATTAGGTTAACGGATTTAATCTAACTGTGTCTCCAAAATTTCTTCTTCTATCTACTCCAGGAATTTGTTAATGACCTTACTATCTCTCCTTTGAGTATAGCTACTGATACAGACTTCAGTCTCCTCGCACTACAGCAGCACTAGGCATGCACACAGTTCCAGAAAATGGAACAAGACAGCTGATGCCAGCTGAGATATATAAAAAGAACAAGAACCAAGAAAACACTGGAAAAGTAATGATATCTAGCTGCAAAAGTTCATTCTGAGGGGGTAAAGTCAGGAAGCAAAATGTTAATACTGACGATAAATTTCCAGGGGTTCATATCTTACTTTGAGGACCCTGGCTCCAGTTTGGAACTCTGAACAATTATAAATAATACAGAAAGAGATTTTCTAATAATGACTCTTGGTTTTATGACATGTCATTTTTTTGATATCCAAACTGAAATATTTTAAAGTCTTGAGTTTCAGAAAGCGAGTATTACTGAGAGTCTGAAAATAGTATCCTGAGATTGGAAGCATTAAAAGGCAACAAGAAATTTGATAATTGAGGCCCCAGAACATTCTCAAATCCTTTTGATTTAAAACATAATGTGTCAGTGTGCCGATGATAGTAACAGCTGATTTACTTGTTTTTTGCTCATTGTGATTGACCTGAAAATATTCTGAACCTTAATCAGCTTGAATTTCAAAGATGACAACATGTCTGGTGATTAATCTAGGAGGCAGCATATCTGTGATCTATTTCCTCTTCTGCCGTAAAAAGCAAAGGTAATTATGTGGACTCGGTGCTGATTACCTGTGCATCTGAGATAAAGTAGCCCTATCACGTGGGGCTTGGAGAGCATTTTGGAACATTCAGTAGTCAAAGAAGAACTCATGGTGTGAAGGGTTGGCCTTCTGCCACGGGCTAGACAGAGGAAACAACTAGTAGTGGATTTGGATGCTGCAGTTTACTTAAGAACAAGTGAGATGAGAGCTTTTACCCTACTTGATTATTCCACACACTCAGTCACCTACGCCCTTGCCAAAGTGGAATGTGTAATCACGAAGAGGTGCTTTAGAAGAGCTGAGGGCCACTAAATGGGGTCTAAATTATTCAGTCCCTGACTGAGAAGCTCCCTAATGTGGTAGCTCTTCCAAAGGAGAGGTAAAGTAACTAGAAAATAAAAATTGGATGAATTTTAAATCCTGACTCAAAGGTGGCTCCAGACTGTAGGCATATAAGTTGGTGTTTAATGTGCACAAAGCATCTGAATTCATCTTCATAACTTCATTATACTCAAGGGAAATCTAAAGCTCAATTCATTTGCCTAAACACAGGCATTTAATGCCCTTTGAGGTGCCCTAGGGTATCTGAGACAGCAGGTCTAGGCTGTGAGAATGACACAGAATTTACAAGGCATCCACTCCCTTCCCGGCCACTGCTAGAGGCAAGGAGCGATATTCTACAGAAATTAAATTAACATTGGGCATTTATGCAAATAAATATCATTCTAAGGGTTAAATTTAACTGTCCACACATATGTATCTAATGCCATTTGAGATGTCTTTGCTTATCCTCTTGGTCACTGGAAACCTGAATCTTTCTGGAATGACAGCAGGAGTTGTTACCTACTTGTAAGTGGTAAGCTTACTATTATTTCATAGTTGAGTACATAGCAGCTTATCTAATATGTGTAAGTCACTGGTTCTAGTGTCTTTCATCTAGGCAGGCTCAGATATGCATCTTCCATTAATCTGTGAACTATTTTAGGTGATAACGTTGTCCGCTTCTTTTATATCTGTGTAAAAATAAGTAAAGATCTATTTGACCAATAAATGACCATAAAAAATAAGCATTATGGTATAGCTTAGTGCTTAAATTACTAATATAAGCTCATATTTTACTGTAGACCAAATCATCTTACCAGTGTTGTGAATAGTTCTGATGTAGTCAGTGTAACTGTTTGCAAAATAGGATTCTATTGAATAAAAGATGTCTAGAATCTGACTCAAAGGGTTTTACTCCAGCCTTCACTGGTGATGATAATCCTTACTGACAATAATATAAATTAGAGAATGGACAAAAAAAGGCAATTGATCTCATAGCTACAGCAGCATACAATTTTCAAATTTATTACCACTTCTTGAATTCTTTTTTTATTGAAGCATAATACGAACAAACTTAGAGAACTTTTGCTGCCATTGCTGCTGAAAATACACTGTTCTTTGTTCCACAAAAAAATTAAGAAAATAATTAGATTAGCACAATTAAAGGATGAAAAACAGTCTTTCTAAGAAAGGACCAGAAGTATAAAGTTGAAGTACAGCCTATGCAAATGCTGCAAGACTGCAGAAAAATGCTACTTGTATTATTTCAGTCATGGTCTGAAGTTTTAGGTGTCTGTAAGAATATCAGATTTTCGGAGATAACATCACACGTGACACAATGTAGCTAAACTATTGAGCTCAATTCATCAGTTGCATCAACTTGCATTATCTAAGGATAGTGCTTAAATATTTTCATAAACAAGAATTACAGTGAGATTTTGGTGAAAGTTTCTATGACATCTACATTAATAGTTCCAAATGAATTAGTAATGATCACTATTAACACAGTGAATATCAAATGTGTTGATAATGATGGGACACTTAAAATGAAATAGAGACATAATAAAATAAGAAGTTCTGACATTATGAATTCATGTGGTGTTAATCCTAATGGCAATGATCATAATTCACTCATTTGGTATTTTCATGGATAGAATATACTCAGTTCTGAAGGACACATAATAAATATCAATAACACATCCTTAGAGTTAAAATTCTGCCTTGTCTATATTGAGCAAAAAGCACATAATTATTTTTAAAATTGATGATTAAAAGGAATCAACTGTTTTTTTGAAGAAAAAATAGAATGATACATACCTTTAACCACACCAAAAAAAAAAAAAAAAAAAAAAAAAAAAAAAAGGAAAAGGATAAAAGGACAAAATTATAAAAGAATAAAAGGAAGAAGAAGAGGGAAAGGGAAAGGGACAAGCAAAGGGGCAGGGCTAGGGCTAAGGCAAGGGCAAAGGAAAGGAAAAGGGAAACATAAAAGGAAAGGAAAAGGAAAAGGGAAATGGAAAAGAAGCTGTCATTTGCACTCAAATAAAGCTGTTATTTGTTATCTCTACTAGCTTAGATATCACATTTCTGCTGCTCACAACACACAACAGTGCATTGAATTTGAGTGGGAGAAATTACTTTAAAAAGTAACATAATTCATTGGTTTGAATATCAAAAAGAAACCTGCCGCATACAGAAGGAAGATATCAAATACTGAGTGGTAATTTTCTGAAAAAATATTAACATGTTAATCTAATAGTGATAGGAAGAACTAGCTTAAATTAGGGAGTAAAAAAAAAGTAGCTCAACAACTCATGATGAGTTTTTAAATAATTCACGTAAGTTAAATTTAATTTCTTTTCCATTTCAGGATGACAGATGTTTCTGAATAAAGGCCTCATATAAGCTCTAGGTGTCACATGTCCCAGTAAAAACTATGAAGGAACCCTTTATCATGCATGAAATCTGCACTAAGTTCTCTTTTATCTTCCTTAAATGTAACAAGAGATCTCTAGCTGCCTGCCACAAATTTTATTTTCATTCTTAAGCTGGTCTGAAACCAGTAGGTCAGAAAAAATCAGTGTCAATCTTTCACTTCAGCTTATCAGTATCTATTCTGTAAACTAGGAAAACCTTCATCAGTTATTCACAACACATCAGAATGCTTTTAATTGGGAAATACTGATAGAAACATTAACCAGACAAATAAGACATAGTCCTCATGATCAGAATTCTTCTGTGTACAGATTGCAAAATACATGTCTTACCAATGTTTTTAATATATAATATAATATAGTATAATAATAGATAAAATTTTTGTATTCAGCTACTTCACTGGATTGTTTCACTGCCAAGGAGAACTTGCTGAGTTGGGTGTTTTTAGTTGTGTTTTGTATGTGTAAAGGATAGTGGGTGAGGCTAATTTAATTGTATGCATTTTCAAAGTTTTTCTCAAGTAATTTCTCCCTTAATATTGGACCCATTTTTTGTCAGGGACTTGCTCTTCAGATTAAGTGAAACACATAAAATACCTTAGGGAAAGTGGAGAGGTGTAAATTTTAGAAAAAAAGACAACAGCAGAACATTTGTTCTGGAAAGCTGCAATGTTTTTCAGATAATTACTGTGAGTAGCCTTACAAATAACACCTGTTTACCATTTAAGTAGACTAGGTGAGCCATTTAGCCCTTATTAAATGTAATTGGATATACTGCACTGATTCTGTTTCTTAGTGATTATTCCAGTTAAATAGATTTAACTGTATGACAATTAAAGGTCAAATCTTGTTCCCAATGAAACAATGTAAGCTTTATCTCTGATTTTATTGAGACAAGTATTTCATTTTAATCAATTATAGGCTAGTTTAGATAATATAAATCCAAGAAAATATTACCACAAGGTAAACCTATCCTGCTTTCAAAACTAAGAACTCCAAATCACAATACAGACGATCTCATCTGAGGTTACCCCAACATTACGGCATGGATTTGAGTGTATTTTTCTACATAGGTATTTGCATTTGACATTTTTAATAATATTTGAGTTCAGAGCTATAATGATACAGAAGATTCAGATTAACCTTTGTCTTTGCTTTTAAATTCTAAAGAAAAAGAGGATTGTTTCTGAGAAAGAAGATGGGATCAGAACAGATCTAAAATGAAAAGCGTACTTTAACACATGTTCCTGCCCCTAGGTTTTATGCTTAGAAGATTACACTTCTTGTCACAGAGAAGCTATGATTGTATGCTTCTTCATACAAACGTAAGCCTAAAAACATCACTGTAGTCATTATTATGATCCCTGAAATGCTGTTGTTTGCACCTGCACTTGGGGGCATCTGAAGATGGCAGAAGGATCTATGTATGTGCAGCATGACCCCAGACACCGAGAGATTCTACACTATCACCGTACCGCATGAAACACAGAGCACGGGAATCCGCTACAGCTGTGCAAACAGCTGTGCGCCTCCGATGCTCCCGGCATCGCACTGACTGCTTTATGGCTGCTATCAGAGCCCCTTGTCAAAATGAGGGTTCAGGATTTTGAGGTCTGTGGCTGCATCTACCTTGCTAACCACAACCAGTCCATACAGTTGCTCCTGGTTCCAAGATATGGCACCTCCAGACTACTAAAAATCAGTCAGTCAGTCTCGCAAAATCACTGTTGAATCTCTGGACCTTTCTCACGCTTCTCCATTGCGATTGCTTTGAGAATGGTGTTGTCTTGACCACTTACACTTTGCCTGCAATGTGAATGAACAGTCTTCTCTGCCAAGTGCAATCATTTGCTAGATAGATTATGGAGATTTTCACTTTGCAGATCATTATGCAAATTCAAATTAAGCAAACACATAGATAACTAATAATAAAAAATTTGGAAAATAAAGTCACTACAGTTATCTTTGGACCATGATCAGTTCACAGAGAGTGGAGAAGGAATACAGTAAGCAGTAAAAAGAATCAATAGGTGGCAGACAAATGCTACCTTTTCTACAGAGGATTGCGCATTTATAATTAGTAGTTTCTAATTATATAAAGAGAACAATAGATCAAAATCTGAATATGGATGATCTGTTCATCTTATAAATAGTATAGTCAGCAACACAAAAACACTTTTTATATGGATTTGGTAATATCTAGTGAGCATGAATGTTGGGCACATTGTGAAAAATGGTATTTTAAACAGCTGAACCTTGCAGAAGTGATATAGTACTCAGTAATGGAAAAAAGGAAAAGCACTACTATATACTTATCTGTTATATTTATTTATTTTTATTTTTTTTTGGCAGCATACGCTCATATTGAAAAAAGAAAAATAATAAAAAAAATTGCTACAAACAGGATGGCACTGGAGATTGGCTGAAAGGTTAATTCCTGCATTATAGTACTTAGGGCCAAATTCTGACTGGCATACGGAAGCAGGTCTAATGCTCACTCCTCCTAAATAGAGGCACAGATGTGTTACCAAAATGTCATTTGTACATTGGGCAAACATATTTTTTGCACATTTAATCAGACAGATCTGCAGACCGATGACATTGCTAGATAAGGGAGCAGATGCGCATGTGTGAGGTCAGTAATAACCTAAGGCCACCTATTTCTACAGCCCTACATGGCACTTTTCAGCTCTTTTTCTTCTTAGTCTAATGCATAAAAATGGTTGACTAGTATTTTCTCCTCCCCAAGAATAAAAGTTCCTACCAAAATGTTAACACTTGCATGTATTTTCCAGAAATGGCAGTCTTCAAACTCAGTCTTTTAAAGTGAAGGAAAGAATAGGCTGTATTGCGTCTGCATTGGAAGACCATGGCTTAAACGGAAAGATTTTTTTTTTTTAATATCTTTTTAAAAAACATTTTCTTCATACATACACATACACACATGTAGAAAACAATTATGAGAGATTGCAACATTTGTCATATTATGATTGGAATGAACGAAAAATTAGCCAGTTTAGCATATTGCTAATATGACATCCACCCAAACCCCACAAATTTCTAAGTTACTTGGCATGTAGCCTAAATAAAAACTCACATAAACAAACTGATATTCTATGAAAAATTTACATACTAAGCAAAAGAAAACATATAACTAAATGGTACATCAGGTTCTGTTTCTATTTTGCCTTTCAGAAGATTGTTTGGAAGATCTCCTTTTCAGGCAAATTAATTCTTTCACCTTGATATTTCTGATTATTCCAAATAAAACTTTTCTAAAGGATTCACAAATATAGTCTAGATGTCTCATCTTCTTTTCAGAAGTAAGATGGAGACAAAAGATCTATACATTTAAGTCATATTTACTTACTCTCCCTTCTCAGAGTAGAATTAAATTTTTCTAGGATAACTGCTATCTGGGTTTTATTTTTACACTATTTATGGACTTTCTCGAGTCTGTAGACTTTCAAGAACTGTGCTAGCCCAACACTTCATTTCCAGTTAAGACTAAAGCTTAGAAGCTCCCAAATTATGTCTCTTTACTAGTGAGAAGTATCTTTAAATAAATTTCACAAATCATATTTTAATATTGTGAGAGATGTCAAGTCCTTTACGGTAAAAAATTTGTCTGTTACATTCTTTATTCATTTCTTGCATTTTGTTATGATTGTGGGCATGTGTATCAAAAATTGTATAAATAATGTACTTTTTTGTTTGAACAATGCAGAATGTTCAAGCCTTTTTTTATATGGCCTGTTTGAGCCAAAATACGTATCTTCACTACCTGTGGTAAGTAAGGGACTGCGCTTGCTGGTACTAAGGGTACGACATTTTGATGAGGAGCACGTAAAAGAAAAGAGAAGCAACTTCAGAAACAATTTAAAGATGGCCAAAAGCTTTTAGGACACCGTGAGCAAGCACTGCGTAAGTGCTGCCTTTCCAGAGGCGCGAGCGTACGGCTTCAGCCGTGCCGCTAGCCCACCGCCACGCTGTGCGCTTGCCATCCGGCAGCGCGCAGGAGCTGGCAGCCGCCGCCGCCGCCGCCGCCGCTCTGGCAGGCGCGAAGAAACTCTCCAGATATCTAATTTATATCGGCTACACTGAGGTGAGGTAAGCCACACCACTCGCATGTTTTGTGAATTTTGCCAGATTAGGACTAGAATCCTAAAAACACTGACGGGACTAACCAAACTGCTAACCCTGCAGAAGAAACAAGTGGCAGAAGGCCAAGCGCGCAAACAAGAGCCTGCGTGTTATATCGTTGGTGTTCGAAACAAAATGTCATTTTCTTTACTTTTGGCAAAGTTTTGCTCCGGTCTATTGATAATAATATTTAAAAATCGCGATTAACAGATATGTTTCATTTGTAGATGGACTAAACACTGATCATAAATGTGCTAGTTTAAGCTTACATTGTAACTCCGTGGAATACAGACAATCATTACGGATCCTCTAAAGCTCCTAAATACCTACCTATTCTTTTCTCTCTCTCTCTCTCTCTTTTTTTTTTTTTATTTGGCTGGCATGTCTCCAATCCAGATAGTTCTTTTATATTCCTAATAGCTTGCATTAATTCAGCTTTAATCAGTCAGTTAATGCCATTAATCATCTCATAGTTCTAAATTAATCAGAGTAAATTAACAACTACTCTTTTGTAATGATGAAAGCTGTGTAATAAGGCCAACCTGCATTTTTTTCCCTTGTAAAACTTTCATGTGTCTTCAGCATTATTCTGGTCTCCTTTTCCATTAGTTAAACCTTTGGCACACTATATTTTCCACAGTTAAAATTAATTAAATGTAATCAACATCAGCAGCCTGTGCATCCAGAAAAGGATCAATCTGAAATTGTTTTCATACTTCCTTACAATGGGTTGGCTGAGTCAGAGCATATTCTCAGTCAGTTCTATTCCAATCATGTTTTCATTGTTTAAATCACCATTCATTTACTGGCTACATTAATATACATATATATATATATATATTTATGTTCCACCTTTAGTGTCTGAAAAAGGCATAATGGAAGAAAGTTGCAGACTGATTAGAAAATTACTAGAGATCATTATATATTGTATATAGTACATATCAGATAAAGAAGATATATTTTATAACCCTCTAAAGGGAAGTCTATTAGTAAGTTTATTTTATATTTATTTATTGTTAGTGTTCAGATTCTACTGATTTTAAAAGCTGCATACAGCCTGCTTTGCAGACAAACAGAAACCTAAATCTACAGGTTGAGAATTCTGCTGTCTAAAGTGGCTGTTATTCTGCAGTAACAGTGCAGAATAACACTGCATTATTCTGCACTGTTACAGCGCAGTGCCCCATTCTGCAACACAGATGAGGAAAAGTGCTGCAGGACTGAGGGCTGCTTTGTTTCATAAGTACCATATACGCTCCAGTTTATTAGTTTATCAGCAAAGGGAAGTTGACAGATTAACAGTCAAGATGCTGCCACAATACACTCCATTTTACTTTATCCATGTTTACATGACAATCTGCAAACAGATACAAGCAAGCTCACGCAGGGTTACAGACCAGCCTGTCACCAGCCAGATGCTCATCAACTCCAACCAGGAAGCCTTGTAGGCAAGGTAGCATGGTGCTGCAGCTGTGCTAAAACTCCTGTCTCTAAGAACAGCTTGTTATTCTGGGATTAGCACTGCTCTAATTGTGGCAAAACAGATGTTCAACTAAAAATACCTTTGGAAGAAAGCTGAATCCTGAGGAAAAGGGGTTACAGGTGAAAAATTACCTGGATCCTGGTTAGATCCATAATATTAACACCGTTGGAAAAATGGAGGTACTTGTCTAGGGTCTATATGCAAAAGTACCTTACTTTGACAGAGATAAATGAGGCAAATCTGTTACTTTGATGACTAAACCTAACAGAAGATGATGGTTTTTTTGTTTAAAAGATGAATTCAGAACTTGTATCACTTGGTATGTATTCCTGCTGTTAATTCCAAATGCTAACAGCTAAATTCAAGTATCTTGTTTTTGTCCTGAAGTCCTTTATTTTAATCTTCTGACCTCAACACCACAAAAATATGTATGACTTCAGCAGAAGCAGCCAGCATGTTCTAGACGTTACGGAGTCAAGGTTAGGATCTAAATATGTGATTATATGTTTGTGGTTATAATAACCACGTGACACTGAAGACATTAATTCTCTTACCTGCATTAAGTCATTCTTAAGGTTAATTTTTAATCCAAATGCTTGGGAAAAAAAAAAAAAAAATCAGAGTCACTTCAGAAAAGTGCTAACAAAGTAAATCTGCTGGATATCTAATTTCCTGTTCTCAGCTACAGTTTAGTATTGTCTGGAGAATCTAGTCCAATCAATCAAGTCCAAAACTGCAAGGTATCTCACAGAATGTTTTTCAAAGGTAGAAACTTAATTCAATTTCATAAAAGTACATTTAAAAATTGTGATAGATGTATGATGTATGATTAAAAAAATTCTGTATTTTTTCTTAATTACAGAATAGAATTAGAAAACAATTTAAATTTGAAAGGGCCTCTTTATTTTCACATCCCCATGCTCAAAGCCGATCTAATTAGATCAGGTAGTTCAGGGTCATGTCCAGCAGAGTTTTGAACACCTCCTAAGACAGAGATCCCACAACATTTATGGTATTTGACCACCTTTGTGGTAAAAAATTACATCCTACATCTAATTAGAATTTCCCATGTTCCAAACCCAAACTGTCTGCTGCCTCTCGTCCTTAATCAATCTGTTGCTTTTTGCTATGACTGCTTTTACCTGTGACAGAATGTAGAAATATGTACTCTTCTGTTTGAACACTGTAGTATGGTCAAGCCTTTCTAGGTTTTTTTGAGTGCAAAGTTTTAATTTACGGCACAATCTAGACTATGGTCTAGAATGAAGATGCTATTGTTTTTGGTTTTTGGGCATATAATGGTAGACCCGAACCAAGGCAAGTCTCTGGGGAGAGAAGAGGCAACTACTAAGAAATAGCAGGAGTGGTATAGAAACTGTTTCTTTGTTTTCTTTTAAACAAGCTTATAGAAGAAGAAAAAAGTCATAGAACTGAACCTACAACCTTGGCATTATTAGCACCACGCTCTAACCAGCTGAGCTAAACCTAATCTCAAACTTAACTTGTCCCACTTCTGTTATAAACCTGTAACTTTAGACAGTATTTAGACAGCATACTGCACCATTTTGTGCTTTCAGTTCTCCTCATTTCTGTACGTTTCCTCTTTTAAGACTGCAACTCTTTTGATGAAGGACTCAACTGCCTTTCTGTTTTGTGCCTGTGAATGTCAGTCCCTTTTTTGGGCAGCAACAACAATCTCTGAACTAGATTTAATTCCTAAAGATAGGAGATTTAAGTAGGAGTCACAAACCACCTGAAAGAATGAAGAAACTGATTTTGAAGGTGATCCAAAAGACGCAATTTTTTTCTTTCATCTGAAAAACAGCCACAAAAGTTTAGGATATATACAAGGCTATTATTCTGGGAGATGTAACATATCAGTATTTTTTAAATGCAAAATTTCATGGACATAACCTACTCTTCTAAAACCTTATCTTTATGCACTTGAAAATAATCCTCACATAACCTGCACAAAAGCTAAAGGGGAAGGAGGAAGGTACTGGTTGGAGAAGCAAAGAAGCTGAAGGCTCTGGCATAAACTTCCCCTATTTTATTCATACATACATTTTGGATGTGGTTTATTTTCTCTCTGGAAAGTGAAGGTACTTGAAAGGCTGATCCACCGGGAGATGGTATATAGGAGACTGGTGTACCTTCCCAGAAATACCACTAAGCTAAAGAAAAAAGAACTTCCAAGGTACACAGGCAATAGCTCATCTTCTACTAGAACTATATATATGAAAAAAAAAAAAAAAACTCTAAATCTGAAATCCTTAGAAATTTCTCTCAAAATTCCTCATAGCAATAACTACAGACTGTCTCAAAGTGTTCTACTTCTATCTGCTTCCTAGAGGACACACCGAGTTTTTATTTACTTTACCTCTACCAGTTTTGCCTGCACATAAATGTCAACAAAGGCCAGAAACATTTTGTCCAAAGTTCTGTCATCCACAGAAGGAAAAATATGCTATGTTCAGCTGCATACACAGCTGGAAATTAAAGAACCTGCTGTCCTGGTAATATGAAACGTGCTTGGGTAGTAGTCTTATTGCTGTGTATTCCGAAGGAGAAAGTATGCTCTGGATGGGACAAGAGATGTGATACATTTGCCACGAGAGCTAGGGATCCTAGGCTATAGCTACACTCCAAAATGCATCTACTTCCAGGAAACAAAGGGTCAGGAGGCCTTTTTGCTCAGTATGTCAAAATTCTACATGAATCAGGATGTTTTCCTTCTTCACAGCTCCATACCCATCATTGCTTATTGGGTATGTCCATCAAGGAGCATTGAGCCACTTTAGTGCCCTGCTTAAGATCTGTGACACATCTTTTAAGCAGGAAAGCTGCATCTCATCACTGAAAGTATTGTAGGGAAGATCCAGCAGAATTAGAGTAGAGGCCTGTCCATTATGCATTTAAAAATAAATTTATCAGAGTTATGGAATATTTCAGTACTATATTCTTAACACTAACTTTAAAAGAATAACTTGTAGTTGACCTCTTTCAATTTCCTTTCAATGTCTTCAGGAATAGCAAATTTTAAACAGAGTAGGATTTAACTGTAACTGGTTCATCTAGTGGAATTCTATAGTGCTAGTAAGACTGCTGCTTATTTAAGGCAGGAGGGCATAATCATTTTTCCTCAAACGATTATTTCCATTCTAGAACAAAAGCATTACTGATTAATCCATAAATTCAATTCTTCTCCTGTAACTCATTCTGTATGTATAGGAATGAATCATCTCAAAATTGCTTGCAAACAATTTCTGAACAAAACACAGTCACACATTCACTAAGAGGCTCATTCACCCTACCTTTCAAGTATTTCATACACTTTACTCTGAAAATGGAGAAAGCTTTGTATAAGAGTAGTAGTACTGAACTCTGGAGATAGCATACCTGAGAAAATGTAAAGCAATTTGTAGAGAGAAGTGAGTGCTGGCTTTCCTTTTTTATTTTCTTATTAAAAGCAAAAACCTTTTTGAAAGAATTAGATGAATCTCTTTATGTAGAGAGAGATATTTCCTCTCACTATAGCTCTCTAAGAGAATGCTTAAGAGTCTAAAGTAATTTATCCAGGCTTTCTTTATAGTCAATGGATATAGATGGGTATTTCCAGAGGGAAGTTAATCTAATTGTATGAAAAGTAAAATCTGTCATCCTGTAAAGTGGCTGTGTCTCTCCATGGACTATAAAAATTGGTCTGACAATCATATTGGACTAAAAATCTAGCTTTTATATGGCTGAGGCCAAATAAGATAAATCCCACTCCTGTAGCCTACATATCTAAACGCAGAAGTGCCTTTTATTGCCTCCTACACTATATTCTCTGTTCTGACACTACTGTTTTCCAGCGACTTCCAGACCAGAATTTAGCATTTTTTTTTTGTAAAGAATTGCTTTCCTGACACTTTTCTAGAATGTGTTCTTATTATTCCTGGTGCTTAGAGGTTGGTTTCAGCAATTCTGACACAATGTAAGGCAACACATATTATCAACAGGGGAGCATACATTATACAGAATGGCTTTATATTAGTATGCAACAAAAGTGTACTTCTGAAAGTGAGTGTAAAGAACATAATTAACAAAATAAAATAGAAAACCCAAGTAGAAGAGTTCCTGGAAACTTGAATCTATCACATTTATGTATATAGTAAGTGCTGTTAGTTTAATAAAACTTCAGCTATAAATTTTATGAAAAATGCCAAGATGCTGTGGGCCAGTATGCTTATATATGTACTTGGAAATGCACATCACACTTTTCACAGGTTCAGAACAAGTACAATTCACTTTCGTAATAGTGGGAGCTTTATGATCTCAGCAGCTTATGTTTTGAAGCATATCTATCTATCTATCTATCTATATACATATGTATATATTTACGTGCTGTAAGACATCCTTCGTTGAAAATTTTGGCCCCTGTATGTCTCTTTAATATGTAATCATACTTGAAGTTTGGGCAATCTAACAAATAAAAGATGACCTGCACTAGGATTTTCAAACATACAGCTAAAGCAAGCCAACTTTATCCGAAGCAAAATATGTTAATATAAATAAACAGCAAGACTAAATGATTTCTGTATAAGAACAGAAAATAAAGCTTTTTTTCTTCTCCCCCCCCCCCCAGAAACTACATAAACACAGAACAACAGGAACAAGATCCTGAGGAAACAATGTGGATAAATTCCAGTGTTTCTGACCTACTCAATGAATGTTCTTCATGCTTTTGTTCATTTTCATAAATAGACCTCTCAGGAACAACCACACTGACCAAGAGTAAAGCCAGGCGAGAAAGGGGGAAAATATCCGTTGTCAGAGCAGTAAGATATAAAGATATAGGGCTGGCAGGAATATGTATGAATTTTAATATTATTCCTATAGTACATATATATACAATAGTAATCACATAGGCATAAGGTAATATGGCCAAACATAAGAGCACCATAATCACAAACAAGTTCTTGATCATGGACTTTCAAGATTATGACTGAAAGAGTCAGATAAAACATCTAGAAAGCCTGAAGACCAAACAACGGCCTCCTTGCCACTTTTCCTTTGTCTTTAATGATCAGACACAGAGAGGAAAAATTAAAAGACAGTGATGCGGATGCCACAAAGTTTTATTCATCATTGCTGACTGTCAGCAAAGTAAAATGAGGAACTCCAATTAAGCAGGACGGATGCAATCATTTCAATTATACCTATTTGAGGTCGTTTGTGACTTTCATCTCTCCAAGCTGCTGCAAGGCTGGAAGGCAGACAATGAGTGCAAGAAGTGATCAGTACGCATAAATAAAGCCGTTCTGCTACAATAAAAGACTTCATTTATTTTAGTAAATAATGAGAAACTGTAAAAAATAACAGACTCTGTAATACCATAACCAGTAGGCTAACTGTATCAAGATTGCCCCTTTTATTGGTGTCATTCATATATTTAATGCAGCTTCTGGTGATGTAACAGGAAGGTGCAAGCATTCACAGACCCATGTAACTGTGGCTTACTTCCTCCTCAATCAGTTTAATCATGCTATTTGATCACAGTTCATCTGAACAATTTGCTAATGGAAGAGAGAACAGCGAGATAATGTGAAAACTATACATTTTAACATTACTATTCTTTAACTAAACATGATATAAATTATTTTCAATTTAGAGTTAAAGCACAGTTTATTAGTCTTGTAATTGATTAATATTATTTTTGGCTGCTTTGTTTAAGAGTAGACTTTGCAGAAACTGTTGCTTAGGTCTAGAAATGTACATACAGTAACAATCAGTGAAACGGTTCACATTATTTCAGGGCTCCCTTTGAGCTGAACTGTTATAAGTGACAATTCTTCACTGGCAGCATCAAAGAAATCTGAGAAACAATACAGCCTCCTGCTAAGGTGGAATATCAGATATTGCAACTTACACATTTGAAGATTATGTACAAACTACTACAGAATCAAAAATGAAACACTCTTCTTAAATCCATCATTATAGCTATACTCTATTCCTCGTAGACTTATCTCTAGTTTTAAAGAGAAAAAGGTTAATCAAATAGAGATGGATAAAATAATAACCTACACCTTTATCAGCAAGATAGCTTGGATTTAAGGGCTTATCAATAGTCATAACAGCTCAGACTTATTTGAATTTGTCAATAAAATATGTGACTGAAAAGATGATATAACTTAAGCATCAAGAGTCAAAGAGCCTTTTAAGACCATATTAACTGCAGCTGAGAAGTGTAAAGTTCTCTGATTATCATCTTCTGGGTTTTTAATTAGTTCAGTAATGATTTTTGATTTAAGGGGTTGATATTTCTGTAGCTGATAATATAATAAAATAATAGTCCTCCACTATGGGCTGGTTTACAAAAGGAAAGACTAGCAGAAAAGGTGGATGAGATGTTATGTTATAATCCCCAATGTTAAAACAAAAATTACCCCAAATTCTTCCTTCATCTTAACAAAATGTGAAGTTGATTTCCTCAGAAAAAGAAAAAAAGAAAATAAAAAAAAATATAGTAACAAATCTAGGAAAGAGGTCTGGATAGAAATGAAACATCAGTTAGGTACTAAACTTAAGTGTTGGCAGGAAGAAGTAATGCTGTTTTATCAGGAAACTGAAGGAGGAATAATAAGTGGAATTAGAGGCATGTAAGATACCTTCAACTCCATTGGACAAGACAAGAATACAAGAAGACAATATAAGAAATGTATTTGATACATTATTCAGGCTCAAATGACTTTGAGAGCTGGCTTTTATGAGTTCACTGTTAGGCAACAAAACCAAGTTTCTATCTTTCTTGGTAATGCTGTGGTTTTGGTCCAGCTGCCTGCATATTACCCAAGGAAACAAGGCAATGATTTGCGTGCTAAATGTTTTTCTCCCAAAAGGATAGAAATCTGAAGGGTTTTTTTTTTTTTTGTTTGTTTTTTTTAATCTTAGATTCGTTATGCAGTAGTCCAGGAAAAAAAAAAAAAAGTCTATTTTCTTTAGATTTTATGTTCTTCTGAGTCACTACTGCCCTTGCACATCCAACAGCACCCAGTCACAGTGAAGTATCGTTAATAATATAATGAAGACAAGAGGAAAAAAAAAAAGTTGATATAGGATCCATGACCTTAAGGAAAAGATATTCCAGACAGTGTATGCAATGGCACATAAAAATTGTAAGCATAAGTAAATGTAATGTGTGCATATACAACTACAATTGCCTCGAAATCTCATCATTCAACAAGTAGTTTGAGAAGGAGGTAAAAGGAAACTTAAGAATGGGTTTTGTGAGGGATGATTTAAGAAATATTTTGTGACACTCATGGCATAGATAATTTCCTGTAAAAAAATCTAGAAACCTTACTTTTATAGCTGATGACACTGGTGTTATTAAATTGTACTTTGCATAAAATTATCAAATAAAAGCAAACAACTATTTCTATGAAAAAGGGACAGTAGTGAGTACAATTGGAATAACCCTTCATTTTTTATCTCTGCACAGAAGTTCTGTCTTATCCATAGAAAATACGCCTAAAGCTCTTTCTTAGGTAATTTAAAAGATGGTATGGAGAGAGGTGAATTGTATCAAGAAGCATAACTTTTTAGAGAAGTGGGCACTTCAAAAGAAGCTCACATGAAACTTCTTCTCTAGTTTTAAAATTTCCTCTAAAGCATTAGCATAACTCACACAAAACAAAAATTCATTTAATTGTTTTGTTTATTTAAAAAAAGAAAATCAGAAAGGACTCCAGGGGCTCCTCACTCTGATTGAATTTGAATAGTTCACACTATCTAATCAATCAATGTATTATCTTATAAAAAATAATGACACAGAGAAGTCCATAAATAAAAATATTTGTGTACTGTCCAAAGTTGGAACTTTGCTCAAACCAGACTATAAAGCCTTAGTCAATTCATCACACTGTCATGGTCTGATGTACTATTTCATGGTCTGACTAAGAGATACCGCAATATAGGAAGCAATACAAAATGTTCAAAATGAACTTCATATAATTCATGCTTTATCTTCTCAATTAATATTTTTGATTTTCTGTAAATCCAATTTTACATAGTCCACAGTATATATAAATGGAAAAGCACTTAATCACTAGTTGTTCTATTTTTGGCTCTGTGTGAAAGGAATCTAAAAAATTTCTTCTATTTTTCTCTTTTGGTGATAAGGCAACAAATAGAGATCTGTGAAGTTTACTTAAATAGAGGACTTAAGAGTCTAAATGCTACTTAGGTCCTTAAGTGCCTCATTTCCAGCCTTACTTAACTCTTTAGGCAACTTTCCAGTATCCTGAGATGTTCTTGCCTAAACAGCTCAGAACCACCTGGTGGGGATTTCTGATCTCTATTATTAAAACAGAATCATTCTAGGTATTGGAGCAATGGTCCATGCAGCATCAGAGGCTTTGACCCGCATGGAGCTTCAGAAAGAAGATGCACACAGACTCTTATAAAGGAGAAATCATGCTAGTCAACTTGACACTTCTATGGTGAGGTGACTGGCTTAGTGGATGAGCAGCAGCTGTTGTTTATCTTGACTTTAGGAAGGCTTTACTGTCTCCCATAAACATTCTTAGACCAGTTGATGAAGTACAGGCTAGATAAGCTGTCAGCGAGGTAGATCGAAGTCTGGCTGAACTGCTGCTCTCTGAAGTCCACCTGCAAGCCAGTCATTAGTGATGTCCCCCAGGGGTGCATTGTGGGGCCAATACTGTTGAACATCTTCATTAATGACCTGGATGATGGGGCAGAGTGCACCCTCAGCAAGTTTGCAGACAATACAAAACTGGCAAGAGTGGCTGATACACCAGAGGGTTGAATTGCTATTCAAGAGCCTGGAGAAATGGGAAAGCAGGAATCTCATGAAGTTCAACAAAGGGAGAGGGCAAAACTCTGCACGTGGGTGGTGGCCAGCCAGCTGGAAAGCAACTTTTCTGAGCAGGATGTGGGATCCTGGTGGACAATAATTTGGACATGACCCAGAAATGTGCCCAGGTAGCCAAGAAGGCCAGTGATATCTTGGGCTGTGTTAGGCAGACTGTTGCTAGCATGTTGAAAGAAGTGATCCTTCCCAACGCAGCCCCGAGGAGGCCACATCTGGAATGCTGGGTCCAATTTTGATCTCCTCAGTACAAGAAATACTTGCATTTGCTGAAGCAAGTCCAACGAAGGCCACAAAGATAAGTAAAGAAGAGGAACATCTTTTCATATGAGGAGAGACTAAGAGATTGAACTGCTCAGCCTAGAAGAGAAAGCCCAGCAAAAACCTTATTTAGTGTGTATAAATATCTGCATGGAAGGCATCAGAAGGACAAGGCCAGACTCTTCTCAGTGGTGCCCAGTGACAATACAAGAGGCAATGAGCACAAACTGAAACACAGGAAATTCTGTCTGAACATAAAACATATCTTTATTGTGAGGGTGGTTCTACATAGGAACAGGTTGCCCAGAGAGGTTGTGGATTCTCCATTCTTGGAAATATTCAAAACCTGATTGGACATGGTTCTGGGCAACCTGCCCTAGCTGACCTGCTGAGCAGGGGGGTTGGGCTAGATGCTTTCCAGAGATTTCTTCCAACTTCAATTATTCTGCAAATTTCTGAGAAAAATTGCACGAGACAACGCCTATCTGCAGAAGTGACTCAAATTCCATAGCTGGTTGATCAGCACCTGAACAGATTTACATGGGTCAATTAATTACATTACAATGGTCTTTCTAAGAGTGCTACTGCAATCTGTTTTGCACCTTCAAAACTCTCCTCAATGTCTTTTTGCCACACTGAGGTCATGATGCACTAACCCTCAAGTTTTGGGTCTCTTTGTTCTCACTGCTCAGCTGATAGCTCACTCTCTTGCACTGTATTAGACCACCCCAGGAAGTTTTCTCAAAGCTGATCAGTTAGAGGATCCAAGGGCTCCAAGTTTTTGAGGCAAATCACTTAGCTCTTGCTAGTCTTCTGAATTGAACGGAAAAGAATGATGTGTTAGCACTACCACATAAAGCCCAAAGCACACTGTGATCTAAATCAAACTCAGCATAGACGAGGGCAGTCTGCTTTAGTGTGACTAGCAGTGAGCAACATGAAGATGAGCTAAGTCATTCCATTTGATTCTGGTTAGTTAGTTTGGGCTTATTTAGTTAAAAGAGAATAGGCAGAAAAATGCCCTGTGCTTAAGAAGAATAGGATGAAATGAGGAGAAAGAAAGAAAAAGATAAGCTAGTGTTGGTTCAGAATGACTTCTTTCATCTCAGGATAAAAAGTTTCTAGGGTGTCCAGAGCCTTTTGTTCTACCTGGACCGAAACACTTACAAAAAGTAGCATGCTGGGATAGTTTTTGGTAGACATTTGAAAAACAGCATGGATATGCACATCTATAGAGCATATACAGAAGGTGAGAGCTGACCTCCAATGATCACTCTGGAGTACTGACAATTTAAGATAATTTAACCTATTCTGTGGCTTCCTCAAAAATGAGCTCATGGACTCATTTTCCTCTCTGTACCATGTGGGACAGTGTAGGTGTCTTATATGTCCAGTCAGCACAGAATTTGGTTGCCTCAATGCTTTCATGTAATTATATTTGTCACACTTTGAGAAGTAGAGAAAGACTGTTATCTTCACACCTCAGATGGAAGACTGAGACAAACGAATCCTAGTTTTTAATAATTGTGTGCATCTAACAGGTATAGGGAGAAGCCATAGTGGTTTTCAGAAGTGCTTAGGAAACTAATGCTCTGTAAAATGTGCATAAATTCCTCAGAAAATCCCATCAGATACCTTTATGAAACTTTAGATATTTAGTATCAGTAAAAATCTAGTCTCAAATGACTTACCAGAGGTCACAGAAAAAGTCTGTTGTACAGCAGCAGATTGAAACTGGGAACTAGTAAGAGGGAAAACCAGAAAATAGATTGAGTCATCATTGTTCTGGAGGGAGCATGCACAGTTTATTAGCAAAAATTCATTCCAGCACAGACTTTCAGTTTCAGCTGCAGTCTAAATGGGATGAGTGAGTTTACTCGCAGCAACTGTCTCCCTTCTACGCTGAAAAATGCACACTTCTGATGAAAGTGGTGACAACTCTCACTGACATGCACATCCTCATGTTGCTAGCTCAGATCTGTTTTGCTGAGTACTTACTATATCTCAGACCAACACCAAAGGGTCCATTTCAAGCATTTTTTTATTGTCTGAGTATAGATTGTATATATGTATATATGTACATGTACATATATTAAAAACCTGCTTATGAAGCAGTGTTTTCTTAATTGTTTTCTAGTTCTAAATTAAATAAGGATGAGACCCAATAGGTGTTTCTCTCTATTTTATTTAGGACAAGATAAGTTATCATCAGGATCCTTTGTTTATTTGCATTTCTTCTGTCATCCATCAAACTGTCTTATTCTGATAACAGTTAATAGGATGTGGTTTTGTCCAGTTTTTCTTGTTGCCCTTAGACGTCCTTACAGCATACTTTTTTTTTTGTCATTGCTTGTAGTTGCTTCCTCAAGTTTCCTTTCACTGATCCTCCAGATAAACAAATTTTGCAAATTTGTTCCAGGTTATCAGAAGTCCCAATCTAAACTTAAACACACACATACCCATACACACACATGTACACAATTGCTCATCATGTTTCCCTGAGTCATTAGACTTCCTTGAAATACATCATCTTCTGTCCTGTTTGATTTCACCAGTGCTTCTGCCAAAATCTGAGACATATCTTTCCTCTTAAAATATCTTGATCCTTGCTCTAACATATTTTTTCTTTTCCACATCTTGCTGGCTCTCTTCTTCAGCCAAATCTTGATTTTGCTGCAGCCTATACCTCTGACCTTCTGTAGTTTTAGTAGTACAGTTTATTAGAACACCACATTTAGCCAAACATTTTGGATAATAAATTTTTAAACGCTTCACTGAGAAACACTACTGGGTCAACAATAATTATTC
This sequence comes from Rhea pennata, assembly GCF_028389875.1. Lineage (NCBI taxonomy): Eukaryota > Metazoa > Chordata > Aves > Rheiformes > Rheidae > Rhea > Rhea pennata. Next base: position 164,240,117 of record NC_084663.1, read on the forward strand.
CGTTAGTATGCAAGATGTAAAGTGAACAGGAGCAAGGACAAACCATATAGTTGTTAACTTTTTTGGAAGACAAAATGTCAGAAATATTTTTTACATTTTTTATTTCCCTGTATTGCTGACAATTTTATTAACTCAGTATTAATTTTTTAGCATTCAAATAATGCTCAAAATATGCAATCAATTTTTTATTTCAGCAATTTGCTTTACAAAGTAAAATTTTAAATGCCATGTACAATTAGAGATCCCTGACTCATTCTTAAGTATAAAGACAGTGTTAACCTTGTTTCATCACAACATCTATTATTTTATCTTCAGGATTATACCTGAAGAGACCCTAAGATTTGTTAACTAAATCAACACCAACTCTGCAATTGTAAAACTTTGTAACATGGAGTTTATGTAGGGTCTCAAATATAGAAGTGTGAATAGTTGTGGAGTCTATCAGACTGAAAAAAATGTAGGAATGTAATTATAGATTAGTAACTGATATCACAAGAAAAAGTCATAGTAGACTAATATAATAAGGGACAGTAGCATCCGATGAGTAGGAATACTAACATTCCTGTATTAAAATGGTATTAGTGGTATATTAGACTAACATACTATGACAAAAAATTGCAAACAAAGTACTATAATTTAGTCTAGGGCACAAATGTGAAGGAATAAAACATTATCACAGAGGAACACCCTCTTTTCATTTAGAGGAACATGTGGAAATTTCATCATAGAACATGCTGTCATATCACACTGACAAAGTTCATAACAGGTTGAAGAGACAATTCTCACTTTTATTGCTGTTAATACAGCTATTTTGGAAAGCTATGTCTCAGTTTGAGCTATGAAATAATGACTTAAGATTTTGAAATGGCACCACTATAAATCATACACTATTGCCATAATTGTTTTTAATGTTCACAATTCTTGGTTTCACTTAGCAAGTTAAGTCTTGTAACGGAAAAAAATTTAGGAACACTATTAGAATGACCATTAAGTACAACGTGCTTAACCTCTAATTTGTGCTAAATCAGTTAAAATAACACCATCATCTAATCTTAATTCAATATGTTAATCATACTAACTGTGAGAAGAAAAATTAACATATCAAATGCTAAGGCCACTAGCAGACCAACAAAACTTTGGGTGTTATTGTAGCATTCTGCTGAAAAGCCAGAGTGAAAGGCGAGAGCAGCTTATAACATTACAAGTGCTAACATTAAGCAGTGCACTGCCGGATATGGCATTATTCTAATTTAAGTGTCCTTTAGGCATTTAGTGGGGTATGACTGCATACTCATTCCTAACCAATTGATTTTTAACAGTCCATTTGTCCAGAAGAAGCATTTTTCTTTTTGTCAGATAAATAAAGCAACAACAGCATTTGGAATTTTTTTAATTGTCACCAGTCATCGACATAAAGAGTGGGCAAGTAGCTTATATGACAAGGTAGATAAATTTTTAAAATTGTTTGCGAGGCTGCTGAACTAATATACTTAATGAGACACAGGAATGGTTTCAGTTTCTGATCAAGGCTTGTGGGACCAATTATTCAGCTAGAATAAATCAATAGCTTCTGTGAAAGAAACAGACTTTCGCCACATCTTTTGCACTACAAATGGAAAGCAATTGTATTTCTTATAGTTTGGAATAAAGGAAATGACTGACAGTATACAGCTTGAAGCTTTGTGAGGTACAGATTTTCTTTTGTTTAGTCTTTTTTTCACTATGTCTAGGATTCTTCAGCCCTTATTTTTGATTAGGTCTCTTGCAGGATATCACAATTAATAATGTAATGAATACATTATGAATACATTATTAATGAATCTTTGCTACTCATCCGTGTGAGAAGAGTTGCAGTGCAAACCTAAATCATGGAGACTGAAGATATTTTTGAGTTAAAGAAATAATGGAAATTATGAGCAGACTCAATGAGTAAGAAGGTAAAGGAAATAAAAGCTTGGGAATTCTGAGAAGAGACAGGAAGAACTGAGGTTAGGCTTTTTGTTTAGTGATACTTTAATGTGCTTAAGCCAGAGTAAAAGACTCCATTGTCCAAGAGGTATAGCAGTCCTTTTTAATTCTAAAATAATAGTTTTGGGTTTAGACACATTTTCAGGTGGAACTTCAGGGGTTTTTGTACCCTATTTGAAAGAAAAAAAATGTTTGTAAAAATTCTAGTTTTTCAAAAGTCCTTCCTGTAGGCTTTTCAGACAAAATTTAATTAATAAATCTTCTGATCATATTTAAAAATCTCATTACGTTTTTTAAAAGATAAAATGTTAATTCATAATTTTATATGAATTTTTAGTTCATACTTTATTTTGTATTATATGTGACCGCATAAAATACTGTATAGAAATCTGAGATAAATATTTTGAATTTTACAAAAAAAGTCCCTAAAAAAATCACTGTTTTACTAGCTCAGAAAAAATTCTGAGAATGTAAAATGCTTCGAAAACTGACAGTTCTAACATCTAGAGTAGTCTACTTTTTAAGTACAACATTTGTAGCATGTTGCAAGATTTTTGTGTTTTTTCAAACTTTTCCTGAGAAGTCTTTTCACTGGCAGAGAAAGACATAATGTGCTTTTCTGCTTTCACATGATTATAAAATAAAATGTATTTCCTTGACAGAAAAGATGAGAATTTGGCTTGTGGTATTTAAAGACTGAACTATAGAATGCCAGAGAAAAAGGAGAAAAAGTTCTCCATGTATTCTTTGGGCTAACTTAAAAATCACTAGAAAACAGTTATCACAAATGTTTGTGATAATGAATTTAAGACTGGGGCAGAAGAAAAAGATAATTCAGAGCCAAACACTACCAAGTTCTAAAAGTTACTTCCTATCAACTCATAAGCTATTTTGCCACTAAAATATCCATGATTTCAGTAGGCATGCACCCGAATTACTATAATACTGAATTTTTAATTTTGCATGGAAGGATTGAAATGAACATCGTGAAGTCCTATTTAAAAGTTCTGGTACCCAGAGCCAAAAAAAATTCACAGAGTTTGTTAAATCCCCAGTGTTTACTATGCATACTCTGCAGACATAGGTGCTAGCATTACACATCTACCCTCACAGTCTTCAGTCTCAGAAAGACAAAGGAACCCATTAGTGCATGTATGGCTATTTGAAGACTATTTTCATACCCCAAAGATCTCAAAATATCATTTCATTAAAAAAGTGATTTCTTCCGTCTGATCTATACAGATCGCTTTCATCTAAAGTATACAGAAGACGACGTTTATTTCACGATAATCTGGAAATATACCAATGGCTTTACTATGCCTCAAATATAAATTAGTAGTAGATGGCTCTCAGAACTACTATTGATTGCTGCAATGATGTTTTGAATGTTCATTGAACCTACCCCAAAATGCAGCTGTAATTTCTTCTTTGCTATATTAAGAATGACTGATTTTAAAAATCAGTGCAAATATAAAATAATGAACATTATTCTAATTATTTTTATTTTAAACTTGCAAAAACCTAATTTCCTAAATATTAAATGTAAATAATTAACCACTTATGCCTAAGTACTTATTTTGTTGTTCTCTAGTGCCTCACTCCAAATTTTATTCTTCAAGCACATTTTAAATATTTTATTAAATAAAAAAAGCTTTTCATACAGCAATCTTCCTGGTGCAGGGCAGTTTTTTTTCCTCTAATTAAAGTAGCAGCTTTGAAATGTGATATTATTTATTTATATATATATATATATATATATATATATATATATATATATTAAAAAAAAAAAAAATATTGTCATTCTTCCTGTAATTGATCTTCACTCATAAAAAAGAACATTTTAGTTGTTTTTGCACAGCACAATTAAATTGTGGACCTCATTCCTGGAGAGACATAAAAGGGCTCAGAAAATGTCTAGATAAATTGTGAGAATAATGATCCAACAAGGTTGTTGAACACAAATATGCAGATGTAAACTCTAATTCAGGAATTCCTAATCTGTGGACTAAAGGGGGGGGGCAAGAGGATCCTGGAAGATTCTGAGGAAAGGATTATTGTATACTTGTTGTGGATTTTCTATGCTTTCTCTATTTATCTATTACCGGCTGCTATCAGTGACAGCATCCTGTACTAGTTTGACTTTGATCTGACCCTGTAATGAGTCTAGTATTGGGATGTGAGTATTGTTACACTGATTACAGAGGTGCTGAGGATGCTTCCAGATATTCATGACATCCTGGAAATAATTTTCTGCATTCATAATCCTTGGCTTTAATGGGCTGATCTATTTTGAGTATCTGCATCATAAGTTTAAGAAATGGACTTATAGCCAGCCTAGCACGGTTGTTTTCATGTCCTCATGGGGTTACAAGGATGATCCAAGGGCTGGAGCACCTGCCCTGTGAGGAATGGCTGCGAGAGCTGGGCCTCTTCAGCCTGGGGAAGAGAAGACTGAGGGGGGATCTTACCAATGTGTACAAGCACCTGAAGGGAGGGTGTCAAGGGGATGGGGACAAACTCTTTTCAGTTGTCCCATGTGACAGGACAAGAGGCAATGGGCAGAAATTGAAGCACAGGAAGTTCTGCCTGAGCGTGAGGGGGAATTTCTTCCCTGTGAGAGTGAGGGAGCACTGGCACAGGTTGCCCAGAGAGGTTGTGGAGTCTCCTTCTCTGGAGATCTTCAAGGCCTGCCTGGATGCAACCCTGTCTAACATGCTCTAGGTGACCGTGCTGAGCAGGGAGGTTGGACTAGATGATCTCCAGAGGTCCCTTCCAACCTTACTGATTCTATGAATACACTTTATATAGAAGGGCAAAAGCTGACAATTGATAGGAAACATTCACAAAATTCATTACTGTTCTGCAGGTAATTCTAACCAGAAGAAACATTTCACCCATTCTGGAAATCAAAGTACATTGAGATGTGTGTCCATCTTTGCTTGTAAAACAAAACCTTTCAAAAAAATTTTAATAGTATTTTCCAATTTTTGGTTGCCTAACAGTAATCTTATCCTTATGTTCAGTTCTGCTCTTTCCTTAACATCTTTAATTACATATGTTATTGTCAGGATTATTAGATTCTATCTTGATACATTTCAGTAGCTGACAGTGCAAAACTCTATTTTGTTTCCTCAGATTTAAAACTATGATAATTCCATATTAACTCATCAAACCAACATCCTCTACCAGCATGTTGCTATCAAGCATATGAGAAATGATCTCTCCCATGCATATTGCAGTTCTGGGAATTTTGTAATAATTTTGATGGAAAAAGGATCAAAGTCACTAATTTTGATGAATCTTCCAAATAAAAGAGGTTTCAAAATTAGAAAAAAATCCAAATAATTTAAAAATGAAATCCATTATTTTTGATAAAAAAGACGTGATTAAAGAAAAAAAAATTAAAATGTTTTCTAGATTAAATTTTTGATTGTCCTAAATTTTACTTGATACATCAGTTCACTAAAAAATATTTGTGCTTTTTAGAACTAGAATTTCTTGTTTAAATCTCTGTAGTCTTGCAGGATAGGAAAAGGTTTTCCATGTAACTCCAAATAATGATATTTTGCATTCTGCTGCAGAATTCAGATCTCCTAATGAATGCTGCTTGTGGTGTCCCTACAAACAAGCTTGGGAGGGCACAGTTCAAGTAATATGTATCATCTAGCCCTGAAACACACGTTTAGTCCACCAAATTGTTGCCTGAGCAGTGAATTTGTTTTAATATTCCACTCAATATTTTTGTTTATCCATGGTTGTTGTCTTTCACGTAAAATCTGTAATCCATTGAATGATCTTCCATTGAGTATGAGCTTGCCCAGGTGAAGGACCTTCAACCTGAAATGTTAGGGATTGTGAAGGCTGTGGAAAAGAAAATACAGGTAACTTTCAATGACACTACTACTTAAGGCTTGTATGAATAAATAGACAGTAGCAGCAAACCAAACTGCAGAGGGGGAAAAGACACAAAACAAAACAAAAATAAAACCCCAAATACTTTACAATATAAAAGTGGAGAACCACTAGCACGCTTCAGCGAGTCATTGATCATTCTTACTATTGTGTCTGAAAGACATTAACTGAGTAAATGTGAAAAAAACAAGATTTTAGTACTAAGTTGCAGACAGGCTGTTAAGCTGCACGGTATGCATTTATACTCCAGCTGTCTTTTGAACTTGCGCCCAGACATAAAGGGATGAACAGACATTGTGAAAGCTATCCATCCTACCTGTTTTAGACAGCCTGACGTTCAGGACAGGATGAACTCTGAAAACAGGTTTTCCCTCTGCTGACTGTAGAGGGAGCCTGGGTAATTTACTTAAACTAGATACCAATTATTTTTAGATAGCTGGCATTGGGTGAGATGATTCCTATGCCCCATACTGCTGTTTCTTTCTTAGCAGAGTGAAATGGGAAGTGAAAATCAGAGTGAAAGCTGACATATCATCCTCACCTTGGTTGCAATGCACCAACTGATAGAACAAATCATGCCGAGTTTGACAAAGGTGCTGTTAACATCAAATGCTGCCAGTCCTGGACACTATCAGGCTATGGTTTCCTTAAGAAAGACAAAACATTTTTTCTGCATAGCTCAGTCAGACACTACTTTTGATAAAGGACAGATTACAAATGTGAAAACTCTCCCTTCATTTTTTAGGGCTTTCTACACTAGCCGTATTAATTTAAGGTTTCTTTTGAAGAATCAAGGCCTTGAATGACAGCCAGCCAAGACTTCAGGAATCATTTTCTGCAGCTGATACATTGTGGTCTATATTCTACATTTATTAAATTGGTTTCAATCTCTGCTTCTCACACCTTTTTCTACCCACTCCATAGTAAACATTTCTATTATCCATACCACAGGTAGCCAGCTGAATGCCTGCTGAAGATATCAGGCAGATACCCAAGTAGATCCTACATGACTGCTGAATTGATCACAGTGTGATTCAGGTATCAAGTCTTGAAATGTAGCACTTCAAAGGGCAGCTGCAAATGTTGTAAGGCTAGTTAAGGGTGGGGGGGGAAGCTACATGCTCTATTTAACTGAAACAATACTGTTTGTGCTCTGCTGTAAAACTAAAACATCCAAACTCCTGGAGGGCATTTCTTTCTGTTAAACATTTGCCATTCTTGCACTACAAACACATAACTCTGTCAGTCAGCAACCTATTAAAGCTGAAGATAATGAGCATAGAAAGTGATCACTGTAATTCCTTCAAAACCTTTATTATTGCTGTGATCAGATTCTGAATTATTTCACATATTACTTCCCAGTCCAGAATACAGCAGAGGTTAGATTACTCTGGCAGGAAACAATATTAAATATTTTGGGAGAAAATACAGAAAAGAGTAAACAAATACTGAAGCTCTGCTGATGTGTCTTTCTGACATCAAGCAACCTGCATTTTAGGATGTGAAGCTGATTTCACATCTTTGTATTTAATAATCCCAAAAGGGTTTTCTTTCAGAAATTTCTGTAATGCCTGTTTGAATCAATCCTCATTTTTAGCATCCTTGGCATCCTCTAGCAATGATTTCTAGGCCACAATAGCACATTTTGTAAAAAAAAAAAAAAAAAAAAAAAAAAGTACTTTCTTTTTTTATCATTAGTAAATTTGTTATCTAGTAATTCCATCTGATTGTCCCTAGTTCATATATTGTTTTTCCCCATTTAGCTTCTCTATTTCCACTCAGAATTTTAAGGGATCTTCATAATAATTATCAGATTCTATTAAAAGCATTTGAAGCAACAAATAAGGATTTGTGTGTGTGCGTGTGTGCGTGTGTGTGTGAGAGAGAGAGAAAGAAGAAAGCACCTTTTGCACTGAGCAGAGTTACTGTCCAGGGGTATAGGACATATTAGGGGATGGGATTATGGGAGATGAGTCCTTTGGGATTGTGCAAGATTTACGAGATGTTTATGGAAGGAACCAAAGGTGGAGAAAGGGAGGAATCTAGGTGATGTAGGGAGCAACAAACATGGTAAAATAGAGTCATATGGGGATAAAAAGGGGCTAGTCACACGCAAATGGGAATGGTGACTACACCTGTCTGGTCATGCCCTGCACCTGACCAGCACAATCTGTCCTATCCTCTTATTAAATTCCTTTCTAACTATTTTCCTGGGTGAGGGACTCCTTATTTCTGTACAAGTGTGTGTACGTCTGGGAGTCAGCAATGGGAGTGAGTGAGGGTACCTGTGTGAGCGTGCAGCTGTTGGCAAACATCAAGCTGAACTAGCTGCTGAGTAGGTGAAGTGACCTAAGAGCCAGGTATGTGTGTCTCCAAGTACAAGGTCACAGGAGCAGCTGGCTACTGGGGGCACCAGGGAGTCCCGGCCGACTGTCAGAGGGATAGTGGGGTCCAGGTGTTGACTGGGAGACCCGCGTGTGTGCGTACCCCCAAGGGTGAGACTACAGCGAAGCTGTCTGCTGTAGAGACCAGAGGAGTCCCAGCCAACTGCCAGAGCAACTGTGGGCTCTGGGCCTTGACCGAGAGCCGTGTATTTATGTCTGCCCTGTGTGTGTGCCTCTAAGGGTGAGGCACCTGGAGGAGTGAGGATCCAGGGCCAGCTACTGGATGGACTGTGCGTCCACAGCCAGCTCCTGGGCAAAGCCACAGTACGCGTGCGCAACTGTGAGTGAGACAGAGCACGTGCATGAGTCGGAGTCCATACCAGCATCTGGAGCGGGGCTGCAGTTTTCAGAGGCTCACAGGTCCAGGTGCCAGCAGCTGGGGAGACCGAGGACTAACTACTGGGTGGTCTGCCTAAGCCCAGATGCTGGAGGGATCCACACTGTACAGATCTGCATATACATATATATGTATCTCACTGTCAGACCTTCTTCCTGATTTGCCAGAGACAGGTACAGATCAGGCCACTGGTACCATTTTCGTTTCTGTGAGTGCCAAGTGTGTCCATGTCGATCTGTGTGGCCAGCCCTGCACATGCATGCGGCGTACGTGTGCTGGTGTGGGTACCTGCTAGGTATACATTCTCAGCCTTGCTCCTGGCTGGACCTGGGGATGTGTAGCTGTGGCTGTGAAGCATGTGGAGCTGTGTCCATGAGGTGATCAAGTTCAGACCCCTTATGTAATAGTTTGTCTATCTACATATCAGATGTCTGGGTCTCAGCTACTCACCCTAAGCTCCCTTCATTGTCAATGGTGAGAAGTATGTATGTCCAATTGGGAACTTCTTTTGTCATACAGCAGATGACTTAGAAAGTTTGTTAAAGGATTTCCTGAGAGTGTATCTTTCTCTCCATTGGCTATCTACCTAGTAATACACATAAATTTACAGTAAGATTCTCCAATTTAAGAGAGAAATAATTAGAGAAGTCACAAAGAACAAAGTAGTAATTCAACTTCTAATGCTTCAACTTTTTTATTACATAATTATGTACATATTTCTACAACAATTTTTCATAGAGATCTATTATTTATGCATTCTTAGAAATATATTAGTCAATTTTGTTTAAGTTTGAAAACCATTAGACTACATACACTGAAAACCTTTATGATGGTGGCTTTGTTTACATTTTTAAATACAGTATTTGTATTTGGAGACATCCATGAACTATAATGCTTTTATTAGTATTCATATGCTGATAAACAGAAGCAAAGATTATCAGTTTCTTTGAGTGTTCTCACTGCTTCAGTTACCATAACAATTTGATTTACTATTGCTGGCTCAAACTATTAACTCAAGAAGAAAGTTATTGTATATTTGCTTGTGTGAGGTTAGACTTTGAGCAACAAAAATACAAAACATTTAATATGGCACAAAATAAATGTGATGTACTGTATTGTGTAAGAGTTTGTAGCATTTTCTCCCCTTTGTACAGAATATCTATTCTCTTATTTTCAATATGCAACATCTTTGATAGACGAGCTAGGTAGAAATGACCTTTGATATCCATAAAATCAACCATGGCAGCTTTAGCTTCATTTAGAGGTAATTATCTTTGGGCAGATAAGTAGCCTAAAAAAATTTATATGCCTGAAAATTAGTGACTTATGTTGAACTTTTGCCCTTGCTTATATCTAGAGACCTAACACACTCTCAATATTCAGACCTGAAGCTCCCTGAAACCAGGAAGCCAATCATCTGTCCCTCATTTGAGATTTTTGTCTCCTTGTCCAATTCCACGTTCATTTAAACTTCAAAATTCTGAATTTAATCTTTAATGCTATTATTGAATGAATCCCATAAACTGTCTAAACAGAGATCTGATCATGATTTCTACAAACAAACCTTAACAGGCTAAACTAACAGGTAGCAGGAACGGCTGGCAGAAGAAGCTACACACTGATTTACTCAGTAGTTCAGGAAAAAAAAAAAAAAAAAAAAAAGGAAGAAAAAACTCAACAATTTGTAAGATAAACTAAATGGCTTTTTTTTTTTTCCAGCTGTTCAGTTAGATGCAGCTGAAAACAGAAAAAAATAAGCCCCCTGAGCATTAGCTATTACAAACATCTGATTCATCTTTAGCATATACTATTATTTGATTTAATTTAATAAAACGCCTACCTAAAAACAAGTATTTTCAGAAGCTGAACATCACTGAAAAAATCAGTTAATGCAAGGATTCTTGGATATGACATCTACAGCATTAAGGGCAATGTCTAGAATTTTTATTAGGGAATTTACATAGTAACTACACTTATATTGGCAAGAATAGTTGGTGTGTGAGAGAAATAAAGAAAATATATGTTTTTTTATGGAGTCAGGAGAAAGCTTAAAGTTTCTGAGACTTATTTTTCTATTTGTTACACATAAGAATATATTATAAGCCCAAGACAAAAATGGATTAGACTACATAGAAGAAATTTTACCTTCCTATGGAAAGATACCTTAAAAATTTTAAAGGATTTTTAAAATATTACTTTTAAGTTTCTGCTTTGTATAAATATTGTCTACGATATTTCTATAATTGTGATATATAAAGTTTATACTATTTTAAAACAGAGTGATGAATATTACCCCGAATTTCTGCTCTCAGTTATATGAATGTACCTAGAGACCTTATTTAGTGAATTCCCCCTTACTTAAAACAATCTAATTATATTTTTTAAAGGCAAATTAATGACGGTTTAAAGTAAGACAAATGTTAATCTCCTATTTTTAAAACAATTTAAAAGAAGTATTTGCACCATTCTAACAGCCAAACAGAAACTGTGTAAGTAGAATTAAAAATACAATTTAGATAAAAAATAAAAATGTTAATTAAATCATTTTCATTAATTACTAATTCACTGAGACTAGAGAAATATTTTTGTTGCCTAAAGTACTTTGTTTGCTACTTTTGGATTATAAATGTTATTTCATGGTGGTGCAGCTGACTTAGACTAGATATAGAACAGATTTGTGAGGTATGTGTCAGAAGTTATAATCTTATATTCTTGTCTTTGATATAGAAATCAATATGAAAAATGCAGAAGGAGAGCGAATAAGATGAGAATGAATGTTTAAATATATCTACTACCTTGGAAACTCAAAAGATATTTTTATTAGTTTTTTTTTTTTTTTTTTTTTTTGTTAAATTATCTCCTTTGATTGTAATGGTTCTTTCACAACTAATACAATAAGTTTGCCTAATAATGCTAGCATCACATACATACCCTTAATTATAATAGTCAGTTGTTCATTAAATCAAACCTTTCTCTAATAATCTTACTGTATGTGTTAGTAACTGCATTCTGCACTGTAATCAATGAAATTATGCTGAGCTCCTATTGTTTTTCAGAATTCTGTTTTTAAGATTTGAAGTTTCGGAATCTGATTAGAATTTCACAATATGTTGGAATGACTTCCAGTGGCATAACTGAAACATTTAAAAAAGGAAGGAGCAGATTAGCTAAATATATTTCTCAGATTAGAATTATGATGTCCTTAATACCAGAGAAATTGAAACTCAAAATGTGTCAGTTATTTCAGCTTCTATATTATCTTGTTTACAAAATATATTTCTAGCTGGTAAATGATACCATTAAGCTAATTATATTTTTCATCTTCTTCTGAGTTTAATTAGACGTATTTTCAGCCTTCCTTCCTTATAGAACACAATGGTATGAAGTTTCTTCAAGCTTGGAGACATATCTAATGTGGAAGATACAACATAGAGATAATAAAAATGTTTAAAAAATGTTAAAAATCATATGCCAATGAATGGGCATTAAATGAATGATTAATTAAATCCAAATTTTGATGACACCCTGCATAAATGTTAAAAGACAAGCACATGTGATGATTATAAAATATTTTACAGAATGTAGGTTTCCAACAGTCTTAAGCAAAAAAATAATACTAACAAGTAATAATAACAGAATACTTATAACACGTATATAAAAAGTTTATTTAAAGATAGAATATTAGGAATGGTCCTTTAGGGTCATTATGGGAAAATTTTTAGAACTGCTTAGCCTCTTCTGTTTACAGGATGCTTTTATATGGAATCAGAAAAGGTTTATTCCTCTTCCCCCAGCCTTTCTTGGCTTATGATAAAGAGGAAATGTCTGAATCCCGATGGAACTAGCCAACCTTTTACAGAGAATAGTGTACTGAGAGTATAAGAATAAAGAAGATTAATTAAAGGGAAGAATGGAAAAATTTTGAAGGCTTTGGTAAAACACTAATCAAAAGCAGCATGTTAATATTACACAGATATGCTGTAGTCGTTACACTGAAAAAAGCACTAAGGTCACGGAAACATTTGCATATTGGACAATGAAAATGCTTTAAGTAGAAGAGTTACTGTAATTTATTTTAAAGATCTGGAAACAGAATTAATCTCTCCTAACATTAACTATGCAAAAGGTAGTTATCGAAACTGAGACATATGTCTGAGCTTCCTGCATAATCAATGCAGGAAATAAGCACTATCAGAAAATGTTTCATTCTATCCTAATAGCATTTAAAATGGCTAAGACGAGTTTACTTCTCAATCTACCTATTAGTGACAGTAAACTCAACTTTTATGCTTGATGTACACAAAAATGCCTAACTGTAAAATGGGTTAGGTTAGATTAATATGACCTCAAAAATTCAGCAGAATATATAGTATCTAGGTGTAAAAGCATGATAAAGAATGCCTAAGTCTTGCATTTAAAATTAATACTGAAACAGTAACCACTAAGGTTCCAAAAAACCTGATCTCAAGGTTGAGAAATACAAAGACTAAGTAAGACAGTAGACAGAGCTAATAAATATTCTAGATTTACTACACTGTATTCTTCAATTAAGAAGTGGTTGTTTACTACAGATATTAAACCAAAATAATACAGTATATAAATAGCAGCTCTATCTAAATTTTTAACAGTACAAGGAATATACCTAGCTGGTAAAGCAAATTGTATCCCCATGTCTTCATACGGTATCATGAGATTATAAAATAACACTACCGGCAATAATAAATATTATTTGTTTTCTCAGCCCCTTGGCACATATATCTGCCTCAGCAGATAAATACAAGTAGTAAGGAGAATGAAAAATAAAGGAAAGAATAAAGCTAGAAGACCTATGGCCCAGTTTCAGGAATGGATGTATTAACAACACACCATGGAAAAAAACATGCACTTGCGTGGAAATGACACAATAAAATATACATTGGGTAGAAAAAGAGATCAATGGTTACCAAAGTGTGTCTGCTTTCATATCAACCTGATACCAAAACAAGCACTCAGAGATTGGTGTCCTCCGTCACTCAAGCGTAACAGCAGAGAAAAGTAAACATAATACGTACTACACTCAGTTTTGAAATGTTTTTATTTCATACTGAATAAAAGGCGGACTTTAAAAGAAACGTGTAAAATACGTAGTGACAGTTAGCCGTAAGTGAATCATCTAAGCCAAGGAAATTCAAACAAGTGCTTGCTTTAAGCCCACAGTTATCTTTACTACGGGAAGAGTGCTGTGTGTCAAAAGCCAACTGGGGACACAGTCTTCACCAATGCAACCTCATAAAAAACAAAAACAAACAAAACAAAGAAAAAACCTTTAAAACATTTCCATGATGAGAAATTAACTGCACAACTAAGGCAAAATGAAGGAGACAGCAGTCCTTCACCTAGTGTGGAAGAATAACTAATAAGTGGCAATACATCAAGCTTATTTCTCTTAGAATATAAGATAGTTGACCTATAAGGAACTTTTTCATTCAAACTACATAGCAATATGTTCAGATTGGAAATGAAATACAAGATGCCTGTGGATTCCTCGAACAGATTTTAAGCTACAGTACAAATGCATCTGATGGTAATGCTGAGTTCAAGGGCATGAGATCATAGCTGATGTGATCACGTTTCCACAGCTGATTTCTTGTATCAGCAGAAAAATGCTGTTCCTCCAAAGAATTTCCACTGAAGTAGAGAAAGATACTAAAGCCTGCAATAACCTTACCACAACAACATTTGCAGCATTTCCCAACAATTTTAGTAAAATAGAGACGAGCAATTAAAGCAAGAGACTTACTGGTAACTCATGGTACATTAGCAAAGAGAATGGGATTGCACTATCAAGTTTCTAATAGTCCGAACACTGTATCAGCAATTGGAAACAACATTCATGCATCTCTGCCCTGTTTTTGAAAGAAATGTGCAATCTTTTGCCTACAATAGCATCAGAGAGCAAAAGTAATCAGCAATTCTGAATATCGCAATAAGGAAAATATAACTAAACTCGTTCTTAAATGAAAAGTGAGAAAATACTGTTATAACACTTATAGGTATAGAAACATCATTTCAAACTTCAATGTGTCCTAAAAGACACAACAAAGACCAAAGCTACGATCGTGCGGCTCCGGCCCCGCCTCCTCCCGGCCCCGCCCCGCTGCCCCTGGGGCCCCACCCCTTCCCCACACAAAAGGCCATTGTCCCTGGGGCCCCGCCCCCCCGCCGGGGGGGCGGGGCCTGCGGGGCCGCTGCTCCCCTGAGCAGAACGCAGGGCACCTCCCGTCGGGTGGGCGGGGCAGGGATCACGTGAGCGCCGCCCCAACCGGCCCCGGCCGGTTCCTACCGGAGTGAGTGGTGCAGGTGCTGTGGCGCAGCGCTTCACAGAGGGCGCCTGGGTCGTGTTTACTGGCTTTCGCAGTTATGACACAAGGTTTAAAGAAAATGGCTCTCATCCTTCTAGAGCTGCACACAACCTCAGGCAACAAGTGGTGCCAGCTGTGCTATGAGATGGTGAGTTTTAGGCTGACTCCTGCCACTAACCTGAATTACGATTCAAGAGCAAAGTGGGTGCAATTCAGTGGCCTAAAGAGAGGCGCTTGAGGTGTCCAAAACATCCTCACCGAGGGTTTCAGATAGGAGATGCGGCTGGGACACTGCTCTCAGTGGAGGCAGCTGGAAGCCAGATGTGGCACTGCAGTGTGTGAACATGTCCAGCCGCCCACGGCATCCATGCAGTGGCAGGCAGCCCGCGTGGTTCGGATGAGTAGCTGAAGAAAAAGCCCATGTTACTTCACATTAGACATGGGTGGTGATGGGCACCCCACCCAACACTGCTGAATGATTTGAAACCACATAAAATCTTGTGGAAAATTCTGGATCCTCCTCTAAAACTTCACTGCAGCTTCCCGGGAGGTCAAATTCACTGGAGTGTTTCTTTAGGAAAAACAAGGAGCTCTCAGGAAATGAGGGACAGTTCTTTACTTACTTCTCTCCAGGAATAAGAAAATCTCAGAAACTAAATAGTGTCCAAAATCTTAAGTGTAGCAATTTTTTTTATGTTAATCAGGTTCTGTAGAGTAAATTAGAAAAGTATGTCCTAAAAGAGTTGGAAGTATTTGTTTATTATTTTAAATGTTAGAAAGCACTTGTTTATCAATTTTCAATGCTTTTATGTTTAAATACATAATTTTAGCAATTGCGTCAAAATAAAGTTTCACACATACCAAGAAGGCAGAGGGTGCTTCTGCAATGGAAAAATGAATGAGAGATGTTTTTAGGAAGAGAAATGAGAAAGCTGCAAAAGCGCATCTTGTATTTCACTGATTACTTACATTTCTGATTGCTCGGAAAAAAAATGTTTCATCCTATCCAGGGACAATCCCTTGCTATCTGTCCTAGGTCGTCTACTGTTGCCATTCTGTGCTGCTGTTTTCCTTCTCTCTTTCTCTCTTAAGAGTGCCACATGGTCGCTTATCAGCTTTCTCCCTGCCCTTTGCATTGCTGCATTTGGCAGTAGCCCCATGGAGCCTAGTACCTCATTAGTCAAGAATCACACAACTTTTGAGCGTATGGAAAAAAAATCAGCTTTACAGGACTGCCAAGCCACAGGAAGTCTGTGTTGGCATTTCCTATAATTGCTTGTTTGTGTTTTCATTAAACTGTAGAAGATTAGCATTTTTCACTCTACAAAATGTATAAATGCATTTGCAAATTTACTTATGAGAAACATCTTTTTACTGGGATAATTCATACTGAATGAGACTTGCCTTATTATGGGATATATGGATCATTACAGGAACAATTACAGGCCAGATTGCTGAAAGTAAAGGAACGATCACCACATCAGTTTTGTCTTATGTAAGCTTGCAGAGTAAAAGGACTGTCTAGTTAAGTGGAGACTTGGGTGTACATAAGTCCTGCAGCGACAAAATATTCACTGAAGGTAAGACCTTGAGAGAAAGGCTAAACAGAAGGTAACAGCTTGAAGAACCAGATTACCCAGGACACACTCAAATTGTAGGCACATCTGCTGTAGGCAATTGATTTGTTATGATAATTTATGCTTTTAATCTTTTTGTAAATATGCCCAGAAGCAATGCAATGGGTATATAGTTACAAAACTCAAAATAAATAAATTAATCTGTGTAGGTGTGAAAACAGGAAGTCCCTTCCCAGTTCTTTGGCAACCAGCCTTTAGTTCTTTCTGTAGCACTTCCAGGTGCTGGGATTTTTAGATGTACATGAATGAAGAATGAACACTAAGTAATGCAGTGGATAAATTACGTTCTGGAAAAAACAGCATTCCAGTCCATCTGCGTATTGTTTTTGTTCCTAACAACTCTGAAGTATAGCAATATGTATAGGTGTCGTTACAAATAATATCTATTTCTTCCCTTCCAATGGAAAGGAAATACAGTTGATGATGCAAAAGAAAATTATTGAATAGCGGTTCGTTATTATTCTGTAATGTATGAAATGCTTACCAATGTATTTTTTATGATCCTGCATATTAATTCCTTTATTCAAAAATTCCGAAGTTATATTGCAGATAAAATATAACTCTTCCTATTTCCTGCCCTAATTAAGGACAGATTTGAATTCACTCTGCAAAACGCATTAACATTCTGACTTGGAGGTACAGGTCAAATGTAAATTACCTGGCAATTATGAATAAGAGTCCAGAAAGTGCCAGTTTAAGTGCCTGGAGAATATTTTTTGTTGACCTCATTAGACATATTTTAAATGAATACATAAACATGAAGAAAAAATGAAAAGCTTTTTATTTTTATGTTTTTGATTAATAAGTGCTGATAATGTTCTGGTCATATACATTCAAAAAGATAATTGTTTTGAAACTAAATGCGTTAATGATGATAGAAAACAGAAGTACCAGGCAATTTACATATAATTTTAGGTGATAAAATATAACAAATTCCTAATATTATGCAGTGGTCATTGGAAAAATAATTTTAAGTGGAAATAAAAAAGCACATGTCCATCGTCAATCTCTTGTATACAATTTTTGGGGTGTGAAGTTGGACAGATACAGTTATTTTATTGAGTTACGACATTTTAATTTTCTGTATATGTATAAACTATGAAATATCTGCTTCCTATTTTCATACTGTGAGTAGGTATTTCCAGATGGAGCTCCCATTCCCCTTCTTTTTTTTCCCCCTGAAATCCTTTAATTTATTTGTATTTTTCTTGTACTGAGTTATCAAAATCATAGAAGATAGTAGTTCAAGTATGATGCAGTTTCTTAAGTTATTGAGGAGAAAGTATTGAGCCTATTGAGCCAAAGTAATTCAGGGGCAGAGATCTTTGGGAATCATTGATAAACTGAGCCTTTGTATGTTACTGAAGTCAAATAAATGGAAAATGTTGATCTTTATGGTCACAAAAACTACTATAAAATAAGACAAAGACAATAAAAACTACTATAAAATAACACAAAGACAATTGCAGTTACGATTGTTCTTTTGCATCATGTGAGGAGTAAAATAAATTTGCATTTAATACTGTCTAAACTACAAGAAAAAAAAAAAAAGAATTTTCCTTATTTCATCGGACCTGTTACTAGCTGCTAACCTGTATGTTTTTCATACAGGTTTTCAAATGAACCATGAACTAAATGGACCTGTTGTCCAATTCAGCATGGTTATATTAATGTTCTAATATAAAACTTGATCAGACATTTCATTAGAGCTCCTATCTAAACCTATCTTTCTTAATAAAGTCACCCTCCCTCTTCTTTCAGTATAAACAACCTGCTTCTAGTTTTATGAACTGTGAACATGCTACATTTCTTTCATAATCTGTAATACCTGTGATAAGGAAATGATAATATTTGTAAATGTAAGTCTTGCAAAAGTTGTCTTAAAACAATTGTGGCTCAGCACAATATTTTTATACTGACTAAATTCTTAATATACTGTAATATTTTAAATTTTGCAGATTATTTTCTACAATTGAATCCTTTGATTTTGTATTGCCTAGAAATTCCCTCCTACTGCAGTAGTCCAGATTAGGGAATGGTGAAAGCCCCACAACCCTTACAGAATATATATTTACTTTCTATGTAAAACAGTGTTTAGGGTGGGGAGAGAGAAGTGTATCTCTTGGTCCTATCTAGTATGGAGGCAGAAGAGTATTGATAGGTGTATTTACATCTAAGAGTTGGAACTAAGAGTTGGTTCCTGGATTTCTAGCTCCATTTTGCAGGCTTAATTGTCCTAAGCATCAGGACAGCAGCACAGTGAGTTTTCAAAAAAATATTTTAATAGAAATACCTTATTCAGTCTATATTCGATCTGCTTCACAGAGGTTGAAAGGGACCTCTGTGAATCATGTAATCCAGTTCTCCTACTCAGAGCAGCGTCATCTGGTGCTCGTAGTTCAGGGCTGTGTGCACATCTCCAAGGATGGAGACTCCACAACCTTTCTGGGCAACTCGCTCCAGAGTTTGACCACCCTCACAGGGGAATGTTGTGTATTTCAGTTTGTACCCACTGCCTCTTGTTGTTTCACTGAGCACCGCTGAGATGAGTCTAGGTCTGTCTTTTTTACTTGTTCCAGTCAGGTATTTGAACTAACATTTTCCTGAGCCTTCTGTTCCTGAGGTCAAACAATTGCAGCTTTAAAAATCCCTACTGTAGCTGCAGGGGGGATTTATTTAGAGGATGATGTTATGGAACACTATGAAAGAAGAAAACCTCATAATCTCATGTGTTTTATTTTAAGTATGTATGACTTAAAATACATCAGACTCTTCCTATTCCTCCAATAAACTATGAGTAATGTAAGAAAGTTGGGATATCTAGTATGGGTGACTGCATTCTTTTCAGTACTATTCAATAGGTACTCTGCCGTGTGCCCTACACTCCTGATCCATCTATTATCCAGGAAGACTTCCTATATCTCCCTCCCCTTCCAAGGAGATTATTCCTCCTTTGCATCATGTCATACAGTCCAGATGTAGAAGTATATACCCTGGACTTGGCAACTGGAAAGCACTTCTGTGCTGTTAAGGCAGAGCTAAACTTACCGTCCTGTGAAAAGGATTCATATAACCAAATATCTGTGTGTAAAATGAAGATACATATTTGCAAGGCCATCACCCTACTTTGTCCTTAGAGCCAGTGAGGAAAAATAGGCATGTTTCATTTATAGACAAAATCTCCCTGATATATTTATCAACATTTTCTCATAGAAATGATGAAGAAACGATAACTAAATGTGCACCATCACCTATTAACTCGGAAAATTCTAAGACAGCCAGATCAGATCAGATGAATTATGCCTAGGAGCTGCTATTTCGTTTCATTGAATATAAGGTGTCTGCAGTTGATACAGGTAGCTGAACTACATGTGCTTCAGTTAGGTGAAATGAATCTTACTGTGTGTATTTAAATATTACTGCCTCTCTATGCACTCTGGTGTGTCATAATGTGGAGCATATAATTATGCCATAGATGCAATGTAAAACAAAGGAAAAATGAGTTGCCTGATAAATTGCCTAATACAAGTTATATCAGTATTTTATTCATCACCATGAAATAACTTAGTTAAATGCTTTGCAATATGGCTTAAAACGTATTTGAGAAAGTTTCTTTCCGAATATAGCCATGCTATCCTGATACAAGCTGCAGCACTGTACAACCATTCTTAGAAATCTTCATTGTGATAGCTTTGTGCTCTTTTTGCATACAAGTGGAAATTTGAATTTTAGTAGTTTTCATTGAAGTTGGCAAAAAGATAATAAGGTTTTGAAATGACAAAAATATTGTGTACCAAAAACTTTGATAATAAGTGTAGGGGAATGTGTCTTATTCTTCTGTATTGACAGCAGATTCCTATAAAAAACTCTTTATACAAGAGAGAATGTTTACTGGTTCAGAGAGCCTGAGGCTGGCATAATGATGTCCAAGATCCATATGTCCTAGGGTTAAACCTGGTATGCTTATTTATTGGCAGGCAAACAATCCTGCCTTACCCTTTGTGAAGCAAACTCTCAACAGCAGCCTTTTCCATGGATTTTTTTGACCACAAGGGGACAGTTGCAAATTTAGTCTTTAAGCATAACATCAGATTGCAAATCATGAAGAATTATCAACAAAGTTTGCTTAAGAAACCCCCTTCCCTGAAAGTTCGGATTTTTTAAAGGAAGATTAAAAGAGAAGAATCATGGACAACGGTGCAGATGGAAATATGCTACTAATAGAAGTTCTCCAATTCATTGGAACTGATCAATGCAACATGCAGACGTGACCATGTGATACAGTATTGGTCTCCCAGCTGTGCAGCTCCACCTCTTATAGAGCAGCTGGTTTGATTCTGAAATGTAGTATAATAATTGGCAAAACGCTGTTGTGCTTAAAATGTGCAAAGTCTTCCTGAACAGCATAAACTTGATAATATGAATTATTTTTTTATTCATTTTTCTTCTACTCAGAAGGGAATAGAGTTCAAAAGTATGATGGATTCTTTAAGATCAATACTGCAGGATTATAGGAGCTATGTGAGTATCACAGTTCTCACTAAAAAATAAAGCTCCTCTGTGTAGGCTATCTCTAAATGACTAATATGAGACTGAAAAGATTCTATGCAAGTCTTTGCTAACTCATATGCTTTTGTCATTCCCAAGCAAATTCTTAGAAACCATGGGGGCTTGATTCATTGCTCATTAAACATGGATGTTTAAAGAAAAATGAGATGCTTTAGACGGTCACCGGCCTCTAGCCATTGCTCCAGAAGTGTGCGGGACTCCCACAAGTCTTGTGTCATTTCTGATAGCCGTCTGTACTAATGTCTTGAATACGTGATGACATCTCAGATATGTTCAGGTAACTGAATTAAGCGGTATTCAAGGAATGGTGTTCAGCTCTAGGCTGTGTACGTTGAATTCTGATAAGTAAACACAAACTGTTCATATCAGCTAGATACATAAACTCCTACTTTAATCATTGGAGATCTAGGAATCAATAGCTTAAGCATAAATGCCTAATGTTACCTGAAATCTGCAGTGACCACGAGATGATGGAGTTCAGGATCCTGCAGGAAAGAAGTAAGGCAACAAGCAGGATTGCAACCCTACATTTCAGGAGAGCAGACTTCAGGCTCATCAGAGACTTAATTGCAGGAATCTCATGGGTTAAGGTCCTAGAAAGAAGGGGGATCCAGGAGAGCTGGCTAGTATTCAAACATCACTTCTTCCAAGCTCAAGAGCGGTGCATCCCTATGAGTAAGAAGTGCAGCAAAAGTCTGGCAAGGGATGTTACGGACAACAGGAAGGGCTTTTTCAAATACATCAGCAGCAAGAGGAGGACTAGGGAAAATGTGGGCCTGCTACTGAGTGGGGCAGGGGCCCTGGTGACAAGGGACACAGAGAAGGTAGGATTACTGAATGCCTTCTTTGCTTCAGTCTTCACTGCTAAGGGCAGCCCCCAGGAATCCCAGAGCCTGGATATGAGGGAGAAAGTCTGGAGAAGGGAAGACTTTCCTTTGGTTGAGGAGAAAGGATTAGAGACCTTCTGGTCAGGCTAGACATCCACAAATCCATGGGCCCAGATGGGATACATCCACGGGTCCTGAGGGAGCTGGCGGATGTTGTTGCCAGGCCGCTCTCCAACATCTTTGAATGGTCCTGGAGAACTGGAGAGGTGCTTGAGGACTGGAAGAAAGCCAGTGTCACTCCAGTCTCCAAGAAGGGCAAGAAGGAGGACCCAGGCAGCTATAGGCTGGTCAGCCTCACCTCCATCCCTGGAAAAGTGATGGAACAGCTCCTTCCGGATATCATCTCCAGATATATGGAGGAACAGAAGGTGATGATGAGTAGCCATCATGGATTCACCAAGGGGAAAACCTGCTTAACCAATCTGATAGCCTTCTAGATACATGAGGGAAGAGCAGTGGACGTTGTGTACCTTGACTTCAGCAAGGCTTTTGACACTCTTTCCTGTAGCATCCTCCTAGGCAAGCTCAGGAAGTGTGGGTTAGACGAGTGGACAATGAGGTGGATTGAGAGCTGGCTGAAAGGCAGAGCTCAGAGGGTCGTCATCAGTGGCGTGGAGTCCAGTTGGAGGCCTGTGGTTAGTGGTGTCCCCTAGGGCTCAGTACTGGATCCAGTCCTCTTCAACTTCTTCATCAGTGACCTGGATGAGGAGACAGAGTGCCTCCTCAGCAAGTTTGCGGATGATGCCAAGCTGGGAGGAGTGGCTGAGAACCAGAGGGCTGTGCTGCAGTTCAAAGAGACCTGGACAGGCTGGAGAGTTGGTCAGAGAGGAACCTCATGAGATTCAACAAGGGCAAGTGCAGAGTCCTGCACCTAGGGAAAAATAACCCTAGCCACCGGTACAAGCTGGGGGCTGACCTTGTGGAGAGCAGCTCTGCAGAGAAGGACCTGGGAGTGCTGGTGGATGACAAACTGACCATGAGCCATCAATGTGCCCTTGTGGCCAAGAAAGCCAATGGTCTTCTGGGGTGCATTAGGAAGAATGTTGTCAGGAGGTGAAGGGAGGTGATGCTGCCCCTCTACTCAGCCGTGGGGAGGCCTCATCTTGAGTCCTGTGTCCCATTCTGGGCTCCCCAGTCCAAGAGAGACATGGAGCTACTGGAGAGAGTCCAGCAGAGGGCTGCAAAGATGATCAGAGAGCTGGAGCACCTGCCCTATGAGGAATGGCTGCGAGAGCTGTTTAGCCTGGGGAAGAGAAGACTTAAGGGGGGATCTTATCAATGTGGATAAGTACCTTAAGGGAGGGTGTCAAGGGGATGGGGGCAAACTCTTTTCAGTTGTCCCATGTGACAGGACAAGAGGCACTGGGCAGAAATTGAAGCAGAGGAAGTTCTGCCTGACCATGAGGAGGAATTTGTTCCCTGTGAGAGTGATGGAGCACTGGCACAGGTTTCCCAGAGAGGTTGTGGAGTCTCCTTCTGTGGAGATGTTCAAGGCCCGCCTGGATGCAACCCTGTCTAACATGCTCTAGGTGACCTTGCTGAGCAGGGAGGTTGGACTAGATGATCTCCAGAGGTCCCTTCCAACCTTACTTACTCTATGATTCTATGAAATGCCCTGGTTTATCCCAGACATCTGTGTAAAACTGACAGATTTGATTATAGCTCCTGAGAGAGAACCATGCTTTTCTGCAGTTGTAACTGGAAGCTAGCTGGACTGTCCAAGGTGTCTCAGATATCACTAGGTGGCTGTAAATAGGTAACTGAATTGAATCTCTTTATTTGCTTGTTTTGGTTATTTTAACTGTAATAGGAGTTTAAACATACATGCCTATCCCACATACACATACCTGCATTGCGAATGCTGAAGATTGGGAGTCAGTCAAGATGAAACCAGAAAGTCTGTGTCACTTATGAGTATCTCAGTCATGCCTACTTTAACTTTTGTTTGGATATGTTATGATCCATTACTCTTGCGTACTGCATATCACTAAGCATTGAACTATATAAATAGGCAGTAGGAAGGATATTATGTGTTTTTTTCAGTATCTGTACTATTAGGTTGTTGGCAGTGCATTCAGATAAAATTAGAATTCCAATCAGGAGTACGTGAATAAGGTTACATGAATAAGGTTACTGTATCCCACAAACTACAGTCTTATCATGACAAGTAATATTTAAAGAATGAGTAACTTGAGTTCTCTGATTTGAGATTTGTTCTGGATTTTACATGTGCTGTGAGATTTTGTGCATGGAATTTATCTGTGTCTATCAAATTCAAGTTTATCAACTACATTATTATAATATCTAAAAGATAGAGACCTTCAATTTTCTTCCACATTGTTTTTCATTCTGTAGATTCTGTTGGTAAACATGAATAAGGCAAATGTTGTGAAACTATATAAAAAGACTGTGCATTTTCAGAAGGTACAGTAACAGTAGCAATATTAAAGTTATGACCATATTTGATATACACAAAATGCTTATATAAAGTAGTTCATGACTGTGCATCTGATTATTGCCTTCATTAAATCATTTTTCCATTCATTTCCATGTGCAGTTTATAAACACGTTCATGGAAGCAGCCCAATAAAGCTGAGAGAATCTTGAGCTATCAGACAAATTGCTTGAGATTGCTTATTTTTGATGATATGTTTACTGATAAAGCATGTGACCTAGGGAAGAATATAGTAGATTGTGCTTTCTGTGTAATGGCTGCTGTTCCTTCACACTTCAAATATTATCATGTTACTTTGCATATCCTGTTCTCTAAGTGTGCCTTGTCAAATTCTCTTGGCAGCATACAATAATCAGTCCTCAATCTAGAAAGTACAGGAAGTTACATTTTACTTACTAAGCATTTAGACTGAATGTTTTTCTTGGCTAGAAACACTAAACATGGTGATTCTGTCTTTAAAATAACAGAAGTTACTCTTTCATGTACCCCCCCCCTCCAGTATTTCTTCTTACAGACTGTTGAAAACTAGACTTAACATAGGAAGTCAAGTATAACACCCACAGCATGGTGTCGGAGATATCTCACAGGCTGGAAGAGATCCCAGCAGGCTTTCTATAGCAATTCCATCAGCATCACAAACCAAGCATGCTTTCTGCTATGTGCAGTTGCCATATGTGCTTTGTGCTGTTTGAGTATCAGGCTTCTTCAGTAACTAAATATGTCTTTCACATGCATTTTAAGTAGGAGAAACATTTAAGGATTATATAAATCACCAGTGTTTCTTGGCTACTTCTAGTGTAATACAAATACAGGTGTTCCTACCAGGCTATTCTGTTATCTCGGGGAATGTCACCAAGTGAGTCTCATTCTTCTCTGTTGAATGGATCAGACCAATGTACAAAAGCCAAGATTGGGTAGAAAAGAAGGTAGGCTGCTTCTGAGGCCCTTTGCCAGTAGCTTCGTGTCTTATGCTGAGGAAAAAAATATATATTGTACATACAAATAACATGTCCTGATTATGAAGACAGCATATCTTTTGGTGAGAAATGGGTTCAGGAAATATTTTAGTAGATATTTCTCTCCTCTGAACAACAGCAGTCAGCTTGTTTTTGTGCAGCTACAGCCATAAGCTTTCCTCTCAGCTGAAAGTGCCCACACCTGGGACTCACCAGAAATTCTGAAGATGTCTGCCTCTGAAGTCACAGCATTGTGGTATATGTTGTAGATGGGAGGAGAAGGGTTTGTAGTTGAAATACTGAACTGGAAATCAAGAGATATGTATTGTTATAACCATTTTTGTTGCTGGTGTGTCCATTTACATAAACAGCAGTAAATGTTATTTGTTTCTGTGCCTCATAAAAAGGGGACATAAAAAGAGTCTTTACATGTATGTTGTAAGAAAGTACTTAATAATTTAAATTTGTTAAACAGTCTAGGAAAAGGGAAAACCTTTCAAAATGAGAATTTGATCCATATAATAGCCATAAGAAAGATGAAGTGTAAAGAAATACCCTTCTGTATTCTTATACGGAATGTAAGGATTTTTTTCCTTTTTTTTTTTTTTTTTTTTAGGATTATTTGGAAAATTTATCAGCATCTCTGTTGTAAGCAGTTCCAAACTCACACCAGAAAAA